>NC_040906.2:67908163-69219830 GCF_004126475.2 Phyllostomus discolor
AACAGCCAACACAACAATAGCCACCTGGTGTGACTGTCCTGTCTTCAACCATAAATACATAGGTCACATAATAGAGTTACATCTTATTGGTCATGTCACATAATCAGGTTGCATCTGTTTGGTTAATTCTTAGTGCCAGAAATCTTTATATGAGTATAGGCGTGTATTTAAAAAAAAAAAGTGAGGGGATTAAGGGGAAAAAAAAACCCTTATAGACACAGACAACAGCACGGTGATTACCAGAGAGGAAGGGAGGTGGGGGAGGTAGAAGAAGGTAAAGGGAGGATAAATGGTGATGGAAGGAGACTTGACTTGACACACGATACAACATACAGATGATACATTATAAAACTGAAGTGTACTCCTGAAACCTGTATAATTTTATTAACCAATAAAATCAATTAAAATTTTTTCAGAGGTCACTTTGGAGCAAAAGGGTAATTACTATTATTATTTTTTGTAAATCAATCAAAATTATACTTTTTTGGCAAATTGGCAAAAAATATATTTTTAGGTGTGCTGCGGAATTTTAGTCATTAGTTCATGTGTGCCATGAGATTAAAAAAGGATGAAAATTGCCAATCTAATATATTGGTTTACCACAGGCATAAAATCATAGCACACACATTTATCAAACTTTTCTCTTTTCCATGTCTTCCAATGAGCAAGCAACTTCACAGGAGAGTTAGGTGCTTCATTGCCAAATTAATGTGCAATAAAGGCCCAACTCCTCCATCAGGGAAGGCAGCTGATCCCAGGGTGTTTCAAGCCCACTCTTTATTCTGTGGCTCTTCCTGAAATGTTCTCAGTAAAGAAGTTCACTTAGCAGTCTCTCAGGTTCATTATTTGCTTTCTATTAGGGGTTACAACGTTGACTATTCTATCCAATTCTATAAAGGGTATGATAAAAATTTACTTACAGTAAAGCCACTCTAAGCACCTGCTATATCATATGCCTATAACTTTTAGGAAATTTAGGAAAAGAGGTAAATGCTGAACAAGAATTATAGCATGGACTACTAGAGCAAACTGAATAAAACATGGCCCAATAGAAAAAGCATCCAAGTTATAATCTCTCCCTGGCTAGAACCAGTGTAGTAGCCTCCTTAGGAGTCAGCACCTTAATATATTCATCCCCAGAGACACTGAAGAAAGGAATGAGTCCCTATTACGTGCCAGGTACTGCAACAGGCACATTATTTGACTTGGGGTGGTGAACACACAATACAATATACTGATGATGTATTATAGAACTGTACACCTGAAACCTATATAATGTTTTTCTCTTTTTTAATCCTCACCTAAGGATATGTTTGTTGATTTTTTAAAGAAAGAGAAGAGGGAAGGAGGGAGAGAGGGGGAGAGAGAGAAGGAGAGGAGAGGAGGAAAGAGCGAGAGAGAAACATCAATGTGAGAGACAGAGACTTCAATCGGTTGCCTCCTGTACACGCCCCAACCCAGGATCGGACCCGTATCCTAGGTATGTGCTGTCTGGCCAGGTATCAAACCCACAACCTTTTGGTGTACAGGATGGCATTCCAACCAACTGAACCACCTCGTCAGGGCTCTATGTAGAGTCCTGTTAATAAACTACATAAAACTATGTAGTTTTATTAACTAATGTTGCCTCAATAAGTGCAATAAAAGAAAGTAAAAATGCTTTTATGAAAGGTGGGTTTTTTTAATTTAACTACCATGCCCACTATGTAAAATAAAATGAAACTTAGGCTTGACTAAAACACATACATACACACAAGCACACACATGACTTATCTTCTCTTAGCAAAAATAAATCTCAAACCTAACATAGCATTCAGGCCCTGAGTTTTTTTCAGGGTTTATTTTTTTATGAAGTAGTTGTTACATTTTTCAATCATCAAACTAGCAGTCTTTAAATGGACACGCAACACTCAACATAATTTTTCTCTCTGATTATATTTCATTTTTGCCAGCTTCCATATGTTACATGATAATTTTTTTATCTAGAATCTCTTTTTTCCCTAAAAGACACAGCTCCTGAAAAGACAGGGACATGAAACCTAAACACTTAAATTAGCTATGGCAACTCGCATGCACACACGCACACACACACACAAATTAAACTGAATTCCATCTATTTTATCAGACAGCCAAGAATTTGAATGCTTTTATTTTATTTGCTTTACACTAACCAAGGAGATTTTGAATTGCTTATGCCTGCAATCCCAAATTTCATCTTTGCTGATTTCTTGATTTCAAGTTCTAGAAACATACATGTAGGGCAACTGATGATTATGGCATTTCTATAAAGTAATAAAAATCCAGTTTATGAAAGATTGTCAAGTAACAGCAATCTGAAGCACCCTGAAGCTGTGACTGCTAAACTGAGCCTGTTCACTTAGATAATATGTTGCTAAACAAGACAGGTTTCCTCACCCATCTCATGCCCAGAAGCAAATACGACGACTTCCCTTGCCACAAAAATAGAAGCCACAGACAAGTGGCTCTCAGGACAAATGAGACAAGGAGATCATTTTTCACTAACCAACATAATTCATGTCTCAAAAAAACCCCAAAACTCCACATTTCCAGCTTCTCTTAAAAAATCTAAAGCTCTGGCAACACCAGTCGTGTGTGTGTGTGTGTGTGTGTGTGTGTGTGTAAAGCTGCAGTATCTGTTTTCTTCTCCCTTCCTCCAGAGACTCGTCCTCTCTGTCTGCTACTCTCATTCACACCTGGATCACCCACTTATGTGAACTGTGTGGCCCTTGGGCACATCTGAGTTCACTTCTAGATACAAGGGGAAGCCGGCCAATTTCTCCTGATTTCTGAATGACTGTCCCAGAAGGATGAGTCAACAATGCATGACACCATTCCCTGCTTCCTCCCAATTTAAACACAATGTTAACAGGACTTCTTATTTTCCCTAATATCTGTGTTGGTCTTATTTGAACACATTTCACACTTCCTAGGCAAACTTCCTTTTTTAACACATCAAATGCTAGCATTCAGGCACTTTGCCTTCTCATTCTGGCAATGAGAGAAGACAGACTTCAAGGGCAAAATTCGCTAAAAACAGGTTCCCAGGTTTACATGTAAATCTCTTTTTGTCATGGTCAAATCCCAGGCAAACATCTCTCTTGTTTCAAGTATACATTTCATACTTAAAATGTATACTTGCCCCTGCCACATACACACACATTCTAATGTGTCTTATACAACAGATGTGAGTGATGCAGAACTCAATAAATGGTCTCAAATGGGGCTCTTTTAGTAAATCCAAGAAACAGCCAAAAGGCAATGATATTCAAGGACCAATTATTTAATTCTTATAGCTGTGACAAAAAAAGGTCAAAAGGGGGCTACTGTGTCACTTTTGTTCCTGTTGTTTGAATTGTGGGGTTTTATTAATGGACTATGGTATCCTAGCTTTTCTGTCACTGGGGTTACAAATATAAGCAGTTTCAGACAAACTGATAGGCTATAAAAAGAAATAATCAAGATTTACTTGTCTTAAAGAATGAAATTGCCAGGGTTTGGCTAATTGGTGTTTATATAGAAATAAACTTGGATACATCTAGAAAAGATTTACTGTTTTTTAAAGGTGGCATTAAATCAATCCAGCAACGTACTGCAAGTCAGGCATGGTTTTGTGAAGTCAGTATCGTTTTTGCTGGCCCAGGGCATCTTTTTTTAACTGTGAAGTGGACTCACTGTCATTAACCCACTGCATTGCAGCTAGGTTTTCTCTTGTCTATAGACTCATTCTCTTTCATTTAATCTTTACAATATCTATGAAAACAGGCATGGAAGGTAGTGAAATACGCCCAAGTATAGTTTATACCTTGACTCCATGTCAGATACATAGTGACAAACCTAGTGCCTAGCCCACACACGATGCCCAGATACTGTCCAATCTAGATTTTTGGAAAATATAAATGTTGTAGGCAGAGGAGACTACTTGTCCACCAAGATTTCTACTTCCCCTTCACACTGTCAACTTGCCACTGGAAGTTGTTTTTCGCCTGGGACTATATTTCCCAGGCCCTGTGCATCTATGTGGGATATTGGGACTATTTCTCACTTTCAGAAACACCAGGGGCCAGTGATGCCCATCACTTCTGGGCAAAGTTAGCAAAGAAGTAGAGTGTCTTCACCCCTCTCTTTCCCATCTATGCTAGCTTGATTCATAGGACTTCAAAGTCATAGGTGTAGTATGACACAGAAGGAAAAAAAAAGAAAAAAAAAATCTGGCAACTGACCTGCCTACCAGGACATCCACACTGAACTGCTCCATAAGTAAAACTCACAAGAGGCCAGTGAAATTCTAGCAAACAGCATTTACTCTCAACTCCTTCATCAGATTTGTAGTGGGTTGAGGAAGTGAGTAAGGATCTGGGTTTACCAAGAATGGGATTGCAGTATTGCTCCATGTTTTCTACTTGAGGTATCTTCAGTGAGAGAGATGTCAGAAGAAAAAGAAACAGGTCTTCTGGAGGTAGGGACAATGTTTCTTGTGCATATCCTATGATATTTAAAGTTACAAGGAAGACAGGAGGAAACAGAACATGGAGGGAACAAGTCTCGGAGCTCAGAAGAGCTGCTCAGGCTGGGTTGAGGACGTAAGTGGTGGCGGCAGCTGCACCAAGTCTGTGCACCCTGACTTATTTCTGGAGGGAACAGTCAGGCTCCCTCCAAGTCCAATCAAGTGTCACACAATAAAACGCTAGAACATCACAGCAACTGGCTGAGGACATAATTAGCAATTTAGTTCAATTGTTTTTTCATTCCTGTCACTTCCTGATGATTCAACTTAACTGTACCTCATTCCCACCATAAGAAAATAAAAATGCTGGAAAATCTATATTCAAGAGGAATAATCTAGAAATTCCCTCATCTCATTTAGCACCTTTACAGATACACAATGCACTATCACTTGTTAATGTTTCTTTTAAGCATTTATATTTGGTCTCTCTGAAGTTCCTATAGTAGTTTACACCCCACTAACTAGTATGGTATGAAAGAGTTTCTCTTCAGTAAAGTACTCAGGTGTTTTTATAACAACAAATCCTAAACACAATGAGAGAGAAAAACAGGCCAAGGTGTAACCAATATGGGATGACTAAATATAATTACTTTAAGTGTATACAGAAGTTAAAATAAATCCCCAAAGATTTTTACTTAACCCATCCCATGTACCCTTAACAAGCGTGGGAGGAGAGCCCAGTGAAGCGTGGGTATGGACAAGTATCTCAGTAACAAAATCTTGGCCATGGTTCCAGTGCCTCCACAGAGACACCCAGTATAAGAACACCTTCTAGACTGTATCTCTATCTCTCTACTCAAGATTCTGATGAAGGCTCACATCTTACTGGCCATACACCACACACCATGCAATCTAGATGTTGAATGCTAGAGCCTACTCAGTGTTGCTGCGCATGTGTTTGTGGACACCGGGTGAGAAAAACAAACTTGAGGGTGCACTGCTCTGAAGCGCCCTCCCAGGGATTAGTATCACATTAACGCTAATCCTGCATCTGGCCTAGCCAAAGAATTCCCACCCAAGGCCAGGCTCAAGAATTGTGAATAGGCAGTTTATGCTTTCCCAAAGCAGCATGAATAATTAAAGCCACTAAGCCTACCTGAGAAATTACAGCCAATCAGCTACCTAAAGCCAATGTCCAGCCCACTGGGGCAAGCAAGAAGTGTGCTGGTTAATAAACCGACTGCTGTGTTCTGCAAGGGCCCTTAGGTTTTGTGGGAAGGTCCTAGCGTCACAAAGGTGCCCCCTAGTCACTGCACACAAACTAAAATCAAAGGCCAGAGGGGATCCAGATTGTGTCAAAACTGAGGAGGCACTGGAGCTTTCGCATACTGGATAAGATGAAGGGATTAAGTGTCTAATTCTTACAGGACACCTCATCTGTTCAAAGGGATTAAAATCTCAAATTCAGATTTAGCTGAAACTAGGAAACACGAACCCCAAACACATAGTTTTCAAAGATCATATGCAATCTTAATGCCTTCATCCACCCACACCCCCTGGCATTTGTAAATTTTAAACAGACTGATCTAATATGGAAATTCAGTGTGTGCATGCTTTCCGGCTACACAACACAGTCTGCAAAAAATTTACATCTTTGACTCTTTCCCTTCCCTGTTGCTCTAGGTCAGTATACTTTTGTTAATGGCTGCTATGCTAATTACTAACCAACATCCAACAATTTGAAGACTGCTTCTAAAAAATTCAATGGGATAATTATAGTTAAATTTCCTACTACTCAGTTTTGCCATAGCCAGCCAACTTTTCCCTCATAAACGTCCTTCTGTTTCTACTCAAAATGGGCTTTCTCCTTACATGACATTAATAGTACCAGTTTCTTCTATCATATTAGTAATAATTCATTGTTTGGCCTTGCATTTGAGATTTGCAAAGCTGGGGGAAGTAGGGTGGGACAGAAATTTTCTCCAGACTACATCAGACTCATTTGCTCTCTCCCTGCTGTCTACGAAGTTTTTTCTTTAGAAGGGTAGGGCCAATAGTGGGAAAGGACTAGAAGAATGTAGTAAAGAGAGGAAGGGAAATGTTGGCACTGGTCTATCCATCACCCTCTGATCACATGGGGTCAGTCACGCAGAGTCACAGTCCACCTAATATGGTGACATGTTTTCCTCAAAGACTCCTAGGCCATTATGTTCCTCAAGAACCCCATGTACTTTGTCCACTTTGTTATCTTTCAACCACATCTTGTGCCCACGAGCATCCAACATTATGGTCAGACCAACCTTAACATCCTTATTATACTATGTTGAGTAGACTCATTAAACAAGACAAGACTCCCCATTCTCAAGTTAACCCCATAGTCTAGAGGTGGGAAGAAAAAAGTTGGTTTATTCTCTCTCATCCAGAATTGCCACATCTATCTCCTCTATGTACCATTAGGTCTTTTGGTCTGTGGACATACACAACATCCTACATGACTTTCCCATAAAATGAGCTGTCACAAATGAGGATGTGCCACTTCTTTAAGACAACCTGCATTCTGTTTATGTCACAATATTTAAAAGCAGCCAATGAATGAATTATACAGATGATTAAGAAACTAATAAAATTATTCACATGAATCTTTTTTCTGATTCTTGGCTTGGCCACACACAACTTGCCTTTCCCTCATTAGTTCCAGAGCCTCCTGTCCTTCAATACAGAGATTTCTGAATGAGCTCTTATGATAGGAAATTTAGTGACCCATGATTTATTGAGCACCTGTGAGGTCCAAGATCAGTTCTGGGATGCATATATGTAGAACCTCATTAAATGCTAACAGCTCTATGAGGTAGGCTCTGCTAGCACACAGGCAAGGCTAAATTCAAACTTTGGTCTGCCAGACTCCAAAGACAATGTCTTGTCTGCCATGCGTCTGAAAAGTTCTTTCAAAGCCAGCCCTCAGCAGAAGTCTACTCCAAGTTCTCCTACATTCTCTCACATCACAGGGCTCAGGAACTACCATGGAAAGTTGTCCAGTTTTGTTGCATTTATCTTTAAATTTGTTAAATCCTAAAAAAAGGCTACACTATTTAAATCTCAGAAGGAACATGAAAAGACTTGAATTTATTTATGACAGAGAAAAATCTACTCAAGATGGTCTGGAAGTCTACCCTCTGAAGAGATTTGCCTTTCTCCAGGCTAAAAGGTCATGCAAGGTACATATTTAGAGCTTTGAAGAGCCATCTGCTGATGCATCTGGAAAACAAAGGGAGGAGACAGGAAGAGGACAAGAGACAGCCAAGTCCCTTCAGATGTCTCTCTGGATTGTGTGTGTGTGCATGTGTATTTCCTGGTGCATCTTTATAACAATACTCTAAATCAAGATGGGTGTGTCAGCCCTTAAGAAAACTGGCATGATTCTTTCATGATGCTTCCGCTTTACTTTGAATTATTGCAAAATCAGAATGATTTAATCATGATGTCAAGCTTTAAGAAGCTCAATCAGCGCAGGCATTGCCAGAATGCAAGTAGAACAGAGATAAAGACTGAATTATCTGAGACACTTTAAAAACCGCAGCCACTTGTTCCTATTTATGAGAAAAAAAATTCAACATGAGGACCCCATTTTCCTTTTACACAGCTATTACTAAAAATTTAACAAACAAGAGCATAAATCATATTTTATAATTCCATACATAGAGAGTGAAAGAAAATCTTCTCTCAGAAATATTCAGAACACTCCTCAGATTTAAAATTTTCAGATTTAATCTTTAAAACAGGCACGTGGCACATTAATTTCTTCTGTTTAGCCCAGGTACTCCAAATTTTATATACTGATAACACAAATGATCGTATTTGAACCTAAAAACGGTATATTTTACATTTAAATGACTAATTCAAAATCACATTGGTTTCAAAAACATGTTGCTCAGTGACTATGGCAGCTAGACTGGGGTATGTTTCATCTCATAATGTGACCCTTAAAGAAAGTAATCCTCCCCCATCTGCTAAGAGCATAACCTCTCGGACTGACTGTGCACATGCAACGAGCTGGGAGACAAAACACACTCTACACCGACGGTTACTGAGACAGTGAGAAGTAAGCCTAGCTTCACTCAATTTCTCTCAAATATAATTTTCAAAGTTTTCACACCATTATTTCGATTAAACCTTATAATGGGTCTGAGAGCAGCGATTAATTTTCTCCATTTCTGGATGAAGCAACAGAGAACTAATATTCGAAGAAGATGATTTAAAGCAATGGCTCCTAAGGTGATCTTTTTTCTTCCTGTGATGATGAAAGTAATAAATGACAAAAAAAAAGAGCCATTAATTTCCAGATCCCTGTAGAAAGCAGAAAAAAAAATAGCCAAGCATTCGGCCCCAGAAGTCACTCTGCCCTTTTTAAAGCAAAACACAATCACTCAAAACAGGTGCAAGGCAGTCTGGGAGATGCGTTTGAAGGTTCATTTTAACCATCAATGAACAAAAATTAAAAAGCTGGGGTTTTGTAATGCCATGATTTGTTTAAATAAATCCTGAATCGAACCTTTGAAGAAAGATATGGAACTAACAGCTGAGCGCAGGGACACAGACCTGATCTTGCTATACCGTGTTCTTGTCGCCCTCCTCCCACACAGGCCTGGGCTCAAAGCCATCCAGAAGGTCATTAGGAAACGATATTTCACTTTTGTCCCAACTAACTGATTTAACTAAAACACATTGGACACAACGTTCATTTAGCCCATAACAGAACAGGGACAGAGAAGCAAAAAGTGAGTGCACACATGAGTACAGGCTGGCAAGCAGGTGCTGTTCGCCACGGAACACAGAAATCGCATGAGTCCAAGTTCATAAGCTGACTAATGTGAGAACACATTTCCTAAACTCAGGCAGATTACGATCTCTCGACTTCCACAGGGAAAATGAACACCACGTTACTTTGTGTGTGAGAGGATCTGTCTTCATTTGATAAAACCAGCAGTACAAAAATCCCAACACAACCCACTGCTCGCAGTACACATGTGCTGCTACATTATTTTAATTTTTAAAGATTCATGACAGACATGTAGTTGTAATATATGCATGGGATTGTTGAGCTGAATTAAAAAGATGGACCTTATGTAGTCCATCACCTTCATTTTACAGAAAAGGAAACGCTGACCTGCTTAATGTAACATTCATGGCCCTCGGGAACAAAAGCAGGTTTTAGATTCCTATCACATTGTGTCCATTCAGGTACAAATCTGAAGGGTCAATTTAAAACTTAGAAATTAAAAATGAAAGCCAATTCTACCAAAACTGAAGACAAGCTGAAGACAGGAACCACAAAAAAACCTAAGGAGGGAAAGGAGAGAAGTGGGTCACCTATGGGATCAGTCAAGAAATACTAAATTTGGCAACAGTTTTTGACTGCAAGTAAGCAATAGCTGGCAAATTGAAACATTAAGCTTTTCCGCTTTCTCCCTTGAAATTCAAAACAGCCTCTATCCCTACAAGGATGTAGGAAAAAATGAATGGCTAGAGGCAGGATGATATCACCAGCTCACGCCCCAGTTTTCTCTCACAGCAGATCCCACCCCAGACTCTAATAAGGGAGAAGGAATTGAACCACCACGTAAGCTAGGGACAGGAGCCCAGGACAGGACGGAGCCTGCACTGCTGCCTTGGGCTTTAAACACTGTCATGCAACAATGTTACACAAATCTCTACACAAATAGACCAGAAAAATAGCATGGAACATTAGACTAAGAGGTATGGACATATTTTAATAACTAGAAACATTTTCTACCCAACAACTTGACCGATTTCCATCCAAAGTCACTAATTATTTAAGTCCAATAGTCATGTTACAAAATTATAAAACACCATCTAGTTAACACAAAGTGTTCTATACACTAGTTTCAAATTACTAGAAATTTCTCACCTTCCAAACACAGTATAGTAGCCCCCTAAAAAGTAATAAAAATGGTATAATTTCAGAAAAGTTTTGAAAAGAGTCTCCAAAGAGTTGGTATCTACTGTAGATTCGATACATCTAGACTGAAAGGAAACAGCTCTTAAAATATAGAGATAAGATCACTTAGAAAACAGAAGAAATCAAATGAAAAATATGTAACAAATAAGAAGAAATACACTGCAGCAACTTAAGCAGAAATGAGGCATACTTCTGCGGTATTGTGAACTTTAAATGAAAGCATAGCAGATTATTACAATTGCCCCTTTGTTTCCGTGATAAAAATTTATACACAAATTGTAAACTGTGATTTCCTTCCTTTTTTGTCCCTCACTCAAATGAAACTGTAACTTCTGAGAGCAGGAATCCTGCTTCTGCTTTACTGTGGTCTCCAACAGTGAACACAGAGCCTAGCACGAAAGAGTCACTTAAAACATTTTTGAAATGAGTATTTTACCACACAATGGGCAACCATTTCAAATTTGATAAAATGCAATGTTGGCAAGAATGGGGTGGGGTGGAGACAGGTACTCAAACACCATTTGCAGTGTAAAGTAGTACTACCTTTTAAAGGTCATTTGGTAATTTGGTAGTATGGCAATACTCTAAAAACAATGGCAAAGTTTCCATTCTGTACTGTTAAGTGAAAAAGGCAAGGAGTCGCAAGGTACATTGAGTGTAATCCTGTTTTGTTTTCTTTTAAAGGTAGTGTGTACTTCTCTGCACACAGGGCAACCACAGATGGCCAGGGGTTTTCACCACAACTCCAGGGGAGACATTCGTAGTCTCCCATAGTCAATCCCAGGGGGCCTGCCTGAACACACACCCAACTCCAGGCAGATTTACAAAGAAAAATTCAGAGGTTACCTGGAATGGTAATGCTGGGGAGTGAAACTGGCATTTTGAAAACACTTTGAAGGGCAGAAGTCTTATTTTTTTTCATCTTCTACTCTTTTGAAGTATTTCACTTCACATATTACTTTGAAAGTTTTAATCACCTTTTTCAGAAAGATGTTATATTGTAAGAAAGAGAAAGGAATCCATGAATTAACTGAGTTAATCTTCACAAAGCACTTAGAACAGTGCCTGACAGATGTGAATGCCATATTCTATACTAAGTGCTTGATAAAATTAAACAGATTTAAAAATTGGGTTCTCCTCTTCACAGCCAGTTAGAAAACCTGATAGCACTCAGAGGAGGGTACCATGAAAAAGAAACTAAAAACCTACACAACTGGAGCCAAGTTTCTTTTGGGGGCAACAGAAATGTTCTAAAATTAGATTGTGGTGGTAGCAGCACAATGCTGTAAATCCACTAAAAATCATTCACATCTACATTTTAAAAGGAATAAATTTTATGACATGGCAATTATGCCTCAACAAAGCAGTTTACGAAAAACAATTGAAACAACCACACATCAACCTAACAAAATCAACGATGTAGTTATAGTTAACAGAAACCAAAATTCTAGAGTCAGTTGGAATCAAAGTCCAGGATGCACACCGATATTCCTGGAGCCTCTTCCCAAGGCACTGTGAACACCTGGCCTCCTCAACTGGATCTGTGACTTAACTGGCAAAACCTCAGCACAAGAGAATTCCTGGGCAGCTTTCAGCGTCTGGGAAGGATGTTTCACACAAGCACAAAACTTCCAGCACCTAGTGACTAAGAAACCATGACTCATCAGGAAAGTACTGTCCCTAAATTTCTTATGCCTATTCCCCTAAAAATGGGAGGCAGCACCATGTGACCTCACCCACTCAGGTCCTCTGAGATTTGCAATGGTGATTTCAAGCACAGCCTGCGTGGCCTAGGACAGTCTCCTATCCGAGCCAGGTTCCTCATCAACAAAACCACCTATCTTGTAGGGGCAATTAAGGATCGGAGATAAATGTCAAGCACCTAGTGTTTGGCACAGAGTAAGTACTCAACCACAGCACGTTAGTAGCAGTTACACGATATGATTCTATACGAACATAATAAAATATACATGAAGATATCATGCAAAAACAACAAGGCAACTAAATGTGTCATTTACCTACACTGACACTCTTCCTTTAACATTGATCCCCAGTAACAACTCTGTGTACTCCACTGCACTCAGTACAAAAGGAAATGAGCTCCACAGTGGCTGAGATTCAGTAACAGGAAAATGTGCTGACAACAGAATTGAGTCCTCTTCCATGTCTAGAAGTTTCTAGGCAAACTGATGGTCCTTTGATAAGCACTGGAGGAAACCATATGAGAAAGAGAAAGAGCTTAGGGAAGTCACCCTGGCCGGTGTGGCTTGGTTGGTTGGAGTGTCATCCCGTACGCCGAAAGTCTGCAGGTCTGATCCCTGGTTGGGGGCATATGGGAGGTGACCAAATGATGTTTCTCTTTCTCTCTAACTTTCCCCTTCTCCCTCTCCCATTCTTTCTCCTCCCTCTCCCTCTCCCTGCCTCTCTGTCTAAAAGCAATTTAAAAATGTCCTTGGGAAGGCTTAAAAAAAAAGTTTACAGAGACTGAATGTACCAATTAACCACTGTTGGCCATGCTTATAAATTTCACAAGGTAAGAGGTTACTCCTGCATTCCACCTTTCCAAGGGCTGTGAGTCGACACCTACATTTCAGAATTGCACCTGATTTTCCCCAGACACATTAGCACTGATTTTCTTGTCCCAAAGTGGCTGCACATTATTAAATATCCAGAAACAGCATCACAAAGCAGTGGTTCTTGTGCTGCACCTGCAACCTTAACACTGTCACGGGAAAGAGAAGAAAATTAATTTGCAGTTGACTCAAGTACCTCACATTATTGGCTTTGGGATTAGGCAAACCACCATAAGGTCCATAATAAGCCAATAATTTATTTTTTGAACTCTGAAGTCATTCACTCAACTCTGTCATCTTCAGAGCCAAAGACTTTAATGGGAGCTTTGCACCGGCTGACAAGAGAATCCTAAGTAATGCCAAAGAGGAAATGAGTAATGGGGCAGGGCAGAAGAGTTATTCTTTCATTTCAGTTTTACTATTTGACTTACTAATAACAATGCTTGCAGTATTCTACAATCTCCAAAATGTTCCCGCATACATGCTGCAGCCAACAGTTGCCAGCAAACCTTGCAGAAAGATTAAGCTACCCAACACTGGGTCTCCGGCTAAAAACAGGCAAAACTGAATCTGGAACCCAGGTCTTCTGTTCCTAGTACTGTGCTCAATCTCATGCTACCTCCACAGCTGAGCTGGAAACCTGGTAAAGTTCTCTCCACCAGTGCATTTCCAAGTACCTTTACCAGAGGCGCTGTCCGCTGCAACCCGCTGTAGAGGTGAATTTCACAGACATGTGGATATATTAGTCCCTAAGCCCACTCAATTCATTCTCTGTTCTAGGCTGCGAATCTTCACACAGCCAACTGGGATAACTATGCAACTCAGAGGTGGCTTGTCAGCTCCTTCCAGAAACACAAAAGAACTTGCCACTGATGCCCAATGACCCAGTGTCAAGTGAGATCCTGGTCACCTAGTAGGACAAATATCCATTCTCTGAGAGGGACCTAATTAAAGGCTGGTTCTTTCAGATAATACTCATAAGGTGTTTCTTGCCAAAACTACACTTTACAAAACAAAAGCATAGTAGCAAAGAGGTGTACATATTTTCCTACTGGCATTTTAAGAACATTCAACTTTAGTCTTAGAAATCATGCTTACAAATGAATCTCTATTAAAAAATATTTTTCAGCTCAGACCTACAAAGACTTCTGTTTTGCTTACAAGCATTCTCTGTGTCTTCTGAACGTTTCTATAATTTCGGGTGACCAAATTGGTCTGTGCACAAAGCACTCATTTTTGCCTCACTATTCTCTTTCAAACACCCTGGTGTTTAGTAACCATACCCTGTCATCTCTCCTAATGGAGTATTTTAAGATTTTTTTTCAAAAGCTTTGCTTAATCACTACCTTAGCCTTTTGGTATAACAGGGCTTTGAACAAACCAGCCTGCAGGGGACAAGTTTTTAAATTATTCTCGAGCTTTCTCTATCCTTTCAAAGTTTTCCCAAAGTACTAAAAAGCCTCTTGGCCTTGGGGGAAGAATAATAAATTGGATGATTCTGCTCTGTCTCTGTTGTTTGACAATGCCTTGGTCTAATCTATTTTTGTCTCACCAGGAACTTGCCTGTTACAACTGGACTCCCTCCTATGTTCTGCAGCATCCAGTGCATACATTCACTCATAAAGCTTCTCAGAGTACCTTAACGATCCAAGAAAGCCCTCCACTTTCCCCTTGGGATTTTCTCAGGGGCATCTACACACCATTTTACTCTGTCCTTTTCTTTCCTGCAGCTACAGTCACGTCTGCATTCTTGGCTCAAACTCTAATTCTTCAGAAAACTGGTAACCTCAACCTGGATTCCAGAAAGATACAATTAAAATAGTCATGCCTTGGCCAGATGGCTCAGTTGGTTGGGGTGTTATCTCATACACCAAAAGGTGCGGGTTCGATCCCTGGTGGGGGCATGTAGAGGAGGCAATTGATCAATGTTTCTCACATCAATGTTTCTCTCTCTCTCTTCTCCCTTCTCACAAGACATACCCTCAGGTGAGGATATTTTTTTAAAATAGTCATTTTGAAGGCAAAAGAGAGCGTGATAAAATATTAACTGTGCAAGGATGCAAAATTACATGTATGCTCTGTTTAAATATTTTTTAAATCTATGCACACATGCAAATCAAAATCACAATGACTACCACTTCACGCTCATTAGGATGACTATTATTAAAAAAAAAGATGAAGAGAGAAAATAACAAGTGTTGGCAAGAATATACAGAGATACTGGAACCCTCGTGTATTGTTGATAAAAGAGTATAAAATGGTGCATCCTCTGTGGAAAGTTAAACACAGAATTACCTTGGGATCCAGCAATTCCTCCTCTAGTTATATACCCAAAAGAACTGAAGGCAGGAAAGCACACACTTGTATACCCATGTTTATAGCAGCATTATCCACAATAGCTAAAATGGAGAAACAACCCAAATGCCTACACATAGACAAATGCATAAACGTGTGGTATACACACATACAATGGAGTATCACTCAACCATAAAAGGGAATAATATTCTGATCCATGCTATGACATAGATGAACTGTGAAGACATTATGGCAAGTGAAATAAGCTAGTCACAAAAGAACAAGTATTGTATGATTCCACTTATGTGAGGTGCCTAGAACAGGCAAATTCATAGAGGCTGAGAGGTGGAATTCAGGTTTCCAGGACTGAGAGAAGTGGGGGACAGGTAGAGAGTTATTATTTAATAGGTAGAGAGTTTCAGTTTAAGATGGATAATGGTGATAATTGCACAACAATGTGAATGTATTAAACACCAGCGAATCACATACTTAAAATGCTTAAAATGGTCAATTTTATCTTCTGTATATACTACCAGAGTAAAAAAAAAGTGTGGCAAAAAATTATATGTACAAAGAGGAAAGGAAAACTACCAAATAAAAGGCAATAGAATAATGAATAATGGATGATTTTTCTAGGTTCCAACTGTTCCACAAGAGCTGTTATTATTTTAAAAGTCAGTTCACTGATTCATACTCTCACTGGTGCACAAAGAAACAGGGCAGTTCAGTCAGAACAGTTCAGGTTCAGTGAGATTCTAGCACTAATCATGGGGCACATGGAAGGGGGGGTTATATGTCAGGACAGCAAAGGTAGATGCAAGCAGAGCAAATGAGGTGGTACATCATGTGCTAGCATGTTTCCTTCCATCTAATCTTTTTTGCCTTGAGAGACAGCCTCTCAGTCCCATGCCTCGAGGGCCTGGTTATTTAGGCCATATGTGCACAGTTCCCAAGGACACTTTCACGTAGGCACATCCAGCAGTCCCAATGCCCACACTGTTGCCTAACACCCTCTTGGCCCCACCTCTCACATTGACCAATAGCAAGGCTGTTTTGCTGACCCAAAGGTCTAACCAGTGAGCAGATTCAGGTCACAGAAAGCCAAGGATTTTTCTCTGTGCGTGACAATGACCTTCAAAGAACTGCCCAACTCTTCTGGTTAAGCCAGAACCATGAAGTTTCTTACCTGGAGACTTCAAGCACAAGTTCAACATAAACATCAGTCACCTCTCAATCACCGACGCCTAAGAGGCATAAGAGGGGCATGAATCATCTGGGTTAACAAATAACTCACATATTTTCTATTTAGCTTAAGGAATCTGGCACACATCAGATCTGTGTGTCTGTGCTACCTTAGGTTTCCTCAGGCAACTCTGTGCTCCCTAATAAGACAGGGATGATAAATGGCAATGTGGAAGTCAACCCAGAACTGTAATTCACTGCAGATACCCACAGAGCACAACCGATTCCTGAATCATTAAGGCTTGACTACCCATATCTACAAAAATCCGAATCAAATCTCATTATTTCAAGTTCCCTTGGAAGCTGGCTGACAATCTGGAAGACACTGGGACTATTTTTCTGAACCCATGAAACATTCACATACACTAATAACTGAAGGCTGCTTTAATTAATTAGCTGAGACACAACAAGTAGATTATAGGATTTGTTATGTTGTTTGTTTGTTTTTTTAAATTCTACTAGTTTACTTGACCCACATTTTCATGGCTTAGCTGTAACTCTTGGGAATCTAAAATTTATCCTGGTAAGGTATAACTAAAATCTAATCTTATTGAAAGTCTCCTACAAATCATAGAGGTGCCACTGTGTTGGTCTGCCTAGAAATCAGCACAGGAAACTTGGATTCAGGCACTTACTTCAAACTGCAATGCATTCGTAAATGATGTGGCTGGTTGAGGGGAAGAAGTCACGCCTGAAACACTTGATTACAAGTTTGGTATTTCACCTCAGTTGTTTGGGAAACTCTGAGGCCTTGATGAACATAAAGGGAGAGACTGATGGACATAAAGGGAGAGATTGACAGAAAGAGTCATAGTGGAGGATTTTAATACCCCTTTGACTTCAGTGAATACATCTTCCAGATTATAGCTTAAGGCTATATCACTGATCAGTTTAACAACTAAAGGAAAAAAAATAGAAAGAAGCAGCCAAAATGGGAAGCCAAAAAGTAGACCCCAAATGAAAAAACAAGAAAACTTTCCAGAAGAAGAACTACATGAAATGGAGGCAAGCAAATTAACAGACAGAGAGTTTAGAGTAATAATTATAAGGATAGTCAGGAACATGAAAAAAAAAGACATGGAAAACATAAAAAAGGATCTGTCAAACAAAGAATGCAATATCTGAAATAAATAATTCACTGAAAGGAATAAACAGTAGGCTAGATAAAGTAGAGGATGGACTCAGTGATATGGAAGACTAGGCAGGAAAAAACACCCAGTCAGAGCAGCAAAAAGAAAAAAGAATTTTAAAAAATGAGGAGAGCTTAAGAAACACTTTGGAGAGTATGAAGCATAACAATATCTGCATTATGGAATACCAGAAAGAGAAGAGAGTGAGCAAGTGATTGAGAAACTATTTGAGGAAATAATGAACGAAAACTTTCCTAATCTGGTGAAGGAAAAAGACACACAAGTCCAGAAAGCTCAGAGAGTCCCAAACAAGTTAGACACAAAGAGGCCTACACAAAGACACATCATAATTAAAAGAACAAGGCTTAAAGACAAGGAGAGAATCCTAAACAACTGCAAGAGAAAAGTAGGTTTGTTCTTACCTACAAGGGAACTCCAATTAAACCGTAATCTGATTTCTCAACAGAAACATTTTAAAACATAAGGGAGTGGCATGAAATATTCAAGGTGATGAAAAGCAACGACCTATGCTCAAGGCTACTTTATCCAGCAAGGCTATCTTTTAAAATAGAAGGAGATTTAAGAAGCTTCCCAGACAAGAAAAAGCTAAAGGAGTTTGTTAACAGCAAACTAGTACTGCAACAAAAGTTAAAGGGCTTGCTTTAAAAAGGAGAAAAAGAGAAGGAAAAAAAAAAGGAGGAAAACAGCCTAACAATAAAATGGCACTAAATATGTATCAATAATCACCTTAAATGTAAAAAGAGCTCTAACCAAAAGACAAAGGTAGCTGAATAGATAAGAACACATTCTACCTCCAGGAGACACTTTTCAGATTGAGAGACACATGCAGACTAAAACTAAAGGGATGGAAAAAGATATTTCATGAAAATGGAAAGGAAAAAAACAGCTGGGGTAGCAGTACTTATATCTGACAAAATAGTCTTAAAAACCAAGGCTATAGTGAGAGACAAAGGACACTACATAATGATAATGGGAACAATCCAACAAGAGGGTACAACCCTAGTAAACATTTACATGCCCAACATAGGAGCACCTAAACAAGAAAGCAAATCTCGATGGACATAAAGGGAGGGATTAATAGAAATACAGTCATAGCCAGGGATTTTAACACCCCATTGACTTCAATGGATAGATCTTACAGACAGGAAATCAACAAGGAGACAGCAGCCTTATACGACACCTTGAATAAAATGGATTTCATTGATATCTTCATAGCATTATACGGCAAAGTAGAATATACATACTTTTCAAGTGCACATGGAACATTTCCTAGGATTAACCACATGCTAGAACACAAAACAAGTCTCAATAAACTTAAGAAGATTTAAATCATATCAAGTATCTTCTCTGACCACATGCTATGAAACTAGAAAATAAACACAAGAACACTGAAAAACACACAAAGACATGAAAGCTAAATAACATGTTATTAAAAATGAATGGGTCAAAAAGGAGATCACAGCAATCAGACAAGAATAAAAGGCATCCACATTAGAAAGGAAGAAATAAAACCGTCATTAGTTGCAGATGACATACCACTGTATATAGAGAACCCCAAAGATTCCACCAAGAAACTACTAGAACAGATAAGTGAATTCAGCAAAGTACCAGGATACAAAATTAATGTCCAGAAAACAGCTGCATTTTTATATACCAATAATGAACTAACAGAAATGGAGATTAAGAAACAATCTCAGCCCTGGCTGGTGTAGCTCAGTGGATTGAGCGCAGGCTGTGAACCAAGTGTCGCAGGTTTGATTACCAGTCAGGGCATATGCCTGGGTTGCAGGCCACGGCCCCCAGCAACTGCACATTGATGTTTCTCTCTCTCTCTTTCTCCCTCCCTTCCCTCTCTAAAAATAAATAAATAAAACCTTAAAAAAAAAAGAAACAATCTCATTCACAATTGCTTCAAAAAGAATAAAATACCTAGGAATAAACCTAACCAAGGATGGCCCTGACTGGCGTAGCTCAGTGGATTGAGCGTGGACTGGGAACCAAAGTGTCCCAGGTTCAATTCCCAGCCAGGGTACATGCCTGGGTTGCAGGCCATAACCCCCAGCAACCGCACATTGATGTTTCTCTCTCTCTCTGTCTCCCTCCCTCCCTTCCCCTCTAAAAATAAACAAATAAAATCTTTAAAAAAATAAGTAAATAAAATCTTAAAAAAAAAAAACCTAACCAAGGATGTAAAAGACCTGCATTTGGAAAATTATAAGACACTGAAGAAAGAGATAGAAAAAGATAGAAATAAGTAGAAACACATACCATGTTCATGGATAGGAAGAAGTAACATCCTTAAAATACCCATGCTACCCACAGCAATCTATAGATTCAATGCAATTCCTATCAAGATTCCAATGTCGGTCTAAAAATAAATAAATAAAATCTTTAAGCCCTGGCTGGTGTGGCTCAGTGGATTGAGTGGCAGCCTGTGAAGCAAAGATTCCAATGTCGTATTTCACAGAATTAGAACAAATATTTCAAAAATGTACATGGAACCACAAAAGGCCCTGTAGAGCAACAGTGATCCTGAGAAAGAAAAATAAAATTGGAGGAATCATGCTACCTAATATCAAACTATAAGGCCACAGTAATCAAAACACCATAATACTAGCATAAGACACATAGATCAATGGAACAGAATAGAGAACCCAGAAATAAACCCACACCTTTAAAGTCAATTAATAATCAACAGAAGGAGCAAGTACATACAATAAGTTTTCAATAAAGTTTATCCAACAAACAGTGTTGAGAAAATTGGACACATACGTGCAGAAAAAGGAAACTAGACCACCTTCTTACACCACACAGAATAATAAATTCGAAATTGATTAACTACTTAAATGTTAGTCCTGAAACCATAAAAATCATAGAAGAAAACATAGGCAGCAAAATCTTGGACATAGCTCATAGCAATATTATCAGATACACCTCCCCAGGCAAAAGAAACTAAAAAAAATAAACAAATGGGACATCAAACTAAAGTTTTTACATAGCAAAGGAAAATTATCAACAAAATAAAAAGATAACCCATAGAATGGGAGAACATATTCCCTGATACATCTGGTAAGGGGTTAATATCTAAAGTTTATGAAGTATTTACAAAACTCGGCACCAAAAAAAACAAACAACCCAATTAAAAAATGGTCAAAGGACCTCAATAGACAATTCTCCTAAGAGGACATACAGATGACCAATAGACATTTGAAAAGATGCTCAATGTCACTAATCATCGGAGAAATGTAAATGAAAACCACAATGAGATACCATCTCACATCTGTCAGAATGGCTATTATCAATAAATCAACTAACAACAAGTGCTGGTGAGGATGTGGAGAAAAGTGAACACTTTTGCACTGTTGGTGGGAATGCAGACTGGAGCAGCCACTGTGGAAAGCAGAATGGAGAAACCTCAAAAAATTAAAAATGGATCTGCCTTTTGACCCAGTAATCCCACTTCTGGGAATATATCCAAAGGAACCCAAAACACGAATTCAAAAGAACATAAGCACCCCTATGTTCATTGCAGCATTATTTGCAATCGCCAAGATAGGAAGTGACCCAAATGTCCATCCATAGATGAGTGGATAAAACAGCTATGGAGCATTTACACAATGGAATACTACTCGGATGTTAAAAAAAAAAAAAAAAAAGAATGAAGTCTTACCCTTTGCGACAGTATCAGTGGGGCTGCAGAACATTATGCTAAGTGAAATAAGCCAGTCAGAGAAAGACAAATACCATATGATTTCACTCACATGTGAAATTTAATGGACAAACTGAACTAACAAGCAAAATACGACAGGCTCACAGATAGCAAGATGACAGCTAGTGGGGGAGGGAGGGCGGTGCAGGGGATGGAGGGATTGAGCAAAAAGGACTCATGGACATGGACAACAGTGTGGTGACTGCTGGGTGGAGGCGGGTATAAGAGGACTAAATAGTAATGGAAAAAATATAGTAAATATCATTAAAAATATTTAACCACCAAAAATAAATAAATAAATAAAATTTAAAAAATAAACTATGGGATTTGATGGAAGCTTTGCCAATCATCTAGCCAGTCCCCTACTGTGAGAGCCGAACAACAGTGCAGTTTCATATACAAATCAGAAAATGGGTTCATTCTTCATGAAAGTTGAAGACAAAATACTAGT
Organism: Phyllostomus discolor; assembly: GCF_004126475.2. Classification (NCBI taxonomy): domain Eukaryota; kingdom Metazoa; phylum Chordata; class Mammalia; order Chiroptera; family Phyllostomidae; genus Phyllostomus; species Phyllostomus discolor. The sequence continues at coordinate 67,930,027 of NC_040906.2, forward strand.
TACTACCTACTGGTTATTGTCACCATCTACTGAGCTTGCCTTGAAAACAGAAGTGAGCCATCACTCCTCAAATTCAATTTCAGAAATATGGTAAATACCAAGCCCCCTGCTAAGTCCCAAAAGGTGTCCTTTTATCCTCCCTCCATCCTCCCCCAGCTCTCACAGGTAACCTGACAATTGAACAACTCTGCCTCTGCTCCTAGGATTTAGGAGACCATTTCAGTGGTGCCCCTGGGTACTGAGAAGGATCTCTATACAGCTATCCCTTCATTGCTAGTCTGTCATGTACTAGTTTTGTAATTTTGAAACACCTTCCTCCATCTGTGCTTAGCAGATGTTCCAATAAACATGGTTTTTCCAAAACCCAGTGAAGCTGAGCATCCATTTGCTGCACACCAAACTTCAGACCAGCTGGCAGCCTTAGGAAGAGGCATCTGAATTCAGGTCTTGCACTTGTCTGGATAAAGACCATTGCTATTGTTGCCCCTGGTGACCACATTCACTCGGGCAGAAGCTGTGGTAAATATTCCCCTGAAGAGTCAGTTCACGACAACAGGTGCTTTTGGTTTAAAGCAACAACCTCTTGCTAATTTATCTTGAGAAAACTGTTCTCTGAAAGTTGACATTTAAAAGGCAGCACTCTCTCCCCTCTGACTTCCACATACCACAAAGCCCAAAACTGACTCAGCTGTACAAACTTAATGTCCTTGGAATAGGTATCAAGTAGAGCATAGTTAAGAGTGGGGAAAAGATTCTCTTGAACTCAGTATTAGCTAGTGGTTTCAACCTTCAACTACCTACCTCAAAAAAAAAATGTGTTACCAAGCTCTGCCTGAGGTATGCCTATATTCTAAATTGCCCAAACAGAAAATACCTGGTGAGAGTGAATAGAATGTACCAATCACATTTAAAGAATGACTCACAGTTTCAAAAACACTTTTAGAAACCACTATATAAATTTAGCCGTACAACAAACCTGTGAAATAAGCTCAGTGTTATTACTCCTACTGCACAGATAAGACTGAAAAAGGTGATACAGCTTATCCACAGGAACTCAAAAACCAACAGAACTGGATGGTAACTCGGATCTTGACAAGTCCAACCTGGTTTTTCACAGATACGTCATCTCCAAACAATGAACCTGAATGATCCAAAAAGCTCCTCCATCACTGAGAAGTACATGTTCACATTAACATGGTAAATCTCCCAGGTTATTTAAAAAAAAAAATGACAAAACAGAACTGACATAACACTGCCACTGGGAAACAAGGTTCATTCCTCTGCTGTAGCTTTCCTTCATCACAGCTTAAAATGATCTAAGTATTAGCGACCTAGGCCATAGCTGACTCTGTGTTAAGACATTTCATACTGGGATTTTATACTATTTTATCGCTTCAGGCACCAAGTTCAACAACTCAAAGACAAACTCAAGGATATTTCCATACATTATTCCCATTCATATTGCTCACATCCCCTGAAATGCAATTGTGATTACTAGATACTCAGGGGCTCTATAACTTTAATAAATTAGTGTAAAAGCATCACAGGTAGCAACCAGGGAGTGAGTATGGCTAAAAGATAATGAGGGCATATGCTGTTAGGCAGAGTAACTTTAGAGATAAGAAGTACAGAACAACCCTGATTCACCTGAAACAACTAGAAGAGACTAGTAGAAGCTGATAGTTTTAAAGATTTGAGTTTGCCTATAAGGACTAAAATCCTCCAGGTTGCCCCTGACCCTAAGGCCTGGCATATAGTTCAGTTCAGCCTAGTCATTCAAATCTCAACTGACAGCCCACTGTCAGCCAAATCTTGTGGCACTGTGGATAGGAAAACCCTTGCTAGGGAAAAGCTGAGCCCCCCTGAGGCTTCAGGGGGATACTACAAAACTTCTGTATTTTATTTTAGAGTCAACAACTCAGCAGTGCAGATGTCCACTTCTTTTTTTTTTTTTCCAATTACAGTTTACATTCAATATTATTTTGTATTAGTTTCAGGAGTACAGCATAAACAGTGGTTAGACAATCACAGACTTTACAAAGTGTTCTCCCTGATATTTTCAGTACCCACCTGGCACCATACATAGCTATTGCAATATTATTGACTATATTTTCTATGCAGTAGGGGACATCCACTTCCAACAGGAACGTCTCCGAGGGCAAGTGAACTGGGCAATAGCTTTGATGAAATTTATAAGCAATTTCAGTAAATAAGAATGTAGGATGAACTTAAGCAGGAAATAAGGACAAAATCATTCCACTGCCACTGGGGTTAAGGATCTGAACTTTTTCAAAAACAAAGAAGTAAAAGGAAGAGTCTTTATTAGATTATAAGTCAGGGATGTGCCCTGTAGTTTCTGGGATAACCACTAAGAGAAGAGTAAAAGAATTAACAAGTCAGTAAACAAGAAAAGTGGAATGACTTTTTGCTTAACCCAAAAGAAGTCAAGAAGGAGAACATAAAACAGGCAGGACAAATTGAAAACAAGTTGTAAAATGGTAGATAAAAAAGCAAATACATCAGTAATCACATAAAAGGTAAATGGATGAACTACTCCATTAAAAGAATAGATAAAAGCCTAGGGAGGGAGAAAAAGGAGGGAAAGATGCCAGTACATTACAACAAACATGAAAAAGGGTAGAAGCCATCACTTGGGTATGTCTTCTTGCCCATAATGAGGAGCTGCCAAGTCTGGCAGGGTCCTGTGTGCATCTCTATCCCTATCTTTCACAACTCATTTGTTCGCCTGCATGCACTGTTAGGAAAGCAAATCACTTTATTAGAAAAAGCCATAGAAAACTGCTGTCTTGCTGATTCTTCATTGAGAAAGCCCTGTTCCTCCCTGCTAGGAATAATTCATTTAGTGCATCCTTGCATGTGCATATTAAACCCTACATTGTATCTAGATTATCACATTGTTTTACTGGAAACTGCCCGACAACCTCTCTGAGGGACACCACTAATCATGAAAATGGAGCCTTTTTTCCTGCCCACATTCCTTGCCCCACCCTTCCCCACCCCGATCAAGACCCAGCCTCCAAGTACCAGGCTCCATTAGTACAGTAATAAAACCACTACTGTTTGGTTAGCAGTAATGAGTTCTAAGAGTATCAATGGAGTGTTTCATGCACAAAGGCTATTGTCAGAGGCAGCAAACTTTCCCGACATCAATCAACTTCTTCGGTAGACTGTAGCAGCCTTTTTTTAAGCATGTCAGGAATGCAATGAAAAACAGTACAATCCATGCTCCTCAAGGACAACACAATGAGCCTCAGACAATCAAACAAAATGGCCAGTGACTAGATACACTCATTTCTGCGGAGGGCGGCTCTATTGTACCCTTGTCTCAAAATCTGGTGTAATTATTGTCCTAGTGTTGAGAGGCAGGGTTTCAGTTGCTGCCTGCTCTTGCCCCAAAATATCATTCACCTTGACTTCCAGACAGTCCCTCCTACAAAGATACCCTTTACTCCTTTATATCTGTTAACTTGATAAGATAGACAGGGAAGGAGGGAGAGAAAAAAAGAGTGAAGGAAGCGGGGAGGGAAGCTTTGTTTCAGTTTTCTGCTTAATAGGTTCAAGGACAGAATGGGGAGTGGGGTTAGCTGATTAACCTCCCTGTGTCTCCATTTCTTCATCAGATTTACTGGGTTAAACCATATGAAATCACTGCCATTCAACTATTTTTGACCTATAACAATGGCAAGTTCATATGGTTCAAACTAATGGCAATAGAAACAATTACTTGGTTAGGATATGAAAAAAGCTGCCATTTCAGGTTAGCTCTGATTGTCTTCTTAAGAGATAAATTGCTTCACTTCTAAGAAATGAATTTTTCTTTAATACGGATACTAGCTAAGGAAGTGTTTTGGTAACTTCATGCTTTGGCCTATCCCAATTTCTCCATTTTTCTCTACTAAAGTTCTCCCTATTTTTTTGGTTTTGTTTTCTTTTTGTCTTAAAGAATGTGCAAAGGCATTCATCACCTATGGATAATGATATATTAGAAAGATTATTGCCTGTCTCTTCCCTGCAGATAAAAACAACTTCAACACCATTACCAAGTCCAGTAAAGGGCTGCCCTACATTCTGCACAAAAAGAAATAAGGAGAAACAAAATGGGAATAGAAACACATCAACACTTAAGTTAGCATGGAGAAGTTACAGAAATGAGGAAGAGAAAGGAAAAGTGATAGAGGAAATGAACATGGAAGAAGGAAATAGACAGGATTAAAATTTCCAATGACAGCCTTTAATTCTTTTGATATTTGCCAATCAATACTGAATCTGTCAGAAATGCCTGTTATAAAATTGTTGCTTCTTGATAAGAGATTAAATATCTTTAAATATCTAACCATCTAGCCACAGAATTAATACATATCAGGCTAGAATTGAACACTCTTTTCTATTTCTCCTGTCCCATATGAATTTCATTGTCTTTAGAAAGACAGATGTCTTTTATTAATAGGGGTTCTAAAAATAAGTCAGTCTAGGAAAATGTTAAAATTAAAATCAATTCAACAGATTACTGGCATAAATTTTGTTCCTAATTAAAAAAAAACACTAATGTATATATAACTCATATGGAGAAAAGGAAGGTAAGAAACATAAGATTGAAGGGAAGAAAGGACAATCAGAAAAGGCATGCAAACAAGAATCACATGTCAACTGCAAACTGTCTATCCTCCTTTTCTCTTCTACTGTAGAGGAAAGTCTATCTTGTGGTATTCTCTGTGCTTATTTAGCTTATGAAAACAATACACAAGGACAACCTTCACAGGGCTCCAAATGCCACCTGCCATGAGCTCAAAGACAATACAAAACAACAACCAGTCTCATTTCCACAGGTTAAAGAAGAATGAATTTAATGAATGAAAGCACGGTTAAGGAATTGGAAGTCTATTGTTAGCATTCAAGCGGATGAGGAATCACTAGGTACAAAATCTTAGAAAGAAGATTAACCACCTCCACGCCTTCCCCCCCCCACACACAAACTTGACTATGAGCCCTGGTGTTTGACTCCCAAATGACACTTGGGATGCTTTTATGATCTCAGCTGTGAGGCCACCATAATGGGGTCGTGTCTTCTGACCACAAAAGCCACACACTAAGGCTGACGCACACCCTGCTCACTTGAAACATTCATTGGGGAATTAGCTATAAGCTCAATTGAAAGCTCCAAGTCCACAGGGGACAAAGGTTATCTTATGACATCAAATCGAAGGGTACCACCATGTGCTCAGCTCCCGAAGAGTTTGGTCACACAGGAGTCATTCAAGTAAAATACACTGTTGAGAGCACTAGGAATTTGCTGAGATTTAATGTGAGTGAAATGGAAGTAAAGCTGGAAATAGGGACAACACCAGCCCAGAGGGAACAAACGACTGGGCCCCAGCACATGAACTAAGCTATAACCCTACTTCAGATAATGGAAAAAAATAGCTGGCTGGCCCTTTACTTAGCCCAAAGTAGGTTAGCCATAACGAGGGCCTCTTAGAAAAAGGGAGGGAGTGGGTTTTAGGACTGTCTTCACACATGCATTCTCTCTCCAGAACAACCTTGTCAATGAAATAAACAGGTAATATCAGCAAAGGGGGTTTACAGGCAAATTCTTAAAGGAAGTGGTGTATTTGTCTTGAGCAAATATCTACCATTCTTCCAACATTCTTCTTCCACTAGCCGCATGTAAAATACCACTTCACTGACACATTCACACCCAAATACTCAACCAATTATGCCCGCTATTTGTTCAAGCTTCTAACAGAGAGCATTTCATTTTCTCCTCCCAGAATTTCACTCTTTCTTTCCTCAACTCATAACAAAAACTCACCTACCTATACCTAATTCTTTTAGGACATCATATTTGGACAACTATCTCTTATGAAAGATAATCAGTGGCTTCATACGTTTTTCCTAACAGGAAATTTTTGCTGGAGGTGAGGAGACAGGGAAAGAAAAATGTTTCCTCTAGAGGGAGTGTTTCTCTATGTAATACAGAGACCATGGGGATTTGGGGGGATATCTTTTCCTTCTTTAACTAGAGCTAACCAGCAGCTATCAGTACATTTGATGATTTTGTAGCAAGCAGGTGGAGGAAATGATTTTGGGCGAAAGGCACAACCGCACCTCTGGACAGCCAGCCAGCTGTCTCTAAGGCCACACTGCTCCAAATGTTACCTAAGGACGGGCTTCTTTCAATCAAGTCAATTTTTCACTGAGGAAGTTCACTTTTTCACCTAGAAAAATAAGAAGCTTGCATGAAGGGAATTAAAAACCTTAATGATTCACAGTGAATCCAAAAAAGCATTCATGGACAGAGATGGGAGAGGAGCGTTGGTGGCCAAACAGGCTTGGGCCTTGGCAGATCTATAGGAGTCACAACCCCTAAGATTTAGCCAGCATTCCTCCTGAGTCAATAAGAAATCTTATCACCTACATGTTGCTGGGTCAGGCCTGAGACTCCTAAGGTTTTAGCACAATCACTTTCACAATGCTACATCCACTGAGTTTTAACTCAGACGAAAGCTCACTCTCCTTGTGGCTCTAAAGGGCTAATCTGGAGTAGTCAGAATAAATGGAGTTCTTCCCAGGGAGGATCCTGCTGATCAGTGCCTATCACTGTACTGTTGCAATGGGACACCAGTCATGTCATTAGCCAAATGAGAGGACAAGACAGTAGTATGATGTGTGGCTGTGGCTCCACCAGGAATGAGTATCAGGAGTCGACAGCCCTGTGTGACAAGAGTTTGGAACAAAAACACTGTGTTCACAACCTGTGTTCCATGTTGACAGTAAGCATTGAAGGGACAGCTGTTTTCTCAAAAATGAAATTAACACTGATAAAATGCTATTGGTCATTTTCTAGGAAGAGAAGTCCATAAACACAACCGAATCAGAGCCTTGCTGTTTTTCAACCTACCCCCATTCACTAGCACTACGATCTTGCTTTTTCTCCAGAATTGTAATTTTGCCTAAAGTTCACATACCTAATCTGTTACTAAACCTTGTAACTTCTGTCTTTAAAATATTTCTCTGGCCCCATTCTTCTTTACTTTTAATAACTCTGACTTCATCTAGAAGGTATAATATTTCATCATGGTGTCAAATCCCAGCTCCAGCACTTACTGCACAAACCTGGGAAAAATTATTTAATCCTCTAAGCTACCATTTGAAAGTGATCATTGTGAGGGTCAAATGTGAGAAAGCATATAAATGCTCGGTCATGCTAAGTCCTCAGTTAAGCATCAGTATCATCAGCAGCACAGTCATAAACCAGGTCTTGATCACCATGCCTCCCAGCACCCAGAGGCACTGTTAGCAGAGTTAACCTTGGCCAACCCTCTCAATCATGCCCCACAGACCATAAAACCCTCCACCTCCACCGGCTGTCTTGTCCATGACCTCCATCTCACTCCTTTCCTTAACTTCCTCCACAGTTAGCAAAACTGCTCCCTGCTCTTCACCTCTTTTTCGAGTATCTAAAAAATACTCTCAGACCACAGGTTAGCCCAAGATAGGGACCATGACTATACTTCCATTCTCTACTTCCTCGCTCACAAAAATATTGCCATATATAAAGAATAAATAAGTTGTATAATATCACCTTTACACTAAAGTCGATTTCCTAATCATCCTCAGAGAGTGACTTTAAGCCTCGTGGATGACAGTTGGACTTGGACAAAAAACCGCTAATGATTTGGTATAATCATATTCTGACTTCCTTGGAGCACCTTAGTATCTTGTTATATTGGGCAGGCCAAAAAATTCATTTGTTTTTTTCCATACAATGGCTCTAGTAGTGCTTAGTTGTCTTTAACTTCATTTGAAAAAATTTTGTTAGATTGTATTGTGACAGATGTCATATCAGTGTGCATTTAAAAAATACTTATAAAAATGGGTGAACTTTTGTGCAGCCATTTTAATATTGAAGGTGGAAGAAAGTATACAACATTTTCAGCATATTATGCTTTACTATTTCAAGAAAGGTAAAAATGCAACTGAAATGCAAAAAAAGATTTGTACAGTATATGCAGATGGTGCTGTGACTGATAGAACATGTCAAATATGGTTTGTGAAGTTTCTTGGTACTACTGACATTTTGGCCAAATAATTCCTTGCTATGGAGCTGTCTTATGCATTGGAAGATGTTTAGCAGCACTCCTGGCTTGTACCCAATAGAAGCCAACAGCAGGAGATAGCCAACATACTGAAAAATCCTAATCAATAAAGTTCTGGTAAAAATGAAAAATATGTCTTTTATTTTACAGAAAAAAAACCATAGGTACTTTTTGGCCAACCCAGTATAAATGAAGGGGTAAGAAAAGACAGGAAGAACCTCCCAGTATTCCTTCAAAGGCTCAACTTAGGACTTCAAAAGCCTGGGAATTTTATGAAGTGCAAACCCTTCTGCAAATCCTTCTTCTTTTAACTAGCAAACTTCCAGTTTTTTTAAAACATATACTATGGCTCTAGCTGGGTGGCTCAGTTGGTTGGGACATCGTCCTGTAACCAAAAAGGCTGTGGGTTTGACTCCCCATCAGGGCATATACCTAGGTTGTGGATTCAGACCCTGGTTGCGGCATATACGGGAGGCAACCAATCGATATTTCTCTCTCATATCAATGTTTCTTTCTCTCTCTCTCTCTCTCTCTCTCAAAAAAATCAATAAACATATCCTCAAGTGAAGATTTTTTTTAAGAAAGCACATACTACAGATTACCTTTAAATATCAATGCACAGCAATCATTTCACCCAGGTCTGGCACACAGAACTAACCTCCAGGAAAACACAAAACTCGAAATTGCTGAATTGCATTTGATTGCTGACTGATAAGAATCTACAGCTTGGGAAAACAAACAGAACAAGAATGCTAAGCCAGCAGTTTACCAGTCAATGTGCAGCTCCAGATACTATCATTTCAATGTTCACTTTCCAGATACTAAATTCATGACCATTTTATAAACCAACTGGCAAAGCTTTCTCATTTATCAAAAAAAAAATACAACAAAGACACAGAAAACATTAGTCTACGATGAATACATGGTAGATTCACTGTTTAAAGTGTTAAAAAAAGAAAGACCTAAGTGCTACATACTATAAATAACCTATCATAACTGTTTACTATATTTCAATTATTCTACAAGCAGAAAGTAACCCAAGGCTCTTTGTCAAGTAATTTTCAAATACATACCTCATTCAGAGTTACAGCAACCCTAATCTGCTTACCCAAAGAAACTTTTCGACCCCTGTTCCCAGCCACGACCCATCCTCACTTCAGAGACAGAAGAGTGATTTTCTAACCCAAGCTACTGAATCTGACTTTCATCATTATAAACACACCCCTCAGCCCCCCAATCACTGGGCTTGTCTGTAGTGTTTTATGTAGTTTCTTTCATCAACTGAGTATCTATTGTGTGTCAGGTACCGCATTGGTGATTTTTTCTTATTACTTATCATGGTGATAAGTCTTCTTTGCTTGAGAGGACCATTTCTGTTGAAGGAAAGGGAAGATAAAGAGTTTGTTTTTAAGACAGATGAAATTGACAGTAAAGTGTAATGTTAGTGGTTTCTGAACACAGGGAAGAGACGGTGGGTGGCAGCAGCAGGAGCCAACAAACTCAACATGGCAGATAAAAACTCTACCACCAGCCCTGGCTGGCGTAGCTCAGTGGATTGAGTGCGGGCTGGGAACCAAAGTGTCCCAGGTTCGATTCCCAGCCAGGGTACATTCCTGGGTTGCAGGCCATAACCCCCAGCAACCGTACATTGATGTTTCTCTCTCTCTCTCTCTCTCTCAGTCTCTCTCTCCCCCCCACCCTTTCCTCTCTAAAAATAAATAAATAAATAAATCTTTAAAAAAAAAAACCCTCTACCACCCATGTGCCTGCTGAAAACAAGGGGAGAAACATGGGTTCCTCTCCATTCAATGCAGAGGCCACTCTCTTCCTACTGGGTCACAATTCAGCAGAAGAAAAGCACTGGGTACTTTTTCAACTGAACAGAGAATTGTGAGGGAGGAAGGAAGACATAAAGAAAAGAGACTGGTTACCACACGAGCCCTGAAGAGAGTCAGCATGCAAAGCTGGGCTAACTCTCCACATTGCCGTGGACTGCATGAGTTTTTTTCCTGAATGGACTGAGGGTGAAAAAAAGTAATGAAAAGGGCATCAAAAAAAAGGAATCTGGTAACATTAAACCTTTAGCCCACGGATGGTTTGCTCATCCTATTACACAGATCTCCCTAAGAGCAGCAGGAATTTAGGGAAAATGACATGCTCTGTCTTTAGGAGGGAAAAAGAGAGAAAATGAAAGAAACATTTGAGGTTTTTATTAATTTAACATCAACATAACGGCCACCATCTATTATGTGCTCAGCATCGCAACGAGTTTAATGTCCTCTATTTCTAATATCGCAACAGCCCAGTGAGGAAACTGATGCTTAGAGAAGTTAATATTTTTTGTCCAAGGTTACAAAGTGCTAGGGCCACACAACCCCAGTCCAACCCCCTGCAGAGAGGCCCTGCCAGGAACCAGCATGCAGAGCTGGGTTGCTCGGCATGCTAACTCCTTATAAATACAAGTCTGCATAGGCTCAAAAGCGTGTGCCTTTTTTTCCCTTTCAGTTCATCACATTTGTTACTTTTAAATCAGTAACAAAAATGTTTCTATTATGGTCTTATGTCACATCCTACAGAGTAATTGAAAAAAAAGGGAAACAATGCCCTTCTAATCAGTAAGAAAATAAGGGAAAGGAAACATCTTGGACTTAAAATGGGACAGCACGTGTGTGGCACAGGCAAGGTAACATGGTTAAAAGCATAAACTCTAAAGTCAGAAAAACTTGGGTTTGAGATCCCACCTAGGCCAGTTATATTATTTAGAGCAACTTACCTAGGTTCTAAGACACAGGTTTCTCATCTGTAAAATGGAGTTAATAATGGCAAAAGCAGTGATTCAATTCCTAACACCATGCAAACAAAAATTATACTACCATCATGCAAGTCAGAACCTAAAAGAAGTGAGGGCTGTAGAAGGAACTGAGACTGCCATTTTTATGGAACTGGCAAATATCTTCAACCACAGCATTTAAGACACCTGAAACGGAAAATGTAATGATGGGTCCATAACTCCCACACACTAAGTGCTTTTCTCCTCTTCCCATGGGTCTTTGAGTTTAACACTAAGTCTCTAACCTAACAGAGGTGTAATGTTTGCCCAGTAGCAAGCTCACTCAGAAGGCTAAAGAACACAGCAGACAAGTTCCGGAACTGAGGTAGCCCCCTCCTTAACAAGAAAAACAACAGTCATGTAAGTAACATGAAACCTGAGTGCTATAATACTGGAATTAAAGAATACAGACTTGCCCACATTGCGGACAGTCTGTATCCTTGTAGTAAAGGTGTTCAACATGCATTAATACAAATATGAAATCATAAAATGTCAGTGTTTGACATGACAGAATAGTCAAATCCAGGCCCCTTCTGAGTCAAGTCCCAAAAGATGACTTGGCCAAAATCTGTCATGAGGCTAAACTGGGACAGAATGCCATGACTCTCAGAGCAAGTCTCACCCTTCTACATACCCTTGGCTCTAACAACTTAATATATGATGTCATCTATTCTTAAAATTTTTATTATGTTATCTGTAGTCTTAGACATCCACTGTTATCAGTACCATTCTATACAGAACTTCTTATTAGCCAGCTAAATTAAATGTACACAATCCCAGTACAAACCACAAAATCAAGCCCACAGAACAAGGAATCAGGTAACTCGGGTACTACTAGTTAGTCCTCATTATCACTGAGCAGTTTTGGGGTCTCAGATCACTTCACTTCACCTGGACCTTTGTTTCTAGAACCATAAAAAGCATCTGGACCTCCAAATTCCTTCCCATGTCTAAAGATCTCGAATTCTCAACCACTTGGCGCACACAGTAGGCAAAGGAAAACCCAACACTTTGATTTAAAAAAAAGAAATCACAAGACATCACTTAAGGAAAACTGTGAGTCAGAGTAATGCTCTTTTGGGCAATTTTCCACACAGGTAAGCTCTGTGTTGTCCAAAGGCAAATAGTTCCATTCCTCCAGAACAAGGATAGGATGTTGGGAACGTGAGTCACCCTGCTGACATTCTAGGAACCGGTCAGTGAGAGGATAGGAACCAGATCAGCTTCCTTGACAGGGCAGAAGAAAAACTTGCTCCAGAAAAACCAGAGAGGGAAATGCTTCGAATGTCACAAGGATCTTGACTTCCAAGCCCTTCTTAATTCAGCCTTCTATTTAACAGTCATACCCAATCTCCTTCTGATGAAAGGATGAAAAGAGCTTATTTTTAGATGCTGTGGAAAGAAACAGCTGCCCAATACCAGCAAGACCACCACCAACTTACTGTACCCAAGCACCTACCCTTTCTCCCTGACATGTCAGAATATAAACGTGTCTTTTACCAACACTGTCTTCCGAGGCAAGAACAAACAAACCCCAGTAAGAACCCCTGACAGGTGTTAGAAATGACAGAAGAAAAGATGAGCAGCAGCCACAGGACTCAACACTGTCTTGTATGCGGCCTGCTTATCTTGTCGTTCCAAAACTCATTCTTCGGGAAATGTTGGCATGGAATGTTATCCAGCTCACATTATTTTGGAACATGAGCTACAAATGTCACATGTGACCTCCTCATTCTCTTCTCAAAAAAAATTTTTGCTATGTATATGAAGCATATATTTATATCTTTGTGTTTATAAATAAACATATCTATTCCTGCAAACCCTTTAAGACAGTGGCTGACCACACCCTAACTCCCCACTGGATCTAATGATGTAAATAAGGTTTCCATGCACTGTGGCTATAATTAATACCACCACCATGTGATGGTTTAAACTATATTCCAAGACATAATTCTTCTGAGTCTCTTCCCTAAATCTGAATTCTATGTAGTTCCCAACACGCATACACTCACTCACTCATTCATTCATCCATCACTGGCAATCTAATGACAAGCACTTGATTATAACTAAGATATCATCTTAAAGGTTGAGGTAACAGGAATAAAAAGGAAATGACACTATCCCCAAGGTTTATTTATGTCCCCTCATTATTATTCTATTTTAAATTAGTTTGATACCTACTTTCTCCATTACTTGCTTTTCAGCAGAAGGAACAACTTGTGAGGTGTGGTGAGGAGATACAAGATAATTAACTCAAAAAAAGACTTATGTAGGAAAGGGAATGTCTGTCCATTGATACACACTAAATGGGCCTAACAGCTGGTGAAAGGCAGTGTGGGAGCTGCACTCACTGAACAACCCCTGGTTCATTCCAGAAGCATGGGCTGGAGCTGTGGGAAGGCCTAGAGATGGAAGTCTGAGAATGCACTTCCATGTCAAAATGGGCATGGACTGACGACTACTGTGAAGCTCTTCCACATGTATTGGACAACTCTGTTGGCTAAAGACTTGTGGGTGTTTATTTCAGAGAAAACAAAATCACAAAGGTAAGGTAGATTGGTCAACTGAGGTGAGAAAAAAGGCTTAGCTTTTGCCATGGGTTTTGCCACCAGTGTGAACTGTCAATACTTCACACTGGACAGAAAACTTTACAAAGGCAAATATGAAATCGAAGAGGAACTTGTAGTTCCAGAAAGTGAAGAAGAGCTTCCAAGAAGTAAACAAGCAAACAATACTGAGGGCATGCTAAGGGGGCATGAGGGCCAACAGAAGAGCTGTCAGCAGCCAAAGAGGGAACAACTGAACAACAAGATAAAGAAGTGTTGGGTTACGGCCTAAAGAGTAAAACAAATATCCAGGAATCCATACTGATACAAGGAAATTACAAAATAAATAAATGGGGGGAGGGTGGATCTCTCATGCAGGAAAATTCCAAATAATGCCACCCTCAGAGCAGTGGAGTCCAATGCCTCACTCGTTAGTGCTGCTGTGCACAGGGACTTCCTTCCAAAAAGTGCAGTTCCCAAAGGGAGAACACAGGCCCTGTGTGTTCCAGCTCACTGCACACAAAGGGAGAACGGAGAGGCCCCGAGTGTTCCAGCTCACCACAGAGGGACCTGGCAGATGCCACCCCAGCCAGGTGATCCAGTCAACAGGGGTAACTCATGTTACTAGTAAGCACCCTTGACACAATGTGACAAAATGGCACTTTACACCTCAGTGGTCTTCCTCTCAAAAACCAGCAAGCTCAGTCTAATCATCAGAGAAAAACGTAAGACAAATCCTAACTCAGGGGCATTCCACAAAACACCTGATCAGTACTCCTCAAAACTGTCAAGGTTGTTGAAAGCAAGACAAGTCTGAGAAATTCTCAGAGCCAAAAGGAGCATAAGGAGACAGGATGACTCAATGTAATATAGAGATCCTAGAATGAAAAAAAGTGAAAACAGTACATTAGGCCCTGGCCAGTACCTCAGCTGACTGGAGCACTGTGCCGTACACCAAAGGGTTGCAGGTTTGATCCCCAGTCAGAGCACACAGCTAGGTTGCAGGTTCAGCCCTCATGTACAGGAGGCAAACGATCGATGTTTTTCTCTCACGTCGACGTTTCTTTCTCTTTCTCTCTCTCTCTCTCCCCTCCCCCCTCCCTTCCCTCCTTCCTTCCCTAAAAAAGAATCAATACACATATCCTCAGGTGAGGATTCTTTTTTAAGTACATTAGGTAAAAATTGAGAAAATCCTATTGAAGTATGGACTTTAGTTAATAATAATGTGTCAATACTGGTTCATTAATTGTAATAAATGTGTCATACTAAGGTAAGATGTTAATAGGAGAAACTAGGTACAGAGTATATATGGGAATTCTCTGTACCATCTCCTGAATTCTTCTATAAATCTAAAACTGTTCTACAAGAACTTGATTAGCCACTCCCCTACCCCACCTTTGACTTTTTTTTCCAAAAAAGTCAAAGAAGAGGGAATAAGAGGCAGTGTACAATGGAGAACAGATAGATGAACTTGGCCGAATTCACTTTTGCAGTAACTGCCTATCTTCATTCACCCCCTTCTACCCAACATTATCGTATCTTCAAGGACAATTAAACATCAGTCTAAGTCTTGAAGGCAGAACTCTACTGGGGTCCAAACTGCTTCTCTTAAGAGCTGGACCACATTTGTAGGATAGTCCAGATCTCATTCAGTGGCCAAAGGTGTCTTTCTGCTCTTTTCAGAGAAAGGAAGGATCCCAGAGCCAGCCTCCCCAAACTCTGCTTGCAATTAAGGGAATCTGCACAGCCTATGTTGACCCACCTCCGGCTACAACAAGACACCCTTTCTCTCTTTGCTATCTATGAGAACAACTCTTGACATTTGTGAGCCTTTAAAGGATTAAACAGAACAACTGAAACTTAGAAATAGTTCTTTTTCCTCTGTTAGGAAAAAGAACTATTTCTTTTTCCAGAGCTTCTCAGTTCTGACAATTTCTCCAGCGCTATGAAAAGCTTCATAGGCCAAACTGATCACAGTAATCACTTCTTCATCATGCACCTGTCAGAAGTCAACTTGAGGTTCAAAGGCAAGAGGAGAGCACCTGGACAATGCCAGGAAAAGGAGGGACAGCCTCCCTCTGCTGATGAAATAAGCACCCAAATCCACAGCCACCCTGAAAATAGGTTTCAGATGAAAACATGAACATTCCTGAACCATCACCAGCTTGGCCTTTGATATCTTGCACAGATTTAAGCTAATGCTTTTTTTGCCTCCCAGCACTACTTCTTACTCTTTCAAGATCAAAAAACAAGAATTCCTTAAGCATAACAGACAACCGGAATTTAAATTCAACTCAAATAATTTGTCTACCAGGTGAAAAGGTACTGTGCTAGGTTAGCAGAAACCACTGGGATCAAGCACATCTCTTACATCAATTCATTTGGTCAAAAGACATACCCAACATGAACTTGTAGGGAATTCTATTAGGACATTTAAATGAATGGTTTTTCCTAAAAACATGGAAGGACTGCACAGGGACTTCTGTAAAATAACACTGCTTTTAAAACTGACAAATTCCCCAAACTTTCATAGCTTAAACTCCCCTACCCCACACTGGACTGATGTCCTTAAGTGCAGCCCCAGCACAGGCCCAGGCCCGCAGTGCTGCAGTCAAACAGTCTTGCAAGCCCAGGCCTACTCCAGTACAGGAAACCACTTTGCAGTATAATTTCCAATGTTTTCCTGTCTGGAACTACATTGAGAACTGAGTCACAAAACACTGGCAGCCAAATAAAGGTTTAAGCCTTTCCCTGGAAAGGCATACAAAAAAAAAAAGAAAGAAAGAAAGAAAATGACAAAATCACAATTTATAAAGCAGTTCTCAACTCTGGGTGATGTGCCCCAGGGCACCTTGGACAACGTATGCAGACATTTTTGGTTGTAACAACCAGTAAGAGAGAATGCTACCCAATGTTATCTACTGGCATCTAGTGGGTGGAGCCCAGGCAGGCTGCTAATCATCCTGCAATGCATAGGGCAGCACACCTCAACTTAACAGTTATCTGGTCCCAAATGCCAAACCAGCACTGAGGTTAAGAAACCTTTTTCTAAAGCCCTTCCACCCCTGCCACAAATACACACACACACACACACACACGCTTGAAAACTGTCTAACATGTAGAAAAGTATGTTATACTTTCAAATTTCAACTTCAACTTTTATTCCTCTTTGCATCTTCCTTCTGTCCCTGAAAATTAGGCTTTGCTCACAAAGTCCTGTCTTCTGCCCTCTACCCTTGAGTATTTTACACAACCTTTTTCTCTGATCCACTTTCCATCCACTGCCATCTCCAACCTCTACCTAAGATGTCTAATTTTATAACTGATTATTTGCCAGGATTGACCTCAAACTCAACTAAACACAATAAAATTCATCATCAGTGTCTCCAAGCCAACTTCTCACTGCTTCAGTAAATGTCACAACACTTCCCCCATGAACAAGGTTCAAAACTTCAGAGAGCCACTTTTCACTCTATTCCTCCCCACCTATTTACACGGTTTTGCTGAGAACTGCCACATACTCAAGGCTACAGCACCTTGCCAGCCACACAAAAACTCAGGTATATATCTATTAAATGAAAAACATGTTATTAAAAATATGAAGGTCACATTTTTCCTCCTTCCTCATCTCCCATCCTCCAAATCAAATCAATTACAAAGCCTTGGAAATTCCACCTCCAGACATAAAGGCACTAACTCAAATGTCCTGCCTAACAAGTCAAAACAACCTCATCCATCCCACACAAATCTCAGATTCATCTTCCTCAAACATAATCCCCATTTTGTCACTACTTTCCCCTGCCTGCCCCCCCACCCCCGCAAAGCTTTCAACAGCCTATCAGATTCTTCCACTCCAAACCTGACACTGGCATTTAGGATTCCATGCTTCCAACACCACCACTTCAGGTTATCTGCCCAGCCTTTTGTCTCCCACTTGTCAATGCTACAAAAAGAACATTTAGTAAGTTGCTCACATGCATGTCCAGAATCAGCAGCATCTTTTAAAAAGACAAGGTAGAGCCCTGCCCAGTGTGGCTTGGTTGGTTGGAGCATCGTCCCATGCACCAAAAGCCCCAGTTGCAGCGCATGCAGGAGGCGGCCAACTGATGTATCTCTCTCATATCAATGTCTCTCTCTCCCTCTCTCCCCCTTCCTCTCTCTCTAAAAAGTGCAATGAAAAAAAAAAAAAAATGTTGTTGAGTGAGGATTTTAAAAAAAAAGACACAGTAGAAACCTTCCTTGGCTCAAAGAATTCTCTAGGCTCTCCTAATAACCACTGCTTCAAACCTTCTCACTTATGTCCTGTTTTACCACTTTCCACTCCTCTGCCCTTCACATCCACAGTTTTCTTTTGGCATAGTCACCAGGCTTATGATGTGACTTCTCTCTGAAAATATTCAGCTTCCCACACTGTCACACCACAGCCTTAGGCAGGGGAAGCCTTGCCCCGGAACCACCATCTCAGGTCTAGGTTCCCAGCACCAGGCACAGGGACTGCTTCTGATTGGTTATCACACACCAAGGAAGCCGGCTAAGCTGTCTGCTGCTCCTGGGCACCACAAAGCTTTCCCACCCCTGTGACCTTCGCAGCCTTCTCTGTTTGGCTCCCACTCTGCCTCTCCACAGCACACCCACTCCTTCCACACCTAGTTTAAATGATATCTTCTTCCTGAAGCTTTTCCTAATTTTCCCACCCAAACCAAACAGAATTGCTTTCTCTTCTAAATCATCTGGTCATTTTCACTCTTTTTTAAAACTTGACATTTGACATATAACATTGTATTACTTTTAGGTGTGCAACATGATTTGATATTTGTACATATTGTGAAATGATCACATCCATCACCACACAGTCACTAATTTTTCCTAGTGGTGAAATGTTTAAGATCTACTCTCTTAGCAGCTTTTAAATATACAATACAGTACTAACTACAGCCACCACGCTATACACCTCAATGACTTATTTTATAGCTGGAAGTTAGTTCCTTTTGATCCCTCCACCTATCTTGCCCACCCCTCACTCCCTACCCCATCCCACTTCTGGCAAGCACTAATCTGTTCTCTGTACTTATGAGCTTGGCTTTATTTTGTTTTGTTTTAAATTCCCCCTATGAGTAAGAACATACCATATTTATCTTTCTCTGTCTTACTTCACTGAGCATAATGTTATCAAGTTCCATCCATATTGATACAAATGGAAAGATTTCCTTTTTATGGTTGAATAATATTTCATTGTGTATATACACACAATACACACATACCTTCTTTATCCATTCATCCATCGATGAACACTTAGATTGCTTCTGTGTCTTCAATATCATAATTAATGCTGCAATAAACATGAGGTGTAGACCTCTTTTTAAATTGTTTTTCATTTTCTTCAGATAAATACCGAGAAGTAGAACTGCTAAAATGGTAGTTTCTATTTTTAATGTTTTTGAGGCACTTCCATACTGTTTTCCATAATGACCACACCAATTACATTCCCACCAACAAGGCTCCCTTTTCTCCACATCTTCACCAAATTGTCACCTCTCATCTTTTTTATAACAACTGTTCTAACAAGTGTGAGGTACTATCTGACTGTGGTTCTGATTTGCATTTCCCTGATGATGACTGATGTTCAAAACCTTTCCATGTACTTGATGGCCACCTGTATGTCTTCTTTGGGAAAACGTCTATTCAGATCTTCTGCCCATTTTTAATTTTTTTTACTATGAGTTATATGAGTTCTTTTTATATTTTGGATATTAACCCCTGATCAGATTTATGATTTACAAATACTTCCTCCCATTTAGTTGGTTGCCTTTTCATTTTGTTGATGATTCATTCTTTTTTAGAATAAATACCATATCATGCCTTGTACTACATTCATCACTTTATCTCTTGTGCCTTAGCCAACTCCACCACTTATTAGCTGTGTGATCTCAGGCAAATTAATTCTCTCTACTCTTTCTTCATCTAGAAACTTAGGATAATAATGATGTGTATCTCACAGCCATGTAGAGAAGACTAAACTTGATAAAAATGCACATGACTTAAAACAGTACCTATGCACACAAATGCTACTACCATTCATGTTTTATTCCTCTCAGGACTTGGAAAAGCTCTGCATGATGACTGCTCAAAAAAATATCACTTAAAGGTTAATTTAGTCACCCAAAATTATAGTTATTAAGGCCTAGCAGGAAAAAGAACTAGCATTTCTTGAGGACAACATACCATACGTACCATGCCTCATATTAAGCACATTACCTCCTATGTAACATAGTTTTCACAACTCTTTGAACTAGACATTGTTCCTATTTTACAGATAAGGATCAGAGAAATTGAGCATTTTGCCTAATGTCACTAGTCTGACTACAAATGCCATGATCTTTCCCCTCAGCTCACCACCTCTGTAACATGGAGTTCTCCCTATTCACAGGCCAGACATTAAGGTAGCCTGGGATACAACAGTGAATGGAGACCAGGCTCCCCTCTGGCAGACTCAGGGGCCAGAGGACAAACAGGCAAGGCTTTTACACTAAAGCCAGCTCTCAGGGAACCATGACAAGGACAACAAAAGTTCACAGACCTTCCCCCAAAACCTTCCCCTGATGGATGGAAGGACTAATAGAGGGAAGAGAGAGAGAAAAGAAGAGGGAAGGGAGAGGAGGGGAAACTATTTGAGTTGGCCAAAAAGTTTATTTAGTTTTTTCCTCACAATAGCTCTAGTACTGCTCAATAGGGTTTAACTTCGTTCAAAACAATTTTGTTAGATTGTTTTGTGACAGACATCCTATCAGTGTGCATTTTTTTAAATTTATTAAAATTGGTGAGTTTTGTGTCCTGGTTGGTGTGGCTCAGTGACTGAGCGCCAGCTTGTGAACCAAAGGGTCACAGGTTCAATTACCTGTCTAGGGCACATGCCTGGGTTGCGGGCCAGGTCCTCAGCAGGAGGCATGAGAGAGACAACCACACATTGATGTTTCTCTCCCTCTCTTTCTCTCTTCTTTCCCCTCTCTAAAAACAAATAAGTAAAATCTTTTTAAAAATTGGTGAATTTTTTTGTGCAGCCGTTTTAATAATGAAGATGACAGAAGTATGCAACATTTTTCTTGTACATTTGGCATGCAGCATTTTATGCTTTATTATTTCAAAAAAGGTAAAAACACAACTGAAACACAGAAAAAGATTTGTGCAGTAGATGGAGAAGGTGCTGTGACTGGTCAAACATGTCGAAAGTGGTTTGCAAAATGCATCAGTAGATGTTTAGCAGCACTCCTGGCCTCTACCCACTAGAAGCCACTAGCAGGAGATACCCGACATACTCACAATATCCTAATCAATAAAATTATTGGTGAAGACAAAAAAATGTTTCTTTTTTTTTACAGAAAAAACTAAACTGACTTTTTGGCCAACATAATACAACTGCAAGTCTTGGCCAAGCTCACCACTTGAAAGTGCTCTATCACTTTCCCCAGTGCACCTTGGTTTATTTTCTTATACTGAAAAATTAAATTTCTCCCCTTTGAATTTTTTTTGGAGGGGAAAGTTCAAGTACAATACCAGCAGGTAATTCTGATATTAAAAAATCCAGTTTATTCTAAAGGGCTCCAATAAGTTAAAGAGAAAAAAACTGAATTTCCTGATAATTTCCCCAAATCTCCCCCTACATTTTGCTCATCTGGTATCCTTCCAAATTATCCAGGTGAACCATCTGTGCTTGTGATTTTTATAAAAACTGTTCAAAGCCAGTTACCAAGTTCTTCCATTTGTAATTTATTAATTTAAAAAAATATATTCTCAATTTTCTTTCCTGTATACCCCAGGTGAAGCATGATTAGGTCACCTCTAACATCCTTAAGTAAAGCAATGTTAAATCCAAAACACACACAACTTTAATATATCACCTTCCATCAGCCAATTTTACAAGAGTGCTAACTACAATCTTAAAAGATGACGATGCCTTCTGGATGAACCACAGGAAGAATAATATATTTAGTCTACGAGTTCATGGAATACTGAACAATGTGCCAAGTGCTTTTCACCTCCATGGTCTTATGAGTCCTTACATGAGACAGGTTTTTAGAGACCATCAGAAATAATGCTGCGGGTGCTATGCAGAGGGGTCCCCAAGTTTTTTAATGCTGTTTGAATAACTTATTCCAAATTGCAAGTGGAAACATTACATAAGGAGAATTTACAACAAAGGAGCATCTAGACAAAATGTAATTCAGTTATTGGGTTCGCCAAAAAGTCCATTTAGTTTTTTTCCATAAAATGAAAGAAATGTTTTTCATTTTCATTAATATTGATTTGAATATTTTGAGTATGTCAGCCATCTCCCACTATTGGCTTCTAGTGGGTAGAGGGATATATTAGGTGCTGCTAAATATCTTCCAATGCATAAGACAGCCCCACAGCAAAGAATTATTTGGACAAAATGTCAATAGTAGCAAGAAACTTCACAAACCACTTTTGACACCTTCGATCACTCACAGCACCTTCTCCATCCACTGCACAAATCTTTGTTTCAGTTGCATTTCTACCTTCCCTGAAATAATAAAGCATAAAATGCTGTAAATGTTGTGTATTTTCTTCCATCTTCAATATTAAAATGGCTACACAAAAATTCACCGATTTTAATAAACTTTTTTTAAATGTACGCTGATATGACAGCTGTCACAATACAATGTAACAAAATGTTTTTGAATGAAGTTAAAGACAACTAAGCACTACTAGAGCCATTGTACAGAAAAAAAAAAAAAACAAACAAACTTTTTGGCCAACCCAGTATTTTAAATGTCACTTTAACTATACTTGAAAAGGAGCTTGAAAAATGTCATGAGATTAGAGAGTTAAAGCTTGACTTAACATATATATATCAACCACTATATATATTTTTTTACTCTCAATTTTCCACTACATATACATATACTGGTTAATTGATAGGAGGTAAGGACGAGCAGATTGGGAGAAGACACAGCCTGAACATCTGAAATACTTGGAAAGGCACAAAAATTTGTCCACAACAGGACCACCTATGCCAGGACCTATGAGCCCTTGGTTACATGTTATCATCAGAAATGAGCAGGATACATAGAAATTATTTACCAGAGCCACAGAGGGTTAAGCAGCAGCCTTGGATTTCACTGGAGATTTGGCAAACACTGAAACAATGAAGTGATCAATGACAACACTGCCCACTGTATAAAATCAAGAAATTATAAATCAATTCTCTAAATTTGGTAGCTAGACTCATTCCTGTTTGACTTTTCAAATCAGTTCAGCCCAAATAGCAAGTATATAGTATGTGACTTCTAAAGCAGAAAGGGGAAAAATAATTCCCTCCCATGAAAATCAGAGCTACATCCAGCCAAGTTTCTCTGGTTTTCCAATGTGGAAACACTTACTGATGGCTGGTCAAATGCTTAGTCTAGATCTAAGAAACTAAAAGAAATGAGAGGGAGAGATGCAGGCACAGGAGTTCACTTTTGTAGAAATGCCATGATTAAATAACAAGGCTTATATTTAAAGAACCACATTAAAGACTTCAGAATCCCACTTATTTCTGTAGTGACGAATGTACTTAACTGAAGCAACAACTTCCTGACTCTGTTAAAAGACAATGGTTCATAAAAATTATTAAAAAAAAAAAGATTCCACATAACTGTTTTATTTTCACAGTAAGGAGAAAAAAAATTTTTCTTTTACTTCTCAAATTCATTTTTCCTATTCATCTCACAGGTGGGTCTTTGGCCGAAGTATATTTGAAGGAGCAAGACAAAGCCTGGGGCAATTATTCAAAGAAGAACAAGCTGTCTTCCGTTAAAGGCTTATAAAAATAAATTTGGCTTACAAACAGGAATTCAAGGCCATTTCCACACTGCCCTCTCATTTCATGTGAGTTTATTGATTTTTTAAATTTTTCTTCAAATACATATAGGGTGGGGATATTGAACAAAAATTCTAAGTATATCATTGTAGTCTAGCTAAACACAAACACAGGTTTCAAATTTCAAATCAAACAATCACATCTAATTTCACTTTAATTTTAAGAGATCGGTCCAGATGGTAGCTGAGGACCATTGTGGAGATACAAAATTGAAACCAGTTTCCTAAGAGAAGCTCACGGCCCCTGTGGGGCATAATCAAGCTGTGAATCTTTGAACCCAAGGCACCTTGGACCGGGGCTGTCCTCTTTGCATTATGACATTTCATTCAACCTCTTGCCTAAAACTTGTTGGCAAGTTGGACTTTCCATCATTTGTATCCCAAGCACTAGTCATCTGTTTAACTCTTTTTGGGGTCTGCCACCTCATGTCACACAGTACCATGGCAATCCAACCTGAACACAAGACATTCCTGAGTCTGAAAGAACATTCTAACTGCAAATACAGGCTGAGCAGAGGAGGGCTTTGCAGCATGGTTTTTCTTCTGTGAACCAAAGAATTAGAATGAAATTTTAACAGATTCTGTTAAAAAAAAAAAGTACAGCTCTGTGCAAAAATAAGTTCAGGCAAATCCATTGTTGACATTCTAACAGCACTGTGGTTCAGCAGGAATAATTTTTTGGTGCTATCAGCAAATAAAATCAGTATATCCTTTATAGTCAACTGAACTGGGAGAAGAGAAGATTTTAAGTCTCAAAGGTAAGAAAATCATTCCTGCAAATTAAGATTCATAATTTTCAGTACAATAGGTTTTTATTTACCCTCAAATAATATTTTGAGTCACTGCAGCACACCTATAATGACTAAAAGATAATTCTTGCCAAGCCTTACAGACTTGACTGATTGATAGGTAGAAAATAGAGTACAATATTTTAGATAGAAAGAGTATAGTATTTTCCAAAAGTGCAAAACCAGGAAGTAATGTTTGTAATATAAGTTACCACCTGCTCCTTCAGTTTTTACTGTGGGAGATCAGGTCGTCATTCTTCATTAAAAATATATATGTGCATAAAATAAGCTTTTTCAGGGAACTATTTCCACATGTATCATCTTTGCCTATAGGGGTTCTGATGGATTATCCTATATAGCTCAAAACGAAACCAGCGACCCCAGAAGAGCCCAAAAGAAATAAATGAACTTACGTCATACGCCGGCGCCACGCTTCACGCACAGACGCACGGACGCGGACAGCGGGCCGGCGTCCTGACGCAGCGTCGACCGAAAGCCTCCGTGGCAAAGCCGGAACACAATAGTATGAAAGGCAAAAATGATCCGCTACTGGTTTGCTACTCTAAGATAAAATTTAAATGAATTTAGACCGCCAAATCCCACTAAACACCAAGATAAGTTCCAGAAGAATAAAAGTTAATCCTTTAAAAACAAGTTTTTAACGTTATAAGTAAGTCATGTATATTTGGGGTTTCACTCAGCAAAAATATTCTAATTCAAAACAATGGCAAAAATGATCTGAAATTTAAATTTCTTTGATGATGGGAAAAAGTTTAACTTATATGGTCTAAAATGCTTATGTGAAAAGGGAAAAAAACAGTTAAAAATATTGAGTTATTACAGGGGTCAAAAACTTTGTGAGTCAAGTTTAGCCTTCTGCCCATTTTTGCACAGCCCATAAGCTAATAATGTTTTTTACATTTTTAAATTATTGAAAAATGAAAGGGACGATTATTTCAGGACATGTAAAAACCATCTGAAATTCACATCTCAGTATCCATATTGGAGAACAGCCACACTCCTGGGTCTGCTGATTGTTGAGGCCGCTTCCGCCCTAGCGCAGCAAGGCTGAGTAGTTGGGACAGAAACTACATGCACCACAAAGCCTAAAGCATTTACTGCCTGGCCCTTTGCTACAAAGGTTAGCTGACCTCTGACCTATTATACAATGGGTTTATGCATAGGAAAAACAATGAGGGCCAATAAATAAATAGGTAATGCAGATTTTTTTAAGTAAAAGAAAAATGTAACTGGTTAATGTAAAAAATGTTCACTTCCACCTTTGAATTAAAAGTATCCCTTTGACCTATCAAATTAGGAGACTTTTGGAGAAGTCAGCAAACCATGCTGTCTGTCCTGGGTATAGTGAAATAAGAGCTAACACACTGTTGGTGCCCAAAAGACGTGAGGGGCTGACTCAAATTCGGACACCGACTTCCACCTCTGGGAACAATTCACCAAGACATAGTGCTGAAATTCAGGTTAGAAGTTTGGGAACCTGTGCTTTTGGCAAAAGCTGCAACAACAGATGGTAACTGAAGAAACAGAAGACAAAAAGGGTGTGGTTACCACTGGATCTCTAAGTTTACTAGGACTGTAGTACCTAGCTCAAAAGGCAGATGTACAGAATAAACAAATGAAAACACTCCTTTTAAGATTACTAAAAGATTAAGTGATGTGTTAATTACAACAATATGTTTAGTAATAAACTGTTTTAATTGCATTGGTGATTACTGGAATTAGTCCATGGCCCACCTAGACATAAAGTTCAAACTTCCTAGCAGATGAGATTCCCCACACATTTCAGAAGAGCAGGAGAGCCCAGGAAATGTGGCCACCAGAAGAGCAGCTGGGTTTTCACCAGGCCCAGCAGTCAGCTGGTGAAGAGCACATTCTCCAAGAGGGAGCAACACTGCTTTCTACTCAACACTGCTCCTACTCATTCAATGTGAAAGTAGAATGGCCAACCAGGAGTTTTCCAACACATTCCTCAACCTTCTATTCCTTGCATATGTTCCAGAGAAGCATATTTTTTAACATTATGCATTCTTCCCTATTAACCAGGCCTGACAACATGACAGGTTTAATTAAAATTTTTTTTAAAACAACTATGCATGAAGTTCAAAGTCAAACATTAAAATGAACTGAACCTCTCTGCTATTGAATGCAGTGATGCCAGTACCCAGGTTTTCCCTAAGTCACAATCTTCCTCCATTTGGCTTGTAACTTTATTCTACACTTCACATATTTTTAGAATAAAATAGTTTTCTATTTGTGACTGAATAACAGTTCCTACTCCCAATGTATTAGCCTTAAACTAATCACACCTCAGTATTCAACAAGTCAGCAAACAAATTTAAACATTTATCAAAGGCCTACTACAAAAGCAAGGCCCTAGGCTGGTGTCTGTCATTAAGAAAAGTACCTAAGTAGAAACACAGGTAAGCTACTCATCCAACAGCGATCACACAAAATCATTTTCGGCTGCCATGTGGTCTGTTCAGCTACAATTTCGTGGGAGTCTGGCAACAGCACAGACCCTACAGATAACGGCCTGGGCGCTAGCAGGTCACACAGGCCTGGCAGGGCACGCACACCGTGTGGTCACCGGCAAAGCCATGCAAAGCTCATTCCTCTTTCCTGGAAAGAGCTTAACCGTAAGATCAGCCACACTTTTTTATAAGATACCTGGGAACCAGTACTCCTTCATGACCTTTCTCTTTTAACTCATCATCCCTCAAGCTTCCTGGACAAATGGTGAAGAATGAGGAAGATTCAGGAAGAACAGCAAACTGTGTCCAAAAGAGCCCCTCAGCCTCCAGAAGCAAAAAAGTTTATCTCTACCTATTGTTGAGAGGAATTAAATACACTCTGTAAACAGGAACAACTTTGTTCTAAATTACTACTTAATGTTTTTAATTAGACCATGCTGAATGTTTAATACAGAAATGGGAAATGGGGGGGATGTCAAAAGTCAGTAATTCATAGTAACTTGCTTCTAAGTTTATTCAGGTCAATGAAAAACACCTCTGTGTAAGAAATCCCCAGGCCTCAATGCAATAATATTAAACCAAACAGACAATAAACTGCTTAAAAAAAAAGTAAGGTCACTAAAGTCCTAAAAGGAGAAGTATATTTAAGGTCAACAGCATGAAAATCAAAGATAATTAGCAAAGGAGACTGATCGTTAGAAAGTGATAAACTGATGTCTCAAGTTTTTAAATGAGTAAATGAATGAATGGTCAAACTACTTATTACATGCACTGACCCTACCAAGAGCTGTTTTAAAAATCATAAATTATCACTTGTTAACATTGTAACATTCTCAGGGAGAAGGTAAAGACATGAGTAGCACCAGCAGAGATCCTTTAATAAGCAAGCATCACACAGCTGAGCCAAGGCAGGTTTTCTAGGCAGAGGTTTACATTCAGTGAAGTCACACCACACTCCCACGGACAGATTAAGGATGAAAGCGAGCACCTGGGATAGGGGTTCAGGAGTAGAACTCTGTATATTCATTTTGTTGAGACCAATGGTGAATAAATTCCAAGGTAATCACCCATGATGGAGCTAGTAAAAAAAATCTCAGCAAGGTGTGCTGGTAGAAAGACAAGCTCATTTCATTTCCTTGTTTCCCTAAAACTGTCTTGCCTTCTACTGTCACCAGCTATGGAACCTTTCTTGATATTCTAATTTCTTCTCCGATCTATTAACAAGCAAGTACCTTCCCTCCAGAGAGAAGTAAGGGACTTTATGACCTCTACCTTTGAGGTGCTAAAGCACAGACCGTCAGCTGAACGTTCGCCACTAGACTTAGAACAAAGACAGCACACCCCAGTGCAATTTGGCAGCCAACCTGCTGAGGCCTTTTCACATGGTTAAGTTGATCATCTGAAGAAAATCCACAGCATAAGAACCTAATTTAGGCCTTTCAAGCAACTATTTTGATAGTTTTTATGTCACTTAAATTAAAACTTCATGAACAAACCACAGAGCATATGCCTAAAAACCCAATTAAAAGTAAAAAGAAACAAATACTGACGATTGTTACGGTAAACTCCTACAGAGACCAAATCAGCTGAACGCAGCTTTTCTCCTCAAATGGACAGAGATATAGTTTGCCTTACCTTACCTTTCTCTCAGCCAAGGTTCCCCCCAACCCATTTACAAGAGGGCAGGAGGTCCTTCTGAATTCAAACTCACCAGGACGTGGAACACTGTGTGACCATCTGGTCTGACAACATATTACACATTCTCACGGCATGGTTCTAATCACAGCACAATTTAAACAACTACCCTACATCTCAGCAAGGTGCTCCTAAATGGAAGAATTTTATATTTTGCCTTTCAAATTGTTTTTATTGGAAGCATATTGGTGAGAACAGTAAGAAATGAAAGGGGCCTCAGCCTGAGCTTCAAAGCCACAAGCACTTTGCAAACCCACCAAGAGACTTTCCCACCCCCAGCCTCCCTCCCTGTATTCTGCCTTTTGCCTCCTCTGGATGGGATTCTATTTCATCCTTAATCTCTGGAAGAGACTGTACCTGCCAACTAATGTCAAAAGCAAGTCACTTCATTCCCAATTTAGATGCCAACACCAAAAACAGAGATTTCGTTGCTCAACAGGTCACTGTTAACTCTCTGAGCAAACAGGCATAAGCAGAACACAGGTGAAGCCTCTGGATCCAAGTTCTCACTGCTAGGGTCACCAAGGAATTCCAGCATGGCCTTTGGAGTTTCCTACTAAAAAAGATTTCTCCCTCTAACACACTTTTATTAGCCATCTTTAAATGGATTATTCAGTTAGCTGATTACTGTTTTAGGACTAGGAGATAAAGGAATGTCATTGAAGAAACAAGGAAATACATAAATCTATGGTGTAACTATCTTTTGCTTTCTGCAGCAAAGCAGCAGGGAGTTGAAGAGGTTTTAGAACACTCTGCAGGCCCTGGAGCAGGGAAGGCCAAACTAAACTGAGACATGATGCCCTGCACCAGAAGTCATTGCTTTCCAAAATCCAGACACAAGCTTTCTACAGGATGAAAGACAGTCTGAGGGACCCACTAAGGCTGCCTCCACCAGCTGACTGCTACCCATAATCACCCCATGGCCTGGCCCTTGCCTGACCAGCAACAGTGATGCTCCCTCCCCACCCCCTCAAGTCCCAAACCACCTCAACACCCCCAACCTCTACTGGTAACCAGTTTTAGGGTGAGAACAAGGCATCACAAAAAGAAATATGGGAAAATGTACACCACTTCAGCAGTAAAGAGAAAATGGGCTTTGGAATTCTTGGTTTCAACCTGGGTTACTTTTTCATCTGTCACAAGACTTTGAGCAAATTATTTCACTCCTCAATCTGTTTCATACTTTGCAGAGCTGCTATGAAAATTAAATAAGTACAAAGTGGGCATCTAGTAAGTGGTCATTAATATTCCTATTTCTTTATTATACTGTACCAAAAAGCAATTCCAAATGTATGCCAGCCAAGAGTGAGATCTGGCATACACAGTTCTGACAGTACAGCTCTAAAAATGTGAATGAGGAGATCTGTGTAACATATGGTTGCTATCCTGATGCAGGGAAGAAAAAAAAAAAACCACACATACAATAGTTTTACAAATTCCTAGTTTATGATGTCAAAATTATCTAAACAAAGCAGATGTTAATGATCAAACTGCATGATGACTTCTGCTCATTTCTTCACCATAAATAATCAAAATCCTCAAAGATGAAGACAATGTCCTAACTTACTTTCTCTAAGTTTGGGAATGGCTTAGGAGTTCTTCACTGACCTTCTTGGTTTTCCAAAGTTGACTATTATGCTAATTTTCAGAAGGAAAAGAACACTAAGTCTGCAATAAACATTCTGGAAATATAATTATAATAGTAACATATTACTATAATTATACTATTATTAATGTCAGCTATCTCTTATGGAGTATTTACTACATTTGGCATTTCATACAGGTAGGCTTACAACATTATGCATGAAGAACAAATGATTATTACTGCAAGAAACAAATTCTGAAATGGAAAATAAAATTTATTTCTTAAAAAAAGTTACAAGACCCTATTTAGAGCCTACCACAGTATTGCCTCCCAAACTACAAAAGAAAAAAAGAAACTTCCTCTCAAGAGTCTACACCTAAAAGGTTTCCTCTAAACTTCCAGAGCCCAGGTGCTTTGCACCTTTCCAAAGTTCTAAGGAAAATAAATTTAACATCAACATCTCTCCTCGCAGAAATTGAGACATTTATGTCTCTCTGCCCTCTTGGTCATCCCTCACCACACTCCCATTTCTAAGTGCCTTCATAATGCAGTCAGAGTTGAAGCCTAAAGTGACTCTAATCAGCCTCTGCTGGCATCAGGGTCTCTGTGGAAGTGGGTGGATGCCCTTCCAACCTCAGTTAAGTCCAGCTTTCCACAGGTGGACAGCACTGCAGGTCAGAAAAGACCTCCCACACGTTATTAACAGAAGCCTACCAGGATCTCCTACTGGAGAACCCAGGAATCAGAGGAAGCAAAGGCAAAGGCACACACGCTTTCCTTAATGGCAACGTCCCCTTTCACCCTGATTGGACAAGTCTACTGCAGAAGTAAATGCCATTGGCTGGCACAAAACCCCCCCATACACAAACGAGCATATCCATGGGGGTGAGCCAGCTCTCTGGGAAACATTCGTGTTGTGTGTGTGTGCGTGCACATGCGTGTTCCCACTATGGATGTTATTTCCCTAAGTACATTTACCATCTATTAAGTGCTTCAAAAAGTAGAACAAAATCTTTAGAACTGGTATGTACGGATCTGTTTTGCTGTTTGTTATGATAATTAGTCAGGAGTTACAGGGTTTCTTGAAGTGGTCCATTTCAAGTATTACTGCATTTTAATCTCTTTTTTCAGAAACACCACAGCAAGTGTGTTGAGTACAGCCGTGCAGAAGTTCACAGAAACAGTTCTGGCTTTCCCAACACTGTGAGATGCATTTTTTATAAATAAAACAGCTGTCACTTCAGAACCCAGAATAAAAGCTATGACTCTTGTGACCGCATGCAGAGGGGGAATGCCAAGGGCAAGAATACTAAACCAGTTTCCATTCCACTCTTTTTGCTGAAGAGGAGAACTTCAAATAAGATCTCTGCTGTGAACCAAGATATTCAAACAAGAAGCTCCTCCATTGCTACCCCAGCCGTGAGCAACCCTGGAGATCTGGCTACCCCTTCCAGAAGAGGCCACAAGGCCAAAGTCATGTGCAAGCTCAGACATGAAGCTCCTCTTCTCAGGGAAGCCCCAGACACCAAGCGAAGATCTATGAACTACACCATGGCCAAAATTTTCAAAGTCCCTTACTCTCATGACCATCTGTGCTTCTCAGGCTATCAGTCTTTCTTAAACTATACATAATGGCAGGTAATATCAAGCCCACATGCTTAAAGTAATTCAAAAAGCAAGTCAGGTGTTACCAAGCTGTGACGACAAATATGTAGTAATTGATAACCTTTGACCAGACTTGGTGAGATTAGCAACTCTTGATTTCAAAACAAGGTTCCTTTTACATGATTTGAAACAAAGAGAAAGGAGGGAACCTTGACTTCTCTGGCGCCTCCCTTAGCAGAGCCATTGCTCAGCATCATATATTAGTACATTCTCCCACTCCATTACACCGAGTTCCATTCTGCCTGTGAGAAAACTAAGGTTCGGTTTAAGTAATGTGCCAGAAACTGTACAGTTAGTAACTGATAATGCCAATATTACCTCATTGTTGCTACCTTTCACTCTCTCAAACTGGCATGGTTTCAAAGAGACTATACAGTAGCCATAGTATGATAGATACCATGTAAAACAAACTATACATTCACCTATCTACAAACCACCTGTACTGGCTATATGGGGCAGAAAAAAAAGAAAAGGTTTTTTTCTCACTGACGCAAAAGATAGTGTTTTCCCACAAGTTAGATATGAGCTCAGCCAAGGATGGACATAACTTTGAGAGTAATGTATTATTAGAAGGCAGCCACCAGGAAGACCCCAGAGGACATGCATTCCAGGTGAAGAGGAAAGACTGAGCAAAGGTGCAGAGGTGTGAGAGCCCAGGGTGTGAAGGGAAGAATGCGCAGTCCCTTCAGCATTGCCCTGACTTCTCCCTGCTAGGGGTATGAAATATTTTATTGTTACAAGTAAGTACCTCATAAACTTCTGGGAAAATGTGGATACAACACTGCTGTCTTAATAAAGATCAGAAACAGAAAACTCATTGGAAGGTGTTTTTACTTCTTAAAAGACTTCAGCTGCTAGATCACTACACAAGCAAAAAGCTTTCCCAGCAGTGCGCTCACGGAGGTTGACAATGGGCTCCTTTGGCTCAAACACAGGGATCCGATTTTGCAGGGACAAAGGTTCATTCATTCAGCCCATAGTTACTGAATACCTTCTAGGTGCCAGGCACCGTGCTAGATGCTAGGGATACAAAGATGAACTGACCTTAATCTTGGCTGCTCAAAACCCAAAAGGAAGCAGCCACAATAATTAAAAGGTGATGAGTGCTATACCAGTAGCAAATAGGGAGTGACCACTGTCAATTAACTAGGTTCATGTCCAAAGGAACATTTGAAACATTTTTTTTAATTTACCGTTTTTGTCTATATCTAGGCCTATCTCTGATTTGGCTGCATCTATTTTTACTTTATGTACTGTAGACATTTTCATAAAGTTACTGAATTCTTACCCATTTCTCCATTTTCAGAGACTTCATTACTTTTTTTCTAAGACTAGAACACACCTAAGAGAAATAATCAACAGAATGAGGTAAGGGACAGTCCTCTAAACAAATACCTTTCTATCAGTTCTGTGTTGCATGCCATGTCTTCGCGCCATATTATCTGTTTAAGAGAGTCCACTCAAAATTGTCAAGTCAGAATACACAATGATGCCACCACCCTCCCAAACATTTAAGACTTCCCTTTCCAGTAAGTTTTCCTTGCATTCCAAAGTATACCTTACCAAAGCTAGGAATGTGCCACCAATCTAGTCCTGGAAACAGAGTATTATTTTTTAAACATGATGGAAAGCGTTTTTTTTAGGACTACCGTATTTTCAGCAAGTTGTTAAAATATTTGGGGTTTAAACAGGAAACTGAAAAATGATGTTAACATCCTTAAAAATACTTAATACACCACCCTGGCTGGCGTAGCTCAGTGGATTGAGCGCGGGCTGGGAACTGAAGTGTCCCAGGTAAAATTCCCAGCCAGGGTACATTCCTGGGTTGCAGGCCACGGCCCCCAGCAACCGCACACTGATGTCTGTCTGTCTGTCTGTCTGTCTCTCTCTCCCCCCCTTCCCTCTCTAAAAATAAATAAATACAATATTTAAAAAATACTTAATACAAGTTTAAAAGCAAAATAAAGGATTAAGAGCTAAACACACAAACAATGGATATTAACCATACTCTACTATGATATTTCACTTAGTTAAGCACTGAACCACGTATCAAGAGGGCTCAGATGCCTAACCCGGAGACCAGTACAACAACATAACACAGTTTGGAAATATATTTGCCTCACCACAAGCTATCATAGTTTTAAGTTATGTGACTGCAGACTACCTGACAGTCACAGCAGAGTTCACTACCAACATCAAAGAACCAATAATGGGTTTGCCTGCCCAAAAAACCAGCACAGTGCTGTAACTGTGCCTCTAGCTTCCACATCCCAGCACCTGTCCTAAAGCTGGAGTGTGGCTTCTGACTTAAGTGGCTTGTGCCTAGCATGTGGACACAGTGCACAGACCTTTGAAATATCATTGCCAGTCTCTAAACCAATCTCCCTTCCTCCTCAGCAGGGCTCCACATGACTCTGCCAATCTCAAAGTTCCCATTTCTCCCACACAAGAGCATTAAAAAACACAGAGATAAAGACAGCTGGGTGCACCTCCCTTCCTCTGCCTAAGCTTGTTTCATAGCCAATCCACTCAGTCCATCCCTAGTCACCCCTCTCAACACATGGAATAGGTTCTCCTAGCCCACCTGCTCCCACTCACACCTCTTCTCACTCTTGAAAATCCCACTAGAAAACCCATTCCATGAAGAATCTCATTAAGAGCCCACACGTCCACGTATCCCATTAAAAAGGATTTGCACAATGCATGATGGTTGTGTAACAATGAGCAGCCTACCCAGTGCCTCACATGTATGCTTTCAGTAAATCCACTAACATGAGGGAAATGGGAACTTTTCTTCAGAACAGAAACCACATTGTGATCATTTTTGCATCCTCAGCAACTCACACACAAACAGTGCTTAATAAATAACACAGCAAGAAAGGGTTTTGGAGTGGTGGAACAGAATAAACATTAGGTCTTCTGATTCCTAACCCAATGAAAAGAAAATATAAAGAAAAACAGAACAGTATGTTAAACATGAAATGAAATACATATCGCAGATATCCAGTTACTTACATCCAAATGTGGCTAGCCTGACAGATTTATAAGTACACATTAGGATATGGGTACACAGTCATTCCAAAACTAAGAAAAACACTGGAATTCTGAAAATGATGTAAAATTCTGTTAGCTGAGATGTTTCTGCACACGGAAAAGGGTATTAAAGTGTTAAACACAACTTAAGAGCCAGCTCAATTCAAACACATTCTTTTTAAAGGACCCTACTTGAAAGGATGCTTGCAATATTATAAGCTTTCACCCAAAAGCAAACCAATCCCTATGACTTGGTGGAGGTCTGGAGAACTGATGAGATTGTTTATAGGGTAAATACAAGCTAAATCTATCTTGTATATTTAAGCTTGAAACTTTAAGGAGACTTGAAAAACAAACATCTGAACAAAGATACTCTTGTGGGTCATTACTGCAGGTCGCAATCCTTTTGGGCAATCCCAAGTGTGGGGAGGAGAATTCTAGCCACAGGCAGATCCACAAAAACAAATGCAAGAATGAGCTTCTACTGAAGTTTGCACTTCTTATTCTGGTGAATTTTCAACCTTTTGCATCTCACAGCACACATAAACTAAGTACTAAAATTCTGCCCCACACCAAAAAATATACTTTTTGCTGATCCAATAAAAATATAGGTATAATTTTGATTGATTTACAACAATAATAATAATAATAATAACCTATCCTTTTTGCTCCAAAGTGACTTTTTTAAAAATCAGATGCAAAAAGGAATAAGGACTCGTAGACGTGGACAACAGTGCGGTGATTGCTGCAGGGAGCAGGAGTATAAGAGAACTAAGTGGTAATGGGAAAAAAAATACAATAAAGATTAAATTAAAAATTAAAAATAAAAAAAAAGGTGCCTATACTTACACATAAGGGCCTCTGGTACCAAGAATTAACCAATCAGACACAATGTTATTATGCAATATGACCAATAAGATGCAACTCTATTATATGACCTACACATTTACAGTTTAAGGCAGGCATTCACACCAGACAGCTATTGTTGTGTTGGCTGCTGCCATTTTTTCATCTGACAATCTAAGGGAAAAAGAGGTAAGTGGTCAGGTATTGCATGTTTTAAAAATTCTTTTGGCTCACATGGTTGAAAATGACTGTCTTATTTTATAGAATAAGAACAGCAGTGGGCAACAAAACTTTCTATGACAGAAGTGTTCTTTATCTTCACTGTCAAGTATAGTTGGTACTAGTCATCTGTAGCTCTTGACATGTGGATAGTATAGTTGAAACAATGCACTTTTAGTTCTGTTGTTTTATTTAAGTTTAACTAATTTACATTAAATAGCCACAAGTAGTGCTGGTGGCCACCATATAGAAGAAAACAGCTATAGAAGGTGAAGAAGAAATGCATTAAAATTCATCAAAAATTCTTTAAAAGAAGACAGATTCACACCTACAGGTCTAAAATAAGACCAGATACCTACCTAAGAATTTTATTACTAACACAGACCTTCAAGATCTAGCAAAGGGAAGTGAAGTCTTATTCCAAGGTCAAGTAAGTACTAACAGTTACAAAGGAGGCTGGCCCTACACCCCAATCTCTCTCCAAGAAGATAGTTTTACCTTGAAGCTCAGCAATGAGCCAGATGAAAAAAGGAAATTAAGTAATATTTACAAATAATCTATTATGTGTCAGCCACCATGACAGGTTCTTCACAATTGTGGTCCTATTTAATCTTCACCACAATTCTGACAATTAGTCATCACTATTCCTATTCAGTAACTCCAGAGAGACTGGCAGAAGCAGGGTTCCACCTCAGATCTACGTAACTTCAGAGAGCAGGTTATTCCAGATTGCCTCCCCTCAAGGTCTCCTCAGACTTTCACTGAAGTGGTTGATCACAAGCCCCTGGGTTTCCAACATCTAGTACTTTTCACCTAAAATGCTGGATCTTAATTAGTGTCCTAATTATACACAAGATAACCCCCATTTCCAAGAAAGCAATGAAAACTTGTATTTCTCCAGCTTTCTGATACATTTTAGTACTTTCAGCCCTGCAGCAGGGCTGCCTCTGCGATGGAGAGTAGTCAAGGGAAGAGCTCAGCACAACCAAGATGTACTCATTAATCTCAACTAGTGTCTGGAGGAGGTCACTGTTTTCAGTGGTAACATCACTCTTCCCTTACAGATAAGGCATCTGACGAGTGATCACCCAAGACCACACTGCTCAATGCCGCACTGCATGCCAAACTCTGCATTCCTCATGCATCACTGGCTCAACGCTCCCTCCTCAGCTCCCACCAGGACATCTGACCCCTTGTGGAATTCCCCAGGGTAGATCTTTCTGAGTTCAGAGGAACTCTCCTCTCAACAGCACCAGAGATCCACACTGAGTTCAAAGGAGCTCAGCCCTGGCAGCCTCCACTAAAAACAAAGCAAGAACAATCCCTCCCAAAAAAAATATGTCCACAAAAAACTTGTGCATGGATGCTAACAGCAGCATTATTCACCATAGCCAAAAAGTAGAAACACCTCAATTGTCCATCAACTGACAGGTGGATTTAAAACTGGGTTCTATCCATACAATGGAATGTTATTCAGCCATTAAAGGGGGATGGATCACTGACACCTGCTACAACACGGGTGAAGCCCGAAACTGCCGTGCTAAATTGAAAGCCAAGTCACAAAAGGCCACACAGTATATGATTTCACTTATATGACATATCCAAAATAAGTAAACCTATAAGGAAAGTAGGAAAGTAGTTGCTAGGAGCTGTGAGGAGGGGAAAGTGGAGAGTCACTGCTAACAGGTAAGGGAGTAATAAAAATGCTCTAAAATTAAATATTGGTGATGGTTGCACAACTCTGCAAATACACTAAAAATGACTCCGTTACAGATTTCAAGAGAGTGACTTTTATGGTTTGTGTATTATATCTTAAGTTTTTTTTAAGAAACCAACTCCTGAGAAAACTGTATGTAACAAAGCAATGGTAAGAGCCCAGAAAGGATGAAACCCTGTTGTAGATAAACTGTGAATTAAAATGAGAAAGCCAAATAGTGATGTTTTCAAGAAGTCTTCCTAAATTCAGCTTATGATTTCACAATTAGTGAAATCTTGAAAACACAAAAGTCAAAGAAAAGCCAAGATCACCTCAAACAGATAAGAAAACAAAGTCCTAGTTATCCATATGACTTTAGATAACCCACAGGAAATGGAATACAAAACAAAAAATAGGTGTTCTTCTTGTACAAATTAAATTTGACTTTCCCAGCATATTTAGGACATTTCTTTTGCCCTAAGTATGAATGGATTAGACTAGATCACAGTCATTGACTTCTTGCTATGTGCCAAGTCCTGTTGTAAACACACACACTCTTATACAACTTGATCCTCATAACCTGCTATCTTCAGGCAGAGCACTCAGGGTAATGTGGGGCCCGGCTCCAGTGTCTCTGCACATTTCTTCACAGTCTGAGGAGCTCCTTACTGCTGGTAGGGGAGCTGGTCAGCAGTGAATGATGAACAGACCTCAAGTTTTCCTGCCTGCGACATCCAATCATAGCTCTAGACACAGATTACTATTTCTCTCTGATTAACTTGAAAACTGGAAAGATCGCAAAGCTCTTCCTCCTTGAAGAGGTTCTATAACAAGAATAGATGATAGTGGCACTGAGGGCCTGCCACTTGCTTCCTCACCTTCTCCAGCCTCCTGCGCTCCCCACTGCCCCCTGCTCCCCTCCTACGCTGGCTGCTGTGATCAGGAATGCCCTCATCTTCTCTAACTGGTTCATCCTGGCTGGGACTTTTTCCTCTATACTCCCATACATTGACACTGACGCAGCCATTTTCAGTGACGCAGAGTTTCAGGCTGAACTAAAGCCAACTGCTGACCCAAAGTCAGCCTCTGACCTAGACCTCAGTGGTGGTATACAGCCAGTCACCACTGACGTTTACTTGGAGCATACACAGGCTTTGCAATTGTCTACTGACATGGAATCAAACATCCCCAGCTCTGTGGAAGAGACCACTGAGAAGGCCACAGCAAGTGTCACTGGTGATCATTCAGAAGAGCCCAGGACTGGAGCACCAGTGGAGCCCACACGTCCAGGGAAAGCAACAACTTCATCTCAGTGCTTATTTAAAATACGGGATCAATAAATATTCATTTGGAATGAAAAAAATTTTTTAAAGAATAGGTAATAGTATTCTTAGGCACTAGACAGTAATAAAACTCAGCCTTCCAAGGACTTATCATATTTTTAGGACTATAAGACGCACCAGACCATAAGACACACCTAGGTTTTAGAAGAAGAAAATGGGAAAAAAAATTTTTGAAGCAAAAAAATGTGGTAAGATATTTAATAACACCCTGTAGCCCTGCTCTACCTCCCCCCCCCCACAGCGAGCCAGGCAAGCTACATTTGGACTATAAAACACACCCCCTTTCCTCCCAAACTGGGGGGGGGGGGGGGGGGGGGGGGGTGCGCGTCTTATAGTCCAAAAAATATAGTAACTCATAGAAGAGAGAACATATTTACATACACATAAAATTATAATAATAAAATCTCATATCCACCAATGTAAAACTATTTTCTAACTCAACAGCAAAAAATAAACGGTAGCGAGCAACTCATCATCTAAAGGCAGAACAGTCTAGCAGTGAGTAGGAACAAAATTAATACTGCCAACTCACTCCCGCTCTCTGATTTCCACTGGCTAAATCCAAACAAACAAGAGAGCTAGACGGTCTCTGCCAGGGTCTATAAAAATGAGCTGAGTGAAGGGAGGGATGTACAGAGCAGAGTAGATCTAGGGGTGAAGGAAAAAGAATCAGCTCATAGGGTGACAAGTCTGTTAGAAGATGATGTGGCAGCCAACTAGCCTTGTTAAACCCACATCCAAACAGAAAGAAAATAGGTTACACCAAATGGCAGTAATGGGGTTCCAACAGAAAATCAACTGTAAAGCATGTTCTCACAGTCCCTCCCCCTAGTGCATGTCTCTAGTTATTCAAGTTTAATTTGGAATATTTAATAAATGTAAAGCCATTAAAATTAAGACTTTTCTATTATCTATCTCATTTTCATTCCAGTTATCTACCTGTCTTTCAAACACTTTTTACTAAAGAAAAAAAAAATCCACTGGTACAACGTTATCTTTGAAACTCACATATTTACAAGATCAGCACTCAGTTTTCTGGGACTGCCAAGGCATTATCTGATCAAGAAAGTCTAACTGCTGAAGACCACAACAAATGGCATTCATCCACATATTCCCAACAAAAGTATTACCTGGTCCTAATGACCAAGATCCTCATCCATATGCCCAGCAGGAGAGTTAAACCTCCCTTTTAGCACTTGGAAGAAAACAATACCCCAGCCTAAAATGTAAAGTGGTTATTCTCTCCTCCATTCAACTCCAGAATTTAGGTAAAGATTCCCCTTTGTAGGCTCACTCTCTTTTAGTGCTAAATCTATTACTGAGTCTCTTTATTCATTCAAGAACTATTAAGTTTAATGAACATACTGAGATGGTTCTACCCTACACATCACTCCAGGTACCTAGAAGCAAAGGTTTTTTTTTTTTCCTTCAGAGCAAGTGTCGTAGCCCTCCTACAAAAGGTCCAAAAGTCAGGGAAGAAAAGGGAGGAAAGAAAACCACAGTGGCAGCCATGGAACCTCATAGCTGGAAGGGAACCAGATCAATAAATAAAAACGTAACGTTGACTTCCAGTTTAGAATGTGCATCGTTCAAAAAAAAAAAAAAAACAGGTAAAATACCTTAAAGGCAAAATATTTAAAAGTCAGATCAACTACAATCCTTTTATATACTACCATGCCAAGTATACACACATTTACAGTTTTTCTGTTGATTGCACAATTTGTGCATTTGTGCGTGTGAGGCCTTGGCTTTGAAACAATTAAGTACAAACCAAAAAGGAAGACTAGTTCACTGGGAGTTTTACCAAAGGAGGTGGAAAAAGGTCACATAGCACCTTTCATACGAAAGATGGGGGGGGGGGGGGGGCAGAATCATGTAGATCAACCATAGCTTCAAATATCCTTTCCCATTGTCCACAAAACTGCATGAAAAAAGGGTCACACACTAAACCTGACAAGCTCAGGGAGGCCTCCATGGTGGGCCTTACCTACTCAGACTGACAGTAATCACACAGGATGGTCTGAACATAAAAGTGTCTAATTAAAACAGCTCCTGGCCGGTAGTCATGTCCTAGGCCTGCAGCTTCCTTGGCAAAGGTCAATCTTTATCTTAGGGGAATCTGTCTACTGTCTTTTTGCATCCAAGATGACATACCTTGAAATGTTAGATAGTCTCCTTTTCCAAATCCCTCAAAACATAACCACCAGCACTAGAGCAGGAGAGCACAGAACCCCCAGGGGCTATCTTGTTCCCTGAATGTCATCTCAATGTGCTGTAAGTGTTACCAGGTGATTTTTAACTATCCTGTAACCACCACTGTAAAAGAAGTGTGTCCCTCTGTTTTGCTCTTCATCCAATCCCGGAGAATTCCTCACTTTGTTTTAGTCTATATGCTCCATGAATTTCATATATCCCTCCATAAATCTCCTCCTTTTGCTCTAATGTATAAAGTAAGCTGTACACTACCAGCCTCCAGAGCATTTTCTCAATTCATTGAGATTTTGCTTCCCACCAATGGACATCAGTTTGGCTCAAATAAACACAAAAATTCTCTACAGGTTTGCACTTTTCTTACGTCTACATAACCAGTCACATCTAGGAAATCCTATTTTTTTAATCCTATTATCAGGTATGCAAAGAACATCTAGCTTAGTTCTCAAACCCAGAACACTGTCATACAATCATGTGCCCTGATTTTTAGTGGAAAAGAAAAACACCTACAAAGTAGAGATAAGTCATGCTTTATAAATTAGATTGAACTCCCATATCCCAGAGTTAAAAATAATACTTTCCAGTAATGAATTTCCTTTAAAATTCCTGAGCCAGCACTGACCAGTGTCGCTCAGTTGGTTGTAGTGTAACCCCATAAACCAGAAGGTCACATGCCTGGATTGTGGGTTCAGTCCCAGGTCCCAACATGTACAAGAAGAAATGGATCAACGTTTCTCTGTCACATCAATGTTTCTCTCCTTCTCTCTCTTCCTTCCCTTCCTCTCT
Source organism: Phyllostomus discolor (assembly GCF_004126475.2). Lineage (NCBI taxonomy): Eukaryota > Metazoa > Chordata > Mammalia > Chiroptera > Phyllostomidae > Phyllostomus > Phyllostomus discolor. The sequence continues at coordinate 67,971,758 of NC_040906.2, forward strand.
CCCTAAAACCAATAAGCATGTCCTCATAAGAATTTTTTTTAAATCCTACTAAGCCAAACTGCTTCAGAAACACCAAACTCAATCTACCAATTTTATACCTGTCATAAGGGACCAGACCTCTCCAGTCACCACTAACTACTCAAAGAACTTCTTTACAAAGACTGATTCTCAAAATCTGAAGTTGAAGAATTAAACTTGATTTGATTAATCTCATAACACTGCATAATACCTATAAGGAGAACAGACACTTTTTTATAGAATTTTAGAAGCAGAGGGACAATAAATATAACTTAGTTTAAACCCTTTATCTTATGGATGAGAGAACTGGTGGAAAAGGTTAAATGATTTGTTCCAAGCCACACAACCAGCTAGTGATAAGGCTGGAACTAGAACCACCACTGACTTGGTCTGGGCTGTCTGACTTCGCTGCGTTCCCTTACACACCTAGCCTAGTCCAAAGACACAACGAGGGAAGAGCAGCGCTCATGTCTTCTGATTCCCAGACAACTCTCTGTGATGCCAAAATACTCTCCCTATCCTCAAATGAGCATCTGCCTCTTGCTCAGATTTTATCAGCCAATAACAAAAACAAGGAGTTAAGTGGTCTTCATTGAAACTAGAGAAAGCAGCTCAATCTCAGATGATTAGAATATGGGCTATAATTAATCACAATCCATTGAGATGAACATCTCTTGCCTTTAATTGGTATTAAATGGCCAGTGTTCAGGCTGCCCACTGGAAACTGGAAAGAAGTTCTCAAAAGTGCAAAGTCAGCCATAAAGACCTTGCCAAGGTTAGAGTACAATGGAAGAGGCCAAGGTCTTTATCAAGGTGAGTGAACACAGAATGAAAACTCTCCACTAACATGGAGAAGCCATCCCAAAAATAAATCGTCAGATGAGACTCATCGCCAACTTGGGTCATTTGTCAGATGGAGTAATGAACTTTCTCCCATAATACCCTATGCCAAACTAGAAATCAAAAAATAAACCAAAGCTCCAACCAACTATAAAGAGAGTAACTATCAATTCATAATGGATGCTGTGAGTTACATTATTGCAAGGCAGGGAACTGACCAAACTTGAAAAAGATTCTTTCATATAATGAACACATTATGAACCGAAAATTTACCTCACATGCTAAATCAGACTCTCCACTGATACACTTCAAACTATAGTTTCTCTCTCTACAGAGAAATCATTGGGCTCAAAAATTTAACAGGCTAATAACACATGTCAGTTAGCTCATGGGTTTGTATTAATTAAACTTTTTCATTAGCCCTAGCTGGTGTGGCTCAGCAGCTTGAGTGCCAACCTTTGAACCAAAGGGTCGCTGGTTCGATTCCCAGTCAGGGCACATGCCTAGATTGCAGGCCAGGTCCCCAGTAGGGGGTATGTGAGAGGCAACCACACACTGATGTTTCTCTCCCTCTCTTTCTCCCTCCTTTTCCCTTTAAGAATAAATAAAAATCTTTTTTAAAAATACTTTCATTAGCCACAGAAAAATCTTTACCCTAAGGCAGGGGTGTCAAACTCATTTTCCTCGGGGGGCCACATCAGCCTCAAGGTTGCCTTCAAAGGGCTGAATGTAACTTTAGGACTGTATAAATGTAACTACTCCTTAACTAGGGGCAAGGAGCTTGGCACTGCTGCCGGGTAGAAACGAGGTGCCAGGCCAGATAAAACAAGGTGGAGGGCTGGATTCAGCCCATGGGCCTTGTGTTTGCCACGTGTGCCCTAAGGTATATATCTTCCCACTGAATTAAGAACTTTTGTCTACCGTATACTCCTCTCCATGTGTGAGCTTACCATTAAAAAGGAGAACCGCAACTAAAGAATTTTTTTTGTAAAAAAAATCAAGTGTCCTCCTCTCATAGCCAGCCTCCAAAATAGTCCCCAATGTCAGTGAGACCCCTGTGATGTGAATCCCACAGTGCCAGTCAAACCTTCATAAGATGGCAGCCCTTTCACAGGACTGCGGCCTCATGAGATGCCCTGAGGAAGAACCACCTATACACCTAACCTGCAGAACACTCACTACTGTTTTAATATTTTAGGTTTTGAAGTAATATGTCACACAGCAACAAATTACTAAAATACTTTTCCTGATTAACTGAACCTTCCAGAAATGGAAGTCCAACATCTTGTTTCTGAATCATTTTTAATTTGTTCTTTCCAACTATTCCAGTGACCTGTATCACTTCTTGATTAATTCTTCTCTGCAAAGAATGCATCATTGCTAAGTGTTAAGCCCAGGTTCTTCATTTGCCAGCCATCCTCTCTACAGTACCAACAAATGCGAGCAGTTATTTTTGAAACTCCACTTCAATCAACTCAATCGATATAGTTCATCCTAATGTTAATAAATGCTCATATTACTTGAAGGGACATGAGGTCACTACTGAGTGTTCACAAATTATGGGGTTTTTTTTTTAATTATTGACTTAGAGAGATGGAGAGAGAAACATCGACTTGTTGTTGCACTTAGTTAGGCATTCACTGGTTGCTTCTTGCATGTGCCCTGACCAGAGATCAAACCTGCAACTTTGCTGTATTGGGATGACATTTTGACCAAGTAAGCTGCCTGGCAAGACCACAAATTATCTTTAGGCACCTGAACATCTTGTTTTATTTGCCTCTCCAGCCACCCTTCTTCATCCTTGCTTCATCCTTAGGCTTCATCGTTTACTCCCCACCCATAATACAGAGCAAAGAAGAAACCAACAAAACTAAAGAATTAAAAAGATACAAGGAGCCCTGGTGGGGTGGCTCAGTTGGTTGGAGCTTCGTCCCATACACCAAAAGGCTGTGAGTCCCATCCGAGGTCGAGGTGCATCCAGAAGGCAACAGATCCATGTTTTTCCCTCATGTTAATGTCTCTCTCTCTCTCCCTTTTTCTCTCTCTTTCCCACCCTCCCTCTCACCCCTCTCCTCCCCCACCTCTCTCTAAACTCAATAAAAACATCCTCAAGTGAGGATTAAAAAAAAAAGACCCAAGGAGATGCATATAAATAACCAAACAACAGTTCATCATTTGTTATAAATGCCTTAGTATAAAGTATGTATTACTGATTCTATAGCATCCCTAGAAAATAAGCTGCTTCCTCCATCTTAAAAAATGCTTGATGGCTGCTTTCCAAGGAACACAAATGCACTGAGAGCAGCTTTGAGGTTCCATATCCGAGCGTTCTTTCACACTAACTCAGACCCCATGTGCCTGCCTGGGGAAAGAGAGAAATGCTTTCATGTTAAGTAAGTACATGTCCAGTCATGGAAAGCTAAATTGCATGCCTTAGTGGCTTAGACACTCAGCATGAAGTGTTTGCACAAACAAACCTCTACCTCCTTCCCCTATCAGCCTTACCAGACCTACAAATTTTATAGATTAACAATGATGCAAACAAACTCAATAAAATGAAATGAAATGTCAAAGGCAGGACACCAAGCAAGTAGACGTTACTATAAAATGAAAGCCATACTTAAGGTGAGAAGACTGTAATTTAACTGCATGGCGAGCACTTGTCCAGGTCTTATTTGCCAATCAGCCACATGGCTTTTGTAAGTACTAATTTGGACTGTGGTAAAACAGAGAAACCTTGCAGGTTTATTAAATTACAACTCAGCAAAGTAATGCCAAACCTACCACCTAATGTAAGTGTGATAGGAAGCAATTAATGAATTAACCACCATTGGCATTGGATTTCTCCTTTGTGACAAGGTGGTGAAGTAAATCCTGAGCAGGCCAAGTTTCTCCAGCTCTTATAAAGGTTTAAAACTACACAAACAAAACCGCTATTTTTAAAAAGAGGTATAAAGGAATCACTTTACCCAGACCACTGTCCATTTCTCAATTAAAGACTTCACTGCAGAAAACTAAAGTACATCTCACTTAGAGCTACAATTTGCACGAAATTTAAAGAGGCCCAGGCTAAAAAACACACCAAAGGTGAAGACTGATGCCTTAAAAAAAGAAATCCCTGATGCCCAGAAAAATAAAATAACCAAAGAAAACAATTTATGGCTTTTTTTTCTTCACCAAAATTGAACTTTTTACAAAAACAACAGGCAGATAAAGCTCCGATACTCAAAAATCAAAAGAAAAATGAGATGATTCAAGGATTTCTCCTCTGAATCCGCAAAGCAAAAAATTTATAAAACAATCACCAACATTAACTTTCTCATTTATCATTTGACTAACCTGTAATAGTTCTGATTTGGATTACTCATCTCTTTCCTTTCCCTGCCTTCTTGCCTCCTATTATTAATTTTATTAATTCCTACTTTCCTTCCATCTTTCTTTTAAAGTAATTCTGAAGTACCACTGCAGAGACTCCAAAGACCGCTGGTAAACTTGTTCCATAATTCAGAAACAATAGGACAGGCCAGTACTTTTTGGGTTTGAAGTTCCTTCAAGGAAGAGTAAGTTGCTATTTTCACTGCTTAAGAAAATAACATTTCAAATGAAACCAAAAATACAGCCAAATGTCCCTAGATCTTAAGAGTAAGAAGAACATAAAATACATGGATCACAAGTTATTTTGCTTGTAGCAACCAGACCCTAATAAGAGTATTTTGTCCATTTAGAAAAAGAAATTTTAAATCATCTAGAAAACAGAGACCAGAGGCATTACAAGATGAAAGGCTTAAAAATAATCTTTTCTATGAGGAAAGAGATTACATAAACTTTAGTTATCTTTTATTATAAAGAAAAGGCTAAGAGGCACCTAAATCATATTTAATTCCACAAAAATTTATATGTGAAAGATGGTGACCAGATGTTCCCCATCACCTCTCAGTAGAAAATAAATGAAAAAGCCTTGAACTTCAGCAAAGGGGCTCCAAGAGCCCAGGTTCCTGAACAGGAGGTAAACTAGTCCAGTAAGTCTGAAACTTTAACACACACATGAATCACTTGTGGGATCCTGTTAAAATGTAGATTGACTCAGTAATTGAAGAGCAGGAACTAAGACTCCGCATTTCTAACAAGTTCCCATAAACCTTCCTCACCAATGAGCTTTCAGATAGAAAACACAAAAAACGTGTAAAAGTAACTGTTAAATGCCAAAATACAAAATCTCTGAACCAGGTGCACAGTCAGTTTCCTGAAGCCTGAGGTGTGGTTTTAATCTAATAGAGAAGAAACGAGACAATATGACCTCATACACCTAGAAGACAGACTCTGATTTCAGTTCCCTTCCAACCTGTTTTACAAATTCTCACTGCTCTTGGGGATCCAAGAAATTCTCCAAGTGACTCCTCAGATGCAAAATTTATTGCTTAAGAACTCTGTCACCCAAAATATAAAACATATGAGTATAAAGGCATTAAATATGTAGAAAAAGAACCTGCTTAGCTGTGATAGTCCAGTTTTTACCAGCCTCATTCTTAGTCTTTAGTCATTAGTCACATATACATCATCAAAGATTAAAACATAAATGTCCACTAAATGCCAATATCATGACTGACAATACGCCATAAGAGTATAGCCTCCTACACAAAACAAGCAAAATCAAATCACTGGTCCCAACATTTTAAACCAGGGCACATTACCTTTGAAACTGCAGCTCTACCAGGATTAATCTAAACCCTGCTTCCAGTCAAGTAGTGTCCTTTCTTATGCTTTATCAAGCAGAGTGCATGTACAACACCTTACCAGAGGCAAATGCACTGTTCTTATTCTTATGGGGAAAATCTCACTATATGCCAAAATCTCAACTCATCCTTGCCTTCTAAGACACAAGATATTCTACCCAATTGGCCCAGTCTGTTGGTTGCACCAATAAACTCCTAAATTCCTAGGCTTAACAAACAGAGTTATTGATTGTTTTCTCTCTATCATTCTACTGACCAAGGATTCTGAACCAGGAATCCACAGAGTTCTGATAGTCTATGAACGGGTTTCTGGAACGGCCCGTTAATGTTTACATGTAGTATACCTATGGATTCTCTTGAGATAAGGATCCACAGCTTTCATAAGAATCTCAAAGTAGTCCCTGATCTAAGTAAGAACCAATTTAAGTCCAAGTCCTTCCCTTCCTGCTGAGGCACCAACTCTTGGGGCTCCCCCTTCATCATTCTCACACACGCCTGCCTTGTCTGCCTCAGCAGCTGTGCCCAGCCTGACAATGGCAACAGACTTCTGAGTAGGCTTTCTAACTCTGTTCACTCTGAGCCATCCTTAGATTCCTCCCGGAGAACATTCCTAACACATGACTTTTATCACAACTCCTCTTGTCATTTCTACAGGTACCCCATGTTCTGGTATCAACTACACGCAGTCCCTTCAAACATACCATACCTCCATTCCTTTCCTAGAATGCCTTCCCTCAAAACTGCTCACCAACTCTGCCCAGCCCCACACCACCCCATTCATCCTCCCCTCTCCAACTCAAGAGTCAACTCTTCTTCAGTTTTGTTTCTAATGCCTGCCAATCTCTGCCTACAAAGAACATATAGCACCTTGTACTGTCATTTAATACATACTCCTATTACAGCATTCACTATATATAAGTACATTGTCTTTTCATCTCTGTATACTCTAATCTAGTGCCCAGCAAACCAAGGCCACCCAATAAATCCTCAGTGAATGAATAAGTAAACCACATGCTATGAGCTAGGCACATAGTAGGTGTACAGTACCATATGCAGATTGAAAAAATCTTCAAAAATACTTGTACTTCATTTTATATCTCAATTCTCTGAAAGCTCACAGTTCAATTAAAATAAACTATATGACTTAGGGTGTGCAGAGAGATGTTCTAGATGGGAGGAAAGACCTCACAGTCTCAAGAACCCATTAACAAGTTCTACTCATCATGACAGACAATTCTGAACTCTCAGTGACACAGAAAACTGTCCAGATAAAAACTTTCTTGAATAAAGCTGGGTTTATTTCAGATACTAAACAGAAACATCGCTGAAGAAACTCATTTACATAAGATCAAAGTCACAGGCTAATTCCAAGATCTGAGTTAGTCTCCTCCTAGTTGCATAATATACCATTTTGCCAGGAAAAGTACCCAAAGCACATCTAAATAGATTAATTTATTGGAAATACTAGTCATGGAATTGCTTCAGAAATTCTGCCAAATTTGCTCTTGCTGCACTAAGATTGTCTAAGATATGTTTTACGGTTTACTAGTGTTCAGGTTTCAAAGCCTAGCCCTCTCGCTGAGAGGACAACTTGCAGTGGCAGAAGGAGGGAGGCTCAGGACCCACTTACATAACAATGATGACTTCACAAGTATCCTGTAGGCCTTCATGGGAGAAACAAAATTTTTGACTAAAGTTTTTAACTTAATGTTTACGATTCTGGCAGAAATTCCTAAAAGATGTAAAAATTTCAATGAAAATGACCAAAAATGACCAAAAGTGGTCTGAACTTCCGAAGGACCAATTTCTTACCCCTACTTCTGCTTTCCCTAGCTAAATTCTCCTTTCCATAATTTTTTTTGATCCTCACCCAAGGACATTTTCTTTCATTTTCTAGTGAGAGAGAAAAGAAGAAAAAAAAGAAAGAGAAACATCAATTGGTTGCCTCTCATAGGGGCCCAGACCGGGGATCTGACCTGCAACCTCGTTCATGTCCTGACAGGGAATCTAATCCACAACCTTTCAGTTACAGGATGACACTGTAACCAACTGAGTCACATCGACCAGGGCCACTTTTCCATAATTAATACACCTACAGGGAAGAAGTGCCCCAATAGAGAGTATCTGAGTGATTCATTAATATACTCAGGTAAATAACTAAGAAAACACAATGCTATGAATTCCAATGTCAACAACATCAAGAACAATAAACATCAATATTAACTCCAGGCTATGTGGGGTCTGCTATGGTAATAAAAATTAATTAATGGACAGTATTGTCTATCAGATACCAAATATAAACTCAGCCCACCAGCGAGGATATCAAAATATTGACTTTTCAGAAGCATCCAGAATGAGTACCTTACAAAGCACTTCAGGAACGCTGAGAAACTATGCGGACAGATCATAAAGTGTTGACATTAGCAAGTATTCTAATAAAAGCCCTCAAAAGAAACTCCAAATAGGAAGGAAGAGCTGTGTATTGAGATTCAAACGGAGGCTCTGGGGAAACAAGGCAGCAGCACATAAGGACTCTAATACGATCAATTTCCAGCTGCCTCTAATTCCAACAGCTAGAAACTTGAAACAAAAGCTTTTTAGAATAGGACTTTTTTTTTGTTACGAACTTTACTGAAATATCCATATACCATACAATTCACTTATTTAAAGTATACAGAGCTTTTAGAGCATTCAAGAGTTGTGCAGCCAATCAATTTTAGAACATGCTTACCACCTCAACCAGAAACTCTGTATACCCTTTAGCTATCACCCCCCCAACACAAAGCCACCCAGAGTCACCCCTTCTCCCAGCCCTAAGCAGCCACTAATGTACTTTCTGGCACTCCAGATTTGCCTGTTACAAGCATTTCATGCAAATAGAATCATTTAATATATGGATTGGCTTCTTGCACTGAGATAATGTTTTATAAATTCATCCATGTTGTAGAATGTATCAGTGCTTTATTGCTTTTTATGGCCAAACAGTATTCCATTGTGTGAATATGCTGCTGTTTGACCATTGATCAGTCCATGACACTCTCACTTTTAAAGGAGACAATGCTAACGTCAATAACTTACTAAGTAAGATTTTGTCAATAAAGGGATTTCCAAAAGTCAGAATAGGCTCGGGTCAGACACCACTGACCATCATCACTGACGATGGATGGTTCTACTGTGATTCTAAGGCATGCCAGGGTGCTCAGTAGCCCCAGCATCACTGAGAGAGTCAACCGCCCAACAGAATTCATTGAAGCAGACAGTAAACTCCCTTTCAGTCCAATTTCCTTGTCTATAAAATATCCCAAAGGAATGCAGTCAGAATTAACTCCCCTTCAAGAGTTAGTTCATTCTACCTCTATTTCTGAGAAGGAAAATGAAGCCCAGGAAAGAAAGTGATATAAAGGTTACAGCAATAATTAATGACAAAGTTAAAAGTCAAATCTAATTCTTCTAACGCCCATTTAATTTTCACCACTCTGAACTGCCTCTTTAAACTGTATTCAACATCACCCCAAGGAAAGACTCAGAATGTGTGCCAAGACTTGGGGGTACAAGGATATTCATCTTGGTAAAACTTAAGGAAGACTAAAAGAGACAGAGACAGACCACCCTGAGACTCAAACAACAGGAACTAGTTAAATAAATTGTGAAATGCCCATCAACCTAACAGTTTACAAGCACTCGGAAATTCTAATTAAAGATAAGAAAAGGTGTCCCCGACATGGTGCACACAAGAAAACAAAACCACACTAAAAGAGCAGGAGATTAGCCATACCAAAAGTTAACAGGGCTTCTCTCTGGACAATGGAATTAGAAGTGTTTATATTTTGTTTCTACACTGCATTTTCTAATTAATCTTCCAAAATAACATATCTGAATTAGTAGAAAAAAATTACTTTTAAGTATGTTTAGCGTTCACAATGACTGTAAATTGTTATACATGACAACATTACAGTCACAAGGCTTTGAAACTGAGTGTAATTCCTTTTCTGTATTATTATGTATAAAAGAAATTCCCCCCAACAAAGCTCTTTGCAGAACTTATCCCACATCAATGCTCTGAAATGTAAGAACATCTTTATTTCTTTATTCCCATTTACAGATGGTGAAGTTAAAATACAGGGATGCGGCTGGCACAGATGGGATTAAAGCCTCTGGTTTAAGTCATTCCAGCCCTCACAGTTAAACTGCAAATCAGAAACACAAACCCAGGAAAAGGAATTTTTTGAGAATGGTGCTACTTTGTGAAGTCTACAGACCTCACAAATACAGTAAAATTTAGGCACACAGAAGCAAAATATCAAACCACCTTCCACTGTGATAAAATTTTATTATTGAAGTCTAAAGAAGCAGATGTGGATTGAAACAAGACATAATAAACAAAGACCATTACCTATAAAGTTATCAGAAAGTTAAAGTATACTCGAAACAAAGCAAAAAGCCCAGAAATTACCCACAAACAATGTAGAACAGACAACCCAAATTGCTATCCTGTGGTTTGGGTTTCTCATTTTTATTATTTTTTTATCCTCACCTGAGGACATTGCTTTCATAGAGAGAGGAAGGGAGAGAAAAAAAGAGAGGGAGAGAGAAAGAGAAAATCAATTAGTTGCCCTCTCATACATGCCATGGACCAAGGACTGAACCAGCCACCATCTGTTTTATAGGACGACGCTCCAACCAACTGAACCACACCAGCCAGGACTCCCATTTTTATCTTAATGTAAGCATTTCACTGAGTAAAAATTAAGGTAAAAATATCAAACCAAATTTCAAACAAAAATGTGCAAAATTGTGTTATTATCCAGATTCCCACCACATATGCAAATCTCAAGGACTCAAAGAATAAAAACAAGTTTTCTTTACTTTGTAAATAAAGTGTTTTCCAGATAAAAATATTTTTTAGGAAAAAAATGAGGTCATATATCCAAATACATGTACATTAACATACCTGCTACAATAAAGCCCTCTGCTCAGTATCCTCTTGACTCTTAATTCTTCTCCACTGATCGTTATGCAGTAAAAATTTTGTAAAGCAAATGTCTCAGATCTTAGCATAACCACAGGAACAGACATTGGCAACCCATCAAAGACCTAAAGAATAGTCTTACAATCAAATCTAAAGAGTAAACAATTTCTTCAGCGTGGATTTTATGAGCTAAGGAGTTTAAAGACTATCTGACAAGGCTGCTTCAATAGAGATTATAAACAACTTCTGGAATTTAATGATGTAGTACATCTTTTCCATCTAAAATAAGACAACTATATTTTCAAAGAATAAAATGGTATCGAAAAATGGAGTACAAGTCACTTAGTAAAGATAAATATTGTTTTATAAAAGCTTGCTTTGTTTTTTTTTCTTTGGATTGATAGGACTTGTATATATTGGGCCCTGAGTGTAAAACATATTTTAGCATAAGTTGTAGCCAAGAGTTTGAAAGACACTGATTCAAAGAATAATCTTTTTTAAGATTTTATTTATTTATTTTTAGAGAGTGGGGAAGAGAGGAAGAGAAACATCGATGTGAGAAACATCAATCGGTTGTCTCTCACACACCTCAACCCGGGACCTGGCCCACAACCCAGGCATGGGCCCTGACAGCGAATCAAACCAATAACCTTTTGGTTTGCAGGATGACGCCCAACCCACTGAGCCACACCAGTCAGGAGTCAAAGAATAATCTTAATTATTGCAGAGTAAGCCTATGAATATTTACTTTCAAAAGATAAAGTACAGAGCATTTGTGAATAAGGAAAATGTTGCTGACTAAGAAATGAAGCAGCAATAATTCTCATTACCTTTATTGTGAACAGCTCATAAATTTCCTTCACCTGGCTAGGAACAAGTAGGTTATCTCTGAAGAACAATGGCACTATTGGTGGCTCACAGAACCGCCTTTAATATGCTTTAGTTGATGAGACAGTAACACAAACAATGCATTCCATTTCACTAAGCAGTCCTTTGGGTTTCCAGTCTGCAGCTTGGTATTGCGGGGATGTCACCTTCCTACTGACATCTACTCTAGGACACTCCCTCTTCACCAAGAGAGTGCAGAGCAGAGTAGCTGAATGTGTACTATGAAATCAGAGTGCCCAGTTCAAATACAGCTCAACCGCTTACTAAGGAAATTGCTAAAGTTCCACAGGATTGTTCTGAGAAAATACAAATAGAGCATTCACACAGTACTTGGCCCTTAGAAAGCCCTCAAAAGTAGTAAAGCTTAATACAACTCTTATAGAAGAAATGAAATCTACTTCTACAAGGGTTATAATTGTAACATATTGCAATAACAAATTGTAACTAACCTTAACTTATGCCCATCAATAGGTTAAGAGATGGTAGATTCTCATTAGTCACAGTGCTCATGTTCTAGAAAGTCACAGCAAACACTGAATTAGTGAATACTGAACAATTGTTCCTAGGGGAAATACAGGGTTAGGTTTCCACAAGCCTCTGGTCACATTAACACATAAAATTGTTATATGTGTTTCTGCATAAAGATAACTTAGTTAATATATATTGTTGATTCATTAACATTGAACTCACAACCAAGAACTCTCTAACTCATACCCAAACAATGCTACCTTACACATGTCTTTTCTCCATAAGGCACATTTCAGCTTTCTGGCCCTGGAATGCTAGACAGCACTTCAGCACTACCACTGGAAGCCAATATACAGAGCAAAATCACCCAAAAAAGCACACAAATATGAAAAAAGCACTAAATCGAATGTGGAAAGGACACTTGTTTACAGTGGGCAAGCTGAAAAAGGGAAGCAAAGTGTCCACCTCCAGCTGTGAAAGTGCCCACCAGGGGACTCAAATTTTTCACCTCTCTGATCTAGGAAGGACCACAAAGACATTGCAAGTATTCAGTTTTGAATAACAAATTTTACCCACTAGACAACCTTGCAAATACAGACTCCCTGAATGATGAGGACCAACTGCAAACTATGGTATGTTCAATCATGAATAGGATTTAAAAGTTAAATGACCTAAAGCTACATACATCAACATGAGTATTTCTCAAACCAAATGCACAATCAGAAGTACAAGTGGGTTAGGAGACCAAGTCTATAAAATCAAGCAACTGTAAATTATTTTTGTGCATGGGAATGACACGCAAGGTAGTTTTCTTCTGAAGGGAAAAGGAAGGAAATGAGGACAGAGAAGCTTGGACAGTATCTGTAACATTTCATTTCTTTAGGTAGGTAGGTGGGGATTTTAACCTACTATTCTGTAATATTGGGACAACTTCATTGAGGACATACCCATCAGCACTGTTTCTCATATGGAAGTGTACATGCTGGAAAGCACATGCACTTTATGGCAGTCAATTGTATGAAAGGAGATTTCTGCAAGACATGACGCACATATTTGGAGCAGTGATGCAAAGCATTTAACAGCATGATAGGCTACAACAATTACAAGGGTCTGTTCACACAGGAGAGAGAGAGATGAGAAGGAGAGAGACAAAGGGTCAAATTTTTATTTCTAGATACACCCTGTGTCTCTGCTGCTCCTTTGAAGTTCATGGGAGTTTCTTCCCAGAAGGACTACATGCAGCCCAGGGTGTAGCTATCCCAAAGCAAGCTTAGCAATCAGGACACTGTCGGGGGAGGAAACTTAAGCTGTAACAGAATTATTTCTACAGTAGAGGAGAGTGTTTGGGAAGGAAAACTCTTAAATGGAAACATAAAATGAATAGTTCCTAGAGCCCAAGACTGGGATGACCCATCAGGGCCTTATTTTCATTGGGATAAAGCAGTGGTTTTCTTGGGACAATGAAAAGATATTCGAACTCCCTATTCTGTTTCTGCTCAAGAAAAAAATAAACGTTAGTGATGCTGTGTTTCATTTCTAATTCTCCTCTTTGTTCACTTTTGGCAGTTACCATCATGAGCTTTAGGATAAAGTCTAGCACCTCGCCAAAAATACCAACATCGTGATTGATGTGTGATTCAAAAAAGCTGTCAAAATGGATACTCCAAAAGGAATGAGTCATACGGCGGGGCCAAGCATGCTAATATTTTTGTACCAAGTTATAATCCTTTTCATCTGGACCTTCTTAGAGTTGGCTTATTACTTCCTTTCAAGCAATTCTAAGCTAAAGGCTACAATAAATGCCACTAGAAGCCTGACAGATTGGGTTCATACCTTCATTACTAAAATCCAAAAATTAAGGCTATTTGATATGGAAATAGGGCACAAAGAAAAACATGCACACAGCTTCAGTCCATGAGATTTTAGAACCCTCAGAGACTACAGAATTTTATTTCATACCAAATGTATTACATACTGAAAGTTTCATCAAATACTCTTTTATCTCACTAACTTTAAAAGTAGAATGCCACCATAAAATTAGGGCAACAGTGACATTTACCAGCTGAGAGAAAAAGAGCAATTTTCCTCCTGGAAAGTAAGAAAGAAGCGTGTGTAAAAAGCATCTTCAGAAAATCTGAGGCTCTCATATCTGGATGGTGGTTGTTTACTGATTTGACCTGGGGCTCGCCTGTTTCATAAGCATAGCTCTATCTGATTCCGCAAGACTGACTATGTGGGATGCAACCCAAGTAAGTTAATAAAGAATCTTCTAGGATAAAAAAAAAATAGAGCAAGGAGTTACTGGGGGCATGCAACCTGTAATGACTTACTGTTTGTTTGCTGCATCAAATCAGATGGCATTGTATTCTTGATTTGAGACCAGCAAGAAGTTTTTATTTAACAATGCTCTTAGTCAAATCAAATAGAAGGCCATCTTTACATAAGTTATACAAATCCTTTTTTTTTGCCACTATTGAAATTCGGAATAAAGTCCAAATGACTCCATCCATCCCGGAATGGAGCTGGAGCCAAACAAAACTTCAACAGCAGTTTCTTCAAGGCCCAGATGGTCATGACTGGAATCTTTTCTCACGTGAGCTAGCTGCTTAAGGGTCACACTGCGTGGTTGTTATCTGTTCCAATTATGAAAATGCTAACACTTCCATTAGGCTCTGAAATAGAATAGTCTCATGCCCTGAAACACCAGGCTCTTTTTTTCTAGATGGCATAAAATATACAGGGTCAAGATAAAATATCCAGGTACAGGCTACATACAATGGACCAGACCTCTGGAAACATTGGTACATGAAAGAAGGTCCATAAGTGCAATCTTAAAGTGAGAGTCACAAGAATAAGCCCCTGTCAGTTCAATTCTAGGTGCTCTTCACAGTCAGGCTGATAATCATCTAACTGAAGCCCCATTAGACTCTACACCCCAGCCGCCCCTCAACTCAGTGCTTTAATAAAGGTCGATAAAAAGAGTGTGAAATAATCAGAACCTCCACCTTTTGTGAACTGCTTACCCAAGTGTCACTGACTGACTATACTAAACAAGAGCATTTAACATTCCCAACAACCCAAACAGGTCGCTCTTGAATTCATATGACCCGCAAGGCTCCCCGGCCCTAGAAGGATCACACTACCAGTAAACAACAAAATCCTGATTCAAACTCAGGTCTAATTTCAAAGCCTGTGCTCATAACCAAGCATTTTTTAAACTAAACTTTTAATAGTTCAGTTAAATGCTCATTCTGGGTCCTAATGGTCCTCCAATACCACCACTTCTTATGATAAGCTCTGTAGAGAAGGCTGCCAACTCTCTAGGAAAGTGAGTACGGCAGACATATACTTAGTTTGTGGAACACACAACCCAGGAGGAGGCCTCAGTCTGTCACACTTTGCAGTGGAATGCTCCACACGTGAAGGACATCCCTGAAAATCAGTGCTTTTTACCAGATTCATTCAAGTGGTACGCACAGGCACACTTCACACACACACACACACGAATCTTTAAGCATTCAGGCAAAGAAGAAGTCACTTCATCTGTACTTTATGCATTACAACTTTTAGCCTAATGTAGTGACTTGTCTAGATTCATCAGGTTAACCTACCATGTTACAAAATGTTAATCTTAATATGCCCTTCCATAGTACAGTCTGTACATAGCACATACACACAATAAATGCGTTTTAAAATTTCATTTTCAGCCCTGGCCAGGTGGCTTAGTTTGTCAAAGTGTCATCTGTATACCAGAAGGTTGTACGTTCAATTCCCGGTCAGGACACATATGTAGGTTGCGGGTTTGATACCCAGTCAGGGCACACATGGGAGGCAACCGATTGATGTCTCTCTCTCTCACACCTATGTTTCTCCCTCCCCTCACTACCCCCTGCCACTAAAATCAATAAGACATATCCTCAGTTGAGGATTAAATAATAATAATAAACAAAAAAATAAAAGCCCATTTTCATTTTCATGCCTATGTCTTCCACTAAGTAGTTAACTCCTCAAAGGCAGAGAGATGCTTTGTTCACCTTTGTGCTCCAGCACATTAACAGTTCCTGGCTGCAAACAAACACCCCAACAGAGCATTTGTTGGATGGAAGGATGGAACAATGGAAGGATGGAAGGAAGGAATTACATGGGATTTGTTTACTAAATATAAGCAGCCCCCACCATAAAGCATACTAATACAAGATAATAACAGTTATTCCCCTCACAAGCAAGTCCAAGTCTATGGGCCATCACTAAGGGCTGACCAAAAGGCTTACTACACACCCTTCAAGCTGTAACAACACAGCCATTTTACTAGGGACATTTAAAAAAACAAAGGTTCGGAGGCAGATGTCTGAAAGAGAGCCTTCAGAAAGCTTTCAGAGGACAATTGTTACTAGAAAAAAGCCAATTTGATCACAAGCTTATTTGGCCTTTACTATTTCAACAGTGGACAATGGCTTATTCATCCAGTTCTTATTTTATCTTTAATTTTTTTTCTGATGACTATATAGTTGTTACTGGTTCTGGGTATATATCAACCAAATTAATACAGGCTGAAAAGATATTGAGCTTACACTTACAGGACTTTCCATTTACTATGAACCATTATATTATATTTATCATGCTTATATTTTGTAAATGACACTCCAAACAGTATGTTAGGAGCACAGCTTTACAATCAACAATGTTGATTTTCAGCCCCAACTCCTACTAGAAATGTGTGTCCCTGGGGAAGTCCCTTAACAGCTGTAATCCTGAGTTTCTCATATATGAAACAGATGATTCGTACCCTTCAGGTATCCAGAGCTACCTTTCATGTTTGCTAAAGTGATTAAAGAAATGTACAAGCAGTGACTATGTTGTTATTATTGCTGCACATGCACCAAACCCACATTTAACTTGAAGGCTGCCTTAAAATCTTCACAGGAAACAAGTCCACTCATGTATTTAAAGGCTCAAGGTATACTGAATGGAGTAAACTTATAGGCAAGCAAGATGTTGGAATTCTCCACCCATTTTCCAGTCACTGCCAGACAGTGGACAGGGACAGGCAGAACAGCCTTAGTGCCCAGAGAGCGGCATGCGGACTGTTCTGTCCTGGCCTCTCCTTGTCAGGCTCAGAGGTTTCAAACTTTAACCTGCATAAGAATTGCCTTCTGGGGTTGTGGAAGTGCTCACTGAACTGTGCTTACTGTACTTTTATGGGCAACTTAAGGAATTTTAGGGATAATCTTAACTATACACTACTTTTATTTTTAACTTCAGAAAAAAAAAAAAAACGAAAGCCTATTATATGCCCTTGATATAATTTTTACTTTATTTTGTTGCTCCATTACAGTTATCCCAATTTTCTCCCGCTGCTCTCCCCTTCCCCCCCACACCTCCCCCAAGAGTCAATCCCCACCCTGTCATCCATGTCGATAGGTCATTTATACATGTTCTTTAACTAGGCCCTTCCCCTTCTTTTCTGCCTTATCGCCCTCCCTGACACCCTCTGGTCACTGTCAGTGTGTTCCATGTTTCCTTGTCTCTGGTTCTCTTTTGCTCATTTGTTTTGTTCATTGGGTTCCACTTACAGGTGAGATCATATAGTATTTGTCTTTCATAGCCTGACTTATTTCACTTAGCATAATACTCTCCAATTCCATTCGCCTTGACATAAATTTTTTTTAAAGTGTGAGCAACATGCGAGTAGCAAGGCAAAGTAAAAAAAGAAATTTCCCTCTAGCTTGCCAGACCCAGAAACCTATGGCTTCAAGCACATAAAATGGGCCATTCCAAATACTGGTGTACCTTCAGAGTACCTTTACTTACAAGAGCACTGTCCATACAAATCAAATACTCCCTTCTCAAACTGTATGTCCCTTGGCTCTAGAACAGTGACAAGACTGCAAGGATTTTTTAGAAATCATTTGAATTTCATAAGTGCCAGAATTGTGACTGCACAAAGCCACTTAGTAGAAGGGGCTCCATCATAACAAAAGAAATACACTCCTCACTTCCACCCAGGCATATTGAAGGTGCTATTCCCTCCATTTGCTCCAGGCTCAATGGAACCCCATTCTGAGCCAGCAGAGGAGAAACAAATGAATACTCATTCTGCTTAAGGGCTCCTACCTGATCTCTACACACTGGCTGCCTGCTCCCCATCATTCAGATCTTAACCAAGAGGGCACCGCCTCACATTATTCTAGATTATTCTCATAACTCTTTGCAGCATTGGAACAGGTGCACTTATGTATCTGTGTACCCTGTTTGTGCATGGCTCCCCCAATGCCCTCATGCAGCACTAGACGGTAAACACCCTGAGGGCAAATGGTTGGTCAGCCGCATGCAGCACCTCATCCTTCAGTGCCTACAATAATTCCTGGAACATAGTAAGTACTCAATAAATAGTTTTGGGTGGTCTGATTAAAGCAGAAGCCCTTTTAAAGCAGTGGTAAATGCTTTAAAGCAGTGACAAAACTGAACAATGTAGAATACAAAGGATGGTCTCTTGCCCTGGCCCAGTAGCTCAGTTGGTTAGAGGGTCATCCCCATACACCAAGGTTGTGGGTTCAATCCTGGTCAGGGCACCCACAAGAATCAAACAAAGGAATGCATAAATAAGTGGAACAACAAGACTTCCGGCCAAGATGGAGACATAGGTAGATACACTTTGCCTCCTCACACAACCAAAAGAAGGACAACAACAAATTTAAAAACAAAAAAATACCCAGAATTGCTAGAAAATCAAACTGCAAGGAAGTCTGACAACCAAGGAGTTAAAAAAGAAACATTAATTCAGACCTGTAGAGGAGGTGGAGATAGGCAGCCAGAGCAGAGAGGACTTGGGGCAAGGTGGTGGCTGGCAGGGCAAGGCATTGGCTGGTGGACCAGGTGGTTCCATATTCGTGTGCAGATAAACTGTGAGGAACAACTGAGGAGCAAGATAGACCACACAACCCAGGTTTCCAGTGCAAGGAAATAAAGCCTCAAAACCTGACTGAAAACACCTGTGAGGGTTGAGGCAGCAGTGGGAGAAACTCCCAGCCTCACAGGAGAGTTTGTCAGAGAGACCCACAGGGTCCTAGAATGTACACAAACTCACCCACCTGGGAATCAGCACCAGATAGGCCCAATTTGCTTGTGAGCAGTGGGGGAAGTGACTGAAAGCTGAGGGAATGACCGAAAGGAAGCCAAGAGCAGAGTAAGTGCCACTGTTTCCTCTCGGACCCCACCCCCACACAGAGCAACACAACCCAATAACATGGGTTGCCCCACCCTGGTGAACACCTAAGGCTCCACCCCTTACTATGTACAGCTGTGCTGAGACAAAGAAATATGGCCCCAATGAAAAATCAGATCAAAACTCCAAAAACAGAACTAAGCCCAGAAGAGATAGCCAACCTATCAGATGCAGAGTTCAAAACACTGATAATCAGGATGCTCACAGAAATGGTTGGGTATGGTCACAAAATAGAGGAAAAAGTGAAGACTACATAAGGTGAAATAAAGAAAAACATACAGGGAACTAACAGTGAAGGGAAAGAAACCAGGACTCAAATCAACAATGTGAAGCAGAAGGAAGAAATAAACATTCAACTAAAACAGAATGAAGAGACAAGATCCAAAAAAATGAGGAGAGGCTTAGGAACACTACAGGACAACTTTAAATATTCCAACATCCGAATCATAGAAGTGCCAGAAGGAGAGGAAGAAGAACAAGAAATGGAAAACGTATTTGAAAAAATAATGAAGAACTTCCCCAATCTGGCAAAGGAAACAGACTTCCAGGAAGTCCAGGAATCCCAGAGTCCCAAAGAAGTTGGATCCAATGAAGCATACACCAAGGCCCATCATAATCACATTACCCAAAGATTAAAGATAAGGAGAGAATCACAAAAGCAACAAGAGGAAAGGAGAGAGTTACCTACAAAGCAGTGCCCATAAGACTAAGCAGCTGATTTTTCAAAAGAAATCTTATAGGCTAGAAGGGGCTGGAAAGTATTCCAAGTCATGAAAGGCAAAGCCCTACATCCAAGATGACTTTATCCAGCAAAGATATCATTTAGAATGGGAGGGTAGATAAAGTGCTTCCCAGAAAAGGTAAAGTTAAAGGAGTTCATCATCACCAAGACCTTATTATATGAAATGTTAAATGGACTTATCTAAGAAAAAGATGATCAAAAATATGAATAAAATAACAAACTCACAACATCAACAACAGAACCTAAAAAAAAAAACAAAACAAACTAAGCAAACAACTAAAATAGTAAGAGAATCACAGAAATGGAGATCACTTGGAGGGTTATCAGCAGGGAGTAGGGAGAATGGGGAAAAAGGTACAGGGAATAAGAAGCATAAATGGTAGGTACAAAATCAACAGGGGGAGGTTAAGAATAGTATGGGAAATGGAGAAGTCAAAGAACTAATATGTATGACCCATGGACATGAACTAAGGGGGGGAATGCTGGTGAGGGAGGGTGCAAAGTAGAAGGGAATAAAGGGGAGGAAAAAAATGGGACAACTATAACAGCACTATCAATTTATTTATACATAGAAATATATATATTTATATATATATAAAGAGGGGAGTATAGCAGTGGTTGGGGCCAAGCTGGCATTTCTCTACTTTCTGAGGAAACTTTTTTCTCAACACTCAAAATACAGAAAGGGCACCTTCTTTCTGAACCTTTGGAGCTTAGTGTATCTACAACTGCATCAATGCTGGACTCATCCAAAGTACACCTAGTGTGTGAATTAATGAATTTAGTCCAGAGAGTATGCAAAGAACAAGAAGCATACATTTAATGACACCTTATAGCTTACTCAGAAAATATACAGTGTAATTAATACAGTAGAAAGAGGCCGATTGTCTCAGCAGAGCACCTGGATTCAAATCTTACCTCCATCATTTGGTAGTGGCCGCTTTTTCACCCTGAGCCCCCTGTCTCATTAGGAAAAGGAAGGTAACAGCTCCCTCCAAGGGTTGCCAAGAACATCAGAGATAATGCATATAAAGAAGGACAGAACATGAAGGAGCACATATACATTACTGTGTTTTACAGTGACATGCCCCAGCAGTTTCAGTGCAGAAGACCTAGGACTGACTCACCAACTTCACTGCCTTCCTATATAACCTCAAGCCACATACCCTCATGTCCTATTTACCTCATTTATTAAGAACTCTTAAAGATGATCATTTGAAAGGCTTTGCAAAGAGCAAAGCACTAAAATGCCAAAACAAGGAATGTTGCTCACTTAAACCTGCCTCAGTCCAAATTTAAAAGTATCCTGAAGGACATTTTACATTAAGAAAGTCCTGTTCTGCCCTGACTGGTGTGGCTCATCTGGTTGGGTGTCATCCTGCAAAGCAAAAGGTCACTACAGCAATCAATCAATGTCTCTCTTTCGTATCAATGTTTCTCTCCCTCCCCCCTCTTTTTCCCTCCCTTCCCCCTCTGTAAAAAATAAATAATTTTTTTAAAAGAAAGAAAGCAAGCTCTGTGCTACTACTCACTGATGCCAGTACCTCATGACATACTGATCTGGCTTAGTGACAGTGAAAAACTACTGGTTGCCCTTGGTCATTCCAACTGCCCCACTCCTCTTCTCCTAATTCACCCTTTTCCTATAAAGAATCAGGTGAAGCATGATGCCAACTTATTATCTCTGAATACTTAGTATTCTTGGGCACCTACTACAGTCAAGTGGTTTGGGGAATACCAAGATGAGTAAGAATCTGTGACAAAATTTCATTTCAACACAAAGGCCAATTATGTGCAGTCCACAGTCAGCCCAGTGTGGTCAGTTAAGTAGGTTCTCGGACAGCTACTCAGTTCCTGGCCATGTTGTCAGTGGGCACCATTCTCTAACCAAGTCAGTCATTTTCTGCAAAGACCCTCCCCTGGTCCAAGCACTGTGCTAGATAAGGGGAAGTGCCAGGACTGTAAGATACAATCCTTGTCTTCCAGGAGCCCACAATGTGAACTACCAAATAAAACATGGACATAAACAGGTGGCTAAGAGTATAATAAGTGACTACAAAGCAACACATAAAAGCATCCCCTTATTTTACAGTAACACCTCACACAGGGTGATATTTAGTCAAGGGTCTCATGAGTAAGAGAAATAATGCATACTATTCATACTATAAACAGATCAAAGTGAGGAGAGTTGTTTATCCCATCTCCCCCAAGCTGATGTAGATTTGACTACAAGGACATTTGGAAGAGGTGGGATTTCATAAAAGCCCTGAAGGTTGGCTATTATTTTTCATAAGCAGAAAGAGTCACTTGAGAAAAGACATACGGAGGGAAAGTACAAGCCTGTTCTGTGGAGAGAGAGAAAACAAACTCTCCAAGTCTGGGTCAAGGAAGGAAACAGAAGAGGAGGTGGGTCTGGCCAAACAGCAGCAGGCTTCGATGAGAAGGCTGGGAGAGACCAGGAGTCACAGAGGACAGTATGGAAGGTAAACCATTAACAACAAACGTGGACAAAGCACCTCTCAAACTGGATCAATGTCTAAAACAATGTAAGAGGGCCTTGATGGGAAAACTGAACCAGAAGATGAAATTCACGATCTTACACCTTTTAATATTTCAAAAGGAGCATCAAGAAAGATAGCAAAAACTAAAGGCCAAAACTTAGGCTTGAGTAAATAAGTAAAACTTGTATCTGCAAGTGTATAATTCCAAGTATTGAAGCCCAAACTGCAAATGCTCATTTTCTTTTTTTTTTTTTTTAATTTCTTTTACTGATTGCAGAGAGAAGGGAATGCAGAGGGGGAAAAGGGGGAGAAAAACATTGATATGAGAGAGAAACATAGATCAGTTGCCTCCTGCGCACACTCTGATCTGGAAACCAGACCTGCTTGCATGTGGCCTGACCTGGAATCGAACCTACAACCTTTCAGCTTGCAAGACAACGCCCAACCAACTCAGCCAAACAGGCCAGGGCAAATGGTTATCTTCATTGTGGAAATTCCTCAGCATTCATGATTTACTCTAGGAACACAAATCAAAATGTCCTCTTCTCCATATTATGAAGAACAGATACAACAGACACACAAATACCATTAGGGTTAGTGATGATACAACTAAAAGCAACAGGAAAATGCTACAATGTCAGTATGTCTAATGGTCAGACCTACTTGGACAGAGGAGACCTCTCAAAGGAAGTGGTGGAAACCTCATGGTTAGAGCCATTTAGAATCAGACCACAAGGCACAATCCTGCGGTCTGCTCTTCTCCATGTACATCTAGCCACTAGGAAAGTAAGTTCAGGTGAACGACTGTGGCTGGGGAGGCAAAGGGCCAAGTCAAACCGGGTTTGAAGAAAAACGGGAAAGCAGATTCTCACTCCTCTTGGAGGGGCTGGTGACAACAGTGTGTTGTTTGTGAAAACCCACCGAGCTGTACACTTAATAAAGTGGATTCATTTCCTTTTTTATACTATTCTTCAATACAAAGTTTCATTTAAAGGATGATTAAAGAACAATTCTTTATCATCCTAAAGGACAACCAAAAAAGAATCTTTAAATTTCTCCATTATCAACAGAAAAAAATCAAAGGAAGCCAACCCTTGGAATTTCTGATAATTATTGGTGAAATAACAAAAATATAGATGTCTAATGTTAAAGCATCACTCCATTAATTGAGGATTGAGATCTGGTAAATTCACAGACGATACAGAGATTTCTAAGCCTTGTAACAAATATCTTCGGAAAAGCCAACACTAAGACCCAAAAATTTTCCTGTGAAAGGACACTAGACAGGCAGGACACTGGCAAGCGAAATGGGTCCACAGCCCCAGGAGGCCACACAGTCCTAAAGGATCACACTAGGTTCACATCTGGATGTCCTGATTAGTTGCCAATAAAACAATGATTCTGTAGTAAGGCCTGGAGGATCACCAGTTCCAAACTTAGTGTCCTGGTCCCGAGTCATGTGGACTGAATTGGCTACCTAGGTTCACCAGGCAGAAGTCCTTGGGGATAAAGAATCCTGATTAGACAAGATACCCCAATATCACTAAGCAGGCAATATTTCCTTGGAAAAACCATAAGTCTGAACATATTGGAGGCTGAAGGGGCCAAAATTGAAACTAACCTATAAAGCTACTCATCTGATTCACAGCCTTTGCATTAAGGTCCCCCAGCATTCACTAGTGAGACATTTGGCCGGACGGAACTCACCATGCTGCACAAACTGTGTTGCCATGGTACAAATCAAACCATGTTCTACCCAACTTCTGCTATGAGTTATACTAGTGTTTCCTCTGTATAAAGAATAACAACAACATTATTCAGAGAAGGCAGATGGGATTATTTTCCATCTTCCTGCCAATGTAAAAAAGTCATCATCTTTACCTTCCCCACAAAAGTAAAACTCCATTATTTTTCTTTAATTCCCATCTAAATCCATACCTTCTCTCACACTAGTCCCAATTATTAGAAAGTTTTGTTTGGTCAAAGAAATCACCTACATTTCTTTGAAAGACACATACTTCTAGATGAAAATGAAACAATAATTTCTTCTACCCTCTCAGTTCAGAAAACCACGCATGTTGTCCTCCAACCCCAAACCACAAGTGCTAAATATTATGAATAAGAGGAATGTGTATTTGTTTGTATTATAATATTAAAGGAATAACTAGAGTCTTGAATTGAGAATAATCAGCTCATTCTTGACCTAGCATCCTATTTATCGTTCTGTTCTCTGAGCTAATTGCTTACATAAGCATGCCAATTTGCCTTGATTATAGAATTCTTAATAAACGAATGTTGTTTACATTTCACAAGTGTATTTGAATTTCACTCCAGGAAGCCAAGCTCACCAAGTCTTCGTAAGTGGTAAAACCAGAGATCAAAGCAAAAGGCCTGCATTGAACCAACAAACAATTAGGCTGAAGAATACAGGCCTGAGCAAAAACACAATAGATTTACTGAGTGTTGTAGTCCAGGGGTACACCTCAGAGTCACTGTTCACTCTTTAGTTATAATAGAACTCTCTCAGCAAATTTCCATTATGATCATTTGACAGTCATTTCTTAAGTAAGTCTCTAACATTCAACAGGCTTTGATCCATTTCCTCTGTATTTCTCACATTGGTGGTTTTGGTTGAATCAAACATCTTTAGTTTTGTTGTTTAACTTTCTCCACTTTGCCTAATTTCTCCAAATTTTACAGTATCTCCTAATTCCTTTCTACCTCACTCATCTGCTGCTTTCACTGTGGTTTGAGCTTTGGTTTGGTGTTTGGGGGAAGCAGGGAAAGGGGAAGACCCACGCCTCTAGCACAGTGGCCCTCAACCAAGGCTGCACATTCGGATTCCTAAGGAGCTGGTAAAATCCCCGAGGCTCAGGTCACACCGCAGACGAACTCATCAGAATCTCAGGTCGTGGGCCTGGGCATCCGTATTTTTTGAGGCTCCCAGGTGATGTCACTATGCAGTCACCTTGTGAATCATGGTTTTAGCTTGTCAGTCCCTTCATTTTTCTACCTTAAATAGTGTTCAGCCAAATTTCCTCGGTTGGGAGAGGGTGGAGACAAGGAAAAAGTCAGTTTCCTAAGCAAATCCTCAACTCAGGCAGGACCTGAGATAGATAAGGAATGATACCAGTCACAGGGCCAAAAACATGAACAATTTGACACTTTCCCAAAGCCAACAAGTTTTTATAAAGCAGGCCATTGGCACCGTCTACCACGCAGAAGGCAGTCAGAGAGATTACCCCTGGAGATAGCAGGGTCTAAACACCTCAGGTCTTTCAGCTCTGTGGCAGCACATACAGGGGCTTACAACTGTAAAAAAAGCTTGTTCAGCAAAGAGGGTGGACTAAGGTTACATGTGAAATAAGTCAATGAAGTCAGTTGCACACCACACAAGAACAGTGACGATATGATGAGGGGGGAACACCTTTGGTATGTCCTACACATGGTAAGAAGTTTGTGATAAGGTACCCTACCTGTGAGCTCTGATGCCAATAGTCATGTGTGGTTTGGTTTGGTTTTTCTAATATTTTATTTATTTATTTTTAGAGAGAAGGGAAAGGAGGGAGAAAGAGAGGGAGAGAAACATCAATGTGCAGGACAAACATCAATTGGTTGCCTATCACAGGCCTGGACTGGAGACCCGGTCCACAATCCAGACATGTGCCCTGACTCGGAATCGAAGCAGCAACCTTTCCGTCTGCAGGTTGATGCTCAATCCACTGACCCACACCAGACAGGGCTCATGTTTGTTTTTTAAGACTGAAAAGAAAGTACACTTCTATCTGTCTACATCAAATACCACTATACCTTCAAGTAGGAACCTGGTATTTCCTGAGGAATGGATTCCCAGCCATCTTGGCCCACACCTGGGAGGCAGCTCTCCAGCTGACCAGCCCTTCCTTAGACATTTCTTCCAAATTATGTCATATCTGTTAGAAACAACATAGTCCTTGGTATTCTGCTAAAGGGAGGATTCTAGAGAAGAGGATGGGGTGACTGGGGAGGGGAGAAGATCACCCTGCAGTATTAACAGGCACCATCTTCAAGGAAAGACAAGAGGCGAGTTATCTTTGTAGCCAGCATTCAAGCAGGTGAAAGCCAAGAAGGCTCATGGAGCCTCTCCACAGACACCATGACCCATAAGCCTGCGGACGTACTCCACGTGAGGGATACATCACCTGCTGTAGAGTGGAACAGCCATTCTGCAAGGGGGCATCTGCCAAGCAGCTACACAGCTGGTACCCCACCCGCCTCCCTCAGCAATTACAGTTTGTTCTTTTATAAACTGTTCTTAAGAAAATCCCAGATACCAGCACCATCTTGCAAAAGAGAGACAATCATCTGGAATCAGTGCTTCTTTTATTAGCCACTTTTAACATCTGTTACTTGTTTAAATATGAGGACCAGAGAGCCCACTTCACCTTGTCCTTATTCCCCAAGACCTAAGAATGGACAGAAGAGCACTTTTCAGTGAGTCCAAGCCCTTCAGGCAACAGTTTCTGTAAAGTGAGATGGATTTCCAGATCATGCATGAGTCTGTACTTATTTTCTTTTTTGAGCCCAGGAGGAACCTACAAGACCCTTCCCCACTCTCAGTTGCTATGTCTAGAACCTTGCAGGTGGAAGATTCATCTCCAGGAAGCACCATTCAAGCCAATGATGTACTAGCTATGTCTTGCATTTAGAAAGACCTTCCAAGCATCAGTATTTTTCATACAGCTTCTGCCTGAGCAACTCAGAGAATAACTATTCATTTTTGACGACCTAAATGTTAAAATAGGTCTATGAGATTTTCAGTCACCAACCCTGAAGACTCTACCCTCTAGACCACACAGAATACAGCTACACACTTGACTACACAAAAGTTACTCAACATATGACATCAGCCAATGGATCATAATACTCTATGTTCTGGAAATTTTACACTTTCAAGTGCTATGGTTTTTAAAAACCTCATGACTATCCTAACAGTCATGTCAGATTTTGTTCCTATTTACAGAGGAGGAAAATCAAGGACCAGAGGAAAGAGTTTAAGTTGCTCAAGATGGTACAGCTAATATAATTCTAGAAACCAGGTCTGCTGCCTCCCAGGCCAATGCTGTTTGCTAAATGAGAGGCGACAGGTACAAGCAATTCTTATCACTTCAGGACTTCAGGGCATGCATACCTTTGCTCCCCCAGATTTCATCAGTTTTTGCTGCTGCCAGCCTCACTAGAGCCAAATATTTACATTCAGAGTATACAGCCTTTGATCAGCTTCTATCCTAGACACCTACATATATGGATATGGTGGGAGGCAGGGGTGGGAAATAGACCCAGATAATGATAACAAGCACAGTCCTAAGCACACATTTCTACAGTTGAGAACAAAACAGCTAGGGGGTTATTGCCTAGAATGAGACTGTAATGGCTCTAAGTGACAACACGCCAGCCCCACCCCCCATCTCTCTCCCTCCCTCTCTCACAAGAGGAGAAAGGGTGTGAAGAAACAAATCAGCCTGCATCTGATGATGGCCTCACTTCACTGCTACCCACCCATCTGCTCAGCAGACTTCATGGCAAGAGCGCTGTTTGGAAGAGGTTGAGAGGGAACAACACCTTGCAGAGGGAAATAAATGTAAATGGTAAAACTTGACCTTCCTTGTCCCTTTCACAAGTGATTACATTTGGAGTGCACACACTGCCCTGACATATTGCCTCTTCCCTCCAATGTGGAAAACCTACACTTCCTCACCACGGCAGTTCTAGTCTGAATGGTTAGGAAAAAACTGAAGAGCACAGTCTGAGAGCAAATCAGTATTAACCCCAAGAACAGCACAGCAAAGATGCCAAAATGTGAAGAGAAACATCAAGTGTACATCACTTTAGTCACTTCTAAGAAATGTCTGCCAATTTTATACAGTCTGAAACTTGCATTTACCAGATTTAGGTGGGTTTTTTTTTTAAATAGCTTTACTGCTAGTTCCAGCTCCCCTTCTTTTTTTCCTTCCCAGTTCTAGCCCCAAGGAAGTATAACATAAGAGAGGGGTACAACGATCCAAACCTGGGTTAAAATCTTGGAATGGCCAGTCTGTGACTTCAGGCAATTTAAGTAATTTTTATTTCCTCAACTCTAATGTTGCTGATAGCTGGAGTTACTGTGAGGATTAAATGAGAACATGTAAGCACAGGGTATACTTATAGGAGGTACTCAGAAAATGATCCCACTTCTTCCTAAAGCAAAATGACCACGTTCAACCTCAGAGCAAGCAGAGGAAGAAGGAGGAGAAGGAAGAGAGAAGGGGGGGGGGAGGGGAGGGAAAGAGGAAGGAAGAAAAGGAAACTGACTCAAATTAATTACATAATGAAGTAGTTCCGGGTATCAAACATAAGATAATACTGCCCTAAACCATCACTTCCTAATCTTTTTCAATCTGCTGGCTGAGCAGCCTGATACTTGATATCACAGAAATCTAGCAGCTGGGAGAGGGTGTTCACAAAGGCACTGGGGGACAGTGACTGCAAGCCAAAAATTACTGAATATTAGGGATGTCTTACATAGAAGGAGGTATTCTTGGACAAAGACCATCCAAAAATCACCTTCAGAGTGTCATTTTTAAAAATAAAGGACATGGGAGTAACTGAGTGTCCATGTGTGTTCCCAACAATTAGAGTGTGTTTTATAGTGGAAAGCCACACAGATATTATAAACATGAGAGCCCAATGTTACCTGTAAAGTACATAAAACATATACATACTAAAAGAACAAAAATTGAAGTAGATGACTGAATTTCTAATTTATGAAATACTTCCATCAAAGAATGCAATAGAAACATCACACACATGCACAGACAAAGACATATCACTTATAGCTCTAACTAAAAGCTAAGTACAAGGATGCAAATAGTTTTAAATGTATGTAAGGAGTCAGCAATCTTTTCCCTTAAATATAAGTTTTATAACTATTATTATAACAATGCGGAAGACAAGTTCAGTAACAGGACTAGGAGGAGAATCTCCTTAGGAGGATTAAGCTTCTAAGAGTTTGATCAATTTTTTACTAGTCACTATAGAAAGTTTAGTTAACACAAAATATTTAAATCTATTTTAAAATCTCATTTTTTCCTATTAAAAAAACTATTGTTTTTAAAAGTTCACCTCTCCACTCACCTTTCAACTCATACCCACTACTTTTTTTAGATCTACACAATTTAACTCACATACACTGAAGGGGATTGGGGGAACAGCCATTGAACAGCCATTGAGTCAGTTTGCTCTCTCCTAAGTTTTGCAGAAATAGATGGACCTCTGTCATTTTTATTTGTATTTACTCTTCCCCAATGCTTTCAATATTCTAGAGCTTGGGAGTGGGAGGAACTTTTTTTCATGCCTGAGATGGCTGATTAACTATTGATATAAACCATACTTACAATGAGGGGGCTTGTATAATTTCTGTACAGTATTACTATCTGGTTTTCCTCCTAAAACACATACCTGATAAAGATCATATAGGAAAATAAAGCTAGGTCCTGACCAGGTAGCTCAGCTGGTTGGAGTGTCATCCCCAACACCCAAAGGTTGCAGGTGTGACACTTGGTCAGAGCACACAGTCACATCGTGGAGTCTCCATACCCAAAGGAGCAGGTGCAGGACAGGTGCAGGAGGCAACCAATCCATGTACCTCTCAGATATTTCTCTCAGTCTCCATCTCTCCCCCTCACCACCCCCCCTCTCTCTCTAAAATCAATAAACATATCCTCGGGTAAGCATTTAAAAAAAAACACTGGGATCAATAATGCCAAAATAATCCCAACTGTCTCAGGGTAGAAAATTTCTCCACATACATACTTAAAAACTTGCCAATCTAAAATTTGTCCTTCAAGCTTGATCTCTAGAATTAAATGGTTTGGGCTGATTTCTTAAGCAATTCATGAAGAAAAGCAAAGTTGAGAACATCACATACACAACTTCAAAAAATTGACCAGAAGAGAAATCACTGTAACTCTGAACTTCTATCAATCTATAGAATCCTTTTAATTCCTCTTGTACTCAATGGGTTTTCAAAGAGCAGCTGCAGCTGACTAAGGAGAGTTACATTAAATACCATTTCCAAGAGTTGAGTACATCCCGAACAAGAGAGCCTCCAAGCTCAAGCTTTCTCAAAAGCTTTGTCTCTATTCAGAGAAGGCCAGCCTGGTGTTTTTTGTGTGTTGTTTGTTTGTTTGTTCTGATGGGCTTACAATATTGTAAATAATTACAAAAGGAACCACATCCCCTAATTATATGTAAGCAGAGTAAAAGTAGGCACAACCACCAACCACTGCCCCAAGGAGCTTATGATGTAGAATCATAAATGTCTACATACTAAATTTGTGACTGCTGGACGTAACTGTAACAAAAATCAACCATGTTAATGACAAAACATTGTTTTTCTAAAGATTCATTCATACCATGTGTTATTAATCAGCAGGGTAACTAAGAGCTCATGCAAAACATACTATCCCAGTTGAGCAGAACTTAATTGAATTACTGATATCTGGTTTTCTAGTGTCACTGCCCCCTCTACACACACACAGCACCACAGCCTGGATGGAAAGACAGAAAACCCAGAGCTGGGGGTGAGAACCATGTGTCCGGTAGGAAGGGGATTTTGAATAAAAGGTTTGTCTCTGGAAAGACATATATGCGCCCAGACTGCCTTGAGAAGTAATTAAGCCTATTGCTGTTTTATTTCAGAGTGTCCCATCTTGCACAAGGTGGGAGCAGCTGTGAGAGATCACGGTAGATTCAAAGCAAGACAAGCAGACTCATTTTTCTCCCCACTGCCACACCACTTTTCCGGTGGCGTGAACACGCTTATGGCGTCTGTTCTCTCAAAGAGCACAAAGCTAACCTGCCATTCAGAGCATTATTCCCCATATCAAACCAGGCCTGAAGAAAGACAGCTTAAATGTCCCAGTCAGTGTTCAGACTCTGGTCCTTTCCCAAGGTTGTGAAGTTACATGTCAAAAACCCTCATGCAAATCCAAAATGTGGCTGCCTTGAGCACAAGTTCCACTTTCTTCCCAGCCTTGTTGAGTTTGGAGGTAACGAACTAGGAAAAGGGAAAAGTACAAGTAAGTGTGCGGAATAGTAACGCGTTTGATCTTGCCTGATTCTCTCTCAACATCCCTCAAAAGAGGCTGGGACACTAAAAATCAAAGTCTGGGGACCAACTGCAGTACAGATTCTAGCTGGAGCGAGGGGAAGGCCACCACACCCTCTTGAGCTCACAGCACTGACAAGCTCTGGCAGGGAGGAGCCCAGAAACTTGGTCCAGGGAGAAAAGAGGGAGTCTTCAGTCTTGGATTTGAGAAGCTGTAAACTAGGAGAAGCGGATTTCGGAAGGGAGCCCGGAACTTGTCTGGGTATGAGAGGGGAGGGGTCGCCCCTGAGTTACAGCAGCTCGCAACACGTCCCCGCAAAACAGCACATTTTTGTGGTTTAAGATGTAAGACCAAAAGGAACGCACCGAGGGGAAGCTGCTCTCTCGCTTCGGTTTCAGATGCCCCCCTCTCGCTAAGGGACCCAGACGCCGCACTGCTGCGGGTTTCCTTCTCCGTTTCAGAGAAGCTCCTCTCCGCCTCCAAGTTCGCCTTCGCTCACCGCCCTGCGCGCTGCCGGCGGCGGGCGACACGCACCCCTCGGCCCCGGACCCTGCAGGCCCGGGGCTGGGCGCCCGCGGGATGGTCCGCAGGAGCTTGCGGGGTTTTATTTTAAACAAAAAGCCTCAGCGGCTCGCTATCCCCTCCTCTCGGGCCCGCGCCACCTTTCCTTCACGCCCGCGACGCACCTCCAGGGTACACACGCTGCGAGGTGCCTCTCCCGCCAGACAATGGGTTCGGGAATGGCCAGGCAGCCGGCCCCAGCCCTCGGCCCCAGCCCGGGACCCCGAGAGGGGCTGAGCACGGCTGTAAACGGGAACAGAGAGGAGTGAGGAGGGGGAGGCCACAATGGGGAAGGTGGGCGCCTCCTCCTTGGGACAGAAAACTCGCTCCCGGCGCGGGGAGAAGGGGAGGGGGTGGGGGGTTCAGCTGCGATGCCCGGCCCGGAGCCCCGCGCCCGACCGTCGCCGCCGCGCACTCACCAGCACGATGGCAAACCGTTCTTCCAGTTCACCTGGTTCCGGCATCGGCAGCTTCAAAGGCACGTTGTGCGCCCTGAAATCGGTCTGCTGCGAATCCATACTCCCCGCGTTGCCCATGTTGGCAGCACGCTGGGGTCGGGGGTTGCTCCGGGCCCCTGGCGTCCGCGTCAGAAATCAGAACAGCTCTGGGCGACAGGCTGCCGCCCGCTGGCGCGACCTGCCGGGCTCCCCGCCCTCTGCTGCGCCCCGGCGACTGTGCCGCACGCACCGCTCCCTAGCCGCGCCTGGAGCCGAGCCGCCCCGCAGCCTCCTTCATGCTCCCCGCCGCCCCAGTGCCGCTCTGGCCTCTTTTCCTCTGGAGGGGTCGTCAGGGCGCGGGGCGCCTATCTGCATATTGTTCCGCTGGCACGCCGCTCCCTGCCAGTGATCACGGACAGCGGGCGCGTGGTTCCTCCGACTCAATCTCCCACCCGGGCCCTGGCCACCACTGACACTTCCTACCCACTGCCTCCAAGCACAGCGCTCGCAGCGCGAGCACCTCAAGCAGCTCCGAGCTCCCGACACAATGCCCCCTCACGCTCGGCCCCCGGCCCCCGCCCCCGGCCCGGCTCCGCCCACTCGCCCCGCGGACTGTCGGGACGCGTAGTTTCTCCCTAAAGCGTCCGCACGCCGAAACCACGCTGGCTTCGGAGGGCCCAGCTGGGGTAGGACGGCAAGTGGCGAAGGCAATCTATACCCCTCTAGGGGCAGCTTATGTCACTTTTGACTCACTTCACTCCAACAGTAGAAATAGCCACCCCGTCAACATCGACTCTGACACGTTTGACAAATGAATGAATGATCCAGCCAATCAATGGTTGAATATCAGCATTCTGATTGAAATTTCAGAAGCTTGTTAACTGTTCAAAAGTATCTTGTTCAACAGAAGACCTCAAAGGTATTGGCAACTTCCTGTTTCATCAACTGGGGTTTAGGTCCATGGGTGCTTGTTTCATTGTTCTTTCTTGCTTATATATGTCACATTCTTTTATGTGATTGAAATGTTTTTCAAACAAATATATACTTCTATGGATATTTATAAATGTCTACTATGAATATGTGCATACATATGCAGACCCCAGAAGCTAGATGAGGATTCAGTTCAATTCAAAACAAACACCTGTCAGTACCTATTATGTTTGGGTTACTGTGTTCCTTAGTGGGAGAAAGAGAGAGGATTGCTCCCACTCTGAACTACTTCACAATCTAGTGAAGGAGAAAATTTACACAAATAAGCATATTTCATGTGAGATGAAAATAAAGACAGAATGATTGGAGTGGCTTTGGAGATGATCTTTGGCTGTAGCAATCTTACCCCATAGTAACAGTCTTGTTCCAGGGGTTTTACAGAAAAGATTGGGCCAACCTGTTCCTATGGGGTGTTTTTCTGACTGTAATTACCTGCTCTGAAACCGTGGAAATAGAGAAAAACAGCCTTATAAACGACTTCAGCCAGCTGCTATATTGTAGATTTCAAGGACATCCACCTGGTTGACTTGTGGCTGAACTACTGCAATTAGTCCTTTCTTAGCTTGAAGTTGTGTTTCCTAATCATGGTTTATGTATCAGATTCAATTTGGGAACTTGTTAAAACTGCACACACCTTGAGCCCTGCCTATTATCAAAATGTCCCTAAGCTGAGAGCTGGAGCCTGGACAGGTGTATTTTTTTTTTAAACAAACTTCCTAGGTGATTCTGATATGCAACCAGTGTTGTTACTCTCTTGTTAAAAATTAGCTGCTTCTGTGCAAGGTAACATACCAAGACTCAAGCATCAAGGACCGCATTTTATTCACCTTAATAAACCCAAAAATGCCTTGAGCACAGTAAATGTTCAAGGACTATTTCTTGAATTAACAAGAAACTTTTACCAAAAGCCTATGCAGCAAATACACAAATATATCATGTGTGTGTGCATGGTCTTTAAATAAACCACCTCTAGTCTTTTTAAAGAAAGGGGAGAGTATAAAGAAATTCAACTAAAAAATCTGAATAAGTGCAATTGTATTTTGAAAATTACACTATCAAAGGTAACGGTAAGTGTATTACTGATCAAAGAAAGAAAATCAGAGATATAGATACACACACACCAACTGGTGAAAATGAGTGAGAAAGAAAAGCAGTTATTCAGACCAAGTGAGACATTTCTGACCCACAAAGGTATTTATTTTCTTTGTAATCTCTAGAACTATACTTCGGGTCTGGTTGACTCACAAAATCAGCCCACCTAGGGGGTTGCCCATATGGATAGAAAAGCTTGAATTATTTTTGCAGTTGAGATATTCTTTTTTATTACACTTATGGCTCTGTCTGCCTATAATTCTGCCAGTAATCAGGACTTTTTCTCTCCTTAAGTCTTACCTAGTCTCTCTCATAATCTCAAACTTTGAGAGAAGCCAAGAGTGTGCATATAGAGTGTGCAAATCCATGAACCCAAAAGAACTCTCATTTCAAGGTTTGCAACCTCTAATATTAGGTTATTTATGATTATTATTATTAGGCAAAAAATAAAGCACTCCATTATGTTATACAACTTCTGTAGGAATTTCTCTCAAAATCTCAGGAAAATTTTTGTTTTGGAGAGTGTGGAGAGGAAGGAGAAGCCTTTTCTGTTACTTTAATTGTAGCCCTCTTCCTTCCTCATCACAAAATTAAAATTAAGTTATCATTTTTAAGTGCATAGTTTATTTTCTGATCATTAACACATATAATCTGTTATATTTGATGTCACAAAACATGGACAAAAAGTTGTTAAAGCTATCTACTTATCTTCCAAGGAAGCTGAAATATTAGAACTTTATCTTCCATGTACAAGGCATTTGCAAGCTATGCCAGGGATGGCTTGATCAGAATTCCCCCTCAATGATGTAATTGCTTTCAAAGAAGCTTTCTATCATTTGTAGTAAATACTTCTCTAAGACCAGCTGAGTTTCACTGGTATCTCCTCAGATTTTAAATGTAATGAAGTGCTCTGTAGCTAAGTTTACTTGATTTCTTTAAAAGGCACTGGTGTAACCCTAAGAAAATTCTCCTTATGTGTTTTATTATATAAAAATAAGGCCAGTACCCTGTGATAACCACAGCCATCAATAGCCCTGAGTCAAAATTGTAAATAGGAGCTAGGATATTAGAGAGATTATTTCATGTCAATTTACATCCACAAAAGTCCTGCAAGATTCATATATCCATTCATATTTCTTTTTAAAACATTTATTGAGCACTTAATATTGGCCAGACAATGCTGTTGATTTTTAACACGGTTTATTCAATTTCTGCTTCACACAAACTTCTTGCAACAGTTAACTTGCAAAGATACACCTCACTTCTCCAATTTCCTTTCTAATTCAGTTAGGAATGAATGTTTTTGCCACCAAATAAAAGAGAACCCAAGTAATAATGACATAAATAGTATATATTTTTCTCATAAAACAAGAAATCTGGAAAAAGGTGGATGCTACTATTGGTTCAACAACTCAGCAAGGTTGGGGCCAGTATTTGTGTAATGGTTTGGTCTTTCCCACATACTTAGAAAGAAGAAGAAAGAAAGGACATCACAAAATGCAGATGGCATTGCCTGAAAAGTCAAGTTCAGACTATTTTTCACTATCCCCCCCACTATGTCACCTACTTTCTCCCTTCATCATGCATCCCTCTGCTGTACTGCATCCTCCAAAGTCCTCCTTAACAGCTGACTTTAAGAAGTAGCAGGTGGGAAGTTCTTAGCCTGTCGTATCAACACAATGGTGACAACAAAGGAATGTGCTGCTGACTTGTAGTGTCTACTTTTATTTCAGGGAGTCCTCATAACATTTCAGCTTAATATTAAGTGTCACACAGGAGGGCAAGAGTTCCTAAGTTGGGCTGCGTGGGAAGCCCAGGATGCCCCATCTCCACCTGCCCTCCTCTGCAGATAAACAGCTTCCAAGACTATCCATCTGGCACCTTTCAACAGCTTCCAAATCTAAGAAAACAAACCCTTTGAAAAGGGGGTTTTGAAAACAAGAAATCCCAAAGGGAGCATTTCTGTTTCTGGCTACAACCACTTCAACCAGAATAAATAGCATGGGGGAATAAGCAAGAAAATGAATTGGAGTAAAATCTGTTTCCAGTTTTACACACACACGTGTGTGTGTGTGTGTGTGTGTGTGTAATCTGCACATATACCCACATACTTAGAAAAGACATCACAAAATGCAGATAGCATTGTCTGAAAAGTCAAGTTCAGACTATTACACACGTTACACATCTAGAGCTACAATTTTATTTACTTTTCTCATTTGTCCTTTGGGAGAGTTAATTTGTAAGAGCTTACAAGGAGAAAAGTGGCTTATCATCCTGTAGGAGGCAATCAGACTTTCTGAAATCTCCTGTCCTTTCTTCCCTCTCTGACTCAGCCCAAATATATAAAAATTTACCTTTTCTTTTTTTTTTTGGCCTCCAGAGAAGAAATTTCCCCAAACACATGATTATTCTAGCTAGTGAATTTGAATTGCTTGACTTGCAATTTAAACTCTACAGGCTGGTGTCATGGTAAGACCATGTACTTGGTGGATTTGCCCCTGTCTAGCTTGCACACTGAGTGATCCTGGGAAAATGTATTACACTCTTCGAGCCTCAATTTCTGTATCTGTAAAATGGAGATAAAATACTCACACCACCAGTGAATTGTTAAGAGAAATAATTTACGTAAACCAACTATTAGGATCATGCCTGATATATAGCGAGATGTTCAATAAGAGATATCTTCCTTCTTATGTTCTTTTTTCAAGGTGGTAATGAATTAATTTTGGGTTCCTCGTCGAATGAATAAAAATTTCTGCTGCACCTGAATGCATACAGGAAAATATGTAAATGTACGGTATTTCTTTCAGATAACAAGATGTATTTACATGAAATAGCACACACTTTTGTTTGTAGTCCATGAGTGCTTCTCCATATCCCAGTTCTTTCATTGATAAAACTCTATTCTGGTCACTCAAAAATAGTAATTCAAAAAGTTAAGGACACTGTCCAAGGAATACAAACTATTTCCCACACCTGACTGAAAATAAGATTCAGCTGTAATGCTTAATGAACATACTGATTCCATAGGCCTCCCTTAGAAATTCTAATTCAATAGTTCTGGGGTGGGCCCAAGAATCTGTATGTTTGACAAAACTCCAGGTGGTTTCTATTTTAGACAAGTTTAGGAAACACTGATTAATTGCTTGGGACTGGGGAAATGACTCATCTGCAATTAAGCAATAATGCCTCTACTTAGGGAACAATGCCAAGCTATTTTAAAGCCATTGAATAATTATAACATATAGGCTGCTCTAAAAATTGCATTAGCTGTTATTTAAATCAGAGGGATTGTTCCTTTTTGAAATACATTTATACAGGGTTTTTTTAACCCTTACCCTAGGATATGTTCACTGATTTTTTAGAGAAAGAGAAAGGGGCAGGGAGAAGGGGGTGGTGGAGAAGAGAGAGGAGAGAAAGAAGAGAGGGGAGGGGAGAAATATTGATGTGAGAGAGAAACATCAATTGGTTGCCTCCTGTAGGGCCCTGACCAGGGATGAAAGCTGCAGCCTTGGTATGTGCCCTAAACAAGGATCAAACCAGCAACCTTTTGGTGTACAGGCAATATTCTAAACAACTGAGCCATCCAACCAACTGAGACATCATCCAGGGCACGTTTACATAGATTTTTAAAGTTTTAAGAAATGTTACCAGTTTTTCATATTTGCATTTGTTATGCTTTTTAGGTTTTGGAAGAACAAAGCATCACTGGTTCTATTGCATAAGTTGATTTAGGAACAGATTTGTCAAGTGTCCAAATTTTGAGGTAGAATTTAGGTTACACAGGTTTTCTCCTGCCCGAAGTTCACATTTATATACAAAAGTAGAATAGATGCCAAACATTTCATTGTGCAGAGAAAAAATAAAATTGTCCAAAGCTACTGAATGCTACTGACAATATTTTCATTTTATCAAACGAATTTTACTAACATGTTTATTATAGTATAGCATTCTAGTTGCAATTATTTTCCGTACAAAATTAAGATCAAAGAAAAGTTCACTGATGGAAAAAAGGGGGAGAGGGATGGGCAAGTAATTTGTAGAACCAAAAGATTGCCCTCAAAGATCAAGCCCCTTGCCTGCTCCATAATCACTGGTTACAACACCTGCAGAACTCACCCTCTCTCTAGAGAACTAGACTCTGCTAACCATGTCCAACTACACAACAGGGGCCAGATAGGCCTGTCTCAGGTCCAGTTCTCATTGCCTTGTTGCTTTCTTTTGTCAGTTTTAGGGAGTAGGAGGTGGTAGAAGTTAAAATTGTTTTTTTTTTTAGATTTTATTTATTTATTTGTAGAGGGAGGGGAAGGAAGAGTGAAAGAGAGGGAGAGGAACCTGAATGTGCGAAAGAAACATTTACTGGTTATCTCACACACCCCTAACCAGGGACCTGGCCTGCAAACCAGGCATGTGCCCTGACTGGGAATTGAACTGGCAACCTTTCAGTTCTCAGGCCAATGCTCAATCCACTGAGCCACACTAGCCAGGACTGTTAAAATTTTTAAATAAATAATTCAAAATATTGAATTGAAATCTATGAAAAAGAAGCAAGCCCCCAAAATAAATTATATATTTTTTCAAATCTCTATTGCATTGTCAATGATTAAAAATGGGAGTTTAAAATATTAAAAATGCCACGAGGTGGTGGGGAATGCAGAGCCCTAGACAGATGCCATGGACATCTATTTTTTTGTCTGTTCAACACCCCCTTCTCCTAGGAAGAGCACCCAGTTCTTCTAGGAATGGCTCTTCCCTCCATTCTATCCTGTTAAGAAAGGATCTGTCATATTTCCTTAGCTCCCTTGGCCATAGTTGACCTGTTGAAGGATGGGATTCTACCTCATGCTTGGCAATGATCCTCCTTCTCTCTTACCCTCCAATTTTTGGACTTTAGACTAAAAATATCAGGTTACATTATTTCAAGTGACTGAAGTTATATTCAATAAAGTTTGCATACAGTTGATGACAGTGGTGACTGATAAGCAGAGAGAAAAAAAAACATGTAAAATAAGGTGCAGAAATAGGAGATAGTAAGATCTGCCTGAAAATCCTACTTATTCAAGGACAAGACAGTTGGTAAGTTAGACAGTTTTAAAAACTCTGTATGTCTCAGTTTCCTCGTCTGTTTCTTAAGGGCAATAACAGTATTAAGTGGTTTTTGTGAGGAACAATTATAGTAACTCATATAAATCACTAACTATTGGACCAAACACATGGAAAAAGCTCAATAAATGTCAGCTAATAAGTATCTCTAGCCTTGGGGCTCAGAAAACGGCAGGAGTGGGCCCCACAGTCAAAGGACGTGATACGACAAAATTTCTGGCACTGTTTAATAGAAAAATATCCTCAAATTAAATTGACAGCTGACTAAACTTTTAACAAAAGTGCCAGAAAAACCCCAAGCATGGCAAATACTGGCCTGTGATTGCTCAGGTCCTGAAGAAAACCCTACAGCAGGGTTAATAATTATGATAATAATAGTAAGTAATTTACTTTGTGTGCCAACTTCTGGCCAAGCAGGAAGTTGTTTTACATCCAATATCCTTAATTTGTACTACTACCATATGAGTTAGGTATTATTCTTATTATTGTTTTGCAGGTAAACTAATGTTAAAATATGCCCTCAAGAAGATTATTCATTGGGAGTCCAGTGTGCCCAGTGTCTCAGGGGCAATTGGCCAGTACATTTAAAAGAAGTGTCTATTTCTCATCTTTCTCTGTCACTCCTGTTCCCCAGCCTGCCTTGGCCACTGGCTAGTTGCTAAGTAGGTGAAATGACACACTATTACCACACTAAAGGTGTTTAAACTCAGGCCAGAGAAGCATATTTCACTTTCCCAGTGGCGTCCTTGCCTGCCATTGTGGGCGTGCTCAGTGGTTCCATTCAGTTTCTTCCTTTCCTCTCTGCACCACCCCCTGCGTCTGCTAGCCAGCAGCGCTCAGGAACTGCTTTCCTTCCCAATGGGAAGTCTTTTGCATAAGACTGAATTACCACTCAAATCAAGGTCAATTTATTTCTAGTCTTTTCTTTTAATTTTGTGATGCATGAGTGCCCTTGGTTCCTGTGGCTTGTGCTTAGTCTTAATCATTGCTTTGCCCTAACTTGTGGGATTATTATATATTCTAATTGGGACTGTTAATTTGTCTAGCTCTGGTTACCCATGATCACAGCTCCCCAGAAAATGTCAGTTCCATCTGCTCCCTAAACCAGCATATTCTGATTTTCTGCCTCTGACTTGGCACCCTTCATCCTTATCTGTCATCCTTTATCCTTGACCTTTTGAAATATGAATGTTTTTTTTAAATCTTTTAAAAGATTTTATTTTATTTTTAGAGAGCGGGGAAGAGTGGGAGAAAGAGAGGGAGAAAAACATTGATGTGTGAGAGAAACGTCAATGTGTTGCCTCTCACATACCCTCAACTGGGGTCCTGGCCCACAATCCAGGTATGTGCCTGGAATGGAACCAGCAACATTTTGTTTTTCAGGCTGGTGCTCAATCCACTGAACCACACCTACCAGGGCTGTTTTTCTTTCCAATTAGTTTATAGGTTCTAGCTGTAGAATAATGTGCTTCACATTGTGATTCTCTGTCCATCTGCACTTGAATTATCTGGAGTGCTCTATAAAAATGAAAAATTTTAGACCCATCCCTCTGAATTAGAATTCTGTGGTAAACCCAAGAAGTATGCATTTTATTTTATTTTAATTGTTGTTCAAGTACAACTTTCTATCTTTTACTCCATCCCGGTCCACCTGCCCAGCCCTCCTTACTTCCCTCCCATTTCCACCCCCCCTCCCCCCAGTTTTTGTCCATGTGTCCTTTATACTTGTTCCTGTAGAAGTATGCATTTTAAACAAGCTACCAAATGATTCTTATGCCTACAGAGCTTGGAACCCATTACACTGGAAGAACAAATACTGTAATCACAGACATTTTTTTTTTAACTCCAGGTACTTCCAGTTTGGTGCTTGGCACCTGGAAGATTCTCACTAATTGCTGGTTGAATTAAAGAATGAATAAATCTAACTTTAGAAGGAAATCCAGCCATGGGAAATCTTCCCTGCTCTAAGAAAATATTTGCAATTTTCACTAAATGTACCCATAATGGCCAACTTCAATTAATATAATCCTAATTCCCTTATGAGTTAAACTGCCTAAATCTCCTTTGGGTTTTGCTTCTTCCTAAAGTAATTTTACTTTACTTTTGTTGTGATGAAACATCATATCAAATTGGTTCCAAAGCTCTTAAGGTGTTCTTTAAGTAGTTTAGACTATTTCTCCGGTAGAGGCTAGAAAAGTTTCCTCCAATTATAACTGGAAGAAAACAGCAAAATTATTTTATAGGCCAGGTAAATATTATTATAGGGACGACTAAAAAGGTTTTAATGTTCTAACATATAGTTAATTCAACAAATATTTACTGTACTTCAACATTCAGATCGTTATCACAAGCAGTACATACAAGAAAGTCAATGATTCCCTGTTGCTACCTGGGAATATTAATCATTTTATTTCTGTATTCAGTTAGTTTGGAATCTCTTTTTGCTCCCTGCCTGCAGGCCATCTCAGGCTGGGTGACTCCGGGAAAACATTTAGGATTGCTGACTTTAAGAGACCCCTATCTAGTTCACAAAGCTTCTGTCATCATAGCTCATTAAGATACAAGCTTCCCTCCAGTCTCTTTCTGACGTGTTGCCTTAAACTCTTTGCTAACCTTACTTTGACTTTGAACATGTGAAAAGGAAATGAAGCAAAGGTGATATAACTGTGAGTTCTAAATATGAATTGCTTTTAATCTTTACAGTGACCTTGTGAGACAGATAATGTTCTTCCTATATTATAAAAGAGATACTTAAGGCTAATAGTACTTACATAATTGGGCCAAGTCATATAGCTAAAAGTAGCAGAGCCAGGACTCAATTTCCCATTTCTTTATCCCTAAGCTCATCTACTTTCTACTACACCATGTTGCTCCACCACTTTATTTTGCCCCTTCTTGAACACATTTCTGTCCTCCTCCTCAGTTGTGTGCCCTTGGCTCTGTGTTGTGTTGGTCTTCCTACTCTGAACTGGCCTCATTGGGGAGTTCCCTAACAACAGATACTGTGTTGATTCCCTTTCACTCATCCACTTTCCTTTCCACCCTCTTTTGGCTTCCCCTTCATGGCCAGTCTCTCCCAAGCTTAAGCACCAAAGTACTAGTGACAGAACCAAAGGAACCTAGTCATTTTTGATCATTTCCATGTGTTTTGTTACATATATAACATGAGTATCAGTTGAAAACAGGTCTGGTCTCTTATAACATAAAACTCAATTACAGTGGCTAAACAAAAAATGGTTTATTCTTCTTGTATAAGAGCCCAGAGGTAGGTGTTTGTACAAGATACTATAATATTTGGCCAAAAAGTTTGTTTTTTTTTTCTGTAAGATGACTTTAGTAGGGCTTAGCTGTCTTTAACTTCATTTGAAACAACTTTGTTAGATTGTATTGTGACAGTTGTCATATCATCCTGCATTTTTAAAAATCTTATTAAAATTGGTGAATTTTTATGCTGCCATATTAATATTGAAGATCGAATAAAATAAGCAACATTTTTGTCATATTATATATTATTATTTCAAGAAAGGTAAAAATGCAACTGATATGCAAAAAAATTTATGCAGCGTATGAAGAAGATGCTGTGACTGATGGAACATGTCAAAAGTGGTTTGTGAAGTTTTGTGCTAGAGATTCTTGCTGGACGATACTCCACAGTCAGATAGACCAGTTGAAGTTGATAGTGATCAAATCAAGACATTAACTGAGAACAATCAATGTTCTCACATAAGTTATACCACACAGGAGATAGCCAACATAATCAAAATATCCAAATCAATAAATTTATTGATGAAAATGAAAATTGTGTCTTTTTTATCAAAAACTAAATAGACTTTGTGATGAACCCAATAACTTCATAGTTACTGTCTCTGCAATTCTAGTGGCCTCTCCCTCTATCACAATGGCAAGATTCTAGTGGCTTCTTCCTCTATATCTCCAGCTATTGCATCCACATTAAACATTGAATGAAGGGGGGTAATGTTCACTGTATTCCTTCTTGTTTATCGAATTTTTTACAAAACAGGTACACCTAGCAAACTTTGCCTAATGCTGTATTGAACATAACAGGTCACAAGGCCCATCCCTAGATGTTAAAAAGGCAGAGAAAGCACTTAAAAATCAACTAATATAATCCAACACATCAAGAGACTAAAGAAGAAAAATACATAATTATATTAATAGATGTAGAAAAAGCATTTAACAAAATCCAATATTTATTTATGATAAAAACTATGTGCAAACTAGGAATAGAGAAAAACTTTCCCAACTGGATAAAGACTGTCATCCTCAAAAAAAATCTATAGCTGTCATACTTACTGATGAGAAACTAGAAGCTTTCCTGCTAAGATCAGAAACAAGGCAAGGATGCCCCCTCTCACCTTCTTTTCAACATTGTATTAAAAGTCCTAGCTACAGAGATTGGAAGGATTAAGATCATTGAAGTGACCATACTACCCCCAAAACCTACAGATTCAATGTATTTCCTATCAAAATACCAATTACATTCTTTTCAGAACTAGAACAAATAATACTGAAATTCATATGGAATCACAAATGACCATGAATAGCCAAAGCAATCTTGAGGAAGAACAAAGTGAGGATATCACACTACCTAATTTTAAACTAAACTACAAAGCTACAATAGTAAAAACAGCAGGATACTGGCACAAAAACAGATGCATAGATCAATAGAATATAAATAAACCCTCAATTATATGGTCAATTAATATACAACAAAGGAGGCATAACTATACAATAGAACTGACATCTCTTCAATAAGTAGTGTTTGAAAAACCAGATATATACATGCAATAAAATGAAACTGGGCCACTCACTTACACCATATACAAAAATAAACTAAAAATGGATTAAATGTAAGAAATGAAACCACAAAATTACTGGAAGAAAATATAGGTAGTAAACATCAGCCTTAGTAACATCTTCATGGCCATGTCCCTTCAAGCAAGAGAAATGAGCAAAAATAAACAAATAGGACTTCATCAAACTAAAAAGCTTCTTCACAGTGAAGGAAACTATCAACAAAACAAAAAAGACAACCTGAAAAGTGAGAGAATATACTTGCAAGTGATATACCCAAT
Organism: Phyllostomus discolor; assembly: GCF_004126475.2. Lineage (NCBI taxonomy): Eukaryota > Metazoa > Chordata > Mammalia > Chiroptera > Phyllostomidae > Phyllostomus > Phyllostomus discolor. Next base: position 68,016,549 of record NC_040906.2, read on the forward strand.
AAAGGGCTGGTATATAAACACACAAGGAACTCATACAACTCAATAACCAAAAATAAACAAATAAATAAACAATTTGAGAAAAAAAATGGGCAGAGGACATGAAGAGACATTTCTCCAAAGAAGACATGCAGATAAAGAAGACATACTGACAAATCACTAATCATCAGGGAAATGAAAATCAAAAACACAGTGAGATATCACTTCACACTAGTCAGAATAGCTAGTATTAAAAAGTCAACACATAATCTTAATTGTGAGGATGTGGAGAAAAGGGAACCTTTGTGCACTGGTGGTAGGACTGCAAATTGGTGCAGCCACTATGCAAAACCATATGGAGTCTCCTCAAAAATTAAAAGTAGATCTATCGCACAATGCAGCAATTCCACTTCTGGATATTTATCCAAAGAAAACAAAATACTAATTCAAAAAGATATATGTTCATTGCAGCATTGTTTACAAATCCAAGATATGGAAGCAACCTAGGTGCCTTAAGATAGATGAATGAATAAAGAAGATATGTTATATATATATACACATATACATACACACACAAATATATAATAAAATATTACTCAGCAATAAAAAAGAATGAAAGCTTACCATTTGCAACAGCATGGATGGACCTGGAAGTTAATATGCTAAGTGAAGTAAGTCAGACAGAGGAAGACAAATACTGTATGGTTTTACTTATGTGTGAAATCTAAAAATATAAAACAAATGAAAAAACAAAACAAAACATAAACAGACTCATAGAAACAGAGATCAAACTGATGGTTGCCAGAGGGGAGGAGTGGGGAGGATGGGTGGAAAAGTGAAGGGAAATATAGTCAATAATATTGTGATATGTTTTCATGATGACAGATGATTACTAGACTTAGTGTGGTGACCTCAAAATAAGATATATAATTGTTGAGTTACTATATTGGACACCTAAAACTAATACAATATTGTATACTAACTATACTTGAATAAAAATTATTTTAAGTGCTAGTTAATTCAATAAGAGACAAAAAGGAAAATAAAAGCAATATAGATTGGAAAGAAAGAAAGAAAGCTGTCTTTGTTTGCAGATGATGTGATAGTCAATATAGAAAATCAGAAAGAATCAACAAGAACAACAACAAAAATTCCAGGAACTGGTAAAGGATTATAATCAGGCTTCAGGTTACTGGGTTGATATATAAAAGTCAATCACTTTCCTCTCTCTGTATATAAGCAATGAACAAGTAGAATTTGAAAGTAAAAACAAATATCATTTACATAAGCATTCCCACCCCCAAAATGAAAAATTTTAGTATAAATCTAACAAAATATGTACAAGATATCATAAGGAAAGCTGCAAACACTAACGAATAAATTCAAAGATGTTCCATGTTCATGGACAGGAAGACTCAATAATTTCAAGTTGTCAGTTCTTCCCAACTTGATTTATAGATTCAATGAAATGCCAATCAAAATTGCAGAAAGTTGTTTTTTGTATATCAACAAACTGATTCTAAAGTTTACATGGAGAGGCAAAAGACAGAATAGCCACCACAATACTGAAGGAGAACAAAGTGGAGGAACTGATGCTAGCCAACTTCAAGATATATTATAAAGCAACCATGATCAAGACAATGTGATATTGGTGAAAAAATAGACAAATAGATGAATGGAACAGAATAGAGAGCCCAGAACTAGATCCACAAAAATGTCAAATGATTATAAAGCAAAGGCAATGCGACAGAGCTAAATAGTCTTTTCAAAACATGATTCTGGAACAACTGGATATCTACATGGAAAAAAAGAGAGTGAGAGAGAGAAAATCTGGACAGACTTTACACCCTTCACAAAAATTAACTCAAAATGGATTATATAGACTTAAATTTAAGATGTGAAACTATGAAGCTCATGGAAGTTAACATAGGAGAAAATCTAGGCAACTTTGGGTATAGCAACGACTTTTTAGATGTAACACCAAAGGCACAGTCAGAAAAAAAAATTAATAAGCTCAACTTCATTAAAATTAAAAACTCCTGCTCTACAAAAGACCTTGTCAAGAAAATGAGAGGACAGTACACAGACTGGACTAAAACACTTGCAAAAGACACACCTGGCAAAGGGCTGTTATCCAAAATATACCGAGAATTCTTAAAACTTTAAGAAAACAAAATACCCAATTAAAAATTCAGCAAAAGATTCTAACAAACACCTCATCAAAGAAGATATACAAATAGTAAATAAACATATGAAATGATTCTCCACATCATATGTCATTAGGGAATTGCAAATTAAAATAGCAGTGAAATACCATACATAGCTGTGAGAATGTCCAAAACACACAACAGTGACAGCACCACATGCTAACAAGGAAGTGGTACATCAAGGGACTGCAAAATGGCACAGCCACTTGGAGAGACAGTTTGGCAATTTCTTACAAAATTACACATACTCTTACCATACATTCCAGTGATCACACTTCTTGGTCTTTACCCAAATAAACTGAAAAAATTATATCCATCCTCAAACCTCACAGATGTTTATAGCAGCTTTATTCAAAATTGCTAAAACTTAGAAGCAACCAAGATGTCCATTAGTAGGAGAATGGATAAACAAAGTGTAGTACACCCAAACAATGGAATATTATTCAGCATTTGAAAGAAATGAGTTATGAAAAGAAAGGAGAAAACTTAAACACATATTACTAAGTGAAATAAACTAATCCAAAAAGGCTATATACTGTATGATTCTAACTACATGACATTCTAGAAAAGGCAAAACTATGGAGAGAGTGAAAAATTTAGTGGTTGCGAAGGATGGAAGGCAGAGAGATGAATAGGCAGAGTGCTGAGGACTTTTAGGGCAGTGACACCATTCTGTGTGATACTGCAGTGGTGGGTACAGGTCATTATACATTTGCCCAAACATGGAACACACCACACCAAGCAAGAACCCTTATGCAAACTGTGGTCTTTGGGTGGTGGTGTGATGAAGTTTTGTTAGCAAGGAGGAAGTAGAGAGATTTCCTCCTTGATGGTATTTCCTAATGAAGATTATTTTTCCTGGATATAAATATGCTTCCTACATCTTATGGCAATCCCTGTTGTATTTACTGGGTAGATGTTGTAACTAACAGTGTCCACTACCACCACACAGGTTCTTCCCCATAATTTCCAGTTCTTGGTACAGAAAGAGCAGTCAACTCCTGACTGGCCTCCCTGCCACCTGCTCTGATCCAACCTCTATTTTTCACTTTGTGGTACATCAAGGGTTCTCATTTGCAAAATGGGGCAGCCTTTGTTTGTGGGACAGCAGCCGCAGGCGAGAGTTGCAGGTCTGGGTATTCACTCAGTTGAAGGCTCTGTCTTTAATAGCACTAGGCATAAAAACTTCTTTTCAGCTCTGTTTGAATAAAATCTTAAAAGGAAATGTAAACATGTGAATCAGATACGATCAGAGCTGCTTGCCTAAATTCAGGATGGGGGGAGCAGCTCCCCTAAACTCTTCTAGAACAGTTAAAACCCTTATCTGGAATCAAGGCCCTACCACAGGTGACTTTTAGTAAATGCTGCTGCCATGGACTGAGAGAGTTAAAAAGGACATTATATGTGTCCTCTGGTAGTTAAAGAATGACCAGCAATATTCTTGGAATAGGCTTATTTGCAGTGCTTATATTAAAATGTTCCTATGTGTGAATTATGTTTGGCTGAAGTCAAAACTTAAGCTGATATCCTTTAAAAGGAAAGAACTGCAACACATTACTTAATTAGTTTATGCTTACACTCCTATTACAACAAAGCATGGCTGCTCGTCTGAACCAACGTCTTTTTACATTTATTACAGCCATCAGAGTAATGTGCTGTAATTTTATGTGTGTGTATGCGTGTGAACAATGCAAGTCTTAACATTCCTCTTCAGGGTCTTGTTCTCAGGTAGTACTTTTACAGAAAGGCAGTTTACACAAAAGCAGTGTTTTCTTTTCCCCAAAGAACCCAAATAGAACTCTAATCAATAACAAAGCTAATGTCCCTTGTTTGTTTGACATTAGCCAAAGTTCAGGTTTTAACCTCTAAGTTTTAATTATATTTCAACCAATATGTGAACTGATATTGTCTCCCTCCTATCTGTGGCAGCTAATGGACCATTGCAAACTGTAAACTAGAGTGTTAGGCTCACTCTAGTTTACACTTCTGTTTCCAGCTTTCCTAGTTTCTTTATTTCCTCATGCTTTTAAAAAGATGCAAATTGAGTGCCAGCTGGTGTGGCTGGGTTGGGCATCATCCTGCAGGACTCATGCGGTGCTTCTCTTCCTCCTTTTCTCCCTTCCTTCCCTTTCTCTAAAATAAAAAATAAATCAAAAGATGCAGATGGATTTAAGGCCATTTAAGAAATGTCCTTCTTGGTGATATTTCCTAATTAAGATTTTTTTGGATATATGTTTTCTCACAATGTTGTTGTGATCCTTAACGTATTTGTTGCTTGCAATAAAAATGTGTTTCTAAAGTAAAAGAGTATATACAAGTACTTGCTGCTGTCAGAGGAGTCCTCTGCAGCGTGAGTTACTTTGCTTATCTCACAGGCACTGACTGAGTGATTATTATGTCCCAGGCACTGTGGGAACTGAACTCATCCTCAGACACTCACAGGCAGTAGAAGAAACAGACTTGTAAATTAAATACTGTGACAGAATATTCTTGACATGACAGAGGCCTACATAACACAATATGTAAACCCTAATGAGGGTCAAGCACACCCCCACAGGACACGCTATTTCAAATGAATTTTGAAGTCTGCTTAGCAAAACCCTCCTCCTAGCTGAGATTTTGGACCAGAGATATGGTTCCCAGGTGGTAGGAAGAGCTCACCTGAGTTCCAGTTCTAGTGGGAAGCTAAAATACCCACCTATCAGAGAAACAAGGACTCAGACAAAGGTGGTAGGTCCATATAACACTATTCAACCATGAAAAAAATCGTATCTTCTAATCACTCATTCAACAAATATGTATTGAGTTCCTACCATGTTTATAGCAGCATTGAATGTGCTGGGAATATTATATTGAAGAAAAAAGATATAAATCCTCATCCTGGTGGAACTTATAATGAGAAGGGAAATAATATTGAAGACTTGGAAAAATCTCATGTGAAAAAAAAAGCTTGTTATAGTATAGTGTATATGGTACACTCTCAATTTTGTTACATGTGAAAAGGCTAAAGGATTATTTTATCAGTTAGCTTTTTGTTGCCTAATAGACTACCCCAAAACTTAGCAGTCTGAACAGCAACTACTTATTTTGCTCAGGATCCAGTGTGTTTGCTCTCTGGACTGGTCTTAGCTCGTGGCTCTCCTGCTGGTCTTAAATACTTTACCTATGTGTCTGTATTCAGCTGGCACTCACCTGGGCACCTCTGCTTCTGGGAATTTGCTGAGTGTTGGTTGATAGGACAGAAACAACTGATCACATATCTCTCGTCATTCAGAAGGCTAGATAGGCTTGTTTATAAGGTAGCAGTATATTCTAAGAGCAGCAAGAGAGGGTAAGCACAATCATAAGATTTTCTAAGCCTCTGCTTGTAATATATTTGCTACCATTTCATTAGCCAAGCCCGGTGGTGACAGAGGAATACCCAAAGGTCTGGCTATACAGGAAGACATAAACAAATTTGGGGTCCTTGTGACAAGTTACTATGGATATACCCCCAAAAGTTGAGGGTGGTTGTTTGAGTAGACAGATTATAGTTTATGGTTTCTTCTCTATTTCTCCTTTAATTTTCCAAATTTCTTTTGGTGATCATGTGGAACTTCTATAATAAGAAATGGAACAATCAATAAGGAGAGGCTTCAAACCTAGTGGTTTGAGCCTAGGACAGGGAGGAGTGAGGAGAAGAAGCCAGGGGCCTATTATCAGGACACGAGAATCCTGGGGGACTCCAACTCAGAGCACAGTGTGGGCAACTGGTGGTTAGTCCCCTGGGCATCACACCTAGACTCCTAGAAGTGTATCATTAAGCCTGGCTGAACTGGGGAAAAGAGGCTTGAGCAAGTGTTTCCTGGCTCAAAAATAAATTAGATTATGCTATAGTCTGCAGAGATAGGAACTGAGAAGATCCTATTTTGGGTGCAAGAGCTAGCTCAGGCGGAAGGAATAATGATGTAGGGAGCCCCTTTATGTAAATCTGAACTTCCTGTAAGAATGGGACGAACTAGGGGAAGATGGAAGGAAATTCTAAGTCTTTTTGATAATCCTGGAATTAGATACTGTAATATTATATGCTGATAATAACTCCTATCATTTCATTCAAACTGTATTATTACATCAGTCTCAGAGAAGTGGCAGGACTCGACAGGGTCACTGACCTCTTGGTCTCTAGAACTAGAACTAGAGCCCAAGTCCTCTGAGAGCAAGTCTGATACTTTCCCTTTGCTGCACTCCTGCTGTGAAGGCAGGTGGTCTGCTTGTGAACAATGGAATAGTGACTGCCCCCCTCTCTCTCTCTCTCCCTCCTTTCCTCTCTCCCTTCTTCCTTCCATCTCTCTCTCTCTTACACACACTCTTACACACACACACACACACACACACACACACCTTGGGAATTAAGATGATTCTGGTGTTACCATTTATGATGGCCACCATTTCTCTTACTGTGCCCTTAAGCCTCTATATACCTGCAGGTTATGAGCTAAAATACACCAGGCAAACAAGTTTTAAAAGACTTACAGTTAATGAGCCCTCAAAAAGTATAGACTGGTTTGCCAAGTCAACACTGGTCTCAGGCCTGGGATTTTGCCAGGGACATAATTATCAGCTATATCGATAGAACTGTCTTGGCTTTGCTCGACTTCAGCTGGTTAGTATACCCACGGCTGTTACCTTGAAAGAAGCATTGTGAATAAGTTATTGTTGGTGCAGTGCATATTTTATTATTTATCAAGTCCAATGATGTTTCTTTCTATAGTGGTCAGAACTGAATATTTTGTTGTTAAAGGAATACATGCAATGACTTCACAAAGAACCTGGCTTATAGCATCTATCTAAATATATTTGAGTTATATTTAAATGGATGCAATGGTGAGATAGTTGGAAAAAGAAGAAGTGGGAGCAATGGGAGAGCTACTGTTCACACGTACTAGGGGTTACAGAATCCCAAGGTGTTTTGATTTGTGTCTCATGCAAACAAATACACACAGGAATTAGAAAGAGCTCTTACGAAGTGTTGGGATTTACCCATTTCTACCACATATAGATGGGAGAATGAGTTAGTTCTTTCTGTGTCAAATCAAAAGTGATTTCAGCTTAGTGATTTGGTTTTTTAACTGACTGACTTAAGTAACAATGTGATCTCTTCACCTTATGTTCTCTTCACTGTGAACACCATGGTCTTCCTAATCCTGCCCCTTCCTTCACAGTCTCCCTGAGAGTTCAGTCAGCTCTTATTCCTGCCATCATGGGTGTAGGCTAACAGAAAAGAATAACATCTTTCTGACAAGACGTTCAAGAAATATCTTCCGGATCATTGCTAATGATAAATCTTTTCTCTTGTGGTATCTATTTTGACTTATATTTTTTATTTGCTACTTAATACTCTTCCAGAAGCTCTGCAATCTTCCTGAACTGTGAGGCCACATGACTACCCTCTGTAGCTCCTGAAGTGCTGAGTTGGCTTTGTCTCCATTACCATTTGCATTTTACCATGCTGGTCACACTATATGCACAATTTATCCAAGTTCCTGGTAGATAACAAATCGTTGATAAATAAACTTGTATATCAAAAATAAGGCATTTGGTTGAAATCGGTTTGGCTTCCAACTCAATTTTGCATAGGTTTTCAAGGTCTCTAAATGATCCTTCTTTGTAAAATAGCGCGTCCTTAAATAGAGACGGGGCTGCTGGTTGTGAAGATCTCCTTCACCCATGGACCCCTGAGCCATAGCTAAAGCTCTAGTAAATCTGTAGAACTTGATCTGCAAACCTGATTTTTACTCAGCTCTTCCCTGACCACAAATAGCAGCATAAAATGAGAAGAACACATTTTGGAGACATCGGAGCCCAAATCCCAACACTTCCTTTGCTATTGTGCCTGCCCAGAGCTCTGCTGAAGCAAATGGAGAGATAGTCAGGGGAGACATAATCTACTCTAGGGGCGTTCCTGAATCTATTCTACATGCAAGCAATTTAAAAATAATTGGAATGATTTATTAATAAACATTTATTGAGTGTTTATTTTGAGTCAGGTTCCTGGGGTTATAGAGATAAGTAAATTACCTTGTTTTTTGGACTATAAGACACACCTCCCCAAATTTGGGAGGAATAATGCTTCTTAATGCTGCTGTTGAGTTCTGTTTACATTCACATTGGTGAAATATTATGTTATTTATGTTATTAAATATTTTACCACATTTTTTCCTGTTTTCCTTTAAAATTTAGGTGTGTCTTATGGTCTGAAAAATATGGTCTCTTCCTCAAGAAGCCCATAACCTAAAATGGGAGACACATCTATAAACAGATTAATCATAACATGCTGTGCTAGGTGCAAGAGTCAAGTCGAGTGGAGGTTACAGTAGTAGCACAGAGCAGCAGTGATTAACTTTCTGTTAGGCAGAGACGCTCAGGCAAGGCCTCTGATGTCTCTCTCATTCAGTAGTGCAGGCCTAGCACATCTTTCAAGGAGTTATGAGGCCACCTAAGGTACATGAAATTGGAGAAATTTGGGCTGACAAGTATTATTAGAAAACACATTAGTCTGTCTTCCTACATTTAGCCAAAACTGACTTTATAAACCATTCTCTGCAAACAGGGACCTCTATATAATTCGCAAAATCCCTTGTTCAAAAGCAGGAAAAATAATGGTACTAAAATATAAGCATTTCCCCTTTCTTCAGTTTTGTTCTTTATTCTGACTTGTACTTTTTATTTGCTACTTAATATCGTTCTAAGTGAGAAAATTTAAATTATTAGCTTGAATTTTATTACTCATCTTTAAAAAAATTTTTTTATTGTTGTTCAAGTACAGTATTCTGTCTTTTCTTCCTACCCCTCCCCACCCCCCCAGCCCCCCCACCTCCCTTCCCTGTTTCCACCCCCCTTGTTATTGTCCATGTGTCCTTTATAATTATTCCTGTAAACCCTTCACCCTTTCCCCTTATTGTCCTCTCCCCTCTCCCTTCTGATCACTGTCAGCCTGTTCTCAATTTCAATGTCTTTGGCTATACTTTGTTTCTTTGTTTTGTTGATTAGGTTCCTGTTAATGGTGAGATCATATGGTATTTGTCTTTCATTGCCTGGCTTATTTCACTTAGCATAATGCTCCCCAGTTCCATCCATACTGTTGCAAATAGTAGGAGCTCCAACTTTCTTTCTGCTGCATAGTATTCCATTCTGTAAATGTACCATAGTTTTTTGATCCATTTATTTACTGATGGGCACTTGGGTTGTTTCCAGCACTTAGCGATTGTAAATTGTGCTGCTATGAACACTGGGGTGCATAGATTCTTTTGGATTGGTGTTTCAGGGTTCTTAGGATATAATCATAGGAGTGGAATTGCCAGGTCAAAAGGCAGTTCCATTTTTAGTTTTCTGAGGAAATTCCATACTGTTTTCCATAGTGGTTGCACCAGTCTGCATTCCACCAACAGTGTACTAGGGTTCCCTTTTCTCCACAACCTCTCCAACACTTGTTGTTTGTTGCTTTGTTTATGATGGCCATTCTGACCAGTGTGAAGTGGTATCTCATTGTGGTTTCAATTTGTATCTCTCTGATGGCTAGTGATGCTGAGCATCCTTTCATATGACTCTAGGCCCTCTGTATGTCCTCCTTAGAAAAGTATACTCATCTTTTTTTTAATACTTACTAAGGATATGTTTATTGATTTCAGAGGGAGAAGAGGAGAGAAAGAGAGAAACATCAATGTGAGAAATATCTATCGGTTGCTTCCTGTATGTGCCCCAAACTGGGATCAAACCAACTTTTTTGTGTACCAGATGATGCTCCAACCAAATGAACCAAATGGCCAGGCCTCATCTTACGTATTTTAATGCCAGTTTTAAACAGAAGAGCATTAACTCATATACATGGAATCACTGAAATTACACAGTTATTTTTGCAGCTTGTACATGCATATTTCATTTTTACTCAACTGTTTTTACTTTATTTCTTGATGTGGCACATTCTACCAATGCTGTACTTTTGGCTCACTGAAGAATTAAGAACTGAAAGGAACAGGATCTAGGGGTGGCACTGTCTTTCCCTTTATTTCTATGTCATCATTTTCTGTATACATGGCTCGCTAATACAGGGAAGCAATATGAGTGAGAGAGGATATGATAGGGTTCCTTGGTTTTCATGTTTTTTAAAAATGCCATTGCCCTCTTTCAGTGTTGGAAACAAATTGTGGTTGGACCAGACAGTGTGGCCTCTCAGTGCTGTCAGAACTTCTACTTGCTCAGTCGTGGATATAACACTTGCCTTTCTGCTGTTTTGTGTTTGCTTTGGGTTCACCAGAATTCTGTGCCCATGGGGCATTGGGAATGCAATATGCAAATAGCATGAAGAAACAGTGGACACATGTGTTGCACATATCTCTTCTGCTCCTCTGCATGCTCCATTGTCCCATTGGACTTCACACAGGAAACAAGTTCAAAGACAAAAATCATTAAGACTTTCACCATACCAGCAGCATGTGAAACCAAGTGCAGAGTTCATATAGCTGTCTCTGTATACAAGAAAAGACTAAACCTGGATTTAGGCTCATAAAATACATGTTAAATTATTATATTTCATGATTTTATGATTTGCCATCATTGTAGCTTCTAGATATACTTCCTGTGTCTGAACATCTTTAAATGTTCATGACCTTGGTTCAAAATCATTCCTCAGAAATACCATTTTTTTTTACAATCATCATTTACACCAGAATGTTTTATTCTATATAGAAAATGGCAACTTAATTAGCTTGGTCTTCTTCACCCAAGAGTTCACAACCTAATGTAGCCTATGATGACAGGAAGAGATATATAAAGTACATCACACGACAGTATAATACTGAACAAATCCCTCACCAGTGTAATACTGAACAAATCCCTCATTAATAAATTACTTATGTGACCTAAGAGGAATAAGTTTTTCAATTATAAAGAAGAGTTATTAAGATTGCATATTTAGAGGTCAAAGCACATATTTTTTATAACATTTTTTATTTTAATTGTTGTTCAAGTACAGTTTTCTGTCTATACTTTTTATATAACAAAGAGTTATTTATATAACCCTTTGCAGTAGGAGAGTGTTGTTAGTAAGTTTTCTGTGCTTGTAACATGCAAGGCTTTACTACTCATTTTTTGCTTTGTTTCTTGTTTTGTTTTACATAGACTTTATTTTTTAGAATAGTTTTAGGTTCGTAGCAAAATTAAGCAGAAAGTACAGTTTCCATATACTCCTTGATCCTCGAATGCCATTCTTTTTTTTTTTTTAAGTTATTCTCACAGCATCATTAGAAAAGAGAGGAGCTGCTCAATCCCTATAATACTTTTGGAGATACAATGTCACAGAAGTTGATTATTTTAGACCAAAGTTATGTTAAAGGTTGAATTGGTATTTCCTAAGCGTCAGCCATTTGAGTTCTATATCACAGATTTACTGATATGCACACATCATGCGTACTTTATTAGTTTAGTGTTTGTCTTTAAACTGATTCACCTTTTTATTTAAATGCATTCAGTTTTGATTTGGTCTATTCCATAATCTTAAAGGCAATTGTAAAAATTGATGCAGAACTATTACAGTTAAGTATAATTTTGTACATGTCTACCACTTCAAATCAATTCACAGAAGTCTGCCTGTCGCAGTTTGGGAATAATGACTTGGTGCAGCACTCACAGCAGTTTTTGTTACAATACTACTGATGGTGTTCATAGCATGCCACTTTCTTATGGTTATATGTAGCCATTTTAAAGGTTTTGACTGCCCTGGCCAGGTAGTTCAGTTGGTTAGAGGATCATCCCAATAAGCCAAGGTTGTGGATTCAATGCCCCAGTCAGGGCACATAGGAGAAGCAACAAATGAATGCATAAATAAGTGGAACAACAAATCAATGTTTCTCCCCCCTGCCCCCAACTATCCCCCTTCCTTTCTCTCTAAAAATCAATAAATTAAAAAATTAAGAATATTTATATTTAAAGGCTTTGACATAGATCAGGCAGGCCATGGGTTAGGCCCAATCTCTATGTCCAATACCTGTCATTTTACCTGATTTTGTTACACAGATCTGGACACTTATTTCATCAACAAAGCAACTGAAGCCATGGAATTGGGTATTTACCTAATTTACGTAGCCTGAGGGAAACCTCAGGGTCCCCACACCTCTATCTCAGGGCTCTATGAGGTTTTCCACAGGACCTCTCAAACCCTCAGACTAAGATAATAAAACAATAGGTTAATGGACATAAAATAGAGCAGAAAATTAAAACTTAAAGTTGCATGCTCTATTGTCATGAGTACCAAGGCACAAAAACTGAGTAGAGCCTCCCCACATGTCTGCTCCATGGGCGGCAGGCATTCAGGCCAGCATTCCCCGCAGTCCAGGACATACGCACAGGGTGACGTGGGGCACACAAACACAACTTTGGGAAGCACAGACAGCCACAGTGAGGAAGTCACTCTCTTTTAAATCCTACTTTTATCTTTCTGATCATGTCAGCAAGAAAAGTCTGTCATGCTTTTAAAAACCTTTCTGACCCTTGCTAATCTATTTAAAAAAAAAAACAAATAGAGAACAGGCATCACACTCCAGTCTCCTATCAGCTTTATTAAGCTAGTGTTTAATGAATGAACTGGTCTTAGTTATATATGTGGGTTTCAGCCTGATCAGGCAGCTATAACAAAGTACCATGGACTGGGTGGCTTAAAAAATAAACATTTATTTCTCAGATTTCTAGAAGCTGGGAAGTCTAAGATCAAGGTGTTAGCAGATTCAGTTGTTGGTGCAGGCCTTGTTCTTTACTGACGGAAGGATGCCTTCCAGCTGTACGCCCTCACGGCAGAGAGAGTGGGATCTCCGATCTCTTCCTCTTCTTATAAGGACACTAATCCCACTTTGGGGATCCACCATCATAACCTCATCTAAACCTAAATTCTTCCCAAAGGCCCCACCTCCAAGTATCATCACATTGAGGATTTGGGCTCAACATGAATTTGGGGGTTACACAAACATTCAGTCTATAACACTATGTTCTGTGGTTACTTTCTATTTATAACAGATGATTCACAAACTTCTATTTATGGTAAGTATATACAGTTTAACATTTAAGTAAACTTGTTTCAATACAAAAGCGAAAGGATTTGAAGAAAATATCAAAAGAAATAATAGTTCTAGTGCCAAAAATGAGAAAATTGCATAGGAGTGGCTGAGATTTGAGAAACACTGGCAAAAGTGAACGGAATTGATATTGATTTCTGTTAATGTATTCAGTATCCTCTCAATTATTAGACATTTGTGATGGAGATGGGGAGACTTGACAATTAAAACCCAAATTAGAGCCCTGGCTGGCGTAGCTCAGTGGATTGAGCACAGGCTGGGAACAACAGTGTCCCAGGTTCGATTCCCAGCCAGGGTACATTCCTGGGTTGCAGGCCATAACCCCCAGCAACCGCACATTGATGTTTCTCTCTCTATCTCCTTCCCTTCCCTCTCTAAAAATAAATAAATAAAATCTTTAAAAAAAACCAACCAAATTAATCTTAGGTGCTTTTTCTTTCTGGAAAATTTTCTTCTGGTGGAGGTATTGTAATTCATATTAGTGGGGAAATAAATTTCTATGTTGATCATTTCCAAAGGCCAAGAATGGTGAAAGAGAGATGAAAACAAAGAGAGGGGATTTTCATCCTTTGGCCATGTTTCTGTGCTCCTAGAGAGAAGGGAAGGGAGTAAATCAGCCACTGGTGGGCAGAACACGCTAGGGGCTCTGGATATGGGGCAGTGGAGAAGCCAATTAATTAACTAATGGGAGGAGCCTGATGATAGGAGTCCCATAAAATGAACAAAGAGAAAAGGGATGTGACTGAATCTTTCCATTACCCCCAGTGTCAGTAATGTTTATTGCATACAAACACTTTGGTGTTTTTTTGTTTTGCTGTTATTTCTCAGGGTAGAGGGACAAGAGGTTTGAGAATGATGGAAGAATGCCTGTCATCTCCTATTTATGTACTTATTCAGTCAACAAATGTATCAATCACCTATTACGTGTAAAGGGTAAGTGCTAGGCACTAGGGACAGTAAAGGGCAAAAAGACACAGTCCTGGTACTACAGAACTTACAGCCAAGTAAAGGATAAACCATTAAAAAATACTGACATAAATTAATGCCATGGAAAAAAAAGAAACCTGGATGCTGTGAGACAGTGTAAGAAGGCTTTATTAGGTACTGCTTACTTGCCACTTCAAATCCATCTGATCTCACTTCCCATTCCAGCGATTGCTGTGGTAACCAGTTCAGAGAAGGCTCCAACCAGCTTCGTGCAAGCGCAATCTGACTGCCCCTGTACCAGGCCCATGCAGCTGGTGCCCAGGCTCCGGCCCAGAGCTGCTCTGACTTCACAGTATGGCGGAAATCCGCCTAGCAGTCACACATGTGCAACCCAGAGGGAGGTAGAATTAATTCCATGTGGAGAGCCACTGCATAAAGGCTTCCATCTTCCTGAAGTCTGCTGGCAGGATAGTGTGAGACATTTCATAAGGCCTCTCAGAAGGTCCTGTGAGATTGAGCACCCACTTGTTGATAGCTGTGGTCAACTCACTAATGCATCCTTACACTGCCTCTCCCTCACTCCATGATGCACTCCTCCCAAATGTGTGCTAACCTGGCTCATACAGGGTGGCAAGAGCCAACTGTTAAATTTCAGGAATTCTGCTATTTGGCAGATACACACAGGCATAATTTAAAAATTAAATTATATTAAAAACAAAGGTAATAATATGCAAGGCTTATTGCTTTTCAATTATTTTCTCTCTTTTATTATTTGTGATCTTGAGGTTCTATTATCTTTATTGTCTCTGTGTAGTGGAAATACTATGTAATAGTGTGCGGTGTTGCATGTCCTCCCAAGTGTATATTCAGTTACAATGTTAGTAGCTTGATGTCAGCCATAGAAGTACCTACATCATAGAAATGGGCAAATGCTATAAATTAGGATTTGATTTTTTGTTGTTGTTGATTGTCTAGACTTAAGAAAATATTAAAAATGTAGATTAAACTTAGAAGTGTGTCATGTCCCTAGAAGTTACATTGTGAATGGCACAAAAATTGTCTTCTAAACTATTATTCAAGTCAGCAAAAAAATTATTCACATTCCTTATGAATGAGTGAAGTTGGCACACATCTAGTTTCACTTTCATCCTACTTCTGTTAGCATAAATGAATCAACATTCATGTTGTTACTGTCCTTTGACAATCACAGACAGGTTGGCTGTGAATATAAGACTTCAGCAAAAATCAATGAAAGCATTCTGTGAAAATCAATCAGCTATATAGAATTTACCACAAAGAACATTTTGTATTTTATTATAATTTGGAGATTGAGTGCTATACATTATTATGTCAGTAAAAATTTCTAAGAAACTTTTTTCTCTCTATGTATATGTGGTGCATACATTTTTCCTGGGGAGCTGCTTATTAAACATTCATCAGTACTCCAATGCTCCTTATTCATATAAATGTCTTTATTTTAGACTTTGCTTTGGGAGGAACGAAAGATAAGACCATTGTAATCTGATGTAATCAGATGTGACTCTAGGAAGCATACTGTCAGAATGGGAATTTGGAATTAGATCACCCACCAATAAGATGGCAATGAGAACCCTGTTGCTGGTAGTGTGTTGATAAACTTTGTCCTGCAGTAGCATCACAATTAATAAGGCTATTAATTGTGGTGATTGGGTAAATGCAGATGGAAGATGAAGCATTGGGTTTATGTGGTAGATGTTAAACTTGAGTAGTTTGGTTATGGTAATTATAAAGATTATGGAGATCACGGATCTTAGATCTACCCATTTGCTAGAGCTATAATTAGGTATGGCTTAGGGGCCCAAAGGTGTAGGTGATCCCAGTGATTAGTGCCTCTTGTTTTGAAGGTTGGACTATATTAAAAATAGAATGTTGTTTAGAGACCTTTACACCTCAGATAGTATTGAGCTGACAGAAAAATCTCTTTCAACCAAATGCTCTACAGGAACCAATGGGTAAAGGACCAAAATGTTCGAGATGCATTGCATAAGATTCCCAGAAGGCTGTAGGAATGGTCAATTCAATAATACATTCTTATGTTGGCTCACCCTTCAGCATTCGTTCAGTGCCCATTCTCACTTCTGCTATGCACTCACACAAAAGTCTTTGTCCCAGGCTCTGCTTTGGGGAAAACTTGAGCTAAGTAAGTCATGGGTCTTACTAAGATTGGGAACAAAGGAAATGTAAACAAAAACCAAAAAGATCAGATGAGGGAGACTGAAGCAGTATAGGAGGGGTCCAAGTTAGGGAATAGTTTGCGTGAAAGTCCTGAAGCGGGAAACATCTTGATCTACCCTAGGTATGAGAAGAGGACCAGGGAGGCTGGAGCAGAGAAGGTGACTGAAGACAATGCACAAGATAAAACTGGAGGGTGGGCAGGACCTTGAATTTCCGTCTCACTAGAAGTTTCTTTGTCACTAGAAAAGTATTATTACCACAGTCCACTAAGCTAACTCATCTTTTCTCCCTTATTTCTATTTGCACTGCTTTCCACATTAGGGTAGTGATGAGGGCAAAACAGTGAAATTAAAGAAATCCTAGCTTACATTTTAGCTCGCCATTGACTTAATGTGTTACTTTGGACAAATTACCAAATTGCTACTTTAAAGAGTAAGGGACAATACATATCATATGTATAAATGCTCTCTGTGAAATACATGATATTACTGTTGTTACAAGCTATGAGGCATAGCATGTTCATGTAAACTCTGTCAGAATGGGAATTTGAGTTCATGTGTTACAGACAAATGAAATAAAACCTGGAAGCACTGTGAAGGGTGAAAAAAAGAGAACAAGACAGTTCCATGAAGCCCCATCTTTGCTCACAGCAAAGTCACAGAATTAATGATGGCATTTGGACACAATCATCCATGATTAAGCATCTTCTCAGAGCTGAAGGAACTCCAGACCAAAGCCACAGGAATGGACAACCTTTGACTTCATATTGATAAAGCCAGAACATGTAACAGAGCAAGAATTTTCCCCCAAGAATTAACGTATTTGCCTGTTGTCAGCGATACTAGAAGTGGGATTAAAAGAAAGACTAGTATGTAGAGTGCTCTCTTTAAAGCAGTTTGCACCTACACAATACCTGTTAAGCAGTTGGTAATTATGGCCTCCAGCATGTTTTCCATGGTAGTGTTGCTTCAATTTGTAAAAGCCTGCTTTTCTGGTTCACATTTCAATAGCAGAAATTTATGTGGCCTGAAATATGATGCCAACTAATACTACTGGGAAGAAGATGTGTTTTAGAAGATACTTCACATGCACTGGGTTTCTGATCCAATAGGTTCAGTCTGGTCCCATAGTCTTTGATTCCTTCCCCAGTAAGCACAGATTAGTAAAAAAAAAAAAAAAAAAAAAAAAAAAATCTTGAGAATTTGCTCCGTTTAAACAAGTGCACACCAGTGATGAACAGTTCTCTTGTCACGACTAACGCTCCTGATTCAATACCTGTTGGATGCCTGGAACCGATAGTAGATGCTTGGGAAGAGAATACGGAGATTTACGTAAAGGTTCCTGAAACATTAAGCTTTTATACTTTTCCCTCTGGGTTATAAGAACATCAAAATTTTCTTGTAGTCCTATATCCCTTATACTGCAGAATTTTGTTTTACTTTCTTTTTAGTTTCCAGCAGTTTGACTCTACTGTGTTTTAGTGTGGCCATCCTTGGGTTTATCCTGTTTGGAATTCACTAAGCTTCTTGAATCTGTAGGTTTATGCCTTTTGCTAAATTTGGTGATTTTTAAACAATTTTTTTAGTACTTTTTTCAGCCCATCCTCATTCTCCTCTCCCTCTGAGACAGCAATGACATGAGTGTAAAATATTTGTTATAGTCCCACAGGTCCCTGAAGCTTATTTATTTTTTCAGTGTATTTTCTCTCTCTTGCTCATTTGGGTGACTTCTATTATTTTATCTTCAAGTTCATTGACTCCTCTGTCCCCTCTGTTTTGCTGTGGAGTTCATCCATTGAGTATTTTATTTTGTTAATTATATTTTTAGCCCTAAATTTTTATGCGGTTCTTTATATCTTCTACTCCTTTGCTGAAACCTTTCTGATTCTTTGCTGAGATGCTACATTTTCATTGGGTTTAAGCATGTTTATAATTGCTTGTTGAAGCATATTATGATGGCTGCTTTAAAATCCTTGTCAAATAATTCTAACACCTCTGTCATTTCAAGGTCAGCATCTTTTGATTTTTTTCATTCATTTTGAGCTCTTCCTGGGACTTGGTATGACAAGTGATTTTCAATTGAAATATGGGTATTTTGGATGTTTTATTATGAAACTCTGGATCTTATTTAAATATTCTGTTTTGTGTGACTTCTTCTGACACTAATCCAGCAGGGGAAAGGGAGAGAGTAGTGCTTCATTACTGGCAGATGAAGGCCGAAGCCTAGATTCCCTGCTTGGCCTTGTTACTGCTGGGTAGGGGTGGTAGCTCTGGCTCACTACCACGGTCACTACTGCACCACAGGGGCTTCCCAATTAGCACTGGTTGAAAGTCTTAACTTTCCTTTAGACTTCTTCTCATATTACCCTAGAGGAGAGGGAGAGGAGTATCTTGTTACCAACTTGTGGCTCCACAAGTGGTCTACACTAATGTTGCAGAAGAAGGACCTTGTTATTCCCCAGTGGAGATGAAAATCCCAGTTCCATACTTGGTCTTCTAGTACCACTCCAGCAAGGGCATTGGGTACCTTACCACAGCCCAGCAAGGGTATAAGCCTGGGTTCCCCATGCAGCTTTTGTTTGGCATTGGTGTGGGTGGTGTCAGGGTTCTTTTTCTATAGTGTTTGGCTACAGTAGAGTAGTTATTACCTAAAATGTTTGTCTTGCCAGGACATCTTTTGCCTAGTTCTTTGGGTAGAGAAGGTAGACTTTTCTTGAGGATTTTTAAAAAATGTATCTATTGGCATTTCTGAGTCACACATTGCTTCAGCATCCTATTTGGAGTATATGAAGCAAAACAACAATAACAACAATAAAACTCAGGGGTTTTACTGCCATATAATGTCCAAGATTTCTAGCCAGCATGTATTCTTTCTATCTTTTAGAGTGCTCTTATGTTTGTTTTACATGTACTGTTCACATATGTTAACTGCACTTAGTAGAAGGAAAAGGGAGAAATATGTTGGCTCCATTTTCCTGAACTAGATGGACTTTTAAAGAAACTGCCAAAGTCTTTCCCAAAGTTGTGGATGAGAGTTACGGCCAATAGCGTGTGGGAATTCCCGTCACTCTAAAACCTTATGCCACTTGGTTTAATCAGCTTTTTAATTATAGCCATTCTAAAAGCTATGCAGCAATATGTCATTGTGGTTTTGATTTATGTTACCTTCATAAAAAATCATGTTGGGGCAGCTTTTCATGTGTTTATTTACCATCCATTTATTTCCTCTGGTGTCTGTTCAAATCATTAGCCATTTAAAAATTTGAGTTGTGTTCTTATTATTAAGTTTTGATATATTTTTATATATTCTGGATCCAAGCCTTTTATCAGATTTGTGATTTTTGAATATTTCCTAACAGCCTGTGACTTGCCTTTTTATTCTCTCAACATGGTCTTTCTAAGAGCAGCAATTCTCAATTCTGATAAAATTTCATTAATCATTTTTTACTTTATGAATCATGCTTTTGGTGCTATAAACTAAAGATCACAAAGATTTTCTTTTATATATGCATCTAGAAATTGTATAGCATTAGCTTTTACATGTAGGCCTATAACCCACTTTGAATTAATTTTTATATGTGGTATGAATTATGAATTAAAATTCACTGTTTTGCCTATGGATATATAGTTGTCCAAGCACCATTTGGTGAAAAACTTTTGTTTCTCCATTGAATTGTCTTTGCAACTTTGTCAAAAGTCAATTAACCATATATATCAGTCTAGTTCTATACTCCATTCTATGTTCCATTAATCTATTCAAATGTCTTTACATCAGTACTATGTTGTCTTGGCTACTGTAGCTTTACAATTTAGAATAAATCTGTCAGGTATTATAAGTCCTCCAATCTTGTTGCTCTTTTTAAATTTTTTTAAGGAGGAATAGCTATTCTTGATCTTTAGAATTTCCTTTTGAATTTTATAATAAACTTGTCAATTTTTATGAAAAAATTTTCTGGTATTTTGATTAGGATTGCCTGGAATCTATAGGTCAAATGGGGAGAACTGATATCTTTACAATACTGACTCTTTGATCCATGAGCATAATATGTCTTTTCATTTATTATGTTTTCTTTATTTCCTCTCAACAATGATTTGTAATTTATACATCTTCATCAGACTTTTCCTTCTGTATATTATTTGGATGCTATTGTAAGTAATATTGTTTTTATTTCAATTTATGATTTTACTTACTATTATATAGAAATATAATTTTTATATATTGATCTCACATTCTGAAATATTACTAAACTCATTTATTAGTTCTAATAGGCTTTTTTGTAGATTACATCATATTATCTACATAGAAAATTATGCCATCTATGATAAAGAGATTTACTTCTTCCTTCCAACTTGGATACCTTTTATTTCAAGTTCCTATTGCACTAGCTTGAACCTCCAGTACCATGATGAAGAGAAGTGATGAGATCAGACATCCTTGTCTTGTTTCTGATCTTGGCAGGAAAGCACTTGGTCTTTCTTTTCTTTTCCACAACTCTATTAAGGAGTAATGGACAAATACGATTTTATGTATTTAAAGTATACAGTGTGATATTCAATATACACATATGTTGTAGAATGATTACCAAGATCAGCGCTTAGTCTTTCATCATTAGATATGATGTTATCTGTAGGTTTTCCACAGATCACCTTTATCAGGTTGAAGTTTTTTTCTTCTTTCTTTCTTCTCTTTCTTTTTTGATCTCTCTCTCTTTCTCTTCCTTTCTTTTGAGATTTTACCATGAAACTGTGTTGAATTTTTGTCAAATGCTTATTCTGCATATATTGAGCTGACTATATAGGTTTTTTTCTTAGTCTGTTACCATGGTGAGTAACATTGTATTTTGAACATTAAATATACATTACACTCATAATAACACATAACATAATAATATAATATATGGTATCTTTATGGGAGGAAAATATTTATCACATTTTATCAGAAATGCCCAAAATATGTTCTTCAGATCATTAGCTCTGGAATGTTAATAGATGGTATGCAAAAAGTACAGGTGAAATTAGGTTGGCAAGCCTAAACAGTCTTCTTAGGGGCTTTTAATATCCTGGAGTGCTAATATCTGTATACCAATCTCTAAGAGAAGAGATATATTGCATATAACTTTCCACACACTTATCTGCATGGACTTAACTTTCCTTAGATCATTTGATAAGACCAGAGTTCCATGGAACATACTCCAAGAAGTACAAGTTTGTATTGGGTGGAAAGTATTCGTCTGATTCTCTGGTTACATGGTGAGCTTGTGAATGAAAGCCATCAATTAAACACATATTTATAATAATTAGCACTTGCCTGGCATTCTTTCACTTATTATTATTTTTCAACAAATACTATTTTTAAATTAATTTTTATCTAAATACAGTTGTTATACAATCTCACCTTGGTTACATTCATTTCAGATGTACAATATAGTGGTTCAACATTTTTATGCTTTACAATGTGATCACCTCAGTAATTCTAGGAATCATCTGTCATGTGTAATCTTATGACAATGTTATTGACTAAACTCCCTTTCCTCTTTTCACCAGTCTCCCTATCCTCACCCTTTCTGTAACTATCCTTTGGTCTCTGTTTCTATGAGTTTGTTTTTGTTAGGTTTTTTTATTTTTAAATTCCACATATAAGTGAAACCATACAGTATTTGTTTTTCTCCACCTGACTTATTTCACTTAGTATGATGCCCTCGCAGTTCATCCATGTTGTTACAAATGGCAAAGTTTCATTCTTTTTTGTTTCTGCATGATATTCCACTGTGTGTATATATATACACACATCTTTATCCATTCAAAAGTATTTGAATCCCTTTGTATGCCAGATACCATGTTTGGGGATAAAGAAATGAAAGGTATGGTTTCTGCCTCAAGGAGTTCAAATTAAAAAAGAGCCTTCAATGAATGTTAGTTGAAGCAATGTGCAAATAAAAGAGCACCTAGTGGCTTAATATTCAAACATAATTGTAAGTCATAGACCACTTTTGGGGGAAAATAAAGAGACAATTTCTAAAAGAAACCTTATTTCAAGAGTCCCAGTTACCGTTGAGTTGCCAGATCCCATTCTCCTTCTTCAGTCGATACTGAAACACCCACAGACCCAGAAGAATTATGGGCAGTGCAACTTTTATACATCATATATATATCTGAGTAAAAATGAAGTGAAGTGATGTTTCAGATGTACCTTTCTGCTGTGTACTGCACAATCTTGCCCCTGAGGTCAGCTGCCCAACTCTCTTTCAAATTAGTTACAACATCTGCTTTTTATTTTTGAGCTTTTGCTAATTATTGGGAGTGTTTTTCCAACACCAATGTTGGATCTGTGCCCCTCTTAGGTGTTCCCCCCCCAAATCTTACTCTATCCTAGCATATCAGTATTTCACAGAGTTGCCTATTTATGTTTTTTGTATTCCTCAATAAATACTGAACTCTACGAGGATGAGTCATATGTTCATCTCAATGTTCTCAAAACATAGTTTCAAATAGCATCTGATACATAGTAGGTCCTCAGTGAATACTTGTTGAAGGAATCAGCTTTTTTTATCTGGGCCCCTGTCTACCTCCCCAGGCTCTTCTCCTGTTCTTACTTGCCTTGTACTTTTTCTTACTGCAACAAAATGTATACTACTCAGCCCTAAGGCTTTGCCTATGCTCCAGACTTAGCCTTGGATATCTTCTTTTATCTTCACCCTTCACCCCTTTACCTGACTTACTAGAACTGAACCTTCAAGACTCAGTTGAGGATTGACTAGGAAGCCCTTGGTGATGTGCTCTTTCCCCAAGTTCCCTCCACCACTTCTTCACATTGAACTGACAGAACCTGCTTATTTGTTTTGCTCCAGCTAGTCTGTGCGCTGCCCCTAAACAAAGGTGATTTTCATGAATGTATCTCCCACAGTAGCAGAGTCCGGTACTTAGGAAACAGCCAATAAATCCATGGGAACTCCATCAAGTTAACTATACATAGTCTTTATCAACCTCACCAAGTTCCTGGAATCTTCAACAAAATACAAACACAAAAACCCAGAGTTCTCTGCACAAATACTTACTCAGCATCAAGCTGTATTGTTAGTAGAATGGTTGGGCACTCCTGAGACAGGTAATTACTTACACACTGGGAGATGCTGTCACCAGTGACTGATATAGCAGTCACTAGTGACATGTGGCCATTTAAAATGTAAATAAAAAATAATTAAATTTAAATAAAAATTAGACTTTAGTTTCTTAGTCATCCTAGCTGTACTTCAAGAGTTTAGTAGTGGCTAGTGGCTGTGGTGTGAGCAGCTTGGAATAAACATTCCCATCTGTGCAGAATGTTTTGGGACAGCACTGGTGTAACCCATAAGACTCAAATAAAATAAAAACCATGATATTTCCATAATTGTTTAGGAAACAATTCAAGGTTGTTTTGCAGACCTAATATCCAACATTCCTTTTCAGAGGGTATTCTAGAAAGTCAGTTTCTGGCTTCATGAACAGCCCAGGTGCTGAAGTTAGTTTTAGAAAACAATAAAAAGCCTACGGCTTATGTTTATAAAACACTGAACCAAGATGACTGTGGGACAAATTTAAACTGTCCCTGAGGCCTGGGAACTTGGTTACTTAAGCATACTCTGGCAACCAATTGTCATTAATGGTACTGGCCCACATCTTTGTTTCCAATGTCTATAATTTGAAACATTACAAATTCACTTAAGAAGTGTTCCAAAAATCTTGTGGGTTCCTTAAAATGCCTGATCCACAGAAGACACTTAAATACATGTAGGTTGAATGAAGCTCTTTTGGGGGAAACAGTTGTGACTCATATCCAAATGTCCCCTGGAGTTAAGCACCAGGATATTTGACATGTGATGACTATGGGTTATATTTGGAAATTCTTTCCTGCTCAACTAGTTTGTGGGGCCAGAACATTATTGAATTTGGCAACATCAAAACAGAAACCAGAGCCAGACTCTGGGTCTACCTGGAAGCAGTGAGGGGAAGTCTTGGCCACACGCTGTACTGTCATGATAACAATAAAAAACAAATATCTTTACGAATGCCTTTATTTTCAAGGCATCAAGTTAAGAGGTGGCAATGCAAGAAATTATGACACATACTCTGCTTTCCGAAAATAACAAGTTTAATTGAGACAGAATATAGGGAAATAAAAAGGTTAAAGGTTTAAAGTCTCCTAACAGTGAATGTACCATTATACTTCTAGACAGCCTGTCTCAATGTCTGTCTCTGACTGCTCTGTCTCCCTTCATCTCATGTCCACTTGGTTTTCAAATTGTGTCAAGTCTCTTTCTATGTTGGCATCCTCACCCAACCTCTCCTTTCCATGTTTAATGCCTCCAACTTAGTTCAAGTCATCAGATTTAAGTCTATTTGAGACAGACCCCTTGTTGCCAGGCCTCTAGTTCCTCGGCTTGTACTCATATATATCCTTCTCATTACCATTTGTTTGATGCTGTGAAAGTGTAACTCCTCAAAAATTTTCAATGGCTCCCTATGTCATATACATAATACGTGCATATTCTTCAACCTGATTGTCAAGGCTTACATAATGGAATATATAACCTATTATTCCAAGCTTTTTTTTCCTCATTGTTGTCGTTCTCAAGCCTGATACTTCGGTCAGCTTGGGAGGTTTGCTGTTCCCTGGGCATGAACTATACCTCCTGGCTTGTTATTCCCCACCTTTTGAAATGTACTTTTCTTGCCCTCTCCCACCTCACTCTTGTCCTTTCCAAGCAAACTAAATAAATCTACTTTCCCTGATTTCTTCCATCCTGATATATCTTCTTTAATGCTATAGAATTTCCCTTATAATCTTTTTATTTTGACTTATGCTCATCTTTTTTCTCCCCCCTGAAGAGCTAATTCTTTTTCCTCTTTCAGTTTTTTTTTCAATTACAGTTTACATTCAATAGTATTTTGCATTGGTTTCAGAGGTACATGATTGTCTAGTGGTTAGACAATCATGTACTTTACAGTGTTCAGCCTGATATTTCCAGTACCCACCTGGCACCGTACATATTTATTACAGCATCCTTGATGATATTCCCTATGCTGCACTTTACATTTCTGTGAATACTTTGTAACTATCAATTTGTACTTCTTTCTTTTTTTTTTTAATTTTATTTGTTTATTTTTTAGAGGGGAAGGGAGGGAGAGGAGATAAGCAGAGAGAGAGGAGAAACATCAATGTGCGGTTGCTGGGGGTTATGGCCTGCAACCCAGGCATGTACCCTGGCTGGGAATCGAACCTGGGACACTTTGGTTCCTAGTCCGCGCTCAATCCACTGAGCTACACCAGCCAGGGCCAATTTGTACTTCTTAATCCCTTCACCTTTTTTATCCAGTCCACCAATCCCCTAACTTCTGGCAACCATCATCTTTTTTCTTTTAGTAAATATTCTTACTGAGATATATATAAAGAAAAGTGCACAAGATTGTTAAGTGAATAGCCTGATAATTCATTTACAAATTACTGTATTTTGCTGTGTATAATGCGCACATTTTTGCTGAAATATTTGAGGGAAAAAGAAGGATGCACATTATACATGGGCAGCACTAGTTTCATATCTATATAAATGTTTTTAATTCTTTTATTTATGCTCATGCATTAAAAGTGTAACTCTAGAAAGCAATAACGATATCTGTATGTTCAAAAATAAATGCTAAAATTTCCTTATAATACAAAAACCAAACACCTAGAATATAAATAAATAATTGAGTTTAAAAAATTAAAACAAAGATATTTTCCCTAAAAGTTTGGGTCAAAACCAATGGGTGTGCATTATACATGGCAAAATACTGTAAACACACCTATATTACAATAATACAGATCAACCAGATAGCAACCCAGAAGCTTCCTTTAATTCTCTTCTTTGTCATAACTTCCAAAGGTAACACATATTCTGACTTCTATCAGCATGGATTGGTTTTACCTGCTATTATACCTTATATAATGAAATCATACACTGGAATTCTTTTGTTTCTGGATTCTTTCACTGGATATTGTATTTGTGAAACTCATTCATGTTTCTATGTGTAGCAATAGTTTGTTAATTTTCATTGCTGTATAGCATTTTATTATATGAATACATCACAATTTATCCATACTTCTGTCAATGGATATTTCGTTGGTTTCTAGGCTGGGGATATTATGTTTAGTACTGCTCTGGGATCTCCTGTACATGTGTTTTGGTGCATTTATTTTATTTTGGAGGAGTATATACCTGGAGTAGAATTAATAAGTAATAGGATGTAGTAGATATTGCCACAGAGTTTCCCAACATGGTTGTGCAATTTATAATGTGCCCAGCAGAAGGGGAGAGCTCCAGTAGCTGTACATCCTTGGCAATTCTTGGAAAACAGTCAATTAAAACTTTTTTTAACCCATTTTCTTGGATATAAAGTGATATCACATTGTGATTGTAATTTAAATTTCCCTGATGTCTTATGATGTGAAGCCCATTCTTATTGGTTATCTCTTTTTTTGTGAAGTACCTAGTCAAGTCTTCATTTCCCTCCGTGATTTGTAGGGATTCTTTATGCATGGTAGATATAAATCTTGTCAGATACATATGTTACGGAAACTTACCCCCAGTCTGTGGCTTGACTTTTTATATACTTATGTCATTTTCTGAAAAAAAAAAAAAAAAAAGACATTTTAAATTCTAATGAAGTATAATTGTGCACATCTTTTATATCATTGATTAGATTGGACATTTTTAGAGTTTGTGTCTTATTCTTCACTATGTCTCTTAAAGTTCTGACTATAGTCTTTATATGGTAACAATTTGACATTTATTGAATTGAACTAATAGTGTGGTATATGTGGTAAGTTATTAAAAGGGAGGGATCAGTAAGGAATAACACAGCCAAATGAAGTATTAGGTAGGAGTTAGGAATTAAACTGAACCATGAGGGAGGAAAGGCATTTCAGGCAAGAAAAATAGCTCTAATAACAACAGTGAACAAAGGGAGAAATTTATTTGCTTTTATTTCTTTTGGAATAAGTAGAGATGTTTACTACTTAAGAATTGTAAAAATTATACAGATGAGGAGTTACTGGGAGACAGAGAACATACTTCTTTTTAAAAATTTTTATCTATTTTATTTTTTAAAAATTGTATTATATTTTTTTCCTTATAATTTAATCCCCTTATCCTTCCCCTGCAATCACCACACTGTTGTCCATGCCCATGAGTCCTTTTTCCTTTCTGCTCAATCCCTCCACCTGTTAACCTCCCCATACCCCCCACAATAGCTGTCATCCTACACTCTACCAATGAGTCTGTCTCTATTTTGCTTGTTAGTTCAGTTTATTCATTAGATTCCACATATAAGTGAAACCACATGACATTTGTCTTTCTCTGATAGACGATTCATTTGACACAATGTTCTTCAGGGCCATCCAAACTGTCGCAAAGGATAAAATTTTCTTCTTTCGTACTAAGTAGTATTCCATTGTGTAAATGTCCGATAGTTGTTTTATCCACTCATCTACTGATGGACATTTGGGCTGCTTCCATTTGTTGGTGATTATGAATAATGCTGCAATGAACATAGGGGTGCTTATGTTCTTTCTAATTAGTGTTTTGGGTTTCTTTAGATATATTTCCAGCAGTGGGATTCCTGGGTCAAAAGGCAGATCCATTTTTAATTTTTTGAGGTATCTCCATACTGTTTTCCACAGTGGCTGCACCAGTCTGCATTCCCACCAACAGTGCCAAAGAGTTCCCCCTTCTCCACAACCTCAGAAAGCATTTGTTTTTCATTGATTTATTGATGATAGCCATTCTGACAGGTGTGAGATATCTCATTGTGATGATATCATCTGTATATGTATATATTGTGTATATATATATGAGATATCATCTAGATAAATGTATAGATTGCTATTCATACATTTCTCTGATGATTAGTGATGCTGAGCATCTTTTCAAATATCTGTTGGCCATCTGTACATCCTCCTTGGAGAAGTGTCTATTCTGGAAGTTTGCCATTTTTTAATTGTGTTGTTTGTTTTATTTGGTGTTGAGTTTTGTAAATTTTGGATATTAATGCCTTATCAGATGTATCAGTGAATATGTGCTCCCATTCTAAGGCTTGCCTTTTTACTTTATCAATGGTCTCCTTTGCTGTGCAAAAAACATTTAGTTTGATGTAGCCCAATTTGTTTATTTTTTCTTTTGTTTCCCTTGCCTGGGGAGATACATCTGATAAAATATTGCTACAAGCAATGTTGAGACTTTGCTGCCTATGTTTTCTTCTATGATTTTTTATGGTTTCTAGACTAATATTTAAGCCTTTAATCCAATTTGAATTTATTCTTGTGTGTGATATAAGAAGGTGGTCTTGTTTCAGTTTTCTGCATGTATCTGTCCAATTTTCCCAATACCATTTATTGAATAAACTATGTGTAGTCTTTGTATGGGCTTGCTTCCTCTGTCAAATATTAATTGCCTATAAGGTGTAGGTTTATGCCTGGGCTTTCAATTCTGTTCCACTGATCTATGCATCTGTTTTTATGCCAGTACCAGGCTGTTTTGATTACTATGGCCTTATAGAATAGTTTGATATTAAGTAGCATGATTCCTCCAACTTTGTTCTTCTTTCCCAAAATCGCTGTTGCTATGCAGGGTCATTTGTGGTTCTGTATATATTTTTGAAATATTTGTTCTAATTTTGTGAAAGATGTCATTGGAATCTTGATTGGAATTGTGTTGAATCTATAGATTGCTTTGGGCAGCATGGACATTTTAATGATGCTAATTCTTCCTATACATGAATATGATATTGCTTCCACTTATTTGTATCTTCTTCAATTTCTTTCTTGAGTGTCTTCTAATTTCTGAGTACAGGTTTTTAATTCTTGTTTAGATTTATTCCTATGTATTTTATTCTTTTTGAAGAAATTGTGAATGGGATTGTTTTCTTAATTTTCCTTTCTGTTAGTTCACTATTGGTATATAAAAGGGCAACTGATTTCTGGATATTAATTTTGTATCCTGGTACTTTGCTGGATTCTTTTATCAGTTCTAGTAGTTTCTTGGTAGAATCTTCGGGGTGCTCTATGTATATTATCATGTCATTTGCAAATAAATACAATGTTACTTCTTCCTTTCCAATTTGGATGCCTTTTATTTCTTCTTCTTGTCTGATTGCTGTGGCTAGGACTTCCAGTACTATGTTGAAGAAGAGAGGTAAGAGTAGACATCCTTGTCTTGTTCCTGGTCTTAAGGGGAATGCTTATAGTCTTTGCCCATTGAGAATGATGTTGTCAGTAGGTTTGTCATATATGGTCTTTATTATGTTTAGGTATGTTCTCTCTACTCCCACTTTGCTGAGAGTTTTTATCATAAATGGGTACTGGATTTTATCAAATACTTTTTCTGCATCTATTGATATGATCACTTGGTTTTTATCTTTTAATTTGTTTATGTGGTGAATCACATTTATTGATTTGTGAATGTTGTACCAACTTTGTGTTCCTGAAATAAATTCTACTTGATCATGGTGTATTTTTTGATACACCAAGTATTGCTTTTTGATGTATTGCTTTATCCAGTTTGCTAATATTTTGTTGAGGATTTTAGCATCTCTGTTCATCAGGGATATTGGCCTATAATTTCATTTCTTTGTAATGTCTTTTTCTGGGTTTGGAATTAGGATAATGCTGGCCTTGTAAAATTAGCTTGGGAGCCTTCCCTCATCTTGAATTTTTTAAAAATTGTATTTTATTGATTATGCCATTACAGTTGTCCTTATTTTTCCTCATTTGTTCCTCTCTACCCAACACCCATCACACCCTCGGCAATCCCCATACCCTTTTTCAGGTCTATGGGTAATGCATGTAAATTCTTTGGCTACTCCCTTTCCTATACTGTACTTTACATTCCCATGGCTAATTTGTAACTACATATTTGTACTTCTTAATCCCCTCATGTGTCTCCCATTCTCCCACACCCATCCTCCCATCTCTTTATCATTAACCTTTGGCTTTTTAATTATGATGTGTCTTGGAGTGGGCCTCTTTGCATCCATGTTGTTTGAGACTCTCTGTACTTCCTGGACTTGCATGTCTATTTCCTTCACCAAATTAGGGAAGTTTTCTTTCATTATTTTTCCATATAGGTTTTCAATTTCTCGCTCTCTATCTCCTCCTTCTGGCATTCCTATGAAGTGAATGTTGGATTGCTTGTAGTTGTCCCACAGGCTGCTTACACTATCCTAATTTTTTTGGATTCTCTTTTCTCCTTGTTGTTCTAATTGCTTGGTTTTTGCTCCCTTGTATTCCAAATAATTGATGTGGTTCTCGGCTTCATCTACTCTACAATTGTTTCCCTGTAAATTGTTCTTTATTTCAAATTAGTGTATCCTTTGTTTCTGACTGGATCTTTTTTATGCTGTTAAGGTCCTCACTAAATTCCTTGAGCATCCTTATAACCAGTGTTTTGAACTCTGCATCTGATAGATTGCTTATCTCTATTTTGTTTAGCTCTTTTTCTGGAGTTTTGACCTGTTCTTTCATTTGAGCCATGTTCCTTTGTCTCCCCATTTTGCCCACCTCCCTGTGTTTGTTTCTATGTATTAGGTAGAGCTGCTCTGACTCCATGTCTTGGTAGTATGGCCTAATGTAGTAGGTGTCCTGTAGGCTCCAGTGGCACAGCCTCCCCAGTGGCATAGCTTGGAACTTGAGGTGCTTCCTTTATTTGGGCTGAGTACACCCACCTCTTGCAGTTGAGCCTTGGTTGCTGCTGGCAGATCAATGGGAAGGATTTACCCAGGCCCGTTAGCTAGCTGCAAGGATTGGCTGTGAACACTGACCACCAACTCGCACCCACGATGGAGGATTAGCTGTGCAGGGGCAAAGTGGTGGTGCTCCCCACATTGGTCTATAGCTTTTCGGCGGGGTGCACTGATCCCTGGGTTTTTCCTGGGTGATACAGGCCAAAGTTAGCCCCCACCTATGTTTTTGACTGGGGCTATCCTGCCTGAGTTATAAAGCAATCTGAGATGGGCTGCTACTTGTGCTGGGCTTGGTGGATTTCTAGGTGAAGCTGACTGTCACTCTAGGGTTCTAGTTCCTGGCCTGGAGCTTGCTGAGGTCTGCTGCTGCTTGTTTGAGAGGCTTTGGCAAGTTGTGAAGCAGGAACCTTACCATTTATATGGAAAAGCAGCTTTAGTGTGTCTGTAAGTTAGGTAGGGTAGAGTCTCTGTGGCTCTCCAAGGCTGGTCAAACAGTGTTAGTCAGGTTGATGGAATCCTGGATAGGACACCAGTTTGCTGACTTTGTTGGGGGAAGGTTTAGCAAAGGACAATGGCCTCTGCTCACCATGATACCAGACATTTCAGTTTCTCCCCATATATCACTGGTGCCCCTCAAGTTGCCACCCCATCCCCAGAGCCCAGAGGGAGTGAGTCTGAGTAGGTATGTCCATGTGTGGGTTCTTTAAGAGGAACTTCTTGGGGCTCCAGAAGTTTCTCCCACTGACCTAATCCTGCTAGTATTTGCAGCCAGAAGTTGTGGGGACTTATCTTTCTGGACTGAAACCCTGGACTGGGGGGCCTGTTACCTGGCTGGGACTCCTCCCTCCTGACACATCCCTCCTGAATTTTTATCCACCACACTTGGATGTGGGACCAGCCCATTCTGTGTGCACCCCTCCTACCAGTCTGGATGGATGTGTTTTTTTAAATTCTGTAGTTGTCAGACTTTATTCATCTTGATTTCTGTCAGTTCTGAGTGATGGTTGTTCTATATTTTAGTTGTAATTTTGATGTTGTTGTGTGAAGAGTTGAGTCATGTCTGCCTATGCTGCCATCTTGACAGGAAATGTTTCTTGAAGTTTTTGAAATACTTTGAGAAAAACAGGTGTTAGCTCTTTCCAGAGTGTTTGGCAAAATCCACCTGTGATGCTATCTGGTCCAGAGTTTTTGTTTGTTGGGAGTTTTATTTTTAAAATAATTTTATTTTAATTATTGATCAAGTACAATTTTCTATCTTTTTACTCCCATCCCAGCCCACCTGCCCAGCCCTCCCCACCTCCCTCCCATTTTCACCCACCCCTAGTTTTTGTCCATGTGTCCTTTATACTTGTTCCTGTAAACCCTTCCCCTTTTCCCCTGAAATTCCCCTGAAATTTCCTCCCCTCTCCCCTATAAACACTGTTGGCAGTTTTTTTTATTACTGCTTCAGTTTCAGTAGGTGTAAGCTGATTATTCCAATTCTCGATTTTTCCTGACTTATTCTGGAAAAATTGTATGCTTCTATGATTTATCCATTTTGTCCAGGTTGCCCAATTTGTTGGCATATAGTCACTTATAATATTTTCTTAAAATCCTTTGTATTTTTTTGGTGTCAGTTGTTATTTCTTCTCTTTAATTCCTGATTTTATTTATTTGGGTTCTTTCTCTTTTTTCCTTGATGAGTCTGATTAAAGGCTTGTCAATCTTGTTTATCATTTCAAAGAAATAACACTTGGACTCATTGATATTTTGTATAATTTTTTAGACTCTATTTAAATTATTTATGCTTTGCTTTTTATTATGTCCCTCCTTCTGCTCACTTTAGGTGTTGTTTATTGTTCTTCTTCAGTTCCTTTGAGTGTGAAGTTAGATTTTTTATTAGAGCTTTTTCTTTTTTTTTTTTCTTTGTGAAAGGCCTATAATGCTATGAATTTCCCTCTTAGGATAGCTTTTCCTGTGTTCTGCAGATATTGGATTGTTTGTATTTTCATTTTCATTTGTTTCAGGGTATCTTTTGATTTCTTCCTTCATCTCATTGTTAACCTATTCATTGTTTAATAACATGTTATTTAGCTTCCATGTCTTTGTGTGTTTTTCAGTGTTTTTCTTGTGATTGATTTCTAGTTTCATAGCATTTTGGTCAGAGAAGATACTTGGTATGATTTTAGTCTTCTTAAATTTAGTGAGACTAGTTTTGTGTCCTAACATGCAGTCTATCTTAGAAAACATTCCATGTGCACTTGAAAAGTATGTATATTCTGTTGCTTTGGGCTGAAATGCTCTAAAGATATCAATTAAATCCATTTGATCTAGTGTGTCATTTAAGTCTGCTGTCTTTTTGTTGATTTTCTGCCTGGAAAACCCATCCACTGAATTCAGTGGAGTATTAAAATCCCCTCCTATGATTGTATTTCTGTCGATTTCTTATTTTGTATCCATCAAGATTTGCTTTACATATTTAGGTGCTCCTATATTGGGTGCATAAAGATTTACTAATGTTATATCCTCTTGTTGAATAGTTCCCTTTATCATTATGTAGTGTCCTTCTGTGTCTCTTACTATAGCCTTGTTTTTAAAATCTATTTTGTCAAATATAAGTAATGCTATCATAACTTTCTTTTCTCCTTTCCATTTGCATGGAATATCTTTTTCCATCCCTCTACTTTTCATCTATGTGTATCTTTTGATCTGATATGAGTCTCTTGGGGGCAGAATATATATATATGTGTTTTGCATTCTTATCCATTCAGTTACCCTATGACTTTTGGATGCAACATTTGAGCCATTTACATTTAAGGTGATTATTGATATATATGTACTTATTGCCATTTTATTTTTAAACTCTTTTTCTCTGTTGTTGTTTTTGTTGTTGTTTTTTCCCTCCTCCTCCTCTTCTTCTTTTTCTTCTCCTCAAAGCAAGCATTTTAACATTTTTTGCAGTTCTGGTTTGCTATTAGCAAATTCTTTTAGCTTTTTCTTCTCTGGGAAGATCTTATTTCTCCTTCAATTTTAAATGATAGCCTTGTTGGGTAAACAAGCTTTGATCATAGATCCTTGCTTTTCATCTCCTTGAATATTTCATGCTAATCCCTTCTGGCCTAAAATGTTTCTGTTGAGAAATCAGATGACAGTCTAATTGGAGCTCCAATGTAGGTAATTACCTACTTTTCTCTTGTGGCTTTTAGAATTCTCTCCTTGTCTTTAAGTTTTGCCATGTTAATTATGATGTGTCTTGGTGTAAACCTCTTTGGGATTCTGTGTTTCCTGAACTTGTGTGTCTGTTTTTCTTTTTCATCAGATTAGGAAATTTTCAGTCATTATTTTTTCAAATAGGTTCTTGATCCCTCTCTCACTGTCTTCCCCTTCTGCTATTCCCATGTTGCATATGTTGTTATACTTCATGTTGTCCCAAATATTTTAAGCTCTCCTCATTCTTTTTAATTCTTTTTTCTTTTTTTGCTCTGCCTGGGTGTTTTTTTCTACCTTGTCTTCCCAATTGCTGATTCAATCCTTTGCTTCATCTTTTGTTTTTGTTTTTGTTTTTTTTAGGATTTGATAATTTTTAAATTTTAATTGTTGTTCAAGTACAGTTTTCTGTTTTTTACTCCCATCCCAGCCCACCCCCTTTATTCCTTCCTGTGTATTGCTTATTTCAGATATTACATTCTTTATTTCTGGCTGATCCTTTTTTTAAAATCATTTCTGTGTCTTTTCTCATGCTGTTGAGTATCCTTATAATCATTACTCTTAACTTTGATGAATTGCTTGTCACACTTTCATTTAGTTCTTCTTCTGGAGGACTTTTTTGTTTTTTCATATGGGGTTTGTCTCTTTGTCTTCCCATTTTGGCTGCTTCTTTGTGTTTGTTTCTGTATTACATAGAGCTACAAAGACTCTTGTGCAGCCCTATGTCAGATGCTGCATTTGACTGGGCCTGGGCCACCGATTTCGAGCTATCAGTAATCCGCAGCATGTACTTCCATCTTCTGGGCCTGGGTTTGTTCAGAAAGACCCAGGCTGAATACCATGGCTGGCTTTTACCAGCACTGGGTCCATGGGAGGGTCAACTAAAGTCTCAGCACACCCAGAGATCTGTCTTAGTTGTTAAACCTAATCACTAGATAGCCTCCAACTGTACTACTTAGCAGCCTAACTTAAGCTCCACAGAGCAGGGCAGAGAAATTCCTGCAGGCAAGGATGTTGGTTCCCTTTAAGCTAATGCAGTCTGATGTGAGTGCTCCGCCTGAGAATGATAACCTGTGCAGTATGGGGAATGACTCAACACAAGGATCCTGTCAGCTGTTTCTTCAGTTCTCTTCCCAGAGCCACCAGCCCCTGATTCTCATCATGCATCTCTGTTGTATTCCTCCCTTCCTCTGTCAGAGCACAGGGTAATTGGCTACAAACAGAATTTTGTGCATTGGTCCTTTAAGAGGCTTTCTGCATCTCTAGCCATCTCTCTCTGGCAGGTAGAAAGCCACTGCTTTTCACAGCTGGGTATTATCTGGTTTTCTTTCCTGGTTCTGGCTCTGTAGGATGGGGACCCCAGCTTAGGTTCCCCCCACAGTTCTCAGCGGGAATCCCCCTGGACACTGAAGTATCCCTCTAGAACTTCAGCTGCTGCCCTTGGGAGACTAGTCAGCCTTCTTGTGCCTCCTTTGCACTCCTTACCAGACACATTGTGATGAAGTGGTTTCTTCCATCTGTCCATGGTTATAAGGTTTTTCTCCAGTTAGTGTTCAATTGGTTATTCAGGATGATTTCTCTACATTTTAGTTGTAATTCCAGTTTTGTCCTGGGATACAGCTTCCACTTACTCCTCTGCCATCTTGGATCCTACTCTTATTTTTTTCTAAAGTATTATTTATGTGCCAATTTCTTCATAAATGATTTCACTTGATCCTAATTGCAATCCTGAAAGCAGGGACTATTTTCCTCATTTTTTTAAAGTCCTCAACCCAGGACATTTTTTTTTATTATTTTTAGAGAGAGAGGAAGAGAAAGAGAGAAACATCAATGTGAGAAATATTGAACAGTTGCCTCCCATATGCCTAACCCACAACCTAGGTATGTGCCCTGACTGGGATTGAACCTACAACCTTTTGGTGTACAGAATGATGCTCCATCCACCTGAGCCATCTGGCAAGGGCTTTTCCTCATTTCGAAAATGTGGAGACTAAGGCTTATAAAGGTTAAATAACTGGTCTCGATGTTCTTGGGAAAACTGCAGAATTACTGACTGCTTGAGACTATTAATTTCCTATATGAATGCTAAATTTCACTCCCACCAATTAAGTTGTAATTCTTAATAAGTCATTGTGTTTATTCCCAAACCTACTTATGCCTGTTGTACTTGTTATTATAATTAGTTAATTTAATTAAATAGATTAAAATCCATGCAAACTTATAAAAACCAAGTTAAATACTCTTGAGAAGTCTCAAAAAAGGCAAATTGTTGAAAAGTAATTGTGTGAATTAAACGACTATGGAAGACTGGGGCAACAATTCTAAAAATCTATGAGAGTTCTGTATTTAAGATGCTTCCAAAGTTCCTACGGCTCTTCAAAAAAAACTGAACATGGAAATTATAGGTCATTGTGGGTGTTGTTTATGAAAATCAAACAAACAAACAAAACTAAACAAAAAACAAACCAACCCCCACTTCCAGAAGCCCATTCAGCAGATCTAAAAGAAAAGATTTTGGCTAAACATCAAAAGTTTGGCAGATGAATATAAATTTATGTTTTAAGTTAAAACAAAATGAGCCATGGTAGGTGTAGCTCAGTGGATTGAGCGCAGGCTGAGAACCAAAGGGTCACCAGTTCAATTCCCAGTCTAGGGTACATGCCTGGGTTGCGGGCCAGGCCCCCCAGTGGGGGGTGCATGAAAGGCAACCACACATTGCTGTTTCTCTCCCTCTCTCCTTCCCTTTCTCTAAAAATAAATAAATAAAATCTTAAAAATTTAAGTCTATAAAAAACACAACAAAATGTGTTAAGGTATATGCTTCATTTTGGTTGTTCTCCACTTTAAACAATCCTTGTTGATTGGTTTATTTGCAGCCAGTCCCAGTTCAACTGTAGTTGAAAGCTGCTATTCACTTACATGAACAACAATACAAATCAGAGTTCCCTGCTCAGCAAATGACTGGCATATCATAAGAGCTCAAAACTTCAGAACTTCAGTTAGTATTATGATTACCTACACTTGATATACACTAGGACTAGTAACTGCTGGGTCTTGGTTTAACAAATGAATGTCGAATGACAGTTATTAACCACCCTAAATTAATTCAAACTGAATGCAGATCTCAGATTCCTGCCAAAATATGATGTTGCTAATTGGCTCACTGGCTTTTCCCTTATCCAGCACTAAAGTTTAGAAAAGCTTTGATTGAACAGAGGAAGGTTTTTCTCTTCTTTTTTTTTTAAAGAAATCTCATAAAATCTACTCTGACTGGTTTACATCAGACCCTGGCAGATAATAGGGAGGGAAAAAAATCTTCCTAAAATATGTGACTTCAGTCAGAAGCTACAGCCCAGGCATGTTTTTGTAAGAATGCTGTTATGAGGACAATATGTCTCGTTACTCCCTCTCCCTACAGTTTATTTTTAATTATTGATGTCACTCTTTCCTTCCCTCTCTGCCCAAGTAAATATAACATTTAAAAATGAAAGAGGCTAGTATGTCAGTGACTGACTGAAAGAAAGAATAAATGATTTAGAGTAATAGATTGTTGAATTTGGTTAACCCCTGAGCTACAACTTATTCCCTCACTTTTCTCATGGGCAGGAATTTTCAACACATTGCCCTATCAGAACACTGTTTGCCCCATCCAAATTGGCTCTAAGGGCCAGAGCAGAGAGAGCAGCAAAAGGAAATGTTTATGTTGGTGGGTGTGTCTTCAGGTCATCGGTCCCAGCTCTTTTCTTTTTCTCATCTGACCCAGCTGTTCTCTGTTCCTTTACTTATAGAGTCAGAGCTAGAGTTTAATATAAATAAAATATGTGACAATATTATCATAAAATGTAATGGGGCATGTAATGGGATAGTCTAGCATTTGTATGTGTCTGGCATTGAGGAAAATAATAACTCCGTATACACATGAAATTGATGGATCCTTGAGATCCTGTGTTACTTTTTAACACAGAAAGCAATACCAGCAAGTGACTTTTACCAGAAGGTTAGCTCTCTAAATCAAACACTTAGATTAAATTTTGCAGACATTCACACAAACTTCAAAACAGACACACAGTGATATCATTGACAAGACTCTGTTCTTAATCCTCTCTACCATACTTAGGCACACACACACATGTGTTAACACATGAGCCTCTCTGGCAGCATTCAGAAAACATAGAAGTAAAGTCAGTTGAACCCATCAACCAAGTAGGCTGGCTGCCAGGGCTCCCAACTCTCTCATCTCTGAGTGCTTACTAGTTCACAGCCTAACACTTGACTATGCCTGACTTTGAGCACATATGTTTGAAGGTCTCTTATCCAACCAAACTAAGATTTTTAAAAGCCAAACAACATCTTATGTTTGGCTTATATTCTCCTTTGTGCCTAGCACAGAACTCAAAAAGATATTGACAGGTAGTAAGAGGGTGACATACCAGATAAACAGAGATAGATGTCTTAGGCTGAATCCAAACAACAACAGAGTCCTTCCTGGCTCAGGTTACCAGCTATATCGTCTTCCCAAGGGTTTGACAGCCCCATTGTAGAAGCCTCTCTCCTCCCCAGAAGTTGTATTTATATTTGTAATTCAAATTATTATCTTGTACAGTGAAGGTAATTTTATAAATTTCCACCACTGCAAGAGTAGAGCCAATTGCCTATATCCTTTATCAGAATCCAACTCATTTCAAAATGGGGACAGAAAGACACTTTGCTTGGGGTAATGGGCACACAATGCAGTGTGCAGATGAGGTTTTATTGAATTGTACACTTGAAACCTATATGCTTTTACATTGTGAGCCAATGTAACCCCAATAAATTCAATTTAAAAATCCAATTTATTTCAACAAATGTTCTTATCACTTGGGCCAGCTATCAGTGGTGCCAGCTGAAAGCCCAGACCTGCCGATGAGGAGTTAAGTCAACTCAAACATGGCCCAGTAGGTCTCTTTAACTGAAAGGGCCATGAACAGCGTGAGGGTAAGACCAGCACTAGAGACCTTCACAAATGGTCTAAGGTCTCAGGATCAAAAACTTAGTGCCTCACAGTATTCTAAAGCTTATTATAATCAGAATTAGAGGATTCACATTGCCTTTCAAGCTAGAGAAGCTCAAGCTTACCTGTTCAGCCTTATCCCAACTCCTGAAAATAATAGCTAATATTTACTGGACATTTAACTATATGTGCTAGGGCTTGACATACATACCTCATTGAAACTTTCTAAGCTTTATGTGTTAGGTACTACCTTTAGTTAGTCTCCTTTACCAAGGAAGAAGTAGATGGAAAGATCAATGAATAACATTCCCAGGGTCACATGGCTGGCTGGTGATAGGGTCAGATTCAAACCCAGGTAGTGTGATTCTACGGCTGGTCCTACTAACAGATTTTTGCCTCCTTGATTAGCTACCCCCAATGAATAGAAGGGACTCTCATTTACAGGGTATTGCACATGGGCTTAGAATTATTAAGGATATAAAAGGGGTCTCTGAAGATGGGCTCCTGCCCCAAGTTATATACAGCCTTGCAAAAATAGAACTCTTCAAATAACTGGAGGACAAGCCAATATATAATCACATGAAAGCATGATATGATTGTCTGAGAGAATAGAAGGATGAATGAAATAGGAAATGGAAAAAGATTGCCAGGTGGCATTAAGAACCTGTTTAAGGGTAGTTGTAATGTATTCAACATGAGATCAGGTGGCATGGTGACCTTTCCCTAGGCACGCTCAGCTATGCGAGTGCAGTGGCCCCATCGGCAGAGAGCTGGAACTATACCTGAATTGGGGTTTTGCTAAGCAAGCATTATAAGTAAGAGTTGAAAATGTATTCAAGGGAGTGGCTATAATACCAGGTATAAGGGGAAGACATGAGGGATGCAGGGACAGTGGAAAGATGTCAATGAATAGTAGATCCCAGTGGATACGGGGATTGTTGGAGTCGGGGTACGGGGGGGCAATGTGACTGTTGCAGACATAGGTGCTATAGAAAATCCAAAGTACAACACAGATGGGCCAGAATAGTTGGGGGAGATTTTTTTGAAGGAGGTAGGTAGGATTTAGGCTGAGAATATAGGACAGAGAAGAACTCAGGTTGATTAGACAAATAATAGCACATAGAATATCATGTGCCATGTAATAACATTTTGGTCAATGATAGACCATATAAATGATGGCAGTCCTGTAAGATTATAATGGAGCTGAAAGATCTCTGTCATGCAGTGATATCATAGTGCATGCATCACTCGTGTGTTTATTGCAATTCTGGTTGTAACAAAACCTACTGTGCTGCCCAGTCTTATGCAATTATAGCACACAAAATTATGTACAGTACATAATGTTTGAGAATGATAATAAATGACTACTGTTACTGGCTTAATATATTACTATTGTTAAGTAAAGTTTATAATTATAAACTCTATAGTTTATAATTATTTTAGAGTGTACTCTTTCTACTTATTAAAAAAGTTTTCTGTAAAACAGTATTCCATGTTATGCCAAAAGCAGGCACATACACCTCACATTAACCACATCTCTTGAGTGCATCATTTGCCTTGTGCTTACTTTAATTTCATGTTGCTTTGTACAAGAACATGCTGCACAGGTTTGTAGTCTAGGAGCAATAGGCTCTACCATATAGCTTAGGCATGTAGTAGGCTATATCATCTATGTTGGTGTAAGTACACTCTATGATGTTTGCACAATATGAAATCACCTAATGACACATTTGTCAGTATCCTCGGTGTTAAGCAGCATGTGACTATTCCAAATCAGGGGCAAACTTGAGCAAGAACATGAAGTCTGCACTAAAGATAATGGATTTAGGAAACAGGAAGGAGACCAAGCTTACTAGAATATAAAGTTCAGGTTGGGGAGTGGTAGGGCATAAATTTTGATAAGTATTGCTAGATGATGAATCAGGACAGGGAAGATAAAAACTATTTTCCATTTAAACAAATATTCTGAAACAAATCTGTAATCTTTATTTCTTTGTTTACTGGTGAGAGTGAATAAGGTCTCTGCAATTTACTTTGACAATATCACCCCATTTTAAAACCTTGTCACATTTTATCAGTAACTTTTTCTCCTGTTTTTAACACCTTTTATTGGCTCCATATGGTGAATTTATATGTTTGCTTTACAATGTTCGTGTTGAATTAATTTCATGCAGCTACAGTTGACTGAAGCAGAGATTTCAATAGACGTTTCAAAGCTTCTAAAACTTAAACAAAAAGTCCAATTGAGTAGATTTACACAGTGACCAAGAGATGGGCATTGTCACTGCTAATGAAACACAACCAAACACAAATGACTAAACTTCATATAACCAAAACCAGTTCTCCATGGTCCACATCATTCATTCATTCATTCATTCAGTCAGTCAGTCAGTCAACATTTGAGCACCAACTATAAGCCAAGAGCATGGTAGGTAATGGAACATACAAATGAAAGAAACATCCCTTCCCAGGCTGCTGAGCAAGACGAACAAGTAAAAAAGATAATAACAATAACATCAGTACTCCAACAAAGAAAAACACAGGGAGCAAAAGGAAATGTTCTTTACTGGAAGCACGTGAGAATCCAGGAAAGGGGTCTGAGAGGCTATTGACATCTGAGTTAAGTTTTGAAATTCCAGCAGTAGTTATCTAACCAGCTGCAAGTGGCAGAGGTGCTTCTGGTGGAGGAAGCAGCAAATGCAGAGGCTCAAGTGAGAAAGGCTGACATGAGAGAATAAGACAGCTCCCAGGTAAATTAGCATCTTGGGACATCAAATGGGAGTAGTAAGAAAATTGAGGCAGGAGAGATTAGCAGGGTCAGAAACAAAAATGTATGTGTTTTGCAATGGAGGCAACTTGGAGCCTTTGATAAAGGTGAGGCCAAGGAGGGATACTGTAGAATCTAGACTAGAAAGATCATTCCTGTGGCAGGGTAAATGATATAAGCAAGGAAATTAGTTAAGAGACTTTTGCAAGTCATTTGAGTGAGAAATGATAAGGCCTTGAACAAATGTGGATGTAGAAGTACCTCACTTACTCGTCTGGGAAACAAATGATGTTTTCTATCTTTCAAAGATCTCACTGGGGTACAATATAAATCTATTCCTTAGATGGGTCACTGCAGAAGTGTGAAATTTGAGTAAAAAGTTGAATTATGAAGATTCTTTTATCCAGGGGAGAATGAATTTCCCTAGGTTTGGGCTTTGGGTTTGTAGCCTCCAGGAAGAAAGTTTGGACAGAAGCCTTACAAATTACTCTATTGTAAATGTGGCTATGAAACTTTGGGGTGTATAGGTTCTTTTGAACTGGTGTTTCAGGATTCCTTAGAGTATAATCCCCAGCCGTGGAATTGCTGGGTGAAAGGCTAGTCCATTTTTACTTTTCTGAGAAAATTCCATTACTGTTCCTACACAGTGGCTGCAGCAGTCTGCATCCCATCAACAGTGAACTAGGGTTCACGTTTCTCCACAGCCCCACCAGCACTAGTTTGTTGATTTGTTTATGATGGTCATTTCTGACCAGTGTTGAAGTGGTATCTCATTGTGGTTTTTAATTTGCATCCTCTTGATGGCTAGTGATGCTGAGCATCCTTTCATATACCTCTGGGCCTCTGTAGTCCTCCTTGGAGAAGGTCTGTTAGGTCCTTAACCCATTTTTTAATTGGGTTGTTGTCTTCCTGGAGTGGAGTTGTATGAGTTCTTTATATATTTTGGAGTATTAAACCCTTGTCAGAGGTATCATTGGCAAATTGTTTTCCCATACGGTTGGTTCCCTTTTCATTTTGCTGATGTTTCTTTTAGCCATGCAGACACTTTTTATTTTGATGAAGTGCCATTCGTTTATTCTTCCTTTATGTCCCTTGCTCTAGGTTAACATCAGTGAAAAATATTGCTGTGTGGAATGTCTGAGATTTTCCTGCCTATGTTTTTCCTCTAGGACCTTCTATGGTGTCATGACTTATATTAAGTGTTTTATCCATCTTGGGTTTTATTTCTGTGTATGGTTGTAAGCTGGTGGTCAAGTTTCACTTTTTTGCATTGTAGCTGTCCAGATCTCCCAACACCCACTTATTGAAGAGGCTATTTTTATTTCATTTTTATGTTGCTGCCCCCTTTGTTGAATATCAATTGATCATAGAGACTTGGGTTTATTTCTAGGCTCTCTGTTCTGTTCCATTCATCTATATGGTCTGTTCTTATACCAGTATCAGACTGTTTTCTTTACAGTGGCCTTGTAATACGGTTTGATATCAGGTATTGCGGTCCCTCCTACTTTGTTCTTCTGTCTCAAAATTGCTGTGGCTATTTGAAGTTGTTTATAGTTCCATATAAATTTTGAAATATTTGTTCTGTATCTGTGAAAGATATCATTGATATTTTAATAGGGATAGCATTGAATCTATAAATTGCTTTGGGTAGCATATATCTTTCAATGATGTCAATTCTTCCAATTCAGAACACAGTATATGCGCACAATTTACAATAGCCACGTGAGGAAGGAACCTAAGTGCCCATCAGTAAATGAGTGGTCAAACACTGTGGCATATTTACAACATAGCATACTACGCAGGAGAAAGAAAGAAGGAGGTCCTTGCCCTTTGAAAAACATGGATGGAAGTGGAGAGCTTCTGCTAAGGGAATAAGCAGGGAGGAGGAAGGACAAATACATGTGATCTCACCTATAAGTGGAATCTATTCAGCAAAACAAACAAGCAAGCAAAATAAAACCAGAGACATTGAAATAAAGAACAAACTAATAGTAACAAGGGGGAGGCAGAGGGATAATGGGGGAGGTGCAAATAGGGGAAGGGTCATCAAAGAACATAATCTAAAGGGATACATGGACAAAGCTAAAGGGGGTAGGTCGAGGGTATAGAAGAAGGAATGTGTGGGGTGGGGGGATTGGTAGGGGGAAAATGGAGGACAAGTCTACTTGAACAACAATAAAATAAATAAATAAATAAATAGTCTAAATTTATTTGTATAAGTTATTCTTTTATACTATTTAAAATAAATTGCCAGCAATCTTATACAGCTGTATTATCTTTCT
Source organism: Phyllostomus discolor (assembly GCF_004126475.2). Classification (NCBI taxonomy): domain Eukaryota; kingdom Metazoa; phylum Chordata; class Mammalia; order Chiroptera; family Phyllostomidae; genus Phyllostomus; species Phyllostomus discolor. Next base: position 68,060,950 of record NC_040906.2, read on the forward strand.
GTTTGTTCAGGACCTTTCAATGCTATCTGGCCAGAACTATTCCACCTATATTGGACTCTACTAATATCTTCCCTCTGAATAAACAGAGTCAGAGTAGAGCTCAGCTGCCTTTCAGCTTAAGAGGATGAGGAAATAAGAATGAGCAGAGTTTTCTAGCATGTGTTTTGGTATGATGAATACATTTGTCCTCAAAATGCGACTATTGTTGGCCATTTTTTATGGTTTGTTTTTTTTTTAACTAAAAATTCATCCATATGTGCTCTAGATTCTAAATGACAAAAGCCATTCATTCAACTACTTCCAGTGAAATGGAGTCCTTGTTTGAAGAAAAGATTACAGGTTCATAGCTGTTGAGGCTTTTCCACCAGGAACTCTGGGGCAGTTTAGGCTGCCTCACACCACTACCAACTCCAGCTAAGGGTGGAGCTGGCACAGACTGAGAACCAGAACTCACCAGAGAAAAAAGTCTGTCATCATAAAAAAAAGAAAGAAAGAAAACTTCTCAATCTCCAACTTTTTATGTTTAAAAAGACAACATGAGATGTGCAGCTGTGAGAAAAGCTTTGTTTCATGTCACACTTCTCTTGTCACAGTTGCCAGTTGGGTCCTGCCTGTTCAGCTTCTGTCCCGCCCTCTCTTTGCTAACCCCAGGCAAGATGCTGTGGGGCAGGCCTGGGAGAGTGATCTCAGTCTCAAGGCCAAATGGATGACTAAATAACACACCGAAAAACCAATCATTGTCTTTGGGCTGAAAATGACCATTTTGCTCATTTGAAGCTTCTGACTTCCTTTTGGAACCACTTGAGATGTCCAGATGGGGCTTTTCAAAGTCTCTTTCTTCTATGAGCTGGGTTTTTTTTTTAAAGTGATACATGCCATATGTTCAAGAGTCAAATAACTGTACTTTCACTGTTTGTAGCTATAGGATGAATAGAAGTATAGTACAGGACAAGGAAATTTAAAAAAAAACCACACACTTAGCTGCATCTTTTGAGGAATTGAAGCTGCTTTAAAATGTGTGCTCATAATTCCTTGCCTCATCTTTGGGTGGAGTAACTTGAAAGTTTTAGTACCTTTGCCAGAATTTTTCACATGTGGAGAGGAAACAGACTAGTTAAGTAAGACTGCCTTAAGATTTAAAAATATATTAGGGTCCACAGATTTTTTTTAAAGCCATTATTGAGCCTTTGATTCTTCCATGGAGTTTTTTACTCTAACGTTACTGTCTTTGCTTCATCCCACAATACTAGACTGAAATGATGGTATATAAGCCTTCCCCAGCTATTGGGAGAATATAAAAAACCATCTACCATGCAGTTGAATCAGTTAAAACTGTTTTGGTCATAAGTGACAGAAATTTTACTCAAGTTGGCTTAAGCAAAAAGGAGAACTTTTTGGCTCACATAACCCATAAGCATAGGAGGTATACTAGCTTGAGGCATAACTGGCTCAAGAGCTTAAACAATTGATGTGCGGAATCCTTCTCCTCTCTACATCATAGATCTGCTTCCCTTTGTGTTGCTTTCATTTTAGGTATGGTGGCAAAATGACCATCAGCAGCCTCAGGCTTAGCAACACCTGTAGAAAGAGATTTTATTTCTATATAATCATTTTAGTAATTTTACACAAGGCTCTCATTGGCCTGGTTTAGGTCATGTGCCATCTTTGAGCCAACCACAGTGGTCCAGAGCTTGCGACATTGTTAACATGCTCTCCTGAACCAAAGGAGGGGTCCAGATTCATTCAAATCACAAAGATAGTTTGAAAAAATTCATGATTCCTTGGGAAAATTGGATTACTGATAGCAAAATGGCAATGGGTGCTGTTAGCAGGCAGTGCTGGCTGCCTTTCTAAAATCCACTTTTCTCTTTTTCTCTGCTAACTGAACCCTAATAGTGTTAGGGTATTTAGTCCCCACATATGGCTCTGGGCTTCAGGTAAGGGTGGGAGTAAGTGTGGGCGAGCACAAAGAGTCACCAGTCTGGGCAAATGAGGAAGGCATTCTGTTCACATAACAACACTGACAGCATGTCAAAGTCCAAGTGGAGTGAGACAAGCATTCAAGCAAGAAAAAAAGTGGCAATGCCTTATGGGAAATTGGTTACCTGCAGAGGACAATTGATCAAAGAGATAATATATTACAAATAATGGACCAAGGTTTTCTCGCTGTTGGAGACGGGAATTACAAATATGGAAAAGGAGAAAAGTACTAAACCCTTTGGGTATCAGATTGGAATTGAAGGTATTGTTGTGACTTAATACATTTAAACATATATATTATATATGTAATACATATATATATTCTGTCCAGAAAAAGTCCAGGCCCACTGTTAATATGAGAATAGTTTGCACGACATCAGTGTAACCTGGCAGCCAAGGAGAGTGGACTGGAATGCACATGTGTAAACAATGACGACTGTAATAGTCAGTGGGGGTGGCAGGCACCATTGAATGAGCATGTGTACTGTGTGGCCATTGCATTCAAGATGACAGAGTAAGTGGAGCAATGACTCTGCATCAGATTTTGCATTAAGCTTGAACATTCCTCTGCGGGAAAACTATTCAGATGAGTCAGAAGGCCACAGATATGGGCAACTGGTGATTGGCAGCTTCATCACCACAGTGTGCCCACTCATGCATCTCATCTCATGCAGATGTTTTTTTTGTTAAACATCAAATCGCTCAGGTGACTCAAGCCCCCCTACAGCCAAGATGTGCCACCCTGGGATTTCTGCCTTTTCCCAAAACTAAAATCATCTTTGAAAGTGAAGAGATTTCAGGCCATCGATGAGATTCAGGAAAATACGACAGGGCAGCTGATGGCAATGAGGAGAATTGTACCTACTTTGAAGGAGACTGAAGCATCATTGTCCTATGTAAAATGTTTCTTGCATCTTGTATCTTCTTCAATAAACATGTCTATTTTTCCTATTACATGGTTAGATACCTTCTGGACAGACCTCATGTTTAAACATATATATACAAATACAGGAACAGTAATATCTCAGAGCAGAAAACAAACCTAATGTTCAAATGTTATCTTCTAAATACTACTCTACACTAAAGGGAACCAAAGTTTCTTATCAACAGTGAATCCAGCTCTGAGCAAAGAAAGTACAAGATGAACAGGGATATTTTGTAGAGCCCAAAAATAAAAGTGCTCAAAAAAGGATGAGGTCATCTTGAAGGCACACAGAAACCAATGTTAAGGGTTCCCAAATTGCCAATCTGGGGCAATTTGAGCAACAAAATAAATATCTTAGCAATGAATTGTAACCCATTAAATAAAATAAAAATGTGTATGCATAATAATATAAATAAATAAATAAGGAAGAAAAGAAAGTTCTCCCTTACATAGAATTCCAACTAATAACTATAGGAAAAAATGGTGAAGATAGAAAATCACCATTTGGCAAACACATTAGTAATAATTATTTCAGGCAAGAATCATAGATGGATGCTCAAATTAAATATATACATAACATTTGCCTATGTAATCTCAAACCATTTAGTCATTGAGTAACTTTACTTTGGAAAAACCTGACAAACACCACCTGAATTAAGTGATTAAATCAATGATAATGGGAAAAATTAACAACATGTAGCTTGGATATGATGCAGCGAGGATACCACATCATAAAATAGACTTTTAAAACAAAGGCCATAGTAAAAGACAAATGTGAGCATTACATAAAGATAAAGAGGTCAATTCCAACAAGACAAATAACATTTGTAAATATATATACATCTAACATAGGAGTATCTAAATATATAGAGCAAATATTAAGAGATCTGAAGGGAGAAGTCAACAGTAATACAATAATAGTAGGGGAGTTTTATACACTATTTACATTAACAGATAGATAATTCAGATGGAAAAATCAATAAGGCCTTAAATGACACATAACACCAGATGGAATTAATAAATATATGTTGAACATTCCATCTAAAGCAACCCAATACACATTCTTCTAAAGTGCACATGGAACATTCTTCAGGATAGGTCATATGTTAAGTCACAAAACAAAGGAAATGGACATAAAATAAAATAAAATTTAAAAAGAAATAAAAATGGAAATACAATATTTCAAAATCTAGGCTGCAGCAAAAGTAGTTGTAAGAGGAAAGTTCAGAGTGATACTGAGCTACCTCAAGAAACAAGAAAAGTCTCAACTAAAAAATCTAATGTTGCAGCCCTGGCTGGCATAGCTCAGTGAATTGAGCGCGGGCTGCGAACCAAGTGTCACAGGTTCAATTTCCAGTCAGGGTACATGCCCTGGGTTGCCAGGCCATGACCCCCAGCAACCCACACACTGATGTTTCTCTCTCTCTCTCTCTCTTTCTCCCTCCCTTCCCTCTCTAAAAAATAATAATGAAATGAAATCTTAAAAAAAAATTCCTAATGTTGCACTTAAAGGGACTAGAAAAAGAAGAGCAAACAAGCCCCAAAAGTGAGTAGAAGGAAGGAAATAATAAATGTCATAGCAGAAATTAAAATAAGATAGAGACCAGGAAATAGTAGAAAAGATCAATTTAAACTAAAAGCTGGGCCCTGACCCTTGTGGTTCAGGTTGGTTGGAGTGTTCAACCTATAAACCAAAAGGTTGCCAATTTGATTCCTGGTCATGGCAATACCTGGGCTACAGGTTTGATTCCCCACTGGAGTGTGTATTGGAAGCAACTAATCAATGTTCGTCTCTTTACCTGACTATCTCTCATTCTCTCTCTCTCTCTCCTCTCTCTAGAAACAATGAAAAAAAAAGTCCTCAGGTAAGGATATAAAAAAGAAAGAAACTAAAAGCTGGTTATTTGAAAACATAAACAAAATTGACAAACTTCTAGCTAAATTCACCAAGAATAAAAGAGAGAGTTCAAATAAGTAAAATAACAAATGAAGACCAGAAATATTGGGGTGAACACTTTGTAAAGTATATGATTATCTAATCACTATAAAATACACCTGAATACAATACAAAATATTATTGAATGCAAATTTTAATTGAAAAATAATAAACTTAAATGGATTAATAAAAGTGAAGGAGAAATTGTGATACCACAGAAATACAAAAAGATCATAAGAAAATACAATGAACGATTATACACCAAAGTATTGAACGACCTAGAATGAATGGATAAATTCCTAGAAATACGAAATCTTCCAAGACTGAACAATGAAGAAACAGAAAATCTGAATAAACCAATCACTAGTAAGGAGATTGAATCAGTAATAACAAGCTTCCCAGCAAACAAATGTTCAGGGATAGACCAGCTTCACTGGTAAATTAGATTTAATACCTATCCTTCTTAAACTCTTTCACAAAATTGAGGAGGAGCAAACACTTCCAAACTCATTTATAAAGGCCAGAAAGGATACCACAATAAAAGAAAATTACATGTCAATATTCCTGACGAACATTGATACAACATTTTTTTTTAAAGATGAGTAGGATTCTTTTTTTTTAGATTTTATTTATTTATTTTTAGAGAGGGAAGGGAGGGAGGGAGAGAGAGAGAGAGAGAGAAACATCAATGTGCGGTTGCTGGGGGTTATGGCCTGCAACCCAGGAATGTACCCTGGCTGGGAATCGAACCTGGGACACTTTGGTTCCCAGCCCGTGCTCAATCCACTGAGCTACACCAGCCAGGGCTCTATACAACATTTTTTAAAATAATTCTAAAATTTTTATGAAACCACAAAACGATCGATCTTGAGAAAAAACAAAGAAAAAAGCTGAAGGCATCATACTCCCTGACTTCAAACTAAATTAGAAAGGTATAGTAGTAAAACAGTGTAACAGATCAATAGAATAGAACAGAAAGCCCAGAAACAAACCCATATGTATATGGACAATCAGTTAACACAAAGGAGCCAAAAATCTGCAGTGCGGAAAAGGCAGTCTCTTCAATAAATGGTGTTGGGACAACTGGACAAGCACATGCAAAATAATGAAAAAACTGGGCCATTTTCTTACACCATATACAAAAATTAACTCAAAATGGATTAAAGACCTGAATGTAAGGCCTGAAATTATAAAATTTCTAGGAGAAAACATAGGCAGTAAACTCCTTGGTTGGTGTTAGCAGTGCTTTTTAAAAAAACTGAGTACAAAGGCAAGAGAAACAAATGGGAGACTACATCAAACTGAAAAGCTTCTGGGCAGCAAAGGTAACCTTCAACAAAATGAAAAGGCAACCTACAGAATAGGGGAAGATATTTGCAAATTATATATCCACTACAGAGTTAATATACAAAATATGTAAAAAACTCATGGAACTCAACAACAACAAAAACAATCTAATGAAACAATGGGCAGAGGACTGAATAGACATATTTTATTTTAATTTAATTTAATTTAATTTAATTTTATTTTATTTTACTTTATTGATTATGCTATTATGTTTGTCCCATTACCCACCTTTATTTCCTCCACCCTGAGCACCCCCTGCCACCTACATTTTCCTCCTTTAGTTCATGCCCATAGGTCATATATATAAGTTCTTTGGTTTCTACATTTCCTATACTATTCTTAACCTCCCCCTGTCTATCTTCTACCTACCATTCATGCTACTTATTCTCAGTACCTTTTCTCCCCTCTCTCCCCACCCACTCCCCCACTGATAACCCTCCATGTAATCTCCAGTTCTGTGATTCTGTTCCTGTTCCAGTTTGCTTAGTTTGTTTTTGTTTTAGGTTTGCTTGTTAATAACTGTGAGTTTGTTGTCATTTTACTATTCATATTTTTTATCTTCTTTTTCTTAGATAAGTCCCTTTAACATTTCATATAATAAGGGCTTGGTGATGATGAACTTCTTTAACTTGACCTTATCTGGGAAGCACTTTATCTGCCCTTCCATTTCTAAATGATAACTTTGCTGGATAGAGTCATCTTGGATGTAGGGCCTTGCTTTCATGATGTGGAATAACTCTTGCCAGCCCCTTCTTGTCTGCAAGATTTCTTTTGAGAAATCAGCTGACAGTCTTATGGGCACTCTTTTGTAGGTAACTGTATCCTTTTCTCTTGCTGCTTTTAAGATTCTCTCCTCTGTAATCTTGGCTAATGTAATTATGATGTACCTTGGTGTGGTCCTCCTTGGGTCCAACTTCTTTGGGACTCTCTGAGCTTCTTGGACTTCCTGGAAGTCTATTTCCTTTGCCAGAATGGTGAAGGTCTCCTTCACGATTTGTTCAAATAAGTTTTTAATTTCGTGCTCTTCCTCTTTTCCTTCTGGTACCCCTATGATTTGGACATTGGAATGTTTAAAGATGTCCTGGAGGTTCCTGAACCTCTCCTCTTTTTTTTTTTTTTTTGAATTCTTGTTTCTTCATTCTGTTCTGGTTGAATGCCTATTTCTTCTTTCTGGTCCACACCATTGCTATGAGTCCTGGTTTTCTTCCCATCACTGTTCGTTCCCTGTATATTTTCCTTTATTTCACTTAGCATAGCCTTCATTTTTTCATCTAATTTGTGACCATATTCAAACCAATTCTGTGAGCATCCTGATCACCAGTGCTTTAAACTGTGCACCAGTGTTTCGAACTGTGCATTTCCAGTGTTTCCAACTGTGTAACTGTCTATCCTGATTACCAGTGTTTTGAACTGTTGGCTATCTCTTTGTCACTTAGTCATATTTTTTCTGGAGCTTTGATCTGATTGTTCAATTGGGCCATTTTTTTTTTTTTTGTCTCAGCACCTGTTATGTAGTAAGGGGTGGAGCCTTAGGTGTTCACCAGCGTGGGACAACCCATGTCACTGTGTTGTGAATGCTGTGTGTGGGGGAGGGCTTCAAGAGGGAACAATGCCGCTTGCTCTGCTTTCTGTCAGTTTTCAATCACTCCCTCAGCTACCTACAATCAAATTGGGCTCTTCTGGTGCTCATCCCTGGGTGGGTGAGTTTGTGTACATTCTAGGACAGTGTTGGTCTCTTCAATGGACTCTCCTGTGAGGCTGGGAGTTTCTCCTGCTGCAGGCTCAACAACCCCCACAGGTGTTTTCAATCAAAGGTTTGAGGTTTTATTTCCCTCTGCTGGAACCCTGGGTTGTGAGGTCTGTCTCGCTCCCCAGTTGTTCCTCCCAGTTTATCTGCATGCGAATGTGGGACCACCCAGTCTGCAATCTGCCACCTTACCAGGTCCACAAGCGACCTCCTTGCCCACCTCAGTCCTCTAGCTGCTTCCTTGCTGTGAGTCTTCTCCACCTGGTTGCCTGTCTCCACCCCTCCTGCCAGGCTGGATAAATGTTTCTTCTTTAACTTCTTGGTTGTTGGACTTTCATAAAATTCAATTTTCTGTCAGTTCTGGTTGTTTTTTGCTTCTAAATTTGTTGTTGTCCTTCTTTTGGTTGTGCAAGGAGGCACAGTGTGTTTACCTATGCCTCCATTTTGGCCAGATGAATAGACATTTTTCTGAAGAGGACATACAGATCGCCAACAGCCAAGTGAAAACATGTACAATGTTACTAATTATCAGAGAAATGCAAATCAAGACCACAGAGCAATATCACCTCCCACCTGTCAGAATGGCTATCATCAATAAATCAGCAAACAACAACAAGTGCTGGTGAGGATGTGGAGAAAATGGAAACTTAGTGCACTATTGGTGGGAATGCAGATTGGTGCAGCCAGTATAGAAAATAGTACGAAGATTCCTCAAAAATTAAGAATATAACTACTATATGATTCAGCACTTCCACTTCTGGGTATTTATCTAAAGACTATGAAAAGACTCATTTGAAAAGATATATGTACCCTTATGTTCTTGTAGCATATTTACAATAGCCATGATAAGGAAACAGCCTAAGTGTCCATCAGTGCATAAATGGATAAAGATGTGATACATATATACAATGGAATATTACCCAGCCATAAGAACGAATGAAATCTTGTTATTTGCAACAATATAAATGGACTTTGAGTGTAGTATGGTAAGTGAAATAAGTCAGGCAGAAAAAGGAAAATACCACATGGCATCTCTTATATGTGGAAACTAAAAAAAAAAAGCAAACAAAACAAAATAAAAACAAACTCCTAGATACAGAGAACAGATTGATGGCTACCAGAGGGAAAGGGTTTGTGGGGAGGGCAGAAGGGGTAAAGGGGATCAATTGTATGGGGATGGATGGTAACTAGAATTACAGCAGTGATCACTTTGTAGTAGTCATGAATATTGAATTATAATGCTGTATAGCTAAAATTTATTTAATGTTACATATCAATCTTATCTCAATAAAAATTTGATTTTACCTGTTTCTTTTTTACTTTTTTAATGTGATTAGTAGAACATTTGAAAATCGAATGTGGATCTCATTATTATTTTTATTTTTGGCTCTCACTATATTTTTTTTTAATATTTTATTTATTTATTTTTTAGAGAGGGAAGGGAGGGAGATAGATAGAGAGAGAAACATCAATGTGCGGTTGCTGAGGGTTATGGCCTGCAACCCAGGAATGTACCCTGGCTGGGAATCAAACCTGGGACACTTTGGTTCCCAGCCCGCGCTCAATCCACTGAGCTATGCCAGCCAGGGTCTTACTATATATTTTTTGACCAAAACTGACCTAGATCTAGATGTCCCCCTGGTACTCTGGGTCCCTCCCTCACTGACTCTGAACAGCCTCCTAGTCAACCTTCTGGCTGCAGTGACCTAGAATCCACACTTGTGATTACACTCAGGGACTTGTACTGAACCTAGAGAAATGGCAGTCCTCAGGTAGGTCAACAGGATGATGCCCCTCTGAGAACTGAATCTTGCTTACTGGCCCTTGGAGTTCTCTATTCTTTTTGTTGTAGTTATTCTTACTACACTTATCTAAGAAAAGGGTGAGGTATTAGTGAGACTTGCCACCCCAAAACTGAAGTCAGATGCTAGGATTCTCACTCATTTGTCTTTGTCTCATCTGTTTGTCCCAGCCAGTATTCCCATAGCAGAATAAGGAGTCTTAGACAATTGTTAAAAAGGTGTTACAACAGAGTCCTAGGACCATGAGTTCTATCAAGATGGCTGGAGCAAGGAGGTGGTTCAGCCTGTTTTTTTTTCCACAAAAGGAAAACATTGCTGTTACATCGCACATAATGTGCCAGCATTCACTAGGTTAACATTGTTTTTTGTGCCTTCAGTGAATACATGCTCCATGGTATGTCTGAAAGCCAAATTGTTGTAACCTTTAAGAGAAGTAAAAGCTTTCTAGATTTTATCATTTTGACAGGTGAGGCACATCTGCTATAATCAACAATTTTTTAGGATGTTACTCTCACCACACAGATTTAGAAACATGCCTCCCGTCTTCTTAAATGATTTTATTGGGGTCCTAATGTCAGTTTACTGAACAAAGGTTCTGGCAATGTCCATGACATGCTATAACATTCTTACATGAAAAGGTAGTTTTGGAGGCAAAAAAACCCCACTGGTCTAGCCACTTAGTTGCCAACACTTCCAGAAAAATCCCTTCATGCTATAGTTATGTAACCTTTGCATACAGAAACTAAAGAAGCAACTACGATAAAGAAGTGTATTCCTTGTTATGCTGATTATGTCACACTTCATATGCATTCATACAGTTCAACTAAAAGATATCCACTACAATGATCTTTGTATAAAGAATAAAAGTTATTTTAGAAGAATCCCCAAATTATAACATTCATTAAATGTCTAGTTTGCCTGAGTCTTCCTAGTTGGGAAGCAGGAGTGTGGCAACATGCCAGGGCATTAGGAATATAAAGAAAGGTACAACTCACCTTTCCTGAGTTTCTCAATTGTTATAGACATGGAGGGAATGTGAATGTGGAAAGAGCTGATGAATCCCCCCAAATGCAAAGAATGACTAAGCAAATACATTACAATGGAAAACGGAAGTCTAGATTTAAAAAAGATTTGGGAATTCTTTTGATATTTATAACCTTACTCCTGGAGAGTGCTACTTTTATCATTAAAAAGTGTTCATAAATGTTTGTTGAATTTATGGTCCTATTCAAGTTTGCTTCTAAATTCCAAGGGACATTTAAACCATGTGTATTGCAAGTGTCTGATGAGCTTGACTAAGAAAAAGCAAAAACAAGAATCACAAACTGAAGAGTTTTTGATTATTGATAGAGGTATATTTTCAGTGGTATCTTTGTACTTGAATATTATGATTGATTCGAATGGCTCTGTTCTCAGTTTGATTATTTGATGAAAGGCTTTGGACTATATAAAAGTATTGTGTCGTGGGCTGCATATTATGCAGTTTTTATACCCAGATCTCTTCCGGACAGAGTGGGGAAACCATGTGTGGTTTTCATTTGGGCATTTTCAGAAATCACATTATCCAGATTTGGAAGCTGATGATGACCAGCTAAAGGCACGGTCTTGGAATTCATTAGATATTTACTTTTCTACTTCCACCAAATCTACATTGTATATGCATTCCTGTTGATCAAATCCTGGGCAGGAATTCCTTAGGGAAATTTCTCCCATCTTTGCACTCCAATAAAAACCTGTCTATCTTATAATTTTACTGCAACATTAAAAGGGAAGTCTTTCTCACTGCAGCAGTTGAGAGCATCTCCTTTGGTTATTCGAATCTGGAGAGTCCTGCTGCTGTGTTTTCTGTCCTTTATTCTTGGGCACCATGGGTATAGAATGCCTTAGAACCATGACTGCCAGACCTCCCTAGGATCCTGGAGTGAGCTTCTGGCTGGGTTTGGCAGTAATGGAACTACAAGCAGAGCAAAGTCACAGGGCCCGGGTACTTCAGGCAAAGTTCATACGCTTAAAGCCATTGTGTAAACACAATCTCATTTGGCCCAGAGGTTATGGAATTGATCTGTTTCTTTTTTGTGTGTTTCTCTATAACTAGAATCTATATAATCTGGTAAAATCCAAAGAGAAAATTTTGCCTACTGGGATTTCTTTTCAGTTATGGTTGCCGGGAGGTGTGCCAGACTGAAGTCCTTTCCTCCACAGTGGATTGAGTGCAGGCAGCAGCAAGCTGACCTTTCCCACCCTTTTCATTCACACAGTTCTAAGGAGAGAACCTACTTTTGTGCTCGGTGCTCATTCAGCCCTCAGCTTCTCCGCTGAGCCTACCAATTAGTGTTAATCATTGTGGCCAGAGTTTAAGGTCTGGACTTGGGAACACAACTGAGAAGATGGATTTGTTTCAGGAGCTAGACTACTAAGAAGGCATGTGATGGAACATGGGGAAAACAATTCATGAGGCTTAATAATAGCCTGGGGAAATCAAGGCTTCTGGCTTGGAAATGTTCTTTATCGAAGCCCTTTCATGTTACATAGATCACTCATTCAATCTGCCTCAAATGTTATTTGCTGCAATTGGAATAGTCTAACAAAGCCAGACATTTGTTTATAAAATTTCAACAGCTTACAAATTTTAAGGTATTTTACCTTAAAATACCAAAAAATATTCACAGACATTTAAAATTCTATACCTGGAATCAGGGTAAAAACTTCGAGAAGCTCAAAGTCCATTTTTTTTTTTGCTCTCACTCTACCATTAGGATGTGTTTAGTAAAGAATAGTTATAAGTTTATAGCCTTTTAAAGAAGGTGACTTTGAGGCCCAGTAATAGGAAATATTGCTGTAGGTTAAGTGAGCAGTAGGATGGCTGTCAGGTTTCGTGTGCTCAGGCTGCAGGGAGCAAGGTGGAGTAATGAAGTGCATGGGCTGTAGCATCAGCCTTGCCTCAGTTCAACTGTCAGTTGGACTACCTTAGGCAACCTACTTAACTTCTCTGTGCCTCAGTTTCCCTCCTCTAAAACAGGGCTAGTAGGAGTTTCTCACCTGCGGGTTTTCTCTGAGAACAAGATAAGCTAATATGTGTCAGGTACCTCCAAGAATCCCAGATATGCACCATGTAAGTGTTTATTAACATAAAATGCAATGGAATGGTGAAGGCCTTCTGTTTTGCTCCTTATCTACTCACATGATCTTTGAAAAAATGTTTTTTAGAAACTAATGTGTACAACATTCCTGGGATGTTAAGTGATTACAGAAGACCCAGGGTAGGATCTGGCTGCTTGTCAGACAGAGCTGTGGTGGAGTTGTGACTTGTAAAGCTCATTGCATAGTTTCCTGTGCCCAGCGCCAGAACTTACTGCTCACTGTGACTAAAACAGGCTTTTCAACACCCAGTGTTAATGAGTATTGTTGCATCCTTTGATCACTGTTCTTGCCTCTAAAGACGGATTTGTATTTCTGAAATTTTAATTCAAAAGAAAATAAGCTCTTTGTCTATTCAGCACATATATTATACAGTTGTGACAACTCCAGAGCTATAAAGAAGCACACACACATGTTAATGTGCAGATTACATGTGAGAGGTAGCTTGAAGGCAACACACAAGGGCCCAAACTTCCAGTTTCAAAACTTGTAACAGAAACCAATGGAATGTTAATGTTAGAAAGTCAGTCACAGACATCATATTTACCAATGTCTACTCTACCACGAACAATTTCTGCATACGTTCACACACACACATAGTCATATGGCTATGAAGTTTACTCCTGCTCCACTAGTACTGTTCAATGACAAGTAGTCCTATAAATGAAACATCACAGGAAAAAAATTGTGAAATTACTAGGTCATAGTTGGCATTTAATCAAGCTCTGTATCAATTCCCTAAATTCCCACTTGTATTTATCCTTATGTTCCAACTTCATTTGTATAGCTGCAGTTTTGTTTGGTAATTATAATGGCATTTTTGAAACAGTATGAAGGAAGTTCAGAGGTGGGCAAGGGTACTTATACATGTACATGAGTCAGAGATTTTGTCATGCTACTGCAGTTCACCCACAGGCTACTTTGCAGTGATAGGCATGAATGTTGGGAATCTCAGAGCTCTTCCTTCCCAACATCCCTAAGGCACAGGGTGGGGGATTTCCTAGTACTGGATAAGGAAAACACATATTGCCCTATTTTCACATTTCTCATGAAGAGATGAGTAGACAACAAATGCCTTCAGCCTTTCTTCAGCCCTCCCTTCTCTACCTCCTGAGAGAGAATGAGTTTGAAGGGCATGTCAGCTGGGCTGGGCTTGCCCCTTCTGGGATTTGCTGAGTCAGCCTGGCCATATGATCCTCACATTCTGGTTTGTCCTCCATGATGTGATAGCCTTAGCAAGCACATTTCTACAAGGGGAAGTTTAACCTTTGGTGAAGATGAGGAGGTGTGGGGTTGTTAGCAATCTCTTTGGCCACAGATCTAAAGCTAGGACTGCAAATCAGTAATAAAGCTGACATTCTGTAGTAAAGCTGACATTTTCATCTTCATCTGTTTATCCCTGTGCCTTCATTCTTACATATTCTGAACTCAGCAGTCTCAGTTTGGACCCATAAAATGCTCAACATTGCAGAATGATGAGTTAAGATCATGAAAATTGCACATTAGCTGCCTTCCTCAGCCCCCAATAATTCTGTCATGTAGAACCTCTACTCAAAGAGTTCCTGGGTTAAGTATGGAGGGAAATACAGAACCAACAGAGGAATCTCAGGAAACAGAAGGCCAGTGATTCATGGTGGGGAGCAGAGAGATAATTTTGGGTATGTCTCAGAGTGATGCCACTCAAATTTCCTTTGACCTGGAAGAACTTGACCAAAATACAGTGGTGAAAATATCCATAAGGGTTTGAGGAAACAAATTTACCCTTTGGGAGACCAATCAAAAATCTGTAACAGACACTGATGAAAACACTCTCCCAAGTAAATCCGAGATCTGTCACACCTTAAGAAGAAGTAGTAAGCCTCACGTCACTGCAGTAGCAAGGTCAACCCTCAGTAATAATGACAAGGTCATATTCTGAGACGAGGGCAGCAGAAGCAGTTGCTAATCAAAGTTACCAGATGGCAGAAAGCAACATTAATACTTGAAGCAGGAAAACTTGAATATATAGGAAACAGCCAAAGGGTGGGAGAGAACTTGGAAAGTTAGTTCTCTTAGTATTAGAAATCTTAGCAATATCCTTGTGAGTCTTCCTTTAGCTGGGGTGGCCTGAAGGGGACACAGCTGTATGTTTAGTCTATGTGGTACCTGTTCTCCAAAAATGGTCTCCCAATGAACTATGCTTTCCAGTACACATGCCCTTATGTACCCTCTTCTCTTGAAGTCTACATATTCTCACACAATCAATAGGATGCAGTGCAAGTGATGCTGCATGGCTTCCAAGTCTAGGTCAGAAGGCTTGCAGCCTCCACCTTGGTCTCTTAGAATGCTTACTCTAGGGAAAAGCAGCTACTGTATAAGGATTCTGAGTACGCTGAGACTTCCATGCTATAATGAAGCTCAAGGTAGCCATATGGAGAGGCCATGTGGATTGATATGCCCAAGAAACCCCTAGCTATTCACACCATCTCAGCCTAGGCACCAGAAGTAAGTGAAAGAATTGCTGGACACCTAGTAGGGTACTCAGACAACTCCATCCTTAGCCAGAATAGAACTTCAACTGCATGAGAGACCTCAAATTAGAATCACCCAGTTGAGCCCCATAAACACACAGATTTAGACGAGATAAGAATAAATTATCTAAAAGATCATTGACTGTGTTGTCATCTATAGCAGCAGGTAATTGGAACAGCCTTCACAAGATGGGGTATAAAAGTGTTTATAGTACAATAATATCCCTAGGCTGCGACGGCCAGGGAAGATTCCACATGGAATTGCAGTCAAGTGCCCTCTGTGTTTTACCCAATGGGGGATCCATTTTCAGTTTGTATTCCAGTCATCATAAAGTTGCTCTTCTAAAAAAAAGCAAAAACAAACAAACCAGAAAAATCACCCTTCCCTTGTATTGCTCTGAAAACAAAGGCCTCATGGCTAACCAGCAGATAGAGTAATTCCTGGGAGACTGTGCAACTTGTGGAAGGATTTTGGATTTTTTCCAGGGAATCTTTGATGAGAGTTTAACGCTTTTTAAATAGATAGATAGATAGATAGATAGATAGATAGATATTTTGCCCTGGCCAGCATGGCTCAGTTGGTCAGAGCATCATCCTATAACTGAAAGATGGTGGGTTTGATTCCCTGTCAGGGCACATACCTAAATTGCAGGTTCAGTCCCGGTCTTAACATGTACAATTCCCCAATCTGGGTACAACGGGAGGTAGCCAATCGATGCTTCTCCCTTGCACTGATGTTTCTTTCTCTCCTTTCTTTTCTCTTAAAAACAATGAAAAAATGTCCTCAGGTGAGGATAAAAAAATTATATATACATAAATATATATGAATGTTTAAATCCAGTACATAAAATGAATTTGGCTCAATTGCTTTTGGAAACTGAAAGTCATGCAAAAAGTAAAAAGGTTCTGACATAAGAAAAGGATACCCTAGCACAGACCACACTGGAATAAAAAACAAGCAAAAGAAAAATGCAGGAAATTACACTGAGTTCAAGAGTTTAAGGTTTGGAGTCACAGATCCAGTTTGAATCTTGTCACTGCCCCTTATCAGCAGTGTGATTTTGGTCTAGTAACTTAAGCTCCCTGAGTTTATGATGGGTAATCTTGGTACCTAAGCACTAAGTACAGAACCATAAATGAGTATTGAATGAGGCAATAAATGCAAAATGCTTATTACCATGCTAGAACATAGTAGGTCCTTAATATAAAGTAGTGACTATATGACACTTTAAGGATTTGAGTAGTTTTGTGTATTTTTACTTGAATAATTTAAGAACATATTCACCTAAGGGTTTTCACTAATTTCCAATTTAGAAAGTTTACATCTCACTGTGTATTTGTAGACTGTTGTATGAAATTATAAGTAAATTATATTAGTTACTGCTACTGAAATAAAAAATAAATCTCTGAAGTTTCAGCAAATTAATATAATATTTTATTTCTTGCTCACTCAGCATCCAAAATGGGTCCTGTTTGTTAGTGGTAGGCAACTCTTCTTCAAGTGGCAATTCAGGACCCTGGGCTTATTACACTTTGTCATTTTGCCATCTTCAATGTGACTTCCATATTCACTTAGATTTAACCAGACAGGAAAAGACCATAGAACTTTATTACACGTGGAAGACTTTCTGAACCAGTCTTGGGAGAGCCAACATCATTTCCAACCACATTTCATTGACTAGAAATTAGGCACATAGCCCAATCTAGCTTCAAGGGATTTTGAAGTTTAGATAAAAGCCCAGGAAATTTGGTAATGGACAGCAGTTTCTGCTTCATAAACTACAGTCAAAAATGACAAATGTGACATTAACAACCACAAAAAAGCAAGAATATATTGTATAGCAAAGTATATATATATTCCCGTGTTGAGTACTTTTTTCCCAGTCGAGTATTCAACCACTCTCTACTAATTGTAGTATTTTTATTTCCAATGTAAAAAACCCTCTAGATCAAGATGTAGATCTGCTTTCCTTCAGTGGCTATCATTACCAAGATTCTGGTGCCCAGAGCAGGAAGAAAGAGATGTGATACTTTTAAAAGATGGTTGTTTTAAAAGATTTCTTTCTCTGCAGGTGTCTTATACAAGATGGTACAAAAGTAGGTTCACAGCTGTGAGTACAGAGTTAATTCTTACATTATTATTTATTATTGTATTATTTTCCATACAAACAACTGTAAACCTACTTTTCTACCACCATGTTACATTGTACAAATACACAAATTAAAGGCTAGCTAAGTTTTTAAAATTATATTATATCGATTATGCTATCACAGTTGTCCTGATTTTCTCCCTTTGTATCCCCTCCACCAAGCACAGCAATCTCTCAAGGCAATCCCCACAACATGTTCATGTCCATGGGTCACGTGTATAAGTTCCTTTCCCTATACTGTACTTCACATCCCCATGGCTATACTGTAATTACCTATTTGTACTTCTTAATCCCCTCACCTCTTCACCGATTCTCTTACACCCCCTTCCCAACTGGCAATCATCAAAATGCTCTCTGTATCCATCATTCTGTCTTTTTCTTGTTTGCTTAGTTTGTTTTTTAGATTCAATTGTTGATAGATATGTATTTAGTGCCATTTTATTGTTCATAGTTTTAATCTTTTTTTTCTTAAATAAGTTGCTTCAACATTTCATGTAATAATGGTTTGGTGATGATGAACTCCTTTAATTTTTCTTGCCTGGGAATAATTTTTTTCTGCCTTTCATTTCTAAATGATATTTTTGCTAGGTAGAGCAATCTTGGCTGTAGGTTGCTGATTTTCATGATTTTATTTTTCTTGCTACTCCCTTCTAGCCTACAGAGTTTCTTTTGAGAAATCAGCTAACAGTCTTATGGGAACTCCACTCTAGGTAACTCACTTCTTTTCTCTTGCTGCTTTTAAGATTCTCTCTTTATCCTTAACCTTAGGCATTTTAATTACGATGTGTCTTGGAGTGGGACTCCTTACTGAGAGTTCCAAACATCCCTCCTGTTTGGGACTTTCTGTACTTCCTGGACTTGCACGTCTATGTCCTTCACCAAATGAGGGAAGTTTTCTTTCATTATTTTTTCAAATAAATTTCCAATTTCCTGTCCTTCTCTTCTCTTTCTGGAACCCTATGACGTGAATGTTGAGCACTTGAAGTTGTCCCAGAGTCTGCTTAAACTATACTCATATTTTTGGATTCTTTTTTCTTCTTGTTGTTCTGATGGCTTTTTTCCTTCCTTATATTCCAAATTATTGATTTAGTTCTTGGCTTCATTCACTTTATTGTACATTTTTCTTTATTTCAATTAGTGAATCCTTTGTTTCTGGCTAGATCTTTTTTACAATGTTGAGGTCCTCACTAAGTTCCTTGAGCATCCTTATAACCAGTGTTTTGAATTCTGCATCTGACAGATTGCTTGTCTCCATTTTGTTTAGCTCTTTTCCTGGAGTTTTGATCTGTTCTTTCATTTGAGCCATGTTTCTTTGTCTCCTTGTTTTGGCAGCCTCCCTGTGGTTGTTTCTATGTATGAAGAGGAGCTACTCTGACTCCATGTCTTGGAAGAGTGGCCTAATGTAATAGGTGTCCTGTAGGCTCCAGTGGCACAGCCTCCCCTCTCACCCAAGCTGGGTAGTTGAGGTGCACCCTTCATGTGAGCTGAGTGCACCCTCCACTAATACTTAAGCTTTGGTTGCTGTTGGCAGATCAATGGCATGGATTTATTTAGACAAGTTAGCTACAAGGATTAGTTGTGACCGCTTACCACCAATCTGCCCTCCGTGGAGGATCAGCTTTGCAGAGGAATGGTGATGTTGCTCTGACATGATCTGTAGCCGTCCACTGAATGTGCAGACTCTGCAGTTTCCTGGGTGGTGTAGGCCAAGGTCAGCCTCCACCTGTGTTTTGCTCGGGGCCACCCTGCCTGAGCTATATAGCAATCTGACATAGCTGCTACTTGTGCTGGGCTTGGAGATTTTTCAAATGAAGCCAAGCAATGAACCTAGGCTGCTGCTAGTGCCCAGACTGTGGCTCATTCAGGCCAGCTGTTGCTTGTTTTAGAGAATTTAAGAAGTCTAGCAGTATGAGCCAAGGCCAGCCATTCATATGGAAAAGCAGCTTGAGTAGGCCTGTAGGATGAGAGGGGTGGAGTTTGTGGGGATCTCTAAGGCAGGTCCAACAGTGTTATCCATCCAGGTTGATGGAATCTCAAATATGGCACCAGCCTGCAGGCTCTGTGGCTCTGTGGGGGGTGGACTCAGTAAAGAGACAATGACCTCTGTTCACCCTGGTGCCAGACACTTCAGTCTCTCCCAGTATGCCACTGATGCCTTCAAGCTGCCACCCTGGTACTGGAGCTCAGGAGTATGAGTCTGAGTAGGTGAGTCCATGTGCGGGTTCTTTAAGAGGAACTGCTTGGGGCTCCAGCAGTTTCTACTACAGACTCAATCCCTGCTGGTTTTGCACCCAGAAGTTGTAGGGATTTATCTTCCTGGCACTGGAACCTTGGGCTAGGGAGTCTGGTGTGGGGCTGGGACTTCTCATTCCCGAGATATCCCTCCCAAATTTTTATCTAGCACTTGTGGGTGTGGCACCAGCGCATTCCTTATCTGTGCCCCTCCCCCCAGTCTGAAGGGATGTTGTTTCTTTAATTCTGTAGTTGTCAGACTTCCATTCAACTTGATTTCTGATGGTTCTGAGTGGTGGTTGTTCTATATTTTAGTTGTAATTTTGATGTGGTTGTGTGAAGAGGTGAAACATGTCTGCCTACTCTGCTATCTTGACCAGAAGTAGTTGGTTATGTATTTTTAAGTTCTTCCTAAAGGCTTAAAGTGGAATCTGTCACCCCAGACTGGGGGAGAGTGCACAGAAAGTAGCCTTGATGCTGTTTAAATGACCAGGAAAAGACAGTGTAAGTGAGATTTTTTTCAAATACATGATTTAATATCAAAATATTTTTCTGCTGCCAAAATCTAAAAGATGAATTCATTTAAATAAGTTGCTTTTATTGAAAATAATGAAATTGGAACTGTTCTGGAAAATCCAAATTGTATAATAACCATAAATTGCATTGTACAAATGATAATTATTGAGGGAATTCACTGTTTAGGAAAGACCACTGGAGGTCAGAGAAAGCTATGTGGTTAGTCCCCCTGTTAATGCCAGCGTGTAGTTGTGCCAAAGGACAGATAGGCCTTTGAATTTTCTTTAAATTCCATAAGGCAATGTGTGTGTGTGTGTGTGTGTGTGTGTTAAATAATATCTCACTAGTATTGAGTCGATAGTTCTCACATTTACTGCTCTGACCAATCATTTAGAGAACTCATTTAAAAATGCATCTAATTAAAAACTGCAGACTCCTGAATTTATCCCTAGAGATTGATTGAATAAGCCAGGGTGGGACCCACGAAGCAGCTTTAACAGATACCCAAATGATCTCAAATCACGTGGTTCTGAGATCATAGCTTGAGAAACATCTCAGATCAGGGAAGGGAAAGGTCCACTCACACAGCTGCCTTGTACCGTAACAAGACTGCTGTAACTCAACATCATCGATCACCACCCACACACAGGGCCATGGTTCTAAGGCTTGACAGGGTTGACTTAGAGGTCCTACCTGCTGGGGCAAGTGGGTGCCCACCCACAGTATCCCATGCAGAATCAGCATCTCAACACTACCTGTAATTCAAGGATTTGCTCAGCATTTTGGCCATCTGGATCCAAACTCACAGCAGACAGTTATGGGGTTGCCAACTACATTGCTTGTTTAGCAACAAGTTTTCCTTCAGCAACTGGCCAGCTTTTGTTCCTTGACAATAAGTTGTCATTTCTAGAGACCTGGCTTTTTCCCCTAAAGTAAGATTACAGTGTCTCTTAATTCTCTAAAAATTAGCTATTATATGTGAAATATTCTTGTTGCTATCAAAATGCCCTGTAAATTACACTCACTTTATTAGGATTGGAGGATAGGAGTATAATATTTGTCTTCATGAACAAAAGCAGGACAAGTGGAGCCACTGATGACTTATTTTTAAGATTTGGTGGTGTTGCTGCTGCTGCATTGCTAGGCTAGCATTTTTAAAGGGTCAAAATTCACAAGAACAATCTCATTTCTGAACATGTATGAGAACATGAAATACAGACTTTTTTCCTCATTTACAATACAAATAACCAAAGATTTTCACAGGGTGTTTTATTTTATTCTAAAGATGCTAGGTACATTTCCAAACATTCATCTAAGTGAAACAGACAGGCATGCTCAAGTGCATGGTACTGACTCAAATTGGTTGTAATAATTTCACCAAGAGAGTCTGTAGGTAAAATATTGGACTGGAACAAAATAGAAAATTTTATAGAGCTTTGTGAAAATACAATGGTGCTTACTTCAAAAGTGCCTTACTGGGAGAGTAATTATTTACTATCAAGAGTTATAAGGAATGAGGTGAAATGAAATAAAATGGGAACATGCAGGAAGCCTATCTGACTTCCTTGTAGTGAGTCATTTAACAGTGAGGTATGTTCTGCCAAGAAAAAAAAATCTCATCAAATGAAGCATTGGAAAGCAGCCTAGACAATGCACTTGGAAATGTATGGTGAAATCCTTTCCATACAAAGGGCTAAAGGAAATCAATGGACTAACCAAACTTAATATACCCTTCGTGCTCCATCACATTCACCCCATTTCAGCATTCTAGGTCCTAATGTTCCTAAAGAGATCATTTCTTTCCATGCATGTGTCAGCACAGGAAACTATTAAATCTAAAAACCTACAGAAATTAATCTTAAAATTGCTAGGGTATATAGTGAAAGGGGAGGTAATAGAAAATATCCAAGCAAGACGCTCGATAGGCAGCTCATAATGAATTGCTGGGCTTTGCCACTGTTAAACTCTATCTACCTCATTTCCCTCTGTCTTCTTTCCCCAGCTTTCCATAGCGTGGTCTGCAATTTCTTTCATCCTGGTCCCAGTCCTTAGGCAATTCAAATACACAGCCCTCTCACTTTTTCTCCTGTCTCCAGTAAGAGGGGATTTAATATTAAGTCCACATTTAGGCTAGGGCTCTAGAGACTCAGTGACTGCTGCTGCATTCATGGGCTCCTCGTTCAGAATCTTGGATCCCTGTTCTTAGTTCCTTATTGCCATGAGTAGACAACCATCATGATCAGGCAGCTTTATACCCAAATACTAAGTAATGACAACTACTTTTGCTGATACTCCCTACTGGTGTTGCCCATGGCTCCTAGGCCTTATACTTATGTGCTAAGGTATAAGTAAGCTCTTTTCCTAGTGTCTCCCATGGGCTTTCTTTAAAAACATTGTTTTTTAAGAAATAACGCAAGAATACCACCTTACTATGAGAATGAGCATCTATTAAGGTATATTCCAAAATTTAGGTCCAAATTTGTCCAAATAAGTAAGATCTTAGTGGATCTTGGTTTTAGATATATTTGCCCAATCCTTTCAATCCAAGCCTTTTCAGATTTAGGCTCTGTTGTTTTTTCTATCCAGTACATTTATTTCTGCTTAAGCTTACCTGGCCACTGAAGAAATAGTGGCTCTACAAAGTTCTTAAGAATGTATCAGACCCTGGTTGATGTGGCTCAGTGGACTGAGTGCCAGCCTGAGAATCAAAAGGTTGCCAGTTCAAATCCTGGTTAGGGCACATGCCTGGGTTGCAGGTTTGGTTCTGGTCAGGCCGAGCCTATGGAAGGCAACCAGTCACTGTTTCTTACATTGATGTTTCTGTCTTTCTCCCTTCCTTCCCCTCTCTCTAAAAGTAAATAAATAAAATCTTTTTCTAAATGAAAAAAAAAAAAAAGGCCGTGGCTGGCGTAGCTCAGTGCCTTGAGCAAGTCTATAAACCAAAGGTCACCAGTTCAATTCCTAGTCAGGGCACATGCCTGGGTTTTGGGCCAGGTCCCTAGTATGGGGCACATGAGAGGCAACCACACATTGATATTTCTCTCCCTTACTTTCTCCTTCTCTTCCCCTCTCTCTAAAAATAAATAAATAAAATCTTTAAAAAATTAAAAATAATAACAAAATAAAAAAAGAACCTGTCAAGACCTCAAGTGTACTTTGTCCAACATCTTTTGCACCGTCAGTTTCTATCTTATCTCTAATCTTTTTGCCAGGCTGTGCTCTGTTCTAACGCTCCCTCGTTCCTTCTCTGATTCTCCTCCTAACTTCTTATCTTCTCATTTGAAGGCCCACACCCATGTGTCTTTCACTGGCACCCAATTTCTCCTGGCTGTATAAACTATGACTCCCAAAGTGGCACATGGAAGCACAGAAATTCCCAGACAAGGCCATGAGATATGCAGTGTGCCACACAAACTGGGGACTTAGAGGGGAGGAAGATATTCCCAAAATAAACAAATTTAATTCAGGCCTAAAAATACTAATATGGACCTAAGTTTAATATAATTGGAATTGTCTCAAATGTAGGTGTTCAAATAGAAAATGCAAATAGCCATTTATGAGAGTGGTGCAATTAAACAATGCTAACATGAAGCACTGATGGGGATGAGGGGAAACAAATGCTTTCATGTATGCTTAATGGAAGTAGAAAGCAGCATGAGTTTTGGAAAATATATTTAGCAATATCCACTGAAATTTAAAAGGTGCATGCATTTGAAACGCAAATCAAAACTATAAGGAGATACTGCTCCACACATGTTACAATGGCTATTTTTAATATGGCAAAAAAAAAAAAGTGCTGGTAAGGATATGGAGAAAAGGGAACCCTTATACACTGTTGATGGGACTGTAAACTGGTACAGCCACAATGGAAAACAGTAGGGAGGTTGCTCAAAAAATTTTTAAATAGACCTACCATTTGATCCAGTGGTCTCTCTTCTGGGCATCTACCTGAAACTTTGAAAGCATTTATTCATGAAGAAATATATACCCCTATGTTTATGCAGTCTTTTGCTTGGAGGCCAAGACATGGAAACCTTAGTGTTCCTCAGTAGATGATTGGATGAAGAAGATGTGGTTCACAGATTGTACTGGGTAGATATTGTTCAGATCCTGACCTCTCCCTTCCAAATAACGTTTTAATTTAATAATGGAATATTAAATGGTACCAAGAAATATGGGTAATGGTGGCATTATAAATATAAGAAAGTTAATATTTTTGGAAATGCATACTGAAGTTTGTAAGGATAAAATGGCATGATCAATTGGATTTGCTTGGAGACATTTCAGCAAAAAATAAACAAATAAATAAAGAGATAGCCCTGGCTGGTGTGGCTCAGTGGATAGAGCACTGGCCTGTAAACTGAAAGGTCACAGGTTTGATTCCCAGTCAGGGCACATGTCTGTGTTGCAGGCCAGGTCCCCAATGGAGCATTCAAGAGGCAACTAATCAATGTATATCTCATGCATCAATGTTTATCTCCCTTTCTCCCTTCTTTCCCTTCTCTGTAAAAAATAAATAAATAAATAGAATCTTTTCAAAAAGAAAAAGGGATATAAATAAATGCACATTTGAACTTCCAATCAAGATGGAGGTGTAGGTAAACATACTTCACCTCATCACACAACTCCAGAGAAAATTACAACTGGACTATAAAGCAAACATCACCCAACTGTCAGAAAATTGAGCTCTATGGAAGTCAGACAACGAAGGATTTAAAGAAGCCACATTCAGGCAGATGCATAGGAGGGGCACAGATGCAGACAGAGGTGGAGGGCATGGAGCTGCAAGAGTGGTGTGGAGAGGTGGTAGAATGGGCAGTTTCACATTCACATGTGGTGGGTTAAAGTCATGAGGGACACTTCAGGAGCTAGGGATCCCAGCCCCAAACCAGACCACCCAGCAGCCCATGGTTCTAGCATCAGGAAGATGAATCTGCATAGCTTCTGGCTTTAAAGACCACTGTGGGTGGGGGTGGCAGAAAAGACCACTGGATTATCAGGAGACTCCTTTGGGAGGGCCCACATAGATTTAGGAATTACTCAGACCCACCCTCTCTGGCATTCAGCACCAGGGTAACAGCTGGAAGGACACAAATGGCTTATGGGGAGAAAGTGAAGTGACTAGAAACAAGGTGAGTGCCAGGAAATAGATTCCTCCCAGACAAGCCTCCAGAAGCCAGGCAGTGGCATTGTCCCCTCTCCCGAGACCTCCCTCTTCGAGTAGCCACAAAGGTGTGAAATGGGTTTCCCCACCATGGTGATTACCTAAGGCTCTGCCCACACAGTTTACAAGTCTGCTCTTCTACATTAAGCCATGCTACTAAGACAGACAGTTAAAGCAGCTCTACCTAAGACAAAGAAACAAACACAAGGAGGCTGCCAAAATGAGGAGACAAAGAGATATGGCCCAATTGAAAGAACAGAACAAAACTCCAGAAAAAGAACTAAACAAAACAGAGATAACCAACCTATCAGATGCAGAGTTCAAAACACTGGGTTGCAGGATGTTCAAAGAACTCAAGGAGTACGGCAACAGCATAAAAAAAAGGCCCAGGCAGAAATGAAGTTTACTTTAAGTGAAATAAAGAAAAATTTATAGGAAACCAATAGTGAAGGGGATGACGCTGAGAATCAAATCAATGATCTGCAACATAAGGAAGAAAAAAACATTCAATCAGAATAACAAGAAGAAAAAGGAACAAAAGAAAAAATGAGGATAGAATAAGAAGCCTCAGGGACATCTCCAAAAATACCAATATCTGAATCTCAGGCATGCCAGAAGAAGAGGAGGAGCAAGAAATTGAAAACTTACTTGAAAAAATAATGAAGGAAAACTTCCCCAATCTGGTGAAGGAAATAAATGCAAAAAGTCCAGGAAGCACAGAGAATCCCAAACAAGTTGGATACAAAGAGGACCACTCCAAGACACATCATAATTAAAATGCCAAAGATTAAAGATAGAGAGAATCTTAAAAGCAGCAAAAGGAAAGAGTTACTACAAAAGAGTTCCCATAAGATTGTCAGCTGATTTCTCAAAAGTAACTTTGCAGACAAGAAGGAGCTGGAAAGTATTCAAAGTCATGAAAGGCAAGGACCTACATCCCAGATTGCTCTATCCAGCAAAGCTCTCATTTAGAATGGAAAGGCAGATAAAGTGCTTCCCAGACAAGGTAAAGCTAAAGGAGCTCATCATCACCAAACCCTTGTTTTATGAAATGTCAAAGGGACTTAAGAAAAAGAAGATCAAAACTATGTACATTAAAATGGCAACAAGTTCACAACTACCAACAACTGAATCTAAAAAAAAAAAAAGAAAATAACAAGAACAGGAACAGAATCATAGATATGAAGATCAGTTGGAGGGTTTCAGCAGCAAGAGTGAAAAGGGGAAAAGGTGGAAAAGATACAGGAATTAAGGAGCATACATTGTTAAGTACAGAATAGACAGGGGGATGTTAAGACTAGTATAGGAAATGTGAAGCCAAAGAATTATATGTACAACCCATGGACATGGACTAAGTGGGAGATTGCTGGAGGGAATGGGGGTACCAGGTAAAGGGGGAAAATTGGGACAACCATAATAGCATAATCAATAAAATAAATACAAAACTGTGATAATTGTTAAATCTGAGTGATAATTGTATGGAAGCTTATTCTATGACTCTATTCTTGTGTTTGAATTTTTCACAATAATTTTCTTTAATTGTACCCCCTCTGCTTTTAGAATGTGTATCAATTTCCATTTAATCAGACATTAAATAGAGACAGAACAGGGTTTGCTTACCTAGTTCAAGCTCCATTAATTTCCCAGTCTAGATCTGTTACAGGAACAGCATTTCAATGAACTACTGGTACTTAAAAAATAAAAAGATGTGATTGCCCCATTTTTTTCTCCCCTTTATCCCCATCCACTCTGCACCCTCATCCCACCAGCATTTCCCACCTTCTTAGTTCATGTCTTTGGGTCATACAGATAAGTTCTTTGGCTTCTCCATTTCCTACACCATTCTTAACCACCACCTGTCTATTTTGTACCTACCATTTGTGTTTTTTATTCCTTGTAGCTTTTCCACCTTTTTCCACCCTCCCCCTCTCCACTGATAACCTTCCATGTGATCTCCATTTCTGTGATTCTCTTCCTGTTCTAGTTGTTTGCTTACTTTGCTTTTGTTTTTTAGGTTCAGTTGTTGATAGTTGTGAGTTTGTTGTCATTTTACACATAGTTTGTTCATAGTCTTGATCTTCTTTTTCTTAGATAAGTCCCTTTAACATGTCATAAAACAAGGATTTGGTGATGATGAACTCCTTCACCTTAACTCTACCTTACCTGGGAAGCACTTTGTCTGCCCTCATTCAAAAAGATAGCTTTGCTGGATAGAGTAATCTTGGAAGTAGGTCCTTGCCTTTCATGACTTTGAATATTTTCCAGCCCCTTGTTGCCTGTGAGGTTTCTTTTGAGAAATCAGCTGATAGTCTTATGGGAACTCCTTTGTAGATAACTATCTCCTCTTCTCTTGCTGCTTTAAGATTCTCTCCTTTTCTCTAATCTTGGGTAATTTAATTATGATGTGTCTTGGTGTTGTCCTCCTTGGGTCCAAGTTGTTTGGGACTCTCTGAGCTTCCTGGATTTCCTGGGAGTCTATTTTCTTCACCAGATGAGGGAAGATTTCCTTAATTATTTTTCCAAATAAGTTTTCCATTTCTTGCTCTTCCTCTTCTCCTTCAGGCACCCTTATAATTCAGATGTTGGAATATTTAAAATTGTCCCAGAAGTTCTTAAGCCTCTCCTCACTTTTCTGAATTCTTGTTTCTTCTATCTGTTCTGGTTGAATGTTTTTTTCTTTCTTCTATTCTAAATCATTGATTTGAGTCTCAATGTCATCCCTTCACTGTTGGTTCCTTGTATATTTTCCTGTATTTCACTTTGCACAGCCTTCACTTTTTCCTCTATTTTGTGACTGTACTCAATCATTTTTTTTGTAAGCATTTTGATTACTACTGTTTTGAACTCTGCATCTTATAGGTTGGCTATCTCCTCATTGCTTAGATATTTTTCTGGGGTTCTGATCTGTTCTTTCATTTAGGCCATATTTCTTTGTCTCAGCACACCTGTTATATTGTAAGGAGTGGAGTCTTAGGTATTTGCCAGGGTGGGATAACCCATGTCACTGTGTTATGGTGCTGTGTGTGGGAGAGTGGTCCAAGAGGGAATAGTATAGCTTGCTCAGCTCTTGCCCTGCTTTCACTCATTTCCCCCCGCTACCCACAAGCAAATTGAGCCATTCTGGTGCTGATTCTTAGGTGGGTGGGCTTTTGTATGTTCTAGGGCCCCATGGGTCTCTCCAAGAAACTCTCCTATGAAACTGGGAGTTTCTCCTGTCACTGAAACCCCCACAGGTTTTCACAGCCAAAGGTTTTGAGGCTTTAGTTTCCCACACTGGAACCCTAGGTAGGGTGGTGTGTCTCATTCCCCAGTTGTTCCTCCTGGCTTATCTGCATGTGAATGTGGGACCACCCAGTCCACCAGCCACCACCTCATCTGCCCAGTCTGCTGCCTTGCTTCATGTCCTCTTCACCCCGGCTTCCCATCTCAGCCCCTCTTACCAGTCTGGATGAATGATTCTTCTTTAACTCCTTGGTTGTCACACTTCCATACAGTTTGATTTTCTGGCAGTTCTGATTGTGTTTTGTTTTTAAATTTGTTGTTGTCCTTCTTTTGATTGTGTGAGGAACCAAAGCATATCTACTTATGCCTCCATCTTGGCCAGAAGTCCTAAATTTAATTTTTTTAAAAAGGTTAATTTCTTTGATCCAACAATCATCTGTGTTAGGAACTAGGAAAACCATATTGAACAAAACAGACAGGCCCTGGATCTCCTGAAGCAAGTATTCATAAAGGGTGCTAATTAATCAAATCACCAAGGATGTTAATGTAACTAAACTACAATTGTGATATATGCTATGAAGGAAAGGTACATGATGCACATACATGTGGGAACTGATCACATCTTCAGGGTCAGGAAAGGCCTCCCCCAGAAGTGAGATCAAAGAATGAATAGGAATATGCTGAGCAGAGAGGAGGGAAAATATTTCAGAAGAGAACAGCATGTACAAGCATTTCCTCAGTCTGTTCATTTGTCACCACATCTACCCTTACCACCCTGGTCCAACAAGCCAAGCTCACTCCCATGTCAGGGCCTTTGTATTACCTCTTCCCTTTGCCTGGAAATCTCTTCCTCATGATCTCTGTATGGTTGATGATGTTTTCATCCAAATCCTAAATATAAGAGAGGCTCCTTCAAGATGGTCTTCCCTGCTCACTCAACAAAGGAGGAGCCAGTTAGTTATTCCCTCTTCTACCAGCTTCAACTTTTCTTAGCATAACAGTTAACAATTATCACTCTCTGATATTTATCTTACTTTGTGTTTGCTTTTTGTAGTTTTCTTCTCATTTATCCCTCTAGAATGAAAGCTTTTTTAGAAGTAGAAACCTTGCCTATCTTTTCCTTGATATAACACTAGAGTCTCAAAGTAAACCAATAAAAACATTCTTCAGATGGAGAGAGCATTGGAAAAATTGAAAGAAGGTTGGTGTGGCTGCAAGGCCACCAGTGAGGAAAGAGGTCAATCTGATTATAAATGGAAATGTGATTAGAGTAGGGCAAGAATAGATAGCAGAACTCAATCAGAAGATATTACAGTGAAGAGAGATAGCAGTAGCATGAATTAGTTGACTTATTAGGAGACATAGAGAAGTGGAGAGATTGAAAAAATATTTACAAAGTAAAACTGTGCTGTTGATGAATTGTATATGGGTAGTTGTTACTACTATGCAACTATTGGAAGGACAGTACCATTCTCTAAGAAAAAATAGGGGGGAGGACTGAGTTTGATGGAGTTACAAGTTTGGTTTTAGATAAAATGAGTTTGTGGCAGTAATATTTTGGGGTCTAATGTTATGAAGAGAAGTATGAGGTACAAAAATAAATCAAAAGTAATTTTTTAAAGATTTTATTTATTTATTTTTAGAGAGGGAAGGGAGAGAGGGAGAGAGAGAGACAGACAGACAGACAGACACAGACATCAATGTGCGGTTGCTGGGGATTATGGCCTGCAACCCAGGAATGCACCCTGGCTGGGAATCGAACCTGGGACACTTTGGTTCCCAGCCTGCGAAAAGTAATTTTTTAAAAAGTAAAAGAATGTGTTGCTATCTACATGGCTCTGGAATCCAGAGAGGTCTAGGGTAAAGACATAAATATAGATGCCATTCTTGTATACATGCTAATTAAAGTCTTGGTTATTCACGAGGTTGTTTAGAGATAGAACATAATATGTAAAGAGAAGAGTGCCTACACTGAGCTTGAGAATGGTGCATTGAAGAGGAGGCAGTGGTGAGGTAGACTAAGAAGCAGGAGCAAAAGAGGCAGGGGAAAAAGCAGAGTGCCAAGGAACAGAGAGGATGTTAAGAAATGTTTCATTGACTTGAACATCATGCTGGGTATGGTGAATTTAGCAAGAACTGGTCTATGAAGAAATCTCTTTTACATAAATGCTACACAAGCACATAAAGCTACGTGACAATCCATGAAATAGTGCTTTTAGGAGCATAAATGAAAAATATCTACCCCAAAACAATTTAAACATCCATGGGGAATACCTACATAGATTATGGTATACCCATATCCTGGAACGCATGCAGTCATTGAAAGTGAGGAAATCTATGTATGATGACATAAAGAGATGTCCAGATAGATAAATAAGGAGGGAAGTACATTACAGATAAGTATGATTGGCCCAATCCTTTTTTTTGGGGGGGGGCGCTTGTATAGATTGATACAGCTGTAAAAAGAGGGACATTAAAATGAATTTGTAGCACTAAGCTCTTCACAGTGAGCTCCTTTTGAAAGTATAGCTAAATAGTGGGAGCAGGAAGATAGGGATGGGATAAAATTTAAATGGTGACATCATAGATCCTTTAACTTTCTAGTATTTCAGATTTTTAAAAAGCTCATTATTGTGTAAAGAGATATTGTTTAAAATTGTAACCCAATGTAAAAGCTGAATCTATTAAAAAATCACTACTTCCAAGAGCATATCAGGCAAATGGCTGATGTCACAACAGGCCAAGAAAGTTCAACTGGCACATTCACTAAGTAGAACTTCTTTTGACATACAAAGACGTTACTTCATGGTTTTAAGTCAAATGCTATGCACACCCAAAGTGGTAGCCTTCTTTAATAAATACTTTTTATCTAATTTGAATTCCCAAATTTTATACAGAATTATCAGAGATCTATGCTTAGCAAGCACTTTCTTGGATTAAGTGGTTTTATTTAGTTTATTTTAAAAATTAATTGATAAATTCTATTTTAAAACAAGCAATGATAAAGAAGAGTCCAGTATTTATGGGTTTATTAATTTTCCTTTACTTTGGCATATGTCTGGTGTGTGTGTATCTGTGTGGGGATGGATACACATACAAATGTACATTATATGAGTATATTTATTTACACTCTATCTATGTAAAAATAATGTTTGTTTTTCCCTGTTGGTGACTGCAATATGCAAAAATCATATGCAAACTGAGACTATTTTTTAAAAATCTTTGTGCATATACAGCTACATGGTTGTATATGGTACTATAAGTTAATTAGTTTATTCCCAAACAGAAGAATCCTCAATATTTACTTATTTATATGAAAATGAAATCATTTCATCCACTTTAATATTTTTAGTCACTAAACTTATACCATTTTCCAGATATGTTATCAAGTACAATTACAAAATAAGTAGATATGATATTTTATAAACTATTTTAGGATGTGTCTTTTAACATTTAAGCACCTTAAGCTTAATTTTTTTTATTTTTTTATTATTTTTTAAACATTTATTTTCTTTCTTTTTTTTAAATACCATTTTTTTAAAGATTATATTTATTTATTTTTAGGGAGGGAAGGGGGAGAGAGAGAGAGAGAGAGAGAGAGAGAGAGAGAGAGGGGAACATCAATGTGCGGTTGCTGGGGGTTATGGCCCGCAACCCAGGAATGTACCCTGGCTGGGAATCGAACTTGGGACACTTTGGTTCCCAGTCCGCACTCAATCCACTGAGCTATGCCAGCCAGGGCCCCTTAAGCTTAATTTTAATAAAAGAAATAAGTCACTAATAGTACGTTGCTATTTACTATTTTAATTCATGCAATTCAAAAATCATGATGAATCTCATAAATGGATCAAGTTTATAAAATGTATCAAAAGCTTGATCAGTCCTGGCTGGTATGGCTCTGTGGACTGGGCAGCAGCCTGCAAACAGAGAGGTCGCCAGTTCGATTCTAGTCCAGGACTGTGCCCGGGTTGTGGGCCATGACCCCAGTTAGGGGCATGAGATTGTTTCTGTTGCTCATGGACATTTCTCTCCCTCTTTCTCCCTCTCTTCCCCTCTCTCTGAAAATAAATATAATAAAATGAAAGTTTTTTATAAAAGCTTCATCAAAGTCTGCTTCATGCATACTTTGTAATTTAAGAATAACTGAGTCCCTCTCCATAGTTAAATAAGAGCATCGACAGTCTGAAGCAAACAAGAAGCAAAAAAGAACTTTAAAGTAAGAGAGATTTGAAATTTTTTTTTCATTTTTGTGTAATTCACTAAGATTTCATTCTTTTTATCACATGATGTTTATACTTTAGATATCAATATAATTTATAATCACAATGTATTAAGCATGAGAGAAGACACATGAAGAGTAATGGATTTTTAAAAATACACAAAGCAAATACTGATTTCTGATAATACATAACACCTCAGAATCATCTGGATATGAATGTAATTATTTTGTTAAGTATCCTTACACTGCAGCTCTTGCAAGCCAAACTAAATATGTCAAGCACAAAACTCCTATACTCTTATGAAATCCTGAAATGTTTAGGAGCTTAATACTAAAGACTAATTTTTAAAGTAAGCATTGTATGTGTCTTTGAGTTGCTGAGGAGAAATGCCAAAAAAAGTTTTTGGTCCATTGTCCTACCTTTACACAGTGTCTATCTAATCATCTTCAAGGACTTAGATGGTATTTTATTATTTTTTAAAAATATTTCAGTTATGATGATTTCGCAACTCTCTTGTTACCTATTCCAGTGTTTAACATTCCTTTTCGTCAGGAATTCCTTTTCTAAGGTAAACTACAAAGACACAGTAAAAGAGGACTAAAAGGACTTTATAATCATGTCTTTCTAAATAAAAATGAAAGGGTATTCCCTTAGGGCACTTTACTGTCCTGAGTCAATTAGGACTGTGGGCTTGAGCAGGAAGGTCAGTCTTAGAGAACTGCTCTCTGGGAGGCACTTGCCTTGGTGGAGGCGAACTCAGGCTCACAGTTGCTGGTGACCCAAAGTGCTCTAACGACAGAATCTGAAAGGAAGGGAAGACAGCTCTGGCTTGGCTGGGCTCAAGCATCTGCCCTCTTAGAGGCTTTTCCTGCCTCTTTTGGCCTCCCCTTTCTTCACTATGAACCCCAAGATCTCATAAGAAGCAAACAAGGGATAGCACTCTGCAAGTGTAAAGCGGCATAGAATTTTAATGTCTTTGTTGTTTATCACCATCTCCAGGTTTGCCCCCAACCTCTCATCTTTCCTCTGTGTACCCGTCCTCCTACCACCACACTTGTACATGTACAAACCCTGGGACTGGAGATTATTTCTAGAGGGCCCTGTTCTGTACCAATCAGATAAACAAATCCCAGCAAACCCAATTACCATTTATTATCATATTAATATATCACCACTATTACATTTGCATTTTAAAAGGAACTTTCTTCAGATAAAAATCTTATAAAAGCACCTTGGTGAGCCAGTGGCAAGGTAATTTTTTTTTCAGAAAGTTAAGTCTCATTAATAGTTTACTCATGGCAATGAGGAAGTAAGGAAAGAAATCATTACCTTTGTAAAAAGCATTAATTTGTCCATGGAAAATGCTATGCTGTTTGGTAAATTTAGAGTGTATTTTATTCCTTTTCAGCTTCTAGTGTCCTGTTTAATTCCTGTTACTTTTACTTCTATGTTACAGAAAGCAAAGTTAGTTATCTCATTCTCAGTGCTAATAAAATTGATGCTGAAAATCTGACAGAGAAAACAGATGGGTTTTTCCTCCAAAGACCCATCAAACCTCTGCCCACAGCCAGGCCTTGTTTCCTGGATCCTGCATGTTTTATTGTGTGGTGCCATTGAGGACATATCATGGGCACAATAAAAACGCCAGATTGATTTTTTTTCTGGAAGGACATTCTCTCACACTCATGTTAGTAGTTTATTATAACTCAGGACAGTCAGATGACAAATTTCTGAGCTACAGAGCAGTAGAATATATGAGTTCTAGCCCGAGATTTACCATTACAAACCCCAGGGCAAAGCACCTGATTTTTCTTAATGCAGATTCTAATTCAGTAGTTTTAAGGTGGGGCCTGTGATTCTGTGTTTCTAATGTATTTCTTTGAAGATGGTGCTGGTTTTCTCAGATCACAGAGCAGTAAGACCTGAGATACCTAACTCCTGTGTAACTTGTTACACAGTGCATCTGTGTATCACAACAGCTGAGAAAACATTTGGAAATTAAAAACCTATGTAAATGGGAAGTTTATTACTTAAGGTACTTTAGCACCTTGCTTTTGAAACAAACTCAATATGAAAATCTAACAACAAAATGAATTAAAAAATTAGGAAATAATTTACTTTTCTTATGATTCTTTGCTTTATAGGCGATGCCACAGTGATTTTTAAAAATTATTGACATCCTTAACATATTTAAGGTGAGTCAATGTTAAAAATACATTTAATTCATGGCTTTTTGTGGGTACAACCATTTTATAATGCTGTATGCCTATACTTTGTCATAAACTTAAATGACATGTGCAAGTCAGATCCTATTTATTACCTAGATGATCATTCTGTTTCTATCTATCTGATCTAAAGTCTTAATGGAACTCAATTCAAAGAACTAATTTGACTGTTTTTCCCCGCTGAGTGGATGAAGGGCAGCTGCAGCACTTTGTGTTGTGAGGAGAACATGCATTTACTATTATACTGAAAAAAATCAACTCCAGCCAGAGCAGTAAATGAACCACCCTAGAAATAATGAAGTCTACTATTTTAGAAAAATAGAAAGATTTTAGAGACTCACAAAGGCAATATCTCTTTGTTAGTTTGCAAAATTTCTTTATATCATTTTAAGCCTATACCTAGTTCAACCTAGGGTTTATGGTGAGATATTAAAAATAAATAGTTCTGAATTAGTGAAGCATATGAAGCCAAAATCTTCCAGTTGATAAAGAGAATAAGAAAGAGACACACTGAGAATAAGAAATAACACACTGAATGTATGTGTGTGTTAATGTGAGGACTAGTTTTTGCCAACTACCAGATTTCTTGCAAATTTACATTGAGCCAGTGAACCTAAGAATGAAAACAGCACATGGATCATTAAGGACTGCCTAAGCAGAGAAACGAATAAAACCACAGATGTCTTGGATATGTGGATCAGAAGTTGGCATGAGGTATTTATTAAGCTGTATCTAAAAATTATAGCATCAGTTTGAGTGATTTTGCAATTTGGCCTCTGAACAGAAAAACAAATATAAAAGTAAAATACCTAGTTTTTTTCAAAGTCATAATTTAAAGAAGAAAAAAATGCTTCTCTGGCGCCCTAATTGATCTGAGTAGCAATAGTCTGGCACTTCCATCTTATTCCCCTTTCCAGTAGGTAATTGATCCATTGGAAATATTTTGTAAAACATAGTCTTTTCTCTCTTTTTTTGTGTTAATAGCTCTTTGTTTATATGACTGTATGTGGTATTGATTACAAAGACATTTGTTGGATTCTAGTTTTATACTTATGCATTTATAGGAACACACCAAGGATTAGGAGAGACTCAATATATATTCTCAATTTATTGAGTAGTAAAACCAGGAACAAAGAAATAAGCAAAGTCAGAGATTAGATGACAATGTACTGACTTTGATTGAATCCAGTACAGGAAGATAGTTAACTGCTTCCAAAAGTGTTTATAAAAGTCTTGGTCATAAACTGTATATTTGCCTAGATACTAAAAGCTGTTTGATGTACACACATTCCTAACAGTGCTAGTTACAATAGCCAGAAAGGGAAACTGCCCGAATGCCCTTCAATAAATGAATGAATGGATAAACAAACTGTGACATTCATAATATTCTATTATATATAATATTATATGTAATATGTTGTATATCATAAATATAATGGAATATTATTCAGACAGAAAAAGGAAAAAATACTGATAGCTGCTGCAACATGGATAAACCTGAAAAGAACTATGCTAAATAAAGAAGCCAGATGAAAAAAGGTCACTTATTGTATGATCCTATTTATATAAAATATCCAAGGCAGGTAAAGCCACAGAAAACAAACTGGTGGTTAATAGAGGTTGACGGAGGGGACGAGAGTGCTGATGGCTTGACAGGCAGAGGTTTCTTTCTGGAGTGGTGAAGGCGTTTCTGAACTGAGAGGCAGTCGTTCCACAGCACTGTGGATATATGTACTAAATGCACTAAATTTCACCTCAATAAAAACAGTTTGAGAATGAACAAGTATAAGTGCAATTAATTAACACTCAATGCCTAATTAGCATTAAGCCTGGATGATAGTAGGTATTTAATAAACATTCACTGAATGACGAATATGTAATGCGATTAGAGTTCTCTTGCTACATGGCCTCTTTTCAGAGAGACATCTTTCAGATTTTGGGATTATTACCCCCTTCAGAAAACAGCAGACCCGAAAGCATTATTAAAACCCCAGGATTTAGAAGGGAGAGAAAGGGTAGATGACAAAGAGTCCAACCTCATTATTTTACAAGGCCCGCAGACATGCTGCCCTTGATTAGACTGCACAGTCAGTCTTAGTAGACCAGAATAGAGGCTGCAGATTTCCAGCACTCTTTGCCACTCCCCGCTCTTCAGCCCTGACCCGAGATCCCCGAGAAGGGTGGAGCCTGGTGGAGGAGGAAAGAGTTGGCCAGACAACGGCTGTAATAAAGTTAATTTACTCTTGTGATCAGGACCCAGGCCATATTTGGGTGTGGAGGGAACACAGCTGTACTAAGAAGAGGAAAAACAAAGTGGGTGGTAAATAAATTATCAAAAGTATAAAATGCAAATATCCCAATGGTGGATGCAATTCTATTCCCAGGAAGCAGATACTTAGAATTCTTAACTCTTATTCATAAGAGAGGTTAATTTTGCTTGAAAGGAGAAAGATGGAAGTAGGTCCCACTTAAAGCGAAGGAAAATAAATGCATGTATGCCTCATACAAATGCATTAAAATTATTTAAAGTTTGATAGCATTTTACAATGAAGATCTATTTCAGAGGAAATTTGGCTAACAGTGTAGGGCTTATACTTCTGTATTTTGTAATAATGCAATTTGCTTGCATTTATTTTTGATTCCTTATCCTTAACTATACTACTTTAGAATTTCCATTTTTAAAAATCCATCATAAGGAGGCTTTTCCTATAATAAAGTTCACTGACACAAGATCAAAGTTAACATAAAAGGAATATTAGAGTATTTCTTCTTCTTCATTAATCCTTACCCGAGGATAATGTTTACTAATTAGAAAGAGAGAAAGGCAGACAGAGACAGAGACATTGATGTAAGAGATTAACATTGATCTGCCGCCTCCTGTATGTGCGTTGGGGATTGAACCCACAACCTAGTTATGTATCCTAACTGAATTGAACCCACATGCAACCTTTTGGTGTACAGGATGCTCCAACCAACTGAGCCACCTGCCAGGGCTCTTCTTTTTTTTTTTTTACTTAATGCTAAAACAAATGTGAATCGAGCTTTTAAAGTGAGTGAGTGAGTGAGTGTGTGTGTGTGTGTGTGTGTGTGTGTGTGTTGAAGTTCACTGCTGATGGAAATGGGCCAAGGACTATAGTACTAAGAACTGGCTCTTTGCCAATTGCCTTTGGTTTTAGAGAAGGCGAGCAGGAGCCCACAGAGAATGCTCTCAGCACTGGTGGGAGGTTGTTTGAAGTTGAAGGGGTCAGCCTATTTGATGCCCAGGAGCAGAAAGAAACAATGGTTCTCTGATCATTAGGATAGTAAGCCCAGCAGGGGAGCCCATCAGCTTTGTTTTCTTTCAGACACAAGTGTCTCCCTGCTATGCTTAATCTTGCAAGGACTCTAACTTTGAGGATCGCAGTATCTTTGTATGCTTCAAGCTGATTGTGAATGCTTACTTAGCAAACTTTTTCTTCCATAAGCAGACATTATAGAAGGTGAAATTTTATGTCTTGATCCTGTTCAAAGCATTCTGTAAACCATAGCAGCAGTAACACTGAGAAGTAACTAAGATGAATGCCCATTTCTCATCAGACTACTTATGTATGTTTAATTCCCTTTTCTAGCCATTCCTTTCTCTTTCGATATCTTTAGTTCTCTTTATATATAATGTCAGTTGATTCTGTTTTCTTCCACCCCCCCCCCGCCCCAGCCCTTCTTCCCTCTGTATTTTCATTATTAAAATACTTTTCCAGCCGTCGGGGTGGCTCGGTTGGTGTGAGTGTTGTCTGGTAATGTCAAGTTTGAGGGTTCAGTCCCTGGTCAGGGCACACACAAGAATCAACCAATGAATGCATAAACAAGCAAATAACAAATCAATGTTTCTCTCTCTCTCATCAATAAATACAAGAAAAAAATTAAAACACTTTTCCAGGTTTGATCCTTTAATTGTACATAAAATATTTCTTACCATAAGACTTTCTCATTTTAAATATTCAAATCAATGTGAATTCCCACTTCTAGGATTTCTTATCATGCCATATCCCTCATAGGGTCCAAACTAATCTTTCTTAGCTCTGGTGCCTATGCTGTTTTTTCCCTTATCTGTATCCTTTATATAGTCATATTTCTCTGACTTCTTTAGTGATCTGACTCTTCAACATCATCTTTTTCATTGAGAAAAGTTCAGTTTTTAACTTTAAAGATTCTTTTGACAGTAACTGTAAAATTTTAGTAATTTACATGAACTCCAATTTAGAAGTATCGTTTGAATTGATCTATGTTTAACATTTAATTTACCTCCTATTTCTGCAAGCTCAGCTCTTATATGGAGCTGTACCCCTTTATTGCTGAGGTAGCAGTTCCCTGAGCCTTTGGACAAAAAGAACAAGCACTTTGAAGTCAGTTAGCAGCTACTCATGTCTAGACTTTGCTCCTAGAATTTTCTTGGTACTTCATCTGAGCCTGAAGCCCCAAGTGCGATAAGCTAAGCTCTCCATTACAGATGCTTTTCTGACTCACAGTACACAACCAGATGCCGTCACAGCAGAAACAAATGTTAATGTGGGAATACTGGAAAGCAGCCTCTTAGATGCAACAGGTTCAGGAAACAATGAACAATAAGATGGCAGACACCACATACTCACTGAACTTAGAGACACTGGTGGGTTCTGCACATGCTTTGCATTTAGGCCAAAAAAATTTAGATATGAGTATTCCATGAAGGGTAATAAAAATATTTTAAATTTGCAGAAATCCTTTTCTCCCAAGAGATCAAATTACGCTAGTACACCTTAAAGCCAAGGACAGATTACTAAGAGGAAACTGAAAAGCGTAGAGAAGTTGAGTTGACAAAGCAAGTCTGTAGCCAAGATATAATTGAAATTTAAGCCTTTACTTATTTCAGAGAGTTGACAATTACTCAGTGATTATAGGAAGTGTAGACAAATAACAAAATGTCCCTTTTCTCCCAGATCATTCCAACCAGTAACTGAGGCCTTAAACTACACACGTAAAATTAATTGGCTAAACAGAGATTCAGAACAAATTCATGCAACCATGCCAGTGGCTAATCTTTACAATATAGGGAAAATATAATATTACATGAATATTTTGTTGCTAATATTTTCATTAACAATATTTCACTAAAGCACGATTACATGAAAAGATAAAAAAGCTAGTAAAGCAGGGATGTCAAACTCATTTTCACCAGGGGCTATATCAGCCTGGTGGTTGCCTTCAAAGGGCTGAATGTAATTTTAGGACTGTTCAAATGTAACTACTCCTTAACTGTTAAAAGAGTTGAGATTACATTTAGCCCTTTGAAGGCAACTGTAAGGCTGATGTGGCCCCCAGCGAAAATGAGTTTGACACCACTGTTAAAGTCTAAGAGCCTATTTATGTTTGAGAAACAGATGTGTCACAGTGGCTGTTGTGTCATTTTATGCAAAGTTGATAGAGCTTGCTGAAGTCCAGAATCCTATATGTTTTTAATACCTATTTAACTTCTAAGTTGAAGAGTCTCCCAATTACAGTAAAAAAGAAGTATAGTAATGAAAATGACAACCTTATACGGACTTACTCTAACAGGCTAATAGTGGAAAAGAACTTAAACCTAAGATAACAATAACATTTATAGAGAAGCGAATAAGACATTTTTGTCATTCTGTAAATGTATAACATAAGAATGTTTCCTTAATTAACATAAATGGCAGACTGTTTGAGGAAATTACTAATTCAGTGTAAATGAGCTGGCTGTATAACTGGTTACTTGACATTCAATTATTTTGCATGTTTAATTCCATTTTATTTTGAGTTAAGAATAAAATGCATAAAATATAATATTTTTAAAAATCCTTGGAGAAACAATTGGCTTCTTAGAAATTATAATGAAAAGGTAAGATAGCTATAAATGAAAGTTAGAACCCTAAATAAATGACAGTTACTCAAATTTTGATTACCAAAAGTGGGATCGTGTTTTCTGAAGTATATATTTCATTGAAATTTCTCTTGCTTAGTCAAATTTCCAATTATTAGATGAACTCAATTTCCTTTCCTTGACCTATTATTAGCTGGGAAATTATTTACTCTTTTATTAGGTTTTTAGTGATTACTGTAATTATTATGACATTTGTGATTTATCAAAATGAGATATATATTTACACTTACACCATCTTTCCAGAGAATGTTAGACTCTAAGGACACTGTAATAATATTTTATCCTTTCTAAATACTATTGTTCTTTATTCTCTCCATATTTTCAAGACCAAAAGTCATTATTACTGTAAATATTATGCAGTAAATATTCATTTAGATTTACTCAAATGTTTAAATTTCATTGCTTTCTCTGCTACATACATCCCCAATGAGGATCATTTTTTCCTACCTAAAGAATACCCAATAGTATCCACTTTAGTGTAAATATGCATGTGACTAATTCTTTCATTTTTTGTTTATATAAAATGTCTTCATTTCCCCTTCATTATTGAAGAATATTTTCACTGTGCATGAATTTCTGGTTTTGTTGTTTTTTTCTTTCAGTGTCCCAAAGTTATCATATCATTGTGTTCTGGCTTCCATTGTTTCTGTTGAGAAGTTAGTTGAGTACTCTTACTCTAATTATTGCTCCTTTGACACCCAGCAGTTTTCTTCTTGTCTGGCTGCTTCCTCCAAATACCTGGTGGATTTTTTTCCCTCTTTATCTTTTCACAGATTTGTCTGTGATAAACCTAGTTATGAATTTCTTCTGGTTTATCCTATTTAGAGCTGATAGGAAATCTTGAATTTTAAACTTAATCTTTCAAAAGTTTTGGGACAATTCTCAGCTACTATCTCTTTTAGATATGTCTCTTTTCAGTTTCTCTATTCTTCTTAGATTCAATTATATCTATGTTTGCTTTTTACAATTTATCCTCTATGACTCTTGCACTTTTGCCTATAATTTCCACCCTTTTGACTCTTGGTGCTTCATTCTCAATATACCTTTTGTTCTAATGTGTCTAGACTGAGTTTTAATTCCAGCTTTTAATTTGTTTTTATTTCTTGGATTCTATTTGAAACACTTTCAAGTATTTTATTTTCTATATCTCTCAAAACTTTTCATCTTACCATCGTAAAGATGGTAAATACAGTTACTTTAAAGTTTATTTCTGATAACTATAATGGATCTTGAGGACCAAATTTTGTTGTCTATTATTGTCTGCTGGTTCTGAGTTATGTTGTCATATCCTTTGAGGTACCTGGTTATTTTTCATTGTATGCTAGACATTGTATTTGAAAATGCTTATACAAATAATTTGATGCTTACAATAATGCTGCATAGTAATACTGCATAATAAATTTGTTTTTCTTCTGCCAGGCTCTGGGATACTAGCAATCTTGATTAGTCTTAATCAAATTCTAGGGATTAAGATAACACAAAGCCTAGTCCTTGAGAACTGATCTATATTCTGCTCACTAGTTTTCCTAGGGTTCAGCCCTTCAGATTCCAACCCAAACATGGAGAGTGGTTTACCATGGCTACTCCTCCTTTGCAGATCCATCCAGATCTTAGACTCCAACTTTTGTCATCCTAATTCCATGAGGCTAATAAAAGTTTTAATTAAGAGTCCAATAATAAGAGTACTGATTGGACTCTTGATTTTCTTCTTTAATTACCAAATGTTTCCAGGAAGAAAGTAACTATGAATAAGAAGCTTACTTTGGATTTTCAGCTTTTCTCAGATATTGTCCTTAAAGTCTTCGTTTGAATTTGATGTTTCCAAACAAATTTATTCTGAAGTTTTGTTTTATTTATTTTTTTTGGTTTGGATTTTAGCATTTTCCTAGCATTTTAAATTATCCTTGATGGGAGAATTGGCCCAAATTACTTAGTTTTTGATTACTACAGGCAGAAGTTAATCTCATAGTTAGGCACTTTAGACACAATCAGCTAAAGATAAACATGTAAATTTGAAGACCAATAATCATCACCTCATTCTCAATCTAACATATATTCCTAGAGACTCCTACTTACTTAGAAATGCAAGTTGATTTAAGACCAATCAATAACTTTGGTTTTGCTCTAGAATTTACACATTGTAGGTAGAATGTCAGATCCTGTGATCACTGTAGAATTGGGTATTTTGAAATGTCTATCTATATATTTGGTATTTTCTGTGTTAAAATTGTCTGCAAACATGTATATAGACTTTGCCCTATTTGTTTGCCTCATAAAATTAAAGTCTAAGTTGATTATATATTTACACAGGGGTTTCTCTGATAAATAAATGAACTCAAAATAAGTCAAAGACCTAAATGCAATAGCTAAAATAATAAAAACATAGATGAAAAGATAGAAGTAAATCTTCATGACCTTGGATTCAGCAATGTTGTCTTAGATATGACACCA
Source organism: Phyllostomus discolor (assembly GCF_004126475.2). NCBI lineage: Eukaryota > Metazoa > Chordata > Mammalia > Chiroptera > Phyllostomidae > Phyllostomus > Phyllostomus discolor. Next base: position 68,104,435 of record NC_040906.2, read on the forward strand.
ACAGCACAGGCAGCAACTACAACAAAATAGATAAATTTAACTTGATCAAAATTAAGAACATTTGTGTGTCAAACCACACTATCAAATATGTGCAACAACAACTCACAGAATGGGAGGTGTATTAGCAATTCATATATTGGACAAGGACTTTTACTTAGAATATATCAAGTACACCTACCACTCAATAATAAAAAGCCAGATAATCCCATGGGCTATGCATTGTCCCACAGACCAAAAGGTCACCGGTTCAATTTCTAGTCAGGGCACATCTTTGGGTTATGGGCTGGGTCCCAGTTGGGAGCATGTAGGAGGCAAGTGATTGATGTTTCTCTCACACATCAGTGTTTCTCTCCCTCCCTTCCCCTCTAAGAATAAATAAATAAGTCTCTTTAAAATTGGGCAAAGGATCAGAATAAATATGTCTCTAAAGAAGATAATAAGTACATAAAAAGATGCTCACCATCATTAGTCATCAGAGAAATGCAAATTAAAACCACAGAGATATCATTTCACACTCATTAGAATGGCTATAATAAAAAAGATAATGAAAAGCGTTGGTAAAGATACGAAGAAATCAGAACCCTCTTACTGCTGATAACAATGTATAATGGTACAGTTACTTTGAAAAGAGTCTGACAATTCCTCAAAAGTTAAACATAGAGATGCACCTTGAGTCTGGCCAAAATGGGGGCCTAGGGAGATAAACTTCACTTCCTTGCACAGCGCAGAGAAGGATAACAACCAATTTAAAAATAAAAACCAACCAGAACTGCTAGAAAACTAAACTGTATGGAAGTCTGACAACCAAGGAGTTAAAGAAGAAACACTCAACCAGACTGGTAGGAGGGGTGAAGACAGGCAGCCAGGCAGAAAGGATACATGTGAGGCATCTGGAGGACTGGGATGTCCCACATTCATGTGTAGATGAAAACCAGGAGGAACAACTGGGCAGTGAGCAATCCCAGTGCAGGAGAGACAGAGCAACCCAGGGTTCCAGTGCCAGGAAAATAAAGCCTCATAACCTCTGGCTGTAAAAAGCTGGGGTGCTGCAGAGACAGAAGACACTGCCAGTCTCTCAGGAGAGTCCATTTCAGGGGCCCACGGGATCCTAGAACACACACAAGCCCACCTACTCAGGGAATTAGCATCAGGGCAGCAATTGGAAGGGTGCCAGGCACTTGCAGAAGTGGGGCAAGTGACTGAAACTTGAGTGAGAGATGAACAAGCAGCATTGTTCTCTCTATGACCATCCCCACAACATACAGCACCACAGTGCAGTGACCTAGGTTGCCCTGCCCTGGCAAATACCTAAGACTCCACCCCTTAAAATGTAACAGGTGCTCTGAGACAAAAATATGAAAGAACATATCAAAACTGCATAAAAAGAACTAAGTGACAAGGAGATAGCCAACCTATCAGATGCAGAGTTCAAAACACTGATAATCAGGATGCTCACAAAAATGACTGAGTATGGCCACAAAATAAAGGAAGAAGTAAAGGCTGTGCAAAGTGAAATAAAGGAAAATGTACAGGGAACCAACAGTGAAGGGAAGAAAACCAAGACTCAAATCAATGGTTTGGAACAAAAGAAAGAAATAAACATTTAGCCAGACAGAAGGTTTTTCAAACAGAATGAAAAAAACAAGAATTCAAAGAAATGAGGAGAGACTTAAAAACCTCTAGGATGACTTTATACGTATCAACATCAAAATCATAGTGGTGCCAGAAAGAGTAGAGGAAGAGCAAGAAATTGAAAACTTACTTAAAAAAATAATGAAAGACAACTTCCCCAATCTGGCAAAAGGAAACAGACATACAAGTCTAGGTAGCTCAGAGTCCCAAACAAGTTGGACCCAAAGAGGACCACACCAAGACACATTATAATTAAAATGCCAAAGACCAAAGATAAAGAGAATCTTTTTTAAAAAAAAAAGATTTTATTTATTTATTTTTAGAGAAGAAAGGGAGAGAGATAGAGAGAGAGAAAGAAACATCAATGTGTGGTTGCTGGGGGTCATGGCCTGCAACCCAGGCATGTACCCTGACTGGGAATCGAATCTGCGACACTTTGGTTCACAGCCCACGCTCAATCCACTGAGCTACGACAGCCAGGGCAAGAGAATCTTTTTAAAAATATATTTTATTGATTGTGCTCTTACAATTGTCCCATTTCCCCCATCACTCCCCCCCACCCTATACACCCTCTCCCATGCACATTCCCCCCCTTTATTCATGTCCATGTGTCATAAGTTCTTTAGCTTCTACATTTACCATACTATTCTTGCCCTCCGCCTGTCTATTTTCCACCTACCATCTATGCTACTTATTCTCCATACCTTTTCCTCCTCTCTCCTCCTCCCACTCCCCTGTTGCTAACCCTCCATGTGATCTCCATTTCTGTGGTTCTGTTCCTGTTCTAGTTGTTTGCTTAGTTTGCTTTTGTTTTAGGTGTGGTTGTTAATAACTGTGAGTTTGCTGTCTTTTTGCTGTTCATATTTTTTATCTTCTTTATCTTAGATATGTCCCTTTAACATTTCATATAATAAGGTCTTGGTAATGATGAACTACTTTAACTTGGCCTTATCTGGGAAGCACTTTATCTGCCCTTCCATTCTAAATGAAAGCTTTGCTGGATAGAGCAATCTGGGATGTAGGTCCTTGCCTTTCATGGCTTGGAATACTTCTTTCCAGCCCCTTCTTGCCTGTAAGATCTCTTTTGAGAAATCAGCTGACACTCTGATGGGAACTCCTTTGTAGGTTACTGTCTCCTTCTCTCTTGCTGCTTCTAGGATTCTCTCCTTCATTTTTACCTCGGCTAATGTAATTATGATGTGCCTTGGTGTGGTCCTCCTTGGGTTCAACTTCTTTGGGACTCTCTGAGCTTCCTGGACTTCCTGGAAGTCCATTTCCTTTGCCAGAATGGGGAAGTTCTCCTTTATTATTTGTTCAAATAACTTTTCCACTTGTTGCTCTTCCTCTTCTCCCTCTGGTATCCCTATAATTCAGATGTTGGAACATTTGAAGATGTCCTGGAGGTTCCTTCTCCTCATTTTTTTGAATTATTATTTCTCCATTTTTTTCTGTTTGGTTGTTTCTTTCTTCCTTCTGGTCCACTGTATTGTTTTGAGTCCCAGTTTCCTTCCCATCACTATTGGTTTCCTGTGCGTTTTCCTTTATTTCTCTTATTGTAGCCTGCATTTGTTCATCTAATTTGCTACCAAAATCAACCAATTCTGTGAGCTTCCTGATCACCAGTGTTTTCAACTGTGCATCTGATAGGTTGGCTATCTCTTAGTCACTTAAAAGGATGGGTTCTGGGGCTTTGATTTGTTCTTCTGTTTGAGCCATCTCTCTGTCTCTCTCTCTGTATTCATTTGGTCCGGCTGCACCTGTTACAGTAAGGGGTGGAGCCTTAGGTGTTCACCAGGGCGGGGCACCCCAGTCACTGGGTTGTGATGTTGTATGTGGGGGCAGGAACAATGGTGCTTGCTCCACTCTCTGTGGGACCTCAGTCCCTTCTGCTGCTTCCCTCGAGCAAACTGGGCCCATCTGGTGCCAATTCCCGTGTGGGTGGGCTTATGCACACCATGGGACCCTCCAGGGACCTCTCCTGTGAGGCTGGTTGTCTCTGTGTGTCTCAACTCCCACAGGTTTTCTCAATCAGTGTCCTGAGGTTCTGTTTCCCAGTGCTGAGATCCTGGGTTGTGTGCACTGCCTTGCTTTACAATCGCCACCTCACTGGGTCTGTCAGCTGCCACTTGTGCACTCAGGGTCCACCCACTGAGGTCCTGCGTGCCCCCAGATGCCTTATGTGCCCAGTCCCAACTCTCTGCTCTCCACACGGTGACCCGCAACTGGCTGCTGACTCCAGCCCTCCTACCTGTCTGGATGAACAGGTCTATTTCAACTTCTTGGTTGTTTGAGTTCCATTCAGATCAATTTTCTGTCAGTTCTGGATGTTATTCTGTTTCTAAATTGTTGTTGTCCCAATCTTGGTTGTACGTGGAGGCATGGTGGTCCACCTATGCCTCCATCTTGGCCGGAAGTAAATAAAGAGAATCTTAAAAGCAGCAGAGAAGAAAGTTACCTACAAAGGAGTTCCTATAAGATCGCCAGCCAGTTTCTCAAAGGAAGCCTCGCAGGCAACAAGGGGCTGGCAAGACGTATTCATTCATGAAAAGCAAGGACCTATATCCAAGATAGTAATCTTGGCAAAGCTATCCAGCAAAGCTATCATTTAAAATGGAAGGGCAGATAAAGTGCTTCCCAGACAAGGTATAGCTAAAGGAGTGCATCATCACCAAGCCCTTAGTATATGAAATGTTAAAGGGACTTCTCTAAGAAAAAGAAGAAGATCAAAGCTATGAACAGAGAATGACAACAAAGTCATAACTATCAACAACTGAACCTAAAAAGAAACAACAACAAAAAACTAAGCAAACAACTAGAACAGGAACAGAATCATAGAAATAGAAGTCACATGGAGGGTTATCAACAGGGACGGGGAGAGGGGAGAATGGGGGAAAAGGTAGAGGGAATAAGAAGCATAAATGGCAGGTACAAAATAAAGAGGGGAAGGTTAAGAATAGTATAGGAAATGGAGAAGCCAAAGAACGTATAGGTAGGACCCATGGAAATGAACTAAGTGGGGGAATGCTGGAAAAAATAGGGGTACCAGATGGAGGGTGACAAAGGGGAGAATAAAAATGGGATAACTATAATAGCATAATCAATAAAATATACTTTAAATAAAGTTTTTTTCCATTTTTTTTGTTTTGAATGCAAGGTAAAATGGACTTGAATGCTTCTTTGAATATGACAGATGGTTTAACTCTGATTCATTGAGGTATATTATGAAACAAATATGGTACTTTTTATAAGATTCTGATCTGATTTTTCACATCCAGCCATGTGATGTTGGTTTGATATTTTATACAAAATTGTAAAATGGAAATACATAAATTCACCTATCACATGGAAAACATAAGTGTATATGAAGAAAGTGACTTCTTCAGGAGTCAGAAGACCAGCCTGCACAGGGACTTGGAGGCTGCAATTGGGAGTCCTTGATCTATCAGTAATAATCTCTTTCGAGGGACCTGAGCCAAGGTTCTTTTTTAAGGTCTTGGTGTATCATCATGTGGGCACATCGCTGCAGTCATTATCCAGTATCCAAAATTGTTTCCTGCTGTATACTGAGTGCTTTATATTGGAAGATTTCTTCATAGAAGAAAATTTAGACAATTTTTGGCTAATAAAGACCAAGAATTGTTTTCATTGAAGACACTGGTAGGATACATGATTAAACATAAAATGTTATCAAAATTTTGCAAAGTAATAGTGCCTGGAGATTCTTGTATGTATCCTGGCAACCCATATCTATTTTCACAAATGAAATTACCACTTAAATGTAACTGATTTCATCTGGAATTTTTTCAGGGCGATTATTAGGAGAGACAATGTGGAGCCTGAAAACAGGATTTGACAGGAGGCTCAGCACATTTGTGAAGCTTGTGCTCTGCTGTGGTTCCATACTTAACTTTCCCATTCTCTTTCTCTCCTTTTATTGCCTAAATATCCTTTCCCTGGTGTCCGATTTAGACTTCATGTGGCCCTTTGTTTCTGTTTTGGGGGAGAATCTCTGATAAAAGAATTCACTTTAAGATGCCAACAACTTGAAACTGCCCCTCCAGAAATCTTTGTAAGTTCAAAAATGCAGTCCCCTCCCAAGGAAAAAAAATATGAGTTCAGACTTATGTGGGGGACATAGTTCAAGCAAAATGTTGGCACATAATTTCTTTCTGCTTAAGAAGTCAATTTGTTTGTTGCCCAGCATAATGAAAGAATCACAATTCATCAATATACCTAACTTTATGAAATGCTTATTTTGATATTTAAGCTATTAAGTGCTTAAATAAGAAAATACCATCAGCCTAGAAATAAATACTCCACAGATTTAGGTTAAAAGTAGAAAGAAAAAGGTCACGATGGTAGATTGGCAACATTTTCCTCCATGTAGCAATCAAAAGCAGGATGAAGACAAAAGCAGGAAAAGTAGCACATTCATTTGTATGGTGAGTTTCTTCCACTTATTTATGAGGAAGGGAATTGAAGACATTGTTGAATTTCTAGTGAAAATCAAAGTAGTAGACTCATAGGAGTAAATCTGAGAAGGAAATATATTAGGTTAGTGACCTATGTCTTCCAATCTGGTATGTGAAGTTCTTTCATGCTCTGGTTTCATTTTAAATGTCTGTAATTACCAAGAAAAGTTTGAACAATTTTTCATATGTTTATGAACCATTTCTGCTTCATCTTAACAAAATACCTGGTTATTTCTATTAACCATCTTTCTATGGGAACATCTGTATCTTTCTTATTGAGTCACAGATATTCTTTGTACATTTTGGAGTAATTCTTTGTTGCTTATATGAGTTTCAGTGATCTTCTTTTCACTCTCCTGATAGTGTCTTTTGATGAACAGAAGTTGTAAACTTTAATGTAGTTGGTCCATTATTTCTTGTGTGATTATTGATATTATTTTTGTGGCTGAATATGATTTGCTAATGGTTTGTTTAGGGTTTTTGCATTTCAACTCATGAATGGCATTGGCTTGACTGGAGATCAAACCTGCAAACTTTTGGTGTACAGGACAATGCCCCAGGCAAAGGAGCTACCCCTCCGGAGTAAATGTAATTAATTTTAATATTTTGTTATCTGGCTGTGGAACAGTAGAAAACTGTAACCCACCCCACCATTCTTTTGATATTTTTTCTATAAGTGCTGACTGTGACTCATAATGTAGCTTGTAGATGAGCACATTTGTATAAGATCCTAGGAACTAGCTTCAAAAGACACAGACTCAGACCTTCAGGCATCCCAGCTCTGGGAGATTTGCTGAGCTTCAACCATGGAGCCAGGATGACATAAAACCAGAATGTTGTGGAGCCAGGATGACTAAATCAGGACAACATGAACTGGACCATCACTTGCCTTATTGTTATAGACTGTGCTTGTCTGCACAGAGGGAGCTTTTCAACCCCCTTCGTTGATCTCTGCTCTGTTTCCCTCTCCCTCCTTATAAACACCTCTGCCTCCACTGAGAGGTGGAGATGGGCTTTGAGACATTAGTCCCCCACCTTCCAATCAGTTAGCACCTGAAAATAAACAACTTTCCTTTACATCAGCACCTGCCTCTCCAGCATTGGCTTTCATAGCAGCAGGCAGCTGGACTTGTGTTTGGTCACAGTTGGAGTTTCAGTCTGTTGGGAATTTACTCTATGCTGGGAAAGAAATTTTTCCATATCTTAAGCTACAAAATTATGTTTTAAGAAGAAATGTCAGCTAACTAGACACTTAAAATCTAGTGACAATTGAGAGGAGTAAAATAAGCCCTGGAACTACACATTTATTGATGAGACAGAGGAAGTGCTTTTGCCCATTCTTGCAGCAAGGCCACAGCTGGCCACCCTACTCACAGGCTTTTTAGTGTTGTTCCTAAAGGCAAGAAAGACTATGAATAAGCTGTGCTAATTCTATCGTAAGCCTTTCAGATGTCTGTCACAGCGTGTTTTATTGTAAATCGCTGGCCTTCAGCGTGGAGAGCTAACTCCTCTGAGACAGCTCACAACTTCTGGCTTTCTCATGGTCATTGCAGTCACCAGTGGATTAATAATGTTGCAGCAACAATTTCCCAGAGCAGACATCACTTTAATAGTGCTTTCTGGGTGGCAGAGGTCATTTACTTCAGAGACATTTTGAAAGCATTCATTACTGTATTTTTGTTTTGAAGGATGGAAGGGCAAATTGCCTGAAGGATGTACAAATCACTGTGGTTAACGAGCAGAGGGACAGCCAAGGCCCCCAGGAGAACTAATAGCATGTTAGAGGCATCTAATGATACACTGTATGGGATGGTGGACATATATAAATACTAAACTTGTCAGAAACATTATTTTTTCATTGCTCCCATGTTTACTAAGGAAATAATCTCAATTAAACTTGACAAGTCTAGGAACAGGACTTCTGGTCAGAATGGAGGCATACAGAAACACAACTTGCCTTCTCACACAGCCACAGCAAAAACTACTACTGGACTACAAAACAGCCATCACCCAGAGTCATCAGAAAACTGAGCTGCATGGAAGTCTGACAACCAAGGAATTAAAGAAGCCACATTCATCCAGACACGTAGGAGAGGGGAGATTCAGAGAGGAGTGGAGACACGGAGATGTGGAGTGGGTGGTCCCACACCCATGTGTGGTGGTTAAAAATTGGGAGGGATACTTCAGGAGCAAGGAATCCCAGTCCCGCACCAAACTACCCAACCCAGGGTTCTAGTACCAGGAAGATAAGTCCCCATAACTTCTGGCTGTAAAAATCAGTGGGGGTTGGGGCAGTGGAAGAAACTGAGAGACTCTCTGGAGTCTTCTCTTAAAAAGCCCACAATGGACTTAGAACTTACATAGACTCACTCACTCAGGCTTCAGTGTCAGAGAAACAGCTGGAAGGGCACCAGTGGCATATGGGGAGATACTAAAGTGTCTGGCATCAGGGCAAGGGCTGGGAGACAGCTTCCTTCCAGACAAAACTCCAGAGGCCAGGCAGTGGCATTGTCCCTTCTCTGAGCCCTCCCCACATAGGGTCACAGAGCTATAACAAGGTTACCCCACCCTGGCAATTAACTAAGGTTCTGCTCCACCCCAACTTACTAGTGGGCTCTTCTACAATAGGTCATGCTACTAAGACAGGGAATCAAAGCAGCTCTACCTAATACAAAGAAACAAACACAAGGAGGCTGCCAAATTGAGGAGACAAAGAAATATGCCCCAGATTTAGGAAAAGAACAAAACTCCAGAAAAAGAACTAAACAAAATGGAGATAAGCAATCTGTCTGATGCAGAGTTCAAAACACTGGTTATCAGGACACTCAAGGAACTCACTGTGTACTTCAACAGCATAAAAAAGACCTAGACAGAAATGAAGTTACTAAGGGCACTAAGTGAAATAAAGTAGTATTTACAGGGAATTGAAGTGGAGTGAGTGGCAAAAACTGAGAATCAAATCAATGATTTGGAACACAAGAAAGAAAAAAACATCCAATCAGAACAGCAAGAAGAAAAGAGAATTCAATAAAATAAAGAAAGTATAAGTTGCCTCTGGGACATCTTCAAATGAATGAACATTCAAATCATAGGGGTGCTGGAAGGAGAAGAAAAGGGCAAGAAACTGAAAATTTATTTGAAAAAATACTGAAAAAAACTTCTCTAATTTGGTGAATGAAATAGACATACAAGTCCAGGAAGCTCAAAGAATCCCAAACAAGTTGGACCCAAAGAGGGCCACACCAAGACACATCATAATTGAAATGCCAAAGATTAAAGATAAAGAGAGAATCTTAAAAGAAGAAAGAAAAAAGCAGAAAGTTACCTGCAGGGGAGTTTCCATAAGACCGTCCATTTATTTTTCAAAAGCAAGTTAGCAGACAAGAATGGACTAGCAAGAAGTATTCAAAGTGATGAAAAACAAGGACCTACATCATAAAGTACTCTATCCAGGAAAGCTGTCATTTAGAATTGAAGGGCAAATAAAGTGCTTCCCAGATGAGGTAAAGCTAAAGGAGTTCATCATCATCAAACCATTATTATAAGAAATGTTAAAGGGACCTATTTAAGAAAGGAAGAAAATAAAAACTATGAACATTCAATGACAATAAATTCACAACTATTGACAATTAAATCTAAAAACCAAATGAGGCAAACAAACAGAACAGGAAGTGAATCATGGATATGGACATCATTTGGAGGGTTATAGTTGGGATGGGAAAGGGGGAGAATGGAGGAAAAGTTACAGGGAATAAGAAGCATAATTGGTAGGTACAGAATAGACAGGAGGATATTAAGAACAATAGAGAAAGTGGAATAGCCAAAGAAATTATATGCATGACCATGGGCATGAACTAAGGGGAGATAGATGCTGGAGGGAATGGGGAGTGCCTAGTGGAGGGGAGTAAAGGGGGAAAATTGGGACAACTGTAACAGCATAATCAATAAAATATATTTTTAAAAACTTGGCAAGTAAAAATGTTCTGAGATACTTAAATTGGCCTGTACTTCTTATAATGATAGTTATGGGTAAATGATAATGTTGGTGATTGAGAAAGAAGGTTTAGATTTCAGATCTTGTGTGTGTGTTTTAATAGGCAATTTTATGTCATGTTTCAATATTTTAAAGCAGTGTTTCTCAAGATGTGGCCCATTGACATCCTGCATTAAAATCTCTTGTGGTATTGCTAAAATAATGCATATTCCTAACCTTGCCTCAGCCCTAGAGAATTAAAATCACACATAGGAGGGTAGGAGAGAGAGAACCCTTCATTTTGCTTTGTCAGCTCCCCTAGGTGAGTCCCATGCTCATGAAAGAGCTACACAGGCTTACCTCAGTTTTATTGTGCTTCGCTTTATTGTGCTTCACAGGTGTTGTTTTTCACAAACTAAAGGCAAGACTTTCCCCTAGCAAACGAGATTACCACTCACTTTATTGCCATATTCACTTTATTAGGGTGGTCAGCAACCAAACCCACGACATCTCTGAGGTATGCCTGTATTATATTCTCAGGAAGATATTCTTTAGCATAAAGATGACTGTAAAATGATTTGATAAATTCTGAGCTTATTTTCTTTTTATTTAATGCATTTACTGTATATCTTCAAAGTACAGAACACCATACTAAGTGCTGGTGGGACATAAAGCATGGAAGTTCCAGTACTGAAGGTGATTCTTCTAAGGCAGGGGTGTCAAACTCATTTGCTAAGCTCACAGTTAAGCAAGACAGTTAACTGTAACTTAACTGTAACTACTCCTTAACTGTTAAGTGAGAGCTTGGTGCTGCCACTGGGTAGAAACAAGGTGCTGGGCCGGATAAAACAAGGTGGAGAGCCAGATTTGGCCTGCAGGCCTTGTGTTTGCCACCTGTGTTCTAATGTGAGAATTGAGTGCCCAAATAGCTTGACTAGAAAAAAAAATCACTGAAGGTTCTAATTGGAGTTGTGATTTGGAATGAATATGTCTCAGGTCCAAATGTTTAATGGGTTTCTTCAGGTATCTGATGTCAGGGAAGAAAAGTTAACAAGAGAGTATATTATAGATCCATTTTGGAGGTTGCTGTAATATCTGAGACCCACAAAAAGAATAGAATTCTAAAAGAGGCACTGGCCAGAGAGCTCAGTTGGTTAGAGCATTGTCCTGGTACACCAAGGTTGTGGGTTCAATCCCTGGTCAGGGCACATACAATAATCAACCAGTGAATGCATCAATAAGTGAAACGACAAATTGATATTTCTCTCTCTTGCTCCTTAAAAAAAATCAAATAAAATTAAACAACTGTTTAAAAATAGGATTCCAAAAGATATTTTAAAATAAATTTTCCACATGTGTCAATTGGGTTCCCAGAAGCAGAGACTAAGACAGAGATTCATGTACAACTGGTTTACTGAGAGACTCCTTTCTTGAGAATAAAAGGGAGTGCGGACAGCAGGAGAGGGCAGGGAAAGAAGCCAGATAAAGGTGTATTTCAGAAGGGGGTCTAGTCTCAGCTTTGCCTGACTCTACAGGGAGCATTCAAGCAAGCTGGGAGCCAGAGTGAAACACCTGCCACACAGGTCTTCATTCACACCCACATAGCCACTGATTGGCTGTGAGCCACCTCCAGCCTCCCAGGCCTACCAATCATCTCCTGTCAGCCAAGGGAAATCCTCCCCCAAAGGGTGAAGTTGTGAGCCAATAGCAGCCAATATTCATGGTGGCTGTGGATGAATAAACTGCCCATTAAAAGTATCAGGGAGGACACAGAAGGCATCTATCCCACTTACCCAATGCCTGCAATGATTCTTCCTTTATGCTGCACTGATTCTTCTACTCACGATGTTTAGGAAGACCCCTGGGTTCAAAGCTCAGCTTCATCCCTCACTGGCTGTCCTACATTACTTTGTAGGACAAAGCCTCTTTGTACTTCAGCATTCTCATCTTTTAAGTGTAATTTATGAAGTTAACTATTAGAAGACTACAGAGAAGATAATTAGATAATTCACACCAACTTGTTTGCACACTGCCTGACAAATAGTAAGCACTCAACATACTTTAGCAAATAGTAGCTATTATTTTCATTCCCTTACTATACTCCTGATTAAGACCTTGATTACTCTGTGTCCAGGACTCTCCATGAGCCTCCTGCCTGGTTTCTCTGCCTCAGACGCTCCTCCCTCTTCACCAAAACACACTAAACAGACACACATCTTTTTCAAACTGTCCTACATATGTAAGCACATATACCAGAGTTCTCTTCCTAAAAATTTCCTTTCATCATATTATCTCTCTGCTCAAGACTTCATTACCTCTATGAGAAAAAATCCTTATTTTAGCCTGCAATCCCAATTGTTCCACAGGGTGGTTGTCATTGCTTTTCCAGTTTTTCCTGTGTCTTTCTTTTACACCAGAGGTTCTCAAAATGTTGGTTTATGATCTCTTTTTGTTTTTAAGAGCAGTTTCTATCTTTTGATATTTATCATACTGTAAATGAAAACTGAGAAACATGGAAAAAATTCATTGATTGATTCATCTAAAAATAACAATAATAATGGTTTTATGAAAAATAAAACTATTTTCCAAATTAAACAGATTTAGTGAAAAGAGTATTACTCTCACTTTTTCCAATATATTTAAGAACTAGCTTAATAGAAGACAGCTGCATTCTGAGCCCTGTTTCTGCACTCAACATGTTGTTTTGGTTCAAATGTATGAAGAAAACCTGACCTCAGGCAGATATGTAGTTGGAAAAGGGAGAGGTATTTTAAAAGCTTTCCAGATAACTGTTGATATTCTTCTATGATACAATACCAATATTCAGTAAGTGGAAGGTAGTCTCAAAGATCAGCTACAACAAGTGGTCTGACACCATATCAATGGCCTTTTCTTAGTCTGTTACATTAAAATCCACTGGGCTATGGCATTCTGAGAGGACGTTTTTCTCAAGTGTATTTTTTTACATAATTTTTATCTCACTCTGAGATCAATTTCTTTATACACCTTTTGCATTCTGCATCTCTTGTTTTTAAAATGTATGTGGGAGTTTGTTTTCACTCAGGTATGGTAAGGCCAACTGATCATCAGACAATTGCAGTTTAAATGAGGTGGTTACTTGCACTTCCCAGGAAGAGGGCACAGCATGCCATGCAGGGCTGCAGGAAGCACTGGGGTCCGTCAGGAGGCAGAACAAGTGAGGGAGGGCAAAGGGTGGGCAAAAGTCTTAGTGGTGGTTTTCATGGGAAGGAATGCATGAGGCAGGGTGAACTGCAGAGCATGTTTAGGATCAGATAGTTGGAATAATTTCTCTGGGCTGCGGGCTACAGGTGTGGTTGTTAGCTGTCCAATGCCTGACCCTGGGATAATTTAGAGCAGGGCGGTAGTGGTCCTGGACTTCAGAAGTCTGATAAAAGGAAATGGAAAGGGGTATGGACAAGAGGTTTGTTGGTTTGAATATCAAAGGTGTGCTTGTGCTCCAAGGCAAGCTATTTGCTCCCTCTAAGAATTAGCTGCCCCTTCAAGGGGTCATCCTTCTTTGACACAACTAATGAGTCTTACCTGAAAGATTGCTAAGAAATAAATATTAATACCTCATAAATGTCATATAACTAAAGACCACAAGATTATGATGGAGTATTTAGGAACTATATTTTCCTTTCTTCAGTTCTGACTTGATACCACAGCTTAATGTGTGTACAGTTAGGCTAGATATAGTTAATAAACAACAACAACAACAACAAATTAACAGGTATTTTGATACTAGCTAAAGAAAAAGATATATTTTTCATTTGTCTCTGCTTAAATCTCCAGACCATTTTATGAATATACAAAGAGCATGAACATTTTATTTTCTAGTCGGGGCAAGAATAGGGAACACATGTATTGAGTATAGAAGTGGTAAATTTACTCATTACACTTAGAGCAGGGGTATTGAACTCATTTTCACCGGAGGCCCCATCAGCCTTGCAGTTGCCTACGAAGTGCCAAAATAATTTTAGGACTGTATGAATGTAAGTACTCCTTAACAGTTGAGGAGTGGAAGTTGCATTTGGCCCTTTGAAGGCAACCGCAAGGCTGATGTGGCCCCCAGTAAAAATGAGTTTGGCACCCTTGACTTAGGGTTTCGTTTCACCATTTCTCTAATAACTGCTATGCCTGGGTGCTGCTAGTGTGTTAATGAATTTGGGAAGCAAAGATCATTTCATTTTGAGTGGAATATGAAAGATGTTCATCTTATAACCAAAGTTAGTCCTAGAATAGTAGTTTGGTACTGGATTAAGACTCCCATACAAGATATTCAGAAAAATACAGCAATTTATTTGGATTCATGTGAGAGTTGTTTTTAGCATCTAAGATTTCACTCAGACTGTGGGGATGTTTTGTGGAAGAATATTGTCCTCTATTTTCTTCTAGGAACTCATTTGGATATATTATCTACAAATTGATCTTAGTCTTCTTTAGGACCACTTAACTTTGAGGACTTAACCTTACTGAATTTAAAAACATATTTCAAGTTTATTGTCCACTGTATAATGTTTTATGGTCATTATGTTCATTGTCTTAAATGGCCCTCTTACGAACTATAAAGAAATGTCCCCACTTATATTAATATTCAGTTAAGAGGTATATTATCACCTACCAATTCCCTTTATAGTTTTACATGCTGTTTATTTTTTATTTTTATTTGATCTTTGTTGTATTTTTCCCATTATCATTTAGTCCTCTTATCCCTCTTCCCTCAGCAATCACCACACTGTTGTCCATGTCCATGAGTTCTTTTTCCTTTTTGCTCTATCCCTCCACCCCCTAACCCACCCAACTTGCTGTCATCTGTTCTCCATCTATGAGCCTGTCTCTGTTTTGCTTGTTAGTTTAGTTTGTTCGTTAGATTCCACATATGAGTGAAATTATATGGTGCTTGTCTTTTCTGACTGGCTTATTTCCTTACCACAATGTTCTCTAGGTCGGTCCACACTGTTATAAAGGGTAAAATGTTCTTCTTTTTTACAGTTGAGTAGAATCCCATTGTGTAAATGTCCCAAATTTCTTTTATCCACTCATCTATTGATGGACACTTGGGCTCCTTCCATGTCTTCGTGATTGTAAATAATGCTGCAATAAACATAGGGATGCTTATGTTCTTTTGAATTAGTGTTTTGGGTTCCTTTGGATATATTCCCAGAACTGGGATCCCTGGGTCAAAAGGCAGATCCATTTTTAATTTTTTGAGGTATTTCCATACTGCTTTCCACAATGGCTGCACCAGTTACTTTACCTTCAACAGTGTAAAAGGATTCCCCTTTCTCCACATTCTCGCCAGCATTTGTTTTTTTGTTGATTTATGGAGGATAGCCATTCTGACAGGTGTGAGATGGTTTCTTATTGTGGGTTTAATGTTCATTTCTCTGATGATTAGTGATGTTGAACATCTTTTCATATGTCTATTGCCCATTTGTATGTCCTCCTTGGAGAAGTGTCTATTCAGGTCCTTTATCCATTTTTTAATTGGGTTGTTTGTTTTTTAGCTGTTGAGTACTTTAGGTATTTAGGTGTTTGTAAATACTTTATAAATTTTGGATATTAATGCCTTATCAGATGTACCAGTGAATGTGTTTTCCCATTCTATAGCTTGTCTTTTTATTTTGTTGTACAAAAACTTTTTAGTTTGATGTCATCCCATTTGTTTATTTTTTCTTTTGTTTCCCTTGCCAGGGGAGATCTATCTCATAAAAAATCTCTACAAGCAATGTCTGAGATTTTGCTGCCTATGTTTTCTTCTAGGATTCTAATGGTTTTGGCTCTAACATTTAAGTATTTGATCCATTTTGAGTGTATTCTTGTGTGTGGTACAAGAAGATGGTCTAGTTTCATTTTTCTGCACATATCGGTCCTATATTTCCAATACCAGTTATTGAATAAACTATCTTTAGTCCATTATATGTGCTTGCTTCCTCTGTTGAATATTAATTAACTATAAATGTGTGTATTTATTTCTGGGCTCTCTATTCTGTTCCATTGATCCATGTGTCTGCTTTTATGCCAGTACCATGCTGTTTTGAATACTATGGCCTCATAATATACATTGATATTAGGTAGCATGATTCCTCCAACTTTGTTCTTCCTTCTCAGGATCACTGTTGCTATGCAGGGCCTTTTTGGTTCCATACAAATTTCTGAAATATTTGTTCCAGTTCTGTGAAGTATGTCATGGGAATCTTGGTAGGAATTACATGAATCTATCAATTGCTTTGGGTAGTATGGACATTCTAATGATGTTAATTCTCCCTATCTGTGAACATGGTATATGCTTCCATTTATTTGTATCTTCCTCAATTTCTTTCTTCAGTATCATATAATTTTCTGAACATGTCTTTTACATCCTTGGTTAGGTTTATTCCTAGGTATTCTATTCTTTTTGAAGCAATTGTGAATGAGATTGTTTCTTAATTTCCTCTTCTGTTAGTTCATTATTAGCATATAAAAATGCAACTGATTTTTGGATATTAATTTTGTATCCTCATATTTTGCTGAACTCATTTATCAGTTCTAGTAGTTTCTTGGTGGAGTCTTTGGGGCTCTCTATGTATACAATCATGTTATCTGCAAATAAAGATGGTTGTACTTTTTCTTTTCCAATTTGGATGTCTCTTATTTCTTCCTCTTGCCTGATTGCTATGGCTAGGACTTCCAGTTTTATGTTGAAGAAGAGAGGTGAAAGTGGACATCCTTGTCTTTTTCCTGATCTTAAGGAGAATGTGTATAGTTTTTACCTGTTGAGTGTGATGCTGGCAGTGCATTTCTCATATATGGCCTTTATTATATTTTGGTATGTTCCCTCTACTCCAACTTTTTGGAGAGTTTTTATCTTAAATGGGTGCTTGGTTTTATGAAATGCTTTTTCTGTGTCTATTGATATGGTCATTTTGTTTTTATCTTTCAATTTGTTTATGTGGTAAATCACATTTACTGATTTGTGAATATTTTACTAACCTTGCATTCCCAGAATAAATCCCCCTTGATCATGGTGTATGATCTTTTTGATGCATTGCTAGATTTGATTTGCTAATATTTTTTTATGATTTTAGCATCTATATTCATCAGGGATATTGGCCTATAATTTCATTTTATGTAGTGTCTTTGTCTGGTTTTGGAATTAGGATAATGCTGGCCTCATAAAATAAGTTTGGAAGTCTTCCATCCTCTTGAATTTTATGAAATAATCTGAGAAGGAGAGGTGTTAGTTCTTCTTGAAGTGTTTGGGAAAATTCAACTGTGAAGCCATCTGGTCCAGGCTTTTGTTTGTTCGGAGTTTTTTGATACAGCTTCAATTTCATTATGTGTAATCTGTTTATTTAAGTTCTCTGATTCTTCCTAATTTATTTTTGGAAGATTGTTTCTAGAAATTTATCCATTTCATCCAAATTGTTCAGTTTGTTGGCATATGATTTTTCATAACTTTTTTAACAGTCCTTTGTATTTCTTTTGTGTTAGTTGTTATTTCTCCTCTTTCATTTCTGATTTTATTTACTCAGGTCCTTTCTCTTTTTTTCTTGATGAGTCTGGTTAATGGTTTGTCAATCTTGTTTATCTTTTAAAGGACCAACTCTTGGATTCATTGATCATATTTTTAGACTCTATTTCATTTATTTGTGTTCTAATCTTTATTATTTCCTTCCTTCTACTCACTTTGGTCTTTGTTTCTTGTTCTTTTTCAAGTTCCTTTAAGTGTGAAGTTAGATTGTTTGTTTGAGTTTTTTCTTGTTTTTGTGAAGACAGGCCTGTAATGCTATAAATTTCCTCTTAGGATTGCTTTCCCAGTGTCCCACAGATTTTGGGTTATTTGTGTGCTCATTTTCATTTGTTTCAAGGTATCTTTTGATTTTTTCCTTGATTTCATTGTTAACCCATTCATTGTTTAATAACATTATTTAGCTTCCACGTCTTTGTGTGTTTTTCAGTGTTCTTCTTGTGACTGATTTCTAGTTTCATAGCATTGTGATCAGAGAAGATGCTTGATATGATTTCAATCTTCTTAAATTTATTGAGATTTGTTTTGTGTCCTAACAGGTGGTCTATCCTAGAAAACATTCTATGTGCACTTGAAAAGCCTGTATGTTCTGCTACTTTAGGGTTAAATACTCTGAAGATACCAATGAAATCCATTTGATCTAGTGTGTTATTTAAAGCTGTTGTATCCTTGTTGATTTTCTGCCTGAATGACCTATCCATTGAATTCAATGGGATGTTAAAATCCCCTACTATGACTGTACTTCTGTCAATCTCTCCCATTATGTCCATTGAGATTAGCTTCACATATTTAGGTGCTCCTATGTTGGGTGTGTAAAGATTTACTAGTGTTATATCCTCTTGTTGAATTGTTCCCTTTATCATTATGTAGTGTCTTTTTTTTTCTTTTGTCTCTTGCTATTGCCTTGGTTTTGCCTTGGTTTTAAAGTCTATTTTGTTGGATATAAGTACTGCTAACCCAGCTATTTTATCTTCTCCATTTTCATGAAATATCTTTTTAGTCTGTGTGTATCTTTAGATCTGAGACAGGTTTCTCTCTTGGAGGCAGCGTATATATAGTTGTTTCTTTTATTCATTCAGCTATCCCCTGTCTTTTGGTAGGAACATTTACTTTTAAGGTGATAATTGATAGATTCATATATTGTGATATCTTACTGTTAGACTGTTGTCCTTTCTCTGTTGTCTTCCTCTTCTCCTTCTCCTCCTCCCCCTCACCCACTTCCCCCACCCCAATCCTTCTCCTTCTCCTTCCAGCAAGCCATTTAACATTTGTTGTAGTACCAATTTAGTCTTAACAAAATCCTTTAGCTTTTTCTTGTCTGGGAAGTTCCTTATTTCTCCTTCAATTTTAAATAATAGCCTTCCTGGGTAAAATAGCCTTGGTTGTAGGTCCTTGCTTTCCATCACCTTGAATATTTCATGCCACTCCTTTCTGGCCTGAAATGTTTCTGTTGAGAAATCAGATACCAATCTAATTGGTGTTCCCTTGTAGGTAACTCCCTGCTTTTCCCTTGTGGCTTTTAGGATTCTCTCCTTGTCTTTAAGACTTGTCATTTTAATCATGGTGTGTCTCAGTGTAGGGCTCTTTGGTTCCAATTTGCAAGGGATTTTCTGAGCTTCCTGGACTTGTGTGCCTTTTTCCTTCACCAGATTAGGGACGTTTTTGGTCTTTATTTCTTCAAATAGGTTCTTGATCCCCTGCTCACTGTCTTCTCCTTTGGGTATTGCCATGATGCAGATGTTACTATGCTTCATGTTGTCCAAAATGTGCCTCGAGCTCTCCTCATTTTTAAAAATTCTTTCTTTCTTTTTTTTTTGTTGCTCCACCTGGATATTTTTTTTCTACCTTTCTTCCAAATCACTGATTTGATTCTCTGCTTCATCTAACCTACTGTTTATTCTTTCCAGTGTATTATTTATTTCAGATATTGCATTCTTTATTTTTAACTTGTCCTTTTAAATAGTTTCTATGTCTTTTTTTCATGCTCTTGAGTATCCTTATAATCATTATGTTAAACTCCTTGTCTAATAGATTGCTTACCTCCATTTCATCTAATTCTTCTGGAAAAATCACTTGGTCTTTCATCTGGGGTCTGATTCTCTTTCTTCCCAGTTTGGCTGCTTGGTATTTTCCACCTTAGCTGTTTAACTAATCAGCCTCCACACTAAGCAGCTATTAATCTAATCATGCTGTGATCAGCTACCTGGCTTAAGCTCCACAGGGTGGGGCATAGTAATTTCTGCAGGTGGGGGTATTGTTTCCCCTCAGGTTGATGCCATTCAGAGAGGAGTGCTCTGCCTGAGAGTAATTGCTCCTGCAGTACGGGGAATGACTCAGCATAAGGATCCTGGTGGCTGTTCCTTCAGTTTTCTCCCCAGAGCCACCAACCCCAGGCTCTCCTCACGTGTCTCTAGTCCACTCTGCCCTCCTTCTGCCAGAATCCAGGGTAAGTGGCTGCAAATAGAATATTTTGCTTTGGCCCTTTAAGAGGATGTCTGAGTCTCCAGCCGTCTCTCCCTGGCAGACCAAAATCCTACTGCTTTTTACAACTGGATGTTATCTGAGTTCCCTTCTGGCTCTGGTGGTGTAGGGAGCTCAGCTTGTGGTTTAGACCCCACACTCTCAGGGGAACTCCCTGAGCTGCTGAAATATCCCTCTGGCACTTCAGCAGCTGCCCATGAGAGCCCAGCCAGGTCTCTTTTGCCTCCTCTACACTCTTTACCAGTCTTCTTATGGTGAAGTGGTTTCTTCTGTCCTTGGTTACAAACTTCTAACAAACCAGTGTTCAGTTGGTCATTCAGGATGATTTCTCTACAATTTAGTTGGAATTCCAGATTGGTCCTAGGAGGAAGTTAGTGTAGCTTCCACTTACTCTTCCACCCTCTTGGATACAATCCGCATGTTGTTTATTTTTTAAATGAGGATCATAGTGCCTAATTTTCACTAAATTTTTATAAGCAAATGAAATAATGTGTGACAGTATTTTTGAAAAATAGTTCCATATATGTGTGAGCTATAGTTTAAAAACTCTGATCATACATCTTAACATCTGTCTTTCTTAATCATTTGGCTTGTTTTCAAATGAGAGGCCCCAATATAATTTATCATTCTGATGATGCCTTTCTGGATTTTTTTTGAAAGTCATTATATTCTTTAGGTATCATATAACAGGAACATAAAAAAATATTTCCACAGCTTTTAGACTATGGTTTTATAGAAAAGTAAAATGTTTTCTGCATTGCTCTGCATGTCTTCTCTATTTAAAAAATCTTAAATATTTCAAAAATCTTAAATATTTTACTGTGGAGAGTGATCTACCACTACATTTGCTTGCCTTGCAGTTTAGCGGTGTGACTTGTTACTTGTGGGAATTTCAGTTTAGCATCCAATCATATTTAAAGTAATTTATTTTTTAACTTATTGAATAAAGCAATTTAACCTTGTATAGTGATAAATAAAAATAGTACAATGTCCCCATCCTTCCTAAAACAAAACTTGTAATTCTTGGGCCTCATCTTTTCCTACAGTGACTGCACTTTTATCTCAGGATTTTGCTGTTATCTCTTAGGTGTGTCCTCCTTTATTATTTTGGTCCTAAGATAATTCCAAGTTCTTCCCTTATTGTTTTTTAAATTAGGCCTATCATTGTTTTAGATTTCCTTTTTATACCTAGTGTAATTATTTCAGCTACTGAAGTCATTGATAATCTATAATACATTGTTAAAAATGTTCTAGTTCATTTTTGCATTGACATGTTTTCCCTGAATTTTCCTGAGTTCCCCAAGAAGGGGCTTGGTGAGCTAGGGCTGAGTTACTGTGTGAGGGTAAGAGAATTTGATGTACAGGAAGATAGAAAACAAACCTGACAGCAAAGCTGGAACAAGCCTGGCAGAAAGTCAAACTGGTAAGAATGTGAAATTTGTTTTTTTGCCAACTGAAACAGCAATTAGAAGGGGCACAGCAGAGAAGAGGATGCTTGGGATAATGTGTAGGCCGGGAGTCAGAGACACTGAGCAGAATAAGAGAAAGCAGGAGGAAGACACCCAGAAAGATTCCACATGGGTCTTGAGGATAGCCACGGGAACTTAGAATAAAACATCAGAGGCCTGCGTATGGATGGAAGTGTAGTGGTTCAGGACGCCAAGACTGTTCAGGTGCATCCATTCACTAATTCAACTAACAATTTGCATATCCACAAGCCAGGTGCAGGTAATATAAAGAACACTAGGTCAATGCTTTTGATACATTATTTGAGAGGTATTATTTGGTATTATGTGTAGCTTTTTTTGACACAAAGAAAACTTAATGCTTCTTTAAGATGTCTTGTCTTAATTTTTAATCTGAGACCTGTACAATATCCTATTAAAAGAATGAATATACTTGTGGAGAATATGAATCCCTGCAACAAATGTGGTTCCTTATTTGTATAAATCTTTAACATGTTTTTCAATTTGACAATTGCCCTTAACTAGAAAAACATAGATAAACTTCAATTAATGTTAATAATAAGATAAGACATTTGGGGCAAAACAACCTAAACTGCATGAAGGCTGGGTTAGAAGGCATGTATTAATTATGAATTAGAAATTTGAAATTGGTTTCCTAAAGGAATTAATTAGTTCATGCTCAGTATCTTCAAGAAATTATTGGAAACTAAGAAGGGAAATATAATGCTGCCTGGTATGAAATCCTGTCCTGTCTCTGCTTGGAGTGTTTCACTTCAAGTAAATACTGCAGTGATTATGAAAAGAATCAAAACAGGAAACCCAAACTGGACAGGAGATAAAGACTGTCATTTTTTTAAAAAAAATAGTTCTTTTGTATTTCAGAAAAAGAAAAACTTTAAAAGATAAGATCTTAGGAGGATATAGCTGTATACAAATATTGAATAAATCCTGATTCCTAAAATTAGGCTGTACCCTTTAAAGCAAAAAGAGGTAAATTTTAGGACAACTAAAAGTAACTACTCTGTAGCATGTGTAAATGTGTCCAGGTATTGCCTTAAAGCAACATTTTAAATCTCAAATATATGTTGAGATTTTTACCTGTTTTAGTGCCTTGCCCAGAAAACTGCTCTTCCAATTGTACCTTTGCAGAGATTCATGAAGTTCTGGTCATCATAAGCATAATAACATTGTTATTATGAATGACCAACACACAGTAATTATGTAGAAATAAATATATATTACATTAAAACTTAAGAGGAGAAAATTTATTAAATTCTCATGATAAAAATTAAGTAAATATTAATTTTAAAATAGCACATGCTGTTTTATTGAAATTCATTGGTAAAATGAATTAGTCAACAAATACTATATTATAATATTAATGTAGAATATGTAAAAACTTTGTATGTTTTTTAAATACATTGTATTGATTATGCTATTACAGTTGTCCCAATTCCCCCCTTCACTCCCCTCCATCCTGTACACCCTTTCCCACCCACATTCTCCCTCTTTAGTTCATGTCCATGTGTCATAAGTTCTTTAGCTTCTACATTTCCCATACTATTCTTGCCCTCCGCCTGTCTATTTTCTACCTACCATCTATGCTACTTATTCTCTGTACCTTTTCCTCCTCTCTCCTCCTCCCACTCCCCTGTTGCTAACCCTCCATGTGATCTCCATTTCTGTGGTTCTGTTCCTGTTCTAGTTGTTTGCTTAGTTTGCTTTTTTTTTTAGGTGTGGTTATTAGTAACTGTGAGTTTGCTGTCTTTTACTGTTCATATTTTTTATCTTCTTTATCTTAAATAAGTCCCTTTAACATTTCATATAATAAGGTCTTGGTAATGATGAACTACTTTAACTTGGCCTTATCTGGGAAGCACTTTATCTGCCCTTCCATTCTAAATGAAAGCTTTGCTGGATAGAGCAATCTGGGATGTAGGTCCTTGCCTTTCATGGCTTGGAATACTTCTTTCCAGCCCCTTCTTGCCTGTAAGATCTCTTTTGAGAAATCAGCTGACACTCTGATGGGAACTCCTTTGTAGGTTACTGTCTCCTTCTCTCTTGCTGCTTCTAGGATTCTCTCCTTCATTTTTACCTCGGCTAATGTAATTATGATGTGCCTTGGTGTGGTCCTCCTTGGGTTCAACTTCTTTGGGACTCTCTGAGCTTCCTGGACTTCCTGGAAGTCCATTTCCTTTGCCAGAATGGGGAAGTTCTCCTTTATTATTTGTTCAAATAACTTTTCCACTTGTTGCTCTTCCTCTTCTCCCTCTGGTATCCCTATAATTCAGATGTTGGAACATTTGAAGATGTCCTGGAGGTTCCTTCTCCTCATTTTTTTGAATTATTATTTCTCCATTCTTTTCTGTTTGGTTGTTTTTTTCTTCCTTCTGGTCCACTGTATTGTTTTGAGTCCCAGTTTCCTTCCCATCACTATTGGTTTCCTATGCATTTTCCTTTATTTCTCTTATTGTAGCCTGCACTTGTTCATCTAATTTGCTACCAAAATCAATCAATTCTGTGAGCTTCCTGATCACCAGTGTTTTCAACTGTGCATCTGATAGGTTGGCTATCTCTTAGTCACTTAAAAGGATGGGTTCTGGGGCTTTGATTTGTTCTTCTGTCTGAGCCATCTCTCTGTCTCTCTCTCTGTATTCATTTGGTCCGGCTGCACCTGTTACAGTAAGGGGTGGAGCCTTAGGTGTTCACCAGGGCGGGGCACCCCAGTCACTGGGTTGTGATGTTGTATGTGGGGGCAGGAACAATGGTGCTTGCTCCACTCTCTGTGGGACCTCAGTCCCTTCTACTGCTTCCCTCGAGCAAACTTGGCCCATCTGGTGCCAATTCCCGTGTGGGTGGGCTTATGCATGCCATGGGACCCTCCAGGGACCTCCCCTGTGAGGCTGGTTGTCTCTGTGTGTCTCAACTCCCACAGGTTTTCTCAATCAGTGTCCCGAGGTTCTATTTCCCAGCGCTGGGATCCTGGGTTGTGCGCACTGCCTTGCTTTACAATCACCACCTCACTGGATCTTCCGGTTGCCACCCCTTGGCCAGGGTCTTCCAGCTGCCGCTTGTGCGCTCAGGGTCTACCCGCTGTGGTCTTGCGCACCCCCGGATGCCTTACGTGCCTGGTCCCAGCTCTCTCTGCTCTCATCACCACAACCTGCACCAGGCTGCCCGACTCCGCCCCTCCTACCTGTCTGGATGAACGGGTCTATTTCAACTTCTTGGTTATCTGAGTTCTATTCAGACCAATTTTCTGTCAGTTCTGGATGTTATTCTGTTTCTAAATTGTTGTTGTCCCAATCTTGGTTGTGCGTGGAGGCATGGTGAGTCCACCTACGCTTGCATCTTGGCTAGAAGTCCTGTATATGTTTTTTTGAGAAAGTTTATTTAGAAAATCACAGAAATAGCCCTGACTGGTATGGCTCATCCCAGAGACCAAAAGGTCACTGGTTTAATTCTGGGTTAGGGCACATGCCCGAGTTGTGGGCCAGCCATTTGGGGGCATATGAGAGGCAACCAATTGATGTTTCTCTCTCACATTGATCTTTCCCTCTCTTTCTCTCTCCCTTCCTCTCTCTCTAAAAATGAGTAAAATAAATAAAATCTAAAAAAAGAAAGAAAGAAAGAAAATCACAGAAGTAGAAGTGAGCCATAGAAGAAACAGGCTTCAGGAAACAGGTTACAGCAAAAGGAGGGTCCTTGGAACTTAAGAGAAAGGGAGGCAAGGAGAAGTTGCCAGCGGGGAGGGGATGGGAGAAAGCACGGTGTGCTCCTTAGAGAGAGCTGCCAAAATTTGGTACACTATAATGAGGTATTATTCATATGACTTTTTAAGGTAGATAGAAAGGACAATGTTTTTAATTTTGGCCAAACTGGGTCCCTGAAATTTGTTTCAGAGTTTGCCTCTACATTTCATAGTTCAGGCGTGAAGTTCAGGCGATTCTAGGAGTGAAGCAATGTCGCCACCTACTGTGAATAGCATGGCAATTATGACAATAAAGGGAAAAATAAATAATTCTGTTCTAAATAAATTTTAAGGTAAAAAATGATTTTTAGTGTAGTTACATTACACCATTTTTCAGTTGTATTTCCAGTAAACAGAGTTACTGAACAGAATCAGCTAATTCTGCTAAGAGCCCTATCAAGTGAGATTTTTCTTCATTGTGGGCTTTTAGGAACCTTCATCCCAGTATTTTAAAAAGCCTACACACATACATGCACACAATTTCCTGAATTTGTACATTTTTTTCTTTTACAATAAGGCCTTTTAATGTTATTGTTACTTCTGTTTATCCTTTACTTTTCCATATTATCTTTTTCATAAGTTGATTTCCAAAATGATTTTTTGTCTTCACTGTCCATACATAGTTTCTCTTTTCATTTGGCTAAGGATCAAATCTATTCAACTTATTAGAGTTTAGATTTTATATTACAAGAAGAAGCATTTCTAACACTAAATTTGTTGGGCTAACTATTCTCAACTGGGCAACTAAAATGTTTTAAATGGGTACATACCAATACACCATTGATCTTTATTCAGTTAGCACTTAGTATTTCCCTTTTTCCTAATCTTCAGTGAATTACTTTCCTCAGTTTCCCCATTTGAATATAACTGATTAGAGGGCAGCTGTTATGTAGTTTTCATGCCCACCATCATCAACCCATGCCTCCACCACTAGTAATTTGCAAATAGTAAGCACCCAATGCTTGCTAAACTGGAACATGAAAAGTGTAGTGTACCTGAAAAATATTTTTATTCATGTACAGGAGTAGGGAAGTTAAAGTAACACTAAGGAAGAGAAAGGGGAAAAAAGTAATAAATATTTTATTGGTTATTTGGACACTTGTTCTTTGCAACCAACATTTGGAGGCTGGTGTCGATGACTGAAAGACAATAGGGGTGAATCAGAGAGATAAAGGACAAGTAATCAATCCCACATAGATTGTTGAGTATGTCTTCATTCACACTGCTATAACCAAGTACCACAGACTGGGTGATTATAAACAAAATAAATTTATTTCTCACAGTTCTGGAGATTGCATGTCTGAGATCAAGGCGCCAGCATGGTCAGGCTTTGGTAAGATCCTCTTCTGGGTTACAGATTGAAACAACCTCTGGTATTTTCACATGATAGGAAGAGAGTGAGCTAGCTCTGGCTTCTTCTTATTAAGGACCCTAATCTCATTAATGAAGTCTATATTCTCATGACATAATTACCTCCCAATGGCCCCACCTCCAAATATCATTTACATTGAGGGTCAGATTTCAGCAAATGAATTTAGGGGGAAACGAATATTCAATCTATAATGTAGTGTTTGCAGTGTTCTAAGTAATAGGTGAAATGCTTGGGAGGGGCACAAAATTTAAAAACCATACAGATCCTGGTGTGTGTTCTTGGGGAGTTAGAACAATCACACAAGATAAGTCAGAGGAATATTAAGGGCTAAGTAGTGTGATGTTGACTATCTGTTCAATAAAAGTTTCAGAGAAGTGGAAGACAGATTGGGACCATTGAGGAACATTTCTGGAGAATATGGGTGTTGAATCAAATCTTAAATTTGCAGCTGTGAAAAATAAAAAGAGGTAAAGGAAGAAGATAGGTGGGAGAGGAAATCATGTGTGTTTGGAAAGTGAAATATAATTAAGACACAAGCAATACAAACAAGACACTTCTTTTTCTCCTTCAACTGATTTTTACAACGTTGTCTAGTGCTGCACTAATATGCTAGCCATTGGCCACATGTGCCTATTTAAATTTATATCAGTTACAATGCAGTAAAATTAAAAGTTCAGTTCTTTATTTCCACCAGCCAGATTTCAAGTGATCAATAGCTACAGGTGGCCAATGGCTACTGTATTGAGCAGTACAAATATAAAGCACATCCATTACTGCAAAAAGCTCTTTTGTAAGTGCTGTTAAGCCCTACAGAGCACTTACTATATGAAAAGCTCTCATGGTCCTATTTCATCTTCATGGCAAACTTATGAAGTGTATACTTGCAGATAAGAAAACTGGGGTTCCTAGAACTTAACAATTTTTTCAGTCACAGAGTCAGTGGCAGGGCTGTGATTTGAAATTTCATATGACTTCAAAAGCTGATGCTGCCAGCCATGGAAAATAAGGTTACTGGGCAGGGAAACATGAGTTATTTACCAAGATAATGACATCCCAGACTGAACTTCTTGTGGTAGACAAAATCCAGTAGGTTCCTGAGTAAGGGAACAAAACCATGAAGGTGGTGTTTCAGGATAATTGTTGCATGTGTATAGGACTGTGCTAGCCCATATGAAATCTTTAGGATAGAAAGACTATGATAAGTGCAACCTCATGGACTCATGACCCAGTTGACAGAGCATGTAGGTCCCAGCCCCTTCTCACTCCTACATAGGTGCCCCTTTCTCATGTGTGATATTTATTTATTTATTTTTTCACCATCTTAATAGGTGTGTCATGTTATCTCATTGTGGTTTTTAAAAATACTTTATTTTTTTATTGCAGTTGACATACAACCTATTAGTGTCAGGGGTACGGCATGGTGTGTGCCCTCTGGCAGAAGTAAGAGTGGGATGGCTGGAGGAAACAGGAATCTGGCACACACTGGGGGTGATGCCCAGGGGAAGGGAGAAGGGGAGAGGAGCAGAAAGAGAGTTTGAACAAAGAAGTAAAAAAAGTGTTTTTAAAAAACTGGAAAATTAGAAGCAGAGTTTGAGCTTATTCCAAGGTTTCTAGCATACGGGCCCAAAGTATTTGGTATTTATGATAGAAAAGAGGCCAAAAAAGCCATTGTCTGGCTTCTGGTGCAGCATCTAAGGAATTTGGAAGTCGTCACTTCTATCCACACAACAAGAAAAGAAGTGCTGAACTGAAAGCCAACAATTCTGCATAGATGCATCAGAGAAGGGAGTTCACAGGGCAAACAGCTGCCCCCAAAACTGGAGAGACAGATGGGCAGACACAGAGAACCACAATCTACTGGAGCAGAAATCACCACTGTAATCAATGAATTGCTTGAGGCTCAGTGTGTACAAATCTGAGTTTAAAATTTCAGAGGGATCCAGTCATAGGCAGGCCCCCCGATTTTTGTGAGTTTTACCTCTAGAAGCCCCACCAGATTCTCACACTGAAGGTTTAGAGAAAATCCCCTATGCTTCTTGCAGGGGGAGGGGGAAAGCAGCTGTTTTGAAATAAGGCCAGAGAATTCTGTTCTTAGTGAGGCCTGACCTCAGGAGGAATATGTTACCAGAGCCTAACCAACTAAAGTTTTACCAGAGCCTAACCAGCCTGAGGGAAGGAAAATACCCAAACGCATCCTCCTCTATCCTTCCTGTCTCCTAAGAGGGGAAGGGGTAAGTTTGCAAAGCACTTGTGAAGGCTTCCAGATTTTGAGAACTAATTCTGTAGCATCACAATTACTAAGATTGTGGTCCATTGGAGTTGGGTATAGGTAGAAGGGCATGCTCTGGCTTCTATAATAGCTCTGGCACTTGAGAATAATAAGGACAATTATAAGGACTGTGAAGTTGGTTGGTTAATTACTAGTAATGTACCGAAGGAAGGAAATGACAAGCTCAGGTTAGCCAGCATACTCAAGGCACATCATAAAAGCTAGAAATCTTCTATGGTAGCCTTTAAGGAGACCTTCAGAACTAGGGTTCTTTTGAGAAATGGTTGATTGAAAGACTGGGGCAGAGAATACACAAGATGAGGCTGGACCATCTTGTGGTATAAAGTAAAGACATGACCCCCCCAAAAGAAAAAAAGGACAGAGAGGCATCAAAGGGACATAGAAGTCAACTGAAAGAGCTTCCAGTTACCAAAGCTGGAACAAGTTGAGCAAAACAACTATGATAACAATAAATGCATTAATGGATTATAGCCCAAATTATAAAATATCAGTTCATACTGTTAAAAATGATCGAACAAGTAAATAGAAGAGACAAATTTTGAGGACACTGCATCTCTGTTGTATTCTTTCTAAAACCCTGTAACACCTACTCAAGCATGAGAAAACTATGAGGCAAACCTAGATTCAGGGACAGTATACAAGATATGTGGTCTGCACTTCTCCAGATTGTCAAGGACATGAAAAACCAGGAGGGACTAAGAAATGGTTACAACCAGAAGAGACTTAAGAGCCATGATAACTAAATGGAATATGGTACCCTGCTATGCAAAAAAAGAGTTACCATAGCAGGCCTGAGACTGCTATCCTTAGCAAGGCCTGGTTGCCAAGTTGGTTCTTTTTTTTTTTTAATATATTTTATTGATTATGCTATTACAGTTGTCCCATTTCCCCCCTTCTCTCCCCTCCACCCTGTACCCCCCTCCCACCCACATTTCCCCCTTTAGTTCATGTCCATGTGTCATACTTATGAGTTCTTTAGTTTCTACATTTCCCATACTATTCTTGCCCTCCCCCTATCTATTTTCAACCTACATTCTATGCTACTTACTCTCTATACCTTTTCCCCCTCTCTCCTCCTCCCACCCCCCTGCTGCTAACCCTCCATGTGCCCTCCATTTCTGTGGTTCTGTTCCTGTTCTAATTGTTTACTTAGTTTCTTTTGGTTTTGCTTTAGGTGTGGTTGTTAATATTTGTGAGTTTGCTGTCCTTTTACTATACATGTTTTTTCTTTATCTTCTTTTCTTAGATAAGTCCCTTTAGCATTTCATAAAATAAGGGCTTGGTGATGATGAACTCCTTTAACTTGACCTTATCTGAGAAGCACTTTATCTGCCCTTCCATTCTAAATGAAAGCTTTGCTGGATAGAGCAATCTGGGTTGTAGGTCCTTGTCTTTCATGACTTGGAATATTTCTTTCCAGCCCCTTCTTGCCTGTAAGGTCTCTTTTGAGAAATCAGCTGACAGTCTGATGGGAACTCCTTTGTAGGTGACTGTCCCCTTACCTCTTGCTGCTTCTAGGATTCTCTCCTTCGTTTTTACTTTAGCTAATGTAATTATGATGTGCCTTTGTGTGTTTCTTCTTGGGTCCAACTTCTTTGGGGCTCTCTGAGCTTCTTGGATTTCTTGGAAGACTGTTCCCTTTGCCAGATTGGGGAAGTTCTCCTTTATTATTTGTTCAAATATGTGCTCAATCTGTTGCTTTTCCCCTTCCGATTCTGGTACCCCTATAATTCGGATATTGGAATGTTTAAAGGTGTCTTGAATGCTCTTAATCTTTTCCTCAATTTTTTGAATTCTTATTTCATCATGCTTTCCTGCTTGGTTGATTCTATCTTCCTTCTGGTCCACTGTATTGTTTTGAGACTCATATTCCTTCCTTTCACTATTGGCTCTCCTCCACGTGTCTTCCTGCATCTGTTTTATGGTACTCTGCATTCTTTCATCTAAATTTTGTCCAAAATCAACCAGTTCCATGAGCTTTCTGATCACCAGTGTTTTGAACTGCGCATCTGATAGATTGGCTAGTTCTTGGTCGCTCAAAAGGATGAGTCCTGGGGGACTGATCTGCTCTGTTGAAAACATAGTTTTTTGTTTTTTGTTTTTTCCCCCTGTCTCTCCTTATTTTTTTTTTTTCCTGGTCTGGTTGCTCTTGTTACGGTGGGGGGCAGAGCCTTAGGTGCTCACTGGGGCTGGGCACCCCAGTCGCTAGATTGTGACGTTATATGTGGGGGCGGGGCGGGAGAAAACAATGGCGGTAGTTCCGTTCCCCTGGACTCAGACCCTTGTCTGGGCTTCTGGGCCGCGAGTTCTGCCCTGGTCCACAATCGCTACCCCTCTGGGTCTGCCAGCCGCAGCTTGCATACTCAGGGATCACCGCTGCCTTCTTGCGTGCCGGATGGCTTTTGCGCCGATTTCGCGCCAAACCTTCCCCCGACCTCCGCGCGCCGCCGACCCGAGCCAGCCCCGCACCCGCCGGCTCGTCTTCTCCTACCAGTCCGGATGAACGCATCTACTTCAACTTCTTGGCTGCCCGACTTCCATTCAGATAAATCCTCTGCCGGACCTGGGTGTTATTCTGATAGTAAATTATTGTTGTAAATTATTGGTTTTCTAATCTTGGTTGTGCGAGGAGGCATGGTGCGTCCACCTATTCCTCCATCTTGCCGGAAGTTGCCGAGTGGGTTCTTGACTAGTATCAGGGAACTTAGATTTTAAGAGAGTTCTCATAATTCCCTGATACAAATAGCTCATGGTGCCTAAACTATTTATACAAACAATGTAGTTTGTGCTGAACACCTACTTTTCTTTTGAGAGTCTGGACATTGGGTGCATGTTAGGGGAAGGGTGCCTGGGTGGCCAGCCCTCAATAAAACCTTGGGCACTGAATCTGCAAAAAGCTTCCCTGGTAGACAGTGATTCACGTGTGTTGTTACAACTTACTGCCTGAAGAGTTAAGCATGTCCTGTATGACTCCACTAAGAAAGAACTCGTGGAAGCTTGTGCCTCCAGATTTCACCTCCATGTGTCACTTCCCTTTGCTGATTTTGTTGTTTCCTTTTGTTGTAACAGATCATAGTCATGAGGATGACTATGTGCTGAGTTGTTGAGTGTTAGCAAATCATTAAACCTGGGACTGGTCTTGGGGACCCTGACACAGCTGGATTGGATCCTGGGGATAATAATATAAACACTGGTAAAATCCAAGTTAATAACAAAGAATTGATGTTTATTTCTTAGCTTTGATAAATGTAGCACAGGAATATAAGATTTTAACAATGGGAGAAAAAGGGTGAAGGGTAAATGAGAACTGTATGTAGTATCTGTAAACCTAAGATTATTCCCAAATAAAAAGTTCATTAAAAACACTCAAACCAAATGTTTTGGAAACTTGTGAAAAATAACATAACACTCATCCTAAAGAGAGAAATTATCCAAACTGAAACACAATGAGAAAAATGAGAAAGCAAGAGAGAGTGTGCTTTATTTTCTGTAGCCGGTGGGACATTGACTGTAGTAAAAATCAATCAATCAATCAATCAGACTCAAGACCTGATTGTGAGAGTAGCAGAATTTAAAAGGTTTAATTAATAACCCAAGACATGTCTAATAAGTCAGGGCCCTGAAAGGGAAAGAATAAGACCAAGATCTAGAATGTGGCTATCTGGGTGGATCCTCTTGAGAATTTTGAGCTGACAGACTTACTGCAATCCTCTGGACGAACAGAAGTGCAGCACTTGCCCTTGCTATAGGGCAGTGGCCTCCCTTTGTCTGAAGACCATATAGAAATCTCACTGGAGGAAGATACCTTCCAAGATGCTACTTTCTCTTCTCAAGATTTGCCACAACTACCTCCAGTATTTCTAGAAAAATAACTAGGGTCAATTTTCATTTGTGCTGGCAGTATTGAAAGAACATACCTGGGGATGGATCTTGGTGTAGGTTTGGGGAAAGTGGTCTAAAATAAGGATACCAGATTTGTTGAGTGTAAACCCCAAACCAAGAAAACCCCAAAAAGACAAAATTTAACTAAATTTAAGATAATTTTCTGTCCTGGCTGGTGTGGCTCAGTGGATTGAGTGCTGGCCTGTGAACCAAAGAGTTACTGGTTCAACTCCCAGTCAGGGCACATGCCTGGGTTGTGGGCAGGTTCCCAGTCGGGGGAGCACAAGAGGCAACCACACACTGATGTTTCTCTTTTCTTTCTTCCTCCCTTCCCCTCTCTCTAAAAATAAAAACATTTTTTAAAGTTATTTTCTGTTATCACGGAGGCAGGGATTCAAAAGAGATTGTATGACAGAATGAGGAAAAAGTTGCATTTCTTTGCACACTAGAATTTGCAGACTGTCACTGACATATCTTTCAATTTTTCAGTAACTTCATTAGATCAAGTAATAATCTTTGCAGCCTCTTGTTTCTAATACAAGGTCTGGCCCTTAGGGACTTATAATTTTTTGTTAATGAAAGGACCTCATGAAGAGACTGAGTACACACAGAGAAAGGGAAATACCTACAGATTTTTTAGTATGCTTGACATTAAAGATGAGGAAGAGCTAAGTAAAGGAGTCTTCAAAATGTGAATGCTTTCCAAAACCCAATCCTCAGCCCTTTGCCCTTATCTCAGTACAAGCTCCTGTACATGACTTCTTATGGTTTTCAAGTGAAGCAATAGCCTCCTAAACTGTTCTGCCTGGGTCTGCTTGTTCATATACATCATGCACTCTAATGTCAGATTAATATCTGGAAACTTTTTTCTATTGTTGTTCAAGTATGGTTGTCTCCATTTTCACTCCGCCATGGCCCCCACCCCACACATCCCCATGGAAACTTTTAAGAAAACTATTCTGCTGCTGAAAATCTTTAAATGATTTAGCCTTATATACTAAAGTTTGTTAAAAAATAGCTTGCTTTTAGGGTTCTTCCCAATCTGCTTCCTCTTATCTCTATCTAGCCTTGTTTTCTGTTCCAACACTAAGCCTTAATCCCGACACATCCATTCAGAGTCTCCAAATATATTTTGAACATCCTAGGTTCTATTTTTTAAATTTGATCTTTATTGTATTTTTCCATTACCATTTAGTACCCTTATAATCCTCTCCCCCACCAATCACCACACTGTTGTCCTTTTTGTTTTTTGCAAATCAGTTCCTCTCACTTGAAAATATTTATTTGTGCACCTATCTTTATAGTATAAAATGCAACCACCTTCCTGATCTATACCATGTGTAAGGATTCTCTCTTCTGTATCATCTTTGTACCAGAGGTTGGAAAATGATTTTGTTTGATTCATTGTTGAAATGTTAACATTTCAACAATGAATCAAACAAAACATCTTAAAATTGGAAGCACTAGTATGGCCCAGTAGTGAACAAAACTGATCATGGAATTTATATTTGTAAGAGGGGAGACAGAAAAATGTAATAAGTAAATTATATATTCGGGAGTGATAATGCTACAGAAAGATAAAGCAGGGTTAAGGAGATGGAGTATTTGCATGAGAAGGGTGCTTGTACTTTTACATCCAGATACCTGGCTGGATCCTATGGGAATCTGAGTTTGTGATCCCAACTATACAGTAGTCCACCCTTATCTGGGGTTTTGCTTTCCATGGGTTCAATTATCTGTGGTTAATCGTGGTCTGAAAATACTAAGTGAAACATTCCAGAATAAATGATTCGTTAAGTTTTAAACTGCAAGCCATTCTGCATAGCATGATGAAATCTCCAGCCATCTAAGCTGTGTGTGCTGACACTCCATTAAGCAGTTAGCAGCACCCTCCTTAGTAGGCTAATTTGTGCTATCACAGTGCTTGTCTTCAAGTAACCTTTATTTTACTTCCTCATGGACTGAAAGCCATTGCGATAACTTTGATTATAGTATATTACGATAACTTCAATTTTGTTAATGATCTCTCACTGTACCTAATTTATGAATTAAACTTTATCATAGGTATGCATGTGTAGGAAAAAACATCAGTAGGAATCCAATGAAGGTCTGGGACTGGATCCCCCTCCGAGAAGACGGGACTACCGTATATCAGGATCGTCGCAGACTATCATGTATATGCTACTGTCAGCAACTTGAAGGCAGGGAGTGAGCCTCATTCCTCTTCGGACTCCTCGAGTACAGACAGCAGTATTTTCAGGGTGCCAACACGATGGAAGCAAAACGTTAGGAGTCCCCAGAGTCAAAGTTACGTTAACCACTGCATCCCAGAGTGGTTATTCAGGTGGGGGTTTAGCACTAAGAGCGTGCAACACCACAAGACCCCCCGAGAGAAGAGCCAGCCTCTTGGCCACTTTCAAAGCCACCTCTATGACGAGGCTCCATCCGTTTCCAGGGCAACAGGCCTCCGATGAGAATCCAACGGCGGGGCCACAGCCACTTGGAGGAACCAACCTACCGCTTAGTAACCAGCTATTTAGCCATTTGAGGCCGCAGCCCCACACACGAAACCCCTGACTACCCGGTACCCTACAGCAGAACCGTAGCTTCGGGCCTCTGGTCTTGCCCAGCTCTAGGCGAGACAACTTCCGGCCTCTGAAGGTCCCCCACACTCCTTGGCTTGTCTGGGTCCTACAGCAATGGTAAGGTGCCCGTGGCGAACGCCTGACCCATACAGGGGTCTTGAACAAGGGTTGCCTCTTCCTCCTGGCAGGCGATGGCGACAGAGGCGCTTAGAAGATGCCCCCGGCTGGAAGAACCTTGGCGCTTGGGCACAGTTGTGGGCGGAGCGCAGGCCTGGAGCTGGCGAGTCAGGCGGGATTTGGGCAGGCGCGGTGGCGGAAGTAGTTGGACGCCGTGGGAGCTGAGCCATCTAGGAAGGCGCGGCCGCAGGTCTTGAACCTGGAGCAACTGCCTGTGTCAGCCGGACCGCAGCGACTAGGGTTCGCCAGTCGGCGAAATGCCTCTGTTCGCCGCCAACCCCTTCGAACAAGACGTGGGTAAGCGTTGGTTCTGGGGCCAGGCTGCTGTTTGTGGCACTGGAAAGTGGGCGGTGGCGACTCCGAGGACTGGAATGCCAAAGCAAAGGGAGAGGGAAAGGGGGCGGCGCCTCTGTCTCACCGCCGGGAGGGTCACTTCGCCCTGGAGAGTGCTTTCTGCCCCCCCCCCCCCCCCAATGTTGGGGATCCCTAAAGAGAGGACCATTCCCTTCGCCAAGCTCAGGCTGGGGAAGAAGAATCTGGGGCTCGCTACAGACAGGGCTAATTAAGCAATTAGGAAGTTGACGGTATAAACTTTCTGCTCCCTCTAGAACTGGCTAAGCAACCCCCACCCTTTTAGGAGATGATGCAAAGGTGGAGACTGCTGTCTAGGGCAGTCCAACCCTAGAGACCTTGACTTGCCCGCATTCAGTAGAAAGAACCTATTTCACTTCTCTTACATGCAAATTTATCCAAGCCCTGATAGCATAGCTTCAGGAGTTATTTACACCGGTTGGAGGTGTTATTCTCCATCAGTGGGTGGAGCAAGTACTATGAAATATTGCTTTGAAGTATGAAAAGTAAAACAGTCCAGAACAACTAATATTGTTGGGGGTTGTAAGAGCACCCTTGTCTCAGTGACTATGAAGTGAGAAAAAAAATGGATGGGATAAGAGAACTTGTTTTTTATTTTAGGCAGTAGAATAATAGTAAAACAAACTGGCTAAGTAAGATTTTTGTAGCAGTCGTTAACAGAAGCTTAGGTAAAGTTTTAGGGCTTCCTGGAATGAAAAAACATGGCTGAAAACCACCAGAGTCACACAGATACTTTACATTACAGCAGTGAAAGCCACTTGTTTCATATTTACAATTTTCTAATTATCAGGAGACTAGACAGGGCCCAATTTTGATATGTAATTCCAAAAGCATGCTCAAAAGTCAAGTACAATGTATAAGTTGCTTCCATTCCCAGAGAGCTGAAAATTTTTATGACATCTTAATCCTAGAGTCTTCAAATATGTATTTCCATAATTTTGTTTAACTTCTTTTGCTTAGTAGCTTAATACAGATGACTGGCATAAATCTAGGAAGCTTCTGCTTTCAGAACACCTAATATTTTCCTTAATTGCAGTGAGACTTATATTTTTATTGCTGGTGTGAAGGCTTTCATTCTGTCCCAATGAAATAAAACAAAGGGCAAAATAGAAAAGACAAATGATTTTCAAATTTAAAAACTGTGGAACTTTTTCTTCAAGGGAAATCTGTCCTGGAAACCTATTGTTTTCTTAATGAAAACTTCTAGAAGTAGGTTGAGTTACTCTGCCTGTTTAGCTTTTCTAAACCTTCAGTGGCTTCTGAGGTCCTTCCCCAGTTTAGTGGATCACAGTTTAGTACCAATGTAGTAAAAAAAGAGGCAGTGCTGTTCAGACATATAAATACTACTATGTTTATATTATTTCATGGGCAACGTCATTAAACAGAGCTTCAAGTACTTGTTTGTTAACTCAAGTATGACTAAGTCCTTATCCAAAAGGCAGTTTAAAGGTAAAAGAGCAAATTTGATTGAGGCCCTCCTGTAACTTCTTTTAGACAAGTGAATGGAATTAATAGAAAAAGTAGAATGAAATACTCAGGAATTCAAATTATTCTTAAACCTTTATCATAGGAGGAAAATTATATAATGCATTTTTCATAACTTAAAGCTCCTTTTTAAAAAGAAGTAAACACTTTTTTTGAACTTTTTAAAAAATTTTATTTATTTTTAGAGAGGGAAACGAGAGAGAAACATCAATGTGTGGTTGTTGGGGGCCATGGCCTGCAACCCAGGCATGTACCCTGACTGGGAATCGAACCTGTGATGCTTTGGTTCTCAGCCTGCACTCAATCCACTGAGCTACGCCAGTCAGGACTAAAGATCCTTTTTTTTAAAAAAAAAATTTTTTTTAGAGAGAGGAGAAGTGGGGAAAAAAGGGAGAGAAACATCAGTGTATGTTTGCCTCTGGCACACCTGCCAGCAGCCCAGGCATGTGCCCTGACTGGGAATCGAACTGGTAACCCTTTGGTTCCAGGCTGTCACTCAATCTACTGAGCCATACCAGCCAGGGCTAAAGCTCCTTTTAATCGGAATTAGTTAAGTAATGCAAGCAAGTCATTTTTTAACTTTTGATGTCTATAGGAATGTTCCTGTGCCACCTCATTGTCTTTCACGTACTCTCTTTGATTCAGTCAGATTTTTACTGTTGCTTTTTTGTCATATCTTTGTTCATTTTTCATTCAACAAACATGCATTGAATGATTACTGTGTGTCAGACATTGTATTAAGTTCTGGGAACACAAAAATTTAATAAATGGACTGAATTCCTGCCATCAGGGAAGTCAGTCTAATGGTGGACACATACACACATAAAAAGGTCATTGTTATATAGTGTGATTGTTATAGTACTAGAAATACCTGACATGCGTTATTTACATGCTCCCTTTGTTTAAAACAGTCATCGCCTCTGAAAAGAAGGCAAGAACCTCCAGGCAGACTCATTCTCTGTAAAGGTGTTGACGCTGCCCTCTCTTTCTCCCCTACTTTTCTGAGAGTAGTTTTACCTGCAGGAAGTAACTTTACCTCTTACTATATGTATGATATGGTCATTTTATAATTAAAGGCCTTTAAAGATGAAACTTCATTCCTTTGGTCCGTATAGAGTCTCACCAGAGGGTGAGCAGTCTTTCTGACATTTAGGGAAGAAACTCTTTACTCAGATTCAGAGAAAAAGCTGAAGTAGGTCATAATGTCTTAAGAAGGCATTCCTGAGTTGATTATGGTATATGCCTTGTCAAATGGAAGCAGGCCAAAGGCTAGGGAGTTCTTATTTTTTTCAGAGTCAGAACCTACAAACCCAGATAGGTATGCTAGGAATGGTAGCATTAGAGTACTTTAAATATTTATTGGATTTGTTTAAGTCTGGATTTATTTATTTTTTGTTCAATAAAATTCCTTTGAAGCTGTGCTGAGGAAAAAGAAAAATACGCACATACCCCAGCATCTTAAAGGGAGATGTAGGGTTCGTGATGTGGAGCCTGGTTGGTGCAGCCTTCTTAGGCCATTCCAAGGGGAAAGTGAAACATGGGAGAGAGCCATAGTAGGAAGATTTAGTGGTTAGTGTGAAAAGGGATGTCATTTCCTTATATTCTGGACCAACTTTTCTAGTTTCACTACATTGATTCCTCACTCATGACTTGTCTTTTCTACTCCCTAACTCCAGTTCTTAATTGCATATCTTTTTTCTCTTTACCCGGTCCAGGTAACCTTTCTTGTTAGGTTCTGCCTCTGCCATTTAATATTCACTGATAGATTTGCTTTTCCCAACAACCTTGGTATCTCCTTCTTTAAAGATACGTTTCCTTGTGTCCCAGAGAGCTGACTTCAAATTCTACCTCTATAAAATTCTGGCACAGTGGATTGAAGTGTGGACTTTTATCTTAAAAGGAGACTTTCAAAATGAAATTTGAATATATGTATTACCATATCTTTGGCTTGTGTTTGGCTTGTTAGAACTTGACAATAAGGTAGCTTGGGGCTTTTATTTTATTTTATATTATTTTACTTTATAAGAAACCTTAACATAAAAATAGGTTTTGATAGCACTTCAGTAATACAAATTTGTTTTATATGTTGAAATTTATAACATTTATATACTAAAGTCAATTCTTGAGCACAGTGAGATTCTATCATATTTATTTGCCTCCCTTCTCAGATTTAAACACTCTCCAAAAAGCTATAAACTCTATTTTATAATATATAATAAACTGTATTTTAAAATATATACTGATGACCATTAAACAGCACGGGTGTGAGGAAAACTGACCCACTGCACAGTCAAAAATCCTTATATGACTCCCCCCAAACTTAACTACTAATAATCTACTATTGACTGGAAGCTTGACTAATAACATAGTCAGTTAACACATATTTTTGTATATGTATTACATATTAGATTTTTATAGTAAATTAGAGGAAAAATGTTATTAAGAAAATTATAAGGAGCCCTGACTGGTATGGCTCAGTTGATTGGGCGTTGTCCTGCAAACCAAAAGGTTGTTAGGTTGATTCTCAGTCAGGCACGTGCCTGGGTTATGGGCCAGGATCCTGGTTGGGGGTGCATTTGAGAGGCAGCAAATCCATCTGTCTCTCCTTCTCTTTCTCCCTCCCTTCCCCTCTTTCTAAAAATAAATAAATAAAATCTTTAGTAAAAATCATAGAGAAGAGAAAATACATTTACAATGTGTACTGGATCAGTACTGTAAGTTTATGTCATCTGTTTTAGGTTTTGTGGTTCATCTGCAAGTTTTTTCAAATTGTCAATGGGAAGAAAAATCTGCGTATGAGTGGACCCATGCAATTCAAACTGATACTGATCGAGTGTCAACTGAATGTACTCTACATATAAGTATACTGTATCATTTTTCAGGTTTTTAAACTTCATAAAAAGTGTTATTTTTGCATTTCATTTGAAACTTTTCATTCATCATTTTTTGATAGTTTTAGCTCTAGTACATTAATTTTAAGATCTATGTGGTGGTCTACTCTACGAATATGACATATTTTTTATCTGTGCTCCTATTAATGGACATGAAGCTTTTTCCAGTGTTTTGCTATTACAGACAGTATTGCAGTGAAAATTCTTATCCGTTTTCTTGTTCACATAACTGAGAGATTCTCCAAGGATTGTGCCTTGCAGAGGAATTTATTAAAACTTTGGATAGTGCAGAGTTGCAAAATACTGATTTTTCAATAGCAGAATTACCCTTTTAACTGTTTTGGGGAGATTTTACTCCCATCAGCAGTGGAAGTAAAGTCTCTGTTTATTCGACATTCTCATTAACACTGGGTGTTGTCAGATTTTTAAATTTATGCCAGTGTGATGGGTATGAATTGGGTATTGTTTTAGTTTTATTTCAGTTTCATTGTTAGTGAAGTTTAGCATCTTTTCATATATTTCTTGGTTATTCCATTTTCTTTTTCTATAAAAAAATGTTAATGGCAGCTATTACTGTTCCACTCTCCTCATTACTTTTATTTATTCTGTAGGATTATTTTTTCTTGATTTTTAGTGTACCATATGTTCTCTACTAATCTTTCATTGGTTATAAAAATCACAAATATATATCTCAGTTTGTTGTTTCTTTTTAAAGTTTCTGATGTCTTTTATTGTTAAGAAAATTTGTTTTAATTTAGTGATATCATCTTTGTCCCTTGATTTTATT
This sequence comes from Phyllostomus discolor, assembly GCF_004126475.2. Lineage (NCBI taxonomy): Eukaryota > Metazoa > Chordata > Mammalia > Chiroptera > Phyllostomidae > Phyllostomus > Phyllostomus discolor. The sequence continues at coordinate 68,145,582 of NC_040906.2, forward strand.
TTTCTTGTTTAGGAATTCTTTTTCTAACCTCAGTTTATAAGGATTTTGTCATATTTTCTTCTGAAAGTTTTATTAAAGTTTTGATTTTCACAGTTAGGTCTTTTTTTTTTTATTTTTTATTTTTTTATTTCAATCATTGTTCAAGTACAGTTTTCTCCCATTTACTCCCATTCCAGCCCATCCACCCAACCCTCCCCCCTTCCCCCCATTACCCCCACCCCTAGTTTTTGTCCATGTGTCCTCCAAATTTGTTCCTGTAATCCCTACCCATTCCCCCCTGAAATTCCCTCTTCTCTCCCCTCTGGCCACTGTCAGACTATCCCCTATTTCAGTGTCTTTGGTTATATTTTGCTAGTTTTTTGTTTTGTTTTATTTTGTTGTTTAGATTCCTGTTAAAGGTGATATCATGTGGTATTTGTCTTTCACTGCCTGGCTTGTTTCACTTAGCATAATGCTTTCCAGCTCCATCCATGCTGTTGCAAAGGGTATGAGCCCCTTCTTTCTTTCTGCTGCATAGAATTCCATTGTGTAAATGTACCATAGTTTTTTGATGCATTCATTTACTGATGGGCATCTAGGTTGCTTCCAGCACCTAGCTATTGTAAATTGTGCTGCTATGAACATCGGGGTGCAAAGGTTCTTTTGTATTGGTGTTTTAGTGTTCTTAGGATAGAGTCCCAGCAATGGAATTGCTGGGTCAAAAGGCAGATCCATTTTTAGTTTTCTGAGGAAGTTCCGTACTGCTTTCCATAGTGGTTGTACCAGTCTGCAGTCCCACCAACAGTGCACAATGGACCCCGTTTCTCCACATCCTCTCCAACACTTGTTGTTTGTTGCTTTGTTTATGATGGCCATTCTGACTGGTGTGAAGTGGTATCTCATTGTGGTTTTAATCTGCATCTCTCTGATGGCTAGCGATATTGAGCATCGCTTCACATGTCTTTGGATTTTCTGTATGTCCTCCTTGGAGAAGTGTCTGTTCAAGTCCTTTGCCCATTTTTTAATTGGGTTACTTGTCTTTTTAGAGTGGAGTCGTGTAAGTTCTTTATATATTTTGGAGATTAAACCCTTGTCTGAGGTATCATTAGCAAATATGTTTTCCCATACAGTTGGTTCTCTTTTTATTTTGATACTGTTTTCCTTAGCTGTGCAAAAGCTTTTAATTTTGATGAGGTCCCATTTGTTTATTCTTTCCTTTATGTCCCTTGCTCTAGGAGACAAGTCAGTAAAAAAAGTTTCTGCGTGAAATATCTGAGATTTTCCTACCTACGTTCTCTTCTAGGACTTTAATGGTGTCACGCTTTATATTTAAGTCTTTTATCCACCTTGAATCTATTTTTGTATAAGGTGTAAGTTGGTGCTCGAGTTTCATTTTTTTTGCACGTAGCTGTCCAGTTCTCCCAACACCATTTGTTGAAGAGGCTATTTTTATTCCATTTTATGTTGCTGCTTCCTTTGTCAAATATTAATTGACCGTAGAGGCTTGGGTTTATTTCTGGGCTCTCTGTTCTGTTCCATTGGTCTATGTGCCTGTTTTTATGCCAGTACCAGGCTGTTTTGATTACAGTGGCCTTGTAGTATAGTTTAGTGTCAGGTATTGTGATTCCTCCTACTTTACTCTTCTTTCTCAAAATTGCAGCAGCTATTCGGGGTCGTTTATGGTTCCATATAAATTGTTGAAGTGTTTGTTCTATGTCTGTGAAATATGCCATTGGTGCTTTAATAGGTATTGCATTGAATGTGTAAATTGCTTTTGGTAGTATGGACATTTTAATGATATTAATTCTTCCAATCCATGAACACGGTATATGTTTCCATTTGTTTGTGTCTTCCTTGATTTCTCTCCTCAGTGTTATGTAGTTTTCTGAATACAGGTCTTTTACCTCTTTGGTTAGGTTTATTCCTAGGTATTTTATTTTCCTTTTTGCTATTTCAAATGGGATTTTTTTCTTGATTTCTGCCTCTGCTGTTTCATTGTTGGTGTACAGAAATGCCTTTGATTTCTGGATATTGACTTTGTATCCCGCTGTTTTACCAAATTCACTTATTAGGTCAAGCAGTTTTTTGGTGGAGTCTATAGGATTTTCTATGTACACTATCATGTCATCTGCAAACAGTGACAGTTTTGTTTCCTCCTTTCTGATTTGGATTCCTTTTATTTCTTTTTCTTGTCTGATTGCTGTGGCTAGAACTTCCAGTACTATATTGAGTAGAAGTGGTGAAAGTGGACATCCTTGTCTTGTTCCTGTTCTTAGTGGAAAAGATTTTAATTTTTGCCCATTGAGTATAATGTTGGCTGTAGGTTTCTCATATATGGCCTTTATTATGTTGAGGAATGCTCCCTCTATTCCCACTTTACTGAGTGTTTTTATCATAAATGGGTGCTGTACCTCATCAAATGCTTTTTCTGCATCTATTGATATGATCATGTGGTTTTTGTCTTTGCTTTTGTTGATGTGATGTATTACATTTACTGATTTGCGTATATTGTACCATCCTTGCATACCTGGAATGAATCCAACTTGGTCATGGTGTATGATCTTCTTAATGTACTGTTGGATGCGGCTTGCCAGTATCTTGTTGAGGATTTTAGCGTCAATGTTCATCAGCGATATTGGCCTGTAGTTTTCTTTCTTTGTTGTGTCTTTATCTGGTTTTGGAATTAAGATGATGTTGGCCTCATAAAAAGAGTTTGGTAGTCTTCCATCTTTTTGGATTTTTTGAAATAGTCTGTGAAGGATAGGTGTTAGTTCTTCCTTAAATGCTTTGTAGAATTCTCCTGTGAAACCATCTGGTCCAGGGCTTTTGTGTGTTGGGAGTTTTTGGATTACTGCTTCAATTTCTTTTGCTGTTATTGGTTTGTTCAGGCTTTCTGCTTCCATTTTATTGAGTTTTGGAAGGTTATATTTTTCTAGAAATTTGTCCATTTCATCTAGGTTTTCAAATTTCTTGGCATACAGCTCTTTGTAGTAATTTGTTAGAATCCTTTGTATTTCTGTGGTATCTGTTGTAATCTCTCCTCTTTCATTTCTGATTGTGTTTATTTGGGTTTTCTCTCTTTTTTTCTTGATGAGTCTGCTTAAAGGCTTGTCGATTTTGTTTATCTTTTCAAAGAACCAACTCTTGGATTCATTGATCTTTAGAATTGTGCTTTTAGTCTCTATGTCATTTAATTCTGCTCTGATCTTGGTTATTTCCTTCCTTCTGCTTGCTCTGGGCTGTCTTTGTTGTTGTTCCTCGAGTTCTTGTAGACGTAGGGTTAGGTTGTTTGTTTGAAATGTTTTTAACTTTTTTAGGTGGGCCTGTATCGCTATGATCTTCCCTCTCAGGACTGCCTTGGCTGTGTCCCATAAGTTTTGGGTTGTTGTGAGTTCGTTTTCATTTGTTTCCAAAAACCGTTTGATTTCTTCCCTAATATCATTCTTGACCCATTCATTGTTTAATAGCATGCTGTTTAATCTCCATGAGTTTGAGTGTTTGGCGTTTTTTTCCTTGGGGTTGGTTTCTAGTTTCAGTCCCTTGTGATCCGAGAAATTGCTTGGTATGATTTCAATTTTTTTGAAATTGTTGAGGCTTGTTTTGTGTCCTATCATGTGGTCAATCTTTGAAAATGTTCCATGTACATTTGAAAAAAATGTGTATTTAGCTTCTTTGGGATGGAGGGTTCTGTAAATATCAGTAAAGCCCATTTCGTCTAGGGTATTGTTCAATGCCACAATATCTTTGTTGATGTTTTGTTTGGAAGATCTGTCCATTTTTGATAGAGGGGTGTTAAAATCCCCCACTATAATTGTGTTGCTGTCCATATCTTTCTTGAAGTCCTCTAAGATTTTCTTTATGTATTTAGGTGCTCCTATGTTGGGTGCATATATATTTACTATATTTATGTCTTCTTGGTGAATTCTTCCCTTGAGTATTATGAAATGACCTTCTGGGTCTCTCTTTATGGAACTTCTTTGGAAGTCTATTTTGTCAGATATGAGTATTGCTACCCCGGCTTTTTTCTCCTGTCCATTTGCTTGGAAAATTTGTTTCCAGCCCTTCACTTTCAACCTGTGCAGATCTTTTATCCTGAGGTGGGTCTCTTGTAGACAGCATATGTGTGGGTCATGTTTTCTTATCCAATCAGCTATTCTATGTCTTTTGATTGGAGCGTTTAGTCCATTTACGTTTAAGGTTATTATTGATAGGTACTTATTCATTGCCTTTTATGTACGTGTGATCCTCTCTCACTCTCTCTTTTCCTTTCTTTCCTTAAAGCAGTCCCTTCAGCATCTCTTGCAGAGCTGGTTTAGTGGAGGTGTATTCTTTTAGACTTCTTTTGTCTGAGAAGCTTCTTATTTGGCCTTCTATCTTAATTGAGAGCCTTGCTGGGTAAAGTAGTCGTGGTTGCAGGCCTCTGGTTCTCATTACTTGGATTATTTCTTGCCATTCTCTTCTGGCTTGGAGTGTTTCCATTGAGAAGTCAGCTGTTAGCCTTATTGGGGCCCCCTTGTATGTTACTTCTTCTCCCTTGCTGCCTTTAAGATTCTCTCTTTGTCTTGAAATTTTGCCATTTTAATTATGATGTGTCTTGAGGTGGGCCTCCTTGGGTTCCTCTTGATTGGGACTCTCTGTGTTTCCTGTATTTGTGTGACTTTTTGTCTCATCAAATTAGGGAAGTTTTCCATCATCACTTGTTCAACTAGGTTTTCTATCCCTTGTTCTTCTTCTTCTCCTTCTGGTATCCCTATTATACGGATATTATTATGTTTCATATTGTCTTGCATTTCTCTTAATCCCTCTTCATTCTTTCTGAGCCTCTTTTCCCTTTCTTGCTCTTTCTGGGTGTTTTCTTCTATTTTGTCCTCTAGCTCGCTGATCCGATCTTCTGCTTCATTGATCCTGCTTTTCATTCCTTCTACTGTGTTCTTCAGTTCAGAGATTGTATTCTTCATTTCCTCTTGGCCCTTGTTGAGAGTTTCTATTTCCTTTTTTATGCTGATGTAGTTTTCATTGAGTTCATTGTAGCTTCCCTGTAGTTTCTCGTAGCTCATTGTGAGCTCATTGAGCTTCCTGACAATCACTACTTTGAATTCAATATCTGATAGTTGAATTGCCTCTGTTTCATTTAGCATTCTTTTTGAGGCTTCCTCCTTTCCTTTCATTTGGGGAGTATTTCTTTGTCTTCCCATTGTTTGTGAGACTCTTCTTGTTCACCTCAGCTTCTTACATTGATCTGTTCTGGCTCCCTGGGTTTATGATGTGAACTTCTTTAGTAGAGTAGCAGTGAGTTTCAGTGGTGCTGTTTCCTTGACCCCCAAGCTCGCTGGTCTTGGGCTGTTGTTTAAGTTGGCTTTGTGTTTGCCTTTGGGTTTTGATTGTTGTTGAGTCTTTCTTTGGTGGTTCCTTCCCGCCAGCTGGTTAAATGTGGGTCACTCTGTCCACCACCTTCTGTATTTTGTTGTGCTGGTGAGGGCAGGTTGTGTTGAGGCTGGTTCTTCTGTGTGTACAAGGTTTAAAGAAATCTTGTTCAGTTGTTTGTATTGGGTACTGTCTCTACTGTTTAGTTGTATTTCCAGATAAGTCCTGGATTGAGGTTTGTGTGGTTACTACTCCCTCCTTCACCTTCTTCTGCTGTTATCTGTTAGTGGTTCCTTAGTTGTTGGGTTTCCTCTTCCAGTGGGTATCCTGGTGTTCACCTCCTCCACCTATTCTTTTTTGTCATCAGATGGAGGGGAAGGCAAAATGGTTTAAGACAGCAACCGAGAATTCTATGCTATTTACAATAGTAGCAAGTAGGGAAGATATAGGAGATCCTTTCACTGTGTATAGTGTTAACCGTGGTCTTCCACCCAGCTAGCTGATTTTTAGAAAAGATAGAAAGAAGATAATACTCTTGTTGGGGGAGGAAGGATTGTGAGTTGGATCTATAAAGCAGAGAGGTTGTGGGCGGTCAGATTCTGGGGTAAGGTGAGAGTAAAGGATAGTAAATAGGTATAGTGTGTGAGAGAATAGAGTTAACCACTACAGTAATAGAGTTCAGGAAACTTTGAAATGGGCTACGATCTGGGGGGGGTGTTGTGAAGTAATTACAGTTGCATGGAACAGCAGTTATTTACAATAATATTATGGCAACATTCATATGGCAGAGTCTATGAAATCTAGGTAATAAGGATAGGGAGTACAGAACATTGAGTAGTATGCTGATAGGACACAGGTGAGTTAATGGACAGTAGATTAGTAATACGGTATAGAAAGAGATATCAGGGGAAAGCTGTCAGGTCATACAATAAAACCAGCCTAGCAAAGCAGGCTATACAAAAATAAGAGGGATATAAAAATATTGTTAAAAAAAAAGATGTAGGAACACTGGAAAAATAATAATAATACAAATATGAAATAACTTGCAGGTTCTCTGTAATAGCAGAGTGACATTTATCTCACTGTCCCAGCTGTTGTGATGCCCCTTCTTTGGGTTCAACTTTGGTCTTTTCACCGATCCAGGATTTTGTCTCACTTGTAGGTATTTAGGAAAAAATTTAAAAAAGAAAAAAATAGAAAAGGCAGACGAAGGCAGGAAGAAGAGATAAAATTGGAGGACAGGAAGGAGGAAGGAATAAAACAAGAAATCAGGTAAGAGAGGAAAAAGAAATCAAAAGAGAATAAAAACAATAAAACTTAAAAAATTAAAAATTGTTAAAAAAAATAGAATCAAATTAAAAAGTCTCTTGATTTCAAAGTGGCCAAACTGGTTTTTCTGCTCTTGCTGCTTGAGGCAGGCTGAAGGATGACTTGTTTGGGTTTTCTTCCTAGGCCCGTGGGGTTCGCACTGGCTCCGCGGCCCGTCCGCCGCCGCCTGCGCGACCCGCGCTCCCGTGAGCGGGCGCGGCCCGTCTGCTGCTGGCGAGGCCGTCCGCCGCGGCGCGACCCGTCCGCCGCCTGTGGGCTCACAGCTGGGGAGCAGACAGGCCAGAGCCACTGATCACTTCAGGAGAATTCCCCAAACAGTGTCTGTGTCCATTCACTCCATCCTCTTGGGAAATTCCTCCTGATCGAGCCCGCCGCTCTCCACAGTGGCCTGGCTTCTCTCACCGCCAAAGCTCCAGCCAGAACGGTGACCCTGGGAGTCCGGGTCCGCAGCGCGACTCGGCTCTGGTGTTCACTGCCTCCAAAGCTGCTCGCCACCCGGTGTGTTTGCCAGCACCTGGATTCCTCCCAGAGCCGCCCAGACCTTGCCCGGCTGGGGAGGCCACAGTTAGGTCTTTAATCCACCAGGACTCAGTATTTGTGGAAGGTCCAAGGAAGGATTTGATTGGATAGTCAATTGACAATAGACAGTGATCAGTTTATCTAATCACTATTTACTGATTGTCTGTTTTTCCTGAACTACTTTGGAGAACTCTCTCCTTCATACAGTACTTCCTTTTATGAGGCCAGTATCTGTGCTTTCTGTTCTGCTACACTGTTCTCTTTAGCTACTGTCCCTCAATACCACACTCTAATCTCAGTGCCCTTTGTAAGTGGTAGAGCAAGTCCCCTGTCTTGTTTTCCATCATTTTGATAGTCTTACCTGTTTTGGGCCTTTGTTCTTTCATATCAGTTTTGGATCAGATTGGTCAAATCATAAAAGGGAATTTCTTTTAGGCTTTTTTAGGATTTAAGAGAAGAAACATTGTAATTGATATTTTGTTTCATATGAACTGATGTTATTTAAAACATTCACTTTTACTCCTTAGTAGTAACATTTAATTCTAAGTTTACTTAGATTATAGTTAGAAAGTAAGGCAATAGGGCAAGAGGATGATTTTTCTACCGGAGAATATATGATGTAATAGTACTGTAGCAGTGTACTGAGGTGGATATGTCTCTGTGTTGCTTTTTTGTTTGTTCAAATGGAAGGACTTGAGAGATGTTCTTACTGTTAAAAGACTACATCTTGTTTATAAGTATGTCGACTAGACCAGCAAACACCTGTCACTTGACAAGTGATATTTCTAACCATCTATCATCCAGGTATCAAAACAAAACTTAAAGATATTTAGCTTTTACCTCCTGTTATTTTCTCCCCCTTTTTGGTTGCCTTGTGTGTCCAAATCTAACCCTCCCCCACCTTGGTTTTTCTACTTTCATTTTTTACAAAAATTTTTAAAGTATTTTTGCTTACAGTTTTTTCCTGTTTTAAATAGCTAGTCAGCAACATTGGTGAGAATATTGTTTCTAGAAACCTGAGATATTTTGGCATTGCCCAAGTATTCATTTCCCTTATCCTTCCTTTTTAGCACTGAGTTTCACACTGGCTTATTGGCATTTCTGGGTCTTCCTTTGGAGTAATAAACATTGCTCCCATCTTCTAGACTACCCTTATGTTATTTTCTTAGTGGACCTATACCTGCCTGAGCTTACGGGATAAGCATGTCTCTGTTTCCGTGACACCCTGCAGAACACTTAAGGTGTTTTTTTACTCTTGAGACCTGTTTGTGACAGCTATTACTGTTTCACTCAAAAAGGACTTTTTAAAGTTTCTTCTAGTTAAGGAATGTTGAAAATTGAAGGTCCCGGGAAGTAGTTAAAATTCTGACTGACTTTTAATGAACCTCAGAGGTTGTACTTAATAGGTCTCTTATAAAAGCATGAAGGGAAATGATGAATCATTTAAAAATTTTGTTACACATAATATACCTGTTTAGTATAATTTTTAAATGGTAGCATATAGAAAAAAATTGTTACAGAATTTTTTTTGTAAATGAAAACTTGCAAACTCTTTTTCTTAGTGAATGCACTCATATGAAGCATTTGTTTACCAGTTTTCATTTGCATTGTGAGAAATGTAGTGTCTGAATTTTAGTTCATTTGAACTAAAAGGGACTTTTATTGTTGTCTGGAGCAGCTTCTCTTGCTTTCATATGTCACAAGATGAATTGTCTTCACATCCTTTTCTAAAAGCTGTGCTTAAATACTTAAAGAGATCTAGCATGCTCAGTGTTTTGGTTTTCCTGCTAGTACTAAGCACTTGAGGTGGAGGGTTGAAGGTTGACGAGGGGGGGACCTTTTTTTTAAAAACATTATTGCCTTATTAGGCTCTTACTTTACTTGCATTAGAAAAATTCAGCTGAGTAAATTTGAACATCTAATTGGCCTTATTAAACAATTCATCAGTCAGGCAGCATCTCGTCTAGCAAGCAGAGATACTCAGGAGTTACAAAAAATGGAATGCTTTTATAGAAAAGAGGGGCAAAGAAGTCATTAGAAAAAGAAAAGTGAAAGTTCATTGGTGGAAACTAGGAGTTCAGGGTGATGATAGCTTGTCATTGGCTGAATTGTGGTGTTTTCCATTGGCTGGGCTTGTTGCTGGGCATGAAGAAAATCTCCAGCCAGGGTAGTCAAGTAGAGACGCCTTCCTGTTGGAGGTGGACTGCATATTGGGAGTAATTGACACAAATGGTAGGGTGTGAGAGCTCCCTCTACAGGCCTTCCCAATCCCAACTTTAGTTGAGATTTCATTTATTACAATATTTTGCTCTGTGTAATTCAGTTTTTTGTGCAAATTTTTGAGGGAAAAATAAGGATGGGCTTTATACATGGGTGTAATAATCATATACCACAGGTATAATAATGGGTATAATAACCCCACGTATGATGTGCACAAAAGCATGGGTGCACATTATATGTGGGAGCGCATTAATTTTCACACTTGATAGTGAGTGCATATTTGTATTTAGTGTAGGGATTGAACCTAAAAAGGTTAGTGTATCAGATATCAAACATTGCCCCCTGAAGATTATTGACATTCTGAACTTATTTTTAGTTCATATCACTTTAGTTTCATGTGAGAAATTTGTCAGTATGTGGTGGTATAGTTTTAAGAATTTTAGCCATTTTAGTGGTATCTCATTGTGGTTTTAAAATGTGTTCATCTGATTACTGTTGGGCACCACCTTTAAATATATTTATTCACCAAATGATTGTCTTCTCTTTTGAAGTATCTGTTTAGTCTTTCATCCCTTTTTCTTTTCATTTAATTTCTGCAACACTTTTAAGCCTGGCAGCCATTGTGGCCTTCATTTTACAAATGAGAACACGGATTCAGATTTGATTCAGAGCTGAGGTGAACTACCTAGAGACAGTAAGCTAATAAGTAAATCTCAGAGCTGGGTGTAGAGAAGGCAGGTCTTCATTGTTTAATGGGTGATGTGTGTACTCTGCATGTGCTCACAGAGTGTACATAACCATTTCCTCAAGTCTGCAGAGGTCATGTGATCACCTGCCCAGTCTACAGCTTTTGATTTTCCATCTGTGACATCTTGACATGGTTATGTGTACTTTGTAGACTCATTTTTCCCCAGCTATGGGTAAATGTCTTATGAAGCTTCCTGATAAGTCTGTTTCAGTACAAATTATCCTTACTTCATTTATGCTTCTGCCTTGTTTTCTAAGGTAAGGATGCTATGGAAATGAGGATCTGGTTTTTGAGGGAGTTGGGAGTAGGTGTGGCTCTCACCTAACAGGATTACAGCAGGCATCTTGGAAGTATTAGCCAAGAAGAAAGTGAACTTGCAGGAATATAAGGCTGGCCCTAGACCTTTTGCTTTTTTTAATACATGATTTACAATATTAAAGGCAGCAACAGGTAATTTTGATGTGTTTTTTTTATCCTCCTCCCTACCTGCCCTATTCACCCAACTCTCCCAAGATGGTGGTGACATGGCAAATGAAAGAAGAGCTGCAGTCACTCTTCTGTATTCATCCAGAACCAAAGGCTCTCAAATATATGTATTTTTAGATGACGCAATAAATGAAGTTAATCATGGCATTGCCATGGCATTCCTTATAAACAAGAGTTGAACTTGCATTTGTCTTATTTGCCTTATTCAGCATGTTTAAAATGTTCGTATATAGGGAAACCAAAAACTAACTTTTTGGGAAGGGTTAATTTAGCAGTTTTGAACAAAAATTGCATTCAAGAGGCAGTTTAACACAGTATTTAAACTTAAAGAATATACACTGAGGCAGACTGCTTCTATTGAAATTATTGTTCTACTACTTACTAGCTGTATCACTGACCTTGTGCTGGTTACTTTCTGTGTCTCAGTTTCCTGATGTTTAGAATAAGGAATTCTTACTTTATTGGATTGAAGTGGAAGCAATTTAGCAGATGTAAAATGCTTTAAAGCTGTCGGTTGTTGTTTTTAAATTGTTATTTATAATTCAGTACTCAGAACTGTAGGTAGGTTTTCATTGTAGGAGATAATGAACAGCATATTGTAAAGTAGAATCTATGTTACTACTTTCCCCAGAGTAGACTGAAGATTTGCATTGATAGAAATTTACCCACACAAATCAGAACAGAAAATGAGAAGGAGGATTAAATGAGAAAATATGTGTTAAACCCAGGCACTCTAGAATGCTAACCAGGGTTGTCATTGGACTCAGAGAAGCAGGTGAAAAATACTTTAATCTGTCAGGTTGAGGTAGTGGACATTTCAGTATTTTCATTTAAATTTAACTACACAAGAATTGTATGGTATAGAAATTTAATAAGTGTGTATCATTGTTTTAATAGTGTAAACATACATGAATTATTATATTTTTTTAAAGATTTTATTTATTTATTTTTAGAGAGGGAAGGGAGGGAGAAAGAGAGAGAGAGAAACATCAATGTGCAGTAGCTGGGGGCCCTGGCCTGCAACCCAGGCATGTGCCCTGACTGGGAATTGAACCTGCGACACTTCGGTTCGCAGCCCGCACTCAAACCACTGAGCTATGCCAGCCAGGGCTGAATTATTATAATTATAAACTAGAAAAATCGGCTCACCTACATTTTCAGTTTTTTTAATTTATAATAAATTGGTCCAAAGAACGAACATATTTAAATTTTTAATAAAATCTGTCAGCTGTGATTTTCAATATGAATTCTACTCATTTACTTTTCCTTTTCTAGCTTAGTTTTGTTCTAAAAATTTCTTTTTGCCAGTTTTCCCAGTTCTATAATTTTAAGGTATAAAAATAGTTGTTTTCTTCCTATTAATACGTAAAAATATTTTTTTCCTTTAAGATCTAAGCATTGCTTTAGTTACATCCCAAGATAGTAATATGTAGTATCCTAATTATAAATTTTTATATTGCCTTCTATTATACTCTTAATTATCTATCCTGATTATTAATTTCTATGTGATTATGTTTTATGTTTGGTCTAATAAATATATATTGTATTCAGAGAATATACTGTGTGTATTGTCCTAAATTATTTCTAGTTTTCGGTAGTTCTATGTACGTTTGAAGAAAGATATAAACTCTGCTTTCATGTACAGGAAGTCTTCATGTAATTCCAGTCTGCATGGATTTAGTTATAATGTTTTAGTTAAATAACATTGATCCCCTAAAACAAGCCTTGTAATACCTTGAACATAGAACAGGCAAGATTTTGAAATACAAAACTATGAATTAATAGCAGGTGGTGTTCTAAACCACTTAATTTGCAATAATTTGTTACATAGCAAGTTTAAAAAACAAGTAGACTGAGACTCTGTTCAGTTTTTTCATCTTTATTCTGTTTTTCAAATTTGATTACTTTTACTGACTTTTCTTCATGTTCACTGTTTCTGTAATCTTTAATCTGTTTGTAAGCTCATCCAGCGAATATTTTTAGCTGCGATCCTGTCCTTTTCATTTCTATAAATTCAATTTCTCCTCTGAGCACTCACCACCTACTCAATTATAATGGCCATCTTTTGCTTTAAGTTCTTCAAAGAATATATAATACCAGCTTTTTTAAAGTACATTTCTGCTAATAATAACATTTGGGTTAACAGTTATTTGTTTTTGTCTTGATTGTGGTACACTTTTGTGTATCTAGTAATTTTTAAAATTATGTTGGTCATTGTAGTTATTCTTTGCAAGGAGGCTAGATTATGTTGTCTTCCTTTAAAGAGTGTTGAGTTTTGTCAGGAAGTTATATTATTGGAGAATCCTTTAGGTTTTTGTCAGGCTTAGTTTCCTTTGTGAGGCAAGCCTATTTTCATATTGAACTTAAGGGGTCTTTACTCCTAAGGCGTGGCCTTTTGGGGGTTTCAACGGAATGCCTGAAATTTTCTCTCTGTTTCTGTTGGGTGGAGTATTAGTTTGCTTGGCCTGCCATAACTAAATACCATATACCAGGTAGCTTAAACAATGGGAATTTATTTTCTTGCAATTCTGGAAACTGGAAGTTCAAGATCAAGGTCCCAGCAGGGTTGGTTTCTGAGTTGCAGATGGCTGCCTTGTCACTGGGCATTTGCAGGACCTCTTTGTGTGTGTGAGGAGAGAGAGCCTTCTAGTGTCTCTTCTAAGGACACTTAATGCTGCTGAATTAGGGTACCATTCTTATGATCTCACTTTACCTTAATTACTTTACTCGAGGCCCAGTCTCCGAATACAGCTACACTGGGGATTAGTTGCATATGAATTTTGTGGGGACACAGACATTTAGTTCATAACAGGCAGGAATTCCAGAGACTCTCAGCACTGCACTACCCTTGAGCCCCATAGTAGGTGATCTGTGCTAATCCTCATAGAGCCTCACTGGGGTGTGTGTGTGTGTGTGTGTATGTGGAGGCAGCTCTTCATCAACAAGGGACATGTGCTCAGGAATCTGGTCTCTGTCCCCCAGCTGCTCTACTAGGGCTGGTCTTCCTTATGTTGGGACAGAAAAGTGTTCCTGGGTAGAAAGCTGGGGCCATTGTGAGGGTCATTTCATATTTACTTTCCCTTAAAGACCTCAGACCTGCACTATTATTAATTTTTTGAACACAGTTGCCTCATATATTTTGTCCTCTTTTATACATGTTTTTTTGTAGAATAGCAAATCTGGTACCAGATACTCTGTTATGGTTGGAAGCAGATCAGTTATGAGTTTTTATTTCCAAACATAGTTGGAGGAGCTTTAAAGATCTCTTGTGGGCATTCGTGTTTTATATAGTTATTTTTTTATTACTTACAGAGCCTATTTTATTAAAAGTTTTATAGGTAGACTTGAATTCCTTTTAAAGCAGTATGTTGAACATAATGGACTGTGTGGAGGGGGAGCCTTTTTTGATGGGCTGCTGCTTTATGATATTGTTAGAATCTCTCTGAAGTATTCCACTGGGTATATGAGTCTCTCTATATGCAGTAATCAAAACCTGGTGATGAAATGTTATGACTTACACCCACCAAACCCTGGAAATTTAGCATGTAGGCCTCATTTAACTCTCTTACTTTCTGTGCATTAGATATAGGACAATGTGAGATATGGCCCCAACACTGGGCAAAGTGACATGCTATAAAAGAATGGTTCCTTAATTACAATATTTAAAATTTTTCCAAGAGTTTAAAATACTTGTAAGTACATAATTTAACTGTTATTTTGCTCACTTGAAAAATGAAATCCTTTTTGGCAGGCTATTATAAAGTGTTCAGATTTTATACTTTTTATAAAGAGTAATCATGAGCCCTATATTTGTAGGGAGTAATACTCTGCTGGATAGAGTATTCAAATCAGGACTTTTAATTTTCTACAAAATTAAATCAAGTAAAAGTATTCTGTTTAGTTTTGAAATTATTGAAAGGGGTTTGGGGGCTACTGCATCGGCTTCACATTAAATTATGTGTCAAAATTTGGTAAGTGATGATTCTGGTTTCTCAGATCGAAGAGGAAAGGATACATTCTTCAATATTGAAGCTACTAAAAATATTTTATAAAAATACTTCTCCTGCCTCACACCATGTGCTGAATGAAATTCCAGAGTAGACTAAGTATTTACCCATTAAAGAGAAACTATATCTACACAAAAGAGAATATGAGTGAATAATTTAATCTTAAGGTATTTTTAAACACTGTACTGAAAGATACTATTTTAAAAAAGAATGATAAATCTGTATAGCAAAAACAAAACTCCATAAGCAAAGAGCAAAGATGAGCATGAAGATGGAAAGTCATGTAATATAAGTGATTTGCTCTTTAGATTCAAGATATGAAGTTAGTCACCTGTGTATCATTGTACAAGAAGTCCTTTTCCTCCATCTTTAAAAAGAATAAGCAACAGGTATTTATTTCTCACAGTCCCTAGGCTGGGAAGTCCAAGATCAGTGTGCTGGTCTGGACTGCACACTGATGTCTGGTGAGAACCAACTTTCTGATTCATAGATGGTCATCATCTTGCTGTGTCCTCACATGGCTCAGGTGGCTCTGAGGTAGCTCTCTGGGGCTCTCTTTTTTATTTTTTAAATTAAATTCATTGGGGTAATATTAGTTAATAGATGGTCAATTTTACATATAAAACTTTATAATATAATATTCCTATACATTATTGAGTATACTCTATACTCAAGCATATTCAACTGGTGTGGCACAGCACATGGGTGTGTCGCAAGAATTTGTAAAACATGCAGTGCCCTGACTGGTTAGTCAGGGGCACTGACCTCTTTGCCCCTTAGATTGTCAAATTGAAAAATGACAACGGCCAACACAATAGTATTCCCATGTGTATGAATCAAAATTATTCCTATTTTTGTCAGATCAGCAAAAAATGTATTATTTTTGGCGTGCCACAGAATTGTAGTAATTAGTTTATGTGTACCATGATATGAAAAATACTGATTGCTATGACTAGGGACTTCCAGTACTGTGTCGAGTAAGAGAGGTAAAAGCGGATACTCTGTCTTGTTACAATCTTAAGGGGGAGTAGAGGGAGCATACCTAAACATAATAAAGGCCATATATGACAGACCCACTGCCAGCATCACACTCAACTGGAAGAAGGCTGAAAATTGCTGCTCTATTGTGTGCCCACCACCCAAAGCTGGTCTCCTTCTGTCACCTTGTATTTGACCCCCTTTACTTTCTGTGGCCTCCCCTTGCCACCCTTCTTCTCTGCTAATCACCGTTCTGTTGTCTGTGTCTGTGGGTTTGTTTTTGTTTAAAATTTTGTTTATTCATTTGTTGCCTTTTGTTTTATATTGCACATATGGGTGAAATCAGTTCTTGTCCTTTTTCATCTGACTGACTTCACTTAGCATAATACTCTTAAGGTTCCTCCATGTTGTCACAAATGGCAGTATTTATCCTTTTTATGGCTGAGCAGTACCTCATTGCATATGTGGAGCACACCTTTATCCAGAGTTGTTTCCATGTCTTGTTTTGCCTTTTGAGGCATTTCCTTCTACCCTATATACTCCATCTCCCTGTGAGACCCCCAGAGGTATTGTAATTCCTCTTTAGTAAAACAAGAGGAGGACTGGGTTGTCAGAAGCACACCAGTGCTGTTGCCTTTTGTTGTCACATGGTGTTGCTGTGCAGCACCTTGGATGTGTGTCTGCTTAGGGGTGAAGCTCTTGCTGGTCCAGAGCTTTGCACAGACCTTACTGGGGCCATACTGGGCATCATAAAGGCTCTTATAGTTCACATACTTAAAAGCTCTGTTACTGATTTCCACATTACAATATTGTGCCATGGTGATAGGATATGGAGGAGCGACCAGCATCATTCATTCATTGAACAAATACTTACTGAACACTTTGTGCCCGGATATGGTTCTGTCCACTTGAAATAAAAATAGTGAATAAAACGAAACAAAAAATTCCTGCCATAATAGAGTACATTCATTTTGCAGGTTGGAGGGGGGAGGGAGAGAAGTGGTGGCAGAGATAGACAATAGATAAAGTATTTATGCTACGAAACATCTATAGAAAGGCCTATGTATGAAATCCTGACATTTAAAAACTATGTTGTATTTGTTCTATGTGCAGCATCAATACAATTCTAATGAATGTAACAAAGAAGAGAGTCTGGGTACATGATAGATTTAAAACCACAGGTGGCTGATACCTTCTTACTAGATTGTGTAAGCACTGTGACCACTGTATGTACTGGTACACCATGTAGCTATTCAAAATATTGGTATAGACATGTATTTATGAACATGGAGAGATGTTTATGGTAAGTGGAAATGCAGGTTAGGAAATGATACATCTAATATGATTACACTATTAGTGGGAAATACCCCTGAGGTTTCCTTCCTGAAGAGGGAGTTCCATTAGTGTCATCTGACTTCCCCTGCTCCTGTATTCTTTCCATTTCTGGTGTAATGATGTTTCTGACTGGTAAACTTTCAGTTAATGGGCCCTGTTGATGCTCTTCGTCCATGTAAGAGCTAGCTAGTTTTTCCACAGCCATTGAGTGATTTCTCATCTATTTTTCATTGGAGTAAGTTGTACAGGGACTCCCCTCTGCAGGGGGAGGTCTGCCCCTGTGTAGTGCTAAGGCATGCCCAACTCTGGGGTTGTCTAGTAGCAAGCCCATTTGTCCAGCATACCTAGAGCTCCCATTAATAATAACAGCAGTATTTTACTTTTTTGTTTTGTTTCTTAATGTATTTGTAATTGTAGGGAAGGGGTTATCAATTTTGGGGTGCAATCTTTGGACATGTCATGCCTATGGTCTTATTTTATTTAGTTTTACTGATATTTTTATTTTTCCATTTATATGTATAGAAGAAAGTCTGGAAATATATGTGTTATAATTTTCAGAGGTTGGTAGATTTTTTGTGTGTGTGTGTGTGTATACTTTTGAATTCACTAAACTTCTTAGATATGTTATTAAATAGTTAAACATTTTAAACCTTTGGAAAAAAATACATCCTGGTCTGACTTTACAGGTGGAAGAGTTAGTCATCTCTGTACAAGGGAAGAAGCTGGACCTGGGTAGACAATGTTTCTACCTACAAAGCTTGGTGCTTGAATATAGAACTTAATGCAAGGCAAAAAATCTATTAACTTTTCTAAAACCTCTGGCTTGCCATTTCTTCATATATATCAAAATAATTACTTTCTATCCATAGTGTTAGGCAGTTCACATGGTTTTATAAAGTGAGTTCCAGCATTTAACTGAGGTTAACTGGATTCTGTGTTTTTCTTTCCCATTTGCCAAATATAGCTGTTTACTTAAGCCTGTTTATTTCTTGGATTTTATTTATTTTTTATTTTTTATTTTTTTAAATTCTTTTTTTTAAGATTTTATTTATTTATTTTTAGGGAGGGGAGGGGAGAGAGAGGGAGAGAGGGAGGGAGGGAGGGAGAGAGAGGGAGAGAGAGAGGCAGGCATCAATGTGCGGTTGCTGGGGGTTATGGCCTGCAACCCAGGAATGTACCCTGGCTGGGAATGGAACCTGGGACACTTTGGTTCCCAGCCCACGCTCAATCCACTGAGCTACGCCAGCCAGGGCTTTGGGTTTTATTATTTATTGTCTTTAAAAAAAGGAACTACTTTAGATTCTTACCACTGTGATAAGCTTGTATGTATCTAATGCCTCCGTTTGGCTATATTTGAAATTATAGGATATAAAGGGGAAAAGACATAAAAAGTTTTTGAAGTATAATTTTTATAACCTTCCTATACTAGCAGAAAAGAAATATATCTCTTTTTTTATCTTTTTTTTAAAAGATTTTATTTATTTATTTATTTTTAGAGAGGGAAGGGAGGGAGGGAGAGAGAGAGAGAGAGAGAGAGAAAGAGAGAGAGAGAGAGAGAGAGAGAGAGAGAGACATTAATGTGCAGTTGCTGGGGGCCCTGGCCTGCAACCCAGGCATGTGCCCTGACTGGGAATCGAACCTGCGAAACTTCGGTTCCCAGCCCGCACTCAATCCACTGAGCTACGCCAGCCAGGGTGAAATATATCTCTTGATATTGAAACTTTGTAAAAGTAAAAATATTACTTAATTTAGTAATTATATTCTGGTCGTGCTCTTCAAAAATTTACTTTAAAATTTTTATTTTGATCATAAATTATTTCAAACCACAAAAAAAAGATATTAAGAGTAAGAATGATTTCTGGATACTTACTTCAGAACTTAAAAAAAAAACAAAACTTTGTAAATATAATTGGGTCCTTGTTTACCCCATTTTGATCATCTCGTTTGATGTTTTTCATTCTCATGCATATGGTAATATTTTTAGTACTTATATCTCACAATATAGTGTATTTTTTGAGTGTTTCATAACTTTGTATGAAACATTCATGTGTTGCTGGTGGAATGTAAAAGGGCACAGATGCTTTGGAAAACTGCTGGATTCTAAAAAAAAATTAAATAGAGCTGCTGTAAGACTCAGTGGTTGGTTCTCCTAGGTATATACCAAAGAGGTGTGAAAACATACATCACACAAAAATTTGTGCACAAGTGTTCATAGCAGCATTGCATCCCTAATTTTAACCAAAAAGTTGAAAAAAAATACCCAAATGTCCATCAACCGGTGGAGAAATAAAATGACGTGTATCTGTACAGTAGAATAATACTCAGCAATGAAAAGAAATGCAGTACTGATACGTGCTTCATCATGGATGAACCTTGAAAACATTATACTAAATAAAAGAAGCTAGTCATGACAGGCCATATGTTGTATGATTCTATTTATGTGAAAAGTCCAGAATGGGAATCTGTAGAGACACACAGTAGATTAGTGGTTGTCTAGGGTGGAAAGTATGGAGGGAGAATGGACTGTGACTGCCAATGGGTATAGATTTCTTTTTAGGTTTGTGAAAATGTTCTAAAATTAGATAGCAGTGATAGTTGCACAAGTCTTTAATTATACTAAAAACATTGAGTTGTGTACTTCAAGTGGGTGAATTGTATTGTAACGTGAATTATATTTCAATAAAGCTTTTTAAAAAGTTCATGTAAATGTTATATATTCTACTGTTAGCTTTTTAAACTCAGCATAAGCAAAACAAATCGTTATATTTTGAGATTTACGCATTTTTGTACATTTAGCTCTGTAGAACTCATTTTTACTTTCCATCGTATGAACTTTTTTATTTTATCAATCCATTTTTCTTTTTGCTCTTAAAAGCAACGACTCAGTGAATAGTTTAGTTCATATTTCCTTATATGATGACACATTTTAAAGGCTTTCTTCCAAATTAGAATTTGTTGGGATTATTGATAGTTTGTAATTTATTCACTAACTAAATTTAGAAGACATTTTATTGGTATAACTTAGAACATTCAATTCATTTAATTATACAATTTAAAGTTGAAATGAGCTAAAGTACTCTATCTTCTGATGTTTTTTATAGTTCTTTTATATTTGGCAAAAGGAAAGGTAGGACTTCTTCCGTGCCTTTCCTGCTATGTCAGTGTTGCATAAGAAATGTCCTAATTTTGGGGTATGCTAATATCTTATAGAAAAAGCCACAAATGAGTACAACACTGCGGAAGACTGGAGTCTTATTATGGACATATGTGACAAAGTTGGAAGCACTCCTAATGGGTAAGATGCCTGTCATGCTCAGTAAATGTCTAAGGACATGATAACTGGTGTCCCTTTTCTTGATGTAACTTTGAAAAGTTTGTTTAGTTTGAGGGGAATAAAAACAAAGAGATCATGGTGGGGGGATTTATGGAATTAACTTTACCTTGAAAGAACAGATGGAAAGAGAGTTCAACTGAAAACCTGAGGTAAATTAAAATACATAAAGCTTGACACAATAGAGACGCATATTAACAATGAATAGACTAGTTGTTGAGGAAATTGTCTTGTAACTTAGACACTTCTGGGAGTCTTCTAATAATGAGGTAAATAAATATAATAATTTAATAGGTAACATGCTGAAAAAGCCTTTCAGTAATCATAGGTAACTATAATAGCATCATAATGAAAAAAATGAATATAAAAAGGATGCTTTGTGGGGGAGATGCAGTAGTTAGGCTGAACTGAATTATACTTTAGAAGTTGAGAAGACTGAAGTAAGCATTCGTTTTAACATTACAACTTTTCAAAGTGCATTCATGCATGTTTATACTTAAACCTTTTAAGACTATGTATCCTGCTCTTTTTTTTTCAAGATAAGAATTTGCTGTCTGAAAACTAAGTCTCTCTTGAACAAATGAAAAGATATTTTTTTATATGATATAGTGCTCTTATTTTGACTGACTTTTTACCTCTTGATTTTGGGATATACAACCTTTGGAATAAGCTTTTTTTTTTTAAACTTCTACAAGTCTATGAACAAAAGATTGTGTAAAATCATTTTATGTAATGAGGTTTGCAGGATTTTATTTTTTAATTTAAAGTTATTTAGTAGTATACCTCATATTGTTAATGTTTGATTTCAAATTCTGAATAAATATTTAATCTTCATCATTTTTTTCGTAGGGCAAAAGATTGCCTAAAAGCCATAATGAAAAGGGTAAATCATAAGGTTCCTCATGTTGCTCTGCAGGCATTAACTGTAAGTAAAAAGCATGCTATTGTTTGATCCAAATTTTATGTGTATGTTTATTTTAGTAAGTTAATATCTCAACATATGCATATTGATTTTTATTTTAATTAATAGCTTCTTGGGGCTTGTGTGGCAAACTGTGGAAAGATATTTCATTTAGAAGTATGTTCCCGTGATTTTGCAACAGAAGTACGTGCTCTGATAAAAAATAAGGTAAATTTTTAAAAGAGAAGAAATTTAAGTTATTAAAAATATATATATACTCTATATCATTTTAACTATATATAGCATTAATAAAGTTGTATTATAAATGAAATCATTTTAGATAAATTTGAAATGAAATAAAACTTCCTGTTCTAAAATTTGATGTTTTTGTTTGTAGCACCAAAATCTGTTTTCCTCCCCAAGGCATGTATGCTAGTGATAATAGCTAATCTTTACTGATGGTTAGTTACCAGTCACTGATTTAAGCATTTTACATCAACTCTCTTGTTTAATGCTCTTAACAACACTTAGAGGTTAGATTCTCTTGTCATTCTTATTTTATAGATGCAGAAACTGATGTTTAGATACTAAGTAGCTTGTCCAGGGTAATACCAGCTAGTAAGTAGCAGAGCTGAGGTTCAGATGCAGGTTTCTGTGAGTCCAGTGTGCAAAATAACCACCATTCTGTACTGATTTCCCAATAGAGATGGAGAGCAAAGGTGGGGCAGGGTGGAGGGGGCCTTCGCTATAGGGGTGTTGTTATTGATTTCTTTAAGACGGAAACTCTGAAGCACCATTCTCATGCCATTGGTGGCAGAAATCCCAGAATTGTAGTTTAGTTGACATAAAAAGCTTATAAGAAAACATTGAAGACATAACCTCTGAATATAAAAAAAGACTTGCAATTATAGTAAGACTTAGAAATTGATGTTCAAAAAGGGTAATTTTGCAAGAAATAACTATATCTTAAAATGTAAATAGGCATTACCAAGTACTTGCCTAGGCTACGTATTGCTGGGCTTCTGTTGAAGTTCATGTGATTAAAGAAAATTTGGGTGGTAATTCTCTTTGTTATTAAATAATTCAAGTACTTTTAAACATAGTGTTTTTTTTTCTTTGCCTTTTCTTTGAAAGGCTCATCCTAAAGTATGTGAAAAACTGAAATCTTTAATGGTGGAGTGGTCAGAAGAATTTCAAAAGGACCCCCAGTTTAGTCTAATATCTGCAACTATTAAATCTATGAAAGAAGAAGGAATTGCTTTTCCTCCAGCAGGTTCTCAGGTAAGAGATTCATTCAAACCCATGGCTGACCCTATATCATTTTGAGGGTATGTATCTTATGTAAAATCTGGGCCAGGTCTATTGTAATCGTCACCCACCTCCACTCTCCACGTGCCTGTCTGGCACAGTTTCTTATATTTAGTAGGTGTGCTAATTGTAGTGAATTTCTTCTACATATCAGAACTTTGAGAAGTGACTCGGCCATAAATAATCTGTTTGATGCTCCTTTAGAGTCATGCAGAAGGCATAGGTGGATGAGAGAGCCTTATGTTTAAGAAATTTATGGTAAATTTGAAGGGTAGTTATGTACATGTGAAACATAACTAAATTATAAGTGACAAATATGGATGAGGGGTACAAATGCTATGTGCCAGCACAGAGAGGTAACTACAGACTGGGTGGGTAAAAATGAAGTAGAATTTTGGGATTGGAATGTATTCAAGAGGTAGAGAAAGCTCAAGACCTGTTTGTTAAAGAGTGAAAGGAATGGTTTATATATAAGATGGGTGGAACTATAAGATGAAGTTTATTTGGGGAGATAGCTTTAGTAGGACAGAGTGGAGGCAGGAGTGGTGAGTCACTGTATGGACTGTTTAGGTCTGTGGGAAAAAAACATTGTATCTTGGGTTTTGCTCTCAGTGCTTCTTGCCCTCTAATTAATATAATATATGGGTTAGGGAAAGAGACTAGGAAGAAGACTATATATCTGTGTATATCTATACCTATACCTATATCAATATCTATATCTATATCTATATCTATATCTAATCTATATAATTTTATTGTAGACTCTAAACTACAGAGACAAAAAAGATCTTTACAGCTCACCAGGTCTAAGGATTCTAGGTAGATTTTGGGGATAGAAGTCTTATAAGTAACAAAAAGCAAGCATTTTTCTGCTCTGTCCTTTATGCACATCATTCTCAGAAATCTGTTAAAGAACTGATTGATGATTCAGAATCCTGGACATCTCTGTCTTCCCTGCCTTTAAATTTAAGCATGACCTTCCATGGTCCTCTGCTGTGCCTGAAGAGACACCACCATTCAAACATAATGAGTAAAAGAGGGCTTAACAGGCATTCCTAGACCACACCCTTTGAATTTGTCCTCCCTCCTCTGCAGTAGTCATCATGGCTTCTTGCTGCCACTTCTCTTGTAGCTGTACATCTATAACGATGTAGCACCTCTCACTGAGTTAAGAGACCTTGGACAATGTAGACCAAGAAGTGCAATCAGGAAAGACTCTTATTTAAGTACTTTCAGTATGCCAAGTTCTGGGTCAGATACTAAGATTTATGCAATGTATAAGCCAGTTCCTGTCCTTTTTGAATGGATACTGTTTTCTTTAAAATTCTGATGTTTTATTGTAGTATTTGAAAACAGCTACTTAAAATTATCATAAAGAACTTCACTTTTAAATGAAACTCATTAGTTATTATCAGTTTTATTTTAAATTACCATGTGTGAGTAATTATAGAACTTGTGTTTTCTTTGAAAGGGTGGTTGTGTTTATTTTACTTGTACATTTACAGACTGTCTCAGCTGCTGCCAAGAATGGTACATCATCGAACAAAAACAAAGAAGATGAAGACATAGCTAAAGGTAAATCATGAAACATGTAATTTAGTGTTACTGGAAACATCCTTGCCAGAATAATTTATTGAAAAAAAAGTTATAATAAAATTGGGTATACTTTTAGTATTTTACCTCAAATATAAATACTAGTAGGGTCTGAAAATTAAGTAAAACAATTGACATGATCATAAGATTAATTCATTATCTTTGTCAATAATATGTATTTAATGTCCTACCTTTGGAAAGCTTACATTTCACCTTTTCTTTAATGCCAGAGTTATGAGTCAAGCACAGAAATATATGTTCCCAGCTTGTCCTATATGGAAGCTACCCATATTAAAATGTCACAATCTGTTTGCTATAAAAATAATAGCTGCTGTATAAGACAGACTGTTATAATCAGGAATGAGCAAAAACTTCACTTTAAAAAGTGTCATGATTCTCTGCCCCTCTAGAAAGTTAACTGCTTAGTATTTATTTGGACAAATAAAATACTCACTTGATTTACCCTTATTAAATATAACATTAATATCTTTTTTAAACTTTAAAAAAATCAGAATTCTGGTTACATTTGTTTTTTGCATTTTAATTTTTCAAACTAGCTATTGAATTATCATTGCAAGAGCAGAAGCAGCAGCACACAGAAACAAAATCCTTATATCCATCTGCAGACGTTCAGCTAAATAATAGAGTTGCAAGAAAAGTGAGAGCGTTATATGATTTTGAAGCTGTTGAGGACAATGAACTTACCTTTAAACATGGTGAAATTATTATTGTTTTGGATGACAGGTATGTTTTAAATCTTTATTTCTGGAATATTTTGAAGTTAAAGATAATATCCTTAATTTCGAATCCTGGATATCCAGCAGTTTGACTTTGTGTATCATAGAAACTTTTCATATCTTAATTACTTTTTTCTAAAATAAAATTTATAAATGAGACTAGCTAATGTGATTTTCTTAATTATTATATTGAATGTGGTTTTCCTTTTTATGTTGGATAAAAGATGTATTAAATGATTGATTATCACAATTGGGAAACATAAATATTCAGTCACCAAAATTGTATACCAAAATTACTAACAAATAAACTTGAGTAAGAAATATAGCTGTGTTATCTTTGATAAAGGCAACCGAAAGGTATGCTCAGCTCCTCCATAATCTTAATTTGTTACTCAACTCTCCCTCACAATTTCTCTATCATTTAAACTTGTAATAAAGACTATGTCTGTATATATTGGGTGTAATTCCAACTTCTACTTTGCTTTTAAATGAAGTTGATGAAATGTAAGAAGAGCAATACCTAACAGCTTGTTGCTATGAACACAGATTATAAATGTATCTGGTATCCATTATAAATAGCTTATTAAAGATATATTAGTATAGTATATTTTATTTATTTGTTTAACTATATTTTATTGATTATACTATTACAGCTGTCCCATTTTTTCTCCCCTTTATTCCCCTCCACCCTGTACCCCTCTCCCAGCAGCATTCCCCCACCTTACTTCATGTCCATGGGTCATAACATATAAGTTCTTTGGCTTCTCCATTTCCCATACTATTCTTAACCTCCCCTTTTAAGATTCTCTCCTCATCTTTAACCTTGAGTAATGTAATTATAGTGTGCCTGGTTGAGTTCCTCCTTGGGTCCAGCTTCTTTGGGGCTCTCTGAGCTTCCTGGACTTCCTGGAAGTCTATTTCCTTTGCCAAATTAGGGAAGTTCTCCTTCATTGTTTTTTCAAATAAGTTTTCCATTTCCTGCTCTTTCTCTTCTTCTTCTGGCACCCTTACGGTTTGGATGTTGGAATGTTTAAAGCTATCCTGGAGGTTCCTCATTTTTTTGGATTCTTGTTTCTTCGTTCTATTCTGGTTGAATGTTTCTTCCTTCTGCTCCAAATTGTTGATTTGAGTTATGGTTTCCTTGCTGTCATTGTTGGTTCCCTGTCCATTTTCCTTTATTTCACTTTTCATAGCTTTGCTTCTTCTTCTATTTTGCGACCATACTCAACTATTTCTGTGAACATCCTAATTGGCAGTGATTTGAACTCTGCATCTGATAGTTTGGCCATCTTTTCATAGCTTTGATCTGTTCTTTCATTTGGGCCATTTTTTTTTTTTTTTTGTCTTGGTGCCCCAGTTACATAGTAAGGCACAGAGTCTTAGGTATTCATCAGGGCAGGGCAACCCATATCGCTGTGTTGTGATGCTGTATGTAGGGGAGGGGTCAGAGAGGGAACAGTGCTGCTTGCTCAGCTCTTGGCTGGCTTTCAGCACTTCCCTGGCTACCCACAAGCAAATTGGGCCCTTCTGGTGCTGGTTCCCAGGTGGGTGGGTTTGTGTACATTCTAAGACCCTGTGGGTCTTTCCAGTGAACTCTCCTGTGAGGCTGGGAGTTTTTCCTGCTGCTATATCCCCCACAGATTTTTACAGTCAGAGATTTTGAGGCTTTATTTCCCCACTTTGGAACCCTGGGTGGAGAGGTCTGTCTTGCTCTCCAGTTGTTCTTCCCTGTTTATCTGTGTGCAAATGTGGGACCAACCGGCCTGCCAGCCATACCTCACCTACCCTGGACTTCCAGCTGCCGCCTTGCCCCACATCCTTTCCACCCTGGCTGCCTAACCCTGCCCCTCCTCCGGGTCTGGATGAATGTTTCTTCTTTAACTCCCTGGTTGTGGGACTTCCATACAATTCAATTTTCTGTCAGTTCTGGTTATGTTTTGGTTTTAAATTTGTTGCTGTTTTTCTTTTGGTTGTGCGAGGAGGCAAAATGTATCTACCTACTCCTCTGTCTTGGCTGGAAGCTTAGTGTAGCGTATTTTTTAAATGGATAAGTACACAAAAATGGTTTTACTGTGCTGTGGTAAATACTGAGAAAATGTGTAATAGGCACTGTTTAGTTCTGCCGTCTAAAACCTAGAATAAAGTATGGGAGTTAAAGTTACTGTACAGCTGATTGAATGGAATGCAGAATGTGAATGGCATAGAAGAAGTCACGTTGGGGTCCAAAGAGAGCAGATTAGCATGTGGTGTGAGCATTTGGGAAGGAAGGGCTATCCAGGATCCATTTCAGGTGAACTTGGATTGATTTTGACAGGACAGGAAAGACTTTGCAATAACAGAATATGAAAACAAAGGTCTCTTAGGCAGTCAAGATAACACTATGTTCACAGAAGTTTTTTGCTTTTTAAAAAATAACCATTTATAATGAAGCACATGATCCCTGAAGGAGAGTAAACAGATATGAAGGTGAAGAGGTAGTGTGGGCCTCAAACACACACTGACAGTCTGAAAGCTCAGGCTTCTGAGTGTAGTTTTAGTTAGAATATTTACAAAGTAACTTACATTTACACTTCTGTTACTCTTATACAGGTATAAATTTAAAGACATTTGTAAAATAGAAACAAAACTAAAATGGAGTAGTTTTTGCTCTGAGATTCAAATTTTGAGCATTGCTTTAATAACAAATTTTTCTAAAATTTAATTGCTGCTCACATAGTAAGTAAATTACTGATAAATGGTACAGTACTTCATCACTCTCTCCAGCAGGTCTGTGTATTACCCTGTGTTACGATAACTGCATTTGAATTTTTCTTTGTAACTGTGAATCCTTCATACATATTGTATCCCTTGATGTCACTTGGTGTTGGTGCGGTATTGTATACCTGTCGCAGGCCATAGGCTTGCAGTGAGTAAAGGGTTATGTTACTGTGCTGCATGTGTTCTTTTCACAAGTAATGTAGACTCATGCAAAACAATTTTCATTTGAGACTTACTGCAAAGAAAGAACTTTATTCTTTGTAATTGCTGATAGAATGCAACATGAATATGATGGAATATGTAAGTTGATTGCCCTCCTTTTGAGGATAGGATACCCAGTCTTAAAATTACAGGAAAAAATATAAAGGACACGTGGACAAAAAACTAGGGGGCGTGGAAATGGGAGGGAGGTGGGGAGGGGTGGGTGGGTGGGCTGGGATGGGAGTAAAGGACAGAAAACTGTACTTGAACAATGATTAAAATAAAATTTAAAAAATTACCATAGACATTTGTATCAACATGTATAGATTAAATGTCATTCTGGGTCACTGGTTATCACTGCAAGATTCTAAACACAAAGGCAAACTTGGTAATTAAAGTTAAGTGGCAGTCTTAGGTTAAGTGGAGGTCATCTAGATGATCTAGATCATGACTATACTCCATGTATTTACATTGCTGTGGAGGTGAAAATATAAAATTAAAAATTTCACATATAGAACTTGAAAAAAGTCATTGAAATATAGCATTCTTGGACTTCAACTTAGGAAACATGGAGCTGATAGAAAAGGTGCACATTTCTTAACAGTGTGCCAATAAAGCTTTTATTTTCTCCATTTTTAGCTGTATCTCACCGCTCCTTGTTTGTTCTGTATGTACCATTTCAAATAATTAAGTGGAATTCTTGCAGTTCCAAAAATGTCATGTTGTGATTAGACTTTTGTGGCATTGTACATTTGGTTCTCTCTGCCCCAAAAGCCCTGTCAAAGAAGCAAACGCATTTAGAAAAGAATAGGAACTTTACTTGCAGGGAAGGTTTGCAAGGGAGTCCAGGCCAAGGATTTGTTCCCCAAATTAAAAAATAAAACAGATAATTTAAGGAAAAGACCCCCACAAGATTACCAAGTATCCAGGTTTACTATTTGTATGTTTGTGGCAGAAATAGCGCTTTTCTCACATGATTGTCAAATCCATAAAGGACATCACTTATCTTCAACCATTGTCATTGTAAAAGTCAGCAAATAAGTTGTTTTGGTTAAGAAGTCAAGAGGCTAGATTTTCATGTATTTTGAGACCTGAAGTGAGACAAGATAAGTTTGTTTTTTGTTTATCTCAGTGGACAAAGTATTTTATTTCTTTGTTTTTATTTTCTTGCTCATCCATAATGGAGAAGAGTATTTTTATTTCCATAGCCCTCATTTACTTTTCTTCCTGATGAGTGCCTACTAAGCCTTCAAAACCCATGTCAGATTTTTTATCCCCTGAGAAGCCTTTAAACCCTTCTCTGCCTTTACCTATAAATTAGAAATTCTATCTTGGTGCTGCTCTAGCTCCCTGAATGTAATTGATAGCATTTCTCCTATTGTATTGTAATTACTTCTTCACATATGTCTCTCCTGCTAGATGAATTGATTCTGCAGAGGGTCAGCACTTCCCTGGGTGGGAGGAAGGGGGAAGGAGAAAACAAATCCCAGAAGGTAAAGCAAGGTAACATGTCTTAGATAGTAGGGAGGATTGAAAAATATAGTACTAAATTTTAAATTTCTTGAAGGCAGAAACTGTTTCTTAATTATCCTTATAACTGCAGTGCTTAGTCCAGTGTCTATCCCCTCCTTGGTGGGCTTTCATAAATGTTAGCTGAATAGTCAATTTGTTGAAGGTAAAATTTATGTCTTTTATATTTGCATCATTTTTTACTCCAGTGTGACTGACTTTCCTAACATAAACATCTGTAAATATAAATGCTGCAATTTTCCTTAATTATCAAGTGATTTATGTGCAACTACAGTGCCAAATTATCTTAATTTAGGAATTTACATATTTTGTGCCATTAACATTCCATATAACCAACTAATTGCCAATGGAGAGAATATAGAGCTGGATTAGGGCTGGGAAGGAGTCATCATGCTTTGACATGACATTTGGGTGTCTTGCCTACTTTTATATTTCATCAAGCTGTTTGCAGTAGTGGTTGGGAGGGAAATTATCCTACATTAGTAGAACCACTAAGGAAGGCTACACATAAAATTTTTGATAGGTTCAAGTAAAATCCACGCATCCATTTCACAGGTTTGGGTTCTTTGGTTTTATCTAAAAATTCCTTTAAGTTCAACTTCCCTTTTTAACATGGAAAGTTCACTTTAAGGAAGTATATGAGAATAAGGAAGAGTTTCTCATTCTGCAGATGTAATACCTTAGAACTGTCAATATGTCCGTTATTTTCTGGCTTTAAGAATTTGGGTAATACATAGCTCTTTCATATTTTCGTAGCACTTCTTTTTTACATCAACGCTAAATTTTATTAAAATCAAACTACTAGTGGGCCCCCGAAGATTAAAAAAACAAAGCCCTTGTCTCACATCTCCTTCACAACAAGCATAACCTTCATGGAAAAAGACATCTGTCATCTGACCAACTAGCATTATTCTCAGGAGCATGAGCCATCAGCATGTGAATTATGACTCAGTAATTATCTTTGTTGTACTTTTTAATGAAATAATGTTTCAGGGTCATAGAAGTTAATTAATCTTTAAGTTTCATTTTTAAGAATGCTTGCTCAATAAGTCAAATTTTAGATAAATTACCATTATTTCTAGATTTTATGATTGCCTGTAGAGAACATTCAAGAGAATCAATGGGCAAGCTATTAAAACTGGTGAGAGTTCATCAAGGTTGTTGGGTACAAGCTCAACACGCAAAATCAGTGGTAAACTTTACTGTAATCACAACTACTTAGAAAATGTAAGAGAAACACATGCCATTCTCAGTAGTAACAAAAAATTATAAATAATCAAGAACAAAAAAACCTAACAAAGATGTATAAGGCCTTTATGGGAAAAAATACATAAAATTCTTTGAAAAATATAATGGAATATAAATATTTAACATTTATATAAATATAAATAGAGGGAGATACTGGCTTCATGGTAAAGAAACAATATTATTTCTTTATCATTAAGCCAGTATCTACCAATATAGATTTAATTTTTCCCATATGAATGCATAAATTCAATGCATTTCCAATTAAAATTTTAACACAATTTTTTAGAGAGAACTTGAAAATACTTGAATATTAATGTAGAAATGTGAAGGTATAGGATAACAGAGAGTGTCCTTGCCTTGCTAGGAATCAAGGCACGTTAAAAAGCTCTAGTACATAAATATATAGACTGTTGCAACAGAATAGAATCTAGAAATAGGTTCATGAACAGATAGCAGCTGGCTATTTGAAAGATAGAATATGATGAATCAGTAAAAAAATAATGATATTATTCATTAAATTTTGCTGGGGTGAATGGCTCTTTATACAGTCTAAATAAAATTTGATTTGGATTCATAAAGTACATAATATTTCATTCCACATGAATTAAAAGACCTAAACATGGGAATGGAATAAAGAAAACTTGAAATAAAATAACAAAATAAAATAAAATAATAAAAAATGAAATAAAAAAGAACAAAAACATGGAATAAAAAACCCTGTAAACATCTTAAAAGACAAGTTTGAGAGAAACTATTTTCATAATGAAGTTCAGACAAACAGTTGCTGTCCAGAATGCAGAAAGAACTACAGATCCATGAAAAAGACAGAAGACCTAGTAGGGGAAAAAATGGACAGAAGACATGAACAAGGCAGTTTACAGAGGAGGCAATCCGAAAGGCCGACAGTCATATGTATACATGGGAAGTGCAAATGAGACATGATTTCTCTCCTGTCTGATATCAAGTGTTGCTTGCACAGTTAACACATGTGAGGGGAAATGACATTCTGAATTGCTGCTTAGGGAAGGAGGGCAGTGAATTGCCACGATCCCTTTAGGGAACATTTGACAATATCTAGTAAAATCAGAAATGCTTATATCTTGTGACCCAGCAAGTCCATGTTTGTGCATATGCCTAGAGAATTGTTGCATGTGTGCCCCAGAATCTAGAGCGATCATTACCCCAATCTTTATAATGGTGAGAGACTGGGAGTTCCTAAATGTCCATGTGTATGGGAATAGATAAATCAAGTATGCCCTATTTGTGTGATGGAACTTTGATTTAAAAAGGTTAAACCTCTGAATCAAAGATCTGAAAGTATTAACATATAAAATTAAAAACATCTGTAACGACTAACATCTAAATCTATAGAGTAGGCTTAAATATACTTATAAATGAATAAAAAATACACTGGCAGGGAAGCTACATACTAGCATGGTGCAGTTGTTGATTGAGGGGTCTTCAGTGTTATCTATAATCTTATTAAAAGCCTAGAATAAAATGTGACCAATTGTTAATTGGTTCTAAATGTAAGTATGGGAATATGGATTTGTTTTATTTGTGCTTTTCTGTATCTTTTATTAAATTTAAGAACTACTTTTAAATATAATTGTATCTGAACTAATATTTTTCAAAGTAGGCTAAATTTAATTTTTATTTTAATTCATCTCGACACAAAAATGCACTAAAATGTAAAGGAACAAATGACATTTTTGCACTATATTTGCAGTGACGCCAACTGGTGGAAAGGAGAAAATCACAGAGGAGTAGGACTCTTCCCATCTAATTTTGTAACAACAAATTTAAACATGGAGTCTGAGGCAGGTAAGTTAAATCTTAGGAAAAGTTAAGTTTGTTAAAGTTCTTTGTACTTGAATTTATAGTTTAATTTTGACTATTAAGTAAATTGACATTTGACTTGTTTTAAAACACTTATAGGCAATACAATTTAACCTACTTAAAAAAAAGATTTTACTTATTTTTTAGAGAGGAGAAGGGAGGGAAAGAGAAGGAAATATCAATGTGTGGTTGCCTTTCCTGTGCTGCCTACTGGGGACCTGGCCCACAACCCAGGCATGTGCTCTAGACTGGGAATCGAACCAGTGACCTTTTGATTCACGGGCTATCACTCAACCACTGAGCCACACCAGCCAGGGCCACTTTAACCTACTTCTTAACCAGATTAAGGGGTTAACCTTTCCAGGTCAATTCTAAGGATTATTTTTTTATCATAATATTTTAAAACCTTTAACAATTAACATATGTAGTTACATGTAAGACATAAAATAATCTGTGATCAAGTAAATATTTAAATTAACTTAATTATGATTTAAGAGGCCATTTGTGTCTGTTCATTACAAAGAATACTGGTTTTATGCACCACTGAACCACAGTATAGAAGGAGGGGCTGTGGGGGTAGGGGCTAGTTGATAATTGCCATGTCAAGTGTGATTGATTACAGGGGTTGGAAGTACTCCTAAGTTTCAGACTTCTCCCTACCTTGATTTGATCCTAGAGCACTCCAGACAATATTAAAGTAATGTAATCAAGATAGTAGGTTCTCTCACTCAGTTTTGTAGCTACAGACAGGTCCCCTCAGCTGCTATCAATCGTGCAGAGAAAGTTTCTATTTGTTATGCCAGTGGGGAGGTGACCAGAGCTGAGTGTAAAGAACAGCTGATAATAATACAAATAATGGTGATGATCAGAAATAAAAGAGCTCAGTGGTGTTTGAGCTGTTATGTATAGTCATTTTGCTAAATCCTTTGCTTACACTATTTATATAATCCTCATAAGTCTGTGAGAATAGGTACTTTTGTTACTCCATTTTACAGGTAAGGAAACTGAGGGGTTATGTGGCAACTAGGTAAAATAGCCGGGATTCTAAAGTCAGCCAGTCTGTCTGTATAATGACTCATTGCAGGACATGTTGGTGATAATCCTTACCAGTTCTGGAAGAGTCAGCTCGAAAGCTCTGTGCATTTATATAACAGTGATTTTCAGCCTTTTTCATCTCATGGCTCACATAAACTAATTACTAAAATTCTGTGGCACACACAAAATACACTTTTTTGCCAGTCTAACCAAAAAACAATAGGTATAATTTATTTATTTTTTAATTTTTAAAAAACATTTATTGATTTTTTATTATAGTTCTACTTTTTCCCCCTTTGCCCCCTCTCCATCGAGGAAACCCCGCTCCCCCAGGCAGTCCCCACACCATTGTTCACATCCGTGGGTCATGCATATAAGGTATTTGGCTACTCCATTTTCTATACAATACTTCACATCCCCATGGCTATTCTGTAATTACCTATTTGTACTTTTTTAAAAAAAGATTTTATTTATGTATGTACATATGTATGTATATTTATGGGAAGGGCTCTCCCATAAAGGGAGAGAAACATCAATGTATGGTTGTCTCTTGCATGTCCCCTGCTGGGGACCAGCCAGGCCTGCAACCTTGGTATGTGCCCTGGACTTAGAATCAAACCAGTGACCCTTTGGTTCGAAGACCAGTGCTCAATCCACTGAACCATACCAACCATGGCCCTATCTTTATTTCTTAATCCCCTCACCACTTCCCCAGTTCCCCTACAGCCCCCTCTCATCAGGCAGACGTCAAAATGCTCTCCTTATCCATGATTCTGTCTCTTGTTCTTATTTGCTTAGTTTGTTTTTAGATTTGTTAATAGATACGTATTTATTGCCATTTTATTCTTCATAGTTTCGATCTTCTTTTTCTTAAGTAAGTCCCTTTAATCTTTCATACAATAATGGGTTGGTGATGAAGAACTTTGTTTTTTTCTTGTCTGGGAAGCTCTTTATTTCTGTTCCAATTCTAAATGATATATTTCATGGGTGAAGCAGTCTTGGATGTAGGTCCCTGTTTTTCATGATTTTGGATATTTCTTGCCAGTCCCTTCTAGCCTGCAAAGTTTCTGTTGAGAAATCAGCTGACAGTCTGTGGGAACTTCCCTGTAGGCAACTAACTGCTTTTCTTTTACTGCTTTTAAGATTCACTCTTGCCCTGGCTGGTGTGGCTCAATGGTTGAGTGCTAGCCTGCGAAGCAAAATGTCACTGATTCAATTCCCAGTCTAGGGCACATGCCTGGGTTGCAGGCCAGCTTCCCATTAGGAGGCATGCAAGAGGCAACCACAGATTGGTATTTGTGTCTTTCTCTTTCTTCCTCCCTGCCCCTCTCTAAAAATAAATAAATAAAACTTTTAAAAAAAGATTCTTTCTTTATCTTTCACCTATGATGTGTCTTGTAATGGGCCTGTTTGTGTCCATCTTGTTTGGAACTCTGTGTTTCCTGGACTTGCATGTCTATGTCCTTTTCCAAATTAGGGGAGTTTTCTTCATTATTTTTTCAAATAGATTTCCAATTTTTTGCTCTTTCTCTTCTCCTTCTGGCACCCCTGTGATGCAAATTATGGAATGCTTAAAGTTGTCCCAGAGGCAGCTTATACAACCCTCAATTCTTTGGATTCTTTTTTCTTCTTGTTTTGCTTGGTTGCTTTTTGTTTTCTCATGTTTCAAGTCATTGATTTGATTCTCAGCTTCATCCATTCTATTGTTGTTTCCCTATAAATTGTTCTTTATTTCAATTAGTATATCCTTTATTTCTGACTGGATCTTTTTTATGCTGTTGAGGTCCTAAGTTCCTTGAGCATCCTTGTAACCAGTGTTGTGAACTTTGCATCTGATAGATTGCTTAGCTCTACTTTCTTTAGCTCTTTGTCTGTAGTTTTGATCTGTTCTTTAATTTAGGCCATGGTTCTTTGTCTCTTCATTTTGCCAGCCTCCCTGTGTTTCTATGTATTAGGTAGAGCTGCTGTGACTCCCTGTCTTGGTAGCATGGCCTAATGTGGTAGGTGTCCTAGAGAGTCCAGTGACACAGCCTCCCCTATCAACCAAGCTGGGTACTCGAGGTGTACCCTTCGTGTGGACTGGGTACACCCTGTTCTTATAGTTGAGAATTGTTTGCTGTTGTCAGGTCAATGGGAGGGACTTAGCCAGCCCAGTCAGCTGCAAGGACTGGTTGTGACCACCAACCACCAACTACCAACCTCTGTCCACCATGGAGGATGAGCTGTGGAGGGGCAGGGTGATGGTGCTCTGATGTGGTCTATAGCTGTCCATTTGGAGCTCGAGCTCTGAGGTTTTCTGAGTGTTTCAGGGCAAGGTCAACCCCCACCTGTGCTCTGCCTGGAGCTACCCTGCCTGATCTATAAAGCAGTCTGAGATGGCTGCTACTTGTGCTGGGCTTGGAAGTTCCTGGGCAAAGCCAAGCTGTGAACCTAGGCTGGCTGCTGCTAATGCCAGGCCTGGGGCCACTCAGCAAGAGGAATAGGGGCTAGGGACTCACTGAGGCTCTCTGTCACTGGTTTGAGAGGATTTAGGAAGTTGTGAGGCATGAGCCAGGACCAGCCATTCATATGGAAAAGTCACTGTTAATAGTTTGGGTTGACCTGTAAGTTGGGTGGGGTGGTATCTTAGGATCTTTAGGGCAGGGCAAACAGTGTTAGCTAGGTGGATGGAGTCTCAGATAGGGCTTTCTCACTTACCAGCTCTGTGGCTCTGTATGGGACAGGATCAGAAACAGGACAGTGGCCTCTGTCTGCCTTTCTTTCTGGGAGAAAGCTGTCCTCCAGTTCTCGCCCTGATGTCAGACACTTCAGTTCCTCCCTGTATGCCACTGGTGCCTTTCAAGCTGCTACCATGGTGCTGGAGCCCAGAGGGAGTGAGTTTGAGTAAGTCTGCATGTGGGTTCCACATACTGCTTGGGGTTCTAGCTGTTTCTTCCACCAGCTCAATCCTCCCTGGTTTTTGCAGCCAGAAGTTATAGGGACCTATCTTGCTGCCCCTGGAACCCTGGGTGGGGAGTCCTGGTATGGGTCATCCTGGTGTAGGTTTGGGATTCCTCATTCCCGAGATATCCCTCCCCATTTTTACTTACTATGCATGGGTGTGGGGTCAGTTCATTCTGCCTCTCTGCCCCTCCTACCAGTGTGGATGGACGTGTTTTCTTTAATTCCACAGTTGTTGCATTTCCATTCAACTTGATTTTCTATGGTTCTGAGTGATGGTTGTTCTCTAGTTTAGTTGTAATTTTGATGTGGTTGTGTGAGGAGGTGAGTGGTGTTTACCTGCTCCTTCCTCTTGACCAGAAGTTGCCATTTATGTCTTTAACCGTGTTTCTGGTAGTGACATTTGGGGCAGGACACCTTTTGGAACCTGCAGCATAGCACTAATAACCACCCTCCTGCCTGGTATTTGAAACATTAGTAGGCATGATTGTTTAGACACTTGTGAATCCATGTAACTATCCCACAGTCTGTATTTTTCCATCTTGTGACTAACTCTGTCAAATGGCTTGATGAATTCCACCTAGCATTTTTTTTTTGTAGTCACAACAGAAAAGAAGAGCATTGAAATCAAGGTGGATACCTTACTGTCCCTGTCCATCATCCATGCCATGCTCAGGGCTACTTTCTGGTTTCCTTTTATATTCTTTCTGCATGAAAGTGCTCATGTGTGCTTGTACTCTCTGTTTCTCTCCCCCGCCTTCTCTCTTTCACCTTTTACTTATATTCCTAGTACTCTTTCATGGCCAGAACAGTTCTTCCTCCTCCAAGAAGCCAGCACTCATCTTGTCTCCATTAATTCCAGACATTCATAGTTGCTTTATAAGGCAATTTAGCCCCTAACCTTCAGGTGCATGGTGTATTACCTGTACACCTAGAATAAATCACACACTTGGGAAGTATTAGTTGGAGGACTGAAGGTTAGTCTTCATCTAACCATATCAGGCTATCACCATAAGCTTCTTGAGGGGAGCTGCTAGTCTAACAATCACTCCCTTTTTTAACTGAGGTAGAATTCATACCATATAAAATGAACTGCTTTAAAGTGAACAGAGCGGTGCTTACAGTTCCTTTAAACTCCCTCACAATACATGGCACACAATTGCGCATACAGAAATTTCAAGTGGGCATTTGCTAATAACACCTGATGTAATAATCTATCAGTTTCCTCCATAATCATGCTGTGACTAATGGCTAATGACCCAGATCCTTTGAAATGGATTTATAAACATAGCCAGTGTTTTATTTTTGGGAACTCTTAAGTTGTGGACTAAAGGAAGTTTTATTCTGAAAATATTAGACTCTTCTGTGCTGTTATTTAAGAGATAAAGAATTCTCCTGGATGAGCAAGTAGCACTTAGAAAGTAGATTTCAACTTTCTCTGCATGCAAAGTTTTTTTTGTGTTGCTTTAACTGTTATCAAAGTTAGGTTTTGATCAACTATATTTTTTTGTTCATATAGAAAATACATTTTTATAGCAAGGATAGACAGTTGAAGGAACTAATAGATTTAACTGGAATTAGTTAACTAGATAATTAGCTAAGTAGATAATGCCCTACTCTCCTCTATATTTTTTCACCCTAATGGCAATACTCTGTTTTTCAGAAAATGCCTGTAATAACCGTTCTCATTAATATTGCTTGCTTGTTCCACCAGAATTTAAGTTATATCAGGGCAGGTGTTCTTGTCTATTTTACTCACTGTTGTATTTCCAGTGCCTAGAACAATGTTTGGCACCTTGTAAGAGCAAATGACTGTTTGTGGCATGAATGATTGAACATATGTAATGCTATTGATAACAAAATTGTGATGACTATACTATTTGAAGAGTTTCCTTTTTTCTTATGGGTGACCATGGACCACTTGTAAATTAGTGACTAAAATATCAAAGTAAATGCTAAGAACTTAAAATTGACTTTGTTTTCATAGCAGCTGTGGACAATCTGAATGTAATTGATGAGGAGGAGGAAGAAATTAAGAAATCAGAGCCTGAGCCTGTTTATATAGATGAGGTAGAGTCCTTCGTTTGTTTAATAGTTAAATTTTCAAGACTTTATAATGTATTATCCTTAAACTCTTGGATAATTTCTGTATTCACCAAAATCAACACTCTAGTGAGTTTTTGATGTGTTCTGTCATTTCTTAGGAGAAGATGGATAGAGCCCTGCAGGTACTCCAGAGTATAGATCCAACTGATTCAAAACCAGACTCCCAAGACCTTTTGGACTTAGAAGGTACTTAGTGAATATTAGGGATTACTTTAATGTCCTTTAATATTTTAGCTATCTATAATGTCTTAAATTTTTTTCTACCTTGTGTTTGCTTATAGAGATTAGAAATCTCTGGTGGGAAATAGACGAGTGTACTTATGTAATAAACATGTTATTTGGAAATTGTTGTTATAAATCTGCCTATCCTATTCAAGAAGGAAGTCTTTGTATTTCTGTAAGCCCACTAATGAATTTGGCTGAAGAGATTTGCAATCCAAAAAAGGACAGAATTAGAAATAATAGCCTATTAAATTAATTGAGTCAAAGGGTTAGAAATTCACATTCCTCTTTTAATTTCTTGTATCATAGTTTTAAAGGTCAAAATAATGCATGATCTGTGTTAACTTAGTAATACAGTCATTAGATGCATGCTGGTGTGTCTTTTTAGATCCCAAGATATTTGAAACAAATAAAACAAATGTTTTTATGCCTGTTAAAAAAATCCTTTGGTAGAAAAATTTGTGATAAATGAATAAATCTTCTTAAATCTTTTACTAGAATGTTTAGTTATGAATATGGAGTACTGTAGTGTTCATTATATCAGTGTTTACATTTGAAAATACATGTGTTTAATTTTGACGTGGCCTAAGTAAATGAAAATAATCATATCTCATCTGCACGTAATTACATATTTTATATACTGACTCAAGTTCATTTTACTTAGCTAATAAGATTTTGCGGTAACTCCAAATTTCACAGTCTTAAAGATTTTAAAATATTTTTATGTTTACAGATATCTGCCAACAGATGGGTCCAATGATAGATGAAAAACTTGAAGAGATTGACAGGTGAAGTTTTTTTTGTGCACAAAATAAAAAGTATAGTTTTCCTATGTTTACTTGTTTTGGGTAGCATTTCAAATGAGGAAGCGTTTATGAATCTGTTCAATCTGTTGAAATTATTTGTCAGGCTCCCAAAGTCTTACAATCTAATAGGAAGGTGGTACTTTTTATTTTGGTAACATTTTTGGGGGGGGTTGCTTTTTTTAAAATTTAATTTAATTAATTAATTTATTTTTAAACATATTTTATTGATTATGCTATTACAGTTGTCCCATTTCCCCCCCTTCACTCCCCTCCACCCTGTACACCCTCTCCCACCCATATCTCCCCCTTTAGTCATGCCCATGTGTCATAAGTTCTTTAGCTTCTACATTTCCCATACTATTCTTACCCCCCCCCCATTTTCTATTTACGTTCTATGCTACTTATTCTCTGTACCTTTTCCCCCTCTCTCCTCCTCCCACTCCCCTGTTGCTAACCCTCCATGTGATCTCCATTTCTGTGATTCTGTTCCTGTTCTAATTGTTTACTTAGTTTCTTTTGGTTTTGCTTTAGGTGTGGTTGTTAATAATTGTGAGTTTGCTGTCTTTTTACTATACATGTTTTTTCTTTATCTTCTTTTCTTAGATAAGTCCCTTTAACATTTCATAAAATAAGGGCTTGGTGATGATGAACTCCTTTAACTTGACCTTATCTGAGAAGCACTTTATCTGCCCTTCCATTCTAAATGAGAGTTTTGCTGGATAGAGCAATCTGGGATGTAGGTCCTTGTCTTTCATGACTTGGAATATTTCTTTCCAGCCCCTTCTTGCCTATAAGGTCTCTTTTGAGAAATCAGCTGACAGTCTGATGGGAACTCCTTTGTAGGTGACTGTCCCCTTATCTCTTGCTGCTTCTAGGATTCTCTCCTTCATTTTTACCTTGGCTAATGTAATTATGATGTGCCTTGGTGTGTTTCTTCTTGGGTCCAACTTCTTTGGGGCTCTCTGAGCTTCCTGGATTTCTTGGAAGTCTATTTCCTTTGCCAGAATGGGGAAATGGGGTTCTCCTTTATTCTTTGTTCAAATACGTGCTCAGTCTGTTGCTTTTCCCCTTCCCCTTCTGGTACCCCTATAATTTGGATGTTGGAATGTTTAAAGATGTCCTGGAGGTTCCTAAGCTTCTCCTCGTTTTTTTTGAATTCTTATTTCTTCATGCTTTCTTGCTTGGTTGTTTCTTTCTTCCTTCTGGTCCACTCTATTGTTTTGAGTCCCAGTTTCCTTCCCTTCACTATTGGCTCTCTGTGCATCTTCCTTCATCTCTTTTATGGTAACCTGCATTTGTTCATCTAATTTGCGCCCACAATCAACCAATTCCGTGAGCTTTCTGATCACCAATGTTTTAAACTGTGCATCTGATAGATTGGCTATTTCTTGGTCACTCAAAAGGATGAGTCCTGGGGGACTGATCTGTTTTTCTGTTAGATTCATATCTATCTCTCTCTCTCTCCTTTTTTTTTTTTCTTGCAGTCTGGTTGCTCTTGTTATGGTGGGGGGCGGAGCCTTAGGTGTTCACTGGGTCTGGGCACCCCAGTTGCTAGATTGTGACATTGTATGTGGGGGTGGGGGCGGGAGGAAACAATGGTGGTAGTTCCGTTCTCCTGGGATCTCAGTCCCTTCTCTGGGATCTTGGGTTGCGCGCTCTGCCCTGGTCCACAATGCCACCTCACTGGGTCCGCCAGCTGCCGCTTGCATCTTCAGGGTCCACTGCTGCAGCCTTGCGTGTCCCGGAAGGCTTACTCACTCCCAGTGCCTTATGCATTCAGTTCTCCCTGATCTCCGCGCACCACGACCTGCGCCCACTCCTCCTCAGTGCCCCTCCTACCGGTCTGGATGAATGGGTCTACTTCAACTTCTTGGCTGTCCGACTTCCATTCAGATAAATTCTCCGTCAGTTCTGGGTGTTATTCTGGCTCTAAATTGTTGTTGTTCTAATCTTGGTTGTGCGTGGAGGTATGGTGCATCCACCTATGCCTCCATCTTGCCGGCGATTTTTTTTTTTAATGGCAATAGAGTATATATATGTACAGCCATGGACCCTTGCTCTTATGGTGCCAGTCTTCATTTTCTTACTTGGGCTGGAATCAAGGGGTAATGAGTAATGAAGAATAAATTTATATAGAGTACAAAATGAGAACAGAGATCTTAGACAAGCATTGTCTTGTTATGTGATGAGAGTTAGTATTTGTAAAACTTTCAAATGAAATTTGCCTTTTATTTATGAAGCTAAATCCAAAGCACACACCTTATTGTTCTTCCTTGCATTTCTGTTGGGCTTTTAATTTCAGTATCCCACCCAGTCTTACTCTTCCTTAGAATTAGTAACAGCACCAAAGGATAGACTAACAGGGTTTTGAGCCTTTTACTTAGTTTTGCCCCTTCTCCTATTGCTCAGAACTGTCTGTCCAACATCAGAAAGGGAAGCCATAGTGAATGGAAGACAGGGATGAGGCTTTAGTGTTCTGCGGCTGTCCAGTTCTAGATTCTGTTTCTTGAGCCAGTGTGTGCAGCAGCGCAAGCAGGACAGGAACTACTACCTGCCTTTACCAGAGAAGGGCAGTAGCAATTTAGTCACTTAAGATTATAATTTTTGTTCCATTGGGCTTTTGAAATAAATTCTTTGTATTTTCTACAGAAATAAAAAATAAATGTCTGTTGCAGTTAAATGATGGTGGTAGTCTCATTACACTTTATTGTTCTTATTTTGGAGATGGCATTAACAACTATATACTTAAACGTCTTCTACTACTTTGGTTTCAGTGCAGGGATGTTAATGGTCAATGAATAATCAAACTGGGATCAATAGGAATCAATGAATAATCAATAAAATACATGCCTATGGTTATTCTTATTCACACTTTTGTTAGCATGGGCACTCATTTCTGAAGCTGTCTGTATGTTCAATATTTCTGAAAATAGAGTTTGACCTGCCTCATACCGTCACACGTGCAAGAGGGGAAACGGCATGTTTCTGTTTTGTCTTCCAGATATAACATTCTAATAGAGGAAAGGTGACAAGTCCTGATAGGTCTCAGAACAGGTCATTTGTTTGACAGCCCTGTGTATGGTTGCCTACCTCTGCCTCTTGTCTCTTGAGCCTCTTGCATATATAGAGAAAGAACTACATTTAATAAACAGCCTTGTTGGATGCCCTAGGCCAGAAAAAGTGGACATTTAACTTTTATGAACCTGTCAGTTGCAAAGGGTGTTCTTTATTACTCCCTGAGGAACAGACAAGAGTGTACCAAGTCCAGAAGGATTTGCTCTGGAGTTCCTTGGGCAAATTTGAAAATACTCTTATTGGGACTTGTTTTTACACAGTAAGGTATCTGGTTTTACTCACTTTCTCAAAAGAAATCAACCAATAAAAGCAGTAGATACTAATTTATATAGACATTTTCATTTGCATTTTCAAGGATAATTATTAAACATATTTTTCAGTTGATCTTTTCATGAATATAACCAAATGAAAGTGAGTGTGATTTTGTTTCTGAATGTGTTTTTATTTCGGTCATATTGTTTCACAGCAGGTTCTGGGCCTAAGTATTTTCTTCTACTAAGATGTTTAGTTAAGGCCTGGACTCTTCCTAAATTGAGAATCTTTTCTTCTTTCTAATTGAGTTTCCAACAGAAATCTATAACATATGGAACAAAATTCTCCTAGCACCAAAAGTATGAATTGATTGTATTTTGTCAGGTGGGGAAAGGACTTTCCCTAATTTTATGAAGTCATGTTATCTAATTGTTATAAGAATTAAATAATTCTGCCCTGGCTGGTGGCCCAGTGGATTGAGTGCTGGCCTGTGAACCAGAGTTGCTAGTTCAATTTCCAGTCAGGGTGCATGCCTGGGTTGCAGGCCAGGTCCCTAATTGAGCGGATGCAGGAGGCAACCACACACTGATGTTTCTCTCCCTCACTTTCTCCCTTCCTTCCTCTTTCTCTAAAAATAAATAAAATCTTTAAAAGTAAAAAATATAGAATTAAATAATTTCCCCTTTGCTTTTCCCCTTGTGAATATTCTTTCATCATACAGGATGGGGTAAAAGTAAGTTTATAGCTGTGAGTATATGAAATGCAGCTTATTCTTGTATTAATAATTATTAATTATTGTATTATTTTTCCATATGAAAAACTGTAAACCTACTTTGTCCTACCCTGTATGCAAAGAACTATTTAAAATATGAATAGAAAATGTGTTAAATTTAAAAAATAATTTGTGTTGCTAAATACATACTTAAAAACTTTAAAGAGTATTAAAGTGTGCTTTTCTTTTGTATCAGGAAGCATTCAGAATTATCTGAATTGAACGTAAAAGTCTTGGAAGCTCTGGAACTATATAACAAATTGGTGAATGAAGCACCAGTATACTCAGTTTATTCAAAGCTCCACCCTCCAGCACATTACCCACCTTCATCAGCTGGGGTCCCAATGCAGGTGAGCATGGTTTCTGAGAACATTTTTCAAAATTAAAAAAAAATTAATTACCAATGAACAGACTTTTAAAGTATAGTATTAAAATTGCTACTTTAAATGGTTCTAAAACTCATTTTTGTTAGAAAAATAGTGGTTAGCCCTGGCCCATGTGGCTCAGTTGG
The DNA here is from genome assembly GCF_004126475.2 of Phyllostomus discolor. Lineage (NCBI taxonomy): Eukaryota > Metazoa > Chordata > Mammalia > Chiroptera > Phyllostomidae > Phyllostomus > Phyllostomus discolor. Next base: position 68,189,711 of record NC_040906.2, read on the forward strand.
TTGGAGCATTGCCCTATAAACTGAAAGGCTGCAGGTTTGATCCCTGGTCAGGACACATACTGAGGTTGTGGATTTGGTCTCCAGTTGGGGCATGCGTAAGAAGCAGCTAATTGATGTTTCTCTCTCTATCCCTCGCTTCCCCTTTCTCTAAAAATCAATAAGCATGTCCTCAGGTCAGGAGGACATTATATATGTGTGTGTGTGTATGTATTAAATGATTAGTGCTCACCAGGACAAATTAGATACTAGTATTGCCCAAATACACTTTAGTTCATTTTTAGCATTAATAAAGTGACCACTAGATATACTTGGGGACTTCTGGTTCTTTATAAATGCTTTTGTAAATATAAAGCATAAATCCTTTAAGAAAATAAAAAAATAAATACACTTTTTATAAGTATAGAGTATAAATCCTTTGATTTAGGACATTGTGACATAGCTGATGCTGTTCCTATTGTTCATCAAGGAAGACTGAACATTCTGTTAAGAGTGTAATCATTAAAAGGCTTAGTTAATGAACTTCATTTGTTCCCAGATCATGTTTTCTATTTTCTTAGATGCATGACTTAAACTTAAAAATCCATGTATGATGAGGATATGATACAAGTCCATTGATGCAGGTTCAATAAGCTGTTCATGAACAGCATCTTTCCCCAGGACTTTACACTGTATCTGTTATTCTCAGCAGAAATACTTATTTATTAGTGTCCAATATTCTGAGGCCTTTTTCAAATTCCAGCCAGTTAGTGATTGAATTTAGAATGAGCTCTGATGAGCAAAATTTATGTTAACTTATGAAAACTGGTATGTAAAAGAGTGTGTGAAGGAGATACCAAGGCGAGAGAATGTGGGTGCATAATCTTGATGACTTGACATAACATAATTGTTAAGTAGAAAAAGAATAGTTACCATGGTAACTGTCACATCAGACAAGATGCATTTATCAAATATGCTATGCCCTGAACTTTTGAACAGAATAAAAGAATCATTACAATTGAGGGTGTAAGGGGTTTCTGGGTGCAAAGACATCTTGAGTTTATTCAATATTGCTTCTTTTTTCAGAGAGTTCTCTGCTGCTGCTCTGAGAATGGAACAAAGTATTTGTACCATTGTATGATGGAATTGTGTACTTTCTTCTTTGTATGTCTGTAAAGGGTTGTCATTCTTATGTCAGCTTTTTGTGTTTAGTTGCATACTATTTGCAGTCTGTATTGTGCTAAGCACAACTCATTTACTTAAAATATTAGCTTTCTGTCATTTTGATTCCTCACTTCTTTCTACACTATTTATTCATAACAGCATTTGAAATATTCAAAGTTTCTATTCTAATTTGGGATAAAAAGCTTCTGTACTACAAGAAAGTTGTAGGAACATACCATTAGTTGTGTCTGTGAAGGGCACCAGAAACCTTCACTGCAGAAGAGGTCCATTCCCACAGTCTCAGCCTGTTTTAGGGAGTCCTTACAATGTCTGCTTAGGAAGTGACATGATCGCACTTACTGTAGTTGATTTGGCATTTGTAGCATTCTAAATTTCCATGTCACTGGTTTTGCTTAAAAAATAGCTCTGTTTAAAACTGGAGTGATGATAGTTATGAGATACGATACTTATTAAATGTGCATTGTTTTGAATGCTACATTTGGTAGACAGATGATAGGTCCTGTCCTTAAGGAGATGTTACCCTGAATGTTAAGTGGGGCACATAAAAATATCCAAAGAGACTTAGACCATTTTGCTATTTTCTAAAGATATACCTTTCCTTTACCCCCAAAATTATTTTTTACTTTTGTCCAGACATCTATCCTAAAGGCAGGAAGTAAAGGAGACATTGCGGGAAAGGACGTGCACCCTACCGAATACCGCTTATTCTTCAACTGACTGTCCCATGCTTCATTCTTAGGCAGGATTTGAATAAGTCATCGTGGGTTGAGGTCAGAGAAGGTCATCACTCTGATGGCTGCCTTTCAAGGAAGTATTTAGTTTTCTGTGGTTCTAGAGCTACACACATCACTGAGTAATGGACAGCCTGGATGAACTCCAGTCTGCTACTTAGAAATACACTACCTCCCTTCTTTTCAACACCCTGCAAAATAAAAGAACAACCAAGTAAATAATAAATTTCCATAGATTTGGCAGTACAATTTGGAAGCTCTCTAGTTTTTATACTAGAGCAAATGGATTGGTGAAACCAGATTGTTCTCCCAAGAAGTGTAACATTCTATTTCATTTAAGTCCTTCAAAGTTTTAAATATATTGTTAGGGAGACGTTTGGGAGTTCAGTGAGTCACCTTTTTCTCTTTGGTTAATAGACATATCCAGTTCAATCACATGGTGGAAATTATATGGGTCAAAACGTTCACCAAGTTACTGTTGCCCAAAGCTACAGCCTAGGGCCAGATCAAATTGGTCCACTGAGATCTCTGCCTCCAAGTGTAAATTCCTCTGTGACAACTCAACCTGCTCAAACTCCATACTTAAGGTAAGTTTTGGGGAGGTGTGTTAAGTTTGTAATTATATACATTAAATATTCACAGACTTTCAGAATAAGAATTAACAGACCCTCCTCTTTGTAATAATATTGCCATATTTTACTATTGAGATGAAGTTTATAGTGCTGCCCATTTATAATCCCATGAAGTAAGAATTGTGCTGCTCTTAGCTTTGCTACCCATACTGAAGTGGTTATCTATGGCTTACAGTCTGGGTCCCTGGAACAAAATTTAAAAAAGTAACTCTCCCTTACTGGAACCTAGCCCATGATCTATTCTAACATACATGTACCATAGCACTGTGCTGTAATCAGCCTAGCAAAGTAGTCCCAGACATATGTATCAGTATGCACACCTAAAAATCAGAAAACTGTTGTTATTTTGATTCTTAAAAGTGTGTTTGAGTTGTGGAGTTTGTGGTTTAATTTTTTTATACTAACACTTCTATTCTGAAAATATTTAAATCTTGCCTTCTTTTACCTTTGTTAGCCACACAAAATGTTCATTATTCAGTATAGTCATGTGTAGATGATCTCCAAGATCTCTCCCCACTCTTAAATTCCATCAGTATATCTTGTAGATATCTGAAAATTAAATAAACCTGTTCATATTGGTATTCAGTTAAAATATAAAGTTTTATCTTGAAGGAGACTTAGGAATTATGGAGAAGAAATGGGTAATGTGAACATTAATCCTCCTGTACTGTAAGCAGTGTATTTGGTGTAATATAAGATTACATGTCTTTTAAAATAAATGTATGTAGTTAAGGAACAAACAGAAGTCCTGCAATTTGGTACGATTTTTCAACTTAGTTGTTTTTTTAAACAGTGTTAATAAGTAAACTTCAGGTCAGGACTATCTTGCAGGTAGATTAAGGATCCTATGTGAAGGACACCATTCTCCTTACCATCACTGATTTTATGTAGGTATTTAGATTAGGCTGACTATTAGGGCAGCCTTGAGAGTACCCTACCAAAGGAAGGTGTAAAGACTATGACAGGATAAGAGGTGGATTGAGACGGGCAGGGAGAGTATGGGCTGATGGTGTACTGGGGCTGGGGTTTGTTCTCATTGAAGTTGGCCCAAGATAGCACTGTCAGAAATAATCAGCATCTCCTCAAAAGATTTTTAAATGATTTCAGATTAAATGGGCCTTATAGTCTTGTATTTTTTACTTTTTGAATACTTTCTTCTTACCAGATGTAAAAATTACATTAACAGCGCTGGATAGGTGGAATGAGTAAATCATTATCAGAATAGCACAGCTGGTAAACTTAAAAAGAAAGAAAAGGCATTTTTTATTTTCTCAGGATGATTGATCTCTGACCATAACCTAGATAATGCAAAGTAAACATGATTTTCTTTTTAAAATTTTGTTTGTAGCACTGGACAGGACACTCTCTCCAATCCTGCTTACATGGACCAGAACTCTACCCTTCAGGCAGCTGCTGGCACAGCTGCTTACACACAGCAGAGGGGGCTGGCTGTGGGCCTGCCGTCGTACCCGAGCACCGCGTCCAGTCTGCCACCGCTGGTGGGCTTTCCCGTGGCAGTACCGGCTCATGCAGGTGCACAGCAGCAAACAAATTACCATCAGCAGCCTCTCCTTTAGAAATGAACCACACATTTTGTTCAAAGCCTTCATATATGTATTATTTGACCATTATGATCTAATCTGAAAATGCTGAAAGAAAAATTTTTTTCATAACTCAAAAGGACAGACCATGAATAAATAAAGCACAAAATTTTCTTACTCTACTAGGCCATAAAAGGTTTTTTTTCCACTTGTTTGTTTGAAGTCAAACTTTCGAACAGAGGCAGCTTCAAGTTGTTTCCAGTTGGTTTTGTCTTAATTTCAAATTTCCCTACACAGATCTGGACACCCGTGGGTAGCCTTATGACACTAAACAACATGAGATACATACATTTTATAAAGAACCCACCCTGTACCCCCCAAACATTGTGATGATAGGGAGAGTACTGAAACCTTTAAATACATTTTGTATGCGTATTTTTTGTTTCCCACACACCATTATTTTAAAAGGTGACCATCTTTTTTGTGCATTTAGCTTACCAGCATATTTCCTTTTGGCTCCTTAAATTGCCGTTGTATTTGCAATAGTTTCAGTTTTGCTCTCAGTGTATGTTGAGTAATAATTAGCATGTAATTATCTGCAGAAGAGCAATTTGGAGGGAACAAAAATATTTTGTTATTAATAGTGAAGACCATGTCAGTGCAGGTGTGTGACAAAGCATTTAGTCAATCCTCCAGTCATGCCAGCAGTGGGCTAAGAAATGCCCCATAAACCATTTCCATTACGTTCAGAACAACATTTATTTTCCTACAAGGGTCCCTGGTATTTAGAATGGCCACTACATTGACCTTTTCCAATGACTTTGGTCATTCTGTAATGAAGACAGGGTCTGTTTGTGTTCCTTCATGCAGTGCGGTGTGCAAGATGCTACATTTCGTTTTTACCGATGAGATGTGAATTTGAGCCATGAGACAGAACTAATAATTTGATGTGATGTATGTCAAGCGTGGATGTTAAGTGTGTTTTTGTTGATACATTGCTTCTTTACAGAGGTGATTGAGTACCATTGCTCTGCCAGGCTGTCAAAAAAAACTGGCCATTCTTTTCATGAGTAATTCTGAGTCTGTGGAATAACAGCCTGCAATGGATTGACAGGGAAGCTATCAAGACAGTTTTTCTGAAGCTTACATTTTAAATTAGTTTATAATGCTAATAGATTCCACTCTAGAAGTCAGTAACTCAGTAGGGACTACCTTCTATCCTAAAAATTTGCACACTACTGTATCATCTAGCACTTTTTAGATAACACAAAATAGAAAACAAGCCATAGTGGAAGCAGTAAGCTGTGTTATAGAAACACCAGCAGGCCCCCTGATGTTATTTGCAGGAACAATTGATGTTAAAACTATATTTAGATTTCAATTTAAGAATTTTTGAGATGTATTCAAACTATCCACGTTTCTTTGTATAAAAGAGGCAGCATCAGGAGTTCTAACTTCTTGATAATAGAAGTCTGTTAAATTTATATCTAAAAAAAGGAAATGCAAATAACATATGCTTACAGATACATAACAGCTGGAAAAAAACATGGACATGTTTAATTTTTAAAATGATAATTATATGGAAGCAAGATTTCTGTATTTTTTTTTTACAGAACTCTGTAGTAGAAAGATTACCCTTAATCTTTTGTCATTTGTCATTTACTATTTAAAGAAACCTGACTCCAAATATATTTTTTTGCAAAGAAACTGTATCCTAGAAGAAAATAGTCCATACACTACTTGGTCTTCACTTAAAGGGAAAAACAATCAGTATTGGAAAGCCCAGTTTCTGTCATTCTCTTATTTCAGATACAGGGGACAGGAAAGAAAGTTTTAACCTTTAATGCTTCATTTTATGTTTTTCATCCCATATTTTTTTTTCCTTCCATGTGAATTCAATTATATACTTACAGAAAGTTCTAAAATGGCACCTTTTTGGAAACAAATCTATTCTTTTTTAAAGACTACAAAGCATAAAAAAATTTACAAAGCTGCTCTTGATAATAATGTTTTCATATATATGGAAAATCCTTTTTCTCCCAAACAATATTTAATAAACAGTTATTTTAATATTTGTGTAAATATTTCATGTATAATTTTGGTTGGAATTGTAAAAGCTTAATTTTGCATAAGTCTTGAGCTAGTATGAATACTTGCACACCCACTAAATCGGGATCAGTCAGTGGAGTTCACCTAATGTAGTTTTGGAATGATGTAATATGCAACATGTATATAAATAGTATATATTGGCATTTATCTGTGAAATTTTATATATTCAGAAGTTTCTTCTCCCTCTTAAATTAAAAATAATTTTATTTTTGTCATACTGTAATGAAGTTTGTGTTGCAGGTTGTTGATAGTATAAAAATGTTAATAAATCAGTGTAGTGAGATATTTTTAATGTTAAGAAATACAGGGTTGTTATTTTTCTTTCTTTTCCATAATCTAATGGATTGTATTTATTTTCAAACCTGTTTATAATTAAATGTTTTCTGCCAAAGGAACTAACATCAGATTTCTACATTGGGTTCATACTTACTGTTTTTATATAAAAAATAAAAATAACTTCTGCTTTTTCACATGAAATCTTGGTACGTGAGAAAGAATTCCTGAAAAAATAAAGTTTTCATTAATGTAGAAAACTTCTCCTGGTGTTAAAGTATGTGAAGTGGGATGTGTTCTCACCATGGAAATGCAGTCTACCAGCACTTTCTTGGGATTTGGTGACTTATAAAATTACCTGAACGTGAAAAAATTATAACCTCAGTTAGGATTTGAAATTATTTGCAGGTACATTGTCATCATGTGCTACTTCAGTAGTTGATTTTTGACCACGTAAATTTCACTGTACATTTTGAAGATTTCATGATTAGTTATAAAACTTTGCCTTCCAGATTATAAAAAAACTTGATTTTAAATGTATAAAAAATTATGGCCTAGCGACTTTTAAAAATGTTTTTCTTAGTACAATAAAAATTGTATGCCGAGGCTCCTAACTTCTGGGAAAGGGTGGATTTATTGTTACAATGACAAAGCTGGAGTTATTTTTGTAGGTAACAGGTTATAAAGAGTATAGTACCAGTCTGTCATGCTTAATTTCTGTCAAAAGGCATTTTCTTATTTGCTTACATCAGTTTTAGTCAACAAATAAAGGGAGGACTCAATTCTAAGGATTTGATTTTTTTGATTAGTTTGATTTAGCTTCTTTTGAAGATTAAAGATTTATTTTTTAAAGTTTTCCCAGAGGAATTACTCTAATTTTACCAAGCTAAATTTGAATTAGACCTTTAAAAAAACATTGCTGTGTCAGAGAAATTATGTTGCTTACATAGTCTAATGGGATGAATAGTGTCCCTCTGAAATTCATGTTCACCTTGGATGTCAGAGTGTGACCGTATTCGGAAAAAGAGTCTTTGTAGGTAAAATTAGTTGAGGAGCTCCAGGTGACATCATCCTGGATTTAGGGTGGGCCCTACAGCCAATCACTTATGTCCTTATAAAAAGACGACACCGAGACACAGCAAGCAAGGCAATGAAGATGGAGGCAGAGAGTGGAGTTACGCTGCCACATGCCAAGGACTGCCTGGGGCCATCAGCAGTTGGAGGTAGAGGAAGTAAGGAATCTTCCCTAGCGCCCTAGAGGGGGACACTGTCTTCCTGACACCTTCAGCTCAGGTTTTTATCCTCTAGAACTGAGATAAGAAATTTACGTCGTTTGAAGCCACAGTTGGAGGTGCTTTGTCATGCCAGCCCTAGGAAACTAATAAACATAAAAATGTACAGCAAAATCTGAGTACCAAGCTTTCTGACCTTTTATAAGATTGGTTAAAATTGTCACAAGAGTTCTGAGACCAATGTCCTGTAGCAGTTATTATGTTTTTTAAACCATAATGAAATTGCATGGATAAATGAAACCAAACCCTGGGTTACTCCCATAACCCCATTTTTTACTAATGCTTTAATACCTCATCTGCATTTCAGTAATTGATTTCTTTATGCCAGAGGTGTTAACAAATTATAACTGACACATTTACTACCCACTCTTCTGCCCATCTTGAGTAGTGGGTGTTGAAGGGAAAAGTTCAAGGGCAAGCAGAACAGAAGGAGAAACCACTGGGTGAATGTTCCCCACAAAGCCTATTGAAGAATGGAGTTTGGTTTGTTTTAATTTTACACCATTTGCTATCCTAAAGAGGAAAAGAAAGGCTTTCCGGTATCTTAACAGCAAGTCAGTGACCTCTACTGATTACATTTCGGTCAAAAGAGTCAGCTAACTTTTTTTTAAAAATGGAGGTGACATCATATAACATAAAAGTAGCCATTTCAAAGTGAGCATGATTCAGGCATTGAGTACATTCACAGTGTTGTATAACCACCACCTCTAGTTCCAAAATTAGATCTGTGTCTGCCTTTTTTTCACTTAGCCTAATGTTTTTGAGGTTCATCTCCACATAGACCACATTATATGAGGTTCATATACCACAGCTTATATATCCATTCATAGATTGGTGGATACTTAGGCAGTTTCCATGTTTTGGCTGTTCTGAATAGTGCTGCTATGAATGTGTGTACATGTATTGAGTACCACTTTTCAATTCTTTGGGATATATGCTTAAGTGGAATTACTGGGCCATATAGTAATTCTATGTTTAATTTTTTGAGAAACTGCCAAACTTGCACAGCTGAACCATTTTATATTTCTACCAGCAATGACAAATGTTCCGATTTCTTTACATCCTCTCCAAGACTTTCTCCTTTTTTTTTTTTTAATCCTCCTCTGAGGACATTTTTTCATTGCTTTTAGAGAGATAGGAAGTGGGCAGGGAGAGAGAATGTGAGAGAGAAGCATTGACTGGTTCCCTTCTTCTACGTGTCCCAACTGGGGATTGAACCTGCAACCTAGGCGTGTACCCTGGCCAGGAATCAATCTCGCAACCTTTCAGTTTATGGGACAATGCTCCAATCAAGGGAGCCACACCAGCCTGGGTGTTATTTTCTATTTTTTTTAAATTATAACCATCCTAGTGGATGTTGAAATGGCACTTCATTGTTGTTTTAATTTGCATTTTCCTAATGACTAGTAATGTTGAACATCTTTTCACATACTTGTTGGTCATTCATATACAAGGGGGGGACCTAAAAAATACCTGAATTATCCTTTGGCAGTCAGGCCCCTTGCAGTAGAGGCTTCTCCCATTAGCTGAGTGTTCTAGGAACCCATCTGTATCAGTGTGCCAGCTGGTGTTGTGAGAGGCCATATTCAGCTTCAGTAAATTTTTTTGGAAGACTTTCATTGTGTTTGCCTATTTCATGATGGGTTATTTATGAGTGTACCTGCCCACAATGCATTGAATGTTCATCAGTTTTTGACCAAAAACAGCATGACCCCTCCCCGCCCATGCCCTACCCTCCCTATTCACATGATCTCATTTCAAGTGACTTTGTTCCCTTAGATGAAAAAATCCTCAAAGGGAAACATTTTGCCAATGTGGAAGAGGTGAAACCAAAAATGGCAGAAGTCCAGTTTATTTTTTCTTTTGTTGCTTATGCTTTTGGTATCATATCTAAGAGTCCATTGCCAAATTCAGGATCATGAAGATTTTCTCATTTTCTTCTATGAGTTTTATGGTTTTAACTGTTATACTTAGGTCTATGATCCTTTTTAAGTTAATTTTTGTACATGGTATGAGGGAGGAATCCAGCTTCATTCTTTTGCAGGAGATAGTTAACCCAACACCATTTGTTGAACAGACTGTGTTTTTACCTGCCACTTTTGGACACTGCTATAACATATCCTAATGGTAGTCCACTCTAAGTTTTACAGCTGCAGTGGATCAGCCCCATAGCTGGATAGTTTGCAGTTTTAGAGAGCCTTGTCCTCATCTGATCACTCTGTCACAAATCTAAAGGGGAGTCAGTACTATCTTGTTAGGATGTAGCTCCCAGTGGTGAAAATCTAATGAATAGATGTGTTCAGTAATAATATGGAGATGGTTTTTAGCTGTCACATATTTTTTCCCTCCAAGGAACTTCAGACAAATATTTTGAAAAATGCATTGTTTAAAAAGAAAAATGACTTAAAACCCCAGCCAAAAATAATCATATTTCTTTCCTGGGAACCCCCCAGGGATTTTTACTTATATGTCATTGGTCAGAACTGGGCCAAAATGCTACTTGCTTAGTGGCAAGTGAGTCTGGAAAAATGAGTATTTTGGTTTCCAGACTCTAAATAGAAAGCAGAGGAGAAGATTGGGAATGAAAACAGAGTTCCATTATGTAGCATCTGTCCTGTCCAAGTATGTTTCCAGTGTGGTCAGTACAAAGTCGGATTGCTCTGTTGCTATCTGATGGTCAAATAAGCTCTTGTTACGATTCTCTGATATAAGTATACCATTGCTTTCAGTCAATAAAGACTAGAATTAATATAATTACATTTGACCTGATTGTTACAACAGGGACTTCTTTTAAAATTGGATTGATTTATTCTAACAAAAATACGAAGTATGGAAAATTAGTGTGTTTGAATCACTTCAGAGAGGAGAGAAAGTTTCATGCTAGTAGACTGGACTTCGGGCACCTTTGAGCAGAGAGACTAGGAGTTGAGACAAGTGGCAGCCCAGGCCTTCGGCGGCCTGGGGAGAAGGAGTCCTCTCACGGAGGGTGTGGGGACCACAGAACGGTGCGGTCATTTGGGTTTCTTCTCTACGTTTGAGAGTGCCACAAAAACACAAAGAGAATAGGGACAGTGTTCACTGAGTTCATGGCTGGTGGTTAACAAAGATCAAAGAGAAATGCTGAGACAAAAGGAGGAAGAGCCCCGGTGGACGAGGAGGTCAGGTGGACAGGCTGAAGGCGCTGACGATGCAGCACAAGGTCTTGTGCTCCCATCGCTGGGGCAGCTCCCATCAGGAGAGCCATCCCAGGAGGAAGAACTTGCCTGTGTAATCCTGTTCTCCTGCACAATTACACAGGTCACAATGTACTTAAATGGTTTTCCCAGCTTGGTGAGTTGGCTTAAAGTCTGTTCTACCACACTTGTGGTCCACTGACTGACTTTGCTGTGCTGATAGGTATTAACATCAATGTCACTTTCTGTAGCCTCTTTTACAATGTTGCTCACTTCATCCACAACAAAAGCAGTCTCTTCCGCAGCCTGGAGGTCTGCCATCTTTTCTCTGGCACGTCACCTCCCTAAAACTGAGACTTTTTAAAAAAACTTTCTCAAGAGAGACACAGAGTAGGCCCTGCAAGTGGAGATGAAGATAAAAGTTTCAAACTGCCGTCTCTTCTATTTTGAAACAGATGAGGAAATTAAAGATTTATTATCAGTCATTAATGCATTCAACAACATTATTATATGCTGGGGATACTAAGAACTTGAGTTTCCAAGCCTGAGTTGTGTTTGTGGCTTCACCACATACTAACTAGTTGTATAATGGTAGACATTGCACTTTGACTTGATTGAAAACCATTTCCATACATACTGTCATTGAATTCTCATAGCACTTGTTAGGGAGAGAGGTAGATGAAGAGATGAATCTTCCCAAACTAGTAAATGGCAAAGCTGGGGTTCTACACTAGGCTCTGTCGGACATGCATGCATGTGCTTTGACTCACTATACTAGTGCGACTGTTACCTAGAAGTAATTGTGTAATAAGGTTTTCGAGTAATATCCTGTAACAGCTTCCTTCCCCACAAAACACTGAAATTAACAGGGTCCCAAAGGGCTGACCTGGGTAAAAAGTGCCTGCAGTTGTGAGAGTACTCCTGCAGGAAGAGCATAACAGTGGCTGGAGCTTCTTATTGTGCACAAGCAGTACAAATAGCTGTCACACACGTGGGCTGACGGGACCAGAGCTTGATGTAAACAGGCTGGCTCTGAGAGTCTGTGAGGAGGAGGGGGTCAAACATCAGAGAAAGCAACTTAAGGAAGCTTATAGAATTCTGTATTTTGTGAATAGAAAAGAGCAAACTTCAAGGAATTGCTGTAAAGAAAACACCCAGTGATATTTAGATGAAGCTGTTTTGAAAAGGAGAGTATTCTGACTTGACTTGAAGTGATGGGACCTGGGTTTCTCCAGAAACAGAGCCTGGTTTCTCCAGGAACAAAGTTGCTGAGAAAATCATCCAGCCTGAGTGCGGGGCCCTGTTAGGTTCTGGATTGGAGCTAAACTCTTCAGGATTGAGTATTAGTTAGGATCTTCATGACCTCACCATTAGCAGCTCTTTCGACCCCTCCACTTTCCTGCATACAGCTAGATTCCAGCCCCCAAACCTAAAATTCCTTGGTTGCAAATTTTGTTTTTTTCATACCTGTGCTTGTCCCTGTTATTTTTCACTGCCTGAAATTCTTTCATCCATCAAACAAATTGTCTTTTCAAGTGTCAGCCCAAATTTCTCTGATTCTGGCCCCTAGTCACCATGCTGCACTTCCGTAGCATCTTTTGACTAAAACTTTGCAGGACAAGGCATTTGGTACTTTCCCCTTCTGGCTTAGAAGGCAAGTGCAGTGTTAGGAAATAAAGCAATTGTTCTGTGACTGAGGAAGAAAGTTTTGATGGTTCAGGAAGATTAAAAGTACCTGGCTCCTTTTGGGGGGGGTGGAACTTGCTTATTTATTTGTTTAAATGTTTTTTAATTTTATTGTTGTTCAAGTACAGCTGTCTGCATTTCCACCACTCCCCACACCACCCCAGCCATCCCCACCTCCCTCCCCTGATTCCACCCTCCCTTGGTTTCGTCCACAAGTCCTTTATACATGCTCCTGAAAGACCTTTCCTCCCTCCCCACCTCCATTATCCCCTCCTTTCTTCCCTCTGGTTACTATCAGATTGTTCTTAATTTCAATGTCTCTGGTTATATTTTGCTTGCTTGTTTGTTTTGTTGATTAGGTTCCACTTAAAGGTGAGATACGGTGTTTGTCTTTCACCACCTGGCTTATTGCACTCAGCATAATGCTTTCTAGTTCCATCCATGCTGTTGCAAAGGGTAGAGCTCCTTCTTTCTTAATGCTGCATAGTGTTCCATCATGTAAATGTACCATATAGTTTGGCTCCTCGATGACAACTCTGATAGTTGATAGTCAGTTGCAGACTATCTTCCTCTGGACTTCTTTGTATGTAAACAAAAAAAAATAAGCCCTTGATCTGTTACCCCTACTTGTCTAGACTGCTGTTGGTAGGATTTTGCTATTTGTATCTGAAAGCATTCCTACCCCCACTACGTCTGTAAAATTCTTTAGAATTTGGAGCTGTGCTTAATTCACTGGTATATCCCTAGGGCCCAGCTTAGGCACATGAAATGTTTGTGAGATGAAAAATAAAAATGGATTTAGCAGAGAGCTGCATAGCCCCTTACAGTGCCTGGTGTTCAATATGTGAATCTTGTTTGACCCTTTTTTATCCTTGCACTTTTTGTTTGTCCTCATCATTCCATTTTAATGTGTAAAATCAGGATGTATTTTATAGTGGATCAGCATGTATTGTAAGATTTCATTTTACTCCCTTAAAGCTATTCAATCAATGATGTATCTTAAACTAAAAGTTGTCTTAGAAATCAGGGAATATGGCATTATTTTAAATATCAAGAGACAAGGGAACTTAAGTCCAGTCCTTAAGTGTCAAAAGGCCAGTGGCTCTAGTTTAAAAAAAGCTTAGTGTCTCCAATGCTCATCAAATGATATTCCTGGATGCTTTCCAGAACTGGATGCTCATTTCTTCACTCTGAGGCCAGGGATTGCAGCAGAAGCAGAAGTACACTGAACATTTTTTTCTGACTCGTGGCAGGAAACTACACCAACCTTTGCTGTGGGCTGGGGGAGGAACTGGTTATGAAAAACACTACAGGGGTCACCTAGAAGGTGGAAAGGTCATAGGCAGGTGACATTAGCAAGAGGCACTGCAAGAGGACATTGGGATTAAGGGCAAAGCAAATTCTATATAATGGTCCTGACAATGCTGGATAGCTTGATTTTGACATCCCACATGTTTATTATACTGGTTGCAAGCCACTAGTATGGATTCACTCAAGTTCTTCAACTTTGCATTTCTATAAGCCTATGTTCTTCACTGGGCACAGAGAAATAGGAAAACTACAATTTGAACATTGCTTGGAATTTATTTACATCATTTGGCATCTTAATTTGAACTTTTAGAAGAATACTTCCTTTAAATATAGAAAGAATTAGCATAATTTATGACAACCATGAAAAATGGCAGAATGAAGGTGAAAGACAGAGGTGATCAGATTATATAACTGCCTGGTTAAATAAGCTACGCTTTATGTGCAGGATTGTATTGTTTCTATTTTTTTTACTCCTCTCCTTTCCTCTGAGAGGATTGTACATATCTGTCCATGCCCTTGACCCCTGGAGTAGCATGCTCCCATTCAGTGGTTTTGGTACTGGTTGCACATCATGCATTGCCAATGGATATGAGCAGATGCAACAGAGATGCCCACATCTAAGCAGAGGCTTAAAGGGGCCTCATGAAATCCTGAGTGCTCTGGTTTCTTCCTCTCCAGAGCTGGCATGTCTTAGACCAGGACTGCTGCTTCCCTGGGCCTGGGAGTGGAAAGGAGAACTGAGCAAAAGCCTGGACCAGAACCAAGGGATTAGCTGATGCTGTAATCCACTAAGATTTTAAGATTGTTTGTTACCAAAGATGACAAATATGCCAGATAAAAGAAATAGAGTATAAAAAATTTAAACTAGTTACTAGGTAGCGTCTTAATACAATTCTTTATTTACAGTATATGTATGAGTCATCTTAATAGTAATCATACCTAAAACTTAGATTGTTAAAATTTACTTCCATTGCCATCTGAATTATTTGTACCCTTTAAAATTGTACCCTTTTCACTAGTATATAATTTTCTTAAAGACTTATTCATCTTTAGAGAGGGGGAAGGGAGGGAGAAGGGGAGAGAAATATCAATGTGTGGTTGCCTCTCACACACCCCGCAATGGGGACCCAGTCCGCAACCCAGGCATGTGCCCTGACTAGGAATCCAAGCAGTGACTATTCAGTTTGCAGGCCAGTGCTCAGTCCACTGAGCCACACCAGCCAGGGTAATGGAATATACATTTTTTAGGCTAAGAAAGTAAACAGTTTTTGAATCTGATTTCTAAAAATTTTCAATAGTCTTTAATATCCTAAAGGCGCATTGTTTATGTGCCTTTTGAACAGATTTTCAATTAATATTTGAACCAGAGCGTTGGGAGACAGTGGAAGGGGGAGAGATAATTCTGGACAAATTATTTAGAACAAGAGAAAGTAGATCCCCTAAGAAAACAACTCATAAATTTATAACAGGATTGTTTGGGCATAAATGTAAAAGGTTACTTCCACAAACCCATAATATGCAATGATGCACATGTGCCACTATTGTGATTTTGTATGCTCCTAGCTTAAAAATACAAACAGTGTTCTCCTAGATGTATAGACTCTAGACAAAATGTATTATGATTTGATTTTCATATATGAAATGCAGTGTCATGATTATGAGCTCTGAGAGTTCTTAAATTACACCTTTTTTTTTAAACAGCACCTTGGACAGGACTTCATCTGTAGGAAGCACTTAACAAAACATTTATTAGGTGACAGAATAAAATGTATGAGGAGAGTATTTGCTGCTGACAAAGTGATTCAACACTGTCCAATGTTTTGGGGAAGAAAGTGGAGTGTAATAGTGGCCACCTGCTCCTGAGCAGTTCATTCTCCTGAGAGCAGATTCCTGATTCGCTAAATGTGGGGTTTGTTCTAGGTCTAGATGGTTACTAAATTCCCCTCCAGGTATAAAATTTTTAAAAAAATTAAAAATAAAAATATAAAATAAAATTTATTTGGGGGCACTTTTAGATTTACAAAAAAATTGTGAAGATAGTACAGAAATGTATATTTAGTTTCCCCTATTATAAATATTTTGCCTTACTATGGTACATTTGTCACAGTTTTAAAAAAGATTTTATTTACTTATTTTTAGAGGGAGGGGAAGAGAGGGAGGAAAAGAAGGAGAGAAACATTGATTGGGATTGGGTGCCTCTGGCATGTGCCCAACCCAGAGGCAGAACCACAGCCCAGGCATGTGCCCTGACTGGGAATTGAACTGGTGACTTCCCACTTTGCGCAATGATGCCCAGCCAACTGAGCCACACCAGTTGTCACAATTTTTAAACCAATTTTAATATTTTACTAAAGTCCATACTTTATTCAACTTCCTTAGTTTTTAGCTAATGCCCTTTTTTCTGTTCCAGGATCCCATCCAGGATACCACACATTTAGTCGTCAGGTTCCATTAGGCTCCTTTTGGCTGTGACAGTTTCTCAGACTTTTCTTGTTTTTGATGACTTTCAGTTTTGAGGATTACCAGTCACCACTACGTTTGTAGACTATTCCTCATTTGGGATTTGTGTGGTATTTTCCTCCTGATGAGACTGGGGTTATGGGTTTCAGGGAGGAAAAAACCACAAAGGTTAAGTGCCTCTTGTAATATCAAGGGTAAGTACTAGCACCCTGACATCACTGTGAATGTTGATTTGGATCGCCTGGCTGAGGCA
The DNA here is from genome assembly GCF_004126475.2 of Phyllostomus discolor. NCBI lineage: Eukaryota > Metazoa > Chordata > Mammalia > Chiroptera > Phyllostomidae > Phyllostomus > Phyllostomus discolor. Next base: position 68,206,333 of record NC_040906.2, read on the forward strand.
GTGTCTGTCCGCTTCCTCCACTTCCCTCTTTCTACATTGCGCTCTGGACGGAAGTCACTAATTTTCAGTTCATACTTATGGAGGGGGAGTTTGGTTTTTCTTCTCCTTTTTATTTTTTTAGTACTCCTTTACTTTCTGGCACAATAAAATGCTTCAGGCTCATCTTGTATATTTCCTGCCTCAGTTTTAGAATAAACTATTTCTTCAAGGTGTCTGTGTTTCTTTCATTTGACGATGGTGTTAGAAACCAAGACCTGGGTACTAGATGTGTTTGTTGCTATTGAGATGTTATTTCTAGGCCTTCAGTTGAAAACAAAAAAGAATACATGTGTACACTAACTTTGTATATATACATATCTACAAATATTTCATTATATAGCTATCAATATCTACATTAAGCTATACTTGAGCTTGTACTATGGTCTCTGACTTGAATCCATTACCACATGGATCATCCTAGCCCTCTCCCCTTGCTTATCTGTAACCATCCACTCCAGCCTTGCACAACCTGCCTCTTGTCATCTGCTGTCCATACTCACCGGTACTTTTTCAATTATATATGTGTAGTGATTTTAGCATTGTTGACTCATACTCCTCAGGCAACAAGTTGGTGAACAGTTGTTCATGCACAATTCCTTTTGCACCTAGTTTACAGACTCCATTTACTTCCAAAGTTACTTGGAAATGAAGTTATTTCATATAAGTTTAATACAGTTATGTTCTTTTGTCACATTCTGCACTCCATTCTGGAATCTCTCAACTTCCTAAATGATTTTTTGAAAATTGCATACATTAAGATTCACTCTTCATGCTGTAAATTTCTATAGGTTTGGCCGACGCATAATGTCCTGTAGCCACCATTACAGTATCAAACAGAATAGCTTCAGTTTTAGGATTTGACCAGGATTATTATTTAGAAATATTTAGGATTATTATTTAGAAATAATCCCCTGTGCTTCACCTAGTCAACCCTCCTCATCCTGAGTCAACTGTTTACAGTCTTTGTAGCTTTGCCCTTTCCAGAATCTCATGTAATCATATAGTATATATCCCCAGACTGGCTTCCTTCATTTAGCAATATGCTTTTAAGGTTTACCCATGTCTTTTTACAGCTTTTACCTCATTCCCTTTTATGAATGAATAGTATTCCATTGTATGAGTTTACCATTTGTTTCTCCATTTACTTATTGTAGGACATCTTGGTTGCTTCCAGTTTGGGGTAATTATGAATAAATCTATTATAAATATTTGTGTGCTGCTTTTGAGTGGACCCAAGTTTTCAAATCAACTTCTTAGATACCTAGGAGCAGCATGATTGCTGTATTGTATGGTAAGACTATGTTTAACTTATTAAGAAACTAGCAAGCTATCTCCTAGAGTGGCTGTGCCATATAGCATTCCCATCACCAATGAATAAGAATTCCTCAGCTATAAAAATGGTAGCCATTATGATAGGTGAATAATGGCATTATACTGTCGTTTTAAATTGCATTTTCCTAATGACAAGTGAGGTTGAGCATCTTTTCATATGCTTATTTGCTACCTACATATCTTCTTTGGTAAGGTGTCCGCACAATTTTGGTCTATTTTTAAAATTGGCCTGTTTTCTTATTGAGTTTTGATAAATATATATATGATTTTATTTATTTATTTTTAGACAGAGGGGAAGGGAGGGAGAAAGAGAAGGAGAGAAACATCAATGTGTGGTTGCCTCTCACACACCCCCAACTGGGAACCTGGCCTGCAACCCAGGTGTGTTCCCTGACTGGGGATCAAACCAGTGACTCTTTGGTTCACAGGCTGGTGCTCAGTCCACTGAGTCACTCCAGCCAAGACTGAGTTATTTATATATTTTGTTTATGAGTTTTTATGAGATTGGTTTCATTTTTTGGATAACACTGTGTATTGCCAATGTTTTCTCTCAGTCTATAACCTGTCTTTTCAGTCATTTAACAGTGTCTTTCACAGAACAGAAATTTTTAATTTTAATGAAGTCCAATATATCAAATTTTACCTTTCTTAGATCATGCTGTTCATGGTGGTATTTATCTAAAACTCCATTACCAAACCCAAAGTCTTGAAGATTTGCTTCTAGAAGTTTTGTAGTTTTGCATTTCACACAAGGATCTATAATCCATTTTGAGTTAAATTTTATGAGGTCTGAAGATTTTTTTAAAATAACAGCTTTACTGAGATAATTCACATACCATGCAATACATCTATAATATTTAAAGTGTAGAACTCAGTGGTTTTTACTGTGTTCACAGGAACATGCAACAATCACTACCATCAATTTTAAAACATTTCCTTCCCAGCCCTGTCCCATTGGCTGTTGCCTGACTACCCCAGCCTCCCAGCCCTAAGCACCCACTCATCTGTTGTTAGTCTTTATAGGTTTCCCTGTTGAGGACATTCCATGTAAACTGAATCATACAGTATGTGACCTCCCATAATTAATTTCTTTTACTGAGCATAATATTTTCAAGGCTCATCCATGTTGTAGCATGTACAGTATCAGTACCTCATTCACATTTAATGCAGTAGGGCATTCCACTGTATGGATATACCACACTTTATTCACTCATTCTTCAGTTGGTGGACATTGAGGTGGTTTCCACTTTTGCCTATTATGAACAATGTTGTTATGAGCATTCTTGTACAAGTTACTACATGGACATATGCTTTCATTTATCTTGTTTATATACCTAGGAATGGAATTGCTGGGTCATATGGTACCTCTGTGTTTAACTTGAGGAACTGCCAATATGTTTCCCACATTGGCTGTACCATTTTACAGTCCCATCAGCAGTGTATTATGGTTCCAATTTCCCTGAATCCTTATCAACACTTGTTATTATCTGAGCTGATTATAGCTGTCTCACTGTGGTTTTGATTTGCATGCCTCTGATGACTAATGATGTCAAGCATCTTTTTCATGGATTTATTGACCATTTGTGTATATATTTTTTGAGAAATGTCTATTGAAACTCTTTGTCTAACTTTATTTAAACATTTTTAAAGGTTTTATTTATTTACTTTTAGAGGAAGGGAGGGAGAAAGAGAGGGAGAGAAACAGATTCTGGCACACCCCAACTGGGGGCCTGGCCTGCAACCCAGGCATGTGCCCTGACTGGAAATCAAGCCTATGCCACCTTTCAGTTTGCAGGCCAGCACTCAATCTACCAAGGCACACTGGCCGGGGCTCTTTGTCTAACTTTCAAATTGCATTGTCTTTTTATTACTGAGTTGTAAGATTTCTTTTATTTATAGACACACACACACACACACACACACACACACAGTAGCCAGGAGTTCCTTATTAGGTATATGCTTTGCAAATATCTTCTTCCTTTCTGGGGGTTGTGTTTTCACTTCCTTGATAGTGCCCTTTGAAGTACAAAAGTTTATAATTTTGATAAAGTCCAATTTGTTTTTCTTTGTTGCTCATTCTTTTGGTGTCGCATCTAAAAATCTACTGCCAATGTTTTCTTCTAATAGTTTCACATTGTTAGCTTGTTCACTTAGGTCTGGTCTATTTTGAGTTAACTTTTGTGTGGATCTAACTTCATTCTTTGAATTCTGGTGCTGGATGCAGCGACAACTCTCTCTGAGTGCCACCCCTAATGCAGGAGCTGAGTGCTGGTAGAAAGGGGCTGCAGTCTCAAGGACCCCTTTAAGTGCCTCCCCAGGGGCAGTCGGGACCCCAGTACTCTCAGAGGTGCTATGTCCACACTAGTGCCTCCACCCCATGAGTGGGTGGGGCTGGGCTGAAGAAAGGAGACCCCACCTCTCTACTGCATTTGATGGGAACTTAGTTTCAGCAACAGGGATCTAGGGCAGGATGATAAATGCTGATGTCCTTCACCTCCCAGGAAGATGACCCTCCCAATGGGAGCTGAGGGGAGAGGGAGGCCTGTATTCTAGGCTGCACCAGTGCAGTGTGGCATTTCCTTCTCTCTGAGCTGACTTTGGAAGCAGGGAGGGAGGTATTTGTTTCAAATACCACAGACTCTCACTTATCTTATTGACCTTTAGTGAACGGTCTTGAATAAATGTTTCTTCATTTGCTGGGTATCCTTTGGACCACTTCCAGAGATTTAAATAATTAAAAAATAATAATTTTCACCAGTCTTGCCATGGGGTGGGTGGAGAGAGGGCCTCACTGTCATGCTGCTATGGATTCTTTTTGGATAACGCCAAGTCAGTGAGACTGTGGGCAGTGGAAACCCAGAAAATGCAACTTCTGCTGCCCACATGACAATTCATTCTATAGATATTGATTAAGAAATATAGATATTGACCTATGAAAATGGCTTAGAACTAAAAATGGATTGAGCTGACCATAACCAAAGCAAGGAGTTCTGTATTAGCAGACACACCATTACACACAAACTTCATGATATATCTACTTTGTGTGAGGTAGAAGAATAGAAGATGAAAAGCTAAAAATCTATTTTAGAAAATAGGAGATTTTTACAAAAAGAGAACAAATCAAGGCAGCCTACATTAAATGCCCAGAAAATAAAGGCTTCCATTTTTTAGGGGCACAAGAAACTATCCAGGACTGGAGGGGTTGGTCTTGGGGGAACAATGAGCTCAGCCAGGTTTGGAGGAAGGGTAGGATTCAGCTGTGTGTGTGTCTGTGTGGGGGCGCGGGGGATGTACTGGGAGAGGGTGTATTCCAGGATGGAGGTGCTGAAATCGGATGGCATTTGGTACCCTGAAGCAATAATGTGCAGACCTGCCTGCTTGCCAAAAGGTCTGTGCAGTCTAGAAGTCAGGTTGGAGAAATGAGGTGCTGACCAGGAAAGCAGAGAAGAGGAGGGCTTGGTTGTTGGTTGGGACCATGGAACTTGTGGGCTGTTAAGAGCAATAAGTGCTTTTTAGAGAAGAGTGACTTGGACAAAGAAGTTTTGGGAAAATGGCTTTGCCTGTAGGAACGAAGTGTGTGTGTTGTGTGTGCAGGCACGCAGGCACGCTTGTGCCTGGAGGGGAAGAGACTAGTTATCAGCCCGTTAGAAAGAAATGAAGGTCTGGGTTAAGTGAAGGGGGTAGGAATGGAAGTAAGTGGTGAATGGTAAGGTATAGTCAGGACTTTGATAATGCCAACCAATTGTTAAAACAAACAGGGCAGTTTGCATTGGAAAAAAATCCTGGAATGCAATGTGACATGGACTGATTTAGCGACTTAAGGTTAGCATTTTAAGATACTATGCATATTTTAAAGATGGATTACTAATGCAGTAACTATAGTTAAACGGTTCTTTTTATTTTTTAATTCGAATATGTTTTTCCCTCTTATTACTTTAAATTCCACCACTCCACAATTTGCTTAATTTGATCTCAAATTAATCTCTTGTATGTATTTGCAGAAGGAAACCGAGAATTGCAAAAACGGCAAAGGTTTCATGGATGAGTTTGCTTCCATGAAAACAGCTGTCCACGTAGAAATGGGAGGCACATGGCCAACTCTGTTTTAGCAGAGGTCTTAACGTGACCTTCAAAACTCCTTAGGACAAGCTGCTCTCCTGCGGGGCTGCATCTCCCGTGAGACTCAGGCTGGCACGGTCTCCGGGGCTGCCTGGATGTCTATGGCTCGCGGTTCTGAAGCCAGAGTTGGCAGAAACACGGACAAAAAACCAAACCACAAAACCCCTTGCCTTACCACAGCTGGCTGATGAGTGAAGTCGCGGAAGGAAGGTTCTGCTCTTGCCCTTTTAAAATTCCAGTGCGGCACGCGCGCGCGCGCACACACACACACACACACACACACACCGGTCGGCTCTTCCCACTCTCTGCCACGCTGCACCAGCGTCCCTCCCCAAGTCCTGATTCATGAACCGTGCCACCTTTGTCTCATTTTAAACTGTGCAGACTATTTTAATCCTTCCACCCCCACCGCAGATTTCCCCCCTCCCTTCATCCTCTAGAAAGCTCTGATGCAAGGCGCTCGCTAGGTGAGAGCGCGCTTCTCCCCATCCGCTCGGGTGGGCGAAATCCGAAGAAGCCCCTCCGCGGGACTCCGGCTGCGGGGCCGCTGCCCCGAACGCCGCTCGGGCCCTTTAAGGAGTCGCGCTCTCAGAAGTGCAGGCAGGGAGCCGCTAGCCGGCGCGGTCCCGCGGCCGGGTGGGGAATCCTGCCGCCCTCCCCTCCCCCGCTTCCGAGCCCTCGCGGGCCTGTGGGCCGTGCGCCCACCGCGCTCGGGCGGGCCATGCACCTGTGAACCATGTCCTCCTCCTACGCCAAGAACGGGACAGCGGACGGGCCGCACTCGCCCACCTCTCAGGTACCGCCCCTCCTCCGCCACCCCCCTCCTCGGCAGCCCCGGAGCGCCCCGCCCTCGTGCCCGGTGCTCGCTCGGGGCCCCCAGTCCTGGGAGTCCGCGGCCTCTCTCCCCCACCCTCCTCCGCGTCCCTTTCTCCTCCCGCTCCTCCTCTTTCTCCTCCTCCTCTTTTTCCTCCTCCTTACCTCGTCCGGTCTCTGCGCTCCCGCTCCGGAGCCCGCAGCCTTCCCCAGCAGATGCCAGGGACTCAGACCCCGCGCCCCGAGAGTCTTTGTTAATGGATGTGGTGGGTGCTCGCGGGCTGCCTCTCTCGGGCATCTTTTCAGCTGTCGAGGATTGGAGTGGGCGGGTGGGGGGTGGGGGCTGGATCTGGGGGCCGCCGAGGACACTCGGGTGCGGGCTCTGGGGGACCCCCGGGAGCTGGTCCAGGAGCGGACTGTAGTCGGGGGTGGCCGCCGGGGGTCCACGCTGCGGTCCTCACCCGATTCCCTCTGGCCCCCGTGTATCGAGTCCAGGTGGCCCGAGGCACCACGACCCGGAGGAGCAGGTTGAAAAGATCCGATGGCAGCACCACTTCGACCAGCTTCATCCTCAGACAGGTAGGAGGCAGGTGCGGGACGGAAGCGGGGGAGCAGGTTGGGCAGGAGGCCGGGCGCAGCCCCCACGTGCAGGATCCGCGGGTCGCGTCTCCGCGCGCGCCTCTTTCCGACCCGGGCAGGCGCCTCGGCTGCGAGCTTCTCGCTCTGCCTCCGGCTCGCGGAGTCTTCGGGTCCCGGCGCCTCAGATCCGCCCTGGGAAGTTAGTTTGTGCGTGTGGACGCAAATCAGCGGGGACCTGGCTTAGCACGGGGACACTGAATTTAAGACTATAATATTTCTGGTTGCATTTTCAGTGTGTGGGGAAACGTCTTTAAGCAGTGTATCTTGACTTTGGATAACCAAAGCTCGTGCTGCCCGGCACCTGGTTTGGTTCGGCGGAGAGTTAGGGGTCTCTTCTGTTTTGAATACTCTTCTTTGTCTAGGTCTTGGGAGGAGATCTCCGAGCTCTAGTCAAAAGAAGGACACTTTGAGCAGAAAGTTTGGTCTCCCTTTGGGGCCACTTCTTTGGTTCTCTAAATTAGGGAAAGAGTGCCAGATCTGTTTAAGTCTAAACGAGCGAAGGTCGGCACTCGGTTCCTGGGGTCTGGGTGGTAACACACTTATTGTTTGTTTCTTAGTGGTTGTTTTTCTTCTGCATGGTTCCTGTGCGCGTTGTGTGTGCTGAAGATCGCAGGTTATGCGGAATACTTAGGTGCCTTTTATCCTGACCCAGGAAATTAGTCCTTAATTTTCCTTCTGTCCATGTGTTGTAAATAAAACCACCCCTACATAGCTGCTGGGTGCTAGGAAGATCATGCCAAAAAAAAAAAAGTAAGTCACCTTGATCTCTTTTTGGAACAGAGCTGTCAAGGTGTGTGTGTTAGTGGTGACCTGGGGAGGACGTTGGTCATTGCACCAAGATGCTATTACCCCAGGCTCCACTGTGGACTGCTGGAGTGACCTTGGCAAGTTTTTTTCACTCTATGTCTAGGTCACTCAGAGCATTTAGCATCGTGAAATCTGTTTTTAACCTATGATGACAGCTTTGCTGTGTTTCTTTAGAGATTATCTCATCAATTTGAACAGGTTATCCACAACGACTGGGCATTAGACTCAAAATTGGACTCAAACCCTTCCTAAATGGTCCATAAAGCATAATTAGATATTATATAGATATTGATTTTATGCATTGGCAAAAATTGTTACTACTTTAATTCATTGAGCACTAAGATGTGCATTATTAAAATGAGTATATTTTGGATTCTGAATTAATTCTAAAAGTACATTCCATTCCCTTTGCTGTGCTTAGATTTCTTACATGTTTGATAAGGCAAAGACATTCTTCATCTTTAAAAAAATTGTTTTAGTTATGACAGATCTTATTCTTGTTTATTTGCTAGGTACCGGTACCTATTTTTGGTAGTGTTTTATTGTTGCAAAATTCTTAGAAATACCAATTATACAGCAGCATTCGACTAAATGCTTTTGAATTCATCTACACCATCACTTCACTAATACTTTATTTTACTAAGTACAAAGAAAATAATCAATATTCTTTCTAATTTTATTCTGTCCTCAATTTGCTCCAATAAATGATTAAATGAGATAATACATGTATAAGTTCTTCTTTAGTATGCTGGTATATGTTGCCATAAAAATATGAAAAGTATTGCATGGTACAATAAATAATTTTGGGAGTAACTGAAACCAATGCAGAGTTTTAGAACAAACATTATTTCATATGTCTTTCTGATACTGGGATTTGTAAATTTGATAAAATTGTCCTATTTAAGTTGAGGAATTGGTTGTAATTATATCACATACAAAATCTTCCCATATTTTTTCTGCAAAAATACATAATTTTTAAGCACTTACAGTTCAGTAAATCTCTTACACATGATCTCATCTCAATGGCGTAACACAGATTTCTATAAGGGCTACAATAAAAATAACTGAGGGATTTTCATTTCTTTGAGAAGGTTTAAAAATGATTGCAAATGATGTTTAACAATGCATTTTTGAAATAAAACTGAACAGTTTTTACCCAAATGTCAACAAAAATTTAAAGCACAACAGCTCTTTGCGTTATTAGAGCTTCATTATTTGTTAAATGACCAGTGATTTATTATTTTTGAATTCTTGATGCATCAGAGTGCTGGAATTTTATGGTGATATTTCCCAGTCTGTGCAATGCTTTTGCATGTGAAGAAGATAGTGACCATACCAATAAAAATAGTGCTGCTAATTTCTCTGTCATATTATTTACAAATACATGGGAAGGAAACTTTCACCAAAAGAAAAAAAATGATTTGTCAAATCAGGTTGATAAGACTGGGCTGGTGGTAAAGAGCAGAGGACAATTAGCTGAGGACAACTCACTGAATAAAACAATGTCTATTCTTTGAACTGGTGCAAATGCCAGTGTTCTGTGTGTATACATGCACAGATGTATATATGTGCACATCCCTGCACATGCACACATGTGAGTTGGCCTGTCGACAAGCGGTGAGAAAGAGAGCCTGCCTCTGAGGACGGCGCTCAAAGTCCCTCAGGCATTCTTGACCTTGTTTCCTGATTTACTAGATTGCTGGCCTCCACAGTTTAGGAGAGATGGAGGTTTTGGAATGAATCCAGAAAGCAACTAAGTGGTTTCTTTGAGGAAAGGTGAGAAGATTTGGTATTTTGCCAGTGAAAGGAGAGAGAGGTACAGGTGACCCAGTAATGATCTTCAAACCAAGGTGGTCTTTGGAAGTGATATGGATTGTTCTCTGTCTTCATTGAGGATGAAACTCAAGAACTGGCTACAATTAGAAAGAAATGAGGTTTTATAGTAAGACTTTCCTAAGACTGTTGCTGTCATTGGAATGGCTTTCCAGGGGAGGCTGTGAAACTTTTTCCCAGGAGATTACTTCTGACAGGCTGTTTAAGAATGAATTATTTATTCATATTTTATATTCTAAGGAAACGCTTATTAAACATTTGCTATGTGTCCAGCAGTCTGCTAGATACTATGAAGGAGGAATGAAAAAGATGAATGGGGCATAGACCCCATACCCAAAGGATTTTAATAGTCTAGTTATGGAGACATAGATGTATAGAAAGAAACTATTTATGTATAGCATAGTGTATGGCAGCAATATTGCAAGGAATGAGGGCATGTCCAAAATGCCTACACGTGCTGATTGCTGAAATGCCCATGGGTGTCACTCACTGCACATACAGTTTGTGTGGTGGAGCAGTCCAGGTTTCTCCCCACTGGGGTTTAAAGAGAAAATCTGATCAGAGTGGGATTGGTTTGTTGACCTGTCCTTGTTAAGTCTGCCCTGATGGGGACTGCTAAGTCTCAGAAAACCTGACTCCTACCAGCCTCATCTTGAGCCCAGAGCTCTCAATTCTGGACACACCACCTTCCTGCCTGTCCCAAGCCTTTTGCACATGCTGAGACCTCTCTGTGGAGGGTTCTTGCTCTTCCCTCTGCCTGATTCACTTTTAATCTTCCTTGCGATGTAACTTGAGTCATCATTCTTGTTCTAACCTCTTTGATGAGGTCAGTTCCCTAATCATGCACCTCATCCCAGAGTACATTATGCCCATTCTCAGTGGTACTGCCACTATTATAATTTAGCATGTAATTAGATTTCTCTGTTAATGTTGCTCTCCCTGTCTAGATAATAAGTTCCACTTGGGCGGGGACATAATTGGTTTGGTCTCCTTTATACCCTCATCATTTAGTGTAGCAGATATTCAGTAAATACAGGGGTAGCCATGGTCGTATGGAGAATAATACAATAATTAATAAATAATACAAGAATAAACTCTGTGTTTTGCATTCTCACAACTGTAACCTAACTTTTGACCACCTCTCTATTCATTGGAATGAATGCAGGAATAGATGGATAAAGGAATAGTTTGGTATATTTTAGGCATGGAGTTATGCTTCCACATTAAACTTTTTGCTTAATGGTGAAAAATTGCTTCCTAACAAACCTTTGCAAAGTTTGCAAGGGTGTGCAACGTTTTGGCATCTGTGCACCACAGTGGAAGAAGAAGAGTTGTCTTGGGCTACACATTAAATATATTGTAACACATAATCACAAAAAAAGTCTCATAATGTTTTAAGTAAATTTACAGTTCTGTGTTGGGCCACATTCATAGCTATCCTGGACCACATGTGGCCTGTGGTTTGACACCTCTGGTAGTGGCTTAAAACAACACTTTTTAAAAAAAGTTTCTGTATGCTGACTAGACATTTCTGCTTTATATGATTTTACCTGGGCACTGGCATGGCTGATAGGACTGAAATATCATTTGCTCATGTGGTTGGGCAGCTGGTGCTGGCTGCTGGCTGAGAGCTGATCTAGAGCTTTTGGCAGGGGGCTCAGTTTTTCTCTACCTGTGTGTTTGCTTAAGCTCCGAGGTGGCTGGGTTCCTAGAAGGAGCATCACCAGAAGTGAAGGCTGAAGCTGCAGATTTGGGAGGATCTAGTATCAAAAGGTATCTGACACTACTTTTGTTCCAATCTCTAAGTCAAAACAGACCAGAGGGCCAGCCTAGTTTCAAAAGGAGGGTGAGTAGACTCTATATTTTGATGGAGTAGAGAAAGGTCACCTTATGAAAGAGCATGAAGAATGGAAGATATTGCTGCAGATATCTTTGGAACCATCTGTCTTTGAGCAAGGAACCTTGTTTTTTTTTAAGGTATGCTAATCCAATGATCATTACAATAATTCAGTGAACCCACACTGTACTTAGAGCTCTACTAAGTTTTGATACTATAACCAAACAGGCTGGCAAAAAAAATTCTTTGGGTTGTAATTTGAACACTGATTATAGACACCTTTTTCTGATGAAATGCAAAGTTTTCCCAAATGAAATGCAAATTCATCAAGACAAGGTGGATATACTCTGTGCCTGGCTCTAAGAATAATCATATGCATAGAGACATATATATGCAAAATTTATCCATAAACTTAGACTCACAGAATTTTAGAACAGGAGGAGATTGCAGAGGGAAAGTGCTTCAATTTCCTGTTTTCAGATAAATAAAACAGAAACCAAAGGACATAAAGGCCTTACCAAAGTCACACCAATTGATAGTGAGACAGTTTCAGAATCTATGGTTTTTCCACCACAACATTTTCATCTCTGAAGAATCAAGGCAGACAAAGAAATGCACATCCATGTGGACACAGGAAAGGACATATGGAGCTTATTCCTTGTAGGTCCTAGAGGTATTCTTAATTTATATGGTTATTGTGAAGAACAAAGCAACAACCAGAGGATCTAGAGACAGGAGTTTGTTTTCACAATTTAACGTGGGATGGAATTTTTGTTTGGATTGTTCATGGTTACACGGAGGCTTTACTGTTTGTTTGTCCTGGTGTGTTTATTTACCAGCCACTGTTCTATCCAGAGTCTAACCAAGAAGCAAAACTACTTGAGTTTTTATAACTGAGGGTCTTGAATGTAGAGGCATGGTTAAACAGGTGATGAGACAGAGAAGCTAAGCCTAGATGTTGGCAATAGAGAGAAGCCACTATCACCTCTAGGGTAGAAGGACAAGGGAAAGAAACTGTTACAGGAACCCAGGGGCCAGAATCACCTGGTAGATGCTGGAATCACTGGGGTACTGTTTTGCAGGTGCAAGAGACACACAGGATATTACCTCACACCTGTCAGAATGGCTGTTATCAAAAAGACAAGAAATAGCGAGCCCTGGTGTGGATGTGGAGAAAAGGGAATACTTGTGCACTGCTGGTGGGAATGTACATTGGTACAGCCATTGTGGAAAGCAGTGTGGAGGTGCCTCAAGAAATTAAAAATAGAACTACCATATGATCCAGCAATTACACTTCTGTAAACAAAAATACGACTAACTCAAAAAGATGTCAGGGAATTAAGAAGTACAAATAGGTAGTTACAGAACAGCCATAAGAATATAAAGTACAGTATAGGAAATGGAGTAGACAAAGGACCTTCCCATGACTCATGGACATGAACAATGGTGTGGGGATTGCCTGAGGAAGTGGGGGGTACTGGATGCAGGGGGGCAAAAGGGGAAAAATTGGGACTACTGTAATAGCATAATCAATAAAACATTTTTTTAAAAAGAAAAGCTATCTGTACCCTCATGTTCATTGCAGCATTATTCACAATAGCCAACATAAGGAGACAACCGAAGTATCCATGGATGGATGAACGAATGAAGAAATTGTGGTGTATATGTTGTGGAATATTAGCCATAAGAAGAAGGAAATCTTGCCATTTGTGACAACAATATGGGTGGACCTTGAGGTCATTATGCTAAATGAAATAAGCCAGACAGAGAAAGACAAATACCATATGACCTGATCTTTATGTGGATCGAAAAATAAAAAACAAACACCACCCTCACCTCCCCCCACCACCCCCAAGCTTATAGATACAGAGATCTGATTGGTGGTTACCAGAGGTAGGGATGGGTGAAATAGGTGAAGTGGATCAGAAGATACAAATTTCAGCCAATTATAAAATAAATAAATCCTGAGGATGTAATATACAGCATGGTGACTACAGTTAATAAATAATACTGTTTCAAATATTTGCAACTTGCAAGTAGAGTTGATCTTAAAAGTTCTCATCACAAGAAAAAAATTGTATCTGTGAATGGTGATGGATATTAACTAGACTTGTGGTGATAATTTTGCAATATACACAAATACCAAATCATTATGTTGTACACCTGAAAGTAATATAAGGATATTGGTCAATTATATCTCAGTTAAAAGACAGAGTGAGAGACACACAGAAGAAATGCAGCCTCTGTCAAAGAAGCCACTTGAGGTGGAGAGAATGGGAGGGAGACTGGCTTCTTGCTTTTTTCCGCCCTCAACCCACACCCTCACTCCCCCAGTCCCACAGAGAGCCTTCCATTGGCTGAGCATAGGTACGTGTAAGCCAGCTAACATGGGAGCCTGGGAAACAGCCCACCAGCCTAGGCCCCCTGAGATAGAAAGCACAGCAGGGAAAGGAGAGGAATAAATCTAAGGGAAACAGGCCAGGACTGGCGCAGCCATTTTGTTACATTTTGTTGCATGGAAGACAATAATGAATCATTTTCCATCAGCAAAACTGAAAGTTTTTACTTGACCTGCAAGTAGAACTTCCTTGCTAAATGGTATAATCCAATTACAACTAACTTTAAGGAAAATCCCCTTTTATACCTGTTTCCTTTCTGAATTTTCTCAGTAATGCATCTCCCAAATTGAGATCTGATAGAGCAAGAAAGAACTCTGCCTCGAGTGACAAATTCTTGCTCTTGGCTTTGAATAAATGGAGCTGAATTGATCAAGCTCCTGACTGACAAATCTAATTATTGGGCAGCGAACCAGTTAACCAGTAATTTTTGCTTTTCTCCAAGTCCCTGTTTTTGGCACACAGAATTCCCTAAATGTTATTTTTGTCCAAGAAAAAACTCCATCCGTTTAGGATGGTGACATTTTATTGAAACTTGGATAAATTCTGATTTGAATCTTGATCTCTCTAGAAAGTCATAGAGTGCTGTGTGGAAACAAGCTGAGAATGCCCTTGGCTTTGCTGTGCTCGCCCCTTAATGCTGCATGTGCAGATCAAGGGGCAGAGACTGCTCCTTATCGAGGGACAGAGCAAAGGTGGAGCTGAGAGAATGTAGTTTTAGTCAAACCTTGTGGAGTGGTTAGTTGTGGAAACTGGTCTCCTCAGTCCTGGTGAGTCTACTAACTCAATGGGGTTAGGTGGGTCCAGCAAAGCTAGGTCTGACCCATCTTTTCTGGCTGAGGCCATGGCATCGTCAAGCTCATCATCTTCCTCTGAGTTTGGCCTGTTCTTGGTCTCATTTCTGCAGTTCAGACTCAGAAGAAAGCGTAAACCCTAACCAGGGCAAGTGGGCTTGCAAGTCACCCAGATTCACTGATGACTTGGAACCATCCACAGATGTGTGGGGAGTGGGCAGGAGGCCCCATTTCTCTCTGTAGCTCTCTGTGTTTGGCCTCTGCATGCTTTTAAAGCAACATTTTGAAATGAAGTTCTTCCTAGGACCACAAGTAGTCCCACTCTCTGCTTGCTCCCTCTTTGCTGGACCTTCCTTCCCAGGAGCAATGTGTTTACTCGGAAACCTAGATCCTCTGAGTCCTGCAGGCAGAGCCTGTGGATGTTTTCACTTCCTAGGAATCCAGGTGTTGACCAGTGTTCCCGCTGTGGGCTAAGCAGAGCACTGCCTTAAACATCTGCAATCGACTCTCTTCAGAATGCCTCTCCAGATTAGAAATCATGAAATTAGTAAGTCTCAAGAAGGGGTAGGCTTTTATTTCCAAAGCACCCCCATAAATGCACACTCTGACTTAAGCACCCTGCCTTCACAGTTACAGGCTCTCATACTTCATGAACCAGGAACACATTCAGGTAAAATTCCGCACTCTGTCCTAGAAAGAAGGTAAGTTACAGACTACAGAGCAAAACATCATGAATTTTGCATGGATGTAACCATGTGAACTGGGGCAAGGAGAGAGTGTAGGATTAGAACTAGAAGCCTGAATTAATGAAAGGGCTAAATCAGAGATTCAGTTTTAGGGGAGTACTTGTATTGCTTTTGAGGAACAATAGTGATAAGCTGTGTGCTATGGCAGCCAGTTTCCCAAAATAGATGAGGCTGATGCACGATCAACACCTGGCCTGTGCATAGGTCAAGATTTGAAATTCCTTGAAGGTAGTTCTTATTTTAACTAGTGTAGACATGCCCCTCTGCACACTTTGCTATTTTCTTTAACATATCCTTTCTTATTACACAGAGCACAGGTAAATTACTTGAATTGAAGGGATGGCATTGAGCACTTGCTCTTTATAGCTATTGAAAGTATTAGGAGAGAGGGACTGTAAAACTTAGGCCACACATGACTAGATCTTTCTGATCATTTTACTGCAATCATTTGGATGACAAACCATTCCTATTTTATTCTTCGTTTTATGTTTTATTCTGTTGCTGGAGTATCTTTGTCCAGGGTGGCAATTTAATTGCTATAGTACACAGGGGGCAAACACTAGGCCTGCGGGCCGAATCCGGCCCTCCACCTTGTTTTATCCGGCAGTAGCACCAAGCGCTTTGCCCCTAGTTAAGGAGTAGTGACATTTATACAGTCCTAAAATTACATTCGGCCTTTGAAGGCAACTGTAAGGCTGATGTGGCCCCCAGTGAAATGAGTTTGACACCCCTGCTATAGTAGTAATCTTGAAAAGAATCTGCATTTTTCCTGGTTATCAGAATCACTAGAAATGGTAAAGTTTTACAGTGTCCACTGTGTTTGAATATTATATTAATTATTTTTAAATTAGGAAAAAAATTTTAGGATTTTTTTTAATATAGGAAAGACCAGCAGTAATGGAAATGCGTAGTAATTTATGTAGATGAATTTATCATACTCTCCTACTTTCTTCTCAAATGGCCTAGTGCCAGTGTTAACAACTCATATGCTGATTGTGTTTCCAAGTCAGGTGGGTAAAATGATCACTGTGAGTGCTCTGCAGGCATGATTTCTTATTGGCCTCATTGTGTGTGTGTGTAACAGAAAGGGGGAAGTCATTCAGAAATCCCAAGGCTTTATTCTGTTACCACCATGACCCAATTTTAGATTACTTTCATCACCCCAGAAGAAAGCTTGTACCCATTAGCAGGCATTTCCCATCCTTCTCCCTACCCCAGCCCTAGGCAACCCTTAATCCACTCTCTGTGACTATAGATTTGCCTGTTTGGACATTTCATGTAACTAGCGTCATACAATAACTTAATATGGAGGCAGAACTTTGTGACTGCCTCCATATTTTTTCATTGACATGTTCTCCACACCAGCTGAGGGTTCCCAGTTGGAGCCCTTGGCCTAGATGTGCAGATGTTGGCCTGTGGGTGGAAAGGGACTTGTATCAAGCCCACATCCCAGATGGCTTTTCAAGTGATGGTGTTGAATGGGGTGTCTCATGTTTACATTTATTTTGGAGCTACAGTCTTAGGTAGTTTTTAGCAGAATTTTTAACCTGCATGGAAATCGCACCCCTGATGTTGTCCTCCTCATTCTTAGTATTGAACAAAACTAAGTGGCTCTCATCTATAGGAGAGGACATTATGGGATGAGAGGAACAGGATTACTGCAATCTGTCAGAACAACATGAGTGCTTACTGCCATCATTTTCAGTAACTTTTAGTAATAGGAATGTCTTGGGTGCTTATAATTCAAAATATTTCCTATCTTTTATCTAGATCTTCATAATAACTCAGCTTTGGTAATTATAATATTTCTTCTTTGAGAGATGCAGTTCAGAAGAAAGCGGAATGCTTGACTCTTAAGCTAAGTACAACATTTATGGGAATTATTGGGCACATAGAAGTGTACTCTCTACGTGGCAGGTGCCACTCAATTATGTTTGAGCACTTCCCTGGGGGACAGAAGTCAATTATCAACACAGTCGTGTGGCAGAGAAATAGGTCAGCTGCAAACGTTCTCTGCTAATTTCAGAAAGATTGAGGAGTGATTTAGTTTGGAGGATTTTTTAATTCTTTTTGTCTCATGTTGTAGGGAGACCTTGCAGTAGCGAAGGCTCAGTGTTTCATTCGGTCTTGACTGTTGTGCTTACTTACTTCCATGTAACATAAATATTTCTTTTAATCTGTAATACAGGCAGAAACTAAACCAAATAATATCTTTTTAAAAACTGTGTTAAATATACATTGTAAGAGTAATAATGTGTACCGTGGTTATGATTATTATTTTATTGCTATTTCTACATGAATAGTGATGCTCAGGGCTTAAGCTAACCCAATAAAATGTAAATTTCATGTTTCTAAGTATTTTGTTTACTTAATACTTCTACATACAAAGACTTAATTGCAAAAAAGGAAGGACAATGGTATTTTTTAAAAAATTACGCTTTTTTACATTGTGGTAAAATACACAAAATCTTAATTTTATCATTTTAGTCATTTTAAGTGTATAATTTAGTGACATTAAGTATATTCACTGATGTTATTTTTTAAATGAGTGTGGCAGGTTATTTAAAAAGTACAAGCAGACAAAACTTAAATATATCTGACTTACAAATATGCTAAAAATACCCACCATTATCCAGGCCTCCTACCACAACTGTGGCCTTGTTTAAAGCAACAGAAACAATAGAAAACAGGACTTGGAGTGTTCACTAAGCCATGGGCCCCCACGCTGAGAAGAACCAGGAAGCACTGCGGAAGCTGAGCAGACCCTCGGAGTGGGCATGGGAAGTTAGGGCTGGGGCGGGACCCTGCTCAGGGTGGTGCCCTGCCCTAGAATTCCTGCTTCCCCACCCTGAACACTTCTCTTCTTCCTCCACTGTCTGAAATCCGAACAGTTTCAAGATGATTTGGGTTACTGAGCAGCCTATTTTTAAAATGTGAATGCTCCTAGGAGTCTTAAGGGGTGCTAGTCATTCATACATTATTGTCATTTGACTCACTGCTCACAGATATGCTCATCTTCCCGTCTTACAAAAGCCCAGCACAACAAAGCAGAGGTGCTCCCCCAGAAAGGCCCCGGGGTCTCTGGGGCAGTGTGTCCTTCCACACAGTGTCCTCCCCTCACTTCTCTAGCCAAGATCCTACCCTCTCCCCTCCATTCTTCTCCCCACCCCCGCCATCATGCCACTCCTTCTCCTGGAAGAGGTCTCACCATTTCCACGTGATGACAATCTTTCTATCCGTCAAACCCCTCTAGCATCTTCTCCCCTGTGAAGCTCTGTAATACAGCTCCAGATCTTTTTCTCTGGCACTCCCTGACATCCTGTTTTGACTGTTAACCTATTAAATTCTCCCTGGTGTAACCTGGAGGTCCCCATGACTCATCGGCCTGGACATTGTTCCTAACATGTCATGTGGGACAAGAGCAAAGAGGAACAAAAGAAGAAGTTATAAGGGATCAACATTAATAATCCCCATTTTGCTTGTTCATCTTGCTTAACAGTCGTCATAGGAACTCAACACCTTGCTTACTTTCTGTGAATCCGCGGGGTGCTCATTACTCTGTCCCTCACTGATTTCTGCTGCCACAAGGCTTCTCCTGCTCCAGTTGCTCTGCCTTTGTGAGAACACTACTTCCTTCCAACTGAGAAGGTGTTTCTCAGTCAAAACCTAGAAGGTGGCAAAGGGTACCATGTTCTCAGCTTCTCCGTTCAAGCCATATTCCAGACTTTCTCCACTCTGGGTCTCTTTCTGTCCCCTGGGCCCTTGAGTAGTACCTCCTGTGCCCTGCATCTTGCAGACTGCCTTGAAAAGCCAGACTTGTGTGCTATCGGCCCACACCTCTCTTTGTAGGGTTACACTGGGGGCAGACCTCATTCTGCCTCTGCCCGGGACTGTCCACAAGACTCAGTTCTAGCAATGACTCAAATATAAGTTGACCTACACAAATTGATGTAGACAAAGATAAACTTTAAATCCCTTTTCACCTCAGCTGCAACATACTCTTAATAATTTATGCTTTTTTCTTGATTTTTGCTTTACAAATTTGCACTGGAGACCATGGTGTTGAAGAAGTAAGAGGAAAGGGAAAGGTGATGGAGCCGAAGTGCTTTGGGAGTTAGTGTGGGCCTGGGTGGGGTGTCAGAATGAGACCTTGGACAGATGGAGGGCAGTGGATGCCTGGGGAGAAAAGACAGTGGTGGGTGGGAGTTGGTTTCAGAAAAGGTGGATGAGGATCAAACTTGGTCTTTTTCAGACTTTGTTCTGGAACTGTGTTTGTTGGGAATCTTTCAGTGGCAAATAAACAGAAACTCAACACCAAGTTGAGTTGCTAAGGCAAAATACTGAATTATTGGCTGACGCAAGTGGAAACTCCTGGAGCAGGTCTGGCTAACTTCAGATGTGACCTATTCTGATGAATTCATGACTTCATCGGGGTTTCTGTTCTCTCTCTCTCTCTCCCTTTCTCTCTCTGCAGTTCTTTTAATGTTGCCTCTCTTCTGTGCTCAGTTCTGTGTGCTGGCCTAGGCCTCAGGTTAGCACCTGTCATGGCAGCAGCAGTGGCCACAATGGTTCAGGATCTCCCATTCATCTATTGCCCTGTCCATAGGGGGAGATATCCTCTCTCATGGTGGCTCTAGCAGAACAAATAGTATTTTTGTTTGGTAGACATGCTGTCCTCCCCCTGCAGTGCACACACACACACACACACATACACACACCCCTTGAATCTTATTAGCCTGAAGTGGCTCATGTATCAACACTGCAGCAGCCAGGGAACTGCCTGAAGCCAGTAGGTGGCCACTCTAGACAAGAGATCGGGGTCCCCACTGCCAAGGCTGAGAATGGGGAGGACCAGTTCCCTAAGGGAATTTTTGGGAGCTAGTGGTAGATGGAGGGGAATATGGTTATTGTAGAGGTAGTTAGCCAGATGTTGACTCAGAGAAGGCCCCTCAAGCAGAGCCAGGCAAGGTAATGGGGATTTCTTCCTTCTCTTGCTTTCTTCATTGTGTAACATGTTTCACCTGGTTTGTGGGTTAAGTAGGAATTTTAAAAAAATTGTGGTAAAATACATATAAGACAAAAATGTACCATTTTAACCATTTTTAGTGAATAGTTCAGTGACACTGAACACATTTACATTGTTGTGCTCCCATCACTACCATCTATTGTAGATCTAATTTTGTAGGCTCATATGGGAGTCTGACTTTCTATTGTAATATTGTTTCTTAGTAAGAAAATATGTACCAGGTCTCAAATAACTGTCTAAACAATGGGTTTCTGGGATACCACCCAAGTATTAATATAAGAGTGACTACCTGAATTAATATTTCTCAGGGTCTCTGTTTTCCTGCCTGTAAAATGGGGGTTTGAGTGGGGTGGGCTCGGTGACCTCTGAGATTCATTCAAGCTCTAGTATTATAGCACTTTATGCCTGTGTCCACAGATGTGTGTGGTCAATGCATTTGTCTTAGAAAACACTGTTCTGTAGTGTTTGTGGAAGTCCTGTGACATGTAGCTGCTGAGATGAACTCATAAAACATAGAGTTATCAAAACTTATTGGAAGTATTAGATGAAGACATTCTTTTAAGAATGTAGCAAAGAGTTGATGTGGAGAAGTTCACAAGAGGAAAGCTAATTTGGATGGAGTTGGAAGTTATAACTCTTTCAGGCATATGCACACAGAATGAAAGGATATGCAAAGTATAGAGTGGGTTGTCAAGAATGAAGTATTTGTGAAATGTGGCGAGATGGCTCTCAGACTCTCATCCTGGAAGCTATTAAGAGGAAGTCGCTGAGGAGTAGTGTGGCTCCTGCTGTTAAGATTATTAAAGCCACCAGGAAGAGCAAGGAGCTAAAGGGGCTTTACATCTATAATAAGAATAACAAAAGTTGCCAGATTGAAACTTTGCTCTAGGTGAGTATAACCACAAGATTGATTTTCATCCTTTGAAAGCATTGCATTAAGAGCTTTCAGTACTGACTTTTCTGCTTATCCCTGGTTTCTCAAGACATGGTATTTTGTATAGGTAGTTCAGCATGGCTTCCTGTATTCTAGTATGTGAGGCAGGGATTTCTGTTTTTAAGTGAAATTAAGTGGTGGGCTCTGGGGCATCTGTTTACAACACACCTTGTATGTTCAGGTTGCCTTGGGTAAGCTGGTGCATTTGACTGTTTTTCTTTTCACCCCTCTTTCAGTCAGTGAAACATGCTCCTTACTTATTATTTACAAAAGGATTTATATACTGCTTTGTTCTGGACATGGTTTAAGTTCCTTGTGTGTTATCACAAATGAATAACGTGAACCAAGGGGAAAATAAGGAGTAAGACAATGTACTGAATGCACAGAATGTGTGCCAATGAAATCCTAGCTACTTGCTCATTGGGGGCCTCAAGTTTATCTCTGAAGCTTCTAGGAACTACCCAGAGAGGACAGCAGGAGCATTTACAGGCTTTACAAAGTCCAAAGGTAAAAGGAAAAGCACAAATACTTTCCATACTGAGACTAGACAGAAGTTTCTCCCATGTTCTCATAAAGTTGACACTATGTAAGGCAGTAAATTAAACCTTATCATAATTCTGGAGTTATTTCTTACAATATCATTCAGTATATACATAATATCCCTCATCATGCTGTAGTACAGTGCAATAAAAGCAATTACTGGGAGTCATTGCAATATGGTCCACAGACATCTGTGATTCTTAACCTTGGCTGCATATTAGAATCACTGGGGCAGTATAAAAAGTCCCCATGCCCAGGCCATGTAGCCTAGTTAAATCAGAATTTATGGGGCATGGGGGAGACACAGGCATCAGTATTTCCCAAACTCCCCAGGTGATGGATGTGGTTCTCTGGTGTCATGTAATGCAGAGGGAAATTTTAGAACAGCTGTTTTCAACCAGGATGTATTAATCAGGGTAGGTTAGGTGATGGTGCAATAATCAAACTTCCACAAAACAACAGCAATAACAACAACAGCCTATTTTGCACTCACAGTTCAAGTATCTCCTGAATTAGCTTGGGGCTTGTCCTCTGTTATTCTCACTCCAATAGAGCAACTGCTATCTGGAACATTTCTGCTTGCTGCAGGAAAGGGAATGAGACCCATGGAGTATCATACATTGGCTGTTGAAGCTGCATGAGTATATGCTGAGCTGCTGTAACACTGAAGCTAAAAGATACAGTGTATACTTCTGTCACTTAAAAGTCCAGAGGTAGGTGGGCAGTTCAAAGTGGGTAGATGGCTCCTTGAATTCCAAGAGTTCAGTGGTCCAAGGTGGGTAGGCTCTGCCATTCTTGATATTTAGCTTCCAATTTTGGGCCCATTGTAGCTGCTACAGTTGTCACCATTTCCTAGGCAGCTCAAGGGAGAAAGAGAAGTGGTAGTTTCATTTTTAAGGGGATGACCCGGAAGTTAACCATATTTCTTCTGCTTGCAGCCCATTGGCCTGAACTTTGTTATGAGGCCACACCTGGCTTCAAAGGAGCCTGAGAATGTGTGTCTAGGTGAGTAGCCATGTGAAGCCTGAAAAATGTGAGAGCTCCATTTCTGGAAGGAAGGGAAGAATGGATATTGGGGCCAGTTAGGCAGATTCTGCCTTATTACAATAGTGGTTTTCAAAGTTTGGTTTTATCATGGAAACCCTTTCTTCACGTGAAATTGCAGACAGCATCCTTGGTAATCAGCATATTTGGAGACTCTAACTGATGAGCCGTGCTACATCTGGATCCCTCCCAATTTCCTCCTCCTGCTCTCAGCAGCAGTCCTAGAGGAATCTTACAGGATCATGAAAATCATTGATGTAGATGAACTGGTGGTTTTATAGACCATTCTCCCAAAACACTGTTCTTCTTCTTTTTTATATCCTCACCTGAGGACATTTTTTTTCATTGCTTTCAGAGAGAGGAGGAGGAGGAGGAGAGAGAAACATTGATATGAGAGGGAAAGAAACATCAATGTGTGAGAGAAACATTGATAGGTTCCCTTCCATACACACCTGGTCCAGGGATTGAACCCACAACCTAGGCATGTTCCCTGACCAGGAATTGAACCCACAGCCTTTCAGCTATGGGATGGTGCTCCAACCAACTGAGCCACACTGGCCAGGGCCCCAGATACTGTTCTTCACAGCAGAACTTCGGAATCGTACTAAAATGATGGATCTGAATAATTCTTCCAGCCAGTTCTATCTCAAAAAGCCATCTCGAATCCATGCATTTCTCTCCATCTCTCCTGTTGCTTCCTTCCTTCTCTGACCCACCACCATCTCTCTTCTGGTTTGCTGAGTTTCCCTGCCTCCATTCACCACTAGATCCAGTCTTCACACAACTTCCAGAGTTATCTTTTATTTTTATTTTCTTATTTTTATTTTTTAATTTTTACAGAATATATTGGGGTGACATTGGTTAATAAAATTATGTAGGTTTCAGGTGTACAATTCTATAACACATGATCTGTATATTGTACTGTGCATTTACCACCCCACATCAAGTCTCCTTCCATCATGGTTTATCCTCCCTTTATCCTCTTCTACTTCCCACCCCCCTTTCCCTTTAGTAATCACCACACTGTTGTCTGTCTCTAGGAGGATTTTTTTTTTTGTTAAACCCTTCACCTTTTTCATCCAGACCCCAAAAACCACTCCCCTCTGATGCTGTCAGTCTGTTTTCCGTATTTGAGTCTGTTTCTATTTTGTTTATCTTATTTTGTTCATTAGATTCCACATATAAGTGAAATCATATGGTATTTGTGTTTCTCTGACTGGCTTGTTTCACTTAGTGTTATACTCTCCAGGTCCATCCATGCATTTGCAGAAGATAAGATTTCTTTCTTTTTTAGGGCCTAGTAGTATTCCATTATGTTAAGGTACCAGGACTTTTTTATCTACCCATCTACTGACAGGCATTTAAGCTGCTTTCAAATCTTGGCTATTGTAAATAATACTATAGTGAACATAGTGGTGCATGTGTTCTTTGAATCAGTGTTTTAAATTTCTTCAGATATATTTCCAGAAGTGGAATTGCTGAATCATAAGGCATTTCCATTTTTAATTTTTAAGGAAACTCCATACTGTTTTCCATAGTGGCTGCACCAATCTGCATTTCCACCAACAGTGCATGAGGGGTCCCTTTACTCTACATCCTTGCCAACACATTGTTTGTTGACTTATTGATGAAGGCCATTCTGACAGGTGTGAGATGTTATCTCATTATGGTTTTAATGTTCATTTCTCTGATGATCAGTGATGTTGAGCATCTTTTCATATATCTATTGGCCATCTGTATCTCCTCTTTGGAGAAGGGTCTAATTTTACCCATTTTTAAATTGGATTGTTTGTTTTATTGTTGTTAAGTTGTATAATTTCTTTCTAAATTTTGATTACTAACCACTTATCAGAGGTATCATTGGCAAATACCTTCTCCCAATTGGTAGGTTGTCTTCATTTTACTGATGGTTTCCTTTGTTTCCTTTGCTGTACAAAAACTTTTTAGTTTGATGTAATTCCACTTGTTTATTTTTTATTTTGTTTCTCTTGCTTGAGGAGATAATCAGAAAAAAATATTGCTCTAAGAAATGCCTGCGGTTTTACTGCCTATGTCTTCTAGGACTTTTATGGATTCAAGTTTTATATTTAAGTCTTTTATTCATTAGAGTTTATTCTTGTGTGTGGTGGAAGAAGTTGGTCTAATTTCATTTTTTTTGCATGTATCAGTTCAATTTTTCCAATACCATTTATTGAATAGACTGTCTCTACCCCATTGTATTTTTTGACTCCTTCATCAAATATTAATTGACCATAAAGATATGGGTTTATTTCTAGGCTCTCCATTCTGCTCCACTGATCTATATGTCTGTTTTTATGCTGGTACTATGCTGTTTTGATTACTATGGCTTTGTTGTATAGTTTGATATCTGGTAGTGAGATTCTTCTTCCTTTGTTCTTCTTCCTCAATATTGTTGTGACTATTTTGGGTCTTTTATGGTTCCATATAAATTTTCAGAGTATTTGTTCTAGTTCTGTGAAATATGCCATTGGTATCTCGATAGGAATTACACTGAATCTATAGAATTATTGGGGTAGTATGGATATGTAAATGATGTTAATTCTTCCTATCCATGAACATAATATATGCTTCCACTTATGTGTAGTTTCTTCAATTTATTTCTTTGGTATCTTATAATTTTCTGAGTACAGGTCTTTTACATCATTTGTTAAATTTATTCCTAGGTATTTTTTATTCAATTGTACATGGGGTTTTGTTTTTTTTTTTTTTTTAGTTTCTATTTCTGATAGTTCATTCTTCGGATTTAAAAATGCCAGTGCTTGTTTTGTATCCTGCTACTTTACTGTATTCATTTATCAGTTCTAGGAGTTTTTTGGTAGGATCTTTAGGTTCTGTATAATACAGTATCATGTCATCTGCAAATAATGACAGTTTTACCTCCTCCTTTTTGATTTGGATATGCTTTATCTCTCCCTTTTGTCTGATTGCTGTGGCTAGGACTTCCAGTACTATGTTGAATAGGAGAGATGAAAACAGACATCCCTGTCTTGCTCCTGATCTTAAGGGAAACACTTAGTTTTTGCCCATTAGTGTGATGTTGACTGTGGGCTTGTCATATGTCACTGTTATTATGTTGAGGTATGTTCTATTTCCACTTTGCTGAGAATTTTTATCATAAATGAGTGCTGGATTTTATCAAATGCTTTTCCTGCATCTATTGATATGCTCGTGTGATTTTATCCTTTATTTTGTTTATGTGGTGTATCACATTGATTTGTGAATATTGTATCAACCTTGCCTCTCTAGAATAAATCCCACTTGATCATGGTGTATAATCGTCTTAATATTTTGCTGAATCCAAGTTGCTAATATTTTGTTGAGGATTTCAGCATCGATGTTCATCAGTGTTATTGTCCTATACTTTTCTTTCTTTCTGGTGTCTTTATCTGGTTTTGGAATTAGGATACTGCTGGCCTTGTAAAATAAGCTTGGGAGTCTTCCTTCCTCTTGAATTTTTTGCTAAAATTCACCTGTAAAGCCATCTGGCCCAGGACTTTTGTTTGTTAGGAGTTGTTTGGTTACTGCTTCAATTTCATTAGTTGCAATCTGTTTATTCAGATTTTCTGATTCTTTCTGATTCAATTTTTGAAGATGGTATGTTTCTCAGAATTTATCCATTTTGTCTAGATTATCTAATTTGTTGGCATATAGTTGTTTGTAATATTTTCTTACAATCCTTTGTATTTCTGTGGTGTCAGTTGTTGTTTCTCCTCTTTCATTTCTGATTATTTGTATTTGGGTCCTCTCTTTTTGATCTTGAATCTGGTTAAGGATTTATCAGTCTTGTGTATCTTTAAAAAACAGCTTCTAGTTTAATTGACCTTTTGTGTTGTCTTTCTAGATTCCATTTCATTTATTTCTACTTTGATATTTATTATTTATTTTCTTCTACTTGTGTTGTTTATTGTTCTTTTTCCAGTTCCTTTAAATGAAAAGTTAGGTTGTTCATTTGCAATTTTTCTCATTTCTTGAGGTAGGCCTGTAATGCTATGAATTTTCCTCTTAGGACTGCTTTTGCTGTGTCCTATAATTTTGGGTTGTCACCCAGTTCTCATTTTCATTTGTTTCAAGGTTGTCACCCAATTCTCATTTTCATTTGTTTCATGGTATTGATTGACTTCTTCCTTGATCTCATTGTTCATCCATTAACTTTTGAGTAACATGTTGTTTAGCCTCCATGTCTTGTGTTTTTTTTCATGCGATGAATTTCTACTTTCATAGCATTGTGGTCAGAGAAGATGCTTGATATGATTTCAGTCTTCTTAATTTATCAAGGCTTGTTTTGTGTTCTAACATGTGGTCTGTTCTTGAAAAGAATATATAGTTTGCTGCTTTGAGGTGAAATATTCTGAAGATATCAGTTAA
This sequence comes from Phyllostomus discolor, assembly GCF_004126475.2. Lineage (NCBI taxonomy): Eukaryota > Metazoa > Chordata > Mammalia > Chiroptera > Phyllostomidae > Phyllostomus > Phyllostomus discolor. Next base: position 68,233,618 of record NC_040906.2, read on the forward strand.
ACCTATCTGATCGAGTGTGTCATTTAAGCCCCTGTTTCCTTGTTGATTTTCTGCCTGGAAGATCTATCCATTGATGTCAGTGGGGTGTTAAAATCTCCTACTATAACTATATTACTGTTGATCTCTCTCTTTATGCCGAAGATTTGCTTTATGTTTAGGTGGTCTTATCTTGGGTAAATAAATGTTTACAAGGGTTGTATCCTCTTGTTGGATTAATCCCTTCAGCATTTTGTAATGTCTTTCTTTGTCTTTTTTATGTCCTTTGTTTTGAAGTCTGTTTTGTCTGATGTAAGTATTGCTACCTTAGCTTTTCTTTTCACTTCTATTTGCATGAAATATCTTTTTTCATCTGTTTACTTTTAGTTTGTGTGTAACTTTCGTTCTGAGGTGTGTCTCTTATAGACAGCATATATATGGTACTTGTTTTCTTATCCATTCTGCTACTCTATATCTTTTGATTGGAGCATTTAAGCCATTTATATTGAAAGTGATTAGTAATAGGTACATGTTTATTGCCATTTTATTCTTTATAACTAAGTTCTGCTGCTGTTTAGCCTTCTTTGTCATTATCATTGTTGTCCTCTTCATTTGTCTTCTTTGTCATCTAAGAGTCTTTAACATTTCTTGGTGGAAATGAACTCCTTCAGCTTTTTCTCATTTGGAAGCTCTTTATTTCTCCTTCAATTTTAAATGATAGCCTTGCTGGATAAAGTAGCCTTGGTTGTAGTGGAGTCATCTTTTTACAAAGGAAATCATGTCATTTTTTTCTGTTTAGAACCCTCCTGTAGATTTCAGTTGTGTTAAAACAGAATTTTAATTCTTATTGTGGTCTACAAGGCTCTGTAATGATCCTGCTACTGCAAAACTCTCATATTTCATCTTTAACTCTTCTGTTTATTGCTCTGCGGTCTTTCTCCAACCCCATCCCTATATCTCTGGCCTTCTTTATGTTCTTTGGATCAGTCAGGATTAATTCTGCCTCCAGGCCTTTGTAGTTCTGTTCTCTCATCCTGGAATGCTCTTTTCCCAGCTCTTTACATGGTTGGGCTCCTTCTCATTTTTCTTGTCTCAGCCTAAACATCTCCTTCTTAGACAGACCTCCTCCAGCTGCCCATTTAAGGTAGACTCCTCTCTTCCCATATTGCTAGTACATTCCTTTACTGTGAGAAGTCATCTTATTTATGTAGTTTTCTTTTTACTTATTCATTCTATCAATCCTCACTGAAATGTAAGCTTCCAAAAGGCAATTAACTGGTATATCCTTGTCACCGAACATTCCAGGATAACAGAGAAGGCATCTGACACCTAATAAGTGTTTAATATTAATTGATAAATGGATAGAAATGACTGATTTTGTGATTCATAGCTGGCTCAGAATCTGGGTATGATCTAGACTTTGTTGTCACTTAAGTGAGAAATCATGCTAAGGATAGACTTGATGTTTTCCTTTAAAAACTGAGGTATCTAAGAAGGAAAGTTTCCTGGAAAGAAGGCTTAGAGGTGATCCAAGCGCTTAGGTACCTCCTTGAAAATAAGTTTGGAGTTTACTCAAAATACACATGAATAGTGTGTATTCACTAGAATGAATACACACTAGTGTTCATGGACCTGTAGTTTCAAGCTTGAAGGCATAGCTGCAATGATTTGGGCTTGGAAAGACCATTAAAGCAGTAGTGGTCACATGCCACCTTAGCCCCTACCATGACACATCTAGGTTTAAGCAATTCCCTTCCTAATCTACTTTCCAAAAAGACCTCATGGCAAACTATATATCAATGGCATTGCCTTACAGGGTTGATGTCAGGGATGTTAGCTACAATTTGGTGAAGTACAGGTGAGCACTCTGTTTCATTTGGGTGTTCCATTCTGGATTTGCTTCAGGACAGATTCTGACTTAATAGAGGTCAACTGAGAGGCCTCTTCATCATCAGCAACTGACCAGCACTTGGTCTCAGCTCTTAATCTCCTTGTGGCTGATGCTTTGGTCTGGTGCCCGGTGTTGGATGCCTGAATTCCTACAGATGAGAACCTTTTGTCCCAGACTCCCTTGGAGGCAGCAGGACTCTTGGACTCTGGAATCTGAGCCAGAGTTAAGAAAGGGTGAGATGAGTGTCTGTGTGTATGGCTGAGGGGTGTAGGGCTCCATAGGAGTAAAGAAACAAGCCGGTAGTTTGACCAGATGTGGGGGGAGGCTGTCACCGGCAGGCCAGAGGTCAAACATGGGAAAATCAGCACAGCCAGTGGGAGTAAGTAAACACTGCCTGTGTCCCTCTCATCTGCTCTGCTCACGCTCCATCGCAGTGCTCCTCCCTCCACTGCTTTTTCTGGAGAACTCCTACTCCTTTTCTTCATGATTGCATAAACGTCATATCCTCTGTAAAGTCTTCTCCAACACTTGCGGGCAGAATTAGTTTCCCCCTCCTTTAGTATATTTGGAGCACTTTCACACTGTTTAGAAATGATCTGTTTACAGGCATTTCCCATTACCAGTGGACAGCCCAAGCACTTGGTTCACTCTTAATTTTCTTCAGAGAGGCCGAGCAGCAGAGCTGTTAACGGAACCAGCTCTGACTCGGGTGGGCAGGAGTGTGAGGACAGGCTCCATCGCTTTCTACTTGTGTGACCTTGGGCGAGTAACGTCATCCCTGGGGCTCATTCTCCTCCCCCACAGAATGGGGATAACAATACCTGCCTCACAGAGTGCTGTGAGAATGTTGAGAAATAAGATAATATATGTACTTCCTGGATGAAAATTATTTTATTTAAAAAGCACAACCTGCTGTTGCTGTTCTGCTTTTTAAGCAGGTTAGTGGCCATAATTTGTATCAGTACTGCTGCCTTCCATTTTTAGAGACTGGTGGAGAAGGCTGACATCTCAAAGCCTCTGCCAGTTCCTCTGCTGGAGGAATTCTAGAGGGATGCTAGTCAAATTGGTGATGATGATGGTGGCTGTACTGATGGTGGGGTTGAGATATTCGTGGTACCAGTGGTGGTGCTAGTGACAGTGGGGGTGTGGATGGGGTGGCGATGGTGAAGGTGGCTGGACGTGGTGGAGGTGACTATATATATATAGTCACGGTGGTGAGACGATGGTGGTGATGGTGATGGTGATGGATGTGGTAGTGGTGAGGTGGCGATGTAGTGGCAGTGGTGATGATTGTCATGTTGGTGATGGTGATAGTGAGGGTGGAAGGTGGGGATGATAGCTGTGGTAGATCTGATGGTGGTAGCATTGGTAATTCTGAATGTTTTGGGGAAAAGCTGGTTTCTGAGGCTTACTCTGGTTTCTTCACCTATTGCTCAGCCTGCCAATTGGAATTCATGTTCCCCAGCCCTTGGACTGATGACCACACAGCTTTATCTTTTTTTTTGGGGGGGGTCCTCTATTTGCTTTATTCTGAACTCAGTGCCCTGAGCTCATGGGCATACCTGGGGCTCTTCACCTGGCTCCCAGCCCTTGACTCATGCTAGTTTTGGAGGCAGTTTCCTGAATCTAGCATAGACTTCTAGCCCATCTGTGCCCACCTTCTAGTCCTAGAGCCCTGCCTCTTCTGGTCCTAGGTCCTTGCTCATCACCTGGGAGCAGGGATATGTTCCCAGTAAACTTGTACTTTGAGTTGCTTGTCAAGTGAGAGATTTTAATGCTAGAGTAAGACATTTCTTACTAAAGGGAGTGCTCCAAGTTCTGAGATCCCCCCTCTTGAAGCTGTTGAAGATGTGTTTCTTCAATCTGTTTTCCTGAGGGAAACAGCTGGCAGTAATGGAGGTTGGGCTTTCTTTTCAGCAATGACAGCAGATTGACATGTATGCTCACAACTATCTTTTTTTATTCTCAAAATCTACCCTGATTTCCATACAGTTTTTATTATCCCACACTGTTCCAGTCTCTTAACATCACCTCACTATTTGTTTATTTGTGTACTTAGCATTTCATTTGTTTACATTTCTATCTCAGCTTTTTCAAAATTCATAATAATTCCATTCTCCTGCCAACTTATGCCAAGCTTGGTGATGGCACTAGAATCTGGGGGCGGTGGCTACAGTCTCACGTAAACATAGTGAAAACATGATTGCCAGCTGACTACACAGGGGAAGAAGCAGCATTGAGCTCAAAAGCAGCCACTGCAAAGGGGAGGGCACTTCCAGGTATGCTGAATTTGGTGCAGGGGTGGGGGGGAGAGCTGGGATAGGAGACTTTTGGAGGCCTTTGATAACAAGGAAAAAGGTCTCCTCCTTAAGGAAATCACTGTTTTGACATTGTGACATTTGCATTTTTTAACGGCTGACTGTCCTCTCAGCTCTCTGGACCTTATTGATTCTTTGCCAGTTGCACAAAGCAGCTATGTATAGATTTCTTCCAAAGACCAGCAGCATTTGTGATATATTGCTCTCTGAGAGCATGTCTCTATTGTTGCATAAAAACCATTAAATTGGCACTAAATTCTGGTCTATCAGAAAGAGCACAATAATTACAGCAAAAACTCAAGTTCAAGGTATAGCTTTACCATTTCCTAGACCTGGAGTAAGTCATTTCACTCTTTTGAGTTTAGTTCCATCTTTGTAATATGGAGATAATAACTGCAGTGCTTTTATTGTAAGGTTTTTATAAGCCTGACTGAGATAATATCTGTGAAAAAAATGTCTATAAGAGTTTACTATTGTATTTTTATATTTAACTTACAACACTTACCTTAGGAATACCTTTACCTGGGAAGTTTGCTGCTTAGGAAAATTAATACAAATAGCACAGATATTTGTGAAAATCATTACATTTTAAAACTACTTTGCATATAGAATCATTCTAATGTATAACATTTATTAAGCCATCCTAGCCATGGTGACTTTCTCAAGTTGTCTTAGAACTGTGAAATGAGAGACTGGAGGCCGACAGTCTCCAGATTTTGCCTCCACACTGTGCTCTCACAGCCTGGAGTGACTGTCCCCATTCCTGCCTGCTGTATGCCTACTCCTCTCTCAAGCCCCAGCTCAAAAGTCACCCTTCTGGAACATAACTGCTCCTGGCAGAAGGAGTCATTTCTGTCATTTTGCAGCTCCTTATTCTCATCTGTAAACTGCCCCTCTCAGTTCCTGTCATCTAATTGTAAATGACACCTGAATGCAAGCTCCAGGAGGTGAGGGATTTTTGTCGCTTTTGATCCCCATGCACTTCCCAGGGCCTGCAGACATGCCTGGCTCATGGTGGCTGCACGGTGAACCTTTACTGAATGAATGGATGGGTGAATGAGTGAATGAAGCAGATAAGTCACCTTCAGTTTCCTAAGGGCATGCGCTGGCTGACATAGATGCTTCCTATGCCTTCATCTTAGTCAGGGCTTAGTGCCTACTAAGTTTGCATGTTTGTTGAATGAATACATTTCTGGACTAGGGACTCATATATCTAAGAAGCAGAAGAGGAAGGCTAAATATTACAAGGTGCTAAAAATGTCATTGTACTTTCACATCATAGTTGTTTAAAATATTTTTTTATGTTTTTAGGTTATCAAAGACATTGTTACTATTTTTATAAGAGTCTGTGACAAACATCTGGAGCAGTTTTTAAAACCAAACTGAATAGTTAGGCTTTTCTGGACTAGTTTTTAATAAAATTTTTTAATTTTTCCCCTAAAAACAATGTAAACATCATTAGCATAGAACATACCAAAATATGTTTTACACCTTTAGTATCCTAATATACAGATATTAATAGTTGCCTCTAAATGAGAATTATTGCAAATTCATAGTTAGTATCAAAATAATGAGAGCCAGATTTTGCAGATGGGCATTTGCCAGATTTCTTGTGATTTCCTCCCCTCTACTATTTGAGGAAGTCTTTCTCATAGTAAGGTTTCTAGAATTATACTTACAAAATTTTATATCCTCTTCAGCAGATGAGCTGACCGACTTATAGTCTCCATGGTAACAAGGTTTCTGCATCTCCCCCAACTCTTTAAAATAGCCTAAAGTCACAGAAGGGAACTTAGATATTAATAGCCTATGAAATTTCAGCATGAAAAACAGTTATTAAATATGCAGCTTTTGATTATTTATTTCTTGATCCAGAATCATCATGATACATAGCATATATGAATGTGATTTTAATACTCATGCAGATTAGGATGTTGGTTTGCTGAAACGATTAACTGTGGGCAATGAATGGATTTAAATCAGCCTTCATTTCCCAACTTCCTATTTGCTAGTCAAGTCAGATTAGGCACTCTCCTCCATTTAGGAGTGAGTAGCGTAGTAATAATGCTTCAAGTTACTTTAACATCTATGTGAAAGACAAAACCAGGGCTCTTTTGTTGCTATGCAATTCCTGTGAACACCCGTTTATGTTAGGTGTAAGTTTGGTGTTTGTGCTAAATAAAGAAAAAGCAAGGATGATTTCTTGGGGCTGCAGATTCTGTTGACTTGTTTGGGTTCTTTGACACCCATAAAAAGTTGCAGCCCCAAACTTAGCTTGTGCATAAATGATTCTCTAAGCCTAGTACTCTAGCAAGTCATGACTAGATATTTTGAAATAGGGTTGTATTTAGTTTCTTGAAATTCTGTTTTTTTCCCCCCAGAAGTACCCTATTTTTGATACGGCATGAGCTGGGGCATCACACTGAAAAACTGATTTTTATTTTTGGGCCTACTTCTAAATATTTATTTTTGAGAAGTCATGACATATTCTTGCTTGTTAGCTGTAAACATTGACATACATTATTATTCTATCAAAGATCTAGAATAAAGGATACATTTTTCTCTAAAACAGCAGAAATTTATTAATACCTGGGCTTCTTGACATTGTGATGGGCTTTTAAGAATGTTATTGGAGCTAAAATCCTATTACAAGATTGTCTGAGGGTCATACCTAAGAAGCCACTAAAACTATTTCCGCCTTGCTTTCCACACTCATGTCTCCATATTTATTTTCTTCACCGTCACCTGATCAGGTAGAGCTGTGTAAGACTGAGTGTGGAGGGTATGTGTAAAAGTAGCAACTGATTCTACTAAAAAAAGAAAAGGGTGTTGCTTATATGCATGTGATCGAGATTTTTTGGGGGGTGGGTGTCTGCTGATGAGGCTGTTGTCATTACTGCAACTCCCATTGTGGAGCCAATCTCCTAGGAACCTGAGGTCCTCCTCTACTCCTTGCCTACAGCAGATTGGGCTTTGTTTTATCCAAGGTTCCTCTGAACACTTTTGTGCAGGTGGTTTATTTGGGAAGTGATCTCAGGGAGCAGGAGTGGAGAGAGTGCAAAGCCAAGTCCAGAATGTGTTAACAAGTTGGCCAGCACTGGGAACGACTAGTGGTTGATGACACCACACCTCTCTAAGGAGCCTTATGAACTGTGTGTCAGAACTGCCCACCTGGACCACAAAAGGGGGAAGCATTTCTCCATGAGCATCTGTCCCCCACTGGTCAAGGGTGACCCCACAGGGTTGGTTCCCTCACACTACCAGGTTGCACATGCATGAGTATGAAGTATCCTGTCCCTCCTGGTCAGAGAACCCGGGACTGGAAGCTGAAGGCCCAGGGCACAGGCAAGGCCAGGCACTGTCAGATCACACCCGTGTGAAGCTGGCAGAAGGCTGGGTGGCACTGATCACTGCAGCAGTGACAGGAGTAAGGGGTGGAATCTAGAAGATATGAAGTGGTTCCTGAAAGGAATGTGTGCATCTCCAAGACTCCAGTGCCTCCCTCATCTGTTCATGGCTTATTACCTTGTGGAGGGGGAATTCTCTGCATCCTTCCAGGAAACAAAGGTGGTGGATCCTTCAGTCCCATGCGATAGATCCATGCTTACATTCTGCCTGACCCTTCTGATCCCTTCCTCAGCCTGGTACCTCCGCCTCATTAAGAGGACACCATCATCATGTCCAAGCTTCATGGAGCCATTCCAGCTGGATGTTAGGACAGTCTCAGGTGTCCTTGATAGGACTTTGAAACCAGAGTCACAGGAGAATGTTCCCATGTCAATGTTACTCTTTACCCAGCTTTGTATTTTCCACCTTCCAGTCTGAAACCCTCAGGATCCAGTCCAAACAATCTTCTGGCTCTTGCTGATATATATCCCTTTGATGCTTTGATGAATAAATGGTTTACTTCCATTTAAAAAGTTTTTTATTGATTAATTTGAGAGAGAGTCATCAATTTGCTATGCTATGCATTTATGCATTCACTGGTTGCCTCTTTTATGTGCCCTGATTGGGGATCAAACTTGCAACTTTGGTGTGTGGGGATGACACTCTAACCAACTGAGCTAAAAAGCACTTACTTCTGAATAAGCAGTTTGCTTCTGAAGAAGGAACTGTATTTCCCTGTTTGGGCTGTGCCAAGATTTCACCCTAGTTATCAGCTCAGGAGCAATGAGATGAGGTAGCAGTAGATTTTAAAAAGGACAAGAATTACCTTGTTAGGCACCTGCCTTGTGTGAGGACTTTGTAGGGTCTCTGGGAAAGGGGAGGCTGCTCTCCTCCAGCAAGAAAGAGAGAGCTGCTGTTAATGACTGGGAGGATTCAGGGATTTAACATTCTTAGGCTCATCCACCCAAATGTCCAGATTCCAGGTCAAATAATCACCTGACTGGGTGATTTCCTATCAGGACCCTGACTTCAACTGAGGAGATGCGTTGAGACTGCACTCAGCCACTTTGCAGGCCTTTCAGCCTTACAGTTAGTGTCTGAGCCTGTTTTTCCGCACTGTGTGCCTGGTGGCTGCAGGAGATGAAGGTCAACCTAATGGCTGTCAGAGAGGACTTTCACAATGTGCCTTGTGTTACTCATTGGCTGATCTGGTTGTGTAATTGTAATGTTACCTCTTCAAGGCTCCCAAAGCAGTTAACAAAAGCCAGATGACTCTATGATTCTCACAATTACCCTTGACCCCCATGTCATTCAAGTACCACAGCTACCACTTAATTCAGTATTTTGTGTTCCATTTGCACCTCATCCTAATCCACCGAAGTTAAGAGCAGTAGTAAGTGTGATGATACTGCACGCCAGGGAGCCACCATCCTATTACCACCAGCAAAGGGGTGAGTAATCCAGCTCCATTATCCAAAGGGTCTGCTTTTCAAGTCCACTTCTTTATTAACTTTCTTAGCTTGGGTCCACAAGGAAGCAGAGCCTAAGATAAACACTTGCATGCAGGTGGTTTATTTGCAGTGTGATTCCAGTTCGATCAGAGGACCTAGGAAAAGGAAAGGGAAGGAGGGAAAGCCAAAACATGCATGCATTATCAAATGGCCCACTGCTGAGGGCAGTGGGTATCCCTGTATTGTTGAGGAGTCTTATAAGATTTATCTCAGTACTGTCTGCCTGGCTGCTGAAATGAAGAAGCATGTCCCTGTTGGCTTCTGTCCCTGCTAATCAAGAGTGACCCAAAGGTGATGACCTCCCTGCACTTGTGGGTTGCAAGCGCATGAGTATGGAGTGGATACCTGTGGGTGCCTAAGCCTTTGTTGGCATGAGGAAGCTCTGGAGCAAGAGGTAAAGGGTATGTAGAGGGGAGAGAGAGAGAGGCAGAGGTGAGGTGCGGTCAGATTACACCTGCACAAATCTGGTTGAAGCCTGGTTGGACCTCCTTGCCTCAGCTGGGCGGGAGTAGGATGTGGGGCTGAGAGGTTGTGAAGTGATGGGTGAGGGATGTCTAACAAGGCTTCATTGGTTAAATAGATTCATTTGTTATACTCACTAATTGTATCCATTTTCTCTTGATTTTCTATTTTTCTAATGTGAAAATATTTAACTTTTATAATCAAGAATAATGTTATTAAAAATATTATCTCATTCCTTAAAACAAACAAACAAATAGTGTAGTCTTAAAGTGAGGTTATGTAGGGCTGCCTGGGGGAAAGGACAAGTGAGGAATGTAGAGAAGCAAATAACTTAGGAAATTAAATTACTGATTGCTGTTACTTTGCAAGTGAAATGTAGGGAAGTTAAACATGATAGCAAAGGACCTGCACTTACACTGTGTGAAGTCCTTGAATTTCTGGTCAGAATGGCTCATTGTTAAGAACTCTTCTTTCTAGCACTTCTTTCACCTTTTAGGAAGATTGCCTGTGTGTTTTTAACAGATCTAATAACCAAGTCTTCAAAATAGATGTTACCAGGCAGGGAACTTGCCAAAAGTGAAACTACATGGGAAAAAGCTCATCATTTCTCTTCAAATTGGCACTATCCTGTGGATCAGGGTTGGAGGACAACAGATATGCAAGTAAATAAAATTTACTACTCAAGCAAGAGTATATATTAAGTGCCTGCTCTTGCTGCTGGTGGAAATAATGTTCTTTCACAGGCTCTCAAGGAAAGCATTCTGAGAGACCCACCATCGGGGGCTGTGGTGTGGTAAGAGAGTAGAAGGCTGGCCTTGGGTGCCCAATGTCTCACCTCTATCCATCCTGCCATGGACAAAGTCCAGCCTTGTCTTCATCAAGGCTGAAACAAAGGCCAGTGTCCAAAGAATCTGTGCCATTGGTCCAGTATCATCACTCTCCTTTCTCCTCCAGGTAGCTTTGTGCTGTTCCTGTCTGTGATTGATTGCTGTGCTGCTGTACCCAGGCTCCCTCTTAGGGCTTGCATTTGGACTCTGTGTGACTGCTAAGGCCACATGGTTGCTAAGGAGACAGAACACACTGAGGGAACAGGGTGAGCTTGTGTTACTCAGTGTGAGAGAGAGAGAGAGAAGGTGTAAGGTCTTTGTTAGCTGGGATTATATTATCTCAGGGTTGGGAAGGACCAGGCTCCCTGTTCAAACTAAACAATCAATTTTCCAAGATTTCATGGGCTCCTGATGGGTCCACCCCCTAACCAATCTATTTCCTAAATCTTCTGGGGTTGTGTCTCTTATCTAATTTGATTCTTTTCTCAGGTTAGACTAACAGGCCTCCATGGTCACCACCTTGGCTCCTATTACACACGTGCTCACCTCCCCCTTTATTGTTCCATCCCTTTTCATTGTGATCTGTGGGGAATGGACCAGTGTGAAGTTGTAACTTCCTAGGGGAGCAAGCAGACTTATGCTCCCTAGTGTATTATATTTAATAATGTCTGATTTCCTGTGGCCCCCACCTTTATTAATAACTAGTTAACTACATATGCTAATACTCTGTGCTAGGCACCTGGCACAGGAATGTAAATAAGAATCAGCCCTTGTTCTTAAGAGCAGTTCCTTCTGCTAGCCCTGATTTCATAGGAGCACTACTGTGTAGCAGCCAACTGGGGACTCGTGTGTTTGGTTTAATGTTGAATTGTTGGTGAATTGTCTATATGACTTGCATAGGGAGGATATCAGGGGTTTCATCACTATGTAGATAGGATGTCTTGGATTTTACAGTCTAATTTCTCTGCCTGAGTATATTTTGATGCCAGTGTAGGTGTAATTACCATAGCCAACCATTTTGAAGAAGTTTGTTTTCTTTTTTATCTGTCATTTCAAGAATGTATGCATGGAGTTCTTGAAAATATATAGACATTATGATGCACATATAAAACATAAAAATTTAAAAGAATAAAAAGTAGAAATATAGCTTTGACTATTTTCTTTCTGTGCCCTAGTGGATGTTCTTGCCTACCACTTGGAGTGCGTGACATCCACTTTGTTGATGCTTGACTTGGATGGCCACGACTACATCCATGTATGACAACGGGGTGAACCTTGGGAGATGTTAAAACTCATGTACTTGCCATTAGACATATCCAGACCTAAGTCAACCTTTCTGTTACTTGTATATTGAAGACTGTGTTCTTAACATTTCAGAATTTTTACCAGTTTCCAGTTCTCTGCCATTCGGAAGGCCATATTGCATTGTCTGCCAGAATCTAGAACAGAGGGGGCAGCCTATGTTTACAGATAGGTTTTGTTGGCTCATCATTCAGAGAAAAATAATTTTGAGTGAGTGCCAAGACTTGAAGATGGGGGGAATTTTGCACAAGGTACTGAGTTTTTAACTTGTCTTTAAAAAGAGAAGTTACAAAACTTAGTTCTGCATTCTTCTAGGGAGACAATTGTCTGGAGATAACTGCATTGCATGGGCATTTCCCATCTCTGTCCTTACTGACTCCCACCCCCCACACCCAGCTTGCTTCTCATCCTCTCACACCCAGCATGCTTCACTCAGTTATGCTAGCTGTGTGTCTTCTGTGGAATTTAAGCTGTCTCCTTTGGTCTAAATTTTGAAAATGATTAATGTTTAAAAAGGTTTCTTGAAATTATATAGTGTGCAGAAAATCTATTCAGGCCTTATTCTGCAAGGAATGCTGTTTGCCTAGTTTATTCCCTCAAAGCCCCAGAATCTAGATTACGTAGGCGGGTTGGAGTTGGCTCGGAATAGTGTGGTTTATTATAGTCTAGTTATGGCACAGCCTCTAGACCGAGATTACCAGGGTCCAGATTCTGTCTGCCATTTCTTAACTGGGACCTCAGGCATATTACTTAGCCATGTTTTGCCTCAGTTTCTCATCTGCAAAATGGAGATAATAACAAATGGATAGATGTAAAATAACTGTTAAATCACATTGCTTAGTGTGTAGTAAGCAAGTGTTGGCTGTTATATTGTCTTTAATTTACCAGTTCCTTTAATTTAGTATTTAATGATGATTATTTCACAATCTCTAACTAGATGAGAATAAACTAAACCCACAATGTGGAATGATCTACATGCAGTTTATTGAACATAAATATTTGTACAATAGATTCCCATTAGTATTCTGGTATATCTGATATTAAAACCAATAGTTTCCACTAAAATTAAAATTCGTAAGTTCCTGAGTGTGAAGCGGCCATGGGCATTGTCTCTGACCTGGTCCATGTGGATACTTCTCAACTCACCTGCCGAACCTGAACCTCTCCTTTATGGCTGGCTGGCCCATACCCTAAGGCTGATTGGAGTTCAAAGGGGCATTTTTTCATCCCAAAAGTAGACATGCTAATTTCAGAGAAGTGCCAGCCTTTCTGTCTAAAACTGCTCCTAGTTCACACCTCATATCCTGCCTCCTGCTCTGTTTCCTTTCTAGTTTGTCATTAGACAGGTCTGAGGAAAGCCAGACTTCAAGGAAGTTCTCTGCTCTCCTGTGTCGTCTGTCACGTGCCGCAATCTGCTTTGCCATGCTGCTTCACGGTCAGTGCTCCTCGACCAGCCTCCTGCCCTCCTCAGAGACTCGGAGATGACTGCTTCTGTGGCACTTCCAGTCTGGCTCAGCCACAGGGTTCACTGTTTAAATTTCACGCCCATACTGGGAGTCTGCCACTTTTGTTTGCTTTAGGGATGCAAGTATCTTTCAAGGATGCTGTTTTGTGAGTTCTTTACTGTGGTGGTTTAAAGCAAACTCACCTATGCAAATGCACAGATGGGGAAGGACTGAATCAAAGCTAAAAAAAAGTGACTTCGAAGAGTGGTCAGTGAAATGTTCAGTCAGTGTTTGTCTCGACTCTGCAGAGTGGTCGAGACCCCTGGCTGGGGGAGTGGGGACTTTGGGGTTTGCTTTGTAGCATTTCCACTCCCGGAATAGTTTTTCTTAAACTCTCTGGCTGTTCTTTTTTCTTCTACTTGTTTTGATGCACTAGGAGTTTTATACATTGATTGGCCTGTACTTATTTGTGGGACCAATAAAAGAATAGTGAACCAGAATTTTCAGAAACTTTTCCAAATAAGACAACATGAAAAATGAATTTATCCAGTAATCTTCAGTATTTGCTAAAAAGAATTACTCAGAACATTTGAGTATCCACAAAATATTCTTAATCATTATTTTTACAACTATATTTTGCTATTTGAAATGAGCAGCTGCAGCTGGAAACATTCCTAACATTGCCTTCCCTGCTTTGGGAGTCAGAAACCATAGCCTCTGCATCTGGCTTTTTTACTTACTCCGTGTGTGACTTGAGCAAGTCATTTACTGCCTGTAAAAATACTTAATAAGCTCTTCCTACTTCACAGAGTTTTGGGAGGCTCCAATAAGCCTACTTATTTAAAGCTGCTTTTAAAAGTAAAACATGATAATGGTAGGTGCTTTTACATTCCAGAATAGTAATTTAGTACATATTCAGTAGGCAGTCCATGTTTGCTAATTTAAGATAATACTAATTAATTCTTTTCTCTATTTTTAAGCAGTTTTAAAGTTTTTGATTAAAAAGAAGCACATGCTCATTGCAAAACATCAGAGAAATATAGAAGAGTGTAAAGATCACCTGTAATGTGATAACTGCTTTCTACGAGTATTTTGGTGGATAGCCTTCCACGCTCTTCTGTGCATACATATGCAGAAAGCGCACTTTCGCCCACATTCACATAATGCTTTGTTGCTTGCTCTTTTTACATAAGATGGCCTTGTAGACATCTTTCTCAGTTAATAAGCAAGAGCTGGTTTATTGCCTGTGTGCACATACCATGATTTACTTAACTTACCTCTAATGCTGGGTACATGCTGATGTTTTATTCTTTTATGATAAATTCCTAGAATGGGAATTCCCAAGCACTTGTTTTCTAAGCCAAAAAATCTAACATACCCCCACCATGATACTCTATAGAGTATCTAGTAACATGGAACATATGCTTTCACAACAGTGTTTAGTACAGTGCGGGTCTCACAGCGTGCTCTGGTGTCGGACTTATCAGAGCAGTAGTTTATCTCTCACATGTTTAAAGGAGTCACACAGCAGCTATTGGAAGTAGCTGAGGATCTTATTATAGGATAGCTTTACTTATAGCCCAGTACAGTGGTTCTCCTGTGCATTAATAATGTGCTAATAATTACTTTTAAAAGTAGTTATTTTAGTGTAATGAGGTGTAATGTGTATACATTTAGCAAACATTTACTGAGTCCTGGGTGTTTAATCAACTTTTTGTCACACACTGGGGATATAAAGTCAAGTGAATTGAAGTTACTTTTCTTGAAAAACTCAATATAGTGGGGGAGACAAACATGTAAACAAATAAACATTTTAAGTTATATTATATTTATACTAAGTCCTTGGAAAAATGGAAGTCCATCTCCCTGCTGCCTGCCTTAGACAGAGATTAGAGAGAGGAATGGTCTCCCTTCTATCTCTATATTTTATGTATAATATATACAAATATATATTTGTATATATTTATATAACATATATATGTTATATATAACATATATACATAATATATTTGTATATATTTATGTATATATTTATATATAACATATATGTGTGTTATATATAACATATATATAAATATATACATAATATATTGTATATATTATGTATTCCTTTCCGATTTTTACCCTGAGATAGAAGGTGTCATGAAGGAGGAGGGAGAGAAGAGCAAGAGAGGCTGAAAAGCACAATGGAGTGGCCACAGGATTCTTACAAACTAAATGTCCAATATTCAGCTTTATGTTTTTAGGATTTTTGTGATATAAAGCCTCTCTGTCTCCTAAACCATGAATCAAGTCTCCTGTGCACATAGAAGTCCTGAGTGAAAGGGGCTCTTTGTTTATTTGTTAGTTTTTTGTATTAGTTACGCACTGCTGCATGAACAAAACCCATTTATTATCTCATAGTATCTGTGGGTCAGGAATCTGAGCCTGGCTTAGCTGGGGCCTCACCTGCAGTCTCAGGGCTGCAATCAAGGTGCCAGATAGGCTGGGGTCTCATCTGAAGCATCGGCGTCTGAATTCACCTACATGCTGGTGGCAGGATTCAGTTCTTTAAGGTCTGTTGTACTGAGGGTCTCAGTGCTTGGCTGGCAGTTGACCGGGGACCACTCTCAGTTCCTTGCCACGTGGGCCTCTCCAGTCAATGAAAGGGAGTCTGCTAAGAAGGCAAGAGTCATCTTCTGTCATCTGATCATGAAGGCAACATTGCTCAGTGTTGCCAGATTCTATTGGTTAGAAGGAAGTTACTCACGGGGAGGGAATTGTACAAGATCAGGAATACCAGGAGGCGGGGATCATTAGGGGCCATCTTACAGGATGCTAACCATTGTTTTCAGTGGAATTCAGCATAAGGAGTTGAAGTTCATGTTTGTGGAAGCAAGGTATAGCCCCAAGGCACAGAGCAGAAAGCAAGAACTTGGTGGAGGTAGAAAGTCAGAGGCAACAGTAGCCACAAGGATGGAGCACCACTCCCCCTTCATCCTCTAGGAGTTTCAGGAATCTTAGATGGGTATTGAATTTTCCCCAGGATGGAGTTATAGGATAGGCTAGTCGTAGCTACAATCAAAACGGCAGGGTGATTCCAGTTGCCCCCTGGGTTATAATAATAACAACAGAACTATGGAAAAAATGCTGAGGGTATCAAAAAGGTAGAATCTATTAATTACCTGGCACAGTTAGGAAGACTTCAGCAGGAGGCAGCACTTCACACATGCATAGGAATCTGCTGTATGCAGAAGGAGGAGAGCACAGTTGAGAGCCAAGGCAGTTTTAGGTGTCCAGCGGTTTTTGGATAAATGGAGAAATTTGATAAACTTTGAGTGTGGGAAACATAGGAGATAATTGCGTCAAGATGGAGAAGTATTTGTGGATCTGAAATTTCCTGATTTCTGAAAATTTCTGATGTCAGAAAAATCTCCCATGTATTGATGAGCCAATTGATATGATCAGATTTTAAATAAGCTTCCTCTGGCAGGGGAGCGGTGGGTGATCCAGTGGGTGGTGGTGAGAGTGAGCGATGGTACAAGAACAGGAAGCTTCGCGCACCCTAACTTGCAGTGCTCCTTGACTTCACTGTCACATCCTGCCCAGTTTCTCTTTCCTTCCTCCTTTCTAGTCAGAGCTAGAGAATTTCAGAGGTTAGAGTTCCTCTGAAGAAAGTTATTTGCCTTTGTAACAACTTCTTAATTATTTTCTCTTTGAATGGGGCGGTGGGAGATCACAGCTATTTTAAGTATTAATTAATTCCAAAAGCCTCTAGAAGCCGAAAAGCCTTCTGTGGATGTGTGAGGGTTCAGTAATAATCACAGTCACAATCAGAGAGCAGCGGGACTCAGTGGGTGTGGAATCCACTCAGGCCTCACACCACCTGCGGGCTGTGTGGTCTGCTGTGTCTGCCTGCATGAGGGAGTCAGGCTGGGGGAGGCCCTGCTGCTAAAATGGAATGGAATCGCTGTTTGAGGCCGAGAGGCACAAACAGAAAAAAGCTTGTTAAAAAGAAGTTCATCTTAACATATGACACCACAGTACAAGTAACCCATCAAAAACAGATAATTTAGATTTCACTAAAATTTTTTAAAACTTTTGTGCTTCAAAGGACACTAACAATAAGTGAGAAGACACCCCAAAGAATGGAAGAAAATATTTGCAAATTATATATCTGATAAGAGACTTATCTCTAAAATATATAAAGAACTCTTACAACTCAAAATAAAACAAATAAATTAATTAACAAATATGCCAAGGATCTGAAAAAGATTTCTCCAAAGAAGATATACCAGTGGCCAGTGATCACATGAAAAGATGCTCAGTGTCATTAGTCATAAGGAAAATGCAAATCAAAACCAAAATGAGATGCCTCTTTATACCCACTGGAATGGTTATAATCAGAAGACAAAACATTTTTTCTAAGAATGTGGAAATAATGTCGTGTGAGGGTGTGAACTGTGCTGGTAGGAATGTCAAATGGCCAAGCAGCCTCGGGAAATAGTTTGGTAGTCCTTCAAAGGTTAAACATGATGGGTCACCTTAGCAGTTCCATTCCTCGGTGTATACCCAAGAGAAATAAAAGCCTATGTCCACATAAAAAAAATTCTATACAAGAATGTTTATTGCAGCATTACTCAAAATAGCCCAAATGTGGAAACAACCCAAGTATCCATCAGAGAAGAGGGAGAGAGAGGCTGGGGGAATGAGGAAGTAAAATATGATATAGCCATACAATGGAGTATTATTTGGCAATTAAAAGGAATTAACTACTGATATCTACTATAATATGAATAAATTTTGAAAACATTATGCTAAATGAAAGAAGCCAGACCAAAAAATTAACCTCCACATATTATATGAGCTCTTTACATAAAAAGTCCAGAATAGGCAAATCTCTACAGTCACAAAGTAGATTCATGGTTGCCCAGGGAGAGAAGGGGCAGGGAGCTGGGGGAGTCACTGCTGAGGGGAAGGGACTTCTTTCTGGGGTGATGGAAGTATTCTAAAATTGTGATGATTGCACAGGTCTGTGATTATACTAAAAAAACACATTGATTTGTACACTTAAATGGCCAACTTGAGTGATATATGAATTATATTTCAATAAAGCTGTAACAAAAAATAAAAAAAGAAGAAGTTAATAGTAGAAAGCCAGAGGGGAAGCTGGGAACTCAGTAGGGATAGAGGGAGGTCAAGGAAAAGGACTTTATTAGATAAACTTCATCAGTCACTGTCTTTACATTGTCAGTCTACATGTGTGTGGTTTTTTGTTGTTTTTGTTTTGTTTTTAGACAAAAATAGGTATACCTACATTTTCTTTTCCTCGCTAGACTAGACCTGGACCCACTTGCTTGTGAAAAAAGCAGTGAACATGGGTGGAATGTTAATGGTCTGAACTGCATAAACTTTCCATCTGGCTGGTACTCTCCAGGAAGCCTCTTTTTATTTGATTGTGACTGACTGATTAGACGGTTTGTTCATGTTTCATTTGTGCTGATTTGGCTCATTTGGAGTTAGTCTAGTTTGTGATTTGCCCTCCTCCCCTTTCCCAATATTCCCAAAATCCCTTATTAAGAGACTGTTC
Source organism: Phyllostomus discolor (assembly GCF_004126475.2). NCBI lineage: Eukaryota > Metazoa > Chordata > Mammalia > Chiroptera > Phyllostomidae > Phyllostomus > Phyllostomus discolor. The sequence goes on from NC_040906.2 coordinate 68,252,306, forward strand.
TTTTCGTAAATAGAAAGTGATGACATTTCTCACCAGCCAGTGTGAGATAAGGATTGAGGGGACAGTGAGGGTTGCACCTGTGTGTGGGACAGCCCAGACACTTTCTTCCCTGGTCTCTCTAAAGGACAGGCAGCAGGCTCAGCACAGGGCGTTCCTGTGAAGAGCCCTTTCCCTGGCTCACTGCATTTCACCAGGGATTCCATGGCCCTCCCCCACCTTGCTGCCTCCTGGAGCAGTGGCAGCTCCACCAAGATACAACCACATGGCACAGGTGGGCTCACACTGGGGCTCTCCAGGCAAAGTACAACGTTTGGGTACCCCACTCTATCTTGTGGTCTGCTTGTTTTAAACAGGTCGACACATTTGTCCTTCACTAGGAGTTCCTCGCCTGAGGTTAATGATGGTCATTTGCAACCATAGCCATAACTGGCGTCCTACAGAAGGAATCAAACACTTTCCTGTGCTACATTCATGTGCTACAGCAGGAACTTAGCATGTGGAAGCCACATCTTTCGGGATGCAATTTGACTTCCTTTCTGTAGATCTAAATCTTTTGAGGAGATGGAATGTAGGGCTGTGGCTGATAACCTACTTCCCTCTTATGATGAAGGTCAGGGAGAGGGGGAGAAAGAATGAAAGAGGGAGGGAGTGGAAGGAGAGGATGGCAGGGGGAAGAGAAAGAGCAAGCAAAGTGCGCCACAGAGAATCACAGCAGGAAAGATGTGAAGGGATCTGAGTAAACCGGGAGAAAGGAGGAGACGAGCGCTTGTAAGACAAGAGGGAAGAATCTTGCACATGGAGGAGAGTAATATCAGAGCATGAACCAAAGACTGAAGAATGAGTTAGGAAAGGTAAAGCTGCAGGCAGTGCTGAAAAATATATGAGTAAAATGCTACTTATTATTGATTCTTCCTTCTTTATGTTCTAGAAATTGCATTAGATTGTTCCTGGCCTTAATTCTCCATGACTTTGAAGACCTTAGCTCATGCCCCTTCATGCACACCATGCAGCCATCTGCAAGTTGTCCATTATCCCCTTCGTTCCTCTGCCTCCTCTTCTCTCTGCTTCTTTCCTGTACCCTGCCCAAGCACTTGGCCCCTAAAATAGTAGCACTTTAAATCTAGAAGTAACCTCAAAGAAAGTCTAAGAGATTTGGCTCTTTCACTTTACAGAAAAAGAAATCCAGAAAAGTTAAATAACTTGCCCAAAATCATATAACCAGCAGGTTGCAAAGCTGGACTAGAATGCAGAGCTTTCACTCCAAGGGCACCTGGCAGACCCAGGTGTCTCCATTTGGCTCACGCCCTGCAGAGATGATGTTATGGATAGGTCTGGTTGTCAGAGGGGAGGGGAGAGAGGGCCAGCCAGAGAAGTGCTAGCCTTGTCAGCATCTTTTATAATTGAGGGGTGGGTGGGTACTTCTTATTTTCTTCTTGACTTCATTTAGCTTGGGGATTGAGGTGGAGGCCAGTTGGTTTCCACTTTGACAAATTCTCATCCTTTCTAACCTGGATCCAGCTGGGCTGCCTGGGGATGTGCCTTCCCAGATCTATCCATGGTCTCTGGAAGGGTGGAGAGTGGAAGTGGGTGGGGAGTAGAAGTGAGGAGGAGCATTCACATTGAAATTTCTGATGGGCAGTAGGATGGAATCTCATTTTACCCCAGTGGTTCTCAGCTGGGGTGGTTTTGTCCCCAGGAAGACTTTTAGCAATGCCTGGGGACATCCTGGAGACATTTTTGGTTGCCCTTTCCTGTAGTAGCTAGAGACCAGTGATACAACTATAGGTCATGTAATGACATCTGAGAGTGAGAGCGAGAGGGTGGGGGGTGCAGAGAGAGAGAGAGGAAGAAGCACTGACTGGTCAGCCCACCCCCACACGTATCCCAATGGGACATTCGTATCTGAAACTCAGGTATGTGCCCTGACGGGATCAAACCCACAAGTTTTTGGTGTACAGATGATGCGTTAATCAATGGAGCCACCCACTTGGGCTGACCTAATCTCTGCATAACAGAAGCTCAGGACCCACGGCTCAGGACAGAGATTCTTTTTCCTAACTGGGTGGAAGCACCTGGGGACAGTTTAGTCCAGATACCTGGGGCTCAGGCAAGCTGCTTGAGATGATAAACTGACTAGAATTTCTGGGTTAATTAACTTAATTAAAAAAGCTGAGGTTTGGTGAAAAGCAGGCAGAATTCTCATCTCCTTTTGAGAGCCCAGCAGGCATATCTCAGGTGCTCTCATCAAAGGCTTCTTGCCTGGGGTGACAGCTTAAAAAGGCAGAAATAAGGGCTCTCTCAGATGTGGCCTCCAGTGGTCCAAGTGTGGCATTGAACTGCCAGTTGTGGAGAATGAAGTGGGAAAGGAAGTGAGTGTGAGACCAAAGGGTGAGAGACAGATTTTTAAAGGACAAAATACCTGTATTTTGCCACGTGTAATGCACACCCACATTTTTGGTCCAAACTCTCAGGAAAGAAATCTTCCATTTCAATTTTTAATTAATTAATCTCTAGATACTTTTTTGTGTTATAAAGGAATTTTAGCATTTATTTTTGAACATATTATGGTACAAGAAATTTTATGTAACAAATAACCGCAAAACACAAGAACAGATACAAGAAATTTTATGTACTGGTAACACATTTATATTTATGCATCACAGAAAGGCAAGAACTCCTCATCACTGTCAATATCAGAAGTATCTTCTTCTTCAATTTCTACATTACTGGTGTCTTCTGAAGTCAGTTTCCTCATCCCGGTAAATTTCATGTCCTCAGTTCCATCGGTAACGTTGCTGATACCGCAGTTTTCAAACAACTTCACAACCACTTCCTTCTTGACACTATTCCATGATCTTAGGATTCAGTCAGTAACCTGGGTGATGGACACTTTCTTGGGCCTGCCTGTGGGTGTTAAATCATTACCAGCCGACTGCATCCACTGCGTCCACTCTTTCTTCATTAGGGCCTTAAAAGGGGCTTGTTTACCGACAAGGTTTCAGTTGGCTGGTTAGCCCACCAGCTGTCACAGCAAGTTGCGTTTTCAAGTCCGCTGTGATTGCTTTTGCACTTTGTGTAACATGGGCTTTGAAGGGATCAAAAACAAGCAAAGCTGGTTTTTAAAGTGCCGGTAGAGTGTGCCGTTTGCTGCAGGCAAGTTGAAACCAGCCACTGCCCTAAGGAAGATCATCGTCTTAGGGCCTGTTCTAGGCCAAAGGTGTTTGATTTAACACATTTATAACTCAACTTCATTTTACCTTGTTGAGCCCCAGAGTGTGCTTGTATTCCTAACATACCTTCCTTCCCTGGGAAAAGCTGTTTCTTCCTGTGGTTGCATCTGAGAAAATGGGTGCTCTGTGCTTTGGAGTGTTCTAGTCTCTGCTGAGTGGGCAGTCCATGGAATATAAAACTGTACTCCTGTGTAATCAGTTTCCAGGTGAAAGGTTGCCATTTTCTTCTGATAACTCATTTCTCTTTTTTATTAAAAAAGCTAACTCAGGTTGACCCTAGATGACTTGATTTCTTCTTTAGTAGTTGTTGTTATTATAGTTGTTGTTACAGAAAATGCTTTCCACCCTTTCAGTGGTTCTCAGTTACTTGAAAGGACACTTGCTGACTTCTAATCATTTATTGAATTTTTTAATCCCTCTATTCCAGTCTCTGTTCCAAAAGAAGGGAAAAAGAATCCTTTCAACTGTTCATTACCTGTGGGATTTTTTTCCTCTTCAACGAATTTGCAAAATTTTAACAAATCCCTGCTTGATTCAAGTCTGTCTGGAGCTGTGGGCTCTATGTTCTGGAACCAGGGGAGGGAGTTCTCAGGAGTGGGATTTCCCGCAGGTGGGTGTGAGCTGCGGGGGCATGTGCGGGGCGGGAGGGGAGGCTGCTTGTAACTCTGTAGACTACACACTGGATCCTCTCCCAATCCTTTTTTTTTTCCATTGTGATAGAAATTTACCACTGAAGCCATTTTTAAGTGTACTGTAAGGTGGCATTAAGCACATTCACATTGCTGTGCAACCATCCCCACCATCCATCCCCACCACGCTCCCTTCACCCCACACTGTGTCCAGGAAACGGTAGCTCCCTACACCTCCTGCCCCCCCACCGTGGTAACCTCTGCTTGGTTTCTGTCTTTGTGAATTGACTATGCTGGATGCTTTATGTAAGTGGAATTACACAGTATTTGTCCTTTTGTGTCTGGCTTATTTCACATAGTGTAATGTTTTCATGTTCACCCCTGTTGTAACATATATCAGGATTTCATTCCTTTTTAAGGCTGAGCAGTATTCCACGTATGTAGAGATCATGTTTTGTTTATCCATTTATCTGTGGGTGGGCATTTGGACTGTTTCCACCTTTTGGGCACTGTAAATAATGCTGCTATGAACACAGTTGTACTCCCAGTCCTTTTCTTTTAGAGCATATTAAGAACTCATCTGCCTTGTTAAAACACTACAGTGATAGCTATCTTTCCATATCTATACATATAACATCTATATTTGTGTATTTATCCATACATATGTGCTGGGAATAGTTACACAGTGGACATGGTTTTTCTGGCCTGCAGTCCTGTACCAGAGCAGTGTCCTTTCATGCACTTCCTGTGTGTCTCCCTTCACTCCACCCAGTCTGTCTCTCTCTCGCCTACTCACTGTTACCACCTCTTTCCTGACTCTCCTTTCTCTCAATCCAGTCTAGTTTAGAATACTTTTATTGTTGAAAACTCTTCAGGTACAAGGTGCTTTGGGAATTTTGAAGAATAAAATTGCCCGTGAGTTCTCCTGGCCTGGTGGCTCGGTTAGTTGGAGTGTTGTCCCATATACCAAAATGTTGCAGGTTTGATTCCTGGTCATACCTAAGTTGTGGGTTTGAGTCTCACTTGGGACATAGACAGGAGGGAACTGACTGATATTTCTCTGTCCCTCTCTCTTGCTCTCTCCCTTCCTCTCTCTTTAAAGAAAAATAAAGACAAAAAAAGGTATATCTTCAGGTGAGAGTTAAAAAAACTGTCCTTGAGTTGAATTGTTTATAGTCTCTTACTGGAGACTAGACCCGCGATACCAGTGGCGTGGACCTGCTGTGGCGCTGGGCTTTCTGAGAGGCAGCGGAGGGAGGGAAATGTGTTTCAGCCAGAGAAAATGACCCCAGTGAAGGCTGTGCAGTGGGAAGTCCTGGCAATGTTTCGTTTTGAGTTGGTTTTCTTGGTATGTGTCCTTCAGAAGTTTTTCATTACTCTACCTGGGAGCAATAGTGATTTCTAAACTCTACATGGTAGATTTTATATGGGAAGTTTCTCTTTAATAATTTTGTTTTGAAAGAAGTGCTTTGGTGTGTTTGTTTGTTTGGTATAACCTTAACAGATACTCTCCATGGTTCCAGTTGAGGAGTGAGTCATGTTTTTAGTATATTTTACATCAGTCATTTATTTTTATTTTTTCAGATAATTTTATTTTTTATTAAATTAATCTGATTGAATCAAATGTTTGTGAGGCCTCTCAATTTAGTTGAATATTTGAAGAATGGATACTGCTCAATTGAATGGTTTATATTTGGAGAATGAAGGCATTTATGTTGATTTATTTAACAAAAGAAATGAATTCTAGATATTTTTCACAAATGCACTAAAAACTCAAGTATGTGACTTTATGGATATATGTGTATACTAGGTCTGTCTGGAAAATGTCCAGCAATTGCTAATATAATGAGAATGGTTTGTGCAACATTGATGTAACCTGGCAGCCAAGGAGAGTGGACTGGAATGCACATGTGTGAACAATGACGACTTCACTGTACCAGTCAGTGGGATGGTAGATGCCATTGAGTGAGCATGTGTGCTGTGTGGTCATCACATTCAAAATGACTGAGTGAGTAGAGCAATGAATCTGCATGAAATTTTGTGTTAAGCTTGAATATCCCTCCACGAAAACTATTCAGATGATTCAGAAGGCTGCAGCTATGGGCAACTGGTGATTGGCAGCTTCATCATGACAATGTACCCACTCATGTATTGTGTCTCATGCAGAGTTTTTTGGCAAAATATCAAATCACCCAGGTTACTCAGCACCCCCTACAGCACAGATTTGGCACCCTGTGACTTCTGGCTTTTCCCAACACTAAATCATCTTTGAAAGGGAAGAGATTTCAGACTGTCGATGAGATTCAGGAAAATGTATCGGGGCAGATGGTAGTGACTGGGAGAACTGTGTGAGGTTCCAAGGTGCCTACTTTGAAGGGGACTGAGATGTCACTGTCCTATGCGCAATGTTTCTTGTACTTTGTATCTTTTTTCGGTAAATGTCTCTATTTTTTATATTACATGGCTAGATACCTTTTGGACAGACCTCGTATGTATATGTTTATGTATATTCTCTCTCTCTTTTAATTCTAAGTGTAAAGGTAAAAAACATTAATAATACTTTCAGCCAAAAGGGACAACCTAAGATGTAACATACCATTTTCCTTTCCCTTAATCATCTTCTAATGAGTAGCTGCTATTAGCAGATGGCCACACAATATGAGCAGTAAATAATGTAGTAAATTTAGCTGGTGTTTCTGGTCGATGGTACTGCCAGTCTAGCTCCTTGGACATCAGCCGGACTTTGAAAAGTAAGTCTAGTCTGTGGGACTCACTCAGGAAGCCTCAGAGGCTTGAGAGGTCCAGACCTCTTCTTGATCAGGAGCCTGAGAAATACAGTCCAATCCAATGCACTGGACAGCCACACACATATGAGAGTAGGGCCTGGGAAGGGAGTGGGTAGAAGAAAGGAAATGGAATTGGATGGCGTTCCCAGGGTCAGAAGGGAACAGCAGCAGGATGTTATTTGAGACTATGCTGGTGACTCCAGATGAAGTGGTAGGAGGATTCAAAACGGCATTCCAGCCTTCTTGCCGTTGTAGCAGCAAGTAGTTCAGAGCTCCTGGGAGCCTGGCCCTCGCAAAGTCACTGACCTGGCCCTGGGTGCTGGGAGACAGAATATTGCTTCTGAAGCAGGACTTGGCCCATTGCAGCCCCGTGTTGGGGTGAGGTTTGCCTGGAAGAGTGGTGGGCTGAGCAGATTACAGTTTACTCATTTGTTCACACATCCCACTAATATTTACTGAGCACCTACCATGTGCCAAGCATTTCTCCAAATGCTGGTGATGATGAAATGAATAAGACAAAGGCCCTGCGTGCGATTTACATTCTGATGGAAATGCTTTATTTGATACGTGTGCAATGATTACCACAATGAGGTTAGTTAACATAACCACTACTTCACATAATTACAACGTTTTTTTGTGGTGATAACACTTAAGAAGCACTCTCTTATCAACTCTCAAGTATATCATTCAGCCACCATGCTGCACATTATTAGATCCCCAGAAATTATTCCCTCAGGCCAAGGTTGGGGTCACAGTTGTCACTCCGCTGCCATGGATATTGAGGGCTATCCATGGTCAACAAGGGGATGGTCAACAAGGGGATTTGATTGCAATGCAGTTTTGTTCATGTGGACATTTTCCACTAGGAGATTGTCCCAAAGATACCAATCATTTCACAAAAAATACCAACCAGCGGTGAATTACCACCGCTTAGCACAGGCAGTGTGCGTATTTGGGCATGAACTAAGGGCCAGATTTTTAGGTAAGGCCTACATTTCTTTGATATTGAAAAATTCTTTCAGAACTTAATGAGTTGAAGGAAATGTTAGTGAAACATGAGACCTGGAGTAGGCATGGCATCATCTGTTTTGATTCCATCTTTTTCTGAGCCAGACTTGATCATAGGAATTTATAAATTTGAAGGTTCTAGATATTACCGAATTCCTTTAAAAATGTTGGAGTTACATACCATGACAAAGGAGAATCATGAACCTTCTGATACAGCAGATGTATGAAATTCTACACTTTCACTAGTATATGGGTTACCTCTTGGTATTTTGGATATTTAAAAAAAAAATCCCCCAGCTAATTCACTCAGAATAACCCTTAAATGAGACATTCCCATGTAGCAGCAGAGAAAGTAGGGGGCTATTGTGTATCGGCCAGGACTGTTTTTGTAGAAATGGAACATGGAATCAGAATTCAGGTTCTGTTGGACATAAAATATATTTGTTCCCCCAACACAACAAAGGAGCTTTGGTGTTCGCCAAGCTGTGCCCGAAGTGTGCACAGGAGTTGTAGCGTCACAAACACCTTCTTCTTGCCACCTGTTCACACAGATGCAGCTCCACATGTGTTCAGGTTCAGTGCCTACTCCGGGTCTATGTTTCCATTGGTAAGGACTTTCTTAGATTTCTCAGGGCTTTGCTCTGCTTGTCCAGTGTCAAAAAGGAATTCCTGCACTTCTCTGAGCAGCACTGGCCCCACCCTCCTTCTTTGCCCTAAGCAACTGCCGTGGGCAGAATGATCTGTCACGTATTTTTGCTGAGAGATGGACAGCAGTGGGAACAAGGCTGATCTCAAAGGGCGAGAGTGTGGTTGGGAAGGTCTGCGAAGACAATTGTGAACATTCTAGGGCTCCATATGCTGTTTGGCAAGTGAATAGGGTAGGAATACTGTAGGCTTTCTGCCACGGGTTGGTCAAGGAAAGCTTTGGGTTCAGCATTGGGAGATAAAAGTTTTAAATAGGTAGTGATTAGAAAGCTATATTTCTTGATTTTCTTTTTAATACAAGAATTATTAGCTCATAGAGCTAAACTTTTTTAAAAAAATTATTTATCCTTGATATTTTAGTTTTATTTAATGCTTCTGAATGTGTAATTATTATTTTTAAGATTTTATTTATTTATTTTTAGAGAGGGAAGGGAGGGGGAGAGAGAGAGAGAGAGAAAGAAAGAGAGAGAGAGAGAGAGAGAAACATCAATATGTGGTTGCTGGGGGCCTGTGGCCTGCAACCCAGGCATGTGCCCTGACTGGGAATCGAACTTGGAGCTAAACCTTTAAAAAATGCAGTTTAATTACCCCCGTATAAACTAACCTTCAGTTTTGGGTTGGTTTCTAATCTTTCCACTATACTGGTCCAGGGCTCTTACAAAGGGCTGACAGGGAGTCGTCTCTGGGTGGGGACCTCTTAAGGAGGGGATGCACAGACCTGGGAAGACAGTGGGAGTTTCCCTTCAGCCCAGGGAGTGGCTGGGCTCCCATCCCTGTGCACCACTAACTTGCTGTGTGACTTCATCCAAGTCACGGCACCTCACAGGGCCTCTGTCTACCTGTGTGGCAGCAACCTCTCGGTGTCCCACTCCTGGAGTCCCTGAAATGGCTGAGTCTGTAGCCGGTCCTGCCTTTTTATTGCCTGTGTCTTTCATGGAGAGAGATTCAAGAGGAAAGGGAAGCCTCGGCCTCTGATGTTAATTTGCTCTAGAAGATGCTGGGCTGTGGTGAGGGGCCTGGCTGAGGGGCCTTGGCTGCCTTCCCCTGCTGTGCCTCCTGGCTCCCTCACTCACACCTCTCCACTGGAGTCAGTCAGGGCCTCCTGAAGTCCGAAGTGCTCTCTCTGCTGAGCACACTCATTATGTGCAATCAGGCTGCACTTACCAGCCAAACCCCTGTTGTCTGCAGTAGAAGTTGCGTGGGGGATTCGCAGTCTGAATTCGCCCCATTAGGCCAATTCAGACAGCAGAGGCATGAGATCAGCAAACTCCAGTATTCCAAAATCACCAACCTCTTGCCTTACAAGGTTATTTATTATGTTCCCACTGCAGGCGAGCATCCTTGATTTTTTAAACTATTTAGGAACATTGCCATCAGCAGGATTTATGAAAGCAGCCAGCACTCCCAGTTCCTGCTCCCAAGTACAGTATGTTAGGTCACAGGTCCCTGACATGCATTTGTTTGGGGAACCCTCTGATCGTCCCCAGTTTTCCCTGCTACTGTGAACCCTGAACAGATTCCCTGGGGCCTGCATTTTGTCACAACTTCTTTGGGGGTCCCTGACTTTCCCGTCCAGCTGCTGGAGCCTGGCTCCATCTTTCTTATAGTTTGGGGTGCTGCTAGCTCTCTGCCGTAGCACTGGGCAGGCAGCTCTGAGGATGGGGGACAGGTGGCTCTGAGAATGGGGGGCAGGCAACAGTTCTGCAGGCCTGCTGATGTCTTGATTGCAGGTTGGCCTAGCTGACTGACTTTCAGCCAACCGGGAGAAGAAAATTCTGTCTGGCAAAGTACCCCCTCCCTTTGGGTCTCAGAGGTAAGGTGTGGCTGCCCTATAGCAGTTTTTCCTCCCTCCCATCTCTAGGAAAATACTGGTGTCATCCTCCGTGCTGTGCCTTTACCTGGGAGAGGTTAGGTGCTTTTGGACAAAGCAAGAAGGAGAGAAACACAGCTCCAGTTGGAGTCAGAATGTGTTAGGATATGTTTCTTGCCTTACCACATATTTCCTGCTTCTTTTTTTTGCTTTGAAATGCCTAAATCAAGGAGTCAGATGTGCAGGCACTTGCAGAACTAGGCTTACATAAACTCCACAAGAGCACGATCACTCTGTCATGTCTGCAGATGCATTTCTTTAGCAAAGACTGAGGTTTGGACCCAAGCAGGATTTATTGTTTTTGGAACAACTCAGCTTGTAAATCAGTGGGATGCAGATTGCCACACAAGCACTGATTCTTACTCAAAGGAGGAGAGTCTTGTTACATTATTAGGTATAGTAAGTGTGTTATTACATCTGCCTTAGAACTCTCATCACAGGGGGCTAAAATGGGGGGGGACTAGCATTATTTCTGCCTAGACCAAGATTCTCAGATACGACTCATTGAGAAGGGACCAAAACAGAAGGCCAGGATAAAGACCAAAAAGGAAGCCCTTGGGAACCTATTGCTATTTGCCCCCAAGAATTAATGGTTGCGTGATCAGCAGGTTGCAGTATGCTCTAACAGCGCCCTCTTGTGGCTAGGGTCATCATAAATATTTTGAGATAGAAACACCCAAATAAGGATTCTGTCTAGGTTTGTTGCCCTTTTGCATTTTCTAGTGTCTAGTGCAGGTCCTGGCACACTCAGTATTTGTCAAACTAAAGTTTCTGGAGGGACCTCATGTGTGGCAGAGGATACTTGTTCTATGTTGAACTAGAAAGGCATAGCTAAGACTTTGACATTTTGTCTTTCAGCCTTGGTTCCTAGGCCAGTGGGTCCACTCTAAGACGGAATACTCTGCGTTTAGTCTGGGCAGACAGGGTGTCCTGGGGCATCACTTCTCATGCTCTGGAAACTGCCTCTGCAGGTTGACCTCCTCATTGAAATGGACCCTTCATTACAGTTAACACTTCCATTTTCATTGCTGTGATGAGGTTTAAACATCTTCTGGAGAATTTAACTTGTTTTTGTAGTTTTAAACTCAAAACAATGCTTGAGGGAACAAGCTTGAGGGAAATTTTTATTGACTAATCTGAGGTGAAGTAATCTTGTGATTTGTCAACAAGGTCAGTCTGAATCCACATTACATCCCTTCTAATACTCTTAATATTTTAAAAGTTATCTTAAATAATTTTGGGCGCAAGGAAGGGAATAAATATACAGAAAGTAGTGCATTTAAGAAAGTTTTCTCCTCCCAGGAAGCATTTGGATATTGCCTGTAATATGGTGGAGACAGTGTCAGGCATTACCTCTGGCTGGGAATCCAGACTGTCCACCTCCTACCTAGAGGTTTGGGGTTTTGCTGGGTACTACAATATAAAGAGGACCTACCTGCCCATTTGTGATTAGGACAGGACGTTGGAAATTCATTCAACAACATGGCCCCCTCATCAACCTCTGACGATACTTTGCCACTGCCTTTTAGGAACGGCCACCTATCCATGTGGTTCCTTTGGTCACCTTGTCTGCCTGGACCCTGCTGTTGGTTCCACATAGGATAGAAAATGAAAACCAGGTAGTCCCATTCAAGCAGCACCACACAGTGCTCAGGAAAGAGTAAAGGGGCCAGGGCCACTCTTCTACCCAGAATACTTTTTGCTTACTCAAAGGTTAGCTGTGTTGGGGCACGTGTTGCTGCCAGGGCGTCCCCGTCCCCGCTGTGGAAAGCAGCAGCTCTGCAGGATGCTACCCCCTGGTCTTTGAAAGCGAGACTGCAAACACCTGGAGAGCAAAAAGGCCACATCCTCCTAATTCATATGCAAAACATTAAGTTAAACTTGGCATTTATGTGATGCTTTTCATGACAGGAGGCTCTTTCTGTAGAGAGGCTTGCTTGCACGGCCGCATTTTGTGGTAACAGGGCTTAAAATAGAGAAGGCCAGAGCAGGCGGTGCGGTCAGCTTGCTCTTCTTGCCTGAGGTAGGTGTCACCCTGGAGCCCTCAGTGAGCACCGCCGCGGAGGATCAGGAGCATTCTGTCCGTTAAGTGTTGCCATTTCAGTGCCAGTCTCTGCTCCCATGTCCTCTACAGCGCTCTGCTGCTCAGCATGGATGTATTAAGACCTACTTTGCAAGACATGACTTCTGTTGGGATTTTAATTTGGAATGAAATTTAAATGCAGTGACCCTGTGCATTCTGATAATTTTAACAGCCCTGTTGGGAGATACTAACGAGGAGAAAGTCTCTCCGAGTCTATCTCACCCTTAAACTGACAGGTTTTATTTGGAATGGTGGCCTGTTAGTGAGGGAGAAATGCTCATTTTTTTTCCTGCCTAAGGAGCTGTTGAACTTTATTATTCCCTTAGGTGTCAGGAAACAGGAATTAAAAATAGTAGCTGACCCAGACACACTGCGCAATCAGTTTCTTTCTCCTCCCATGTTGCTGATTACCTGCATCTCGTTAATAGGGAAGAGGAAGATGTTACCTGAAAACTGAAGGTGTCAATAAATCTATTCAGGGAAATTTAAAATATCAGAGGAATTAAAAGGGTTCTTTCTAAAGGTCAAAAGCTTACATTTTTCATTTTTCTCTGTTCCATGTGACCATTTGACCTTTGCCTTAAAGCCTCCTTCCCCACTTTCCCTACCCCCCTAGTTAAATATTGTGTCAGATTATTCAAGTTTCTAAATACGGGGAAAAATTCTTCCAGGTTTGGCTCCTCTGTCTTTTCAGGATATACAGTCTGAAGTAGAATTCACAAAAAGGTGGGAGGCTGGGGTTCCTGTTAATTCTGGAAATGGTATTCACCCGAGTCACGCTGAATCTGCCTCTCACTGCTGGAGACAGTGCTGAGACCTCGGGATGCCCGTTCTGCCAGGTGTGCCTGCATCTGTGGAGAGAGGCTCAGGCTGCTCCTCTAGGGTGCTGGGCCCAGCCTCCCAGTGCCTCTCTGTTGTTTTCAGTAACTTGGAAGCTATGGCAGTCAATTCACAGCACCCAGGGAAGGCCTAGACCAAAGGGTTTAATTTGCATCAGGAAGTAGACATCTGCCCTTTTGCACAAACACTTGCGAGCACAGCTCTTCATCCCACTTCCCTCCATTCTCTGTGGTGGTTATTTAACCAGCCACGTGGGCCTCCGTGCTGGCCCTCAGTGCATTCAGCTCATCTCCACCAATCTGCTGCCCTGCTTGGCGTGGTGTTCTCCAGGTCTCTGCCTGGCTCCCTGCTCCTCACTCAGGCCTGATTGAAAGTGTGACCTTTGCCATGGGGCCTGTTTGCACCGACCCAGTTTATCATTTTTCTGTTTTCTAGCTTTGTAGCTTTTTCAGTTCCAGGATTGACTTTAGATTCCCGGTGAAAGCAGACTGTGGTCCCAGATCTCGTAGGTGTACCTCAGCTCCACTACTTATGTTAGAAGTCTTCTGTTTGCCTTTTCAAGTCCAGCTTCTACTCTCCTCCACCACCTTCCATGCCCAGCACATCTCTGGGCTTATTGCCTCCGGCTTCCGTTTCTTCTTCCTGCTGGTTGGACTCAGCCACTGGAGGGAGGCTTGGGGGGACCTGAGGTCAGTGCACCCCTCTAGGGATGTCCACACCTTCAGCGAGTGACACTGTTCATTGACCCACCCTCTCTGGTTCCACTGCTGCCCCCTGTGCTGGGCTGGACATGGTTCCCTCTGTTTGTGTCCTAGGGTTCTGCTCTACCCCTTGTTAGTCTTCTTAAAAGCTTCCCACACATTTGTAAAAAGAACCTTTCTTGAACTCTCCTGAAATCACTCAGTTTGAGAATGTCAGTTATTTCTCACAGAGGAGTATAACTTAACAGCTACAGGTAGTTAATTCACTTCTTTTTGCCTTAGTTGCTGCATCTGTGAAGGGCACTTTAAGAGAACAGTCTTTGCGAAGTTGTTTTAAGATTAAATGAGTTAATATTTGCAAAAATGCTCAGCAGGGTACTTGACACATGGTAAGTACTATGAGAGCATTTGCTATTTTAATTGTTGTTGTATGCTTGTTGACCCTTGACCCTGCTGGCATGCCTGCTTCTTGGGGGCAGGGGCTGTGTCTTCTCACTGCATCCCAGGCTCTAGAACAATGCCTGCTCCATAGAAGCACTAAACACACTGGTGTAAATTAAGTCTGTGTGCACAGGGGACTTAAAGACATTATATGTATTTTTCTAGGGAGTTTATGTGAACAAAGGTCATACAACCTGTTTTAGCAACACTAGTAGTTCCTCAGACGGTAGTCAGTGCCTGGATTATACATAGGAAATGAAACAGGGGTCCGATCCCAGTGAAGAAAAATGGGCAGAGACTACCTAGAAGATGCCTAAGCTAATTTTGTCCAGTCAGTGGTTTGTTTAGCAAGATTCCAGTAGTCGTAGTGGGGTTTGCAAAAGCTGAGCGGTGTGACAGCTCCAGAATCCAACTTCCGGTACTCAGGTCCGGGGCTTGCTGTTGACGGGCTCTGTCCCTTGGTCATATTTTGCTTCCTCAGTTGTCTCTTCCGTAGAGGGGGACAGCAGTGGTCCTTCTCCTGGGGTGAGTCAACACATAAAAGTCGGTGAGTCCAGTGCTAGCTGCTATTATTTGACCTGTTCTTTAACCTTCCAACAGAAATACCCCAAACTTCTTAAGGTGGAAAGATATAAAGTACATTGAGATCTTCTTTGGCAACAGAAAATGCATAAAGTGAAATACTGTTTAGATTTTTGAGTTCTCTATTATTAAAAGTTAGGTTTTTAACAAGCATCTTGGTAATAATATAGTTTAATGGCAGTCATCATTTGCTGTTCTTAGGGAATTTGTAGTTCACTGCAGCACCCCGAGGCTCTCGACACCCTGAGTTAGAGGTGTCCTCTTCAGCAGTCGAGGGATTAAATTAGTTGCAAGTTAGAGAATCAGTTGTTGATTTCTGTGGGCTGTAAAATATGTTTTGGTCCAAAGTGCTTTCAGGGAGAGACAGTTAAAGTGAGTCTCAGGGGTCCTGGCTTTAGCCCCTGGCCAGCTGTGTGGTCGGTTGGCCCTCCTCCTCTGCAGACCCATCCCTTGTTGGAGGACAATGATATTGGACGGGTGAGAACAGGATTCCTCTCAGCTCTCACAGCCTTCTGATCTATATTTCGAAACCATCTGCAGGGCAGTTTTAACAGAAGGTCTGAGAAATCAGACTTGGTCGAGTGCCTGCAGTTCCTGTTTTCTTCTCCCTTCTTTGCCACGGTTTCCCACCTTGGGGGCTGCAGACACTTGAGTCACGAAGGCTGCACTGCACTCTGTTCTCGCCTGAATAGGAAACGAGGGAGTTTGCTCTCCCCTCACTGAACCTGAGTTAAAGTACAGCCTGGGCTGCCAAGCTGTAAGCTCCTGATTTTTCAAGACCATCTTTGGGGCACTTACCTTTTAGAGAGCTGGGTGCCAAGAGAGAAGACAGACTTGCAGTACGGAGGGAAAAACCATTTTCTGAAATGGATGGCTGTGAAAGCATTCTCCTCTTTCCTTTCCCTAACCTGGGACTCCCTGAAGGGTCTCCTGGAGTCTCCACAGTCTCCCCCTTCGCTCCTGGGTGGCTCTCAGGACTCTGACACCTGTGTATGCAGAGCGGTCAGGAGGGGTTATCAGGGAAGGGAGAAAGCTGGGATTAAGGAGGAGGATGTCTCCCTGTGGGCAAGTCCCTGGTCATCTCCCTCAGATGGTGTGGCCCGGGAGGGCACCCTGGGCCCGCAGTGCAGAAGGCAGCACCTGTAACGGCGGACAGTCCGGAGGAAGGAAATCAGTGCCCTGCGCACTCTCTCTCTTCCCCCATGTCTGCATTCCCAGTTTCCCGAGAGTCCTCCTACCAAGCTGAACTACACGTCAGGTGTCACAGGGGACTGCACTTTAAATCGCTGTTCACCCTCGCTTTTGTCCAGTCTTTATTTCATTACCTTAATACTTTACAGTCATCACTTGCCCAAATTTAATAATTTGTGAAGTGTCCTTTGTAGAGTGACCAACCATCCTGGGGACTGTGCAGGTTTTCCAGGACGTGGGAGGGAGGTTAGGTGCTAAAACCAAGACAGTCCTTGGCCAAACAGGGTGGTTGGTCAGCCTTTCTCTAGGTCTTTTCTGTCTTGCAGAGTTTCTCACTACAATGTTATTTATTGTCTATGAAGTATTTGCCGTCCCACAGCAATACCTTCCATCTACCCCAAACGCCCTTTCCTGGTGACGGCTTCATCCTCGCCTTTCCTCTTCACTCCCTTGCCTCATGCCCAGGCCCGAGGCTGCACAGTGAATGTGCCACCTTCCCGGGACCTTGTGTGACGTCAGTCTCAGACTCAGAGAGTCCAAGTGCTCAGAGCTGCTCCTGGAAGATAATGAGGCATCACGATTCTGGGCTTCAAGGCTGCCTACTCAGCGCACCCTTTTCTGTGGTTTCCGCCTCACTTCTCATCATGATGCCGCCTTTGCATCCATGTGACCTTATAGCCCATCTCCTCGGCCTTACTCTGTTGCCCCCGGCTGGAGCGTCCTCTCCCAAGTGACCTGGATTTTTCTCCTCAGAGCTGCTTAGTGCCATCCTCTAGGAATCTTGAACAAACCCTCTCCTTCGTTTCTCATTCCTAGCACTTGTTGGTGCCCTTTCATGTATTTATCCTTTCCCTGCTGCTATCCACTTGTCTGAGTTCTTTGTTGCTTATTAAGTTTTAAGCACTGAATGCAAGGGTCTACTTCTTTCCTGGGACTTCTCCACAGCTCACAGCCCCATTCACCATGTGGTGACGCATGGGTGTTTTTGACCAACAGATTGCTCATTTGGTCTCAGCCTTGGTCAGACGCCAAGGAGAACAAATTCCAAAAAATACTCCCTTCTGCTTCTTTCACCATGAGACAGATGTAAGCGACATGATTATATTGATTGCATCACGATGATGCAACAATGATGGCATAACCACCGGGCCATCATGCGGGTTGAGTATTCAAAGGCTCACTGAAGGAGCGGTTTGTCTGCAGGCCACAGTAGATCCAGTTGGGAGCATGAGGGCTGCGAGGGGCGTGGGCTGTTCTGTGTTTTAAAACAGGAAGCGGCACTGGGGGCAGGAGGATGCGCATTGACTCATGTGGGCCATGTATAAATCTTGGCCACAGAGAAGTGCTGGTTCGTGTTCTATCTATATGTTCAGGGTAGCTTTAATGTATTTAATGCACCTTTCCCCAGTTTTGCCCATTACTGGTTTGGAGGTTACAATAAAAGGTAACAAATCAGCAGCCCTTTGGTGTAGCATCCACCATTGGAATCCCTGGAATTCCCAGTCCTAAATGGTTTCTTTCCAGTTAGAGGAACTTAAGGGCTGCCCACTCCTTTGCTCATTCCTCATTCACTCACTTTTTTCAGGTCTTGGCCCAGATAACCCTTCTCTTGTGGCTGCCCCCATGGGGTGGGGAGGTTCACTCTGACCCCAGATTTGGCTCTGATGTGGAGACAGTGATGCCACATGTGCAGGGAGAGGCTGTGAAGAGATTAATTACTCCCAAGTTGAGACGCCGTGGAGTGGATAGCAGGACCCCAAGCAGTACTGAAAATGGCTTCAGGGGGTGGGGAGGGGCATTGGCTTTGGCTTTTCTGCCAGATGGGGCTTTGGGCTTGTGTAGTTTGAGCTTCCCACCAGAGCCAAGAGAGGAGGCACACGGCTTTCCTGCCAGCTTGCCTGATGTGGGCCAGAAGGGGAAGAGGAGGCATGGGGCTTGAAAGCTGTCAGCAGTGCAACATCCAGCGTGGAGGGAGTCCCTTTGTTACAGCCCTTTTCAGGGACGATCTCTCTGACCACCACGTGGCACTACCTGATTTTATATTAAAAGTTTATCTGATTGCTGTTCCCCAATAGATTATAAGAGCACTGTTTAATTTGTTCACCACCCAGTTTCCAAGGTCAAGAATTGTACACTGGAGGCTCTCAATAGATTTTTGCTGAAAGAATGCTGCGGTATGGGTAGATCCCACCTCCTGCCTACTGACTGCATCCCTGGCCCTTCACCCTGCAGTAGGTACCTTCTCTGCTCCTTCCCATCTGTGGCTCCCAAGGCACTGAGTGGACTCTCCTTCTCACCACAAGCTTATTTATGTGGGCATCATTGTTAGAGTGGTGTTTGTTCCCCTAAAATTTGGAGAAGTGATTAATCTTGGGCATTAGCAATTAGCCTCAGTATTTTTACTTGTCAAGAGTCTATACTTTGGGATGAGATATACTTAGATTTATATTAGGGTGCTTAATAATTGTGTAACTTTGCTCTGACTGGCGTGTCTTAGTTGGTTGGGCATCGTACTGCAAAGCAAAAAGTCACTGGTTCGATTCGCAGTCTGGGCACGTGGCTTGGGTTGTGGGTTTGGTTCGCAGTTGGGCCACGAATGAGAAGTAACAGATTGCTGTTTCCCTCTTACATTGATGTTTCTTTCCCTCTCTTTTTCCCTCCCCTCTCTCTAAAACTAAATAAAATCTTTAAAAAAATTGTGTAACTTTGACAATTTACTCAACAATTTTCTGCATATATTTTTTCATAAGTAATGTGGAGGTATAAGAACTTAGCTCTTAAGCTGGGTGTGATTACAGTGCCTGGCATATGAAAAATAATAAATATTATTATTATAATTATTGGTGATCTCATTCATTCATTCATTCAACCTCTATTTATTGAGTGCTTGCTATAAGCCATACGCCATTTTTGGTGCTGAGGATCAGCAGTGAGTGAGCAAAATGGACCAGAATCCCTGGACTCATGGAGTTTAAATTCCAGTAGGAGAGATTGAAAATAAAAAGATTAATTAGGAAAACACATACGCTGTTGGAGTGTGGTAAGTGTCAAGAAGAAAAATAAAGTAAGGTCAGAAAACAGTTGAATTTAAAAAAAATTTATTAAATTTATCGAGGAGACATTGGCTAATAATATTACACAGGTTTTAATTGTATAATTTTGTAGTATGTCATCTGTATATTACATTGTGTGCTCACCACCCAAAGTCAAGTCTTCTTCAATGACCACATATTTGACCTTCTTTACTCTCTTCTACCTTGCCCTCACCCCCCTTTCCCTCGGGTAACCATCAGGAGTTTTTGTTTGTTTGTCTTGTTTGTTGGCTTGTTGCTCTCTGTATTATATTTCACGTGAGTGAAATCATATGGCTCTCGACTCTCTCTGTCTGACTTAATTCACTTGGCATGATCGTCTCAAGGCCCACCTATATTGTCACAAATGGCTGTATTTCATCTTTTCTTATGGCTGAATGCATATGTGCATGTGCACCGTATCTCTTTTTTCCACTCCTCTATCAAAGGGCATTTTGGTTGTCTCCATGTCTTGGCCACCGTGAATAATGCTATGCTGCAGTGAACATAAGGGTGCATATATCTTTGCAAATAAATGTTCTCAAATTTCTCAGGTAGATACCCAGTAGAGGGACTGCTGGGTCATATGGTAACTCTAGTTTTACTTTTTTTGAGGAACCTCCATACTGTTTTCTATAGTGTCTGTACCAGTTTGCATTATGACCTGCAGTGAATGAAGGGTCCTTTTTCTCCACACCCACTCCAACATTTGTTATTTCTTGTCTTGTTGATACCAGCCATTCTGACAGGTGTGAGGTGGTATCTCATTGTGGTATTGATTTAAGAGTTACCATTTTAAACAAGGTTGGCAGAAAAAGACCTCAATAAGCAGATGACATTTAAGTAAAGACCTGAAGGAGATAGGAGAGGGAGGCAAGTGGTTAAATGGGAAAAGAGCGTTACAAGCAGAGGTTACTGACAGTGCAAAAGCCCCGAGGTAGAATCATGCTTGATATATTTAAGCAGCAAAAAGAGCAAGTAGAAGATGTGATCTAAGAGCTCACAGGGGTCAAGTCATGTTGTAACCTGTGTGACCTGATTTCTGGTCGAGTGAGAAGGGAAACCATGGGGAAGTTTGGAGCAGAGGAGTTACATATTCTTTCTTACATTTCAACAGGACCTCTCAGGCTGCTCAGCTGAGACTAGATTTAAGGAGAAAAGTGAGGGTGGAAACAGAGACACCAGTAAGAAGGATATTGCAATAATTCACGCAAGAGATAATGACAACTTCAACTTCTGGTAAAGGTGGTGGCATAGGTAAACACGGCTCACCTCCACACACAATCACATCAAAATTACAACTAAATTATAGAATAGCCATCACTCAGAAATGTCAGAAATCAAGTTGAATGATGTTTGACAGCCACAGTATTAGAGAAACCACATCCATACACACTGGTAGGAGAGATGAAGACATGGAAAAGGCTGGACCCACACCTACATGTGGTGGATAAAAATTTGGGAAGGATACCTCAGCAGTGAGGAGTCCCAGCCCCACACCAGCTCCCCCTGCCCAGGGTTCGAGTGCCAGGAAGATAAGTCCCCATAACTTCTGGCTACAAAAACAGGCCAGGACTCAGTTGGTAGAAGAAACTACTGGATTCCCAAGAGGTGGGTTCTTTAAGAGGTCCCAAGAGATTCATCTTAAAGAACCCACACACAGACTTACTCAGGCTCACTCCTCTGGATTCCTTTACTGGGGTAGCAGCTTGAAAGGCACCAATGGCATACAGGGAGGATGTGAGGAGTCTGGCATCAAGGTGAGAGCTGGGGGACAGCTTTCTCTCAGACAGAAACACCATTTTTCCTTTTCTGAATCCACCCCTCAAAGAGTCATCAAATCAGCTGGCAGGTACCATATCTGAGACTACATCAACCTGGCTAACACTGTTTGCCCTGCCCTGGAGATCCCCTGAGACTCTGTCCCACCCAACTTACCAGCCTACCCAAACTATTAACAGAGACTTTTCCCTACGGATGGCTGATCTTGGCTCAGGCTTCACAACTTCCTAAATCCTCTCAAACAAGCAATAGCTGACCTCAGTGAGTCCCTAGCCCCTGTACCTCTTGCTAAGTGGCACCAGGCCTGGCATTAGCAGCAACCAATCTAGATTCACAGCTTGGCTTTGCCTGGGAATCTCCAAGCCCAGCACAAGTAGCAACCATCTGAGATTGCTTTATAGCTCAGGCAGGGTGGCCCTGGACAAAACATAGGTGGGGGCTGACCTTGGTCTTCACCACCTGGGAAACCCTAGAGCCCGTGCACCTAGTGGACAGCTACAGTCCACATCAGAGCATTACTACCCTGCCCCTGCACAGCTGATCCTCCATGGAGGGCAGAGGTTGGTGGTCAGTGGTCACAGCCAGTCCTTGCAGTTGACCTGGGTAAATCCCTCCCATTGACCTGCCAGCAGCAATCAAGGCTCAACTACAAGAGAAGAGTATACTCAGTCCACAAGAAGGACACACTTCCAATACCCAGCTTGGGTGATAGGGGAGGCTGTGCCACTGGGCCCTACAGAACACCTACTACATTAGGCCACACTACCAAGACATGGAGTCATAGCAGCTCTACCTAATACACAGAAACAAACACAGGGAGGCTGCTAAAATGAAGAGACAAAGAAACATGGCCAAAATGAAAGAACAAATCAAAACTCCAGAAAAAGAATCAAACAAAATGGAGATAAACAATCTAGCAGATGCAGAGTTCAAAAACAATGATTATAAGGATGCTCAAGGAACTTAGTGAGGACCTCAACAGCATGAAAAAGATCCAGTCAGGTGTGAAGGATTCATAATTGAAATAAGGAACAATTTACAGGGAAACAACAGCAGAGTGAATGAAGCGACGAATCAAATCAATGATTTGGAATATAAGAAAGCAAAAAACAACTAATCAGAACAACAAGAAGAAAAAAGAATAAAAAAAAAGAATAATGTAAGTAGCCTCTGGGATAACTTCAAGCATTCCAACATTTTCATCATAGAGATGCCAGAAGGAGAAGAGAAAAAGCAAGAAACTGTAAATCTATTGGAAAAAATAATAGAAGAAAATGTCCTTAATTTGGTGAAGGAACTAGACATGCAAGTCCAGGAAGCACAAAGAGTCCCGAACAAGATGGATGCAAAGATGCCCCTCCAAGAGACATCATAATTAAAATGCCAAAAGTTAAAGGTAAAGAGAGAATCATACAAGTAGTAAGAGAAAGCAGTTAGTTACCTACAGGGGAGTTCCCATAAGACTGTCAGCCAATTTCTCAAAACAAAACTGCAGGCTAGAAGGGTGTTGTCAAGAAATATTCAAAGTTATGAAAAGCAGGGACCTACAGATGAGATTGCTCTGCCCAGCAAAAATATCATTTAGAATCAGAAGGTAGATAAACAGCTTCCCAGACAAAAAAAAAGAAGAAAAAAGAGAAAAATGAGTTCTTCATTACCAAACCATTATTATATAAAATGTTAAAGGGACTTATTTAAGAAAAAGATCAAAACTATGAACAATTAAATGGCAATAAATACATATCTATCAACATTGAATCTAAAAAACAGACTAAGCAAACAAGAAGAACAGAGACAGCATTTTGATGGTTGCCAGATGGGAGGGGGATGTGGGGATGGGTGAAGAGGTGACGGGATTAAGAAGTACAAATAGGTAGTTACAGAATAGCCATGGGGATATAAGGTACAGTATAGGAAATGGAGTAGCCAAAGAATTTACATGCATGAGCCATGGACGTGAACAATGGTGAGGGGATTGCCTGATGGTGGGGGGTGTTGGATGGAGGAGGTTAATGGGGGAAACATTTGGACAACTGTAATAGCATAATCAATATAATATATTTTAAAAAAAGAGATAATGATGGCTTGGAACAGGAAAATGAAGGCATTGAAAAGTGGTCATATTCTGGATATATTTTGAAGGTTGAGTCAACAGAAATTGCTGTGGATTGAATGTGGGGAGTGGGGAAAAGTAGAGTTGAGAGTGACTTTATAGGTTTTTGGCCTGAGCAACTGGGGGAATGGAGTTGCCATTTTTAGAAGATCAGGAGAGGAGCAGGTTTGGTAGGGGAAGGGAGTATATCAGGAGCATTGTTTTGGACATGATACGTTTGAGATGCCTATTAAAAGTCCAAGTCAGATACATGAGTCTGGAGTTAAGTGGGAAGGTTAGGGATAGATGTGTAGAGTTTGGAGGTATCGGATGTACCGCCTGCCTTGGGTACCAGTTGGTTTACTATTGATATCTGCCACAGCTGCATTAGGTAGGTTGCTGTGAGCCCAGACTCACCTCAAGTGCAAACTTGCCACAGCCTACAAGTGCAAGGGAGTTAATGCCTCCAATGAAACCTTCCACCACTGGGTAATGAAGCTAATGGGCAAATGCATCAGTATTGTGTGGTGGGGTTTGGGGGTGTTTCTGTGCACTTCTCAGGAGGCCCGGCAGAATCCAGCCCCTCTTGCCCAGAACAGTGACCCTGGAAAGGTACATTTACATTGGCTTTCCTCATCCTTTCTCTTATTCTCCCCACTTTCTCACTTATGATAAATGGAACATGTTCCAAATAAACTCCCTCACTCAAGTCCTCAAGGCAGGCTCTGCTTTCAGATGAACCCAAACTAAAATGCCAGTTTGTAAAAAGTACTTAAAGCCACCAGTTTGGATACTAAGATCACCCAGAAAGTGAGGGTAGACAGAAGGAGAAGAGGTCTGGAAGCTGAGCCATGGGTGTTCCAGCAGTCAGAGCAGGGACCCTCAGTCCTGGTGGAACATAAGATCACTGGGGAAATCTAGTCACCCACCCATGCCTGGGACCCTACCCTGAAGAATTAGACCAGAGTCATTGGGAGTGGACTCTGGCATCTGTATCCTTTAAAAGCTTTCTGGATGGTTATAAATTATAGTTAGCATTGAGATTGCTGATTAGGGGTTGGGAAGATGATGATCTAGCAAAGGCAACTAAGGAGCAGCCAGAGAAGTAGGAGGGGTTGCCAGTGGAAGGAAGGGTTCTGAGGAAGAAAGAATGATGTCATCTGTTGTCAGTGGGTCAAGATCCACCAGTAGATTTAACCACATGGAGACCTTTGGTGACTTCAGTAAGAACGCTTTTGGTGAGCAGTGGTAGAAAAGCCTTATTGTGATGGGTTCAAGTTAGAGGGTGGCCAGATTGAAACTGGAGTCAGTTAATGTTGGCAACTGTTTCAAGGAGCAAGACTATAAGGAGGAGTGGAGAAATGGGGAGCTAATTGGAGGGAGAAGTGGGTCCCAGAAAGGTTTTATGATGGCGTGTTTATATGTTGATGCTGGTGGAAAGAGTCTAGTGGAAAGGGAAACCCTGATGATGCAGAAGAGAAGAGAGGGAATTGCTGGAGCCCAGTCCTTGAGCCCAGACTGAGTGCATGACTGGGGATGCTGGTCGTATGGGGGTCTAGGCTCTTTGCTCATAACAGCAAGAGTGCTTGGACCCACTGCAGGGAGGAGGGTGGATGTGGAAGTTTGCTTCTGATGGCTCCCAGGAGCCTCTTCTGGGCACTCCAGCCGAGGCCCGGTGGCCCTGGCTCTGTGCCCTCCAGAGGTGCCCACTGCAGTAGCATCTGTAGTGGGTGCTCTTTGTGGGTTCCATCCTCACAGCCTCCTCTTTTTACCAAGCACAGAGATAGATGAAACAACACTTCCTGCTGTAAATGCAGCTCTTCCTGTGTGTGTATCTTTTTCTACAATGGTCTAGGCTCAGCTAAAATCACATTTAAAAACACATGTAAACACAAATGCCCCCAAGGAAAAATGTACTGTTCTATGGTATAACAAGAGACATTGAAAGGTTTCTGCAATCTTGTTAAAAATCACACGGGGGCGCTATTCCTTTAAAACTACAGTATATACAATTTTGATGATTGAAGGAATGACTTCTTTGAAGTTGAGTTTCCAGAAGTTCATTTTCTATAAAATGAGAAACTCTTGTTACAATAACAAGATATTTTCTGCACTTAATAGGGCATTTGACATGTTCCAGAGACCTGGATTTTTTATTTAATCTGGCTCTTGAGCAATTCTTTTACTTCTCTTGCCACTTCCTTTGTACTTAAAGCACAATGCCTATTTTTTTCTTATTTCTACTTTTGTATCTGCTTATGATACAGGCTGAAGGCTAGCCATGAATCCAGTTTGTGCTCACATCTGGAATCAGGTGGACTGAGTAGGCAGTTTGGGAGAATTTGGAAAACGTGCCCTTGTCTGTCTTGGTTCCCACTCCCCCGTTCTCAGACTCTCAGTTGTGAAGCTTGCTGTGTTGCATTTTGTATGGTGTGAGAGAGAAACTTCTTTTGGACCATTTCTTGTTTTCAGTAAGTCATAATTCCTAATTTATACAAATGGAAATAAAGGTTTTGGAGGTGGGGTAGGATTGGAAGAACAGTAAAATCCAGAATTTCCTTACCAGTGCAGCAATAGAGAAGCTAGTGGTTGCAAATGAGTTAGCCACAACGGCCAGTAGGTCTGAGGTTAGTACTGGGTTTTAGATTTCTGGTTTTGCAATTTTTAAATGAATGTTGCCTGCCGTATTATTACACTGTCAGGTCGCTAGGGGTGCAGCACCTGTCAGTGATATAATGGCATGCTTGTGGGTAAGATTCCATAGTGCCTGTTAGAGTTGGTGTGCTAAACTAATAAGCAACAACCGAGGTAAGCATTTCTCACCTCTTTATTTCACGGTTCAAAGCTAAAGTAGCATGTAACATTTTAATGCCATTTTTAGGATTATCCAGTTAGAAAATTACAAAGTCCCTTATGTAAAGGCTTTATGGAAGCTGCTTAAATATGAAAGAAATATATAAGCAAAATACAAGCAAAAAATGTTGAAGAGAAGTCATCCCAAACTAAATAATTACAGAACTATGAGCTATAAATATTCATTTTAACCACTTTGTGTTTTTCTCAATTTAATTTTGACTTGTAAACAAGTGGTCCTGAAAGCAGACATGTCAGTGTCTTTTTGACATTTGATGTACCTCCGTCTTGATCTGCTCACTCGTCGTGCTCCATCTTAAATATCGGTCATCGCCATGGTGCCCAGGTGCGTGTGTCTCCAGGGCACAGTTCTGATTTGTCTGCATTTGCAAAGGTTCTCTTTTTGGCTTTGTGATAACAGAAATGCTTTCAATTCTCTAAGTTGTACCCTTCAGTTGTTGTTCAAAACAAACAGTCTACCACTTTGCGGGAGGAAAGCTATTTAAAGTGAATCCCAAGATTAAGATTAAATGTGAGTACTGTGCCCATTCCATTCCCACTATGGCCTTGATCCTGAGTTGATTCTTTTTAAATATTTTTTTTGTACAAACCTGTTTCAGTCTTGCTGTTCTTGAACCTCCTCAACTTTCCAAATGCAAGCATTGTTGGGAAATAGCAACTCAAGCAACCTTAAAACAGCCCCCAAATCATCGGGATGATTACAGTCGTGGGGTCTGCACACGATCTGCCAGGGGAACTGTGGCAGCAGCATCATGGGTGCTGTGGGTCCCAGCAGGACATTAAGCTCTCTACTTTTTTACTTCATGTCATTGCATTAGGGAAAAATCACACCAAACATCTACTCATGCAACTTTGCAAGGAGGACTGAGACAAATGTAGAGGTCACATCATTAAAGTAAAGTCTGTGCTTTCACACACACAAGTCGAGCATATTGAAGAGATGGACACGCTGGCACCTCTTTGAGAAGGGATATTGCACTTCTTGTCCAACTTAATAAAGCCAGGAGATTTGAGAAAAATTGTAGCAATAGATACAAATCTTGATTATTCTTCAGAGTTTTATATTGTACTTGGGATGAATTCATTGCTTTTGCACTCTGAAACACCTTGCTTTTATGTGAGCTGAGCCATCAGTGGGGTTCTTTGTAAACTCAGTACTGGTTTCTCATTTCCTCCACTGCTTGTCTTGAATGGCTGTGGACTGTGTGGTTCATCTCTGCCCTTCACTCAGCATGTAATGAAGAGTGAAAACCAAACACACTGGGCTTACTTGCAGGAGTTAAATCGAGATGGGTGTGCATTTGGATGGAGAGGGTGCAGGCGTGTTTGGAAGGGAGAGACGCAAGTAGTAAGCAGACTGCTGGAGAGTGGAGTCGAGGGCCCCGTGCGTCCCTGGAGTGGTGGCTCGTGTGTCGGCACTCCAGTTCTGAGGGAGCTTGTCTGTGACTTTTGATGACAAGGGGCTTACAGTTCTTGAATGTACATAGCCTTAACATCAAATATATATTATAGTAGAGGAAACCTTTTTAGGAAGAAGACTAAATGTAAAAGCCCCAGGCCCACTAAGGTGAAGAAGAAGCTGTGCCTTTTCTTAAGAGGAGAGAATTGAAGGAAGAAAGTGAAAAGGAAACACCAGGCTGTCAGCTTTTTCATTTTCTTCCTCTCAAAACTCTGTCCACGAGTGTTATCTCTAGTTCTGTGAAATCTTTAATCAAATGATATCTTTGTACTTGATAAAACATGCACTTTTTACACTTGATATTTTACACTAATAAACATCACTGATTCACAAGTAAAAGTACAAAAAAGAAAAAAGACACTATTTTAATATTATTTGTTTTTATAATGAATTATCACAAAGAAATGTCTATAGAGAAAGAATATTTTTTAAAAAAGGTTTTATTTATTTATTTTTAGAGAGAGGGGAAGGGAGGGAGAAAGAGAGGGAGAGAAACATCAATGTGTGGTTGCCTCCTGCACGTCCCCTATTAGGGACCTGGCCCGCAGGTGCGTGCTCTGATTGGGAATGGAACCAGCAACCTTTGGTTCACAGCCTGCACTCAATCCACTGAGCTACACCAGCCAGTGTGTTTTAATATTTAGAAAGAGTGTCAAATATTTTTTTAAATTTTGACAGTATTCTCAAAAGGAAAACATTTTCATGTTAAGAAACTTTTCATCTCTCTTTTCCTAATAGCCTACTGACATTTCTAGGTGAATCAAATGGTAAGGGAGGATGGGTTGATGGGTTGATACAAATGATACCCATGTTTTGTCTGTCTAAAGTGTGACATTTCTCTCTCTCTCTCTTCCTTCCTTTCCTTTCCCTCCCTCCCTTCCTTTCTTCCTTCCATTTAATCTTTCTTGTATTTTTTCCATTACCATTTAGTACCCTTATACCCCTCACCCCAGCAATCACCCCACAGTTGGGGTGACATTTTTCCTTGCTTGAAGTTTTAACCCTTTATGTGCTGATTTATAATTTTATTTGACATTCTCAAATGGATTGTGTATTTTTCTGTTTACTGAAACAGGTGGTACAGAACTAAATCTGAAAAAAAATTGTTTTAATGTCTCAGAGTGCTGTGTATTTTGAGGGCAAGTCACAGATGCAAGTGGCAGGTTAAATGTATATATTTATATACAGCACATTCTATATGCTCTGTTTTGAGCTCTTGCTCCTTCCCCTATTTCCACATTGTTTCAAAGAGGAAATACCTGAGCTTTCCTTTCTAGGGCTTCCTCCTCCAGGTGTGTGTATGTGTGTTTTGATAAAGATTTTATTTAGTTATTTTTAGAAAAAGAAGAAGGGAGGGAGGGAGAGATGGAGACCACACACACCATCTCACACACACATCTCACACACACATCAATGTGTGAGAGAAACACTGATTGGTTACCTCTTGCATGCACCCTGACTGGAGACTGGGCCCACGACCCAGGCATGTACCCTTAGAGGGAATCGAACCAGCCACCTTTCACTTTGCTGGATGACACCCAACCGACAGAGCCATAATGGCCAGGGCTCCAGGTGCATTCTTAATCCTCCTGCCCCATCACCTGGGTCGTCATCTGTTAATTATCACTTTGGTTATGCTCTTGAACTTCAGTCTCCACCCCCACCCTCTGAGAACTCCTTTGGCTGCAGTGGTACTTAAGTATACTCTGTTTTGAGGTCAAATCAAGAATAAAAAGAAAAACTACCAACTCCTTACAATTTCCCCAGGATGCTGCTGGATCTCTCTCTCATTCCTGTGCTGTCAGAGGTCTCAGAAAAGCAACATTTTATTCACTGCCTTTATTTCCTCATTGCCAATTTACCTCTCAGACAGAAACATTTGGCTTCTTGCCCCATGGCTCTATTCTGAAACGCTCTCTGAAAAGCCACCGAGTCTTCACTGCCAATTCCCAAGCCTTCGTGGAATGCTTCTTATCATCTCCGGAACATTTCACCTCTCTGAAAACTCTCCTCACCCTTGACTTCTGAGACACGCCTCTGTCTCTAGACTGCAGTGCCGCCCTCCTGCTACAGGTGCCGTTTCCTTAGTGGGCTTCTCTTCACTACCCGAGTACTACTTGTTAGAGCTCCAGAGATCTGACTTAGTCATAGTCTCACCCTTCATTTTTGTGACAGACTTATCCATCTGTATGCTGAATATTCCCCAATGATTTTACTGTCCCCAAATAGTCTTTGGTAGAAGGAAGACAAAATGGTCTTTTGATCCCACCACCCGAGTCATCCCAGCTTACTGCTCACTTGGAAATGCCCTGGCAGACAAGACCCTCCTCCTCGTTGAAAAGGCTCTGGTCCAGCAGGCAGCCGTGCACGGTGTTGGAAGGCGGTCACTGCTCGTCAGGCATTGTCGTGGCTCTGACTTGTGTCACGGGGTGTCGCTGAGACATTTCACTGACCAGATTTCATCTTTTCACCTTGCTTGTCTTTTTCATGTCATGTCCAAAATACTTTTTTCCTTAAGTTTAACTGATATTTTTATTTTTCCACCCTTATTCATAGATAAAATTTAGAATCCCATTTTTATAATAAGTGTTTTAATATCTGTTCCCGTATTGCTGCTTGGTTAGACCAGTTGTACAAGCTTCTGTTTTCTGTCGTACAGTGTGTGTATCTCACGGCTTAACCTGTTTCTTTACTATTACCCGTAAAGAGAGGTGCTCTGCTTTCTCCTTGCCTTTGGAACCAACAGGAACATCCACCAGAGGGAACCAGAATACTTATAACATTAGAAGGTTACAGTCACAATGACAGTTTCTGGGGCCATTTATCTCCCTTTCTATTAACTTGTCAGAGCAGTGAGGACATAGCTCCCTCTCTGCCCCTGAGTCCTGATTAGTTCTTATGCAGGAGCCCCAAGCAGTGACACCCTGGAAGGGTAAGGAGAAGAATGCCGCCCACCACCCGATCCCACCAGAGCCCAGATGGACATAGACATGCCCGACACTCTCTCTCAGTTCAGCTACTATGCGCCTAGCACCTCCTGCGGCCCCGCTTGGGTAGTTCTCAGCCTGAGAAGGCCTCCCTTTTCAAAGAGAGTATGGCTCGTAGTGGACAGAACCAGGACCCATAAGCTCTGAGGACGTTGACTTGGGGATGGACATGAGGCAGCACTGCAGGCTGCAGGATTAAAGACCTTGATTTGGAGACAAAAATAAAAGCACAATAACTTTTCCCTGAGTTTTTTAGAGTTTCACCTAGCGTCTGGACCTCTTTACCCACTCAGCTCACACACCGACTGCCACTCAGTCTGAAGGCCACTCCTGCCCTTTGGGTAGACACGTGTCCTGCTGTCTTGGCCCCCATTTCTGTGACAGGGTCCTCCTGTTGGTCTCGGGGTGTCTGTGTGAGAGGTGTTTGAGTTTTCCGGGACAGTGGGAGGGAGAACACCAACTTTATCTGGGAGCACCTCCATGCTCTCTCCTTCACGTTAAGTGCCTATACACATGCGCGCATCCACACACGAGTACATACATGGTGGCTGTCTGACCGTATTCCATCCATGTCTCATTTTAACACTGTTTAAGCATTATTCCTGATATCTTTTGCTGGGGAGATAACCATCTTCTATTTTATCAGAAAAGCCTCTAATTCATTTATACAATACATCCACCCACTCCTTTTGGTAACCCACGTATTCATTTACCCATCTATCCATACACCCACCCACCCACCTACCCAACCGTTAAAAATGCACTGAGGAACTGTGTTGTGCCATTGCTGCCTGATACAGGGAACTCAAAAATTGAGAATAATCTCTTTTTATTTTACTATCTCCCTTGCCTTATACATACATACGTCTAACTTTTTGAATCAGTTCTAACCGACCATGAGGTGTAGAAGTGGGATGGAGAAGATGCTTGTATATAGAATGATATTCCCAAGGCAGAGCGGTAACCAGAAATGATCTGAAATAACTTCTGTCACCCAGTTTTACTCACGGAAAGGAGTCCAGGTGAAAATGACCGTCGGCATACAAGTCCTGGAATGCCTGCGCGGTAATCAAAACTCCTCCCCAAGTGCAAGTGCCGAAGCAGTGCTGGCCTTTGTTCACCACTAGAGTCTGGTCACCATGCCAATGTCGGTGCAACGTGTGGCCCCCAGGCAACGCAGGACAAGCCACGTTACTGCGGTTACATCCCTCTTCCAAGCCCAGGTCCCAGTCGCCAGTCAGGCCTTTGCCCCTTGACTTCACCCACCCTCACCAGTAAACTGGCTTGCGTCTCTCTTGCCCAAGAGAGAGAATGGTTGCATACCAACTGGTAATAAGCACTCACATGTTTATAACTTAAGTGGTTTTAAATGGAAAATTTCCTTAAATATTTGATATCATTGTCCTTTGAAAATACTATGCAGAATATTATAAATCATGAAAACTCCCCCTCCTTTTTGTTTTTGGCTCAATATCAAAAACATTATTTTTTTTACCATGTTTTGAAAAATAGTGCCTCCTCCAGATGTGTGGAGGGATCATGGTCTCAACACTGATGCTCGCAGGCTCAGCGCTTCTTTGAATGCTTGCATTTGAACACTTTTCTTTCTGCTGCCTTGTTCCTTGCTCTCCGAGTACCAAGTTTGCTGCTGTCTGTGTTCCTGCCTGAGGTCCCGTTTCCCTGCTATCTTTGTTTCTAATCTTCAATAATCTTGAAAACCAGATCACTGTGCTTCTTGGAGCTGTGGGTGGAACCAGAAGAAATAGACTGATCGAAGGTCTGAGGAGAAGTCGGAGGATTAAAGTACAAGAGATTTATTGTTTTAAGACTTTTATTTTCTGCTTTTCTGTCCTCCAAGGTTTTAAAAGGCCATCTTCTGTGTCTCAGCCTTCTTTTGCATAGGTAAAGTTGCCCCATCTATCTGCCATCTGTTCATCAGCTGGGTTGGGATGGGTCCGTATTTTCCAAAGTGTAACCTGCAGAACACCTGCATCAGAATCACTAGAGGTGCTATTAAAATGCAGGTGCCTGGGTCCCACCCCTGACTCGTTGAATCAGAATTTCTAGGTAAAGGGCCTGAGAACATGCATTTTCATGAAGCAGCCCCAACTACTTTGCCCTAGAGCTTGAGAACTATTGGAATGCGTGCAATGCCTGTATTTTTAATCTGAGCTAAGCCTATTTTATATTTGTCGTTGCAAATTTCTGAGATGCTCAGAGAGACAGAAAATCCTGGTGGTTAAAAGTGAAGGCTCTGGAGCCAGTCTGCCCAGGTTTAAATCCCAGTTCTACCTGTAACTACTACATTTTATTGAGCAGCCTGTGTAAATGCAGTGTGTCTCAGTTTCCCCATCTGTAAAATGGAGATAATAGTACCTACCTCACAAGATTGTTGCATTAACATACAAACAGTTAAAAACAGTAAGCACACAATAAATGTCCACTTTTATTAATGCAATCATATTTTTGCATAGTGGCTGTGTCACAGCCTATGTGGTTTATGCAAAGCACAGTGATCGCTGCTCTACATAAGAAAATCTTCCCCACCACTCTCATGCCCAAGTATGCATGCAGAGACATGCATACCTGGTACCATGAAGGAGTGACATGTTATCACTTGGCTTCAAATAGCACAATTGTAGGTCATCTGTTCCTTTGAAAGTTACTTCCATCCCTTTGAAAGCTAGATATCTAAGTTTGAAGGAGTATCACTGCCATGAGCCTTAATTTTTTGTAGAAATTTAAGCCTCAAATTGTGAGACTCATTAAGGGATTCAAACCAGAGTTATGGTTTTGGTTTACGTTGAGACAGTGAGGTGGGTTCATCTGTGTGCACCGAATTATGCAGCAATTATGATGAAATCCCATCCAGAATTATACTGGTTTCTATGGAAACCAAATTCAAAATAGGATCTTAGAAGCCTCTTCAAGTAGAAAAACCAAGTTTTATTTCTCCTATACTTATGGAATATATAGTTTATGCAAAGCATTTTCTAAATTGAACTTTAGTTTTTTTTCTTATCTTGCCATTAATAATTTTAATGTTGTTGTAGTACTACATTTCTAAATTTTCTCTGAATCTCTGACTGAGAATCTTGGGCCTCCCTAAAGTACTCTTTTTGCTATGAATAGCTAATGTTTCACTTTGTTGCTCATAACAGATGCACTAGGTATTTTTACTTTTCTGAGTAATTCTATAGTAATTAGTAAGAGGAGAGAGCAGCTGCTACAGAATTTCCAGGTTAGCAAGTCAACTTATTTTTAGTGGTAATTTAAATGAAAAGCTTTTGAGTAAATCCTTAATTTGTATAAAAGACGTATTTTAGCGTGTATCTGTCTGAGACAGTTCCAAAATTGGAGCTTGTGATCACAAAGACCACGTCTTTTGCAGATACTAAGTGGTTTGGCAATTGCAGGTATAGTGGTGAGTGAGGATAGGCTAGGTTTTGCTGTGCTAAGAAGCACACCCAGAGTCTCAGCAGCTTATGGGAACAAAAGTTTACTTTTCATTTGTGCTTCCTGCTCATGGCGGGTTTTCTGCAGCTCCTCCCCCTGCAACTCACCCTGGGACTTGGGTTCCTAGCCAGCCCCTATCAGAACATTGCTGGTCCTGTGAGGTAAAGAGAACAGAGAGCATGGCAAGGGGACTCCTGACTCTTAAAGCTTCTGTCCAGAAGTGACACATGCAATTTATTGTCTGCTCACAATTTTTTGTCCATAGCAAGGCTTATGTGTGGGCCTGAGTCCGCAGATTCGGGGCACATTGTCCTCCTCCAAGGCAGTGAATATTGTACTCCCGCAATAGTAAAGTCTACCATAGTAGGGATATCACACCTTGGAGATAATAGATGTTTTTAAGAGATGTTGGTGGTGGGGAGTCATGGTAGAATTACAGAATTTTTGAGCGCTTGGGGAAATGGCCCGTGAGAGTTCTGTGACTTCCTAACGTCCCTCCAGCCATTCAGTGGCAGAGTAGCACTAAAACCAGGTCCCCGAGCCCCAAACCTAGCCTTTGTTTCTCTGTAAAATTAGGAAACTTGGTCTCATGGTTTTGACAAATGAGGTCTTTGTACAAGATAGCAGACTAGTCAGCCTTCGGTTAAAGTGCTTTCTCTTTCATTTGTTTTTGTCCTTTTGATTAACTCTACTTTGGATAATTAAATTAAATTAAGCATTTTAATTTCTGATAGCGGAACACTGCAACTGCATTAGTGCTTTTCTAATTGGTTCTCTGAGCACAGGACCTTGAAGCCATGCAAATGGCCCAACAAGGCATTTTCCCAATGGTAGTTTTTTCATATTGATGGGAATTATAATTTTTTAAATTGCGCTCAAATAATCAGAAAGAAGAAAGCTCTGGAAAGATACAGACCTGTACTGGACCAAGAAGATGTTTTTTAATTGCAAGACATCATCCATCGGCCTGGAATAAATGCAGGAGTCCAGCTGGGACCAGGCCAGTGCCAGGTGTGCTGGGCCATTGTCCTCCTGGTCTGGGCAGGCTGGTCCTGGTGGGTGGGCACCAGTGTGGCCATCAGAAGCACCTGGGCTCAGAGTCCAGCTCTGCCATGAGCTGGTCGTGTGACCCGTGTGTCGTTTTCTAATCTTGGAGCCTCAAGTGTTTTCATCTTATAAAATGGGGACAACAATCCTTCATCCAGGGGTCTTGTGAGCAATAAAAAAGATGACATGTTTGCAGTGTGTGGCATGTAAGCTGTTTACAGTTTGTTTTCCCATTGTTCTGAGTATTAAACTTTTATTGATTCAGGATAATATTGTTTCAGCTGTTTAGTAGTCATATCACTCTTATGCCCTCTCAAGATGATCACAAGTCTCTAGGTCTTCCTCAGGTGCTGTGGTGGAACTTGTCTCTCCTGTCCTCTGGAAGGTCCATAACAAGTGTCTCATGGAGATACCAGCACTTGCCTCATAGGACTGGTCAAATTTTAACCTCAAAAATATATATGTCAACCCAGGGAAAGCAGACAGCATAGTGCTGGAATATTTCTTAGTGTTCTGTGTCCTTAACCCCAGATTCTCAATACCCTTTTAGCAGGCGGCTCTACTCAAGGAGGAAGATCAGGAGCGTTTAGATTGCAGGGGCCTCTTTCAGGCCCAGCAGAAGGAGGCTGGACGGACGTCAGGGTCAGGGGCAGCCACCTGCCCTCCAGCCACAAAGGTGTCACTTGGGTTACACAGGTGTACCGGAGGCACCGACCTGTGCCCCAGCAGGAAGTTAGTGACACAAACGTTACATCCCACACATCGGCGCTGTCATTTTGACGCTCTGTCTATTCTCTGCCTCCTTTTTGAAAATCAACTTTTTTATTTCCGTTTTAGATTAGCAGTAGAGTTGGGAGGGTAGTTCAGACAGTTCCCCTACACTCCGCCCCCCATTCTCCCTGTTACTAGCACCTTCTGTTTGTATGCTGCATTTGTCACAATTAATGCACCGTCGTTCACACACTGTTATGAACTGAAGTCACACTGTATTCAGCGCTCTCAGTTTTTATGTAATGACCCTTTTCTGTCCTAGGTTCTGCCCAGGACACCACATGCCTTTTAGTCATCAAGTCTCCTTAGGCTCCTCTTGGCCGTGATAGTTTCCTCTGCCCTATTTTTCAGCCTGTTTTGAGCTAGTTTTTAAGAGATGCTTTTTCACATTTTTGACAAATGCTTGATAGTGGGTGTTAATTTTTAGTCAGCAAACATGTACAGAGCACACCTACAACAGGAGGTGACAGAATCTAATGATAGAATGAAGGTAAGTTGTTTTTCCTGACCCTAGCACCACTCAGCTCTTAAAGTGCCTGCATGTTATTGTGCACACCACCCCTGCTTTGGAGATCTTACTAAAATACAGATTCTGGTTCAGCAGTTCCAAGGCAGGGCCTGAGAACCTGCATTTTAACAAGCCCCCAGGTGTGCATATGTCACGAGGGGCCACACTGTGAGGATAGAGACCCTGTACTTGTGCAGAGTGCCATGTTAGGGGCCAATAGGAGCCTGCGGAGGGGGCAGGAGAGTTACATAGATTGTCTGTGACAGTCTCTGTTATCAAGAAGTTTGTGATTTTGTTAGAAAAAGACAATGAAACAAGGGAGTAGAAAGCAAAGTGAAAAATGGAAATTAAGGTAATAGACAATTTGCACTTTTCAGGATGACTATTATTAAAAACCCCAGAAAATAATATATGTTGGAGATTGCTAATGGGAATGTAAAGTGGTGCATTTTCTATGGAAATTAATGTAATGGTTCCTCAAAAAATTGAACATGGAATTATTCTATGACCCAGCAATTTCATTTCTGGGTATATACCCAAAAGAATTGAAAGTGGGGTCTTAGATATTTGTACGGTTATAATCATAGCAGCATTATTCACAGTTCACATTCGTATTATTCACAAAGTTGGGAGAAGCTCGTGTCCATTCACAATGAATGGATAAGCAGAATATGGTGCATATACATATACATACACACACACAATGGAACAATCAGCCTCATAAAGGAAGGAGATTCTAACACATAACTATAACTTGGATAAACCTTGAGGGCATTATGTTAAGTGAAATATGCCAGTCACAAAAGGAAAAATACTGTTTAGGAGGTACTTAAGACTAGGAAAATTCAGAAACAGGGCAGAAGGGTGGTCACCAGGGCCTGGGGGGTGGAGGGAGTGGATGCCAGTGTTGACAGGTGTGAGTTTCAGTTCTGGAAGAAGTTCTGCAGGTGGATGGTGGTCGTGGTGGTGCTGCAGCATGAATATGATTGACCCCACTGAACTGCACACTTACAAATGGTTAAAGTGGTGAATTTTGTGCATATTTCACCATAATTTTAAAATTATTTTTAAAAAGACATGCACAAGAGGTACAAGAGGTGCTGGAGCTATCGGGTGAGGAGGATGAGATGACGAAGGTGAGTTGCACGTGTGACGTGCCGGGTGCCAGGTGCTCATGGACTTGTTAGCCTCCCACAACTACCCGTGATGCTTGTTAGCCCCATTGTGTCAGTGATAGAACCATGAGAGGGGAGACGTCACTGAGGGTTGTCACAGTCAGGGGGCAGTGTCCAGTGTGGAATTGAAGTGGGCCTGGGAGAGAGACAGGAGGTTGGTGGAAAGATGTTGGGGTGCATTCCGGATGGACGGTGGGGACTGGCTAAAGAAAGATACGGGGGTGGATGGGAACCACTGTGCAGCTCCGTGACTGCATTTGGAGTGATGACTAGAAGGGGAGACTGTGAAAGACCCTCAGTTCCAGGGACTTTGACAGGGACTGTATCTTGTGGTGTCTAAGCAGGGAGTATCAGAGAGCCAGCAGGTGGCATTAATGGGAGCAGTGGCCTAGTGCAAGGTGACATGGAGTGGTGTGGACTATGGCAACTGAACAGAGCACATCCCACCTAAGGTGTTCAAATCTCATGCTTAGACCTGGAGTAGCAGGGGCTACTGTTGGGCTCCCCTGGAGGCATCAGATAGTACTGAACTCTGTGTGAAGTCCCCGCATCCCTGAAGGAGTGCAGAGCGATGCTGAGGGCATGCAAGACCACCTGCTGCATGCGGCACATCTTCCTGGCTGTGTCAGCAGTCCTCGAAGATCATGGGTGAAAATTAATGCAGTTTCACTAAGTACTTAAAATATTGTTTTGTGTTATGACTAAGATAAATGGAATAGAGTACTAATGTAGCTAACCAGTTGTTAGCACCAATATTTATATTCCAAAATTTAAATGTACATTATATCAATGAAAATAACACAAAGCAAATGCTAATTTAACACTCACTGTGTGCCAGGTGCCATTCTGAGCACTTTGCATGTGCTGTCTCTTTTGATTGCTGTCACAGCCAGCATGCTCAGTGCCATTATTCCCGATTTACAGCCAAGGGGACAGAGGTGCTGTGGGGGGAGGTCGCTAACCCAGGCGATTGTGAGAGAAAGCTAGCATGCAATGTTGTCACAGATGCACTTCTAATTAAATCTAAGTTTCATTTCTTTTTTCATGGCACCTCAGTCCAAGAGTAATTTAATTAGGGACCACTAGATGTCACTACCTGGTGCTCTTTAAGAAAGCGGAGGGCCCCTGTGACTCCACCCTGAAGAAAACAAAAAACCCACATAACCACTGGTATTTACCGATTTCTTGTGCTGATGTGACTTGGTTCCCACAACACCTCTGTTTCCTTTCCTCCCACCCAAGGTCCAGCCCAGCTAGCTGGGTGCTATTGGACCCCCGCCCCCCCGTTCACCCCCCACGTCTGCTGGTGGATTTTATATTCAGAAAAGCAAGGCATTGTCACTTCATAAGTCAGTTTCCTTTCAGACAGACTGCTACCCCCTGCACTGAAGGCAGGGGAGCAGGGTTGATCAGAGGTATGTGTGTGAGAGAGCGTGTGTGTATGAGAGAGAGAGAGAGTGAGAGAGTGTCTGAGTTGTGTTTGTTCCAAGTTTGAGTAACAAAATAACCTGGAACATGTCTTTGCAAATTGGACTGGTGCTTTCAAGTAAGACCTTTTCCAGAACAGTGCTTCCATAGGGTAGCAGTGTGACAAACATCTGCTGTTAAATTGCACAGAAGGGCCAGACCGGGGCTTGTGCACAGGGTGCCAGCAAATAAGGAGGGGATCTGGAAAGGGAATAGGGAGGGAACTGGGTCTCTCTGGGGCAGTGGGTGTTGGAGGCATCCTGGGTAGAGGAGGAGAATGTGTCAGGGGCACATCAGAGGGAAAAGAAGGGCCAGCACAGGGGCCCTGTGCCTCTCTACTGGCACCCAACCAACCCTGATTCAGGACATAGTAGAATGTACATGTTCTACTTCAAGGGCATATAAAAACCTGTCAGAAATGAGCAAATGAGTTGGTTGGGCGTCATCCTGCAAACTAAAGGTTGCCGGTTCAGTTCCTGATCAGGACACATATCTGGGTGGTGGGTTTGGACCCCAGTTGGGGTACGCACAAGAGGCAACTGATTGATGTTTTTCTCTTGCATTGATGTTGCTCTCCCTCTCTTCCTCCCTCACTTGCCCTCTCTCTAAAAATAAATAAATAAAATTTTTTTAAAAGAAAAAATGAGCAAATCAAATATATAAGATTTTTAAAACTTTTTTCTTCTTGATTCCAGCATTCTCCAATTAATTTTGAAATCTTTCTTCTTTACTGTCAACTTCTTGAGAGTTCTGCACTTATATCTAAACACAGTCAATGGAATGATGGATTACATTTTTATTCCAGTTCACTTGAACGTGAACAGAAATTCATATTCAGCAAAATGAACAGAGGGCTCTGTAAAACATGGTGCTCCTACAAAAGGGAGCAGAGAAGGGGGAAACTGCTGGAAAAAAGGGAAGTTTTTACTGAGATGGATCTCCGTTCTGTAGGAGAGGAGTCAGCATATTAATAGATGCATCAGGAGTGTTTTGAAAAATGGGGCTAAGTTATGAGGACAACCACAGAGATCTTTTTTAAACAAATCTGGACAGGAAAGCAAACAGTGCAGGTGAACGTCTTCAAAGTACAGGAGGCGATGTCAGCATCAGGCAGAACTTCGAGCTTTCTCTGGGCCCCGGAGGCAGAAACCCGCTCACACGGCAGTGGGCCACGTGCCGCATTGGCCTGTGTTTTCAGTGTTTGGAACATAATAACTGGTGCTGTCAAGGCACTTTCTACTTCTATTATTTTAGATGTAGACTTTCTGCTAAAAACTCAAAATGCAAATGCTGATTTATTTCAAACAGGAATACTATTGACATGAACTTCTTTGCTGTAGGTATTTACGCAGGCTGCTTCCATTTGAGTCCTGAGCCATCACTAACACCACACAGAACACCAGCTAGCTTGTTTGGATGCTGCTGCGTTTGTTTGATAAGAATAACAATAGCCATAGCACACATTTGAATCCCACTTTATCATATGTGGTTGCATTTAGTTCTTACAGTAGCCCCATATGGTATAAGACACACACTCATAATTACATTTGAGAGATGACAGATAGATGAATAAACCAGGGCTCAGAGAGGTTAACTTGCTCAAGGCTACAAGTACTTAGTTGCATAAGTTCATATTTGATCATGGAAAAAGTCTTACTATAATTAATTAGATTCCATTAATCAACATTTTGCTTTGGCGAAGTATCTGCAAAATATTGCAGTGCAGAAATTTAGTACTCTCAATAGTATTTGTTATATATATGTGCAGAGAAAAAGCCTGGAAGATACATCTTTGATTTCTGTTAGCTCCATATTATTCAGTATTTTAAAAAGCATCTTTCTAAAAAATTCATGTTCCTAGTTTGTTGAAACAAGAGGTGCCATCATCAGCAAAAGAAACCATCAACAAAACTAAAAGACAACCTACTGATTAGAAGAAGAAATTTGCCAATGATACATCTGATAAGGGGTTAATATCCAAAATTTATAAAGAACTCATACAATTTAACACCAAAAAACACCAAAAAAAAGGGGGGCAGAGAACTTGAATAGAAATTTCTCCAAAGAGGACATATAGATGGCCAGTAGACATATGAAAAAATGCTCAACATCACTAATTCTCAGAGAAATGAAAATTAAACCGACAGTGAGATATCACATTACAACTGTCAGAATGAATAGATCAATAGCAAGTGCTGGTGAGGACGTGGAGAAACGGAAACTGTCCTGCATCGGTAATGGGATTGCTAGTTGGTGCAGCCACTGTGGAAAACAGTATGGAGGTTCCTCTAAAAATTAAAAATAGAACTACCTTTGGCCCAGCAATTCTCTGGATATTTACCTGAAGATATTGAAAACACTAATTTGAAAAGCTATATGTACCTCTATGTTCATTGCAGCATTATTTACAATTGCCAAGATATGGAAGCAACTTATGTGTGCATTAATAGCTCGATAAAAAAGTAGTAACACACACATATATGTGATGGAATATTACTTGGCCATAAAAAACAAAATCTTACTATTTTCAACAACATGGGTGGACCTAGAGGGTATTATGCAAAGTGAAATAAGTCATGCAGAAAAGACAAACACCATATGATCTCACTTATACGTGGAATCTACAGAACAAAATAAAACAGAAACAGACTCATAGATAGAAAAAACTGACAGCTGTCAGCGGGGAGGGGGTTGGGAGGATGGGTGAAAAAAGTGAAGGAGTTAAGGAGTACAGATTGGTCATCACAAAACAGTCACTGGGATCTAAAATGCAGCACAGGGCATACAGTCGCTAATATTGTAATAACTGTGTGGTGCCAGGCAGGTACTGACTTACTGGGGGAATCACTTTGTAGTGTGTATAAATGTCTAACCATTATGCTGTACACCTGAAACTAAGATAAAATAATACCGAATGTCAG
The DNA here is from genome assembly GCF_004126475.2 of Phyllostomus discolor. Classification (NCBI taxonomy): domain Eukaryota; kingdom Metazoa; phylum Chordata; class Mammalia; order Chiroptera; family Phyllostomidae; genus Phyllostomus; species Phyllostomus discolor. The sequence goes on from NC_040906.2 coordinate 68,293,982, forward strand.
CTGTAATTAAAAACTAAAATTAAAATGTGTTATAGAACGGTACACTTGAAACCTGTATCATTTTATTAACCAATGCCTCCCCAATAAATTTTTTAAAATTTTAAAATAAAAATGAATAAAAAGCGCCAGCATGTTTGTTTTGTTTTTGTTTTTAAGATGAGGAAGAGGGAGGAAGGTGGAATCCCACCTACCCCACTTCCCCAAGTCTTCAGTATAAGAATATGGCTACATTGGAAGTCAGGCAGTCATGAGACTCTGAAACAATCTTTGCTTTAAAAGATTCTGGTGCTTGCTAATAGTGGAGGTGCAGACGCATCTCCGGTCATGTCCAAAGCAGGGAAGGTGGACGCAGCCCTTTTGCAGTAGCACAGGGTTTGGGAAGGCGTTGGTATGTCACGGACCATTCCCCAGAGAGCTGGTCACCATCAGTGTCTCTGTGTCTAGGCCTGGCAGGATGGCAGAACCCAGTGCTCTGAAACCACCTCTCGCAAGTCCCCTGGTGTCTTTTGCATCGTCATCCCACCTTATTGGAAAAGGTCCCATCGACCCTCACATCGACTGGCATTCTCTTCAGCGGCCCATCACAATGCGTCTGCCACACCCCTTCCCTGAAACCCAGCCTGATGGAAACTTCATCCTCTGAGAGCATTTATACCAGTACAACCCATTTTTTAAAATTTGTTATTGTATTTACCATTACCATCTAACCCCTTATACACCCCTCACAACTCATTTTCTTTTTTAACAGAATGGGCACTGCCTTGCCTGCTGGTGGTTTTGTTCAGGAACGTACAGCTTTCACCCCCCTGGCTCGAGTATAAACCTGAGGAGGCCAGGAGCTGGGTCTTAGGCCGCACTCTTGCTCTCCACCCTTCCAGCTCCTCTCAGCACCCAGCCCTAGGCTAGGCCCAGTGTGCTGACAGGTGGTGGCTGTGGTCGTTAAGAACCTGTACTCTGGGCCTGATTTCCTGGGTTTGAATCCTGGCTGTTACTTATTGGCCATGATCTTTGACAGCTCAGCCTCTTAATCTGTAAAATGGTAAATTGTAATAGTACCTGCCTCACAGGGTTGTTGAGAAGGTTCAGTGAGATACAGGGTGAAAAGTGCTTAGAACAGTATCAGGTGCTCAGGAAACATGATAGAAACCTTAGCTGCTGATTTTCTTCAAGAAATTGCTGCAGGTGAGAGGCTGGAGGCCTGTGAGGAGGCTGGTGGGGCAGCGAGGGTGGAGGAGATGGCTCAGTGCCTTTCTCCACACTGCCTGGGCCCCAGCCCAGGCCCCTTGGCCAACTGGGGCTTGTGCTTCCTAGGAGTGGAGAGTAGGTGCAGTGCCCCTGCTGAGAGAGAATTCTGAGGTAGAACAGACAGGATTCGGTATCTGTCGCAGTGGATGCAGGGGACGTACATGTGGATTTAACGATGTCTTCCAGCCTGGGTGACCAGATTGAGAGTGATGATGTTAACTGAGTGGACCAGGTTAGAGGGGCATGTAATGAGTTCATTATAGACATGCTGAGTCTGCGGTGTCTGGGATGCATCAGCTGGAGAACCCAGGAGCAGTGATGACCACAGATGACACGTACTGAAGGGTGATCACCTCTGGTAACCATTCCAAGCCCTTCACTGGGTTTAGTCCACTTAGTCTCACAACCACCCTACGAAAGAGGCACTTCTGCTATTCCCATTTTACAAATGAGAAAACCAGATGCAAAGTGGTAATGCCATTTGTGTCAGGCCACACTGGTAATAAGGGATGGCACCAGGCTGGGACTCAGACAGTCTGGGGTTGAAGCTTCCACGTTTAGCCCCACTCTGTGTGAAGACTCTGTATCTGAAGTTTCAGAGGGAGGGGGGCCCAGACATGTAGATGTGGTGAAGCTGTGGTAGTGAGATCCGGCTGTAAGGGAGACCGCCGAGTGCAGTGGGTGCTGGAGGAAAGACACTCATTTGCTGATACAAGTGAACATCATTGTGGGAGATACAGGTTCCATATAATGACTAGGATGGAAGGTCAGGTAACAGGGTAAAATTCTCAATGGACTGAATGTTTTATGTCCCTGCAAAATCCATATGTAGAAGTCCTAGTACCCAATGTGACAGCATTCGCAGGTGGAGCCTTGGGGAGGTACTTAGGTCAGAGGGAAGAGCCCTCACGGTGGGGTGAACTCTCTCATCCTCAGCCGAGTGAGGATACAGTAGGAAGGCAGCTGCAGGCATAAGCCAGAAGAGGGTCACCCCCAGAATCTGAGCATACTGGCTCCCGATCTTGGACTTCAGAACGATGAGAAATAAATGTTTGTTGTCTAGGCCACTCAGTCTGTGGTGTTTTGCTATGGCAGCTCAATATGACTAATACAATAATACTCTTTTTAAAAATCTCCAAAAAAAGGTTATGGGCTTGATGATGATAATTTGATACAAATTTCATAAAACATTTCTATCACCCATCTCAGTTAACAAGGTTTGTTTAAATTGTTTTCAATTTCCATAAATTAACCCTCTTGTGGGTAGGTCGGTAGAAAGTGTTATTATCGGGGGCACAGGAAGAAATGAATATGGGGGCAGAATCCTAGCTAGTGCCCCCATAAGCACTTATTTAAGAAAGCACCATTGGAAGAGGGTTTAAACTTAAAGTGATAGTTCTGTCCTGAAGTTTAGTGAGTAATTGTCAATGAACTTTTGGGTGGTGTGGCCTGGTAGTGAACAAAAGGAGGTGGCTGCTAATGACTTACTTTGTAGTCTACACGTGCCTTTATCTTACCAGGGGGTTTAATGCTCTCAGCTCTGGCTGCACCTCAGAATCACAATCACCCCAGGAGCTTTAAGGAGCTGAGCCCTTAGGCCCCACCCCTGTGAATTTCAGTTCAGCAAATCAGGGTGGGGGTAGAGGAGCAGGCCAGTGCCTTTTTTTAAATTATTTTTTTAAACTAATGCATTTTTTAAATGGGTGCACTTTTTGTCAAGATGATAGAATGGTACAGTAGTTATTTCTTTTTCACTCCAGAAGTTCACTGAATTGATTTCTCCAAAAAGTACAAGAAAGAAAAAAATCCATAATCGAGCTGGCAAACAGGAAAAAGTACAATCACCTGATAGGAACTTTTGAGGATTTTCTGGAACACATCAGCAGATGAGATGGGAATTAAGCAGAGTGGAAAACTCGAGAGGATCTGGCCTGACCTGCTTGAGGTGAGCACTGGCCTTTGGGCAGCAGCTGGGAAGAAACGCTATGGCACCATCTTGTGGAGGTCAGGAGTAGGCCTTGGAATACTTGATTATCAGTCTAGTTAATTAAAAGATACCTTGTTCCCACCTGCTTCCTCAGGCCCAGCAGCTGGTGGCAGCACTCGTTCCCAGGCTGGAGCTGCAAGAACGGTTCTTTAAATAAAATTCGAGCTCTGTGCTGGGGTGAGATTTCCCATCATTGGCACCCAGGTGTCAGAGAGAAGCAGAAGAAAACTGGAATTTGAAGGGAGTGAAGCTCACCACCCTTGTCCTACTTTCTTGGGGGCGTTGGTCACTTGCTTGTGACAGCCCCTGTCCCTAGCCCACCCGCCCTGCTCACACAGACAATGAGGGAAGCCTGGCCATGGCCTGTCTGCCCACTGACATGCTGATTCTCACAGATTCCCCTACACAGCTCTGACTGCACGTGTACAAACAGAACTTCTGGGTGTGTGCTGAATAAAACAACATCCTGACCCAGATTTGACAGAGCAGCCAATTAGCCATATCCGTTGTTGAGTCTCCGACATGGGTTATTCAGTGCCTCTGTGTGCCCGGTTGTGGAGGGGCGATGGAACAGAACGCGAATAACAAGCACTGTTGGTTTCCGTACAGCCCCCAGTCATGCTCACATCTCTGATCTGAGCATTAGAATAAAACTTGTGAGGTGTTGGTACTTTTATTCCCACTTCACAAATAAGACAGCTGAGGGTTAGAGAAATTAAGGGACTTATTCACACTCATACAGGTAATACATGTCAGAGTTTGGATACAAAAGTAGGTTTGGGGACATCAGATTATATTCTCTTCACTTACATAGTTTCCAATTTAATTTTAACTGCTTGATTAGCATTTGTTTCTACATGATAGAATGGACTCGGGGATCCTTAGGTAGCATTCGTTATATGTGCCAATGCAATAGACTGATAAAACTACAAAATATCGAGACCTCTTCTTACATGATAGCTGTTCTGGGAGTGAGATGACAGTGTGAAAGGGACAGTGTAGTGTATTAGAAATGGGTTAATTTAGGGCTTGAATTGCAGGTGGAGAGGGTTCGTATTCATTTCCTGAAACTGCTGTAACAAATTACTACAAATTTGGTGGCATAAACCAAGAGACATTTATTTTCTTACAATTCTGGAGGCCAGAAATTCGCAATCAGGGCGTCAGCAGAGTCTTCTTCCTCTGAAGGCCCTGCGTGGAGGATGCTGTGCTTTGCCTCTTCCAACTTGGCTGTTGTCGTTCCTTGACTTCCTGGCTTGTGGCTACGTCACTCTGACTTCTGCCTCCATTTTCACATCATCTTTTCCTCTGCGTCTCTGTGTCTTCCCCTCCTCTGTCTCTTTTAAGGACCCTTGTCGCTGGATTTAGGGCCCACACAGATAATCCGAGACGATCTCATCTTAATATTCGTAACTTAATTGCATCTGCAAAGATCCTTTTTCTGAATGAGGCCACTTCTGGACAGCCCAGAGATCAGGATGTGGACATCTCTTTGGGGGCAGGGGCACCATTCAGAATCTAAGTATTTCATTTCTTTATTGATAGTGAAATAAAAAACTCTTGGTCCTTATACCCTGTGATGTATATTTATACAACAGTCGGTGCCCTTCATCTCCAGGGACTAGGTCTATGTTATATTTTCTTAAACACCAACAGGTAGCAGCTCTTATTTGGGAAACAAGAGCTTTTCTTGAGCCTTTCCCATGCCCATGTTTGATGACGTTTCTTTTGCCTCCTTCTCTCCCTTCTTCTTTTTTTTTCTTTTTTTTTTTTTAGCTCTCTAAGCAAGATATTTGGATTTCCAGTCTTGGAAACTGCTTTTCAGAAGAGAGGCAATCAAGTGAAAGAAAATCAGAACTGTTCTGTGGTTTCTGTATTCTTATTTGTGGAAAGGAGTGGCAGGTTTACTCAGCTCCAGATGGGAAAGAAAGATAAAAGTCTTAGGAAGGGAGTGGAGACTGGGCTGTCTGAGTCACTCACATTCTTCAATTTGCAGATAGAAAACATTGAAAGCCATAAGGCTTATATAAGATCACTTGGCAAGTTGTAGGCTGACCCAGGGTTAACACTTGGGGCTTCTGAGTTCTCTACTTCTATTCCCCAAATCACAGTGTATTTCGGGGGTTCTTATTCTGTTAATCTTTGGTTGTCTGGGTGGTACAGGAGGGTCTTGACACTCACAAACGAACACACAGGGGAAGTTAAGCCTTGAATGTATTGTGTTTGAGCCTCATTCAATAAATGAATAAAACAAAACAGAACTCGAATGCTGCGATTGTATTGTTCAGGCTCTCTAAGCTGGCTCATGCAGTGGTGTCTGCAAGCAAACAGATTTTTAGAAATACCATACTGATATCTACCACTGGCAGTGCCTTTCTTGAATCCGACTAAGTTGTCTGTAGGATTACCATGGCTGGAGCCACTGTTTGTATGAGAAAAACAACAAAACAGAAGACAGCCTTTGTCCTTAACAAGTACCGAGCTCCAACTATCCGTCTAAGGGCAGATTTTCCCCTTGCAGACTTGTAACTGCCTTGAACTCCATTGTAAGGTCAGCCCTCCAAGATTTCAGTAGCAGCAAAGGTATTTGGGGAGCTGGAGCAAATGTTGAAGTAAACTGGGCCAAGGAAAACTTTGCTCCATCTCAGGAGCAGCTATGAGCTCTAACAGGTACTGGTGGGCAGTGTTAAGACACTGCCTGAGAACCAGGCAGTGTTGCCAGGTTCCCAGGGCTTCTGAGTGACGAGCAGACTTTCACAAAGCACGTTTGTTAGTGGTGTTATGCTTGAATCATTTTGCCTATAAATTTAATGCCTTTGTTTGGCTAATGTACTAAGTTTCCTTTTGTGGTAAGCACATGACTAAACAATTATAAACCACAAATCTTAAACTCAGAAAGTTCACATATGATGTTTTTTCATTTGACCTCATAACTGCATGGGCCTTTTGGTTTTTTGTCCCTGCCTGGGGGAGCTTTCAAGGCACATTTTTACTTTTGTCATCTAAAGGACTTGTGTGTATCTAAGGGCAGGGTCACGTTGGTAGTTATGTTGGCATTTAAGCTTGCCAACCTTTTAGAGGTACTCAGTGGGCCAGTAAAAACTTGAAATATATCTTTCTTGAGAATAAACATCTGAAAAGCTTAAAATCCAAAGGTTCTGCAAATTTATCAAGCTCCTGATTTGATCAGCATATGGGCCTCAGTTCTAAGTTTGTTTTCTATTTTTTTCTTGGACACAATAGTCATTGCCAGATAAGGTCATCTGACCCTGACCTTGTGCCAGGATTTGCAAGGCTAGTAGAAATCAGTGGACTCAGATGAACCTGGCCTAAATGATGTCATCTACTAGATGTAGGCTAGGCAGGCAGGAACGCTTGCTTAAGGAGCACAGAAGGTGTGGAAAAGGGACCCTTTTCCAGAGTGCTCCTAGTAGAATTTAAACCTCAGTATGAGGATGTTTGGCACATTGGACTGATTTTTTCTAAATGTGTCTCTTTGGGTTAATCCATTTCACCTTTAGAAATGGTCCCTAGCCTCTGCCCCTTTGTTCAGAGAGGTAGCCTAGTTTTCTGATTACTTATCTGACACTTAATGCAATTTGTTAGCCTCCCCTGTCCTATGGATTTCTCACTGCTGTGTTGTCTCATCCTTGCTTTGTCACTTTTACCCTATGCTCTTCTGGTCTGACTCAACTTTCATTGGCTCCCACGAATATCATCTCTCCTGGGCCCTAGGCTCCTAGTTCCTGTCCCCAAAAGTAGGTCTGGGTTTCCTGGGTCGCACAAAAATGGTATCTACAAATTACTTTGTCTCACAGAGTGTTTCTAGATATAGTCAGTGATCAAAAAAATGTGTTAAGAAAACATGGTTCAACATCTTTGACCCTGACCTTATCCAAGATGTTTTCTTGCCCTTTCTTCCCACACCTGCCAAAAAAAGGCACCAGAGTTGAGAACCTTGTGAGATCCACTCAATTTCAGCCCTGTCAGTGGATGTGAGAAAAACAGTAATTACTGAATTTGGAAGCCGTGAAGGTGTCATTTTGACAGTACTAAGAACCAAAGTTTTCTGTTTGCAAAACTTATAAAACCATTTGCAATTTAGGAAATGGAATATTCCTGAAGCTTCTTCAGTGATGTGGCATGGCTTGGATTTTGCAGGAGTAAGGGTCAGTCAAAGGATGCGAAACACTCAGTTTGCAATGACCAAGTGCTCAAAGCATCACCCTTTTCTAGGGGTGACAGAATTGGCCCCAGTTGGAAATGGTGCTGTGAGTTGCATCTTTGATTGACAGAGTGGCTACAGTTTGGTTGCAGCTTCTCAGAAACTTAAATTTGCTCCCCGCTGTGCCGGTTGGCATTCACACCTGTCAGGAACTATTATAGTGACATGTGAAATAGCTATGCTGTTTACAAAAAAAGCTGGAACCTTGTGTTGGTAAGTAAAAGCCCTCCAGAGTAGGCATCTACTTAGTGGTTCCTGCCAGTAGTTATTATATTTATTTTCTTTCCATGGTTAAGTACTTAACAACCTCCCCAAGCCATAGTTGCCTTTACATTTCATTCTTAATTACTTGAAAGATAAACTAATAATGCAGGGAGTGAATGTGCACCGTTATTAATTAAAATCCCCAGGAAATGGGACAAACTGAAGAGAAAAGTGTTTTTTAAAAATAGTAAGTGTACCTTGCTGTGCTGCATAGAGAATCTTGTACCCACATGTAGACATAGCTGCCACTTCTTGGGCCCCACCCAACATCTCCTGGGAGCACCTCGGATTTCAGGTGCAGCTGTGGTGGACAGTTCTCATGCTGGAACCTGCTTACCTTGTCTCTTTTTTTGTCTGAGGGTTTTGCCCTGAAGCTTCTGGAGTTTACTCAGACCTGGCTGAAGCCAGTTCCAAATGCCAGGGAGTTAACATCCTGTCAGCCAATGGGTCAGGAGCACCCAGGATAAGTGCCCTCACCTGTCATCCCTCAGAGGGGCAATTCAAAGAGCATCACACTCTGATGCTCAGAAGTCCTCAGGGGGATTGAGCCCTGAAATGGCACATCAGAAAAACATTTTCATGGGCTTTTTCTTCTTCCCTATTTCAGTTGTTTGTCTCCCTGAGGTCCCCTTCTGAAGTCCATTGTCTTAGCTTCTGCTTTAGGGGAAGCCTAATTAAGAAAACTGCCATGATAGAATGAAGAGACCATTAGGACATCGCTGTCGGCATCTCCTTTCAATTCCCTGTAGATAAAGTTAACAGTTCCAGATTTTTTTTTTGCTGTAGAATTTAGAAGGCTTTTCATGTTTATTTTCAGTGCATCAATATACAACATCTTATTATAATTAGTGGTATGTGGATTTCAAGTTTTTTTCAAACACCAAGTGCTAGTATGTTTGGGTAAATTTCAATTTTCCCAGAACAAAATAACAAAACACAATTTCAGGAGATGGTGATCAGCATAATTCACTCAAAATACAAAAATGGCAGTACTTAAAACCACACATGTAAAAAACTCCAAAACTTCAATGATAACGTTAAACTACAAAAGTCACTCTGGAAATGCAGGGAGTTACTTTTCAAATTTTGACGTAGAGGTATTTTAATGTTAAAAACATGGTGAGGAGTGTTTTGGGAGACGTGGAGGAAAAGGAACTGCTGGTTGACGGATTCAACATGTCTGAAAATACTTCAAGAGCAAGGATGTGTCATAAATAAAAGTCTTTCCGCGAGACGAACACACGAGCAGTCCTTGCGCCGGCTGCGCCCGCGTGAGAGACGCCCTCTCGGAGGCTGTTATTTATACAGAATCTTCTGTAGGATGGAGTTGGCTAGCTCCAGGGACTCCTCTTTTACTAGAACAATGTCGTACGAATCCATGTAGTTGTCTAGAAGCTCATCCACTCTATCATTTAGATACCCAATTTTCAGGATGTGTTCAACATTGGCTACTCCGTCCGCCATTCGCAAGTCGCCCTGGGAGTCCCCCAGCAGAATTATGTTGCTGTTGTCTTTCAGTTGGCTGAAGTATTTTGAGTTTTTCAAGGCACCGTCATGTTTGTTAAACACGTGAATTAGATCTCCTTTGAATCCTTTGAGCACGCCATTGTCATCAAAATCCATGAAGTTGGACACTACTTTGACATTTGAATAATAAACCCCAGCTTGACGCATAATCTCCTCCAGTACATCTCCGATACCAGCCGAAAATATGAACACAAGGATATTGTGTTGTTGGAGCTTACTGAAAAAGTTCTCATATCCTTCCTTGAGCATAACGTTAGATTCCGCTACGACTTCTTGAAGTTTGGCTTTCGGTAAAGCCTGTTCAACAAGCAAACCATGTGATATAGTGTAACATTCTACCATATAAGGGTACTTCTGTTCTACAGTGAGAACAGGGTCAACTTCAATAGCATAGTATTTTTCCTTTAGCTGCAGTAACTTTTTCTGACATTCATCTGACACCAGCTTACAGTTGTCAATGACATTATGACATGTTGGACATCTTTTCCCTTTGTAGGAAAACCTACTCAGTGTCATGTCAAAGTCTGTAATTATCTGAAGTTTATTAGCTCCTCCTTTGATGAGACCACAGATAATTTCTTCTACTCTTGCAGGGTTCTTGATGCAAACTGAAGTTTTCTGAAATTCTGGCATCATTTTCACATGTACAGCAGAATCTTGATTAGTCATATCTCGGTTATCTAGTCTTCATCTCGATGATCTTGGTCTTCCTCCCCGTCCTCCTCTTCATGGTGAATAGGTACTGGGCCAGCACCACCCCCGCCACCAGGGCGCACACGCTGGCGCTCGCTACGGCGCCCACCCACGCCACGGCCGCCCGGTCCATGAACTGAGTTCCAGATTTTTTAAAAAAACAATGGGAAGCCAGAAAAATGGAAAGCTGAAGAAAAGGATTATTTGTTTCTTATGGTCATTTCAAAAAAAAGTAAATAAGTAAAAGAGACTTTCAGAAGCCCTGCATTGATATAGTTATGGCTTTAGACAGTTAGAAGCACAGTCTTCACACCCCATTTTTAATTATAGGCGTGTTATTTGACACATGTGCAGAGTTTGGCACCGAATGGCTGCTCCCAGTTCAGAACCAGATATGTTGAACTGTAAAATGAGACAAGGAAAAGTCATATGGTTGACCCCTCTCGCTTCTGACAGAGCAGGACTTACACTCAGTGTCTTGTTAGGGAAGAACATGGAAAAATATTCCACGCTGAGCTTAACAACTATTAAGACCAAGTCTGGGAAGATGGTTCCCCAGCCTGGGGTCCATTAACTCTGAAATTTTGGTGTTAAGTGTGGTTGATTAATAAGAGCTAACTTAAGTCTCCATAATGGAACTCCTGTGCTCAAAGTCCTAAAGCCAATCTGAGCTGAACTCTGAGTTAGAAGGTGATGGCTGCTTGATTCCACTGTTCAGAGCAGTACCAAAGCCCTCTTTCTAAAGAGGTTCACTGAATGCTACTTTGACAGGAGCATGTTAGAGGTAATCTGAGTTTCATCATGAGTCAGATATTTTCTGATGTAACCAAGGGTCTGAAGATAAATAGGATTTTGACATGCAGTGTTTGAAAGAACTTTAGGGTAATTTGTATTCCACATGGAACTCATTGCAAATTTATTCCCACTAGATAATGTCATTTTCTATAGCTATACAATTCACCAACTCCCACTTGGGAAACAACAGTGTAAAGTGACATTTTAAACAAATTATTAGCAAGATTGTAAATGGGCTTATTTGTCATTTTATTAAATGAATTTTTGAAACTTCTCACATCTCTTTTGTGTCTCTGCACTTGGTAACCTCTTCCTGATGTGGTTGACTAACTACTTCCTTGTTCTCCTCGCTCACTCCGTTGAAACTGTGGCGTCATCAGGATCGGCATGGTGACATTGGCGTGTTAGACAGAGTCAGAGAGCAAAAGGGATCAGAAGGTGCTTCGTGGAAACTGCTCTCCCGAGGACAAGGTTAATCCCAGAATCCTTGGAACTTTTTCAAGTATTAAACAAGTGGGAGAGCATGTTCGTGTCACAGGCACTGCAGTGGCTGTTGAGGAATCAGCAAGGGGCAGTCCCTCTGCCTCCCAGATGCCCTGTTCTCACCTGAGTGTGGAGGGTGCAGCGCGGCGAGGTCTGTGATGCTGCGGCGCCCAGACCTGGGAGACCTGGGAGACCTGGGAGACCTGGGAGACCTGGCAGCGGCGTGTAATCTCTGATGGGAGAGGGGAGTGCCTAGGCTGACTTTTGAATGAGAAAGTAAAGTAAATGAGGACTGTGGTAGTGAAGCAATTTTTTTGAGGGAGAGGGTTCAAAAAATACAAGTAGCAAGAGCAAGTACTTCAGAGACTACAGTATTGTATGGCTGGAGTGTATGGTGTGAGGAAGTCATGCAAAAGATGAGGCTAGTCACATCAGGAAGTGGTTTGTATTGTACTTAATCCATGAAAGAATTTGAATTTTATCAGAGAGAAAGGGGGGTGCTCTTGCTGTGGTTTAAACAGAGTCCAAAGATAAGATATGCAGAATATTTTGGTATTAAAATGGAAAGGAATGTGGAACCTGAGAGGAGGGCACAGGTGGAAGCAGGAGGATCAGTTAGGAGGCTATCACGGCAATGCAGGGAGAAAACTGGGAGAGCCGGCACTCCTAGGGACTGAGGAAAGAGGAGGCATTTAAAAGGTGTCAGGGGCAGTAGTAGCAGAATGTGGGGTTCTGTAGAGAGAGGGAAGGGAAGCATCCTCAGTGCTTCCCTTCATACAATCTCTAGTGAATATATATGAAGACATTCTCTGGGCAAATTTATGCAAATATATGAATGCTCAAGAATGGACACCAGAAAATGATACATATGACTGAAATATTATCATTGGAAATGGAAATATACCAAAGGAAAGACATTTAGATTGGCAGACCTTATCGAAACTGATGGACTCTCTGTGCATAGGTACTAAGTTGTCTGAGTTAACAGCATTTATAATGGCACTAAATTTAGAAAAATAAAAAAATATGAAGATGAGAGAAAGTGCTGGTGTGGTGATTTACAGTGACACACAGCTAAATGGCTAGCTGTGAATATGTGACCTTGTGATTACACTTTCGTATGTGTGTCCTGGTTTGCTAATTCCAGTCACCAAATTTGCTGTACTTATTAATGTTTTTTTCTCTCTCTTGGTTCAAAACATCAATAGTTCTGCCCCCCCCCTTTTTAATGTATCATTATAATTTATTATGCTTAGTGGGTCCCAACTTCTCTGTCCCGAGACTTTTTTGAGGATGGCTCTGTGATGGAAACAATCCAAGGGCAGCAGAGTGGCCTCTGGAAACAGATGAACAGAGTGAAACACAGTGTTCACTCTGCTGCCCCAAACTCAACCAAGCCCAGAGAATGAAGCACCCACCCTGAGCTGCAGCAGTAAACCATAACGAATATTCATTGCCATATAAAGATTAAATTTTGAAGTTCAAACAGCCTTTCCATCATTGTTAATTAATTTGTACCAAGAGCCTGAGATAACAGTTGGTAATGCTGATACTTCGGGGAATTGATCTACAGACCAGATAAAGTAATTTGTTTGGACTCATGTTCATCCTAATTTTGAAAATCTGTCCCTTCCTTTTCTTGTTGGAAAATTGGAGTGAGTTTTCCACTTATGGATTTGTCAAGGACATGAATTTACTCATTCCATCATGACCTGACATTGTAGGTGTTGGCTCTTAGCACTTAAGCTGGGGCCTTCCTTCCATTCCCCTTTCTCTGCAGTGGTAGGGGATGACCACGTTTAGCAGCTAGGAAAGAAGCGATCTCTAAAGCAACTGTGGCAGACCTCCTTGTGCTGCTGATGATGTGTAACTGTCCCAACTGTGCTCACCATAGGGAGTAGGCCAAAGGAGGCTCTTGGAGCCAGGCAGTGTCGAGGGGTCTGGTTGTACCCAGGCTGTTCCTATGCTGGTGTATTCCAGCCAAGTGATTTGATGTGGCAGGATCTTCTTTTGTTTCCCTTCACATCTTTTCCCATTATGGTGTTAGCTCTGACTGAGAAATGAGGGCACCTCATAAGCCCACATTACGTCAGGTTGACAAGTGTGCTAAGCCATGTGACAGCCGTATCAATAGCTGTTAACTTCCAGTTTGGTGTTTAGTAGGGTGCGAGGGCAGCAATTGGTGGCTTAGAGATGGGAGAGGGATTGGGGATGGGCCCAAGGGTTAGCTGGGATTTCATATTTTGGTAAACATCATCCTAAATCAGTAAATAATATGAATATTTATCCCTGGCCCAAGAGTACAGGCAGAAGCTGTCTTTGAGTTGGAAGAGGTGCCATTTTGAAAATTCACACCAGATACTTTTTCTCCTGTGTAAATACTTAAGCCAAATGCTGAGTATATAAACAAAAGGTACATCAGTATTTAGATTACTTTCTTTTCATGTGAAACAAGATCATTCTTAGAAATGAGACTAAGAGGTATGGGCAATGTCATGTCACCTGGTAAAAGTAGATTTCACAGGGTGAATAGGTTGCTTTATGTATATAAGGTCAGCACCATAGAACAATGTGAAAGGTTAGGGCATAATGCCCTTCATTGTATGCCTAAGGAATTGCATGCAGTAGCCTATTTGCCTAACAGGTGTGATATGTAACTGTCGCAGTCTTAGCCCAGTAATTTTCTCATTCAGTTGCCTACTGAAATGGCAATGGAATTTTTAGAAAATAAAGATGGTAGAACCTCTACTGAGCTTGACTTTTCAGAGGGTAAATAGGTTGTAAACAAAGCAGGTGATGCCGATCTTCTGCCACTGTTGACAGCTACAACCTCAAATGTCATCTTCATGAGACTTTCCCCAAAAAGAGGAAATAAGAACTTTGCAGTCTCTGTTACTTAGGTGTGAAAATTCCTCATGCAGAGCCATTAGATTTGCTATGCTTGTGAAGGAGGCAGTGTTTCATATGTATACATTTCTTTTCACATATATATGTTCACTAGCAAAAAAAAGCAAAATAAAGCATCAGTGAGATGCCACTTTTTGCATATCAAATTAACAAATGAAAAAATTAGGCCTTTAGGTCCCCTCTTGCCCTATTACTGGTGATAGGACTAAGAATTAGAACTTTACATCGAACTAATAGGAATATAAATTGGTAGAATCATTCTGTACTGCATTTGGCAATGCAATCAAGAGGCTTAAAATGTTCACACACATGACCCCAAAATATCTGGGCATCTAGCCCCCAAAAGTAATCTGAATTGCTGACTAATATAACTCCAGCATTATTTATAAGAGCAAAACAATGGGAACTGCATGTTATATTTATATGATGAAATATGTAATTGTAGTAAATTATTTTTATGAGGAATTTTTAGTAATGTGAGGAAAGGCTTGTGTTATTGTTAAGAGAATACAAAATGCTACAGAGAAAGGCACCAAAGTATGGACAGTAATCATACCATTTAAAAGTAGGTTTACAGTTGTTCATGTGGAAAATAATACAATAATTATTAAATAATAATACAAGAATAAACTCCACTTTGCATACTCATAACTGTAAACCTACTTTTGCCCCACTATGTATTTCAGTAGCTTTTTATTCTCATTTTTATACTTTTCTTAATTTGTCAAGTTTTCTACAATAGTACTTTCTTAAAAAATTATTTTTATAATTAGAAAAATAAATATACTCACTGGAAATGCTTTGACAAATTTGTAGAATTGGCAGTGGAAGATCTCATTACAGAGAGCTGATCTGTGAAGGGAAGAGTCAAGGAAAATTTCAGGCGATTAGAAAAATGCTTCCTGAAGCATGAGAAGCAGCAGGAAGCTGGATTATAAATGCACACGTTTGGGGGAAAGTGTAATGAGTGGATGAAATGGGAATGAAGTGAGAAAGGTGTAAAGTAGAGATGGCAGTAGTCAAGTAGATCGAGGATGAATATAATGAAAACTATATTTTATTCTCTTCTTTTATTGTTTCAGAATAAAACAATAAAACAATGTTAGGAAACTTTCCCATCATTTCTAACCCTTCAGATTTTTCTGTTTTTTTTTTTTTTTTTTTTTCTGTTCCTCAAGTATATGGTTTAAATGAGGCCAATGCAACCAACAAGAGCTGAGTGTGAAAGGAAATCAGTGACTCCACTGACTATAAAATTGCCTCGGTCAGCCCTTCTCCTCCTGGCCCTTTTCTTCTTCTTCCAAGACTTTTGGTAGTGAATTGCTTGATCGAAGGCAGGACAATGATTCCCAGTGTGGCTGTGCTGGTTAATGTCTTACTGTTCTGGTAGATAGTCTTTTAAACAGGTAAGCCTTTATTAGTTGAGGCCCACAAACCATCTGCCTGACATAGTCTTTTAGTTCAAGGCTTTGATGGAAAGCTTTCAAGGTACTTCGTAGGGAAAGTGCATAATTTCTCATTAAGTTAGGTAAATCTGAACATTTACTAATAACGTTCCTTCTCCTAATGCCTTCTCCATTGTACTCTGACAGCAATATGTTTATGGATTTACCCTGTTTTTCTGTGATGGAGTATTGGTGTGTTCTCTCTCCTTCATTGTGTGTACACATACCCAAATTATGTTAAGACAGTTGCTTCATATTCATAGGATCCACACGTTTACGTGCAGAGGTAGAGGAGCCCAAGAAGCCTAGGCAACATCAGGATTTGACTTTACTTCCAGACTGACAAGTTACTAGTTTGCTGTCTTGTAGTGTTTTATACGTATTTAGAGCTAATTTGATGTTGAAAGAGTAACTTAGAAGGACTGCTAGAAATAATTTGTTTTAAACTACTGTTTTTGAAAATTATGATACTATTGCCATTCCCATTTGAAAAGAAAATAGATTTTTTTTAAAGATTTTATTTATTTATTATTTTTAGGGAGGGAAGGGAGGGAGATAGAGATAGAGAGAAACATCAATGTGCGGTTGCTGGGGGTCATGGCCTGCAACCCAGGAATGTACCCTGGCTGGGAATCGAACCTGGGACACTTTGGTTCCCAGCCCGCGCTCCATCCACTGAGCTACGCCAGCCAGGGCCAGAAAATAGATTTTTAATGTACACAGGATAGAGGATCAAGTAGTATTTATACCCTTCCCTCGTACACGAGGCTCAGAAGTGCAGTGAGTTTGGGGTGCTGTAAGGGACATGAGAGGGCACCTAAATATTTATTTGAATGTTGGTACTTTAATTTTCAATCTTTCTTAAGTATTTGAGGAGGACTTTTTGTTGTGAAGAAAAGGCATTGCCAAACACCTTTGCAAAGCCATGTGTGTGTTGCTGAAATCTCCATGCTGTGTTTATGCTTTTGGGTTTATGAGGCACACCGACAGATGTAAGAGATTATTAGTAACATTTTACATTCTCCTCTGTTTTCTATCAGCACTAATGTACAGTATTTTTATTATTCATCCCTAAATGTTTACTATTTTTTATGGAGATAATTGCTGGTTTTTTTGAATACTTGATGCAAGGATCACTTCTGAGAATTAGAATTTAGATCAAGTAACTCAGCCTGTTTCTGACTGTGCCTCATGGGGAAAGGCTCTGGACTTAGGGCTCCAACCAGTTTTCCATCCAGTGCTGCAAGGGAAAGGACCAGACAGATTGGGAACTAAGAGAAATGATATTGAAAATACAAATCTTCATGAGCAAATCCTTGTGGACTTTACTAAAAGGTGGTGAATACTTTCCTTTTTGTAGTGGTCTAGTTTAATTCTAAAACTGAATAGGGTTAAAGATTTTCTTTAAATTCACTTGGGCTTTGAAAAAATGGTATAAAAATTGGCAGTTTATGTTGTGTTTGGCTTACGAACATTTTGGTTTTGTTCCAAATCTTTGATTTCGGAAAATAAACATGCTTATTGAGGATTAACAATTACATAGCAATGTTCTGATTTTACTGGGGATGGAGCAGGTGGGGTGGGGGTTTGCTAGAACTGACCACCACCTTGCTTTTGTGAGCATTTTGTAAAAGAGTGAAAAGAAGTGACAAACCAGTGAGGTGTACTTTTCTGCATTCAATACCTTCCTTCTGGACATAATTTTCTGGTTGCCTTGTTCCTGCTCTAATGAACTGTATGTTTCAGTTACTTTTGCAGCTGGTATCAGTTAGTGTAAGCTGCTTCAACAAAGACATTCCCAAGTAAAGATGCCTAAATAAGATAGAAGTGCCTTTCTCTTTCATTTATAGGAGAGCATTCTAGAACAGCAGAGTAGCTCTCTCTACATGTTATTTACTGACCCAAGTTTCTTTAGCCTAATTTCTCTGCATCATTCATATATATGGTGGAAATTAGTTCATTAGCACCACATGCAAAGAAATGGGTAAGAGAGTGTGTGCTGGGCAACCACTGTTCTTTCAAGAATAAAATATGTAAGTTGGTCACATTACTTTCACTCATTCTGTTGGCAAGAACAGGATCACATCTAGCTGCAAAGGAGACTGTAAAAATGTAGTTCCTAGTTGGAGATGCGTATTCCTTGTTAAAACTGGGTGTGGAATGGGGTTTATTGCTACAATGAGGGAGTGAAGAATGGATGTGAGGGCTTTTAGTTGTTTCAGCCACATAGAATAAGAGAGAAGTCAAAGCTCAGCAGGGTGCACCAAAACCGCCGTTCTCTCACTACTGTTCTCTGAGTTGCAGAAACTGAGAACTATCCATTGCCCTAGATAATCCTACTCAAGTCCAATGGTACTTTAAACAACTCTAGGTCTACTTGTAGGTGGGACCTAGAGTGAGTATTGTTGCTACTTTAAGCTCAGTATTTTGAGCTAAGTCAGATTTCCCTACTCTGCTGTCGAGTTTCTAGCATGTCTGGTGCCTGAGGCTGCCTGAGATACGCTAGAACTGGACACACATGGTGCACTCAGCGCTATGTTGTATTGTGGGGGTCATCTACATCGTGCTAGCTTGTTTGGCTTTTCCCAGAGTGGTTATTGAACTTCTATTTTCCAGCAGTGGTGCAAGACACTGGCTTAGAAAGCGGTGTACTGACAAGATAAGAGATAGTTCCTGGCCTAGAAGGGTACATAGTCTGGCACTCTTTTCCAAAGGGAAACAGGCATTTCTCTGAAAACATGCTCTAAGGCAAGAAAATTTTGGGAAACATGCCAGAACTCTAATGCTACTATCCATTCATCATCTAGCAGCATCCCCTCTGCCCGTAGATTTCACCCAAGAAAAGTCTCTAACACTGACCGAAGTCCAGCCCACATCTGAGTTTCTGACAGCGCTTTTCATTTTGTAGTTTGTGTTCTAAATCTACAGCAGCCTCACGCAAAATCTAAATGGCCTCACGCATTTCTGGCTAATTACCTTCTCTGTTGCCTCACAGTGAGGTTTCCAACATCTGCTGGAAAAGACTGCATGGATTATGGTGGAGGCAATGTCATCAGGGCGCAAAGGGTGGGTTTTCTTTTATGTTTGTCATTTAGTTCCTGTAGCCAGTGTTAATCAAGGATTTTCTGTGGAATAGAGCATTTGAGGTACAAAACTGGGTAAGACATGGTTCTAGTTTGAGTTGTTCATCTTGTAGTGGAGGAAGCAGGTCTACTGGAGGAATTACGACATTGTGTGGTCAGCCTGTGAGTAGAGAGAAGTGCAGGAGACTGGAGTGTGATGGGAGTAAAGAAAGAGCATCTGATGTTTGAAGGAGTTGGGGAAGGTCTTAGTGACATTTGCATGGGACCTTAAAGAAAGAATGGACTCACCAAATAGAAGAAGGTGACGGTGGGGCATGGTGGAGTGGAGCGGGCCTCCCACACAGGGAAACACTGTGTTCAAAAGTACTGAAGGTCTGGAAGATCATGGGCTCTTTCTTCCAGCACCAAAAAACAAACAAACAAAAACCTCATCCATGCACTATAAATTATGTTTTTATTGAAATGGAGGCATTGTCAAAACAGCACCCGGGTTATCTGATATGTGAGAATCTGACTCTGAACAGGGCCCTCTCTCCCAGTCAGGCCATGAGGACAAATTTGTGAGAACCCTCTAGGGATATCCATGTTCTGGGTTTTCTTAGCTCCAAAAAAAACCCAAATTTCATTTTTAAAAATTTTATTCTGGTCACTGCCCAGTTTTGGCAGCCACAGTGCAGGAGTAGCCATGGAGTTCAGGGCCATTGTGAGTTATTCATATATTTATTGAAAATTATCTATGTGCACGGCACTGAGGTAGGCAGTGCGGTGACATAATAGTGATTCCCGTTTCCACAGAACTCACATTCTGGACA
Organism: Phyllostomus discolor; assembly: GCF_004126475.2. Lineage (NCBI taxonomy): Eukaryota > Metazoa > Chordata > Mammalia > Chiroptera > Phyllostomidae > Phyllostomus > Phyllostomus discolor. The sequence continues at coordinate 68,313,448 of NC_040906.2, forward strand.
CGGATATTAATTCATCAACCTCCCTAATGCATGTTCATGCGGACAGGGTTGGGGGAAGTGTGGGGTTTAGGCAAAGGGCTCAGAATAGAGTTTGGTCATAGAAGGGAGTGTGATGTGTCCAAGAAGGCCAGATGGGCTGTAGGGGAGAGGGTGAAAGGGACAGAGGTGCGAAATGAGAGATGCAACTGTTCTGTAACTACCAATCTGTGCTTCTTAATCCCTTCACCTTTTTCAGCCATCCCCTCTGCCCTCTTCCGTCTGGCAACCGTCAAAATGTTCTTTGTATTGGGGGTGGGTTGAGGGTAGAAGAGGGCAAAGGGGGGATAGATGGCAAAGGAACGAGACTCGACTTGGGGTGGTGAACACACAATACAGTGTACAGATGATGTATTATAGAATTGTGCACCTGAAACCTATGTAATTTTATTAACCAATATCACCCCAATAAATTCAATAAAATCTTTAAAAAATGTTCTCTGTGCATCTGCTTCTGTTCTTCTTGTTTGTTTATTTTGTAGATTTCACATATAAATGAAATCATCTGGCGTTTGTCTTTTTCTGTCTGACTTATTTCACTCAGCATGACAAATACAGCACAGGGAATATAGTCAATGATATTGTAATAATTGTATACAGTGTCGGATGGGCACCAGACTTGTCAGGGTGATCCCTTCATGAGTTATACAAATGTCTAATCACAGTGTTGTACACCTGAAACTAATATTGTAGGTCAACTGTAATTGAAAAATAAAAAACGACTTAAAAGAAAAAAACAAAGAGAGATATGAGAAGAGAAATGTTGAGACTGTGGCTAGACCATGTTAAAGATCTGGGTCTTTATCTTAAGAGCAATGGGGAAGCCTTGAGACAGGAGCCAGCACAATCTGATTTTGGTTTGGAGGTGATAGCAGGTATTCAACAAGCATTTAGGGATGTTATTAGGTGACTGAATGCATCTGTCTGTAAACTGTGTTATCAAATCATAGAGGAAAACTCCCCCCAGGAAAGAAAAACATGAATTTCTACCTGAAAGCAGTAGCAAATTAGAAAAGAAAATTTTACATAAAAAACGAACTGACCTGTTTCTTCTCTGCAGCAGATTTGGGATCATGGGAGTGGTTTGCCCCAGGCCAAGGTAGGAAGTTGGTGGCTGACTCATTTCTGCCCTGCTCATAAGTGAAACCCATGCCTTCCTTCTGGCTTTCCTGCTTCTCACCCCTGGTGAAGAAGCCGTGCAGATAAAGAGATCAAATTACTCTCCAGCTCTCACTGGAGGTTCTCAAATTGAGAGCTTTGATCGTACCCATCACCTCGGTTCAGTTTCTGTCCTAAGGATACCCAGCATTGCTACCACACCATCCCTCTGTCGGCTTCCAGGGGGATGCAGTCATGTCTTGCTGATCTTCAAGTTCCCAGCCTGGAAAATAGCGCAGAGCAGCCGGCAATTGAAAGCTGTAATTGTTAAATTAGCACTGACAATATTAGCTGAACGATGTAGAGGCAGCAGGGAGGAGACCAGCTGGACCAGTCTCCTCACTTCGTTTTGGAGCAGAGTGGGAAATAGAGCGGCGTAACATTAATGAAAATTGTGGCTATATGGAATGTTTTTGCCAAGAGATTGGCATTTTTTTTAACAGAAATTTCAGAAAGCGAGAGAATACTGAGTAATACGTCAATCAAGGGGTGGGATCTGTCATTTTATGGCAAGTTGAATAGGCCATGGGAATTTTTTACTTCACCTACGCTCACTCTTTTATGAATTATGAAGTATTATTTTTTCCTGGAGCCACCGAGAATTGCAGAGAGGAGGGAAGCTAGTCCATATAGTCATTCTTCTGAATGTCTAGGGTTTTCTGTCTGCCACTTTATCCCTCTCTGTCTGTGTTTCTGTCTGTCCTTCTCACCTTCTTCCTGCTTCCTTGGTAAGAGCCAGTATTCACATGAGTCACAGGATTTTCATGGGGGTGTTTTCTTGGCAGTGGCTTGCGGCAGGTCGGGGCAGTTCAGGAGGGGTTGGTGGGGGTGATGGAGTTAAGAACTCTATTTTGGCAAGAGACCAGACCATTGGGAAGGCCAGTGTGGGGATGGCTGGTGCCCAGGGCACACAGGAAATATGCAGAGTTCAGCAGGGTGGCTGAAGGGTCAGGGTGGTATCAGGCCACGGTGGCCTGGCTCGCATGCCAGCTTCGGCATAAGGAGTAATCAGCCTGGCCAGATGAAACAGGTAGGCAGCCTGGGGGAGGCTGGCATGAAGCTAAGTAGGGCAACAGGAGGCAGGATGCTGGTCTCAGCTCTGCTGGTGGAGACCGGGGTCCCAGGTGGGGTATGAGAGGATCAGGCCAACATCAGGGGCAAGTATTAGGAATGCCAGCCCAGGGGCCCAGGGTACCAGGGCCTCAGGCCATACCCAAAAGAAGAAGCGACTGATGCTTGTATAGCATTGAGTTGTGCCAGGCACCATTCTGAGCACTTTCTTCTCTCAAGGCTTTTCGTCTGCAGAATAATCTTGGGATAGTCCTCATTTTATAAGTAAGGAAATGAAGGCAGAGAAAAGCAGAGTAGCTTGCTGAGTGTTATCTAGCTGGGAAGTGGCACAGCAGGGATTTGTGGGCAGTCTGGCTCCAGGGCCCCTGCTGTATAGTATTCCTGTTTCATTGCCCAGGAGTACCATGCACGCGAATTGCAGTGTGGGGGGTTCCTTGGAGCTGGGCTGTGTAGGCGGTCCTGATCCCATACTACTTCCCTTTAAAAAAAAAGCCGATTCTTCTCTCTGCCTTCTGTGCACCAGGAAATTCCTATGTACCTCTCATTTATTAACTCATTAAGTCCGGAAATATTTTTATCTCAGTGTTACGGATGAGGCCCAGAGACACTCAAGAACATGCCTGCCTAGGTAGTGAGGTTCAAATTCAGACTCAGGGGATGAGTAAGAGGGGAATCAGTCGTCCGTAATGCTTTGTTATGTTTTGTTTTCATTCCTTTGTCAGCCGTGCAGACACCACCGCCTGTCTGAAGCACGTTTCAATGAGGAAACAGGGTTACAATATATGTGCTCGCTGTATCACAGATTTCTAGATGAAAATGAGGGAGTGGATTAGCTCTTGCAGAACCAAGGAGGGAGAGAACCATCTAGCCCACTATAGTCACTTCACAACATTTAAATGAAAACAAAAAGCAAAATAACACCTATAGCTGAATTGGCAACTGAGGACGTTGGGCTTGTGTTCTAATTCACAGAGCCAACGAGAGTCCAAACACAGTCCCTTTGTTCTTCCCTGACCTCTCAGAGTCCTCCTGTAGAACTCATAACTACACGGCTTAGGAAAGTTACATTCCGGAAAAACGTGGGTGGAAATTGGGCAGCAATATTTCTGTTAGCTTCCACATCTACCCCTCTTGTCTTGATCATGCCTGTCTAAAACTCAGAGTGGATTAGCTCCCTCTTGGTTTTTCTCTCCCTCTTCTCCCTCTTTCCAAACACATGGAAAAGAGGGGAAAATGCTTGTCCTTTGCATTCCACCATCAATCCCATTGTTGGCTGTGCCATGAAGCCCAGCCCAGGTAAGGGAAAGGAACTCCATGTCCCTGCATTTGAAGCCAACAGAAACTAATTCAAAGTAATGTTCTCTTGAGATACAGAAGAGAGCTTTCCTGGTTTGTTGAGGACCATACCATTTCTTCTGCTGAACCTCAGGGATCAGCTGAGGCATTTGTCAAATTGCAAGAACAACCTCTCTACCAAGAATCATGTAAAATTTATGGGGTGGGGGGGGGAGTAGTGAGGGGTAAGTGCAGACAACTGCACTTGAACAACAATAAAATAATTTAAAAAAAAGATGTTCTCCATTACTATTTTAAATCTAAACAAATAACAAAGCTATAAGTAAAGTCCTGACTTACAGCAAAAAAAAAAATAAAAATAAAAAGAATCATGTGGAATTTATAGCAGAATCCCATGAGCATGCCTTGTTATAGGGTCTTTTTTGACTGTTGATCATTATGAGATGACTTGAAAGGCAGTGGGTCAGAAACATAGTCAGCAAGCAATCTCAAAATGGGAAAGAGTCATTTTGGGCATGTGACTTTGGGGGCTACTTAGTGTTGAGAGGGAGCGGGTTACTGGCAAACACCGACACAGGGTGACTGCAAGGACTTCATACTTGTTCTCATTGTAACCTCAGGTAGGAGAAGCAGACCATCCTCTCAACCAATCACTTAACTGGAGAACTCTTCAAGTCACACCAAGAGACTGCCAATCCCTTAGTTACTTTTCACCTTTTGCTGCAGTTCAGTGTGATACCCTTGAAACTGGGCTCTTGGGACTTAAACCTGCTGGAATCCTGAGGCCCTTTGACCAAAAGCTGGTGACGTGGAATGTGAAACAGACCCAGACTGCTCCCCGGGCCTCTCACGGGCTTTCAGTCAGCTCTTAGTTCAGAGCATCTTGGGATAGAGATGGTCAGTTCCAGGATCCTCCTGGAGCTTTGAGTTCATTTTTCTGGAAACTCCTCAGAGTTCCTCTGGGGAAGTCCAGTCTGAGTCTCTCACTAGGGTCCCTCTGAATGCGGGATCAGCCTGAGTATGGAATTGAAACCTTACCTAACTTGCAGGTGCAGTGCTTGTTCTGTGTAGACCCAAATGCTAGGGGCTTCCCTAATCTACTGAATTGATTTTTAGTTGTCAGCTTGTGGATGACCAAATGATTTGTGATTCGACAATTCTTAGAAGGAAAGGAGTGGTAATGGTAATAAAAAATAGCCCCTCCGCCCACCCCCACCAAAGAGGCCTCCTTCTGTTTTACCAGATTCCTTCTGGGAACATGTCCACTGCTCCTCATCCCTCATCTTGAAAACCCCATCAAGAAGGGAGTGGGGAGGAACTCTCAACACTAGAAAATTACAGCTTTGAATACAGCAATTTAGCCATTCTGGGTATTAAAATGAGGGCTGCGTTAGGTGACTCTGGGGTTCCCCCCCTCTAGAAATTTGTGACTCTGAGTCCAGTATTTTTCTAAGCTCCCGAGGAGCAGGCTGAGGCAGGCTGCCCCGGTTTCACATCTGCTCTTAGTCCTTGAAGGGTCGGATGAAGGGTTGCAGGGAGTAACCACAGGCTGCTGCGCTTGTTCGAGTGCCTTCCTCCTGACATCCCACCCTGAGTCAGACTCGCTTACTGCATGAATTAGTCTACCACAAAACAAGCCTCCAAGCTTTAAACACTTCCTTTAAACCCTCACATTAGCTGTAGGGAGCACTTCGAGGCAGGGAAATGCAAGGGATTGAGTCATGTGTGGTTTTCTGGTTAGGGGGCAGTTTCTCTCATCTCAGTGAATAATGGAAGTGGACTGCCTTTCCTGCCTCCTCTTCTGCCTCCCCTCTACCTGCCAGTACCTTAGATTTCCATTTAAGATACTCAGGAAATATCTATACTCTCAACTGAGGTGGTAAAGTGAGGAAATGATCTGGAAAATCTAAAGAGAAAAAAGACCCTCTTGCCTCAATTTTCTGTAGATTCTGACTAAAATATCACAACTCTGTATAGTTATAGAGTTCATTAAAATGAGAGAATCCAACACAGGGATTTGAGCTTACAAATCCTTTGACTTGTCCTCTTGCTTCATGGAGGGGAAAGCGGAGGGGCAGCCTGGGAAGGGACTTCCTCCGGGACACACAGTCGTCCACAGGCAGAGCCGGCACCGGCTGTTTTCCTGTGGTGCCCTGCCAGTCGCACCCTTTCTCTTTTGCCCTTCTTCCTCTGTGTCTGCACAGACGGCATCCATCCTCTATGAACCCTCCCATTCTGGGGTTCCAAAGGACAGAGTCTCCTTGCTATTGTTCGTATTTGAAAGTGACTAAGTACGGGTGCCCTTCGGAAGGTATGCGGCTGTGACTGAAAGACACTAAGGGGTCAGTGCAGACTCGGAAGAACTGCGCTCTGCTCGACAGTTATAGTTCTGGTGTTGCTTTTTGTGACTCGGGTTTGTTTCTTTACGAGTTTCAGAGATAGTGGCTAGAAGGACGGACCTCATTTCCTAGGTCCAGAGCCAGCCAGTTAACCCCGTGCTGAGCTCCCATGACCAGCAGCCAGCACCTTCCGGCTGACAAAGCAGGGTTGTCACTGATAAGTGTTTGTGTTGCACTTTAGATTTTTAAAGTTCTTCCTCTGAGTTACTTCTAACCTCAGTTTGGCAGGTGTTAAAACTAAAACCCCTAGAGTGGTGACAGGTCCAGAACTGTCCGACCGATTCGTGGTGAAGCTGGTATTGGACTCAGAGCCTGTGAGTTTCTGGGTCATCGCTTACTCCAATGAGTCATTCAGCTTCTCTAGATTATGTTTTTTTTTGCCCCTCACCAACGTTTTCCCCTGCTCAAATATAGCTGGCTTCTGTTATCGTGAGCTATAGAGCTCTCCTGCTTCAAGGCGGCAGCGCATATTGGTTGACCAGAAAACCCTTTTAAGTGTTTAGGTGAGCTCCAGGGTGGGCCCTGCCCTAGGTCACACCAGGCCGTGGTGTGGTGGCAGCCAGGGGAGGGAGTGGGACCGGTCAATGTGAGTTTTGGGGAAAAGATCCATGCTGTTTGAGGAATATTAAAGGTCTAAATGTTGGAAAGGGGATGAAGGACTTAAGCTAAAACATTGGCTGTTACTTAAAAGCAGTTAAAAAAAATTAAACTGAAGAGGCATTAACATTTTTACATCCAAATGAAGGCTTTTGAGAGCTTTTGGTTTCTTTTTTCACATTTCACTCATTGGGTTAAAGAGGTATTTTCCTGACAGTGAGGCAGAGAATATTGAAAACTTTTCAGTGAGATTATTGAAAACTTTTACAGTATAAATTCCCACAAGAAATCTTACCATCTATTTATTCTATCCATTTTTACCTTATTCCTTTTAAAAAACAACAAACTTTTAAGTGACTTCTTGCCCATTTGACTGAAATTGCATCTGTTAAGTACAGATGTTGGGTGGAGATTAGTATCTGTTTGCCTGTCTTTACACAGTATTCTCTCAGAATAAAATTTCTCCTTTGCTCCCCTACCTCCCTTCAATTGTGAATTTAATTAAGAAGATGAGCAGTCGTGTTGAGAGTATCCAATAGTCTGCCTTTCCAAACGTTCCAAGCAGCCTCTTACATATCGACGTGTTTATGGCAGAGCTATACAGTGCAGGCGAAACAGGAAGCAGCTCTTTGCTGGGGAGGATGCTCCAGTCGCCCTCCACTCTCCCGGGGAACGCTCTTCAGCTGACTGAAGCAGGCAAGCCGAGCCAATCAGAGGCTGCTTTCCTAGCTCAGTCACCAGTCTGTGGTTGAGAAAAGGTTTTGCTTTTTTTATGCTCTGTATTGGGAAGGCAGATAAAATGCCAGGTCTGAACTGCCTCTGGTGATATCCTCAGCCTGTGTGATGTGAATGAATAGCATCTTGCCTGGCAAATCCACAGGAATTGATAAGGCAGGTGCAGTTCTCCACACAGGCCTTTTCTATCTTTTAGCTCTAGCTGTGGCTTCTGTAGCAGTTTTGCTTTTTGCCTTGAAAGAGGTGCTCTGGATTATCAGACCTCCATGTATGACAATTTGTACCTGCATGGAATTGAAGACTCGGAGGCTGTAAGTATTTTCATAGATAGCTGATTCCCTCTCCCCTCCTCTTCCTCCTCCCACTAAACTCACCCCCTCCCCCATTTCTTAGCCAACGCAGGGAACATGGAGCTGAAAGCTAACATCTTTCGGGTGCTTGCTGGCTTCTGTGTCAATGTTCTCTGTATACTTGAGAGTTAACTGAAATAATTCTTTATTATATAACTTCTTGTCTAGCAAAAAAGGAATTAGGATGATAGCAAAGGCAGCTAAGAGAGTACGCTGTTTGGATTTGTACACTGCTTGGTCCACGTTTGATCTCACCAGGGGTAACTGCTCCTTGTAGACTGGTTTAAACTCTTGCAGAAAGTGACTGTGTTTTCCAACAGCAGGGTTCACAGAAAAGGCTCATTCATTATATAATACACATTGTTTATGGAGCAAGCATGAATGGAAGTTCATGCTGTAGCTGTATTATACACTTTCTGGCCAAACAAGCGGTTCGGATCTACTGCTTCTTTGTTAAGGAAATCAGATGCAAAGGTTGTAGTTATACGGCACTCCAGTGCAGAGGCAGGGGGTCGTGTGCCTGCACGCCCCCCTGGGGGACCGGAGCATGCTCACGTGTGTTCTGGCTTAGAGAGCTCGGCTCCTTTCCCTCCACAGGTCAGGCTCATGTCATCTATTAAAATCGGGATGAAAATGGTTTTCTGAAATTTCTAAACTCATACTATCGGAATGCTAGCTTTTGAATATAGGGTAAAGCTGATTACTGAATATTTCTTTTACTATTGCTAGTGTCAGTCCTTTATTTTAGATCAGTTATGTAGAAACCTTGCAAGGTAAAATGATTCGAGGTGGCTGATGGGCACTGCTGTGGGGAGTCAGAACTGTGTGCAAGTGTGATGCCATACATGTTGCTACCTTTGAAACAGGACTGTGTTATATAAGGTTCTCTGGCTCAATCACCAAGTAAACAGACTATAACAAAAAAAACTCCTCTATAATATACGTCAGTGCAGACGTATGTATCAAATGATATACTATCCATGAAAGATAGAAATCCTCTGTTCTGATAAGGCATTTCATTTTTCCTCCCTGTCTATGTGTTAGCTCTAACTCTAACTCTGTTTCTGCAAAGTCTCTCTGCATGTTGCCCAGCATGCTTGTCAATTATCAGACTATCAGTTTACTGCAACGGACCATAGGCTGAAACAGTGCTGGTTGAAATAGCCGAGGTCCACACTTGCAGGTGGGATGGGAGAACATAAAACGCAACTATAGGAGCTCAGTAAACCAGCTTCCCCAGCTGGGTTCCCCAGGAGGCCTGATTATTTCTCACCCCTTCTTTTCACGGCAAGTTATGAAACATATAATGTATTATTGAATTGTAACTTTTTATTTTTGGCCATTGGGTGTTGTATTGCACTTAAGTGGATTGGTTGGAATTATTTTAGAAGCCAGCAACTATGAACAGAGTCGGCTAGGAACTAAAGTATCCAGCACCTCGTTCTCCAGACCTGTATAAATTTCTGATGCACTGGTTCAGAGGGGAGCCATTATAACTATGAAAACATTTTTCTTTCCTTTTGGTCCAGCCTCGTGGGACAGCCGAGTTTTCCTGTAGGGTGGGAAGTGAAGAGTGCAGTGACTTGACTCGGCGGCGGCAGTTGATGGCGGGTAGTGCTAGGTACTGCAGTGCTGTGCTCCTGGTGACTCAGTGGTGGCTCGCAGGCTGAGAGCCTCAGAGCTGCGCACATCTGCGGGGGCGAGGAAGGTGGGAGCCCTGAGGAATGACGAACAGCACTGGGCCACTCCTCGGTGAAAGTACGGGAGGGTTTCGGAAGGGTGGGATTGAAAGCGTGTCACATAAATCAGAGGGAAAGGCAGAGATGTTCGAAGGGGGAGAACTGACTCTGAATGCTTATTTGAGTTTATTTGTTTTTATAAGGACGAATAATGTGATGTGTTACCCAAGATGGTGTGAACAAAGCTTCAAGCCAATGGAGAAGACTAGGCCTAAATAGCTGACCTGGTGAAGTGAAAAATAAAGCCACACCTGGAGTGCCACATCCTCAGCAGCCTTTCTCAGTGCCAATGCATTTATGGCTGTAAGTGTGGGGGTTTGCCCAGGTGGAAGCAAAGCTCTCGGAACAGGTCTGGTGGATAGGCGTGGAGAGGCTTTTCTCAGAGGGCCAGCTGCGGTCCAAGAATACACAGGCACTAAAAGCTGAGTACGGCACTTCCTTAGGGGTTAGGGAGACGTCCGCATCTGTCCTGCCACTCCGTGCTGTTGCAGGCGTCTTTGTGGGGTGCATGGGGTTCAACTTGTGACAAGTGATTACATTTAGTATGTGCACATAGTAAGTTTATAATAAGATCATCTTGCCTAGGGACTATTGTATTCTGCATAAGAATGAAGCAATATTATCTACTGCTAGCACCTTCTTACATCCCTGCAGTATGAGAAAGATTTGGGTACTTTGGTGTGAGGTTTTTCTTAGGAGTCTGGTCTAGAGGTAGATATTATACTTATTGCATCCTAGATTTTTGTTTGTAACCTCTAGTTCATGAATTATACATTTAAAGAAAAGGAAACAAGAGCCGTGCCTCAACATACTTGAGTCTGAGCATTTTAGATTCTTGGGTCCTATGGAACCTTTTGGACAAGTCCCTTCTGCTCTGGTTTCTAGGAAGGCAGTTAAGTGTCAGCACCATAAGAATTACAAGGAAGTATGTAAGATCCTTCAGTGCCCCTACAGCAAGGTCCTGTGTGGGAACAAGAGATTTCATGCCTTATATCACTCGTTTTGTTACCCTGACATGGATAATGGAGTGTGTGCTCCTGGGTGAGTCCGTGTCGAGACCAGGCCAATCATAATGGATCACACACACAGAATCCCACCACACTGTCCTCTGGGAGGGTTACCCCATTCCACCTTCACTGCCCACACTGGGTCGTCATACAGCTCTTGGTGGCCAAGATGTTTGTTACTGGGTGAGCCCCCCAAATACATTGTGTATTTTTTTAATCTGAGTCACAATAGGTTTTGATAGATCTGCTCCCTGGTATACATGTTTTATAAATGGAGTCAATGTGTATTTTGACATTTGTGGAATCATTATCAAAACAGACTTCTTTTTTTCATTTAGTAGGTTTATTACACAAACTATAGGAGGGATCTTCTTAGAGGGATCAATGGAAGAAGCAGATAAGTAGAAAAAATTACCTAAAATCCTCCCAGAATAATCACACTTAACATATTGCTATATATCCTTTCAGACTCCCCAGGCACGTAAATGTCAATATGTCATTTTAAACCTGCTACTGCTTATTGCATTTCTGTGAAATGCTGTTTTCACTTGATAAAATATTGAGCACACTAGTATGAGACTGGCCTGTGCTGGAGATGCTTTGCAAAATTTAAAGCTCCTACATGGACCTTTTGGGATTTTGAGCAATTTCAATAAAATACAAATTTTTACATCCTGTATTTTGTAAAGTAAAGCCAAGGTTATCTTCACACAGAATTGACAGCTGATTTCTCCGATACAATTGCATCTACTTCTTAATGCTTAAATTCTAACATATTTGGAGAGAGAAACCTGGTCTATTTCAGTGGAAAAGATACATAGTTCAAAATTTTTGGCATTTACTAGAGAGGAAAAAATACATTTTTAAGTGTTTTCAGTTCTATAAAAGTAGCCATAATATATTAAACCATTAAAAATCTTGTAGATATTGCTCTGGCCAGGCAGCTCTGTTGGTTGGAGTGTTGTTCTGTGCCCCAAAAGGCTGTGTGTTTTATTACTGGTCAGGACACATACCCAGGTTGCTTGTTCAATCCTGGGGCAGTGCATACGGGGCACAACTGATCATTGTCTCTCTCTTTCCTTCTTCCTCTGTTTCTAAAGTCAATAAAAAACACATATCACCCTGGCTGGCATAGCTCAGTGGATTGAGCACGGGCTGCAAACCAAAGTGTCACAGGTTCGATTCCCAGTCAGGGTACATGCCTGGGTTGCAGGCCATGACCCCCAGCAACCGCACATTGATGTTTCTCTCTCTTTCTCCCTCCCTTCCCTCTCTGAAAATAAATAAATAAAATCTAAAAAAAAAAAATCTGAAAAATTAGGTTAAAAAAAAAAAACCCATAAAACACATATCTTTGGGTGATGATTAAAAAATAATCCCATTAGCCCTGGCTAGCATAGCTCAGTGGATTGAGCACGGGCTGCGAACCAGGCATCACAGGTTTGATTCCCAGTCAGGGCACATGCCTGGGTTGCAGGCCACGGCCCCCAGCAACTGCACATTGATGTTTCGCTCTCTCTCTTTCTCCCTCCCTTCCCTCTCTAAAAATAAATAAATAAAATCTTTTAAAAAAATCCCATTAGCCTTTAAAAAAAAAGAAGTCTTATATAAGTTAAAGCAAAGGTAAATTTTACAAACTATATTGTGTATATACAAAAGCACATATTTATTTATTTATTTATTTTTAATAATAAACATTTTTTAAGATTTTTATTTATTTGTTTTTAGAGAGGGAAGGGAGGGAGAAAGAGAGCGAGAGAGAGAGAAACATCATGTGCGGTTGCTGGGGGGTCATGGCCTGCAACCCAGGCATGTGCCCTGACTGGGAATCGAACCTGTGATGCTTTGGTTCGCAGCCCGCGCTCAATCCACTGTGCTATGCCAGCCAGGGCCAAAAGCACGTATTTAAATTTATATGTAACTCTTTTTTAAGGATAAATATGTTGATTATTTAAACTGTTCATTTTCTATAAGCTGTGTATTTTGGCCCAATTGTCTGTATGCCCATAGGTGTGTACAACTATACACCCTCGTACATTCACACACATTCATATCTACACGTACTCCATGCTTTGCTAATTGATAGTTAATGCTAAGTGGGGGATTTCTGCCCTAGAGTTTTTGGAGAAGGAAAATTAACTGTGTTTGCCATAAAGAAAGATACCCAAGAGGGTTGAAAGGCAACATATCCACAAGAGAATAAAGGATTGCTACTTCCAAAGGTATAATAAAGTTATTTTAAATATGGAGATATGTTCTTGTGCTTGGTAGGGAGGATGAACTGCAAACAGAAGGCTTGGTGTGCTTAGGGACCTTCAGAAAAACACTCTAGGGACAGTAGGGATTAGATTTCTTTTGGAAAAGAAATGTGTTTATGATAGATCAGAGGACCCCTTCTGGGGTCAGGGAGTTTTTCTGGCCTGTTTATAGAGAATGAGTCCTGTTCTGTAGAAGGATCAAAGTGTCAGCATCACTGACCAGAGAGGAAAACCAAATGCTGCTCATGGTCTGTGTAAGAAATTTGACTGAGGAAAAAATCAACTTGTTTTACTCAGCTGAGTGATTTTGGTGTTTGTCCAGAGTCTAGGTAAATGGTGAACAGAAAATTCTCTTTAATCAAAGAGTTCTTAGCAGTGATGGTTTTCTAACAAACACATTGAAATGATTTCTAGATGCAATTGTCATAGAGTTAAGGAGACAAATTCCTTAAATCAGACCAGAACCTGTGAATTGGCCTCTCTGAGGTCAGTCTTGTCACTTTCTTTGTGATTTACAATATCAAGGGAAGTAGGGAAGTGTTAGGTTCAATCCCTGCCTTTCCTCGGGGGTGCCCCATCTCCTTTCCTGCTGGTGTTCTTTTTCCAATGAGATTATGATGTCAGTCAGGATTTTAGAGTATTGTCCTGTGACTCCATAGCTCAGGTCCTGTGACTCAGTGAGCATTACATTATTCTGTCGTGCAAGACATTCTGGGTGAAGGTCAGCAATAACCATGAAAAAATTCTTTTAAGGGTGAAGGTGGGGAGGCATCTCATTGCCTTAGCTGTTCTTTTTCTATCAGAGTTCAGCTTGAATCTTATTCCTATGCAGTGGTTCTTGTTATTCTGTCCACAGTCTCCCTGTAATACCCTTTACTTAGGTAAAGTAAGCCACCTGAGGAGGACAGAGACATAAATGGGTCTGTTATCATTTTTTGTTCCCTCCCTTTCTTCTCCCACTAGTTTTTATAATAATTATCAAGTCATGAGCTCAGATATTCATGAAGCTAAGTTAAAAATTATGCCAAGAAGCTGTATAGATATAAATTCTGTATTGTGATCTAAATTAGGTGGAGTTAGGTGCCTTTAATGTGTTTGCATCAGGCCACACGGACTTTGAAAACAGCAGCAGCTCTGAAAGGCCAGACTGGCAGACACTTCGGGTAAGACCCATGTGAGCTCACCTATTGAGAACAGGGCCCTAGTTGGCCACTGCTTGGTGTGTAAGCTCTAGGGAATTTACAGTTCATATAATATAATGGCAAGCAGATTGGGGGTTTAGGTTTTTATGCCATGGATTTTCAACTTTTTAAGACTTTGACTAGAGTGAGTCCAAGATAAACCTGCGTGGCCATTTTTATAGTGCTTATGGGTTTGCCTAAAGGAAGATGGCCTACATGTCTTGAGTGATCATTTTTGAGATCTAAATAGACCAATACTCGTTCTTACTCTGGATTTATGTATTTTCTTAAAACATAATTGTGTTGTTTCAATAATAAATATTTTTCTCTCATCTTAAATCATGCCACAATGTCAGTACTTCCTACATCCTATTTTTTTTTCTTGTGTTAAATCTAAAACAGGATATTTTGAATTTGCTTTCAGTCTCTTTGTTCAGAGGACATGATCTAAGGGATGCATCTTAACATGAGTATTGAAAACAGTCAGTTATTTAGGAGCTTGATTTTATAGTTTGTGTATGGCTTAGTTCTCTTATTTTGCCTTTTTTATCCTATTACTCCTTAATGTCTCTCTTCTTTTTAGCTTGAGCATCATACAGTAAAATGATTCTGACCTTCACTGTTATTACTCTATTAGCAGATTTGTTGAGAATTTTGGTGAGTGATAAGGTGTTTCTGAATCTTTTTTAACCTCCATAGAACTTTTATCTTCTATTGACCATGTCTATCAACCAGGGAAATAGCTTTTACTTTTTGTACTTTGTATTTTGAAACAATGGTGTGATTAAAAGCAGAGACTCAGTGGAAGATTGCTAGCAATGAAGTCCCAGCTCCCCACTTCCTAACTGGTGGCCCTGGGTACATTTCTTAAATGTTCTGTGCCCTGGTTTCCATAGCCCTGAAGTGTCAGTAATAATGGAACTGTCCTCTTGGGTGGTTTGGAAGATGAAGTGAGTTAACATGCATAAAACCCTTAAAGACAGAAAAGTATTTTCCACTATGGTTATTATACATATAGTGAATGTGCTTACACTTTTATAACTAAACATGCCCCTTCCTCTGTAGGTTTTGATGTTCCTATCAAATTCTTTGGTTTATTTTCAGAGCACTTGCGTGATTTTTGACAGTGGTTTCCAAAAATATTACAGATATTGACAAGTAAAAGAAAGCACTCATCTCCTAAGGCCTTGTCAATAATTTGTTGAATTTTGTTTGAATAGAGTGTAATTTACAGAACACTAGGAGTGGAAAGTCTTGGTCTTTCGCACTTATTAGCAGTTATTTTGCCCAAGACATTTAATTGTTTTAATCCTTTATTTTTCCTCCTGTAAAATGAAGAGATTTGATTTAGGTAATTTCTAAAGTTTTTTTTTTTAAATATCCCAAATTCTGTTCTATTTGCTGATAAGCAGTTTCTTCAGTTGGGATGCCAATGCCACCATGTGACACGTGCTTCCTGAAATGATCAGTTACCATGGTGTCTTGTGCATTCCAAGTAAGATGTTAGTATTTGGACCTTGAACCTCGATGATTGGCCTTTTAAGAATCTTTGAAAGAGGAAAGTGTGTGTGGTGCACATCTCTAAGAGGACTAGATGTTTGAAAAAGGAGACATTTTATTTAAGATTTTTAGCTCTAGAAGCCAAAAAGGATGCTTTGTCTATTGCTCATTTGCTTGCCAATACTCACAATATCCTTCTAGCCCACAGCAATTAGAGTTGGAAATGCTTGAGTCTTATCTCTCAGAAGAAAAAAAAAATCAAAGGCAACTGCTTACTGAGAAGTCAGCTTCCAACTCTTGTCACAGCAGGATAATCGAAGAGAGATATGTCTGCTTTAAATGCCATCTTTTCTTCTTGGCTCAGGTACAAGAAGATGTCTTAGCTATATACAGTAGGAGAGTGTTGGCCAAAAAAAAAGCCTAAATAATTGTTTTATGGTTGTTGTGATGCTTAATCACTAAGAATGCTTATTGGTTGGTGCTTTTTTTTTTTGCTTTACAGTTTATCTTCAGCTCATTATTATTATCTCTTTGGATATACTAAAACAATAATCCATTAGAAAACCTGGGAATATAATAAATTCTAAGAGACATTTATTATTTTCTAAAAAGTCATATATGACATTTGAAAGGAGTAAATGTGCCTAATCTGTTCAATTTTCCTCCATGATAAAGTGAAAGGCCACAAAGATGAGAGAAGCCATCTTTACTTTAGCCCAGTCTCTCAAATATCCACCTTAAATATTGCTTGAATATAGTAAGAGTTGGAGGCAAATATTTATCATCAAGCTAGAAAAATATGGTGAATGTCATGCCAAAATAATTAGAGGGTAAACAAATTTATTCCCCAGTTTATTTCCAGAGTCATTATTGAAACCTTAATATTGTTTAATTTCAAATGATGTCCAGAGATTAGTGTCTTGAGGCTTATTTGATTCACTGGCTCTATTGATCCAAACTATAGAATAAGAACTCATTTATCAGATTTTCAAGTTATCTCACATTTGATGGTGTTCTTAATGCTCAGAATATAGAAGTGGAATTAAGGTGATTTGCTAAAGAAGGGAAGCGCTGAACATTTCCTCATTATCACGATGCACAGGGCCCTCAGTGAAGTGCTAGGATACCGCAGAGTAGAGTGAGCAATAAAACTGCACGGATGTGAAAAGGGTAGGTTGATTTTAGAGTTTAAAAAGAAAAGACTATGTTGGTTGCATTTAATTATTAAGCAAAGTTCACAAATTTGTTGCATAAAACATGACGCATCTTCCTACAGTGCCAATGCTAATTTTTCTATAGTGTGAAAATTTGTGAAGTCATAGACTGTATTTTATCGATCTTAAAGCATATTCCCCCCATTCTAATACATGTGCATCTTAAAACTAATGGTGTGTAATAGTTTTATTGACAGCTTTCTTCCCTCAGTGATACATAATCTAAGGTTGAGTCTTAAAATAATTGGTGTCTTAAATTTGGTGAAATGGGTTTTTTGGGAAAAAAACATCTAAATGATACAAAACTAGATAGTGTGAGAAGTTAGTCCTCCTTTACAACCTCTCAACCTATTTGCCTCCCCACAGGTAGCTGTCTTAACACTGCCTTGGATATCCATTCTGACCTTTTTCTATACATTGACAAACTTGGATATTTAGAAAACACAGTTAAAAATACACATGTCTTATTTGTAGTTTTTAAATATATATAAATAAGGTCATAATAAATATTATTCTGTGACTTGCTTTTTTTACCTAAAAATATACCATGGTTATTTTTCCATATCAGTTTATTCCTTTTAATGAACTGAATGATGCCATGATCTTACAGTGTGGATTTACCATGATGAATTTAGCCCATTGATAGTTTTAGAATATTTCCCATTTTTCAGTTCTGCAGATAAATGCTACAGTTACCATTCCCACATATGAATCTTTGTATACACATGGAGCCATTTCTCTGAAGTAGCTTTCTAGAATCACTGGATTAAAGGGTTAGCTCACTTTTTAAGATTTATATATATTGGTGAGTATTGTAAAACATTTTCATATTAAAAGAAACATAAACCTTTTTTTCCATTGAGAATAAACTAAATTAGTTCAAAATTTTAATGTGAAATATTAGACTTCAAAGAAGTTTTTGATTGTGGGAAGCAGCTTTAGGCTATTGCCCCCAGCATCCATAAGAAGAATTTATTTACTCTCTGTTGTAAAAATTTGGTAACAAAAAGTTGAGAAGTTTCATCCACCAGTCTTTCTTTCATAAATGAGAAAAAATGAGATCCAAAGAAGCTGGGCCACTGTGTGGAACGACCCTGACGATTTCTGGTGGACCTGAGCCTAGAAACCTCCTCACATACCTTTCTAGAGCTCTGTTCTTTTTATGATGCCAAATCCAAGGGTTAGTAAAATTAAAAACTAGAACAAACCACTGAAGGGTGATATAATCATCATATTTCTGTGGTTCTTGCTTGACAGCTTATAAAGCAGTTGGGTGTTGGGGGGAATCTCCAAAAGAGAGACAGATTGCTCTTTGACCTCAATGGGGAGAACTTTATCTACTCGGAATCCAGATTAGAGTCCCACTTGCTTTCGAGCTTTCTTGTTTCCTATTGCTTTCTGATATGGTGTGAATGCCTGAGTCATTGATGAATTAAAATGATACTACATCCACAAAACTTAAATGAACATAAAATCTAGGGAATATCAGAAAGAGGTTTTGTGTTTTAGGGAATTGTTCTTATTATTTGTACGCCGAGCTTAATGACAGTTGCACATTGATGCCACATTTGGCCTTAGTCAGGAGTATTGAAGTTTCTTTTTATTCTGTCTTCCTCATTTTTGATTCATCTCCATGAGCTTCCAATTCTGGAAAACATTTGCATGATTCAGTAGTGATATTTTTAAAAATAAAAAGGATAGCAATATTTGAAAAAAGTAAAAGGAATGGTAAGTTCTGAGTAGAGGGTTGTTGCATCAATCAGAATCCCTACAGAAAACAGATACAATCCTTAACGTAGGACAATTTTAGAGGGTTAGTAAACTTAAAAGGTATTGGGAAGGTGCAAGGAAACCAGAAGGGAGAATGTAATACTAGTCACTGCAGAGCTGTTCCCACCTTAAGTCCAGTGGTACCAGGACAGGGCATGATTACAGGAACCTGGAAGGATGGACCTTTGAGGAGCATGCATCCTTTCCCATGAAGAGATACAGCCCTCCTCCCTGGGGAAGAAGCCAAGGAATAAATACCCCAATCTCATTTCTTTCCTTCACTTTGATCTCTGCTAGGGTGCCGATTGGCCAAAGCTAACCAGAAACCAAAGAGCAGAGCTTATTGGTCAACCACACTGTAGAAGAACAGAGTGGAGAAGGATAGAGGGTGATCTGGAGAGGCAGAGGCGTGCTGGTTTCATCCACACTGTTGATGGGCCCTGTGAGTGTGGTGGTGTCAGCAGATGAAACCATGCATTTTGGAGACGTTCCTAAATCACACCTCTGAAGATGCTAGTACAGCTCTGAAAGAGTTGCTGTTGGTCCTTTTGCACTGAAGATGTGTGTTGGCTTTTCATATGTGAAAATGGTTCCACTATAAATGGTGACTTGGATTTTAATTCCTGTACTGTTCTTATTAATTAAGATTTGGAGTACTTAAAAAAGTTCTTGAAATGGGAGAAAGTAAAAGATTTAAATGTTAGTTTTTTGGAGAAAACTCGAGAAGCTCAGCTATGTGGACTTCTGGGACTGCCCGAAAATACACAAGGGTCTCTGCAGATAATGAGCAGATACAGAAAAGCATGTATCAGACCAACCTGTGGCTCTGCTGTATTTCACTGTCCTGACCAGATCAGAAGAATTCTCCAAATGTCATCATGTCATGATTCCCACCACATAAAACAGTGAGAGGACTGCTGGGAGTAAGGATTAGCTTCCTGAGATTTTATAGTTCCGCTGACAGCGTCCTTATTAAAAATATATCTACTGAGTACGGGATGGAGAGGAATGCTAAGAGAGTGTCTCTTTACAATGCTGAAGGCAGACTTGTGTTGGAAGGTATAGGAAGCCCATGGAAAGTAGTAGCCTGGAATACAGGCCTTGCCATTTTTAATAAAGCTAAACAGACTTTGTCTGTCTCTATTAAAAAGTCAATTTTGACTGGTTGCTGGTTACATGGTGTATAAAATTTGTGAATATCTATCGAACTGTACAGATACATGTGTAAGTTTTTGTATGTGTGTTATACCTCAATT
This sequence comes from Phyllostomus discolor, assembly GCF_004126475.2. Lineage (NCBI taxonomy): Eukaryota > Metazoa > Chordata > Mammalia > Chiroptera > Phyllostomidae > Phyllostomus > Phyllostomus discolor. The sequence continues at coordinate 68,333,015 of NC_040906.2, forward strand.
AGAAAGTTTGGGTCTCTTTTGGGAAAACAAGTATAGCTCATGGGATTCTGGAAACTGGGATTGAGATTTGGAAGGATATAATACAGGCCCTTACTTCCCATTGTTAGTGCTTGTGAAATGTTAGAAGGGAGTGGATTTGTATACTGACTAGAAGCCAGAGTCCTGTGTTCAGAAAGAGCACTGTCCTTGACTGGTGGACCTGTTGACCAAGGACAGGACACATGATTCATCCCTGGGAGATGGGAAGACTGTACCTTCCAGTGCCTGGAGCAGAAGGCTCTCTCATTAGCTGATGCTCAGCTTGGCCTCTTGCTTCCTTCACTGTGCTCCTGGGACAAATCTCTCTAGTGGTGTTCATGTGCCATTTATGGCAGATGCCTCACCTCCCTGAAAACTGCAGCTCTTAAGGTAAGGAGGACTCTGGGGAGTAGATGCTCTCCCTGCCTCCAGTGTTGTCTGCAGAGTCAGAGCCAGGCTGTTCTCAGTGTCAAGAGCCGGTCCTGCTGCTTAGAGAACTGGTGCCCAACAGAGAGCCAGTCCTGATGATACGGGATGAAATGATGATTGCCCTGAGTCTCAGATTGGATTTACTTCAGTAACGCTGTAAGGTTCAGAAGTGTACTTCTGGAAGTGGGCGTGTGTGTGGTATGTGGGCATACACAAACACTCAGTAGAGAGGTCCTGCACAAGTCTTCATGTGTGCAGAGCTGTGTTAAAGCTGAGCTAGCCTACATATGATATGGACATTGCTTAAATGTTTTCATTTGCAAAATATACACATAAAATATTTTTCAGAGTCTGTTTTTTAAATATTATTTTTATTGCCCCAATCCTCAAATTATTGCTAGTGCAGAGGGCTGTGCTGTAAGAAGGCTGTGGTAGATCTTATAATTGAAGTATACAATTACCATTTGTTATTATAGATGCTTTCTTCACCTGTGGCATTTTGAATGGTGTGTGTGTGTATGTGTGTATCAAAGCTATAACATAAAGAACTATGCAAACTATAAAGATATTGTAACAATCAGGATTTTATTAGGACTATATAGTATGTTTATAAATATAGTATTATTTTGTCTTGGTTTTGAAATACACACTGGTATAAAGGTAACTAAAAAAATTGTCACATCCCAAACTTAGTGTGGGTGAATCACCCCCAACATTTTAAGGGGTAGAAAAAGAGAATATAAATAAAGTAGAACAAGGACAAGGAAATGCATAACTTAGCTTCTGTGAATTTTAGATTCATATCCCTTGAATCCCTTTTTAACTAAAACATATTCTGGCTGTAAGATGTGCAACTAGTTGTTAGATTTTTCATTTGAGTGTTGCATTTACATAGAGAAGTTGGCTTTCAAAATGCCGGCCAGCAGCCAATTCAAATACAGAAGATTTGTCTGACTTAGTGACTAGTTTGGTAAGGAGATATCTTGAGGACGTTGTAGGGAAGGCACACACCAAAGACCTTGTACTGGAAACTCAGCCAGAACTTTGTCAGTTGTGATCTACCTGATTCTTAGGTTATTTGAATTTTCAGTTCTTAATTTAGGACTTAAAATATACCTGAAGTCTCACTTCCATGTACTTAATGGAAAACAGATAGTTTTGAAGTTCCAGATTGCCTTCCTGGAGGAAACTGGAGGATATTCAGCAGACTCTGGCTATAAACCATATCATCTCTTTAGAAGTATAAAAAGTGCCTATTATCCCACCAGCATTTGTGTTTTAAGTGACTTTTGAGATCCCCTAGCCAAGGACATTGATAGACTCTGAAATCCTTTCCCAATTTTTCTTATGGGGCCTTCCTCTGGGTCCCAAGTCTCCAAAGAATTATTTCTGTCTGGGGGACAGACCAGACACTGAGAGGTGGTCTTCTTTGTTGTACCTGCACATAAAGACACCCAGCCTCCACTTTCAAGAGCCCTCCACCCTGTTTTCAATCATGCAGTGTATTAGTGTTCTGCAGAATTTATGTGAGGGAAATTATTTGCTATAGGTAACTGAGAGCTGTTGAAGGATTCTTGAACTGGAAATCGGTAGGATCAGCTATGCATGGGTCAGAGTGGAAGATGGATTTTCGAAGAGGGAGAATTCAGGCAGGAAGTCCAATTAGAAAGCTGTTGAAATTGTACAGGTATTAGATGATGGAGACTTCAACTAGGGCAGCAGCAGTGGGAATAGAGAGGAGGAGGTGAAGTGAGAAATATTTGTCGTGAGTGCAGCAGGTTTTATAACTAATTAGCTTGGGAAGGGAGAAGAGTCTGGGCTGAACACCTCCACTCTGGCTTGGGTGCCTGACTGGTTGGGTGGTACGGCTGCTGAGATTGGGAAAGTAGGCCATTTCTTTTGATGCATTTTGAGCTGACTCAGGGGAGCACAGGTTAGAAGCGGGTCCAGGTTTAGAAGGCCTCAGTCCTCCAGTAGTTGAGCTCAATTCCAGCTAAGAAAATGTCTGACTTCATCCAAAGGTGTGAAATAGTTTTGATCTGGAGAGCCAGGACTCTCAGTGACCAGGAATCAACTGCAGAATAATTATGTTCTCACTCTCTTCCTCTGGACCCTGTGCCCATCCTTATGTTATGTCAGATCTGGAAACCATGGAGGGAATATGCTGTGCTCCCCTAGCCTCTGTCCTGAGGAACCTCTCAGCAAAGAAATCTTCTTGTTGGTTTTTAAACATCCCCTGCCTCAGTAAATGAGTGTTACTCCAAGTGACAGCTAGACTACAAAAATGGGTGTTTGGGATATTGCTCAGAGAGTAGCCAGGAGGAAAACTATCTTTAAGTTTTTATTCATATATATACATACACACATACACTCTGGATACTCTGAAAATATTATGATCTTTTACTTTTTATAAGAAAAGAAATATATATTTTCCAGAGTATCTCCTAATTTTGATAGATAAGTTTCTAGCCATTAATTTAGTATGCCCATTGACATCTGTGGAAGAAAATGGGTCCTTAGTCAAATAAGTTTGTAATGACCGCCTCTGCCCCTTCTCAAAGATTCAGAGCACACGGTAGGCCACAAAAATCTCTTAGCATTCTGTAATATAGAAACCAATTAAATTTTGTTTAACCCAAAGTTAGCCAAAACTTATTTGACATCAGAACCTTTTTTTCCTACCTAAGGAATACCTATGAACTACTGAATGAACTAGCATTTTGCAGAATGTGCTTAGGGAAATGCTGGCCTACTTTTTCATACCAGCTTTATTTACTGCGGAGAATCTTGTTATTTTCAATCTATTGAATTTTGTGGGATGGGATGAGGTTAACATTAGATAGATATATATGTTCCTGGGGCCTTCCTCTCTGAGACTTTCATTCAGTTAGTTTGGGATGGAGCTTAGGACTTACATTGTTGATGGACACAACAGGATGGTTTTCAGGTGGATGACTTTGAGAAGTACTGGGTCAAATGATTGTCCTCATCAGCCAAAGTTTGTGACAATGCACAGCACTTACTGGTTCCCCTTCTTTTTGGTCCCTGTCTGTTTGTCCTGTCTCCCTCTGCAGTGGTAAGTGCTTTGAAGCAGGAATGTCTTTCTTAGTCCTCTCCCTCCCCTTGCATAGCCCTGCTTACCTTGTGTGCTTCCCCAGGCAGGGGACTCAGTAAATGGTCACTGGGATGGATCACCATTCAATAACCTTAATTCCTCCAGAAATCAAGAGGGACCTCTGGAATGGTCAGAAATGACTTAATATGATCATTTTGTCAAGGGTTCCCAAGGGACACATATAGATCCATGACCAGCCACACTATCATTATTCTTTTTGAAAAATTAAAACAAATTTTAAAGTGGAGGTTAGCAGGTTTAGGAAATTAAAAGGCCTATATTTTTAAAAGAGTCAGAATGTGATAAGGGAAATTCAGTCTTCTCTCCTTGTATTTCCAGCTGGGCTGTATTGATTATAAACAAATTAGTGACAATATAAGTCTCCCTCCCCCACAACACCCCCACCCCCACTCCTAGATCCTGTTCTTTAAAGTCCATCTCTCTTAACAGTTTGTGTTTTTAAATAACAGCTTTACTGGGGTGTAACTCACATACCATGAAATTCACCCACTTTTTAAAATATATTTTATTGATTATGCTATTACAGTTGTCCCATTTTCCCCCCTTCATTCCCCTCCACCCTGTACACCCTCTCCCACCCACTTCCCCCCCCTTTAGTTCATGTCCATGTGTCATGCTTATAAGTTCTTCAGCTTCTACATTTCTCATACTATTCTTACCCTCCCCCTATTTTCTATTTATGTTCTATGCTACTTATTCTCTGTACCTTTTCCTCCTCTCTCCTCCTCCTACTCGCCTGTTGATAACCCTCCATGTGATCTCCATTTCTGTGGTTCTGTTCCTGTTCTAGTTGTTTGCTTAGTTGCTTTTGGTTTTGCTTTAGGTGTGGTTGTTAATAATTGTGAGTTTGCTGTCCTTTTACTATACATGTTTTTTTTAATCTTCTTTTCTTAGATAAGTCCCTTTAACATTTCATAAAATAAGGGCTTGGTGATGATGAACTCCTTTAACTTGACCTTATCTGAGAAGCACTTTATCTGTCCTTCCATTCTAAATGAGAGCTTTGCTGGATAGAGTAATTTGGGATATAGGTCCTCGTCTTTCATGACTTGGAATACTTCTTTCCAGCCCCTTCTTGCCTGTAAGGTCTCTTTTGAGAAATCAGTTGACAGTCTGATGGGAACTTCTTTGTAGGTTACTGTCCCCTTATCTCTTGGGGATAAGGATTTTCTCCTTCATTTTTTCCTTGGCTAATGTAATTATGATGTGCCTTGGTGTGTTTCTTCTTGGGTCCAACTTCTTTGGGACTCTCTGAGCTTCCTGGACTTCCTGGAAGTCTATTTCCCTTGCCAGATTGGGGAAGTTCTCTTTTATTCTTTGTTCAAATACGTTTTCAACCTGTTGCTCTACCTCTTCCCCTTCTGGTACCCCCATAATTCGGATGTTGGAACATTTAAAGATGTCCTAGAGGTTCCTAAGCTTCTCCTCATTTTTTTGAATTCTTATTTCTCCATTCTTTCCTGCTTGGTTGATTCTGTCTTTCTTCTGCTCCACTCTATTGTTTTGAGTCCCAGTTTCCTTCCCATCACTATTGGTTCTCTATGCATTTTCCTTCATTTCTTTTATGGTAACCAGCATTTTTTCATCTAATTTGTGACCAAAATCAACCAATTCTGTGAGCTTCCTGATCACCAGTGTTTTGAACTGTGCTTCTGATAGATTAGCTATCTCTTGGTCACTCAAAAGGATGAGTTCTGGGACACTGATATGTTCTTCTGTTTGAGCCTTTTTTTTTTTTTTTTTTTTTTTGGTTTGGTCACTCCTGTTACGGTGAGGGGCAGAGCCTTAGGTGTTCACCAGGGCTGGGCACCCCAGTCGCTAGATTGTGACATTGTATGTGAGGGCGGGGGCGGGAGGAGACAATGGTGGTAGCTGCGTTCTCCGTGGGACCTCAGTCCCTTCTCTGGGACCCTGGGTTGTGCACTCTGTCCTGCTCCACAATCGCTGCCTCACTGGGTCTGCCAGCTGCTGCTTGTGTACTCAGGGTCCACCCGCTGTGATCTTGTGCGCCCCAGATGCCTTACGCGCTCCCGGTTGCCTTCTGTGCCCAACTCTCCTGGTTCTCTGTGCCGTGACCCATGCCCGAATGCTTGTCTTTGCCTCTCCTACCGGTCTGGATGAATGGGTCTACTTCAACTTCATGGCTGTCCGACTTCCATTCAGATAAATTTTCTGTCAGTTCTGAGTGTTATTCTGTTTCTAAATTGTTGTTGTTCTAATCTTGGTTGTGCATGGAGGTACGGTGTGTCCACCTATGCCTCCATCTTGCCGGAAGTCCTCGAGAATATTTTCTGAGAAGCAGCCATGTCACCCTGCTCCCGCTGTGGGTTGTTTTCTCCTGGAATGACATGCTGAGGAGTCACACCTGCATTTTGACGATGTGCCTTCAAGGACCTCAGAACAGCCATTTTAATCTGCTTCTACCACAATCACAGGCAGAAGAACCATTGTAGGAGGCTCTCAAGCAGGGATTCAACATCTACAGTAACTTTCAGGCTTCGCGGACATAGGAAGGAGGACTGAAAAATCAAATTTCAACCTGAAAAACCAAAACTTGGAAGGACCAAGTGAACATTTCTATTCCAAGCCATTTTCACATCAGGAGGACACTGCGCGTGCTCAAATTCACCCATTTAAAGTGTACAATTCAGTGGTTGTAGTGCATGCAGAGTTGTGTGATCCTTCCACAATCAATTTTAGAGTGTTTTAATCACCCAGAAAGAAATCATGTGCCCAGCACCAGCCACTCCCATTTCCCCCTCAACTGCCCATCTGTGCATCTGCCTCCTCCAGAGTCCTCAGTCACGGGGAATTGTGCAGTATGTGGCCTTTCATGACTGGCTTCTTTCAGTTAACATAATGTTTTCAGGCTTCATCTGTGTACACATCAGCATTTCATTTCTTTTTTTCCTATATAATAGTCCATTGTATCAATATCACCCAGTTTTTAATTTATTTATTTGTGGACGAATATTTGGGTTGTTTCTGCTTTTTGACTGCTATAAATAATGCTACTATGAACATTTGTATGCAAGTTTGTGTATGCATATGGAACTTAACAGTTTTTGACAATCATATCAAAATGTAGACCATTTTTAATAATTTGAGATATATTAAAGACACGTGGAAAATTGAAGGCATTTTTGCATCTCACTCCAGTGTCCTATATGGCCCTGTCTTAGCTATTTTCTTGTAACCCTGCTCTGGTCAGTATGGCCCTCCTACAGGTGCGAGTGGGCAGTGCTCAACCTCAAGTACAAGAATTTTGGACACCATTACTGCCTCTTCCTGCTCCGCTTTTCAACTCTTATTCTGCTTCTTCCATGAGGCTCTTTCCAGGGTTTTCCAAACTCTTCTGAATTCACACAGTAGCATCCTATCCTACCCCTCACCTGGGCATTAACCGCCTCAGCTTCATATGGCTTCTTCAGTTATTTCATATGCTTGTGTCTCATCTCTGCAAGTATAAGATTCTGAAGGACAAGGATCAAGTGCTGCCATTCTTTTGTGCCTCCCTTCCTTCAACCCCAGCTATCAAGGGTAAGAGAAAGGAATAAGAAAGACATGTAGCACAATGACACAAATTAATATTCAATGAGTGAGTAGATGCTATAGCTCAAAGACTCTGTGGCATTGATGTTCTCAATGCATCATAAAGTAGGGCTGGTTTTCACCACTCAGGAAATGATGAGAGTTATCAATTAAACCAGGTGCAGCTCTGAAATTGCAAGGGACTCATTTAAAGAGTTGCTGGCTTCTCACAGAGTGTGCTGAAAGGCATCCTGTTTGGAAATAATCCTGTATGAACATATATTCTCTTCATTTCTTCTTACTTGTTCTCATTTGCAAGGACACGTTCAGGGACATTGTCTTGGAAATAGGATCTTTGCAACTTCCTCTCTTTTATTTACCAGCTTAGATCATAATTCAGCAACTCTGTCATTATCAGAGCCATTATGTCTGTGAGGGTCATACCTGAAATTTTCGTGACTTCATAGACACGGTCGGCTCTTTGCATAACAACCCTCACCCCCAACACACAGACCTCCTCGTGTCAACCTCTGAAGCCAAGTGGAAGCAACAACAACAACAAAATTATAGAAAATTAGACAAAAAAGTGTAATAATCTGAAGCAGAATAAAGATATATTAGTTTTCCTGGTGCCTGGCAATGAAACTTTCAACCATTTTTCTATAAAACCTACTCTTTAGATATTTCTCTGTGGATGAAACTATTAAATAAATCATCTCAGTTCTTTATGATCTAGTTATGAAGAATTCCATGGAAATAATTCTGCTTAAATGAAATAACTCTATTAATTCATAGCCTTAATTTTTTTGTGATGCTGAAAATAACTGTGGACTAGGATAGTAGCCCTTGGTCACTGCTACCCTGATTTAGAACGAGGGCTGGTCGAGGATTGTAGAGGCAGATTGTACATGGTAGTGAAGCTGCAGCTGTTACATGTTATTCAGGGCCACACTGATTTACCTGGTCACAGTTGTAATAATAGGTAGAACCGTGGTAGATCCCTTCAATAAAAATGTGTCCTTGCATCTCCCCGAGGTCATACATGTAAAGACAGGGTCTACTGGACATCTTCCTTAAGATTTTACTGTGCAAAAATACTGATGTATTTGTTCCATGAATAGATGGAATGTTTCTGTGAAAACATCAGCTTTATAAATTATTTGTAGATTTATCTATTGGTGGCCTTTGTCCAGGGCTAGGAAATAAGTAAAAATGTCTTTAAAGAATTGTTTACAGAAGTATTTTTTCTAAGCATCTAAATGAACAGGTACAGTTAGCCTGTACCTGTGGCACATCCAACACTGTGCCTGGGGTAGTACCTTTTATAAGAGTAACAGAAATAGATGATCCTATTATGAATTAAATCAAGAGGACCAGACCCATTCATATGAAACAACCTGGAGGGGCATAGAATAGTGGGATGGGCTTTATTTTGCAAAAAGCATTGGATTCATCACAGTGCTTGACATTTACTGTTTGGATTTGGAAAAATTATTTACCTTTCTGAGTCTACTTCCTTATCAGTAAAATGGGAGTAATAATATCCTTACCTGGCTACTGTGGTGATGAAATTAATTTAGGTAACATATATAAAGAGCTAACTACAGTTCCTGACACATAATTTAATAAAGTTTAGGTACTATTATTAATTGGAAGAGAGCTTTGGGTGACTGAAAAAAAAGATTCCAGACATTTGGTATAGAGTATATACATAGGAACAAAGGAATTGGAATCATAAAAGACTTTGGAGGTATGGGAAAAGTCAGTATGATTTCAAAAGAGTAATAATATTTAATCCAGACCACTGTGACCATGATAGAAGTTACAATGGCTGAGGGCCAAGGTTGTTCTAAGGGGGCTACATGGATTCTTTCTCTTAATTTTCACAACCTTATGATATACCTTTGTCATCCATTTGCTAGGAATTGAAAATGTGAAATGATATGGCTACTGTCATGAAATTAGTAAATGGTGGAACTAGGATTTGAATCCATGCATATGACTCAGAGCCTCTTCCTAGAACAGAGAAGTGAGGGGTTTGGGCAGCTAGAAAGGAGGGCATGGCAGACCAAAAGAAGAAACAACAGCAAGAGAAAGCATAAGCAAAGTAGTTGTAGACTGGTAAGGATGGAGGCCTGCTGGTCATGGGACACGGCTACGGGACTGAAGTGTTTGGACTGATCAGAAGGCAGAAGGAAGCCTCTATTTCAGAGATAAGGAAACTGCCTCGCAAGGTGGAGCATCCTTTGCACCTGGAGGAATTTTGGGAGCCTGGTGGTCTCTCATTATTGCATCTGCTCCCTTTTTGAATTCCTGCTGATGGTGACTGAGACTTGAAATGTCCATTTCCTGTATCACGGTGAGCTCTCATCTCATCTGAGTCATCCCAACTTTTCTTAAGTTGAAGGCAGAAATTGCATTGTAGTAGACAACCTAATATTTATTTTTTTTTCTCTAAACCTACCCTGTCCTCTCGTCACAAGCCATTAACTCACTCATGCAGCCAGGTCTGAACACTTGAAGACTGTGTTAGCAAAATGATGAGCAAAGCCATAAATTGTTTTTCATCCTTCTCACATGATTCCCTGAAATTTAGCCTCTATTCCCAGGAATATAAACGCTTCAGATAATTTTGAGAAGCAAGGCCAGTGTGTGAACCCACTACATGACCAAACATGCTCTTAGTTCAGCAGGCATTTCCCACCCCACTGTAGTGATCCTTTTTCTGGGAAGGAATCAGGGGGCTGATTTGCATTCTAGTGCAAGTTCCTATCCCCCCTCTTCAAGCCTTAGACCAGCTGCTCTGAGGTCTTTCTGTTTGGGGCCTCTAGACTTCTCAGGCAAATTATTGGCCAATTTTAAATATACCTCGTGCATATTTACATTTCCTTTGTGCTTTCAAGTTTCTGGAGAGTAGGGTCTATTTTGCCACCCTCTGTGGATATCACCTGTCTACAAAAGTGGGGTGTGAGAACAAGGAGGCTCCCCGGTAAGGGGGACCTTCAGAGATATTTTCTAGCCTGTGTTTGCCTTATACTTAGTTTATTTTATACTTAGAGTTATCCAAGAATAGTTACACAACTATGTTTGTTACACAAACAATGACCCCTGGAATCAAATTTCCAGCTTCTTTTCCAATTAATAGGGTTCCACCGAAGGCTTATTGTGAACCATGGACTATTTCAGGGCTGAGCGGTATGTTATTTATGTAGCACAGAGGCAGGACATGGCTGGTGTCCATTCTGATTGGGACACTTATTTATGTGTTTATTCTGATTTGTTAGTATCACACCAGTTATCAAACAATTTGAGTATTACCCTGCACTTTCAGAATACACCATAAGACGTATATCATTTAATTCCCACAAGAGTGAATGACATAGGTGTTATTACCTCTATTTCAGAGATGAGGAAACTGAGGAACAGATAGGATAAATAACCTTCCATGCTGACACAGTCTGTGGCGGAATCCACACTTACACCCAGAGCCTCTAGGCCTGTATTGTGTGCATCTCTACTTTCCAAGCCCTAGAAAGTTCTTGCTCAGTTCTTAGTGTTCCTAAGTAATGTCTTACTGCTTTGTTGACTAGATGAAATCTTTCAGAATGCCTCCTTCACAAAGACTGGGAGAGGGAGGTGTAATTGGCTTCCTTGTGCACAGCACTCCAGCTTTCTCGTAAGTCTCTTTTAATAGGAAGAAACAGAGGCCCAGCTGTGGCAGAAACCAAACACTACAATCTGCAAGCATCTCACAAGCTACTTTCACTGAACCCTTTTGCCCTTGCTTCTGCAATGGGACCTAAGCTTTCTTCCCATACGAGTGTCCCATCTCATCGTTATCCTGATTTATGTCATATCTCATTTCAGCAAAGAGCAAACTGAAAGTGGTTCTCACTGACCCTCCCTGATTCTGTGGGCCCCTCTTAGCATCCTTAAGACAAACTGAAAGATGTGGTCCTCTGTGGCTGTCTGCCAGCACTGGAGGTTGCTCTGGTCAACTCCAGCCTTGCAGCACTTCAGTCATCAGGAGGCTGATTATCGGGGAAGAGGGCTGGAGAAAGAGAAGAGTGAAATTATGCTACTGCGTTAAAAAAAAGTTTTTTTAAATTAAGATGAAATTTACATACCATAAAATTAACTATGTTCAAGTGAATATTTAACTTGCATTTAGTATGTTCATAGTGTTGTATGACCACTACCTCTATTTAGTTTCCAAACATTTTCATCACTCCAGGATAAAACCAGTACCCTTTAAGCAGTTGCTATAGACTTAGTTCCCTGTCCTCCCACCCTTGGCATCCACCAATCTGCTTTCTATTTCTATGAATTTACCTATTCTGGATATTTCACACAAATGGAATCATATAATGTATGGCTTTTTTTGTGTGGCTTCTTTCACTCAGCATGTTTTCGAGATTCATCCATATATATCTACCAATACTTCATTTTTATGGTGGAATAATATTCCGTTACATGGATAAGCCACGTCCATCTGTTGACAGACCCCTTGCACCTTTTGCTGCCTGTAACATTTTTGTTTAAGTATTTATTTGAGTAGCTATTTTCAATTCTTTGGGGTGTATACATAAGAGTGGAATTCCTAGGTCATATGGTTATTCTACAATATGTTTAACCATTTGGGGAACTGCCCAAATGTATTCCACAGGGGCTGAAGCATGGGTCAATCAGTTTTGATACAGATTTTTAGCACAAACATGGAGACAGGAAAGGACATGTGCCTCTGCCTCTGCGGAAAGTCTACACATCTTGAAATAAGACTAAAAATGTACATTTGGATGTCTTCTGTGGACCAGTGTGGAGCAATAAAAAAATATGGCTATATATGTACCCACGCAGAGATTTTTCTTATGTCTCTTTTGGTTCACCTCCCACTGGGATTACTGAGATAACCTCTTCAGTGGGTGCTCTCCCTTTGCTCTGCCGATGTACCTTTCTAATCCTTCCCTTGGAAGTGGCTTGCTCTCAGAATTATTTTTTTAAATGCAAGTCTCACCTTATTACTTACCTATTTAAAATTCTGAAATGGTCCTCCATGGGCTGCAGAGCACATGGCAGATTCTGTTTGCCTTCCCTTCCTTCCCGTCCTCCCTTCACTTCCTGCCCCTTCCATTCACTGACTTACCTTTTATCCTTCCTTCCTTTCCTTCCTTCCTCTTCCTCCTCCTTCCTTCCTTCCTTCCTTCCTTCCTTCCTTCCCTCCCTCCCTCCTTCCTTCCCTTCTTCCTTTTGGAACACAGTACCTTTAGCCCTGGCCTGTGCTGGGGTCCTTGCTTCAGCTTTTCTCCTCTCTCAGGCATCCTTACACTTGGACCACATCACCTACTAGTAGGTCCCCAAGAGGTTCAGGTTCTTACATGACTTCTTTCCTTTGCACACGTTCCCTCCTTTGCCCACAAGCTAACTGTTGCATTTCTTTAAGGCTTAACTCAGACACCATCCTGCCCGAAGTCTCCCACAACTCCTCAGTCTGAACTCTAGGTACTCTCCCCTGTACTTTAATTACTTCTCTATATCTTTTACTAGGCTCCAAGAGGGCAGGGGCCATTACTCCGTTTTGTTCATCTTGTGTCTCAGACACCTGCAATGGTGCTTGGCACAAAGGAGCTCTTTTTTTTAAAAAATATATTTTATTGATTATGCTATTACAGTTGTCCCATTTCCCCCCTTCTCTCCGCTCCACCCTGTACCCCCTCTCCCACCCACGTTCCCCCCCTTTAGTTCATGTCCATGTGTCATACCTGTGAGTTCTTTAGCTTCTACATTTCCCGTACTATTCTTGCCCTCCCCCTATCTATTTTCAGCCTACATTCTATGCTACTTATTCTCTATACCTTTTCCCTCTGTCTCCTCCTCCCACCCCCCTGCTGCTAGCCCTCCATGTGCCCTCCACTTCTGTGGTTCTGTTCCTGTTCTAGTTGTTTACTTAGTTTCGCTTTAGGTGTGGTTGTTAATAATTGGGAGTTTGCTGTCCTTTTACTATACATGTCTTTTCTTTATCTTCTTTTCTTAGATAAGTCCCTTTAGCATTTCATATAATAAGGGCTTGGTGATGATGAACTCCTTTAACTTGACCTTATCTGAGAAGCACTTTATCTGCCCTTCCATTCTGAATGAGAGCTTTGCTGGATAGAGCAATCTGGGATGTAGGTCCTTGTCTTTCATGACTTGGAATATTTCTTTCCAGCCCCTTCTTGCCTGTAAGGTCTCTTGGAGAATCAGCTGACAGTCTGATGGGAACTCCTTTGTAGGTTACTGTCCCCTTATCTACTTGCTGCTTCTAGGATTCTCTCCTTCGTTTTTACCTTGGCTAATGTAATTATGATGTGCCTTGGTGTGTTTCTTCTTGGGTCCAACTTCTTTGGGGCTCTCTGAGCTTCTTGGATTTCTTGGAAGACTGTTCCCTTGCCAGATTGGGGAAGTTCTCCTTTATATTTGTTCAAATAACTTTTCCACTTGTTTGCTCCTCCCCTTCTGGTACCCTATAATCGGATGTTGGAACGTGTTAAAGGTGTCCTGGATGCTCTTAAGCTTTTCCTCGATTTTTTGAATTCTTATTTCATCATGCTTTCCTGCTTGGTTGATTCTATCTTCCTTCTGGTCCACTGTATTGTTTTGAGACTCAGATTCCTTCCTTTCACTATTGGCTCTCCTCCGTATATCTTCCTGCATCTCTTTTATGGTAACCTGAGTCCTTTAATCTAAATTGCGCCCAAAGTCAACCAATTCTGTGAGCTTTCTAATCACCAGTGTTTTGAACTGTGCATCTGATAGACTGGCTATTTCTTGGTTGCTCAAAAGGATGAGTCCTGGGGGACTGATCTGTTCTGTTGGAAACATATCTTATGTCTTTCCCTGTCTCTCCTTTTTTTTTCTCCCGGTCTGGTCGCTCTTGTTATGGTGGGGGGGGCAGAGCCTTAGGCATTCACCGGGGCTGGGAACCCCAGTAGCTAGATTGTGACGTTATATGCGGGGGTGGGGGCGGGGGCGGGAGGGAACAATGGCGGTAGTTCCGTTCTCCTGGGCTCAGACACTTCTTTGGGATCCTGGGCTGCGAGCTCTGCCCTCGTCCACAATCGCTGCCTCAGTGGGTCCCCCAGCCGCAGCTTGCGTACTCAGGGATCACCGCTGCATTCTTGCGCCCCAGATGCCTGTCACGCCGATTTTGCACCAAATTTTCCCCGACCTCTGAGCGCCACCGACCCGTGCCAGCCCCGCGCCCCCCCCCCCCGGCTCGCCGTCCCCTACCAGTCTGGATGTATGGGTCTACTTCAACTTCTTGGCTGTCCGACTTCCATTCAGATAAATCCTCTGTCAGTTCTGAGTGATATTCTATCTGTAAATTATTGTTGTTCTATTCTTGGTTGTGCGAGGAGGTACGGTGCGTCCACCTATTCCTCCATCTTGCCGGAAGTCGACAAAGGAGCTCTTAAAAGAGGTGATAACTGAATGAGTGGCATCCTTTTATGTGAGGCTGACATTTTTCATTTTGTTTTTCTACTACTCGACAGATTATAAGTATCAAATAAATGTTAGCGGAATGAAAGAAAGGGTGGAAAGGAAGAGGAAGGTGCAAACAAGGGAGAAAGAGATAGGAGAACATGAGAAGGACAGGAGGAAAGAAGAAAAACAGGAGAGGCAACAACAAGACAAAAAGATTAAAACAGAGGAGTGGAAAAAAAGAGGCATGGGAGTGAATGAAACTGAGGAAGGCAGGGCATAGTTAGGCCAATGATGCCTAGCTTCAAAAAAATGTAGCCATTTATTCCACAAATTTAAACTTAATACATTAAAACTTGTGCTTGCATATTAGAAGGGCAGAGAGAGGAAGACTGAAGGAGTGGAGGGCTTCAAGTCTTGGAAGGAGTGCCTCCCAATCCCATGCCATTCCACCCCATTTCAACTACATCTGCACTGTGACCAGGGGCAGGAGAACTAGCAGTTTTCAAATCTTGGAGGGTATAAGGCACTTGGCAAGAATAGCTGTTTCCATTAGTCCATCATTCTTAATCTGTTTTGGGGTACCTCTGGGTCAGAGCGCATAAAGGGACACTGGAGATTGCAGTGGAAGTGGCTGTCTTCTGCCCAGCCTAAGCTCCTGTCTTTTGCTTACACAGCACATATTACATAATCACAAGCAGCTGCTAGGTGATGCCACTACCTTCTGGCTCTGTAGCTAAACAGAAAAGGAGCGCTGGTGTGGGGCTAGAAGACTTCTTAAATTCAGGTGGCTACAGAGAAATGACACCAGGTTCATTCCTAGTTTCTTGTAAGGGATTTCTTAGCAGCCAATCGAAGTGTGATAAATGCACTAATGACACTGTCATTCAAACCCCCATTGCTTTTTGCATGCCAAAACCTGAAGGCCTCTGAGTGAGTCATTGGCCTCCTAGAGTCATGAACTCTAAGTGGAGCATCAGGATGCCCTCACCTACCTTGGGCAGCCCCAGTCAAGAATAGACTCCTCAGTATATGACTTCTGTACTCTCCTTTAGTGGCCTTTTCTTCCCCTTTGAAGGCTACTGCTGCTTGTTTCTATAAACCAGGCACTAGTCAGCCAGCAAATTGGCATTCTTGTAGCAGTGGTTAAACCTGATCTCATAGATCTCTCTGCTGAGCCCTGCTGGGGTAGGTGCCTGCAGGAAGTGCCGAGCAGCCTCAGAGAAGGCGTGTTGCTGGCAGTTCTCACTCCCAATAAGCAGCCTCTGCTGGCAGAGCCAGAAGACCTCACAGCTTTTTGCAAATCAAAGAACTTTCTCCTTATAAAGGGAGCCCTGCAGTAAATGCTTCCAGAAGCACCTTTGGTCATTCAGGAACCATCTCTAAATTTGTTTAGTCTACATGTGATCCAGAACCCCTACTGCTGTGATTCTCAAGAATAGTCCACAGGCCACTGTGGTAGAATCACCTGGCAACCTGGTTCGGAATGTGGTTTCTGGAACCCCATTCAGGATCTGCTGGGGGAAGCAAGGAGCACTATCTTTAAAAAGTACCCTGGGGGAGGGGTTCTTTGCTCACTCAAGTGCCAGAACCACAGTTTTGCAGGTTGACAGAGCAGTGTATCTTGACAGGCAAGCTGCAGGCATCTGCTCTTTACATACGTGCAGAGCTCCTTCCCTGTTGTCTCCCCTAGGAGACCCCGTGGTCCAGGTGACTCGACCAACTAGGCGTTATCTGCAGAGGCCTCATCTGAAAATCTGATGTAATTCATTCTTTTCAGTTGGGTTGCTTTTTCTGACGATTGCTCTTTTCTTCACATTGGCCACATACAGAATGTTTTTCATCTGGTGTCTCTCCTTGGGGGATTGGACTGAAATCAGATCTCAGGCTGTGAGCACATGTCACACCACGATTTGTGGCACAGGGCACCAGGATTTACTGGGATTTTGTTTTCTACAGGATGCAGAGCTGCCATAGTCATTCAGGGTCATATTGTCACTTCTATAATGATCTAGAGAAGTTCCTTATAACTCTGATAAAGTACCCTTCAGCTAGGAATGGATTCTGCTAAGATTGTATGGGAGAAATAGCGTATATCTGGAACTGTTGTTTCTTTTGTTCATTCCCCCTCCCTGTTTGGCATGCTGGACCTCTTTCTACCCTGTTTGGCCCAATGCCCTTCTGAGCACTTGGCTGGTCAGAACACATCCTGAAGCTCTGATCTTTTTCTGACTGCTGATTACCCATGAGAACTTACCTATCATGTGGCTCATGTTCTCAGAATTTTGCTAGCTAAATTGATGATCTAGTGGTAAAGTATTAAGGAATGCTGATGGTTTAAACAGATGCAACCATTCTCTGATAACATTTGCATCTCAGTAACAACTGTTAGTGAAATGAATGATTAGGAATTTAAGGCCCCTTAGCAAGACCCATCCAGGTTTGCCTGGGCCTGACTTGTGTCCTGGGAAACACCTCAGTCCCAGGCAAAAGGTTAGTTACTCAAGCCTACTTGGGGACCTGTTTTATCATAATAACAGTAGCAGCAGCAATAGCAATAATAATAGCTATTAGTTATGAGGTCCTGTGTGCTAGGTATTATTCTGACTTCTTTACACATATGAACTTGTTTATTTTTCTCAACAACCCCATGGCTGTGTATGATCATTTCCCTCATTTTGTAGATGGGTAGACTGAAGTACAGACACACTTGCCCAAGTTCATGCTACAGAGGAGGCTTTCTGGAATTCCTTAAGGTTGCCATGTGCCTGCCTGCCTTACTTCTGTGTAAGGCCACCCTGCAAGAGATAGTCCTGGCATAAAATTGTCTTCAGAACCTCAGTATTTTTTCTTATTCCAGGTGGCTTTCCTGGTGATGAACTTTTGCTTTTGTGGGAAAGTTGAGAAGTCATTTTAACGAATACATTGAGGCACCTGCAGACAGTTTCTTGGTGTTTGCAGTCTCTGTTAGTTGAATTTCCAATAAATATTGAACTTCATCCCACTGAGTGACTGAAACCCTGGGTGAAGATATTAAATAATTCCCAAGTTATCAACGATGGAGCCAGAAGCAAGATCTGAAAGAGCCTATGATCTGTGTATTAGTCTGCTTGACCTGCCATAACCAACCAAATACCACAACAGAAATTTATTTTCTCACAGCTTTGGACGCTGGAAATTCAAGGTCAAGGTGCTGTCAGGTTTGGTTTCTTGCAAGGACTCTCTTCCTAACTTGCAAAAGGCTTCCTTCCCACTGTGTCCTTACATGGCCTTTCCTCTGTGTGTGTTTCTTGAGCCTCTTCTTTTTCTTATAAGGACACCGGTCGTATTGGATTAGGGCCCTACCCTTGTGACCTCATTTAACCTTAACTACCTCCTGTGGCCTTATCTCCAAGTACAGTTACAGCAGGGCTTAATACTTCCACATATAAACTATAGAACACACAGTTTAGTCCATAACAGCGTGGAAGGCAGAACTTCCTACTTTAGGTCTTGGTTCTGCCACTGATTTGTCTCATGGGTAAGAGATGATTTGGGCTCCTTAAATTGGTCATTCTGCACAGTAATGTGATAAAAATGGTTCCATCTAGTGGGGCATGTAGTGTCGTCTAACTTGGGCTCATCTTGCTTATGCTTAGTTTCCCCAAACCCATAACTTGGACTTCAGGTTGTTGTTGTTGAGTGTGCATGTGTGTGTCTAACTGGTACGTATGTCCATACAACATAAAATGATTATCACACAGGAAAGCTCTATGGGAGTAGAGCTATTGTTGTGTGACAAAACGAGTGGCTCTTCTGCCATACTTGCTGCTTCTACTTTTGGTGACTTTGGACCCTGGACCCTGAAGACAGCTGTTTGGCACAGTTGCTGCCATCCTGGATATCTCTGCATCACTGGCTACGTCGTCTAGGGTTTTCTACCCCTTTGATCCCTCCTACATCACCTTTGCTGTCTTCTTTTCCACCTCAGAATCCCTAACATGTGCTGTTTCCTAAGTTATATTTAGTCTTTGATTTTTTCTCTTACTTTCTTCCTTGTAGAGTTCCTCTATTTCACATCTTTATTGCAATAAATCTCAACTCTTTGTCTCAGACTTAACTTCCAGGTTCTAGTACCACAGCTCCAATTGCCTACCAGGTATTTCCATTTTTGTATCTTACCATTTTAGTTCCAGTGCCCCTGAATAAGCTTATGCCTTCATCTCATCTCCTGGAGGTAGCTAATGGCTAAATCCTGACAGCTTTTCATGTGTTAGGTATTATGTTACTTCTTTCTCATACCTGTTAATAGTGACCCAGTCTAGACATTGTTGTCTTTGTCTAATAACTGGATTACTGCCACAGCCTCATTTCTGAGTTTCTGGGTTCTAGCCTTTCTTCTTTGTTCCATTACATATGCTCCTGCTAGATCCATCTTCAGTTACAACTTCTACCAGGTCTCTCTCCTGCTTAATATTTGACTCTCTTTTTGTTGTCCTCCAAATTAGACCTGAAAAACTCTTACTTTGACCTCTGCTACATTCTAAATCTCTTGGAATCACAGATATTCCACACTGAAAAAAACCTTAGAAAGCTTAATCCTGTATCTGATAACTAGTGTCTCACACGGGCTATCACTCAGGAACAGTTTTAACAAGTTTAGTGACAGACCACTTCTGGAAGCACATTCTCTTTTCCCATACTTTAATTGTCAGAGAGTCTTTCTCAAATACAAGTGAAATCAGAGTTTCTCTAATGATTGTTCAGTAGCCTTGGTTTTGCCCTTTTTTCATCTGCTAGCCTTTAAATATTTGTTCAAGGTTACCATGTATTACTATCCCCAAATGACACATGACCAGTTTATTCACATGATCCTCAAAAATCCCTTACTCTCCTGGTTGTCTTCTGGAGGCCCTCCTGGTTGACTCTGCTCCCCCTAACTTGGGGCACCTAGAACTGAACCTCATATTAGCTTTGAGGAGTAGTGTGCTGACATGGTGAATATCAACTTTATAGCTAATTAAAACCACAACCCCTTTTAATTATTACTTGTACTACTTTTAAGTCATATCTGTCACAACTGTACTTGGGAGCTTTTCCCCTCTGAGAAATCAGCATATTTATCTAGATTAAATTTCATCTTGTTCAATCTGGCCATCATTTTAGCTGCAAGAATTCTTTATGGATTTTCCATCTGTCATCCAGTATATGAATGTTCTCTTCCAGTATCATGGTCAACTGTAAATTTGGCCATCAGTACCATTTATGTTTTTTTTTAATGGCTCAAATATGGTATAAGTTTATTTTTTGCTCATCTAATAATACTGGGCAGGTGAAGTCATTGGTGGGGCTGCCATATGTTTTCGGTTATTCAGGGCTCCAGGCTTATGTCATCTTTTAAAAAAATTATATTTTATTGATTATACCATTACAGTTGTCTGAATTTTTCCCCATTGCCTCCCTCTACCTGGCACCCCTCTTCCTCAGACAATCTGCACACTTTCGTTCATGTCCATGGGTTATGCATATTGGTTCTTTGGTTCCATTTCCTATACTATACTTTACATCCCCATGGCTATTTTCTAACTACCTATTTGTTCTTCCTAATTACCTCACCTCCTCACCCATTCCCCCATACTCTCCCAGTGGACAACCTTCAAAACTCTCTCCATATCCATGATTCTGGCTGTGTTCTTCTTGTTTGCTTAGTTTTTAACATTTTTTTTTAGTTTAATTGTTGATAGGTACGTATTTGTTGCCATTTTGTTGTTCACAGTTTTGATCTTTTTCCTAAATAAGTCCCTTTAACATTTCATATAATAATGATTTGGCGAGGATAAAGTTCTTTAGTTTTTTCCTTGTCTGGGAAGCATTTTATCTGCCCTTTGCTTTTAAATGACAGCTTTATTGGGTAGAGCAATCTTGGCTATAGGTCCCTGTTTTTCATGACTTTGAATATTTCTTGCCAATGCCTTCTAGCCTGCAAAGTTTCTTTTGAGAAATCAGCTGACAGTCTTATGGGAACTCCCCTGTGAGTAACTAACTGCTTTTCTCTTGCTGAATTTAAGATTCTGTCTTTATCTTTGACCTTTGGCACTTTAATTATGATATATCTTGGAGTGGGCCTCTTTACATCCATATTGTTTGGGACTCTCTGTGCTTCCTGGACTTGTATGTTTATTTCCTTCACCAAATTAAGGAAGTTTTCTTTCATTATTTTTTCAAATAGATTTCCAGTTTCTTGCTCTGGTATGCCTATGATGCAAATGTTGGAACACCTGAAGTTGTCCCAGAGGGTCCTTAAACTCTCCTCATATTTTTGGATTCTTTTTTTTTCCTTGTGGTTCTGATGGCTTGTTTTTTGCTTCCTTATGTTCCAGTCATTGATTTGATTCTCAACTTCATCCATTCTACTGGTGTTTCCTTGTAAACTGTGCTTTATTTCAATTAGTGTATCCTTCATTTATGACGGGATCCTTTTTTATGATATTGAGGTCCTCACTAAGTTCTCTGAGCATCCTTTTAACTAGTGTCTTGTACTCTGCATCTGATAGATTGCTTAGCTCTATTTTGTTTAGTTCTTTTTTGGAGTTTTGATCTGTTGTTTCATTTGGGCTATATTTCTTTGTCTCCTCATTTTGGCTACCTCCCTATGATGTTTGTTTCTATGTATTAGGTAGAGCTGCTATGACTTGGCAGCGTGGCCTAATGTAGTAGGTGTCCTGTAGAGTTCAGTGGTACAGTCTCCCCTATCACCCACACTGGGTACTCAAAGTGTACCCTTCATGTAGGTGGAGTACACCCTCCTCTTGTAGTTGAAACCTGACTGCGGTTAGCAGGTCAATGGGAGGGATTTAGCTAGGCCAGTCAGCTGTAAGGACTGGCTGTGACTGCTGATCACAAATCTCCGCCCTTTGTGAAGGATCAGCTGTGCAGGGGCAGTGTGGTGGTGCTCTGATGCGGACTGTAGGTCTGTAGCTGTCCACTGGGTGCCCAGGCTCTGTGGTTTCCCAGGTGGTACAGGCTAAGGTCAGCCTCCAAATGTTTCTGCCCAGAGCCACCTTGCCTGAGCTATAAATCAATGTGAGATGGCTACTACTTATTCTGGGTTTGGAGATTCCCAGGCAAAGCCAAGCTGAATCTAGACTGGCTGCTGCTAGTGCCAGTTCTAGGGCCACTTAGCAAGAGGCACAGAGGCTGGGAGCTCAATGAGGCCAGTTTTTGCTTGTTTGAGAAGATTTAGGAAGTTGAGAAGCATGAGCCAAGACCAGCCATTCATATGGAAAAGGTGCTGTTAACAGTTTGCATGGGAAAGTAAGTTGGGTGGGAGGAAGTCTCTGGGGATCTCCAGAGCAGGGCAAATGGTGTTAGCAAGGTTGATGGAGTTTTAGTAATGGCACCCACATGCTGGTTCCATGGCTCTGTGGGTAAAGGGATCAGAAAAAGGACAGTGACCTTTGCCTGCCTTTCTGTCTGAGAGAAAGCTGTCCCCCAGATCTTGCCTTGATGCTAGATACTTTAGTTCCTCCCTGTATGTCACTGGGCCTTTCAAGCTGCTACCTTTGTTCTGGAGCTCAGAGGGAGTCAGTCTGAATAAGTCCATGTGTGGGTTCTTTAAGAGGAGCTACGTGGGACTCCAGAAGTTTTGTCCACTGACTCAATCCCTGCTCGTTTTTGCAGCCAGAAGTTATAGGGACTTATCTTCCTGGCACTCAAACCCTGGGCTGGGGTGTTACATGTAGGGCAGGAACTCCTCACTCCCAAGGTATCCCTCCCAATTTTTATCTACTACATGTGGGTGTGGGACCAGCCTGTTCTGCATCTCCACACCCACTAGCAGTGTGGATGGATGTGTTTTCTTTAACTCCACAGTTGTCTTATTTCCATTCAACTCAGTTTCTGATGGTTTCTGAATGATGCTTATTCTATAGTTTAGTTATAATTTTGATGTGGTTGTGAGGAGGTGAGCTGTGTTTACCTACACCTTCATCTTGACCCCAAGTTGCCACTTATGTCTTTAGCCACACTTCTGGTAATGACATTTGGGGAAGAACACCTTTTGGAACCTGCAGCACAGCACTAGAAACCACCCTCCTGCCTGGTATCTGAAACATTAACTGACATCTTATGATTATTCAGACACTTGTGAATCCATGTAACTATGCCACAGTCCTGTATTTTTCCAGCTTGTGACTACTCTGTCAATGGCTTGATGAATTCTACCTAGCATTTTTTTCATAGTCACAATAGAAGAGAAGAGCATTGAAAACAAGGTGGATACCTTACCGTCCATCATCCATGCCATGCTCAGGGTCACTTTCTGGTTTCCTTTTATATTCTTCCTGCCTGAAAGCACTCATGTGCGCACGCTCGCTCGCGTGCGCGCTCTCTCTCTCTCTCTCTCTCTCTCTCTCTCTCCCTCTCTCTCTCTCTCTCTCCTCCCCTCTCTTTCACCTTTTACTTATATCCCTAATACTCTTTCACGGCCAGAACAGTTCTTCCTCCTCCAAAAAGCCAGCACCCATCTTGTCTCCAATAATTTCAGGCATTCATTTTTGCTCTGTAAGGCAATTTAGCCCCTAACCTTCAGGTGCATGGTGTATTACCTGTACACCCAGAATGAATCACACACTTGGGAAATATTAGTTGGAGGAGTGAAAGTTAGTCCTCATCTTGATCAGGCCATAACCATAAGCTTCTTGAGGGGACCTGCTAGTCTAACAATCACTCTATTTTTATTGAGGTAGAATTCATATAACAAAATGAACCACTTTAAAGTGAACAGATTGGTGCTTACAATTCCTTTAAACTCCCTCACAATGCATGACACACAACTGGGCATACAGAAATGCTCAAGTAGGCATTTGCTAACAACACCTGATGTAATAATCTATCGGTTTCCTCCATAATCATGCTGTGACTAATGACTAATTGCCCAGATCCTTTGAAATGGATTTATAAACATAGCCAGTGTTTTATTTTTGGAAACTCTAAGTTGTGGACTAAAGGAAGCTTTATTCTGAAAATATTAGACTCTCCCATGCTGTTATTTAGGAGACAAAGAATTCTTCTGGATGAGCAAGTAGCACTTAGAAAGTAGATTTCTATTTAGTACCTCCAAGGAAATATATAAAATGAACCCAGACAGACCAGGGGTGATTTGGAAAGAGAGACACTGCTCCAGCTGCCTTCTTAGTCCATGTTGACTGCCCAAAATAAAGATGTCATATGTCATAGTTATGGGGACAGTAATGAAATAATTTATTTACACATCTCTCTCCTAAGATCCTTTATCATAATGCCACCATTAGGAACACAGGCATTTGGCATAGTTATTTGATCCCCAATTTAATTGTTAATACCACATAACCCTCCCTTGTCTTCTTTAATACTTTATGGTTGACAAAAGATTTCCCCTTCAAGAATTCACTGAGTTAGGTGGTAGTATATCGTGCCTACTTTGCAGATGAAGTGGAGACTCAGATAGGATAAATATCTTGCCTGAAGCCCAGCAGTTAGTAAATGCTGAGTCTGAGAACCTTCAATTCCAGCCTTCACCTCCCAAGTCTTTGGGTGTCCCCAAGGCACTCCGAGCCCTCAGATTTGCCCCAAGTGGTAAGGAGTCAGTGGTCAGAAATCTGGCCTCCTATTCTAGAATGCTGTTTTGGGAAAGCAATTTAGTTGAAACTTTCCTCAGCACTAATACCATTTGACCCATGTCTATGCTTTCTCTCTTCTGGTGCCACTTTCTGTCCAAATCCTATTCAAATGCAGAGACTTCTTTTGAGGGAGGTTCTTGAGATCTTATAGCTTAGTTGTAATTTTGACCAGTGTCATGCTGTAAGGTTTAAGGTCAGCACCTTGGGCTTCACATCTGGCATGTGTAGAGTAAGGACTGAGAACAATATTTGTTAACAAATTTCACAGTATCCAATAAGAACCATTCCTCCTAAGAGAAAACTGGATTCCTTTGCTTGTTAACTTTCTTGTGCATATATGTCCACATTAATACTGCCAATCATGTAGATAAGTAAGGGATCCTTACTTGGGCAAATTGGATTAGGCAGGAACAATTTTTTTGTTGAACCAATTTTTAAAACCAGCAGGAGTGTAATTTAGGTGTAGAACAAATTATTTGATACAAAAGTTGATGCAGTTCTCAGCCATTCCTATCTAAGAGGCTAGGCTTTTTTACTTTAACAACTGAATTGAATGAAGTCAGTGAAAGATTATTTTTTCTTATTTGCTTCTTAAATCTTTACATTTTATTGTATTTTTTTTCTTTCACCAAGAACTGTTATGTCGTAACTGGGTGAGTTTCACCATTGTCTAGCCCCATCGATATTCTTTGGTAGTGGAGCCTGCTGGTCAGTGCCCTGGGTCACTGAGAAGAGGGTTACTCAGATGGAGCAGTTGGGAGGGGGCTCAGCACATCAGGGCATGGGCAGTTACTTTGGGTGGCTAACTCCCAGGTGAGGTGCCCTGGGAGTGGCAGCTCCTTACCTGCCAGAGACAAGAGTTCAGCCCAAGGGACCCATGGTGACCACATAAATGGTAATGAATGATGCTTCATATGGAGGCTTCCAGACTGTGTCGTTTGTTCAAGGAGAGTCCTCGGCCATTTCCATTTATTTCCCGTGGATCCTCAGGCCTGATCCCCTTGTCTTAGATCTCTTGCAAACCTCCTCTCAGGTCAGGCCCCATGTTTCCCAGCCCTCCTTTCCACCCTCAAATCCAGGTGGCCATCTGGAACCTTTGGCCTTCTCCCTGAAGAGCTTCCCTTTGATTCTCCAGGGCACTTTCTTCGCTCAGCCAGATCCACTACTTCGAAAAAAGCATTTTGGCTTTCAAAGCTGTTATTTCTCATGCAAGTTTTTTTAATCTATTTGGGAATTCAGAACTGAGTATAGGCTCATTTTTCTCACTGTATTCCTGCTCTTTGGATGCCAGTCTTAATTCTCCTTGAGGCAATGTGGATGCTGCTGACTGAGGGGAAAGGGCTCCAATATGGAAGGGCATTTAAAAAAAAAGGTTAATCTCTTGAAACAGTATATGGTAATTGTTTTTTTTTTAATTCTCTTAGGAATAACCTGGGAAAGTATTATGTCTACTTTATAGACAAAGAGATGAGCTATAAGGAGGGCCACCAAGGGTCTCAAAGCAAAGCTCAGAAGGCATCTAGGTATCCTGGTTCGAGATTCTGCTCTCACTGGAAAACATGGCCAGTTCTCATCTTTGGTTCCTCCCATTGTTTTTACCAGCATTGGGCATCTGACACTGTGTTGCTATGTTACTGTCCCTTCCCTCAGATATTCCCAATGCAGAAAGAAATCCCGATTATGCTTAATTATGTGTGGGGGAGAGAAAGAGTGATGGTTCAACCTTACTCATACTAACATTTTTTGTAATCTTTTTTTATCTCACTGATATTCTGACATCCAGATAAAACTCTGAAATGATAGGAAAGGCCTTAACATACAGAAATCTAACATAAAGTAAATGTATGTAAAAATGGTCTGAATTTCTAAGCACCAATAAATGATACCCTGTGCTCATGCATACCCAAGGGAGCAGATACCATTCCTTGTTAGCCTCCCCTCTTCACTCAGACACGGTGCCATTCTGGGGAGACACAGATGAGAAGTAAAACTTCAACTGGGGAGGGTTTTTTTATAACCAGTCAGAGGCTACTTATTTGGCTACAAGATTTAAAAATGCTCTATCTTATCATCCTTCTAAAAAGCAGGTGCAAAATATGTAGCTATAAAAGAAGAAATAACAGTTAAGAATGGTTTGAATCATCTTCCAATATATTCTGGAAAAACTAAGATACCTTCTGCATGTCCATGTCTGCTGAACAGAGCTGACGTGGTTGTCCAGGAGGCCATGTTAGCACATTTGTGTACTTTGAGAGAAAACCTCAGCCAAGACTTTTAGTCTCTTTACTTACTCACATCTGCTGAGAATGTGCTAGAATTTCTTTAAATCAAGGGCAGCGTGTTTATTCCCATTTCTGGAACAAAAAGACTGTCCTCTGATAGTTGAGTAACTCATGTATATCTGACTTGCCCTGTGGGAGCTCAGGGTATTAGAATAGAACCCATGGATAGGAGTCTCAGGGAGGCAGATTTTTATAAAACATAAGAATAAAATGTTAGAACTTTATGAAAATTGAATGGGTATATCCCCCAGATCTGTAGATGTTCAAGCAGAGACTGGAAGACCACTTGGCATTTATTTTTTACATGGACTTCAATCTTAAATTGGCAAATGAACTAGATCCTCCATAAGAAGTCTTCCAACCTTGAAGTGAGATGATCCCGTTTGTCAGTTGGAAGTCAAACTTTGGAATTTGACCATTATTACATCAGTGGTCATTTAGCAATCACCAAATATGGCACCATGATGTAAGATTCCATTGCTCATTGCAAATTCTACAGGTCCTGGTATAATCACTGTCTACAGAACAGGGGACCATGAATGATCCCTGGGATAATATTCCAAGACTACAGAGGGAAAGATGATGCACTGATTCCTTAGAAGATGTTTAAGTTTTTATTTGGGCTTCTGAGCTGGTACCATTCCAGAATATCCTGTTTTCTCCATAGTATGCAAAAGTACATAGAAAATTGAAATAAACTCAGAAAGCTTTCCTTTCTTTGGAGGGGCCTGGTATCTTAGATCCCTTCTCTTCCATCTCCAGGTTTTTCACTAACTCTCTGGTAGTTGGGAAGTAATCTCTGAGTTGATAGCTGAAAAAGGCTTAATGTAGTTAGTGCTCCTCCCAGAGGTCTCTGCATTTTCATCAGAAGTTCTGGATGATCAGGGCAAAATAAAACAAAACTCGAACACTAATGGTGTAACTTGATCCTGGGACTGACAGAAAGGGATTTTTTAAATGGAGTGGGGATGGGGTGGAAGAAAAAGAGCCTTCCTGGCATATAGATCATTATCTAACCTAGCCACTTTACAAGGCCTGCTCTGATAGGAATTTACTGAAATGTGTTAGTTTTGGTGGTTTCCAAATAGGAGACTATGAGTATGGAATGGCATTCATTCACTGCTGAAATTGGGTTGCAAGTTAATGTGGGCCCTTCCCATGACTACCGCATGTCTCTTCTGACAAGGCCTCCCTCCATCCCCACAAAGAAAACCTTATTCGATGAGACATATAAAGATACCAAATGAACTCTCATGAAATGACTTCCATAAATCAGCTAAAGCATCTTTAGTGATTTATGCTGTGAGGGGCCAGAGAACATTTATAATCTTGAAACAGGAAGGCTTTTAGAGGTCTTTAGTGGCAGTTTTTCTGCTTCATATTAGATCAAGGCATATTAATCTGTAGGAAGAGAATCTGACTTATACCTGAAGATGTAACACTCATCTCGTTTCCCTACTGCGAGTGGCCTGGGGCCCGGGGCCCTCCCAACCGCCATGACTGAGAAAGTTGAAAGGAGAAGGGAACGTTCCCTTTCTAGTGTCAAACATGTTCCCAGTAAGGCTAATTCTCATTCCTGAAGGAGGCAGTCGATACACAAATGACTATGGAAGCTAATACCACAGAAATCGAATCCAATACCACAGGCACAGAATATGTTAATTCACAGAGCTGAAATGAAGCAACATGATTCTTTTTTTTAACAATCATTTTTTCACAACAGAACCCAGAGCCTTTTACTATTTTTTGTGGAATGGGAACCATGTAAGCAAAGTCATTTGCATGAAATTTCTTTGGAGATCTAACTCCTCTGTTTTATGCTTTTTTGGCCAAGGCCTTTGGCTAAGATTCCCTGAAGAAGTGGGCAGAAGCAGAATGCACTGTGATCCCTGAATGTCCTCTAGAGCTGGAATGTGACTTTTCATTGCAAGAAAGGTGTAGTCTTCTGTGTAATAAACAGTTGGCTGCCCCCCAGAATTTGTCAGTCAAGGATTACTTACTAACTGCATGCTGTTTGAGCTTCCATTTCTTGCAAAATTAACACGGGCTCTCGGGCACTCTGCAAAACTGTTACATTATGTTTCAGATAGCACAGAAAAATTCAGGTATTGTACTTTACTTCACACCTTCAATTTGTTATAGACCATACTGCTTAATTGACCAAATCTTGGAAATCTTAAGTTAACGCTGAAATAGTTTTAGATGTTTGTTCTGTGCTGTTTTCAGAGCTGGGTAAGAGTTCCGGCATGCGTTAGCACCTATATGGCTTGATCCATACTAGTTTGGGAATTTGAAAAATGGGTAGATTCACTTGCACAAAAAAATATGGTAAAAGGAAAAATAATAGTTTTTCAGAAAGCAATCCATATCACCTTTTTCTAGGTATTTCATATTTTCTAAATGGAAACCTTTTTGAAAAGTTGATATTTCTGTTGAATAAATGAATACCTAACAGCTTAATAAAATACTTTCTCCAAATATAACAATTTTATGTCTATTGGCATCACATATTTTGATAATTTGTAATGAAATATTATAAATACAAGGTAATTTAAATTTTCTTGAGTTCAGCATCTGCACTGAAGTACAGTGGATTATATCCACATGTGGGTCCCTCTATAGTGATGTGCTATAACTACCATAGTGGTTGTTCCCAAAAGGTTATTGATACTAATACAGCTCACTTGACTAGGTTCAAATAACCAGGTCTTATTTAAGCCTTTCTTATGTTGAAATAGGAGTCTACACGAACCCAAAATAAAAGCATAAATTTCATATGTGCAGAGGTGTTGCATTACAGACCACATGATAATTTCCACTGACTCAGCCCCATGCTGTGTGCATTGATGCGTCATCACTCTTACTCCAGAAGCTCTGTGGGAGACACACACACACATCTAATGGTAGTCGAGCTGTTACAAATGAAGAATGGAGAATGAGAGAACTCATCATCTAGCCAAAGGCACAGCTGATGCATAGGGGAGCCAAGGATTTAAAACAAAGTCTCTTATTCCAAAACCTCTCAGTTAATCGCTTCAATTTGAGAACTTTCCCTCCATCTACACAAGGGGCCTTGTTTCACATTGTACTATACTGTGCAAATGAAGACAATATTTTGAAGTTCTAATGGTTCTAAGAGCTCTACCTTAGTTAGTCAGCCAACCAACAAATATTTAATTTTCGTTTACTCATGCTGTTCCAGGTGAGTTCTGGAAAGGAACAGAGATCTTTGCTAACTATACAAAGAACATCACTAGCACTTTTACTTTGAAAACATGGAGCAAATATGTGCATATTTGGCATAGTCATAGTGTTTATGTATGTTTAGTTATATATTATCACTCAAGAAATATTATTGAATTTCTATATGTAATGTGGTATAATAGAAAGAGTAAATATGGATTTTGATTGAGTTCTATATCTAGTGCTGTGTTACTACAACTTAATTGAAAAGTCCAAGTGTAGCAAGCTTGTCCTGTACTCAACACTATGCCATACTCTGGGGGAGATGCCTGAATACAGGCAGTGGGATTAGCAACTCAAAAGGTGGGCTTGGAGTTTCTCAGACCGAGATTTGAGTCCAGGCTTCTGATGTGTGATCTTGAGTATATTGCTCAGTCTCTTTGAGCTGCACTTTTTCTATCTGTAAAAAGGGAATGATGATAACAATGACACTAACAACCTCAAGGATTGGGGGGGGGTTATATAAAGTAATACATGCAAAGCACAATGTTTAATATTCAGTATGTAACCAGAAGTACTAGCTGTCATTGTACAGGAAGATGTGGTCAAGGTGCTTTCTCATCTTGTTAAAGAGATAGCATGTGTCCACAGAACAATCAGATAGTGTGATTCTGTTAATAGCATAATAGTATGAAATGTGTACTAATGCCACCACTGAGACAGGGAGATTTTTCATTTACCTTGTTAGTTTCTTGGGTCTTCCCTGTCAAAGTACCACAAACTGGGTGGCTTAAAACAACAGAAATTGATCATCTCCCAGTTCTGGAGGCCATGCTCCCTCTGAAACCAGGAGGGGGAGATCCTTCCTTGCCTGTTCCAGCTTGTGGTAGCCTCAGATGTTCCTTGGCTTGTGGCAGCATAATCATGTTCTCCCTGAATCTCTCTACGATGTCTTCTGTCTCTGTGTGTCTGCTTTTATGTCCCATTTCCCCTTTTTATAGGGACAACAGCCATATTGGATTGGGGACCACTATATTGACTCCATTTTAATTTGATTACCTTTGTAAAGACCAAATTGCCAAAAAATGTCACATTCTCATCTACTGGGGGGTAGGACCACAATAAATCTTTTTGGGAGGACACAATTCAACTTGTATTGGATACATAGTTTCTAGTGGTGTCTATGATCTGAAGCTCTACTGGCGAATGTCCTTTACTGATGGTGTTTATGGACCGCCCTTCATTGGAAATTTCTGAGTTTGTGGTTCACATCTCATGTGTAGCTTTCAGGTATGGTGGAGATCGGCCATGCTCACACAGATTCTTCTTCTTAGGATGTATACTTGTTCAGTGGCCTATTTTACTTACTTCCTTTTTATTTTATAATTTTAGAATGTCTTCCTTTTTATTTTATAATTTTAACATTGCAAAAGTAATACGTGCTTATTGTAACAAGTCAGTGATATGCAAAAGCAAAAGTTAGCCATCTCACTCTAGCTTTCTTCCATTTTCATCTTCAATGGTAAAGTCAGTAATAATAGCCTAGTGTCTATTTTTCTATTTATTTCTTCTTGTTTAATCATGTACAAATGTACCTTGTCATTTTGGGGGGGTCGATTATTTTTACAGAAAATGGGATTATGCCATGTTGATAATTTTGCACCCAAGTCACTAGATAGATAGCTGTCTCTTTTTAATAGTTGCAGAATATATGACTATACTATAATTTTTTAATATTTGTGTAAAAGTTATTTGTGTAAAGAACAACTATTGTTTTGTACATGTTAATATAGTAACCAACAACTAACTCAATTTTATTCTTTTTAATAATAGTTTTGTAGTTGATTCTCTTAAGGTTTCTAGGTATACAATCATATCACCTGCAAATAGTGATAATTGCTGCTTCTTCCTTTCATCTATGGATATTTATTTTCTATCTTGATAAAAATTATTTGTATGCTATTACAGATCAAATTCAGTCGTGTCTTTTGCTTCTTAATTCACATAAGTTATTTAATATTTTTAAACTGTAGGTCATGGCCCATTGTGGGTAATTAAATGCATTTAGTGTATTATAACCAGATATAAAATTAAATAAAAATAGGATAGAAAGCTTTCAGAGAACATTACATATAGTAAGGGTTATGAATGTTTCAGTTGCATGTGTGTGCATGTGCACATTTACCACAGGGAAAAATCAACATCTTACTGTAGGTTGTGGCAAAATAAAAGTTTTAAATATATTTATATGAGTGATTTAATTTCTGGAACTTACAAATACTTTTCCTTTCCCTCTGGCATTGGGAGGATACCCACTCATCCTGGCTGCACCAACCCTTCCCTCCCTGTGAGTAACAGGAGCACTGCTGGGCGTGATGTAAGCATTCTCGCAGCCTGTCAGCCTTTTGATGGAATGCCAGTGGGCAGCAGCAGCTCTGGGGTGGAATGTGATACCTTCAGCAGAACATCCAGGAGATGGAGACTAGAACCAGGTTGCTAAGCAGAAGCAAAAGCGAAGGAATGATTGTTGAGTTCAGACAGAATAGTGAGTCCATATATATATTACCTTTTGGGGAAAATGATGAGTTATTTCCCAAATAAACTACAAGGTTTGTAAATCCACACTTGATTTTTCAGCTACCTTTCTGCCTACTTACGCAATTCAGTTTCTTAAGGAGAAAGAAATAGGTGAGATATAATCAGGGTGTAATCCCTGCAGAGTCATCATGCCTGTGTATTTGCAGCCAGCCCCTCAAGCACAAAGGGATGTCCTAAGAGCAACAGAATAAATAAGGTGTGGTTCTTGCCTTCACAGGGCTGCTTTTGGTTCTGTTACATTATAGTTATTCAGGTGCTTACATTTTGCCTAGTACTTAAATATCTACAATTTAACACAAAATGTAGAAAGTGCTATTAAAGGGTGCATCAAGCAAGTCAAAAGCTCCTATTTGTAAATTGGAAGTCATTCAATAATAAAATGGTATTTAAAAAATTAGGTAACCAGTGGCTCTCATTTGCTTTTATACCCTTTTATCCAGATAGGTGTGTATGCTCAGAGTCTGAGGCAGCTCCAGGGATCAGGTTCTGAACAGGTCATGGCCTGAGCAGCACTAGCCAATAGATCCTCACTCCAGCACTCAGCTGTTCACCTGACCAAGTCTTCTGTTACCTTGTACTCAACCCTGGTTTCTGCTCACTTAAGACTTGTACTTCCTCACAGCCCCCATGCCTCTTCAGGATCCAGCTTTTCAGCTTCTGCTCCTGCGGCCACCAGCCTGATGATTTTGCTTTCTCTCATGTTTGACTCTCCAAAAAGCAGGAGACATGAAAGGGCAGAAAGAGAAAAATGAATCTGACTGGTCACTTCTCTTTTGTATAAGAGCTCTTTATTTTTCACCCATTGGCCACCCTCAGCAAGCTTGCCTTTCTCTTGCTTCTTCACTTGCACAAGCCTAGTTGTAGCCACCTCTCCACCTACTCAGCACCTGCACTGCGGCAGCTGGATAGGGTTAGAGTGAAGCACGCATCCTGTGACTCACTTGGAATTTGTCATCATTAACCTCAAGTGAGTCTCCAGTACTGTTCTTCTGTCACTCTGCATTTCAGTAGTCCATTCACTCTTCTACTGTCTGGACAACCACTCCATTCATATCTTCTGTTCTCTCCTCAAAGCTTTAGCACCAACTCTCCTATCCTCACTCTCAGCTGATGGCTTTGCTTCTTATTTTAGTGAAACGATAGGAGCAATCAGAAGAGAACTGCCATAGAGGTCCCATCAGCACCTCCTCCCACCTCCCTGCCTCTCTGCGAGTATTCTCTGCCTTCTCTTACTGTGCAAAAGTGGCACCATCTTAGGCCAGCTCTCTCACTTGTGCATTAGATCCATCTCCTCTCGCTTACTCAATAGCACTTTAGTAACTCTCCCTATTTCTGTATCATCATTTCCACCCTCTCTACTGAATCATTCTTATCTGCAGTACAAATATCTCTTTATCTCTCCCATGATAAAACATTCTGTTGTTGTTTTCCTCTCCTCCTATTATACATTTCTCTCTTCCTCTTTCAGCAGGTGTTCTCACCTTCTTTGTGTTGTGAAAGCCTTTAGTGGTATAATGAAGTCTGTGGACTGCTCAGAATAATGATTTTAAACACTTAAAATAAAACATAGACTCACAAAAAATTATATTAGAATATAGTTATCAAGATAACTTTCAACTATTGTGATATGGTAACATGTTATTCTTTATTAATGCATAAAATAATACATTGAAAATACAGGCAAGCTAATGTTCAATTTTGTTTTTTAAAGATGTATTGCTGCACAAGTTCTCTCTGGTCATAGCTCCTGCCCCTACCCATCTTACAAAAGGTTGTGGCATCTAATGAAAATTAAATTTTTATTTGATGTCAAGTTTTGTAAAATTTAAACAATGAAAATCAGTCACCTGTTTTCATATATCAATCAACATAGAAAGAGGACCTTAGGAAGCAACAAAGATGTCTGGGTTACCAATGTGAGGACAGGTGCCTTCACCTCCAAGCAGCTGGGTGACTTCTGGGCACGTTGGCCTAGTGGCCGAGCTTCTGCCAGCCTCGTTTGTGTGAGCACCTGTGCAGCAGGAGGTAGCAGTCACGTGACAGCTAGTGCCAGGTCTGATAGTTGCTGTCAATTTGAACTATGGAGGATCATGATGTTTTGAGATATCTGTAACAACTTCATTGCTGATATGAAGATATCAAAGAAATAGACACTGATGATTTTACATTAATAGCAAAATATCAAGAAAATATCAGATTAGCTAGAAAGTAATGAAAATTAAGATGTAATCCTTTTTCCATCTAAATTCATGGGCTCTCTGAATTCTACTCACAGGTTCTTTGGGGGGCCCCCGCTTTTATTCACAGAGGCCCTGTTTTGATAGCAAAATTCTCTTTATGAGTTGTTAATTCTCTGCTTTCTACTTCTCTTTCCTCTTTCACCAGTGAGTCCATGCCAGGCAGGCTTTTGTCCTCTTAATTCACTCTAACTGTTTCTTATCAAGGTCACCAATGACTTCTGTATTGTTATAGCCAGTGATCTTGCTCGCCTTATCAGTATTTGAGACAATCCATCATTCTTTCCTTTTGATATACTTTTCTTTACTTGGCTTCAAGGATACATACTCCCATTGTTTTCCTTTCTGCCTTTCTGGCCACAAGCTCTCAGGTCCCCTTACTGGTTCCTCATCTTCTGCCTGCTAAATCTTGGAGTGATGCAGAACTCAGTCCATAGACATCTATGTCCATCAGTACACATTCTCTTATTCATCTCGTCCAGCCTTGAGGCCTTAGATACTCATTGTATCTGACATTACCACCCCTCCAACGCAATAATTATAGCTGTGACCTCTCCTCTGAATTCCACACTACTATCTCCTACTGCCTGCTCAGTATCTCCACCTGGTTGCCTAATAGGCAAACAGATTCATCACATCCAAATCTAGGTACCTGGTGTTCTCCCCAAACCTGCTTTTCTGGCCATCTTTCTTACCTGAGCAAGTGGCAGCTCCATGCTTTCAGTTGTTTCGGTGAAACCCCATGGAGTCAGGTTTAACCCTTCTCTCTCTCACAGCCCACCTCCAGTCTGTCAGCAGAACTTGTCAGGTCTCTCTGGGAAGTGTATCCTGAGTGTCACCATTTCCCAGAACCTCACTGTCGTGGCCCCGACACAAGCCTCTGAGGCCTTTCCCCTGGAAATGCTGCATCCTCCTCACCATTCTCCCTGCTCCTTTTTTTAATCCCGAAAGTTGGAAGTTCACAAATCTTACAACCTATGCCCCCACTCCACTCCTCTGAACTCAGAAGAAATATGTACAGTGGCCTAATAACTCTATTCAAAACTCTTCTAAGTGCCTTGTGCTGCTAATATACATGATTCCAGAATGGTAGATATGTTCCCATGAGTGACTCACGGAATTCATTTAGCAGCAACATCATTAGCCTGATAGGATTTTAAATGTGCCTACAGGCTTAATACCCATATTAGACAGTTTAAAAAGCATGGTGCCCTCAACCTTACGAGCTTATTTTAAAGGATGCTCAGAAATTGTTTCAAATGTTCAAATGAAATTATGGTCTATGTTCCCAAAATATTATGTTACTTCTGTCATGTGACTGCCAAAAACACAAAATGTGTTAGCTATAGCTGCATTCTTCTACTGTTCATTCTCTGCCATGGAATCAAAAAAACAATAGAAATGCCTCAAGTAGCCGCCATAACCTTTCTTAGCAAGTATTTATGTCATTCATTCAATGAACACTATTGAATGGTTTTAATGTGCAAGGCGCTCCAGTGGGTGCTGGGGGTACAAAGCTGCACAAAATCCAGTGAGCATCTTCTGAGAGGTCACAGACAAAAGGAGGAGGCAGAGGAGTAAATAACTAACTAGGTATAATGCAGTGTGATATGCATCATAATAGAGGTGGCTGGTATTAGGTACAACAATGGCACAAAGAATGGAATGATCAGCTCTGTTTAACTGCCTTAGGAAGTTCCATCCTGAGGCATCATCAGGGATTTCTTGAAAAACAGTATGATCTTGGTTACCATGTATAAACGGGATCTGTCTCTTTCACACCCCAACTCAGTTCCGGGGCTTGAAATTCTAAAGGATGAAGAATAGATATCATAAGTGATGTAAACACCCTAGGGTAGAAAAATGCTGGCCTGAAATGTTCCAGAAAGTGGGCTCTATTCTGAAACTTCCTAAAGTAAATATATTCCAGAACCTCTCTTGTTCATTCCTGGATTGAGAAAGTTTCTTAGAGATTCCTGCCTTATAAATAACTTACGGTGGTGGGCAAAGCAGGTTTACAGTTGTGAGTTCATGAAACACAGTTTATTCTTGCATTAGTGTTTATTAATTATTGTACTATTTATTTGAACTACAACTATAAACCTACTTTTGCTCACCCACCCCTGTATGTATCAAATACCAGATGTCCTTAGTGGAGATGAGATGGAAACTCCTGGAAAATTACTAGAAAATTCAGAATTATAACACTACCTAAGTGTGTTAAAATATCATCTTGCTGCCATCTTACTTTACTATTGTAATAATAGCACGTGATCCAGAAAGTAATCCTCCGACCCTCTTCAGGTTACTCATGAGAAAACTGAGAGCAGTTTGGGGGTGAGGAACCTTCCTGGTTGCCCGCTGATCTGTAAGAGTATTGGGAGTAGAACCCGAGTTTCCTGCCTCGGTGTCGTACTGCTGCTGCTGCTTCCACTGTTTTTGTGATTTCACCTGCAGATGCACAGAAATGACTTTTGCCTTCAGGATTCTGGGGGCTAATCTGAGATTATTTGGCCAAGAATAAATATTTTTAGGGGGAGTATCAGCTAGAATTCATCCAGTAGCCCTCCCCTAGTGGCTACAACTGAAAGGCCACATGAATAGCTCCAGCCATCCTCAGGCAAGGGGCCACATGGGTGTCTGCAGGTCTAATGCTGACACTGGGGAGCACAGCACAGGAGACATTCAGAGTATGGACAGCAATGCACTGAAACCCGGACTACCCGTGAGCGATCCAGCACCTAAACAGAAAAAGCAAGACGGGATGTCAGAGCCTTTAAGAACAAGAAGGAATTGAGGGGCAAAATGAGATAAAGCTGTAATGGCAGAGTAGTAATAACGGGTCCCCTGGAACTGTAGGAACAGGATCCAGGAACAGAGTGGATATA
Source organism: Phyllostomus discolor (assembly GCF_004126475.2). Lineage (NCBI taxonomy): Eukaryota > Metazoa > Chordata > Mammalia > Chiroptera > Phyllostomidae > Phyllostomus > Phyllostomus discolor. Next base: position 68,370,413 of record NC_040906.2, read on the forward strand.
ACCTCTAGCGGGGGTAGCAAATTTAGAGCCTGGGAGCCAGATTTGACCTTCAGTTGTATTTGGTTGAGAATAGGTTTTTTTTTAATTGTTTTAAATGCTTTTAGGCAGGTCACCTGCTGTCCATTTCAGCACAGTCCCACCTGTTGTCTCACACCCACTCAGGCAGGTGCTTAAAGACCCCAGGCTGCTGTTTCCGAAGGGGTCCAGGAGCTGCACAGCTGGAGAGGGAGCAAGCTCCACTCCCTAGCACAGCCTGGTGTTCCTCATAACCTCACAAGTCTGAATGTGGATAAATTCCAACATGAAGTCCTTTTTACAGCAGGCAAAATCAACAAGTCTTGGGCAGTGACTAGATCTGGTCCTTCAAAATCAACTCAATATTTTTTATGAAACTGACTTATGGAGTTCAAAAGGTTTCACAATAATGGTAAGAAAATAGCATTTGTGATTTTCAACTGACTTGTATTTTTTTAAAAGTTCTGATTGTCAGGAGAGTCTAGACCACACATACCAATGATCCAACACTTGAAATGGTATGGATCCTATAAACCCTGCCTCACCCAGGGCAAATTTCATGATAAATTCCTTCTGGTAGACAGAAAGCTGTCCTCCCAGAGATTCCCACATGCTAATCCTCAGAAGCCATGAATATGTTAGGGTACATGGCAAGGGAGAATTAAGTTGTTTATCAGCTAGCCCTGAGATGATATTATCGTGGACTATTCCAATGTTGTTATTAGGGTCCTCATAAATGGAAGAGGGAGTCCGAAAAGAGATAACCAGAGGTGTGGCAGCATGAGAAGTCAACCAGACAATAGTTGCTTTAAATATTGAGAAAGATATCTGTGAGCCAAGGAATACTGTGGCCTCTGGAAGCTGGAAAAGGCAAGAAAACAGATTCTCCCCCGGAGCCTCCCGAGGGAATGCATTCCTGCTAATACCTTGGCTCTCGACCAGTATGACTGATTTTGGAATTCTGACCTCCAGAACTGTAAGATAATAAATTTGTGTTGGCCTAAGCTACTGACTTGGTGATCACTTTTTGTAGACGGAATATAAATCTAAGGAGGTATGACTAGGTTAGTGTGGCTAATTGACTACCACTCAAGTTGTTTTAAACCAGGATTCACCATCTGATATATCTAATTTGACCTTTACAACAATCATTGTTTTTAGATGATGAAACTATGACTTATTTCCAAAAGATAATATTTGTGAAGTTCTTTCAACTTCTTAAACCCACTGTGTCAGTTTTAAAATGGCAAAAGCTGAGGATTCCAAGGGCAGCCCTCAAAATCTTAAAGCCCCATCATACCTCTCTCTTAGCACTGCTTCCTTGTCAATTATAATAGTTGCATGTTTAGGTGGAATGTCTTCATTTGTAAATGGAGAACCTAATTTTAAATTACATGGGACTGACCCATGTCTGAGGTTACTACAAAGACTCCAGACTCATAAAGTAAAAAAATGAACATAAAACAAAGGCTTTTTGCAATTGTTTCTATTTCTATGAATTTGTATTCACAAAGGAAAAATACATCCTGACACCTAATAATTTCTAAATTGGTGTGACACTTAATAGGTTGCCATAATAGGATTACCAAACATATAGGAGGAGCTAATTTAAAGGTGTTTAGCTTGGAAATCACAGCCATTGCAAAATGGCTTTAAAGCTGGATTTTGGGGGGTGTTCCTCATGGATGGGAAGAAAAATGAATTAGCTAGAAATTCAATTCTGTCTTGTCTAAATTTTCCAAGGTGTATTCTTGTTTTTAATTTTACGAGCGAAAAGAATCAGTCTAGGTAGTTTTTGTTTTTAAAACTTTCACTTAAGATATGCTTCTTTGATGGTGGATCTGGTCTTCCTCTATGTTTTCATTCTGGTTTCTTCTCTGCATTACTAGATCCTGGTTCTCTGAAGAGGGCATAGAAGACTAATGTACAAAGTAAAGGGGGCACCAAATTCAAGGAGGAAGAAGGGGAAAGATGAGCAACAAGGCAAGTGAGGAGCCTAGCCTACAAAACTTAAGGAGGTGCTCACTTTCTGGAGTATGCAAATGCCAGCCTATACTTGCAAGGCCCTGAGGGCGGTGCCTCTGTAAGAGGTGGCACTTGCTCACTCTCAGGGACACCCACATGCTGAGTAGGTGCTTGCCCCACCCTGAGGGTGGGTGCCTCCTTACATTTTGCACTCAGGGCACCTCATTTGTCTCAATAGCCTCACCCTGGAGATAAGAGCATGACCAATGATGACTGTGGTGATGAATATAAGCCTCTCTCTAGCTTTGAAGTCATTTTCTGTCCAGAGCGTACTCATGCATTCCAGACCACCACTCTTTGCCAAATCTGCGGCCAATAGAGAGACTATACAGAAAGTTTACCTTGTATGGCTCCAGATCAGTCCAGAACTGGGCAGATCCCCTTTGAACCATACCTCCAGAGGCTACCTGGCCAAGGCTCTAGACTCGCCTCTCAGGGCTTGACTCTACAGTCAGCTTCGATCTAAAGCACACCTTCTGTGTATGAACAGAACTTCAGGGAACAGGATTAATGCAACTCTCCTAGATCTCTCCTAGATGCCTTTGATTTCAAAAACCTCTTTAGTTGGTGATTATCTGAATCTATTTTGTACGAATAGAAACATGTAAAATTTTATAAAATCTGTCCAAAATCAGATTAGTTAACTACAGATGTAGTTAACATGATATTTGCATCTCTGGACATGCCGACATTTCTAATTTTGACCTTTACGCAAGGGCTCCCTTGCATGGAATGCCACATAGTGCCGATATAATATCAGTTTTATTTGGAGAACAATTACTAAGCAGATATGTAGCAGCATGCACACAGTCATTTGAACTTTCCTCCCACAGCTCAGGCCAGACATGGATGTCTGTGTGCACCATGCACAGCCACAGCTCTGGTGGAGAACACTGTGTGTTTATAAGGTCAGCGGTCAGGGCGCATCTCTGTGATTGTGCAACAATGGAAGCTCTCTGGTCAGGGAAGTGGCCTTATTAGAAGAAGCCCTCTGAAGTTCAACAGTTGGTATCAGCTCATTTTCTGTTGAGCTGAGCCAGCTTTCTGCTCAGCTAGTGAAAGAGGGAAGGAAACAGATCTCAGGAGCCATCCATATTTGTCTCTTGCTAACAAAAGCCTATTGTTCTCTTTGTCTATTGTGAGCAATTTGAGAGGAAAGACAAAAGCATATGGATTTTTGCAACTCCCACGGTCCCCTGCCAGTGGTTGAGTGCTTACTGTGTACTTGCTGATTGAATGAATGAAACAATAAACCTCAATCAGTACTGCATGAATGCTGTATCAAAAAAAGAAATATATGCTTTCATGGCAACTTGAAAACATTGGCTATGCCTCCACAATGGCAAAGCACATGAATTGGCAGGGAGCAAACCAGTACGTATGATTGAGGGTGAATGTTCGTGTTCCTAATGTGGAACCCGGTAGCACCCTCTCCCCCAGAGCCCTCTTCACTTTTGTTTCAGAACACTTCTTTCTGCCATGTTGAGAGAAGTCGAGACAAGGCCTCCTTTAGTTGTCAGTGTACTGAGGTTCCCAGCCAGCTTTCTCTTTAATGTCTTTCTAGTTGTGCGTAGGCAGTGTTTGGAGGGGAGATGTTTGAGGTTAAACAATAGTGTTTATTTCTTTGAAATATTTTTTCAAATATTAAAAACATCCTTTTTGTGTAGATTTGGTATTCATAGTAACAACAGCAGTCATCATTCTTCCTTTTATTATGGCCAGTATATTTTTGAACATTTGCTCTATGTCTTGCAGTATACTGAGCTCTTCATTTTGCTTAGTCCTCAGTCCTTTGTTAAACTCATTACCAGCACATTCCCAGACCTGAATTCACTTTGGAGTCCTTACATCTCTCAATACCACAGCAGCTGCCACAAACAGGGAACTCACTGAGACTCAGTCTAGCAGGTCTTGCCTAGTCTTCCCACCGCCTTTCAAGTTGACAGTCATCTTTTCATCCATGTGGTTTCATCCTTGCACAGGAGGAAGCTGCATCCTATTCTGGATTTTCAAGGGGTGTGTGATCAAATTATTTATATTATAAAATATTTATAAATATTAACATTGTATTTGTGTCACCACATACTAGCTATCTTCCTACTGGCATGTGTTGCAAAGTGAAGCTATAGTTGGTTTCCTGTTAATCAGAAAAACACAAACATATATCCACTTAATTAAAAATATACTGGGCATTAGGACAGCTGATGATTGTAAACCAGGGTTTGTTTTTTTTAAGTGTACACAGTTTGAACAATTTGGACATAAGTGTATATCCATGAAATAGTCACCACACTCAGGGCAATAGAAATACTCATCACCTCCAAAAGTTTCCATGTGTCCCTTTGTATCTTTTCCCTGTGTGATTTCCCTGTGTAAGACACATGATTTACTGTCTTAACAGTTTTTTAAGTGCACAATACAGCATTATTTTAAACACAGGCACTATGTAATAAAGCAGATCTCTGTGGCTTAGTCACATCACATAACTGAAATGTCATAGCCATTGAACAATGACTCCTCTTTGTCCCTCCCCACCAGCCCCCGCCCCCACCATCTTACTGTCTGCATTTATGATTTTGACTATTTTAGTGCCTCAGGTAAGTGGAATCATGCAGTGTTTGCCCTTCTGTGACTGGCTTATTTCACTTAGCATAGTGTCCTCCAAGTCTATCCACATTGTTGTAAATAGCAGGTTTTTCTTCTTTCCTAAGGATAAGTAATGTTCTACTGTCTGCATACAATGCATGTTCTTTATCCATTCATCTGTTGGTGGACACTTGAGTTGTGTACACATCTTGACTATTATGAATGGTGTTGCAATGAACATGGAGTGAAGATATCTGTTTGAAAGCCCAGTTTCAGTTCTCTTGGAAATATGCTCAGAAGTGGGATTGCTGGATGATACGGCAGTTGAAGGTTTAATATTCTGAGTAACAACCATACTGTTTTCCATAAGCCAGAGTTTCTGAACCTCAGCACTGATTACTGCCACCTTGGACCAGGTAAATTCATTGTCATGGGAGCCTGTCCAATGCATTCCAAGATGTTTTGCAGCATCCCTGGCCTCTACCCACTAGATGTCAGTAGCATCCCCTACCCACCTAGTGTGACAGTCAAAATGATCTCTGAACACTGCTGAATGTCCAGTGGGGGTTACAGTCTCCCTAATTGGGAACCAGTGTTCTAAGCCCATAGTCTATAAAACTTGACCTTGCACCATGACAGAAATTTGCTGTTTCCTCTTGTGGCTCTTTAGGCAGTACCCACTTTCAATATTTTGGCTTTGTTGTGGTGGTGGTGGGATATGAGTAGTTATTAAGTACTTTGTAGTCCATAGGTAAACATAAATATGCATAATTCCTTCCCTTCAACCACTTAAAATCAAGATTTAACATTTTTTAGTTGTCTAGTTTAAAACTAGTAATAAATTCTTATGTTGAATGTTTTACTCCACAATAGGTCTTTTTCAATGGAAAGCTTTTAAAATAAGCATGAGTAGTTTTATGCCTTTAAGCACTTTTATTTTTTAAGTGTTCATATAAATATAGAGTAACTGGTTTATTTTATATCTTTCTTGATTTCTCATGCATTTCCATTTGTTTTTCTCTATAACAAATAGGCATTATATCGGGAAATTATGCAGTAGGGGGCCTTCTATGCTTTAAAAGGGGCAGAGGAGAATGCAATCATTGTTAGAGACCTGTAGACATTAAAAAAGGACCCAGGAATAAATAAGTCAAGGGTACAACTTACCTAAAGTTTTTTCCCCTAAACTTGTTATCATTTTTTCAAGCATAATTCCTTAATTCCTGTCCTCCCTTCTTTTATCTTCACTTGAGGATATGTTTATTGATTTTAGAGAGAAAGAAAAAGAGAGAAAGAGAGAAAAAAGCATTGGTGTCAGAGAGAAACATCAAACTGTTGTGCCCCAACAGGGGATCGAATCTTTAACCTAGGTATGTGCCTTGATTGGGAATCAAACACACTACCTTTTTTCGTTCTTGTGTGTGTGTGTGTGTGTGTGTGTGTACTGGACTAAGTTTTAACCAACTGAGCCATCTGGCCAGGGCCCTGTTCCCCTTTTTCAAAACCATTAAATTTCACAAAATTCAGAAATCCTTTATGTTAGCACGTTTGCTTCTGACTTCATAAAAAAATAGGAAACTATCTGAAACTCCAACTTATACTCATTTTAAATAAACTCTCAGAACTATGAGGGAACTTGAGAAAACAGGCATGGGATTTTATATCCTGTATTAGAAACCTAGTCCTGTGCTGAATAATTCTCAGTGACCTGGTCAAAAACATGTGTCCTCTTGCTGCAAGGAGGCATGTTTTCTCTTACGCTGTCCTCACTGCAAAATTACTTTCCCCAGCCCTTGAGTTCAAGCCATTCAGATTCTTAAAGGGTGTTACTTAAAATCTTCCCTTGGCTTTCCTTCTCCAGATTAGTTGATCCAAATTTCTTTGTCATGATCTGTCATCATCTGCAACCCTCACACGCTTCCTTCAGGATCTTTGCTCCCCTTTGAGGTGCGGACCACTGAAATTAGCCAGAGCTCAGCCTGTTAAGGTCTCCTGATTGGCTTTAACCTACTGTCTAACTGGAATAGAATCCTCTCTTCTTTGTCACCAAGCAAAAAGTTTAGCTTCCCTTTGCCTTAAAATAGTCCCTGCATGGTGTCTGCTTTCAAACTTTCCAAAGTGCTCAAGTTCACCACCTCTACCTAAATATAATGCTCTGTATCTTATAGAACTGGGAACACGGAAATTAGCAGCAAATGAGTTCCTTATTTTCCAGCTGTTAATGCCATATGGACCTTGAAAGGCCCCTTTGCTGAAGTCTGGCGCCTTTGTTCCTTTTCCCACTGTGTCCTTCCTCACCAGCCTCCCTGCCTGTTTTATTTTAACAGTAGCAAAGGTCCAAAAGGTCCATCCCATCCCCATATTTTCCTCCTGCAGCTCTTTTTACTAACTCACCACACCAAGCTAAGCTTCCAGACAAAAGCCTCTTGAAGAATATTTGAGAACTTTTGATCCACATGCGGTCCCTTTGTAAAACCAACTCTGGGTGCTCTTTGATACTGGTGTCTTCTTTGCTATCATCTCTACTCTACCTCAGTTTCTTTTATTTAGAAACTGTGTGCTGACCTGATTGAAATATTCTTAGCCCACACGAGTGAACAGCTGTTCTTGGCAGTTGAAGCAGGACAGCACCTGCCGCTCTTCCTGGCTGAGACCAGGCAAGGAGGCCGCTGGCCGGCCACCGGCCACCACATGACAGATGGAGGAAACTGAAGAATTGCTGAGAACTTCAATCAATCTTTGAAACAATTTTTCTTATTTGCAATCAAGTCAATATTTGACTTTGAAAAGCATGTACTAAATACAATGTGGTGTCCTGAAATGGATACTGGAACAGAAAAAAGGATGTTAATGGAAAACCGGGGACATCTGATATCTCATTAATGCTAATGTAGCAATGTTAGTTTCTTCATTGGACAAATTGTCATGGTTACGTAAGACGTTCACATTAGGGGAAACCGAGTGAAGGGGATGTGAGACCTCTGTTTACTACCTTTGTGACTTTTCTGTAAATCTAATATTACTTCAAAATAAAAAGTTTATTTTAGACAGCCACAGCTCTGCCCCAGGCCCCTCTCACACCCACACAGGCATTTTCAGGTGCACTGGATGGAGTCGGGTGACCTGAGGCAGCACTGCCACACCCAAGGAGGAGTGGCAGCTGTCTCTGCGGCCCCTTGATGCTCCTTCCCCGCCGAGGCCACTTCTACTTTTTGAGCTGTCCATAAATTTAAAATAAAAAAATGGAAAATTATTGTAAAAAATTTATTTAAAAATATAGCATATTTTTGTCTAGAAAAATTTGTGTTACTTCCATCTGTTTCATAGATGGCCACTATATTAAGGACCTGATTTGAGGAAAAAAGTATTAACATAAAATACAGCTACTTTAATTGTTTAATTGTTGGGGCTATAATTCATCTATATACCTACTGATGGTATCTGGTATTTATCTGATATGTTAGTTCCCTTACTTGTGCTGTTTTTCTTACCTTCTGTTCTTGGCTTATCTATACATTATTTACCCATGTGTGTGTTCCCTCATTTGATAAACGTTTATAAAACCAATTAGCAAGCTTAACCCTGAGGGCAGAAATAGAATTGAATAAAGCATGGTTTTTGCCTTTAAGGAGTGCATAAACTAGTGGGGAATAAACATATAGAGAGTAATTATTTCTAAAGATCACAGTGCAGTGTTAACAAATCAACACAGCAATTTTATTGAAAGGTGAGGGAGCCCACAGAGGGTTATCAGAAAAGCATCTGAAGGTAGCACACCTCTTCTTCCTGGATGAGTGGGAGTGAAGAGTGAGTGTATTCAAGAGACACATCAGGGTAGGAGTCTCCGTGACGTATTCAGGGAACCGGAGAGGCATGAGCTCACAGCATAGCATGTGGGGAGACAGCAGGGAGCACTGAGACATGAAACTGGAGGATCAGACAGGGGCCTGTCTTAGAGCCGTCACAACTAGGCCTTCTGTTCTGGGACAGGCCTGTAGATGAAATAATAAGACAGCAAAAGGTAAAGACCAGACAATTTTATCTTCCCCTTATTGACCATCAATTATAGTGGCTCACGAGTTTCTTGGAAATACAGCTGACCCCTGAAGGAGCAGTTCTTACTGCTGAAAGGAGTTGGTGGCTTTATAGATGGGATGATCACTCTTAGGCTTGTACCCTCTGCCCCAGAAGCTAGAAACAGCAGTTTATTTTTCATGTTATATTGGTACTAATGCTTAATAGTGAGTGCCACTTGAACAAATAATAACATATAGTTATTTTTACCTCAGCAAAAGAGTAAAAAATAAATCTTTGACTTTTATTCATAGGGCAACCAATGTCTTTAAATACTTCTCATTTTAAAAACTTGTGATGAGGCTGGTCAGGGCACATGCCCAGGTTGTGGGTTCAGTCCATGGTCCAGGCAGGTGGGAGAGGGCATATAGGAGAGGCAACCAACTGATGTTTCTCTTGCACTGATGTTTCCTACCTTTCTCTCTTTCTCTCTCTTCCCATCTCTCTAAAATCACTGAGCACGTCTTTGAGTGAGGATAAAAAAAAGATGGAAAAAACTCTTGATTAAATATGAGAAGTTCTTATTTAAAGAAGACAAGTTGCTTCTTTTTAATGTTTTTACATTATTAACCACATTTGAATAGAAGATTTCTAAGACTGAAAGTGCATCTGAGTAGTTCTTTCTTTATAGCAAGGCCCCTAAACTTTTTGCAGAGAAAAGCCAATTCTTTCCATCCCTGGAGGCCTTTGAGTGGGTAGCTGGTAGCAGGTGTGTGTGCATGTGCAGAAAGAGAGTGAGGTAGCTGCTGCTCATGCAGAGCTAGAAGGAAACAAAGTAGAGTAAAACACCTTTTTACTTAAAGATGGTGTGGCTATATGAGTGTTTATGCCCATTGAGTTGAATATGAACTGGATGTGAGAAATTGAGTATTCTTTCAGTTTGTAAACACTGTCATTAAGAAATTACTTCAGACAGCAAATGATACATTTCCATTTCTGGCCAGTGAATGATTTTTGACATCTAGCTCTCCTTGCTCTGGTTTCTCTTGTTGAGTTTCTTCAGATCCCAACCTGTCTTGGTCATCTTTCCCTTGCTGAGGCTGGTGATGTTGTCTGAGATGTGGAGAATAACCCTTTGTTAGCTAAAGACCTGGCCCTGATACAAGCAAACTGAACCTGATCCTCACTCTATACTGTAAGGCATTACATATATGTACACACACACATACATATACATACACACACACATATATGTATTTGTGTCCATTCTGTAATATTATTAATTTCCTTAGGGACCTAAATTAAAGAGAGCAAATCGCCTACCCAAGATCTGAAAATATGTGGCTTAGACAATCCAATTATTCATTTCTTAAGCTTATGAATTGTTCTTTTCTGCTGCAGACAGAGTTGGATTTTCAGCTTGAAAGATGAGTACACATATGGAAAATGTGTGTCAGATGGGACTAATATGCAGTGCACATTATCTGTAGCACATAAATTGTAAATTGATAATACCATGTATCAGCAAATGGAGTGACAATGGGTGATAAGCAACTGACTGGTGAGAACCCCAGTTTTAGGGAAGGAAACGTCTGGGCATGGTGGCCGAGCTTTTTCTTTCCTCCTTTGGAGAATGGGTTGAATATTTTAGGTTAATCTGCAGGCCTGTATTACATTTCATAGCACAGTACCCTGGCACACACTTGAACCATGCTGAGAGGCTGACAGCCAAAATGAGCTGGATCATGTTCCCACTTCATTATTTGATTGCAGACTATGAGGGGAAATGATAGTATTCTAGTTCCTCTTTTTGGGAAAGTCTGCATTACATTTTAGAATGTTTCATTGCCAGATATTGCATAGCTTTCAAGTGTAGTTCCTCTCGTCCAACCTAGCAAAATGAACCTTTCTGAAAGCCAAAGAAAGGCTTTCAATTTCAGTTTCAGTCATTAAGAAGTCTTTATGTTGAGTGTCTCAGGGTTCACTGATTTGTGGGATGTATCTGGATTTTTTTAAACCCTGTTAGTAGAAGAAAACAAGAGATAACAGGAGATTGAATGGCATCGTACTGATATGACAGCAACCAACAGGGCAACTGGAGTTAGCCTACTTGTAGCTTTTGTAAATTACTCAGCTATTTGTCATTAATGGCAGAGTTCATTGCTTGATTTTGATTGGCTAAGGAGTAACAGTGGCTCCATTTCAGCAGATAAATACTGAGGATTTGAATCTTTAGTAAAAATTAATGACAGCTGGAGGAATTCCCAGCTGCACATGTTATTGTAAGTGCCTAACTACCCAATTAATCATAAATGGATAGATTCAGTGGAACATGAAATTCAGTCTGCTTTTGTAGTGGTGGTTTTGAAAAATTGGAGGCAAGCATTTTTCTCCACTGAATGCAACTCAGTAGTTGAGTGGCCAGTAAAATGCCATGCATTCTTTGTTAAAGAGCAATGCAAAGAAATATTTGTCCTTCCCTTCCTCTCTGGCTCCCACCCTTCCTCTTTTCCTACCTACCTACTTACCTCCTACCTACCTGCCTACCTACCAATATTTATCATACACCGACATGGGCCAAGCCCATATTTGGGGCACCAAGATGAAAAGATGCAGTACCTGCCCTGAGTACTTACTCTCAGAAAGGTAGAACTACACATACAAATTATGAAACAGTGGATGGATGGAATGGAGTGTGCCAGGTGGACAGGAGAAAAGAGGCTTTTCAAATAAGGGTCCACACCCTGGCCAAGGGCAGGGAGGCATCAGAGCCTCCCTGTCCTGTCCAACAAGTGTTCCCCAAGGGCCTACTACGTGCCACACACTGAGACTTAAACAGGCGTGGAAAAACTGGAGGCGCGTATTGTGACCTGAGCGTGTTGGAGGAGAATGATGAAAGATGAGCCTGGTGTTGTCAAGGAATTTAGAATATCATTTTAATAATGTTGCTCCCAGTTTTGTTCTTCTTTTCAAAGTAAATGAACAGACATTTTCTTATTTTTGTTCTAGTTTGATGTTGATTAAATAAAGAATATTTAATGGGACAAAGGTTTTGAGTTGATTCAGTACATGTTTACACCCAATCTTAGTAAATAATACAAAGAAACATACTGAGTAAGTCACAAACTCAGTGTTCAAGGGCAGAACCAGGCTAACAAGTGGCACAGTGCAGTACTTAATTTCTTGTTTGGAAACTTCCCAGTGGCTAGCAGGGACCTGGACAGACAGCAAGAGAGGGATTGAAAATCTGCCTGAAAAAAGAGACTGTTAATTTTTTTAACCAGATAGCAGCAACCAAGGGCTCAGAACTATCTGTATACATCTCTAAAGAACATGGAAGTTGGGATTGGAGTAAAAGATAGAATATTGTACTGCAACAACAATTAAAATAAAATTTTAAAAAAAGAAATTTTTTAAACTTTAAAAAAAAGAACAAGGGAAACTTTCACTTATCACAAGTGGTGGGATACAATTTGATGAAATTTATTGTTTTTTTTTTTAAATTTCGGGATAAGGAGTTGTACCCCATCCACCATCGATTTTGAGGTGACTTCAAAGATACCTCAAAATAAATAATAGCCCCCCGAAAAGGTTAGTAACAAGCAAAAGATCGGAGTCATGGAAAATATAAATTAAGATAAGAGTTCTATACCAAGAAGAAAGTTAGAAGTTAGCTCTGAGCTTCCTGGTGGCTGAAGCGGACAACAAAATATAATCAATTATAGGCTTCTCATTGTCCATAGGGAGGACATATCTCAGGACAGGCAATGACTTAATTTTTATTATTGAGAACACAAGGTTCCATATTTGTGAAGAACCCTTCTTCATTTAGTCATCCAAGGAAGCAGCTGATTGTAGCCAGCCGTCCATGTGTTGAGAAGTGCTGTGGGGCTGCGGGACTTTGCCTGGACATCCGTGGGGCGTTCCTGCTGCAGTTTTCCCATGAGCTTAACTGACTTTCCACGAACAGGCCATTGATAGCATTGCCCACCAAGAAGAATGTTGCCAACTTCAGCTGCCTGTCCTTTATTCTCAGGGGGCCTGCTTTTTGAAAACATGTGTAGTGATTTGGGTTTTGGTGAAGTCTGGGTATTGTCTCAGTGTAAGCTTCATTTCCTCTTCATATTCAGCATCTTTATAGCATTTCATGCTAAATGCTGGTAAGTTCTATTGTAGTTTCAATTTTGTAATGGAGTAATAGAATTTGCAATAAAGCCAAGTTCCCTGGAATTTGTTCAGTAAAGCAGTGATTGCTTAAAATGAGAAATGTTTGTTTCTCAGATTCTTTTCTCAAAATCAATACAGGCCCCAAACCCTGCCCAGTGAAGCATTTTGCTTACCTGTCATTGTCAGTTTTTATGCTGTCTTTGGTTATAAATAATTTCTGGAACAAGTACCAGACCACATTTTAATAGCAATGTTCAAAATTCAATCCACAGTCCTTTTTTAAATCCTTTGTGATGTTTCGTAGTAGAAAGGATTATTTACTAATTTTAATTTTGCAGTATTGTAGATAGTATTGCCTTCAAGCGGTGGAGCTTAAGTTGGTGAAGAACCTTTTCACAAAACGTGAAGTTAATACTGAGGATTTGCTGGACTTGTTAAAGAACTCCAGAGATGTTGAAACATTCCTGGCTTTACTGCATTGTCTCTCTTACCATCTCTTGACTTTTATTTCTCCTCATCTCTGCTGAACAGAAGATAGTTAAAATGCTGAGAGTTTGTTGATAGATTTCACATATTTAAAAAAACAAATTGAAAACTACTTGTCTTCAAGTTGAAAATGATTCAACTAGGTGATCTTCTTTTACCTCCTATATCGCATTTAGTTAGCCTTTACTACAGTGCCTGGCACATACTAAACAGTCAGTAAATTGTCAGTATCTCCTGTGTCCTGTCAACCAATTTTAGAATATGTCCTTTGAAATGTGTTTCTGGTTTGCCTCTGCCTCCCTCTCCTCACTGCCATTATCCTTTCCGCCTCCCCGTCAGTGTCTCTGACCTCCTGAGTTCACTCTCCCTGGTGGATCCTCTTCCTCTGCCTCTTCGTCTGAAACTTGCCCACCCACGTGCAGCATCCCATCTCCCCACAGCCAGAGGGCTACAAACCCTCCTCGTGGCTTTCCTAGCTTGTTAGGGTCTGCATTTACTCCACTCGATGATTTTATTTCCAGCTCCTCCTCCACGTGAACCTCTGGACTTCTCATTCCCCAACCCGTCCGGCAAGGTGCTACTTTTGTGCCTGTCTGTGTTCACACTGCCCCTGCCTTTTCTTGAAATGCCTAGCAACATCTCTGATGAAATTCTAACTGGCCTTCCCCGTGCAGCTCATGTGGCTCAGCCACTTCAGACTGACCTCTGCCTTGTTGCAACTCCGAGGGCAGTAGCCCTAATTGCTTTATTTTTATTTTTATTTTATTTTTTTTATATTTCTTTTTTTTAATTTCAGTCATTGTTCAAGTACAGTTTTCTCCCCCCTACTCCCGTTCCAGCCCCTCCACCCAACCCTCCCCCCTTCCCCCCATTACCCCCCACCCCTAGTTTTTGTCCATGTGTCCTCCAAATTTGTTCCTGTAATCCCTACCCATTCCCCCCTGAAATTCCCTCTTCTCTCCCCTCTGGCCACTGTCAGACTATCCCCTATTTCAGTGTCTTTGGTTATATTTTGCTAGGTTTTTGTTTTGTTTTGTTTTGTTGTTTAGATTCCTGTTAAAGGTGATATCATGTGGTATTTGTCTTTCACTGCCTGGCTTGTTTCACTTAGCATAATGCTTTCCAGCTCCATCCATGCTGTTGCAAAGGGTATGAGCTCCTTCTTTCTTTCTGCTGCATAGAATTCCATTGTGTAAATGTACCATAGTTTTTTGATCCATTCATTTACTGATGGGCATCTAGGTTGCTTCCAGCACCTAGCTATTGTAAATTGTGCTGCTATGAACATCGGGGTGCAAAGGTTTTTTTGTATTGGTGTTTTAGTGTTCTTAGGATAGAGTCCCAGCAATGGAATTGCTGGGTCAAAAGGCAGATCCATTTTTAGTTTTCTGAGGAAGTTCCAAACTGCTTTCCATAATGGTTGTACCAGTCTGCAGTCCCACCAACAGTGCACTAGGGACCCCGTTTCTCCACATCCTCTCCAACACTTGTTGTTTGTTGCTTTGTTTATGATGGCCATTCTGACTGGTGTGAAGTGGTATCTCATTGTGGTTTTAATCTGCATCTCTCTGATGGCTAGCGATATTGAGCATCGCTTCATGTGTCTTTGGATTTTCTGTATGTCCTCCTTGGAGAAGTGTCTGTTCAAGTCCTTTGCCCATTTTTTAATTGGGTTACTTGTCTTCTTAGAGTGGAGTCGTGTAAGTTCTTTATATATTTTGGAGATTAAACCCTTGTCTGAGGTATCGTTAGCAAATATGTTTTCCCATACAGTTGGTTCTCTTTTTATTTTGATACTGTTTTCCTTAGCTGTGCAAAAGCTTTTAATTTTGATGAGGTCCCATTTGTTTATTCTTTCCTTTATGTCCCTTGCTCTAGGAGACAAGTCAGTAAAAGTTTCTGCGTGAAATATCCGAGATTTTCCTACCTATGTTCTCTTCTAGGACTTTAATGGTGTCACGCTTTATATTTAAGTCTTTTATCCACCTTGAATCTATTTTTGTATAAGGTGTAAGTTGGTGCTCGAGTTTCATTTTTTTGCACGTAGCTGTCCAGTTCTCCCAACACCATTTGTTGAAGAGGCTATTTTTATTCCATTTTATGTTGCTGCTTCCTTTGTCAAATATTAATTGACCGTAGAGGCTTGGGTTTATTTCTGGGCTCTCTGTTCTGTTCCGTTGGTCTATGTGCCTGTTTTTATGCCAGTACCAGGCTGTTTTGATTACAGTGGCCTTGTAGTATAGTTTAGTGTCAGGTATTGTGATTCCTCCTACTTTACTCTTCTTTCTCAAAATTGCAGCAGCTATTCGGGGTCGTTTATGGTTCCATATAAATTGTTGAAGTGTTTGTTCTATGTCTGTGAAATATGCCATTGGTGCTTTAATAGGTATTGCATTGAATGTGTAAATTGCTTTTGGTAGTATGGACATTTTAATGATATTAATTCTTCCAATCCATGAACACGGTATATGTTTCCATTTGTTTGTGTCTTCCTTGATTTCTCTCCTCAGTGTTATGTAGTTTTCTGAATACAGGTCTTTTACCTCTTTGGTTAGGTTTATTCCTAGGTATTTTATTTTCCTTTTTGCTATTTCAAATGGGATTTTTTTCTTGATTTCTGCTTCTGCTGTTTCATTGTTGGTGTACAGAAATGCCTTTGATTTCTGGATATTGACTTTGTATCCCGCTGTTTTACCAAATTCATTTATTAGGTCAAGCAGTTTTTTTGGTGGAGTCTATAGGATTTTCTATGTACACTATCATGTCATCTGCAAACAGTGACAGTTTTGTTTCCTTCTTTCCGATTTGGATTCCTTTTATTTCTTTTTCTTGTCTGATTGCTGTGGCTAGAACTTCCAGTACTATATTGAATAGAAGTGGTTAAAGTGGACATCCTTGTCTTGTTCCTGTTCTTAGTGGAAAAGATTTTAATTTTTGCCCATTGAGTATAATGTTGGCTGTAGGTTTCTCATATATGGCCTTTCTTATGTTGAGGAATGCTCCCTCTATTCCCACTTTACTGAGTGTTTTTATCATAAATGGGTGCTGTACCTTATCAAATGCTTTTTCTGCATCTATTGATATGATCATGTGATTTTTGTCTTTGCTTTTGTTTATGTGATGTATTACATTTACTGATTTGCGTATATTGTACCATCCTTGCATACCTGGAATGAATCCAACTTGGTCATGGTGTATGATCTTCTTAATGTACTGTTGGATGCGGTTTGCCAGTATCTTGTTGAGGATTTTAGCGTCAATGTTCATCAGCGATATTGGCCTGTAGTTTTCTTTCTTTGTTGTGTCTTTATCTGGTTTTGGGATTAAGATGATGTTGGCCTCATAAAAAGAGTTTGGTAGTCTTCCATCTTTTTGGATTTTTTGAAATAGTCTGTGAAGGATAGGTGTTAGTTCTTCCTTAAATGCTTTGTAGAATTCTCCTGTGAAACCATCTGGTCCAGGGCTTTTGTGTGTTGGGAGTTTTTGGATTACTGCTTCAATTTCTTTTGCTGTTATTGGTTTGTTCAGGCTTTCTGCTTCCATTTTATTGAGTTTTGGAAGGTTATATTTTTCTAGAAATTTGTCCATTTCATCTAGGTTTTCAAATTTCTTGGCATACAGCTCTTTGTAGTAATTTGTTACAATCCTTTGTATTTCTGTGGTATCTGTTGTAATCTCTCCTCTTTCATTTCTGATTGTGTTTATTTGGGTTTTCTCTCTTTTTTTCTTGATGAGTCTGCTTAAAGGCTTGTCGATTTTGTTTATCTTTTCAAAGAACCAACTCTTGGATTCATTGATCTTTAGAATTGTGCTTTTAGTCTCTATGTCATTTAATTCTGCTCTGATCTTGGTTATTTCCTTCCTTCTGCTTGCTCTGGGCTGTCTTTGTTGTTGTTCCTCGAGTTCTTGTAGACGTAGGGTTAGGTTGTTTGTTTGAAATGTTTCTAACTTTTTTAGGTGGGCTGTATCACTATGATCTTCCCTCTCAGGACTGCCTTGGCTGTGTCCCATAAGTTTTGGGTTGTTGTGAGTTCGTTTTCATTTGTTTCCAAAAACCGTTTGATTTCTTCCCTAATATCATTCTTGACCCATTCATTGTTTAATAGCATGCTGTTTAATCTCCATGAATTTGAGTGTTTTGGGTTTTTTTCCTTGGGGTTGGTTTCTAGTTTCAGTCCCTTGTGATCCGAGAAATTGCTTGGTATGATTTCAATTTTTTTGAAATTGTTGAGGCTTGTTTTGTGTCCTATCATGTGGTCAATCTTTGAAAATGTTCCATGTACATTTGAAAAAAATGTGTATTTAGCTTCTTTGGGATGGAGGGTTCTGTAAATATCAGTAAAGCCCAGTTCGTCTAGGGTATTGTTCAATGCCACAATATCTTTGTTGATGTTTTGTTTGGAAGATCTGTCCATTTTTGATATAGGGGTGTTAAAATCCCCCATAATAATTGTGTTGCTGTCCATATCTTTCTTGAAGTCCTCTAAGATTTTCTTTATGTATTTAGGTGCTCCTATGTTGGGTGCATATATATTTACTATGTTTATGTCTGCTTGGTGAATTCTTCCCTTGAGTATTATGAAATGATCTTCTGGGTCTCTCTTTATGGATCTTCTTTGGAAGTCTATTTTGTCAGATATGAGTATTGCTACCCCGGCTTTTTTTTCCTGTCCATTTGCTTGGAAAATTTGTTTCCAGCCCTTCATTTTCAACCTGTGCAGATCTTTTATCCTGAGGTGGGTCTCTTGTAGACAGCATATGTGTGGGTCATGTTTTCTTATCCAATCAGCTATTCTATGTCTTTTGATTGGAGCGTTTAGTCCATTTACGTTTAAGGTTATTATTGGTAGGTACTTATTCATTGCCTTTTATGTACGTGTGATCCTCTCTCACTCTCTCTTTTCCTTTCTTTCCTTAAAGCAGTCCCTTCAGCATCTCTTGCAGAGCTGGTTTAGTGGAGGTGTATTCTTTTAGACTTCTTTTGTCTGAGAAGCTTCTTATTTGGCCTTCTATCTTAATTGAGAGCCTTGCTGGGTAAAGTAGTCGTGGTTGCAGGCCTGTGGTTCTCATTACTTGGATTATTTCTTGCCATTCTCTTCTGGCTTGGAGTGTTTCCATTGAGAAGTCAGCTGTTAGCCTTATTGGGGCCCCCTTGTATGTTACTTCCTTCTTCTCCCTTGCTGCCTTTAAGATTCTCTCTTTGTCTTGAAATTTTGCCATTTTAATTATGATGTGTCTTGAGGTGGGCCTCCTTGGGTTCCTTTTGATTGGGACTCTCTGTGTTTCCTGTATTTGTGTGACTTTTTGTCTCATCCAATTAGGGAAGTTTTCCATCATCACTTGTTCAACTAGGTTTTCTATCCCTTGTTCTTCTCCTTCTCCTTCTGGTATCCCTATTATATGGATATTATTACGTTTCATATTGTCTTGCATTTCTCTTAACCCCTCTTCATTCTTTCTGAGCCTCTTTTCCCTTTCTTGCTCTTTCTGGGTGTTTTCTTCTATTTTGTCCTCTAGCTCGCTGATCTGATCTTCTGCTTCATCGATCCTGCTTTTCATTCCTTCTACTGTGTTCTTCATTTCAGAGATTGTATTCTTCATTTCCTCTTGGCCCTTGTTGAGAGTTTCTATTTCCTTTTTTATGCTGATGTAGTTTTCATTGAGTTCATTGTAGCTTCCCTGTAGTTTCTCGTAGCTCATTGTGAGCTCATTGAGCTTCCTGACAATCACTGCTTTGAATTCAATATCTGATAGTTGAATTGCCTCTGTTTCATTTAGCATTCTTTTTGAGGCTTCCTCCTTTCCTTTCATTTGGGGAGTATTTCTTTGTCTTCCCATTGTTTGTGAGACTCTTCTTGTTCACCTCAGCTTCTTATATTGATCTGTTCTGGCTCCCTGGGTTTATGATGTGAACTTCTTTAGTAGAGTAGCAGTGAGTTTCAGTGGTGCTTTCCTTGACCCCCCAAGCTCGCTGGTCTTGGGCTGTTGTTTAAGTTGGCTTTGTGTTTGCCTTTGGGTTTTGATTGTTGTTGAGTCTTTCTTTGGTGGTTCCTTCCCGCCAGCTGGTTAAATGTGGGTCACTCTGTCCACCACCTTCTGTATTTCGTTGTGCTGGTGAGGGCAGGTTGTGTTGTGGCTGGTTCTTCTTCATGCAGCACTCCTCCTAGGATCCGTTCCCTGTTCTTTTGGTTCTGCCACAATCCTTGGTCCTCCGTTCTCAAAAATGCTGAAATATGTTGATTGCTTGCCTTTCCACTCCAAAGATCGGTCAGGACTCTCTCCCCTGAGCAGAGGAAAGCCAAATCTGCTCCTTCCTACTCCGATGCCATCTTGCACTCTTTAATTGCTTTCTTTTTAAAATAACGTAGCTCTAGCACTGAACCGCTGTGTTTCATGAGCACATATTTCATCTGCTCAACTTCAATGCAAACCTTTAAAGGCAACACCCATGCCTTTTCTATCTGGCATCCGCCGCAGCTCTCACCCCAGCAGTAACTGCAGAGTCGCCAAACTCCATCATTCTCCAAACATCTCCTTTATTTTCCTGCCCCGTGGCCCTGCTGTCCTGTCTCGACGCCTTCAGCAGTGCAGCCTGTTCCTGACGACCCTGCCTAATGCCCACTTCCATCTTCTCCCAGAGATCTTGTGCTCCCTCAAACAGAATCTCCAGACAGGTAATCTGTTCTCTCCTATTCATAAATGGACTTGTATTTTTGTTGCAGCACTTCCCATGCTCTTCATAATGTGGTGATTTGCGTAACTGTCTGCCTTACCAGATTTGAGCCCTTGTTAGCAGTGACCACATCTTACTCATTTCTGTGCCTATTGTTGCACTTAGCACAGTCTCATACATTCTCAACAGGTGTTTGTCATTTTGAATCCCATATTGGATGGTAAACACCTGGATGTGACTGGCATCATTGGGCACCTCCAACTGTGGTTTGTGTGTGGAGGCCCACTCACCTGCTCAGTCCTCTTGGCTACACAGAACCTGGTAATTGCCTCAGTTAGATTCATGTGGTTCATATATATATATATGGAACTTCATAAAGACAATAAAGTGCTTAAATGAATAACTAAAACCGAACTGTGGAGTTAGGACTAAGCAGTTAAGCATTATTTCACATCGTTCATGCAGCAAGCCGCAGAGATTCTGCAAGGCTGTTGAATATTAACTTCTGGTCCCTGTCATTGGGTGTTGGCGGCACCCTCGCCCTGAGGAACATGAGGGAAATGTCCCTGGGCCCCCATCTTTCCAGAGCCCTTGTGCAGCACTGCTGACTGGTCTGGTGCTGTTTCTCAGGCCACCTCCACTGGACTGTTCCTTCCTGATGTGAAACCTTTTAATTCTCTGCCTGTTGTTAGCGTTTAGTGTAAATCTTAGTGTTTGTGTCTATATTTGCCCCAAATTTTCTATTAAAGTGCCGGATCTCCCTAAGCAGAGTCTCTCGGGCTTGTCTCTCCTGTTCCCACAACCCAGAGCGCGGTTGCATGCCATGCTGGAGAGCTGGGAGCACCTGGTGCTGGCTGCGCTTTTCAGGGTGGCCCACTTCTGCACTGTGGGTCTCCCCGAGCTTTGCTGCCACAGCATGGAGGGAGTTTTATGTCCTCTGAAATACTGGGGGGAGGAGAAGAGCTTTCAGCATGGGCCGAATGCGGGAGAAGCTTTCCCACGGAATGGACATCATGTCTCTAATATGTTGGTATGAACATTTTTCCTCCCCTCAGGCTCTTGCCTTCCCCTGGACTTAGGGTTTGCCCTACAACCATCATCATACCTGACAATGGAGACTGTAAGACCATGGGACTCAAACATTTGTTAATTTATTTCACATCCAGCCATTTATATTATATGTGTATATGGTTTGTGAATTTTTTCTTATCTATCAAGATGCAGAGTGATAGTGAAACCTGTTTTAATAAATTTGCCAGAGCTTTAAAGTGGGAGTTTTAAAAAAAATATTTTAAGGATGTATTTCCAGGAAGCAAAAAGAGCAAGAAAATAAGGGGGGAAACTTAGCTAAGTAAAGCAACTGCTATCTTACTTTCCTCTTTGAAATGACATAAGGGCATACTCTGTGGCCAGAGGTCTCCTATTCTGCTTTTGGGAGAGAAAAGAGAGTCTCATCTCTCAGGTGTGACTTTGAACCCATTTAGGAATCCAGAAGTCTTGATTGGACTGGCTGGTTCTATTGTCAGGGCTGGCCCGGAAACCTGGGAAGTGGGTTGGGTAGGAGAGGACGTGACAGTGCCTTGTGACTGGTGACCACCCCAGGCCTGGCCATCTCGACAGGGCCCCTGGAACCTTAGAGAGGTTCTGGGCTAATGGGCATGTGACTTGGAGCTGCCAAGCAGTTCAGAGAGTGAGTCAGCACCACTAGCAAAGGACAGCAGTTTTATTTATGCAGCTCTCTGGAAAACAAAACAAAACAAAACAAAACTGATCATCTCCAGGTTATTCCCGGAGAAGGAATGCCTCCTGAGTAAACACAGCTTTTGCAGGCAGAAAAAAAAAACATGGAGGAATAATGCCAATCTGACTTATAAATTTCATTTTAGCAAATACCTTTAACTGTTCCTATCAAAGTTCTTACTAGAGCCTTTAATTCCTCTTCACCCTGATCAATTGAAGCTTTACATTCTATCCATTTTTAAAAGATTTATTTAATTATTCTTAGAGAGAGGGGAAGGAAGAGGGAAAGAAACATCTATGTGAGAGAGAAACATAGATCAGTTACCTCTTGTACAAGTTCCGACCGGTGACCAAATCCACAATCCAGGTATGTGCCCTGACCAGAAATTGAACTGGCCACCATATGCTTTTTGGGATGATGCCCAACCAATGGAGCTACACCAATCAGGGCCACATTCTATCCATTTTTAAGGGAGGAGTTAAAAAGAGCAAACTGGGCTCATCCAAGAACCAAGAGGCCAGGATAAATCCATCAAGTGAAGTGTACTTGCTAAGTGTACTGAGTAATTCCACTGCTGAGTGCACACACTGTTTGCTCTGAGTACATAATCTTCACAGCAGTTTCATAAGTTAATATGCTCCTTTTCAGAAAAGAAACTGAGCATAGAAAGATTGCTTTGTCCGAAAGTAAACATCTAGTGAGTGGCAGCCTTAGGATTGCAACCTAGGCATTCTAGCTTCAAAGCCCAATTCTGAACGGAGTATTTGGCCCCAGATCTCAAATGATTAATCATTCTCCCTCCTTACATTTCCTAATGAAAAATAAAGGTGATTGGAATAAATCATAGTATCTCTCCCAGATACATTCTAATCAATAATTTTATCTCTTTTTTTGTTTGTTTGGTCCAAAAGTTTCTAACAACAACAACAACAAGCAATGAGCAGATGTGGATTTCCTGTCTGACCACTTAGGATGTATTAATGAGCTAATGGATAGGCCTGACGGAATGGAAGAAAAATCTGCAAGCTTGATAGTCACATCCTTAGTAATAGTTGATTGCATGTATTTTCATGTCAGTTCAAGTGCATCGCCAAGTACTTGAAGACTTAATTTCTGGCACTATGAAGACATCTTTAAGAATCTTTGATATCATTCAGGAGATGCTCTTGTCATGAACACAAATCTTGGCTTCATCAGTTTGTGGCTGGGTGACTTAGGGCATGCGGCTTGACCTATCTGTAAGGTCTCAAAAGAGCTTTGGAGACATCAAATTAATGTACTGGAGAGAATACAGCACACTCAGTAATTGTCAGTTCAATCTAAATGCAAAGAAAGTGAACGAGAGAGAGAGAGAGAGAGAGAGAGAGAGAGACAGACAGAGAGAGGCAGAGAGAGGGAGAGAGAGGGAGAGAGTTGGTGGGGGTGTGGATTGGGGAGAGAGGTTGACATTACTTTCTTTGTGCCTCCAGCCTTTGTCCTCTGCTCATCCAGAATTGCCTTGCCAGCGCCTCTCCTGGGCTAAGTTATCAGCTGTTGGCAAGGACTTTAGAGTCAGTCAAGTCATATGAGGTCACCACATTTCACTCGTTGCATGACCTCAGGCATATTATTGGTGTCTCCAAGCCTTGTTTACTTCAGTGTGGATAACAAACACTACCTCTTAAAGTTTTTATGGTGATTAAATCAGATGACATCTGCAAAGCACTGTTTTATTCCAATTAGAGCCTCATTTCTTAGTTCCAAAGGTTGAACTAAGAGTGCTTTCCTTCTAATCTAGTGCTTCTAACACAGAATTTGTTTTATTAAACAAAACATTATTAAAAGGGAGTCAAAAACAAGCCTCGGTTTCAGCTCCTCCCACTTGGGAACCCACTAGGGAGGAAAGTGCACTGTCTCAGGTCAGGGCGTGGGCTCTGGCCCTTCCAACTGCAGATGGGTTGGTCCACACTGATGGGGAGGGCTGGGTCCTGTGCAGTTATAATCAAGGCCCTAAAGAACTAAGGGCGGATAGTGAATGTGTAAGGGACACAACAGCCTAAAGACAGGTTTGGTGACTTTAAGCTGTGGAGAATTCCTTCTTCTTTGGAGATAACTAGGGGTAGGCATGGCTCTTACCTAGAGAACAAACATCCTGTGTGTGCATAAGGTGCAAAGCTTTGTTCTCAATGAAAGTTGATAAGACATTATCTCCACCTGTAATGCAGCAGATGCTTCGCTCAGGCTTCCATTATCTCTGCAGCTGTCTCTGGAGACGCATTTCTGTTCTTGATTACACACCTGGACTCTCTGAGCTGTCAGCACACATTCCCACAATGAGAAACTTTAAATAAAAATTATTTTCAAAGAATTAAAGATAATTCATCAGCTTTTGAGGCTATAGAAATGATACAGGAGTGGTTCAAGTCCTTTCCATGCTTTCTTGTTCTCTTTTAAACCAACTCTATGTAATTCCTCCTTTTATATGTCAGAAGGAAAAGTCTTTTCTTATTTTTCTAAGGTAAAGTGATTGCTTGAAATTGTATTTAGGAAAAACATACTTACTATTATCATATCTCCATCCACTACGACACTCAAGAAAAAGGGCCATGACGTAAAAGCAGTGTTGTGTGGACTGCTTTGTAAGCCCCGCTGGGGGAGTGTGAGAGGGGGCACTTCTCAGTCAGTTACTTTTCTTGAAGGTCATCAGAGTTCACATTTACAAGAAACTGGTAGCTGCCTCATCTTCAGGCAGCCTTGCATCTACAAGCAGCACATTCAAGATTTCCTAAGCAAACACTGTCATTTCCTTTTTAACATCCCTGCTAAGACTAGAATCAGTGCAGCTGGAGCTGCAGTCTTTGAAAGAAGACCTTGTGCCTTGGCTAATGCTTACAAGGTGCCAAGCAGGTGCGGCCACCCAGGCACCCACCCGTGTCACGTGGATTGGTCAGAAGCTCTCACTGAGTTTCAACCAGGCAGTGCTGGTTCCCTGGGTGGCTGCTCAATGTCCTGTGATGTTATTCTGTGGCCCATGCAGAGTAAAGCCTGAGTGCTTGAGGCCACCTCCTCCCAGAAAGTGGTCACTTTTCCTTTCCCAGTAGGAGAGTGAGCTCCAGGATCGCACCATTCTTACCAAGAGGATAAAGTTCTTACTACCTGCAAAAACGCAGTTAGCCTTTAGTCTCACAGAAGGGTTCTGATTTATTGCTAATTGTGTACATTGATGTGGCCCTTCTTATATACTCGTTCAATGTGATGCACTGATTATCAAAGCAGTTTTGCCAGATAGCATCTATGTAAAGTAATCTTCATGTTCTGTTCACCCCCAGTGTTATGAAATTACAGTTCCTATAGTGACTGGATGTGAAAGGGATCTGCTCCCGTCACCACTATCACACTGCTGTCACTGCAAACCCGCTCTAGCCTCCATTCCACTTCTGTTTCCCAGGGGCCTCAGTGGCCATGGCTGACCCAGGTTTCCCTTCCATCTCCATGTGGGCCATTTTGTCACCTCTCTCCCTCCCTCTTTTTTAAAAGCATAGTTATATTAGTTTTAGGTGTAGTGAGTTAGGGGCTGTGAAAGTCTAATCACTGTATCGTGATCACCATACAATGTGGTGACCCCCACTAATTCTAGCAAACATCTGTCACCATGCAAATGTCATCTCCCTCTTTGTACTATGAGGTCCATTAAAATTCTTCTGCTGTTATTGTATCTCCTTTAATGGGTCTCCTTTAAAGACCCATTAATGGAGATACAGCTGGAAAGAAATAGCTGTCTGGAATCAGGCTGTTACAGCAATTGCTAACCTAGTCACCATAACAAGAGAGGTAAGGTTGGCTAAGTTTTCTAAGGGCTACTTCCCTTGAAATAAATTATATAAAACAGTTATAATGGAACCCATTAATATGGATTCCACTAATGATATAATTCAGATAAAGTCTGTAGTCTGTTTTAAACTATATTTTTCTACATAGTTATAATTTGATTATGAAAAATAACCTGTATATAAGTAGTATAAACACAGTTTGAGGAGTTAATACTTATAAGAAAAAGAAAACACTCCAGGATACTTTAGAATCTCCTACCAGTAACTAAAAGGCTGAGTGAAATCTCGTCATTGAAGCAGAAGCTCAAAGAAATCTGCAAACTAAAACCTTGATAATCTGGAGACACCATGTGGAGTCAGAATCAGAACATGTCTTCTCATTTTTTTAAATTCTCACCCAAGGGTATGTTTATTGATTTTAGAGAAAGAGAAAAGTAGGGAGAGAGAAAGACAGGGAGAGAGAGAGAAATGTCAATGGGCTGCTTTCTGTATGCGTCCCAACTGGGAATCAGCCCCACAACCTTTTGGTGCACAGGATGATGCTCCAACCAGCCGTGCCATCCAGCCAGAGCTGAAAATAGGTCCTTTGAAAGTAGTCTGCAAGTCACTTTCCATGATCTCAGATTCCCAGTTCCTTCCCTAAATCGATCATTTTCAAATTAGTGAGATGTTGGTGTATGGGCAATGTTAACAAAATATTGCAGAATGTCATGCTGTTTTATTGAAGGCAGGTAAAATGTTTGACATTTTCATGTTTTTGTATCAGATTTTATAGAGGAATTTTTTAAAAAGATTCTGGCTGTACTGCTGCCCCTGTGCAACACGCCAGGATAGTGGCACACAGAAGTTCTTACTGCCTGAGTCTCAGATGCCCCATCTGTGAAAAGGGGACAGTCGTAACCTCCCTCACAAGGTTGATGTGATAATTAGTGATTCACATAAAGCAGGCGATGAGTAAGTGTTCATTCTCTTCCCCCTCCCTTTACAAACTTTTCTGAACATACTCCTTTGCTGCCCTTGACTGTTTGAAGCCTAACAACAAAGCTTAGTTCAGTTAGTGACTGAGGCTGAACTTGAGGTCTTCTGTCTAATTAAAGTGGGCTGCAGAGCTGGCCTTATTCTTTCAACCAACATTTTTGAGAACCTCCTACTTACAAAAAATGGTACAAAATACCTTAGGGCAAAGTTAAATTGTCATCTCTTAGGTATAATTTCAAAAGTGCCCTGTTCTGCCTAAATGCTGGGAAGGTGGGCATCATCCAGAGCTCAGGATTAAGGCATTGAAGACCACAACTCTTAAAAAATTCTCATGTTATAAGGTTGGGGTCGCTAAAAATTAACATCACACCCAGTGAGCATAAATAAACCTTGGTCACTTAACCAACCATCATAGAAGAACTTAAAATCATGGAACAAACAATATATAGATTTTGATGGGAATGAGATGATCTGTCTTTCAATTGTGATGCTCCCGGGTGCCAGACACTGCTCAAACCTGTGTACTTGGAGGCACAGCCTGGACCCTGCTAGCCTTGGTGCCCTAGCAAAGAGCTCTGGACAAGTTTGGTGAAGGGGAGTGAAGGAGAAAAAAGCATCAGCAAGAAAGCAAGGATTGGCCTGTCAAAATAAATGTTGCCTACAAGACATTTTTGCCTAGGGCAGCCTCATGAGTGGACTCCTTACCTGCCTCCCCTGGGAAAAATTTGTTCCTTCTGCAGTGTGGAAAAAGTGCATTGTCAAGTCATCACCAGCTCAGTGGAGAGAAACAAGCTCAATCCTTTGGGAGTGATAGGTTTCTGTGGATATTTCGCTGTCACCGTGGATATTTCACTGTGGATATTTCATAGTCCACTTAGTGCAATCATTAGGATACCAAATTGACACCAAGTTTCACATTCACTTGTCCGATCTGGAAGCGAAACTGACATTTGGAGTGTCTACTACTGCACAGCCCAATATGGTAGCCACCAGTTACATGTAGGTATTTAAATTTAAATTAACATGAAATAAAATTCTAAACATTTAAAAATTAAACAAGCAATTCAATTATTCGGTCTCACTAGTCACATTGCTAGTGCTCTATAACCACGTGTAGCTAGTGGCCACCATATTGAACAGCACTCACACGGAGCCCATCCATCACTGCAGAAAGTTCTCCTGGACAGCACTGGTTTAAGAAGTGTCATTATTACGCTGTACACCATTGTCCTGTGGTGTCTACTGATTCTCCAAAACAACCCTGAAGGGTTTCATTCCCATTTTGTGGATGTGGAAAGAGTCTCAGAAAAGTTAAGTGGCCCTCTGCTCACGTAGCAGAACCTGACAGATGGCCAGTGTCCTGTGGGTGTGCAGCCAAGTGAGGAAGTGGGAATCCCAGACTGGCTGACCGGGCAGCCCAAAAGTCCAACTAAAACAAGGTTCTGTTCTAGTAGTTGTGCATTTTGAAACAAAACATTTGTAAATTCTCCCTTCTGCTCAAATTTAATGACATATCTAAATTCTAAAATTACTCATAAGAAGAGAAAATGTATTTTAGTTTAAAAGGACAAGATAAATAAGTGGATGCCTGGGTTGAGTGATGGGATTGGAGAGTGGCTAAAAATGGGTACAAGGTTTCTTTTGAGGTGACAGAAATATTCTAACATTAGACTGCTGTGAATTGTGTTTTGTAAATTTATTAAAATCATTGAGTTTTTCACTGAAAATGTGTGAATTGTATGGTATGTAAATTATACCTCAATAAAGCCATTTAAGAAAAACAAGATATAAATCCTAAAACTCTAGGACAACCAAAAATTTAATGTTGAAAAGCTGCCAAAAACTTTAATTAGTGAGTCAAAGATTAATTGCTGGCCTTTCCTAATTTCCCTCATGATGATAAAAAAAAAATGATGCTCTGTCTCAAACCAAACACTGGGAAACTCTACAAGGTTCGTATTATTATTCTTATTTCACACTCAGGACATTGAGACTTGAGGTTAGAATAAGGTGCCACAGATACACAGATAGTGAGAACTGGCAGTGCCAAGCCCCGAACTGCTGGCTGCAAAGCCCAGAGCCACCCGCCAGCCCCCAGCGTGCCCCTGCTCTCTCGGTGTGAGAGGAAACCCTTCCACTGTTTGACCTGAGATCACTTTCCGTCTTCTAGGACAGCAGTAAACTGATTTTCCCATGTTTCTATAAACTTTTCAAAAACTTTGCACTTAAGACAATTCATGAAGGGAATAGGCTGGAATCTGTTTTCAGTGTTAAATAAAAGGGAAAAGGAGAGTCTGGGCTGGATGTGAATGGAGAGATATGTGTTTCTTTTGATGTTCACTAGGATACATTAGTTTATGGCTTTAAAAATTACATGTGGGTGTATGTATATAATACATGTTATATAATGTATTTATGAAAAGCCTTTCAGCAGTTGTTTCCATTTTCCTCCTGATTTGGTCGGTTCATTGGAGACTCCAAGATGTGACTAGCCGTGGTGGCTGCTCGGTAACTCGTGAGGGACTAGCCTCTGTCTGCCTCTCACCCATGTGTAGACAGCCCAGGACTGGCCCTCACAGTAAGTCAGATAGCTCACGCTTTGCCCTGTTTATGAAATGGGATTCTGAAAAGTGAAAAGCTGATGGGGCTGCATTCTCCAGCTTTGGCCAGGGCTGGAAACCTTTACATCTTCAGGTCTATCCTCTTAGCATCAAACATTATGTCCTTGTTAACCATTTCCATGCTCCTGATCATAAACGGTTAACCAAACCTCAGCCTGGGCAATCCCCCTCTGACCCTTCAGTTTATGAAGCCTGTGTAGCCCTCTCCTCCCCGGTCCTTCTCTAGTCCCTCCCAGGCAGTCTCCGCTTGCCTCCCTGGGGCTCTGTTGTTCTCTCTGTGCGTTTGTAATAATAACCGAGGGCCTTTTCTTTTCTTTCCTTTCTCCTGGAATATGTCTATGATCTCTTTAAATCAGCTGAAACAAGACAAAATAAAAATAAATAAAAACAAGGAACCAATTCTGTGCCATGCCAGCAGAACATGTCCACTGGCCAAACATGGGTTTTTGGCATTGCCCCTCTGCTTCCCCTCGGACCCTGAGCAACAGCACCAATGGTTTCCACACTTGAAGAAATGTAGAGGTCACCAAAGAAAGGAGAAAACACACAGAAGATGTTGTGATGATCTAAGACTGTAATTATGAAAATGGATGTCATGGTGCTTTATTTTTCCCTCTACCAATATTCTTAGAAACAGGGAAGTCACCAGAAGCTTTTGCTTTTACATATTTGGCAATAGTACAACTTATTAAGTAATTTTGAAATTCTTACAATTTTGTTCACATTTCAAGATAAAGTTTATTTGCAAGAGTCCTTGAATCACTTCTTGTGTGCTCAGAGATTGAATGCCAGGATTTGAAATGTCGTTAAGGTAGGTTCAGGAAATTAGCCATCTCCTAGTGTCAACAGTAGGTTGTGTATTTTAGCCGGTTGACTCACTGCTTCAGCGGGCAGCCTGCCCTCTGGAGAACTGTAGCCATTAACCTTCCCCAGCACATGTTTTTCAAACAAGGCCAGTACCTCTTTCCTGACCTCCCACATCCCGACCCCTTTATGGTCCAGATGTCTTCACACAGCCAATGGGCTACTGCACTTACCACCCATCACCAAAGCATCACCTAGGACTAGCTCAGAAATGGCTTCATATATATACACATATGTGTGTATATATATATATATGTATATTAATGTGAGTTATATATATATAAATTGGGACAAAAGATGTTCTGAAAGAACTCTGTTTTAAAAGATTTCGAGGTAGCACTTTGGAAAGCAATGAATGCACCTATAAAACTGCCACCATGTATTTATTCATTTTATAGGTCCAGGCTTTTCCCTAGTAGATTTGCATAGAAGAATTTGGTTAACAAATGTACTTTCTCTGTACAGGGCACTTTTGAAAGCACTGCATAAAGTGCCTGTATTTAGATACATTGCAGTTATTAAACATGGAGTGTGTTGTTTTGCAATATGTTAGTGTGTCAGATCAATAGGTGCACAACATTATATATCAATTATATCCACATAAAACTGGGAGAAAACAGTGTTTTCTTTGTTGCAAATACTATGAGAAAAAAAAATGGATACATTTTAAGATGGGCTATTGTGCATAATCATTAAAAGGGAGTTGAAAAATGATTAGACTCTGATTTCTTTTTTAAAAGATCAGTGTAGAAATATCAGCACTGGGAAGGGGTGAGAGTGGCTAGAGTGCCTACTACAGGCCAGGTCCCAGAGTAAATATTTCATACCCAGTGCAGCCCGTGTAGGGTTTGAAGCAGCTGGCTCTAAGGTTGGACGTCCTGAGTTCGAATGCCAGCTTCCATGTTGCAATACGGGTTCCATGGCATAAGGTATGCAAAGCACCTCATCCCATGCTGATGTAATAGCAGGAGATTAATAAATATTAGCTGTTCATTGTATTTTATTCCACTTAATCCTTTGATGTAGTCAACATCCCCATTGTACAGATTGGAGGCTGAGTCTGGAGTGATCTAAATAACTTGCATAAAGTTTCAAAATTAGGTTGCAGAGGCAGAATTCAGAACCAGGGTTCTATGGGTACTCTCATAAAACCTCTGACTAAGAGTTACCATTCTAGGCTGCCAGGATAATCTGTGCTGGGACTTTTTTTCTTCTTTTTTTAATGGTGAGAGAACACCATTTATACCCCCCAGCTAGAATAACACCCTCTACTGAGAGACAAAGCTGTCCTTACAGGCAGCAAATTTACAATGATGTATAAACGAACAACCCTTAATATTTCTAAGTTTAGAAAAACTTTCAAAGGGCCCATGTCAGCAGTTAACCATTCTTAGAATTATTTTTTTCACTTTGAATAGCAAATTTTAGCTATATGGGTAGGTCTACGCTTTTCAAAATCTGTGCATCATTTATGAAATATGCCAAATAAACCAATCCTATTAATACCTCTGCTGTGTAAATGTCATCATCTGTGCAAATATCAACTTGTAATGCCCGCATAAGGAAGTTGTAAGGATGTTCCTTTGGCAACCAGAAGGTCAACATCTGGGATGTGAGGCCAGAAGTAACTTTCTGACTGGCTGCTGCAGGTTTCATCTCTTTCCACATCCCGAGTGGCCAGCGATGCTGGGCGCCCTCAGTCCCTCGGCCACACCACTCAGGCTGGGTCTCAGTATTGTCCAATAGCCTTTCTAGATGTGGGCTTCAACCAAGGACATCCTTGTTTTCATCCTCAAGGTGCTTGGCTTAGTGGCTGTAATGACCAAGTATGGCTACTGTAGGATGATGATTGAAGTTTTAATAGTGAGAGAGTGTTCAGCGGTGTTCACATTGGAACTGGCAAATCATTTTACTAATGCAGGATTCTGCTCGGCTCTGTTGAAATCCTAGGCAAGTAAGTCATCTGCAACCCAAGATATAGATAGGATTTAGCTCTTGTAGTAGGCTGACTCTCTTTCCTCTTTAGACGTATGTATATGAGAGAATGGAATTAAACTTCAATTTCACAAATAAATGTGAGCTTAATATAAAGATAGCAGGAAACAAGAGGAATTTGGGCTGAATATCACATAATTTTCATTGCAGTTTACTTCCCAGCACTTAATCCAGTCAAAATATTTTCTTCACAGCATTGCTACCTTCGGAGTTATTCAGATGCCTAACTGTATTCCGCCGTCTAAATTTATATCCACAAGAAGGCACAGAGTGTATGCCTTGAAGTCTATGCAAATGAAAAGAACCCGCTTCTGGATGGTGTTATGAGTAGGACAGTTTTAGGAAGCTTCTCGCTGCCTCAGCTAAACCACTCTGGGTTTCCCTTTCCAGGGTTCAGCGGATTCCTACACGAGCAGGCCATCAGACTCCGATGTCTCTTTGGAAGAAGACAGGGAAGCGATTCGGCAGGAGAGAGAGCAGCAAGCGGCTATCCAGCTTGAGAGAGCAAAGGTGACTTTCTTACCCCTCTTTGGTTCTAAAGTGGAATATCGATCAGCTCTCTTCCCCTGCCTCAGATTTCTCTAGAAAAAAAGTCACTTTATAATCATCCTGAACAGACACCAGACTGTAAGGGTTTCTGATCCATTCACCCCTAAGAGAGGTTTATTGACCTTCCCAGTGGGCCATTACCTGGGACACTGACAGCTCAACCTTTTGTGTTTGGTTTGGGGGTCAGTTTTTTGGTCATCTTCCAACCTATGAGTTGTCGCCAATATCAGGCTGGCCACACCCAGTGCTGGCAGGAGCCTGCTGAGGTTGGAGCTCACCCCACCTCTTCTGTGACATTGGCCTTCACTGCAGGCCACACTGGCACTGTTGTTCCATGGGTCCCCCTGTTGTTCTCTCTGCTCTTCACTCTTGGTTTCAGTCTCCCACCTCAAGTTCAGCGTGAAGTTCAGAACTCTGAACCAGTACTAGCATTGCAGTGAAGAGGAGCAATAAGGACATTGACAAAATAAACCTCCGGACACTCCACAGGGAGAAAACCCCTAGTAGTCCCTGCACCTGCAGGAGGCAATAAAGTACATTTTTTACTGTCAGAGTGAGAAGAGCCACTAGAGCGCTCCCATTGTCTTTTAAACTACTTTTTTTTTTTTTAGCACAGACTCCTTTTGGCAATGAAATCTTAGGCACAACAGCAAATTTTTAAAAGAGGAGAATGACGCAGTTAGTGAGGTATCTTCTTTTGCTCCAACACCTGCCATGCCTGTGTTAGGCTGGCAGAAGGGGCTTTTGGGCAGTGCCTGTGAAGAGTCATCAGTGGGACTTGAACTCAGGTCCTGCCTCAAATGTTGCTCCCTGGCCATGTTCACAGAATGAAGCAGCCTGGGACTGCTCAAACTTTGTATACTCATTTGTGGCTAATTTTTGTTCTAGTTTTCTTTCAGAGTCTGTTTTGGGGCCACTGTGGTCATGCAAAAGTCAGTGCAATACCATTACGTATGCTGGTGGTTTGCTTAACCTCGGCCAGGATGCACCAAATGCACCCAAGAGCATTTGGTCCAGAAAGACTTTCAGAACCAACTTCTGTTAGGTAGGGAGTAGGTGATGTGTGAGCCGCTCTGCCCTTCCTGTCTACCCCCGGCCGGCCTTTTTTCTCCTTGGCAAGATAAGGTATTCTATTGAATGGGATCCCACAGGTTTTCAGATCCAGCTCACCACCCACACCACCACAATAACCTTTTTATTTAAGACCCAGCACACATTTCCTGTATCGGGAGGGTGGGAGTGTCTGTTATCATTTAAAATAACAAGCAAGTTTTATGACTAGAGGGCAAAGCAGGCAGCCCCTCCCACATTTCCATTCATTCTCAGTCCTTCAAGGCACATTTTTTGTGTGGGGTGTTGGAAAGTACAACAGTCATTTTCAGTGTCCAGTCTGCAGATGTCTCAGTGCTGCCTGAGGATGTGAGACCCATTTGAGGTCCCCCTTTGAAGAGTGACTTCCCCTACTGCCTGGTACTACCAGTTATCTTACTATAATACTACATGTCAATGTGAAAAACCCTCCTCTGTCTCCTTCCCTCCATCCTTATCCCACGATGCTGTGCCCAGTCCAAGCCTGTAGCCTTTGCTGTGAAGACGAACGTGAGCTACTGTGGTGCCCTGGACGAGGATGTGCCTGTCCCAAGCACAGCCATCTCCTTTGATGCCAAGGACTTTTTACACATTAAAGAGGTAAATGTAGCCATTCTGTGACCCTTAACCTGCCCCAACGCCAAAGCTGGAGATCAGCTCTGAGCCAAATTACCAGAGAGAGGCCCTGAGGAGCTGCTGTTGTGTTACCTCATTTGATTTACTGGGACTTCCAAATCCATTCTTTCTCACCAAGACTAGAAACCTGAGATCATTGCTTACATTACCACACATTTAAAACGTTGGATCACAGTCATCACAGGAGGGACTTAGTACAGACCTGTGGTCTTCTGATCACCTTTTAATTGCCTTGCATGACCACAAAGCCATAGATCTAGGAATCCACCTTAGGGAAACATGATTTTGGTGGCATGGCACCTACCCACGAGGGACCATTTGCAAGGGATGTTGTAATTATAAACATCTAGGATATAATCCAGTGGACCTTGACCTCGATATCAACACTTACCAGTGTAATAATTAAAGTGTTTAAACTAAGAAGAGGGTAGAGATCTTTGGGAAAAAGAAAGCTTAAGGGATTGAGCAATACTAGGAGGACTTGAAGTGTTCCAACCCAAGACGGTGAAATAGTAATGCCCAAAACTTTTATTCACACGACCTAAGTATATTGAAGTCCTACTTCATGTCAGACATGAAGTGTCTGATTGTGCTGGGCAATGGGAGGTCAGAGATGAAGGCTCAGTTTACCCATGGCCAGGGAGCTCTGAGTGTGGTGGAAGAGACTGAGAATTACATAGTTTCTGCACAGTTGACAAGTTCTATTACAGTACAAGTGAATGGGTATTGTGGGAAGATCAGGGGGACCACCAGGTTGAGGAGTAGGAGGATCAGGGAGCCCAAAACCTCTATAGAAGTGATGAAGCCTGAGGGAGTTCACAATGGGGTGGGGGGTGGCAGCAGGTAGAAGGGGCAGCTAGGAGCAATGCAGCATGGATGTGGGGCAGTGAGTAGGGAGTGGCCCATGGGATGGGCCAGTGCAGAGAGGCAGGAGCCTGTTTAAAACAAGGACCTCTTGGGCCATGACAAGAAGCCTGGACTTGATCACCAAGCAGTGGGCTGGAGAGGAATTTTAAATAAAGGATGGATGGGCCAGCCTCTCCCAACCAACTCTGATGGTCAGGAGAGTATTGCAGAGGCTGGGAGACACCGTGGGGCTGAAGAGTGGCTGTAGCAGGCAGGATGGAAAGAAGCAGCAGCTTGAGAGAGAGGTAAGGGGCAAATGGACAGGGAGATTTCACATGGGTGGGAATATTGGAAAAAGTAAGATAAAGGAGAAATGAAAGGTGGAGGCCAGTTATTCCAACTTACTTGAAAGGGTGGAGGATGGGGTCAGCTATCAAAATGAAGAAGGCAGAGAAGGGAGAAGACTTGTGATGGGGGTGGGCGTGGTTATAAATATGCTTTTAGATACACTATGTCAGGGGTGCTGTGAAACTCCTGTGAAGATATTTAATAGACCTTTATCCATGTAATCTGGAGGCTAGAGGGAGGGATTGCAATTTTCTCTGCCTGAATGCTAAGGGTTGAGAAGGAGACTGGGCTGTAGTCAGGAGAAGATAAAGAGCTGAAGCATGTTTTTAAGTTTTGCTTTGCTTTTTTTTCTTTTGTTTTCTTAAGATGGGAAAGATTCAAGCACTTTTTCCATGCTGAGATGTTGAACCTGGTGAAATATTTTGGAAGGAAAAGGTGTAGCTGATAGAAGGAGAGGAGGGAGTAGAGGGCAGAAGACAGTATCTGGAAAATGGGCACAAGAATTAGGCTGAGTCAGGAGGAAAGTCTTGCCTCCCTTGAACTTCTCTGCTGTGCACAGAATTTCCTGATGGGGCTGGGGTCATACACTGGAGGACGGGCCTGCTCAATAGTCTCCAGGGGCTCTGCTAGAAAGGAGGCACTGGAAAGTACATCTTAGGAAAAGGAGAGTGTAAAGGTGGAGAAATGAAGTGAAAGCTGAGGAGCCTGAAGAATGTGACCGACGTAAACATATCACTTAATGTCACTGAGACACCTGCGTGGTAAATTTATGACAGTTGTGAAAATCATTGCCTTTGAAACTCTGCACTCTGCAATGGCATTAGTGACACCAGGACATATGCATAGCTTTAACAATTTAATTATTTGACTCCAAGTAAGTCAAACATCTGGATGTCTGCAGATGTCTCACTATCTTTACATTGCACCCATGTGACCTACATTTGTATAGTCACTCACCCGAGACACAGCTCTTGAGTATTTGGTATGTGCCAGGCTCTATAAACAAAGCAGACAGAGTCCCTTCCCTCATAGACTTCAGTTCTAATGAGGAGACAAGTATGAACAAATGAACATTCCAAATTGTGAATGCTTTGTGGGGGGGGATGAATTAAATACTGACATTTTAAAAATATAAGGACAAGGGGGTTGCATACTTGTACATAAAGGGTGATCAGAGAAGGCCTTTGTGAGAATGGGACCTTTAAGCAGAGACCTGGAGGATGAGGAAGAGTCATCCTTACAAAGAACAAGGGGAACCTTCTGGGATGAAGAATCTGCACATGCAGAGGACTCACGGTGGGAAAACAGCATGGCACAGTCAGTTACCCGGAAGAAAGACATCAGGCTGGAATGCAGTGAGCCAGGGGCCCAGCAGCAGGAAACGGAGTTGTAGGAGTAAGAGGGCACATGTCACATAGGACCTTAGGTGATGGTGAGACTTCAAGTTTTTCTCTAAATGTAATGAGAAGCCACTGAAGACTTTAAAAGCAGAGGGGTGAAAAGATTTTTTTTTTAAGTTTTATGACTGTAGAGACAATGGATTGGAGTGGGATGAGTGTGGAATCCTTCTAGGTGAGAGATACTGGGATTGAGCCAGCATGGTGACGGTGACATGGAGAGAAGCAGACAGATTTGAGGTATATTGTAGACATTCAGTGAAGAGCACAGGTGATGGACTCAAGGTAGTAACTAAAATTGAGCAACTGGGGTGTTCATTACTTGGGTGGGGAGAGGACAGATGGGGAGAGAGGTTGGGGAGTGGACATTTCAAAGAAGATATCAAGTAGGAAGCCAGCTATAAGAATCTGGAGCTCAGGGGAAAGGGTTGGGCCAAAGATATAAATTTGGGTCACTTGTTTATGCATGGTATTTAAAGCTGTAGTAGTCAAGGAAGTCACCTACTGCTAAAGAGAGAATAGAGGGAGGAGAGAAGGCAGCTCTGGATCAAACCCAAAGGAATTCCATCCTGCAGAGGTGGGGTGCATGAAATGATTCAACAAATAAGGAAGCTGAAAAGGAGAAGTATGAGGCGGAGGAGGAAAACCAGGACAGAGCAACATGTGGACGGTGCGAGAAGAGTGTATCCACAAGGAGGAAGCAATCGGCTGTGGCAAACGTGACGTACCCCCTGGGATGAGGCATGAGGAATGGACCGTGGACTGGCAGCATGGTGGTCAGCAGCATGGAAGTCACTAGGACCAATGTCTGCAATTGTGGAGACGGAAGCCTGATGGAATGGGATGAGGAGAAAAAGAACTATATTTAGCAAGTGGAGACCATGTTTTCAAGGAATTTCGCACTGACCAGGCAGTACACTGAGGAGGGTATGAAATCAAAAGAGGTTTCCATTTCAAACAGGAGCTATTGGAGCACCCATATTTGCTGTTATTAACAGAGAGAGAGAGAGAGAGGTGGGAAAGGAGAGGGAGGAAAAGGAGTAAAGTTTTTGAGTAGGCAGGAAGGGTGGGATCCATGCCCTGAGTCTCGGAGGGGCAGCCCTTTGACAGGAAGGGGAACACTTCTTTATTGAACGTGCAGGAAAAACGTGTGCAGACAAAGACTGCCTTGGTAATGGGAAGCTGACAAAGCATCAGCTCGGTGGCGTCTGCTTCCTCTCTGGTGTGTGAGGTGAGGGCATCCACATCTGCTTAGAGGACAAAAGCCCTGGACCCAAAACCTGTGCCTGGTATTTGAGTGGTTAAGTTCATTTTGCCTCATCATTCCCCCCCAAAATGACCAACCATCTTCATTAGTTACTAATACTCTTTGTTCCCAAGGAAAAGCAGAACTTCAGACACGTGGTGCCATATTCCATGCACACTCACACACACTAGCATTCCCACCTTGCTGTGTTTTATTGTTTCCCTCCATTCTGTCCCGTTGGTTGCTTTTTGATCTATATGCTCCTTGATCAATGACTTTGTCTTCAGTCTGGCTGTTTGATGTGTGGTATTGAGTTGCTAGTCCTATGTGGATTAGAGCCAGTTGTTTCAGATCTTGAAATACCAGATGGGAAAACATCTTAGAAAGGGAAAGCACTAATCATTTTAGGGAAATCAAAATGAGAATGATTGGAACAACAGTAGGGTGACCTTGCCAGAAAGCTGGCCCATGCTTTTGGAACTGCAACACAAATGAACACATTTCTGTAATTTAGTCGTAGCCTTTCCTCTCATCCATTGCCTAGGAGGTCATCTATTATGCACTGTTTTAAATACTTTCTCAGTAATGAAAAAGTTCAAAGGCAGAAAAAAGCTGCAGCTCTCCTTATCACACATACTAAATTATAAGCAAATTATGCTCTTGATTGTACATAGCGAGTTTCTCCCAAGTGGCTCAAAGAACTTTTATTTATGTGAGTCAGATTCTCAGTGTGCTCTATCTATGGTTTCATAGAACTAAGTGAAAACATACTGGGAAGCTACAGTAACCATTTCAGGAAGCCCTTTAAGGTCGCTTGAGTACCATTTAATAAATTAGTGTTCCAGTGGACTAACTTAATTTCAGGAAATAACTTAAGCCCCAGGAAACTATGACTCATGGTCTGTTTTGTCTTCACCATGGTCAAATTTAAATACCAGCCCTGTGCACCAAAGATTCTAAAAGATCCTCCTTGCCTCTTGTTAATTCCAGAATACATAGACCTATTATTTCAGGTCTATTATCCTGAAATAAAAGATAGGAAGATGGGAAAGACTAAAATCAAGATTATTCAAGATTCTTTATTGATTCAACTCTCATTTCTCCAGTGTTGTCTCATTCTGCATGCCGTGCATGACTTGTGTAGAAGCTGTGTGCATAATAAAGGCCAAATCCCTAAACCACGTTTTTCTGCTTTTGAGCATTAAGGCAGAACTTCATGATGTGATGAGGCAATTAAACTATCCATTCTTCCTTCACAATGTATCAATGCTTTATGCATATAAATTCTACTTTTTTCTGAACTAAGCAAATTGTGCTACATGAAGTTGTTATATTTTGGAAAAAATAGATATTTTTGGATCAAACTAGAGAGTTATCTTGTCCACCAACCATCAAAACAATAAAGGAAGTTCGGGGAATCATCTCTGTGGGTGTAAATAATAGGACTGATAAATCTACTCTGGGAAATCACTAGCTGAAACCTCCCCTTGAGGCAGGTGGGTTGGATTAAATGTGTCTTTTACCCTGGGATTCAGTAAATTCATAATTGTAAATGCAGTTTCCCTGACCCACCAAATGGGCCACGTTGACAGAATCTCACTCTGTATTGACTGAGGCCTTTGCATGGGTCCTTCAAGTTTATGTGTCATGGAACTTTATTGAAATGGAAATTCTGGTATTCCTGTTGGGCTTTTGGCCATCTGGAGATTATTTCCAAAAAATCCCACATACAAACATACAATATGTTTAGTCTTTGTAAGATTAGGCTTCTTTTTCTTCAGGTAGTAATGTTGACCTTAATTTGCAAACCTATGTTTGGAGGTATGAGGGAGGAAAAATAATTTTTCTCTATTCTTCCAAATTCTTCTGGCTAGTCTTATAACCAAATTAACATGAGACAGATTAACAGGAGAGAATACCAAAATTTATTATGTATGTCCCTATAGGAGTTCCCAAAGACTATGAGGCCCAAGTACACATTGGGCAGTTCAGATTTGTATGTCATTCTGGAGCTAAGAAGAAAGTGTGTGTGTGTGTGTGTGTGTGTGTGTGTGTGGTCTGACACTTCAAAGGGCAGGAGGGCAATTCACAAGGAGATGAAAAAGCCCGTGTTGGGTAAGTAAAGTATTGGCTAGGCCATCTTTAGCAGTGGGGTGCAGAGAGGACTTTGAGCAAATGGGCCTCACTAGGTTTTCCCTGTCACACTTAGTTCATGTTAAAATACCATTATCTAATATAAACAAATTAATAAACTATGGTTATCTATGATAATATCTTCCTTCCTGAAACAGGTCCTCTAAATTGTTTTAGGCAGTTAGAGGAAAGGTAGTGGTTTTTCCTGAGTCTTTCATTTCTTGAAATAATCAGCTTAAAATAATTAATATTTTGGGTGGCATATTTTGGGATGCTAAACTCTGCTTCCCCTCAGAAGATTATAATTCTTCCCCACTGAGAGTAGATTACAGACACCATCATGGATTTCTACCTAAAAGCTTTTGACAAATAACTGACTATTGAATGTATTTCATTTCAGACGTGCCTATCTTCAAGAATTTCAGTTATACCAATGTCTATTTATTCTTATAAAATATATTCTTTAAGAATGGCTAAGGCATTTTCATAAGGACCAAAGGAATCCAAAGGTTAGGACCTGACTTTAGATCAGGGATTGGCAAACGGTGGCCCCCTCTGCTGTTTTCTGAAAGAAAAGATCTACTGAAAGACAGCCACGCTTCCTAGTTTATGTGTTGTCTGTGGATGCTCCCGCACTGTGACAGCAGGTTTGAGTGGTCGCAACAGAGAGCATATGGACAGCAGAGCCTGAATATTTACTATCAGGGCCTTTAGGTAGAAAGTTTGTAGACCTCCACTTTAGTGTTTATACAAAGCCTGTCCGGAAGGTATCCAGCCATGTACTATGAAAAATAGAGACATTTATTGAGGAAGATACAGGATACAAGAAACATTGTACATAGTATACTGACGCCTCAGTCCCCTTCAAAGTTGGCACCTTGGGACCTCACACAGTTCCCCCGATTGCCATCAGCTGTCCTGTAATATTTTCCCAAATCTTATCGATGGTCTGAAATCTCTTCCTTTTCGAAGGTGATTGTAGTTTTGGGAAAAGCCAGAAGTTGCAGGGTGCCAAATCTGGGCTGGGGTGAGGGGTGCAGCTGAGTCATCTGAGTGATTTGATGTTTTGCCAAAAAACTGCACGAGATGTGATACAGAGCAGGTGTGATGTGATGAAGCTGCCCATCACCAGTGGCCCATAGCTGCAGCCTCCTGAATCATCTGAATAGTTTCCATGAAGGAATGTTCAAGTTTAATGCAAAATTTGATGTAGATTCGTTGCTTTACTCCCTCAGTCATTTTGAATGTGGTGGCCACACAGGACATATGCACACTCGAGGGCGGCTACTGCCCCGCTGACTAGTACAGTGAAGTTGTCATTGCTCACACATGCTCATTCCAGTCCACTCTCCTTGGCTGCCAGGTTACATCAATGTCAGCAAACCATTCTTGTTACATTAACAATGGCTGGACTTTTTCTGGACAGACCTCATATGTATAATATAGTACAATATATAGTACGAATGGTGTTTCGTTCTTCTGGTCCCCTGAAATTAATTAATGGAATGTAAAGATAAGTGAATTACTATTGGTAGCAGTTTTATTTCTGCATTCCAGAAATATAACAATGATTGGTGGATAGGAAGGCTGGTGAAAGAAGGCTGTGAGATTGGCTTCATCCCAAGTCCACTTCGACTGGAGAACATACGGATTCAGCAAGAACAAAAACGAGGACGTTTTCACGGAGGGTAAGGCTCCTTTCCTTCTCTAAACTTTGCAGGTGGGTGCAGGTAGGAACATTAAGTGATATACTCAAGCTTGCTTATTAGGTTCAAACTGTATGCTTTCAAAGTAAAGATACTTTTCTTTGTATGGGGTGTTCCTGAAATTGACACAAAAGTGTTTCAGACATGCCTTCTTCCTGAAGCCTGGTCCCACTGGAACCCACGTGAATTTCCACAGCCTCAGCAAACCCTCCTTGGAACCTGCTCTTTCCTTCATTAGAGTCATGGAGGGCACCTTTCTCAGTGCGGGACATGGGAGCCTGGCCAGAGGCAGCATCATGGCTGTTTCTGGTTAGCTTTCAGAGACTCTTTCTCAGCTCGTCACGGAATGTGGTGGCATGTGCGGGTCCAGGTAGTAGCAGCACCTTCCCCACCCAGAGCTCTTGGTGGCATCTGCCATCTCTTGGTAATAAAGTATTGACTCTGTCTAGCTTTGGATGAATTGGCGTCTAGTGGACTAATGAAGTAGCCACGTAGGTCACAGCACACAGGTCCCAGGAATGCACCAAAGCTTGAGAGAAATCAGAATCATACTGAACCTGCACGTGTGAGCCTGCCTTGAAGCATTTTATTTGTAATCATTTATTTCTAAGGCCTAAGATAGAAGCAGTTCCTTCTCTTGGCTCTCAACCTCCTTTTTTCTGTTGGATCCTTTTCTATTTT
Organism: Phyllostomus discolor; assembly: GCF_004126475.2. NCBI lineage: Eukaryota > Metazoa > Chordata > Mammalia > Chiroptera > Phyllostomidae > Phyllostomus > Phyllostomus discolor. The sequence goes on from NC_040906.2 coordinate 68,413,018, forward strand.
GAAAACTCCTGTGTTCGTGAGGGGCTGTATTGCCTTTGTCACATGGGAACCTCTGAAACAGTGATAGGAGATCACAAAACTACAGTCAGCCCCACTTTTGGTTATCAATCTCATGTAGTGTATAACATGCCTATAATGTTAATTATTAATTCCTCTTGTTCCCTATACTCTCAACTGTCTCTCCTGATGCTCTTTAAACACGTTGGTAATACAGGTTTCCACCTCAGGACCTTTGTACTTGCTGTCTCCTCTCACTGGAGCCCTTTCCTTCACTTTTCCACCAGATAACTCCATCGCCTGCTTCAGGTCTTTGTTAAATGCATATGTTCAGTGGCCCCTTTCCTGCCACTGTATTTAAAATTGTGCCCACTTCCCATCTCTACCCTGACTTCGTTTTCTCTGTTGCATCTATTACCATTAGAAATACTATATATTTACCTATTTATCTGTTCAATACCAGTATCATCCACTAGACTCTGTCACTGTATGTGACAGGATTTTGCATTTCTCCCCCCACTGTTGTATGACTAACTTTGGAAACGGCGGATACTCAATAGAATATTTGCTTAATGAAATAATAAATGCATTATTATCTCATTTCTAAGGTTATTAGTTTATTATTTTTTTCCATGATGTCCTTATATACTTATATAATTTTGGACTAAAAGCTTACTGTGCAGAAGGTGTGAGAGTAAAGCCAAGAGCTACAGACACGATCTTATTTTCCTTATGCCAACCCTGGGAGGTGGAGCCTCTCCTTCTGCAGATGAGGACGCTGAGGCTGAAAGGTGTGATAAGATGTGCCAAGGTCCCATGGCTAGTGAGTGGCACAGCCAGGATGAGAAATCAGATTGTTCTGACTCTGGGGACCATATTCATAAGCACTGAAAGAGAAGGTCGCTGGAGAAGTGGGGAGGTGGGCTCTATGGGCCCCTGTGGGCTCCAGGGAGGCTTCCAGAGCCCCATGAGGAGACTAGTGTGAATGATCTTCCATTCTGGGCCACACACTGTCAGTTCCTAATTCTGATCCCACGTAATTGCTTCTCTCGGAAGAAATGCTTCTTCCTGGTCCTCCTGCTTGTTTTGAGCTGTGTTTGACATCTGAGTGGTGCCCTGGTGGGCCATGTCTATTAAAAGCCAGCTGTTCACAAGAACATCCCTGTCAGTGATTCCGCTGCCTCATTTCTGTGATGAATAACTAGGAGAGAAAATTTTGCAAAGTATTTCCAGATCCTAGTTAGTTCCCCATTTTCTCTGAGAAATGAGGTCAAAGAAAACATTTGGACAGATTCTTGAAGTTCTTCTCTATAGCAGGATGTGGTGTGTTTTGAATTATCTAGGAGGATTAAGGCCAAAGAAAGCTTTGTATTCTCAAGTTCCATTTTCAAGGGATCTGGAGAAGGACTCTTATGTTCCTGTTCTATATCCTAGGAAATCCAGTGGAAATTCTTCTTCAAGTCTTGGAGAAATGGTATCAGGGACATTTCGAGCAACACCCACATCAACAGGTGAGGGTTTTAGTTAAACTCTTTTTAATATAATGTTCTCCTTGCTTAATATTTGAACATATGTGCAAGTATTTTTACTAATTTGTAAACAACTTAAAGGGCGTGATTTAAAGATAATTCTACTTAATATTTTATTGCTCATTTGCCTTTCATAGTAATTTGACTTGACTTAAAGGGTAGGTGTGGTACTAAAAATTTAGGTATTTGTACAATATTGAAAAGTCTTATTTACTCATCATTGTGTAAACCAATCTGAGGCAAGTTCATTATTGCATTCATAAACTCAACAGTCTTGGAGATGGTGAGGGCCAATTAAAAAGAAAAAACAAGTTGTAGACTCTCAAGAAAATACTCTGTTTCAGTCTCCACGGGCATTGTTAGGATGTTTTGGTACAGCCTGGGCTGTGGAGATCGGGAGGGTTGAAGCAGGGAATGAGCCTGGATGAGGGCTGGGCCTAGATGACCTCAATTTTCTTTGGCTACCGGACAGCTAAGCTCTGAAGTTAATGGTAATGAAGAGAGAATGGTAGCCCAATCAAGCCCAATCAAGAGTTGTGCATTTGGAAGTTGTGGAGGTACTCAAGCAGGATTTTTCTTCCATCACATTTCCAGACGCCTATAGGCTAATTTCATTCTGGCCCAGACCTGATGCTGCAGTAGGGCATTGCATATTATCAATTCAGAATGACAAGTCCAAGGTCTCTCCTGGCCTACCATTGCTGCAGGAAACTGCATCAGTTCTGGAACAGTTCTGAGTATATGGGTCCTTGTGCATGTGAGCCCTTCTTGGTTTCAGGGCCCTGAACTAAACTAGGTCTCTGGGTTGCCCCCACATGGACTGAGCCTGCTTGGATGGCCACAAAAGCACTTTAAGCAGATATTGAGTATGTTTTGCCTCATTGCCATTTATTGGACATTTAGGGCATTGTGGGTTTTCACTATTAAAAACAAAAACAAACAAACAAACAAATAAGAATAACTGATTATAAACTTAATTGTAATCAAGAGCAGCATAGTAGGAAAAATGTGTCACTATCCTGGAGAGTGAGCTAAAAGACTTAAGAATGCATAAAGGACTGCAAAACCCAAAAATAAAACAAGTGACAAAGGTGCTGATTATTTTTACCCAAATTGTTATTCTGAGTTTCTCTTTACCACATTTGCTTTGTCCACGATGTTCTCAGCCACACTGTGTGCTGTGTTTGGCAGGAAACCACCCGTGGCCCTTGCTGGCCCAGAACCCCCAGTGTTGTTTTCACACCCACCCTCCCCACCCAACAGGAGATTGGGATGTAAGGTCCCTCCTACATGGAGGAAGTTGTCTGTTATTTCATGTCTTCAAAGGGGCCTGTCCTGAGTGAGGTGACGGAACCGTGTTCTGCACAGTGGGTGGGAGTGAGATGGTGAGACTCACAGGGACAAGGCGCACATTCTTCCCTCCTTTAAAATCGTGTGCTATCGTTTGCAGAGGTGACGTATTTTGATATGGCTCTCATTGTTGTCTTTTAGCAAAACAGAAGCAAAAAGTGGTAAGTTTGTATTTCCTTTTTAAATCTACTGTTAAGGTTTCTATCCCTGGGTGCCTGCCATGCTCCATTTCAGTGTCTTGAGTGGCTGTAAAATAAGGGATGGGCCTCATCAGCGGGGGCCTGTGGTGATCATTTTCTGTTTGACCGGAAAGTGGTGAATGTTGTGGCTGCTGAGGAGGTATACGTCACTTCACCTTGTCATGAGTGTCAAATCGTCTCTTTCAGACGGAGCACATTCCTCCTTACGATGTTGTGCCGTCCATGCGTCCAGTGGTGTTAGTGGGGCCGTCACTGAAGGGTTATGAGGTACAAATACCAGCCTGCTATGCTTCAGTTCTTGAGCAGGAATCTAGGAGACAGCCATTTGGAGCTGGCTCTGCGGGCCTGCTTACAAAGAGGTACCGACGGAAGCCACCTCTCAGCATGTGACGGAGGCTGGTGCAGCATGGGGCTTCTCATCTACTACCGTATTACATTGTTTAGAAATAAATGATCTCCCTCAAAACATTTCTAATGGGAGGTTCTGTTAAAAGGTTTGCTCTGCATCACATTCAAAGAAATGGACTTTCTCTGTCTCAGCCATTCCCATTACTGTTAGAAGTGACAGAATGTGAACAGCACGTGGGAACATACAGACATTCTGCCAGCAAACCTAAACCCTGAAAGCACCCACACATCTCCTCCTCCTGGTGATCAGGTTGATGGCATAGTCCACCAAATATATTTCTCTGCTTATTTACCTCAAAGGACATAAAGAAGGAAAATATTCACTAGAAATATGAGTGAACTTCTTCACAGATTAATTAAACAATACCATGTTAGAAGGAAAGAGTAAGGACTTAGACGTACTACATTGCAGATGTTGCAGTTTCAACTTCATTCTAGAATAGGTAATAAGTGGGACATTAAAGTCGAAGTTGGGCAGCCTCCAGAGCACCATTCCCACGGAGCTAGGACAATGTCTAGCACCTAGTGGGAATCTATTTCTTTGAGGTAGATCTGAGACTCCCACCTTCTTCCTGCCTCTTTTTCTCCTTCCCCTCTCCCTTTCTGTCCCTCTCCTTTCCTTCTCCCCTCCTCCTCTCAATGGGGACCTTCACAGAAGGGCAGGAAGAGGTGACTGGCCTACATCAACCCAGTCCTGGGCACAGAGAATTTCTACCAACATGCACAGACTAGCAGGAGCGCAGAGCCTAGGGCTGGTCTACAGGGAAGGGTCTAGCTTCTCCTCACTGGAGGCCAGTACCACTCAGGTTGTGGCAAGGGCAGACCACACCTGTGTGCAAAGCCAGCCTGTGGTGGGCTCCTGAAGGTAGTTCGGAACCTGATAAGGGAAGAGGGTTTGCTTCGGGTCAAGTGAATATTGCTGGTTTATCCCTTAACACCCTGGAGGCAAATCAAGGGGGAAAATTTAGTGCCTGCAGGTAGTTAAGAATGAAAAACACCTTCCATGGAACCTGCCCCTTGGAGAGGACTGGTTGTGAGAAGGTCTTTGCTCAATCACAGTACCCTTCCCTTCCACCTCTCTTACTTTTGACTTCTCTCTCTCTCTGCGTGTGTTTGCCTCATTCTCTTTTTCTCACCTCTGCAAAGGTAACAGACATGATGCAGAAAGCCCTCTTTGATTTCCTGAAGCACAGGTTTGATGGGAGGTGAGAATATAGATATTTTTGTATTTTTATTTTTCTTTAATCAAACATGTATGGTGGAATTTTTTGTGGATCTATGTTTCCAGCAATTGCAGAAGATCTGTAATTAACAGTTAACTCAGTCAAGGAAGGATACAATGAAATCGCTCTAAAAATATGAAGTTGTGAAGTATAGCGTTGAATCCCTAAGGGAAAAAGGGCCTTGAGAAGGAAAACCATCCATTCGTTTTACTTACTGTATTTTGCCATGTATTACATGCTCCCATATACAATGCACACCCACATTTTGGGCCCAAACTTTCAGGGAAAATATCTGTCATTATAATTTTTTAATTCAATTTTTATTTATATTTAGAAACAAAACCTATTATTGTATTCCAGGGTATTATTTTGCATATGGGTATTGTTATTGCTCTCTGGAGTTACACTTTTAACACATAAGCATAAATAAAAGAATTAAAACATTTATATAGATATGGAATTAGTATTACCCATATATAATGCACACCCTTATTTTTCCCTAAAAAATTTGGACAAAAAGGTGAGCATTATACATGGCATAATATGGTAAATGTATGTGTTTGTCTTTATCTTCTCACTGGTTGGTGAATTCTTACCAAACTTGTTTTATGAAAATTATTAATTTAAAATATAGAATAATTATGATAAATATGGCAGCTCACTGATCAAGCTGGGTAGTATTTGGGAGTTACACTTGTATATGTGTGTGTATCATGTAGAGATATAAATGTAAAGTACTCAACTTGCTCAAAAAAACCGTGGAAGAAATGTTTTCATTTTGAGCCTCTCAAAATGACTATTTTGTAGGGAATAGTACTTTGGAGGTTTAGCTCAGGGTTTGTTTTCTAGAAATTACCTTGTTATTTTATTGGTCTATTTTATACACATTCAACTATGACCCATATTCAACATGGCTCAGTCTTTAGCTATCAGATAATTTCATCATTTAAGTTTTGTGAAAAATGTCTAGAAAGAGTTTCTGTGTTTTGCAGAGAAATGGTAAAATGTTCCTATCGACTCAATGCTAAGTCTTAGGCTCTTTCACAATGCATTGTGAATAACATAACCACCTGCAGATACCTGAAAACTTATTAGAAGCAAAAAAAACCTAAATAGCATGTACTAAAAATATGGTTACAGGCATCCAATGTACCAAATATTTTAATAAATATGGTATTTTAAGAAAAAGGGAAACATGATAATGCTTTAAATACAAATTGCATGTACTTGTCAAAATTCTGGATAATTGTGATAAAAATAGTCATTCATTTATTGGACTACGTACAAAGAAAATAAACTGAGATTTTAGTTCCAGCAATTGAGATTTTAGTTCAAGAAATCAGAATGCCTCTGTGCAATTATTTGAATTGCTAAGTACGTTAGTGGAGGGCAGGGTGCCTTAATGAATACATCCCAAATTGTATCATGATTCCAATACAATGAAAGCTTATTGTTGCCCATTTAACAATCTTAGGCAGATGTTCCCCAGCTGAAAGACAGAGGAGAGTGGAGCAAGGGGAGGGTTAGGCAGAAAGCTTGCTCTGCCCATCATTTGGGGCCCTTGGCCTGAGCGTGGTCTCTTCAGTCACCTGGTGGGGATAGGAGCATGGCAGCCTGGAAGTGATACCCATTGATTGTTACATTTCATTGGTTAAACTGGGTCACATGGCCACAGTTAATTGTAAAGGAGGCTGGGAAGTAACGAACTATAGAAATGATCCCTGAAAGTATATTCTTGAGGCTGGGAAGTATATAGTTTAGCTGTGGACACAGGAGGAAGAGGACAGAGATACTGTTGAACAAATAATAGTGGCTGCCACATTCATCAAGTGGACCCAGAGAGCTGTAGGCAAACCAGAAGTTTATCCTGTCACCCTCTTTTTAAAAAAAGACAGGCAAAGAATAAAGTAGTTACAAAACAACTAAGTGAGTAACACTGAATACTAGAATATTGGAGTTGGAGGCAAATGTATAAGTTATTTTATTCTAATCTCTTTAACAATCACTAACCTGCTTCTGTTTGGAAACTGTTGGCTATAGGGGATCCATTTCTTAAGAAAGCATTACAAAGACACAGCGGAGCTCTGGCTTTTTAACTTAAACAGTGTTAGCTTTGGTCCTGTGCTGTGATGATCTGAGCCTGAACCTTCACCCAGATGCAGCTCTCCATGGATTGGAGGCAGCTGACATGCATGGCTCTGTCTTCTGTGTTCTTGGCTGCACACGCACACATCCTTCAGCTATGCTTGGAGTCACATGGTTTTAAACCGTGGTCCCTTTACCTAAGAAGTTCTGAGTGGTGCCTCTGTCTGTGGCCCCGTAACAGCCCTTGAGCTGCACAAATTCCACCCCATAACACAGCCTCACTTAGTGTTAAATTGCTTTGGTCCCCACACAGCATCCTTATAAACAACAGTGTTAAAGGTTTGAAATGTAGGACCTATGGAAAAAAGAAAACAATTATTATAATTTGGAAAAGAGAAAATGAGTGACTTTATTGCTTACAAGAGTGAAGAATCTGAGGTACTGCCTCAGGCCCAGAAAGAGGAAATGTGTTTACACCAGCAGAGATTTGTTTTGAATCAAGGAGAATGGTCTACATCAAGCAATTACACACACTACTGAAAATGATGTAGTGGAAATAGAATTAAAATGCCCATGCCAAGTGTTCCATGGCATCTGATGACACAGCAGAGGAGCCGAAGATATGAAGGTGAATCCAACTTCAGCTATGCTTGGAGTCACATGGTTTTAAACCATGGTGCCTTTACCTAAGTAACAGCTGAAGAAAGTGACTCAGCCCCAGAGAGATCTCATGCACAGCCGAGTTGGAGAAAGATAGATATTAAAGGTGGCGGTATGTGAGTGGACTTGCTTTCAAATAATAAGAGGCCAGTGCGGCAGAAAACTGAACACTGAATCTACTCATTGAGTGTGTTTGGAGACTTTGATAAGGACAGACACGTCAGAGTCTGTCCTTACATTTTGAGCTATGACAATCTGCTGCATGATGTTTTACCAGTGAATAAAAGGAGAGAATACAACAAATAGTCTTTAATTGAAACCAGCCAAGAGAACAATTACACAGAAGGCATTAGCCCAGCGATACAGCATACACAATATGTTCTCCTGGAAACCTGCTCTGTTTCATTGGCCATGGGTGCAGTAGGCTACACAAAATTGTCAGGAGAAAGCCTTCTTTTTTAGAAAGGGCAGAAAAGGGGATCCACTTACTAAAATTTCTTCTTCAATACTGTTTTCCAAATCTTGGTTAGAAAATAATTCAACACATTGGATTAAAGTCCAGCAGCTTAATTATTACATAATCATATGCTTGCCTTTCTTTGATACCTTAGAAATTGAGTCAGTTTAGAGCTACTTACACAATTTCTTTTTGCTATAACTTCTGTTGTAAGGTCTAACAGTAGCACATGTAAGAAAAATGAAAAGCCCAAATGAAACAGTTCCTGAGGGATCCCTGTAGGTGTGGATGTCCCCACATGGTGACAATTCCTGTGCACACGTCATAAACTAAGTGAGCCTTGACAAGCTGCTACGATGGCACCGGCCTGGTGAGACCGAATGGCTGCACAAGAGTGTGGAGCTTTTCTCCTCATCTCATACCTCACGCGTGCCCTGGGGACCGGCCTCAGGATGAGGCTTGATCTGCTGGTTGCGTCTACTGTTCATAGGCTAAACAGCAAGCAGTCAAACTAGTTGCGATTTGTTGACTTACGCTAATTATTTCAAATCTCAATAAAGTTGGTACTTTAAGCTGTTTGACACCTGGATCAGATAAACTCTGTGGCAGTTATTGGAGACTTTGTAACAGACATGATCATGGGAGAAATCCCCATTGAACCTCATGTTAACTTACACAGGTTGGATCTAAAGGGAAAGGAAGTTATTAGTCAAACACTTGAAGAAAAAAAAAGGACTTGAGAAGGAATTTGAAGAAAAGAGGCCAAGAAAAGAACTTAGGGAGATTCAAGACATAGTGTTCATTTATAAAAGGAAATGGGAATGATTGAGGCTATCCCAAAGCAGCCGAGCCATGGAAGAGGGAAAACAACTTGTAGTTGCAGTCCACAAATGGAGAAGAATAACACAGCACCTTCAGTGTCATCATCAATACCCTTCCTCTGTCACTTCCTCCTCCCAAATGCAGACTCACGGGTGGACAAACACCAGAGATAATTAACTGAAGACTCTAATGCCAAACATGAACATGTAGGTTAGCAGGTTTTAGTTACATGTGCACCCGGATTCTCCCACCCTCAAAGTATATGCAAATATCACAGGCTCTGGAGACGGGAGAGTTCATGGTAGACTAACTTTTAAGGACAGGATATAAAGAAACTGTCTTTTTCAAGTCTTTAAATATCCAGTAATGGTCTTGTATACGTTATATATGTACCTCTCAACACAGGGCACTATGAATAATTATTTAAGAATGCTCTTGTCATATATTACCTTGTTTTCTCCTAATGACAATCCCATGAGATAGTTGGGCAAAGCTACCGTCACTATAACATTGACCACAATACTGACGGTCCCCATATGGTGTGACTTGTTCATGGTCCTGCAACCAGTAAGAGAGATGTCCAGGAGGAACACTCAGGCCTAGGGCACCTTCCATCCCTGTTGTCTTGTTGGCACCCTGTCTGTTCTTTGGAATACTTTTCTCCATGAATATTAGGACTTAAAATATATTAACATACTAAGAGGGCTGCATATTAGGGATGGCAAGGATAAAGTATAGCAGGATTTTACAGCTGTTCCATTACCAACATAGAAAAACTAATTTTTTAAATGACTATACCATCACCGAAAGTAATATCTTTCCACGGGAAATCACAGAAAACTGATCCTCACAGATCATGATGGATTACAGCAACTATGGTGAATTCTGACACAGAAATAAGTAACACTTGGGGTTCAGATTTGCTAGATTTTGAGAGTGATTTTGCTAGTTTTTGGTGACATTTGCTAGTATACCCAGTTTGCTGAGGAACAGACATCCTCTTAGTCTGTTATCTACAGACCAGCAACTACTGACACTATGTCACAGGAAAGTTTCCCAGGGGACTTTTTAGAGACATATATCAAACAAGATGCATGGAAGTGCTGAAAGACATGAGAGGGTAGTGGATAACAAGAATAAAAGTAGAAAGGATATCACTTTAAGTTAAAAAAAGTATATAAACTACATAACATTTAATGGTAAATGTAATCACATTTCTGGGGAGCCTTTTACCAAAAAAACAAAAAACAAAAACAAAACAGCTTTGGATATGGTTTCTGATTTTAATAATAGTAAATATCTTTTTGCCTGGGGGAGAAAAACTGTTGCTTTGTCTTATTGAAGGGTTCCTGGGGCTGTGTTTGTCTTCTCCTGAGCCCTTCCCTACAGGTGTACTTGATTTAAGAAGTCACTTGTGTAAACAAAATAACTGGTATTTTATTAACAAGCAAGACAAGAAAAAGAACCATCTATTGTCCATACATTTGCCTGTTTTTGGAATACAGGGAGCATTTTTTTTTCTGTTTGTGTATGTGTTTGGCAAAACTTCGGATATGTTTGAAAATGGCTTTGTCAAAATGTGTATAACCCAGAAAAAATAAAAGTATGCATCTGTTAACAATTTCTTAACCTTTTAAGGACCAAGGGTCACTATTTGGCTTGTATGGAACCATAACATTTGATTTTTGCCTAAGCAAAATAGACTCTGTGGGCCCATCAAAAGTAATTATTCTAGAAAGCTGAATTGCTCTGGAACTTCACTCTATGCTTCTAACCAGAAACTTCATTCCTGAAACAACAAACAAATGAACAAAAAAAAAAGCAGAAGGAATAAACAAGCAGACTCAATCCTGCAAATAAAAGGAGTTATGACCACAGGACCACCTATGAGATTTCATAGTTGCAGCGGCCAACTGAGAAATGGAGATTCAGATGTGACTTTAACCTGAACGAATCCTGACCATCTCTCAGACATGACCAAGACTGACTGGGCTTCTGCACTGTGATGATTCGGCTTTTTGGCTGGAGAGCTGGGGTTGCTGGAGAAGAACACTGAAACTCCAGGAGAATTACAAGTCAGATGACTAAGGCCTGGCCCTTGCTTGGGGGACTGTGGTTTTCACCTTCTTGGCCTCTAACTAACCATGTGGAACTTCCTCTCTGCATCTCAGTTTTTCTTCTTGGTGAAATGAAGAGATATTACTTGACCAGTGTTTCCCAATGCCTTTTAGCAGTTGAAAAACTTTTTGCGATGAAATTATATAGAAAGCCCCAACGCAGACAACAAATGCAGAGGCATTTGCCCGTGGTTATTAGCGGGAAAAGCTGGAGCCCCGCCCACTCAGTCTCCCGCAGAGTTCTCAGTACCCCGAGGTGTTTCACAAAACTCCTGGTTTCTTCAGAAGACAATGTGAAGATGTTTCAAGTAATTTACAAGGGCCTAAAAATTCTAAAAGTTCAAAAATTTGGAACTTCCTGACCATCTACAGCCTATAAATACTAAGACACGAGCAAGGAGTACTTTGCTTTAAAATGGCACCAGAACTTTTGCAGTCTGTTCCTTTGAAGAAGTAATTTTCAACGATTTGTTAAATGAAATATTTTTAATTCTCCTCAAGGCTTCTGGTCACTGAAGCCAGATGAACCACCTCCTGAGAGTGCTGATAATGTCCCAAAACAGGTGTGAGATGACATAGGACTTAATAATTATTAATAACTATACCTCTTCCCGGCTCCAACTCTGGAAGGAGTTTGCAAATGAAAGAGAATGGATGCACCAACTGAGTATGAAGAGAAAGGAGTGCTACTCCCCTTGTCTCCTTTTTGGAACTCTGCCAAGTTGGTCCACAGCGGTGGTAAATGGCTTAGAGAGTTGTTCTTTGCATTCTACAAGCAGATAATAGTCTGCTTGGGTACAATCCTAGTTTAAATGAAAAATTTTAAAATTGTAAGTTTCGGAGATTCTCATTTGATAATCATATGCAAGCAGACCCTTCTCACCATTCATTCGCAGTGCTTTCAATTTCAATCCTTGCCGTGGCCCTGTGAGTCAGGCACTGCACTTGGTGTCGGGAGACCTGTGTTCATTTGCAGTGCCTTTCCTTTATTCCCTTTCATGATGGCCGGGGACTTTCTAACTTAAAACATCCTGGCACAAGCCTCACACTGCCTTCTTATGACTGCCCACCATCTATATTCAAAGTCACATGGAAATATGCTGAAGAGTCTTGTGCCTGAAAAAAAATCACATTTTTCTTATTCTTAGAAGTAAAACCTTCCTTTGAACTGGTGGAGACATGAGTCATGTTATTATAAATTAACTGTTGAGCACCAGGAATGCAACATAGCTACCAACTGGTTAATTGTCTTTGATGATCAAAATGAAGAGGGTTCCCGCCTTTGACCAGCAGCATTAATACGCTGGGGCATCTGTAGTTTTTGAACGTCTCGTTCAAGAGCAACTCAACTGTGAATTGTAGGGAAAATGTATTGCTGCTTCCTAGAAAGAGCATGGTTTATTCATGTGTTTTCATTCCCTCCCAGTATGGTGTGCATTAAAGAGAATCCAGCAAGGCAGACAACCGTGGAGGGAGAGCTGCAATTTTGCTGCAGTGACTTTTTTGTTAAATAGTCAAAACCTTCCTCTGTTCTGCTCTGCTTGTGTTTTAATACTAGCCAAAGCCTGTTTAAAATACTTGTGGTCAATGTTTATTATACTGTGGTTGCACTATAGTATGTAAAGTGGTTATTAAGTATGGTGGTTATAACTCACTTAAAGAGCTCTAAACCATTTTTACTGGTGTGTTTTGTTCTGTGTTCCTATTCATAGGATATCAATAACGAGAGTGACAGCTGACATTTCTCTTGCTAAGAGGTCTGTCCTAAATAATCCCAGCAAGAGAGCAATAATTGAACGTTCCAACACTCGGTCCAGCCTAGGTAAGATGTTCAAATGTGGTACTTTTCCAAGCTGTGCTTTCAGACTGATATGACACGTGTTATGTTTGGGGGTGGCTTTTCTAGTTTGCTCCCCATTCTGAATGGGGAAACGCTGGGTACCGGAAGAGAATGCTGTCCGTGGAAAAGAAGACAGCGGAGTCCTACAGCAGCCAGAGCTTCCTTTATCTCAGCTCTAGTCAATTAGCTAATTAGTAGTCTGGTGGGAAGTATCCTCAGTGGGATCTCCAGTCTGTCATTGCCTAACCATGTGAAGCCACTCACCTCCACTTTGCCCTAGCTTCTCGACGTGGTTAATGATGTCTGTCATACCTGAGTCACAGCTGGCATGAAAGGAAATGAGATGTTCCGCCCTCTCAGGTCTTTAGAAGAAAGCTAGATCTTGATGTTCTTAGTGTTGCTTCTGCCGCTAACTGGGAGTACCCAGAAGAGTCACATCTTAAGTGGAAATAGTAACCACCACTAATAATATGCAGGTTGTTTAAACATGTCTTTCCTGGAACACCAGTTAGAAAACATCTTGAAATTTCCTGAGATGTAGAAGAAAAAAATGCTGGATAGGGTTAGCTCTTTCAAGCCCTGTATAAGCAGGACTGTAGAGGCTGGATTCACCATCCACAGAAGCAAGTCTGTGCTGCTGGTGAATCACAACATGAATATCAAAAGGCTCCTTTCAAGCAGTGTAGTCCACTCACAACTTTCTGGGAGTCTCTTTTGTATTCACATTCTAACGGAAACTTGTTTGACTGCCATTTCCTAATGGGCAGATAGGGTCTTCTGTGCCGTTACATTTCTTTTTAACTAATGAAATGAGTTCAAACATGTCATCAAGAATTCGTTGAAGGCTGTACCAAGAATTGAGCAGGTTGGAAAGAGGCTACAAAGTACCATCTCTATATTCCTGGCATGGAATTGGCACATGGCAATTGATCAGTGAATGTTTGATGGATGCTTTGTGAAAGAATGCTAAACTTACCAAATGAAGTAGGTGTCAGAGCTTGTCCGGGCAGGATCCCAGGCAGCAGTGATTTTTTTGGTCCTGTATTTAGAACCTTCCACATACAGAATGAAACACTTTGAAAGGCACAATATTTTCACCTTGAGGAGATGATGATGGCAGAGCTGCTGCTGCTGAATCAGATTAGGTAATTGACTAAAATCGAATATCATGGGTGACAAGGACGCCAAATTAAATTAAGGATTTCTCAAATAAGCATCTGGTCTCTGCTCTCCTGTCTTTTGCTCTTCTCTCCTCACAGTGCCTTTGCCTTCTGGTGGATCACGAGAGGCTAACAGATGCTTAAAGGCATAAGCTAGGTTGCTTGACTCTAACCATACATACCAGCCAAGGGTTTCATGAATATTCTTTGAAGTCATCAGCATAATCCAGTCACCTGTTGTCAGAGTCAGTGGAATGGGTGGGGTGGAGTTAGTGTAAATATTGAGGAAGAAACCAAGTTGATGTCAGTTCACTGCTTTTTCCCTTTACTCTGAAAACTCACATACCACAAATACTGGAGTTAATGGAATGGCGATCTATTATAATAATCACTGTTTGAGCCACTTCTGTCCATTTTGCCTGCTCATTCATGCACATTGGCAGATTCCTTCATCAAATGTTTATTGAACACTTGTTATGTGCCTTACATTATGCCAGACTTGGGAAATGTGAAGATGACTAAGACAAGGTATCTTATACACAAGCAAACAGAAAGAAAAAACAGATGGTTACCATACTGTTTGATTGTGTCTGATTGTGTTTCCAGGGTACTCACTTTGGGAAATGTTGCTTTGAGCCTAGGGAGCCATTGAAGTAGTTAAAGTATTTGGATAGAAAAAAGATCACAGGTGATAGAAAGGCTGGAGAGAGATGGGTCCAGATCAGTCATGGTCAAGTTTGGAAGTGTTTGTTAACATTCCTCCAGCACCATACTCCATGACTTCTCACAGCTCTCTTTATCTGAACTAAAATCATGATGAAACTTCCATTGGAAGCCTTCTGAGAAATCAGCCTGTGTAGTCAAGGTTGTGGGTTTGGTTCAAGTTTTGCTTTAAGAAAATCAGCTGTTCAGATAAACATGCCTTTCTCTTCCTCACACACACAATTTATTTACTGCTTTCTGTATACATATTATCCATATATTAGACTGGCTCTAGTATACAGTGTGGCCCTCTGCAGCCTCCTGCTAACTCTGTCCAAGTACCTCTCTGTTCATGCCAGAGTGCCCATTGCCCACCAGTTTTGTGCTAGTTAAGCAGGAGGTGTGCCTGCCCTCAGCGCCTGTCAAAATCCACACTTTCCTGATTGCTGGTGCAGAGGAAATAAGGCCCAGGATTTCTGAATTACTTACCTGGGAGACTCAGAGTGCCTGGAAGATTCTTTATACCAGAGCAGTCCAGTTTGTCACTGCCTTTTTGCTACTTCAGAAAATACTGTGTTTGGATTTGAAGCTTAAAGCAATATAGACTTGTCATACCTTGGTCCAGGCCAGGAGTTACATTAAATCAGTGGAAGCTGAATAAAAACAATAAATGGAGAAGATACCCCAACAGCCTGAGGCTGAAATTTACTAATAAGTAAATACAATTTATTTTTTTAACTTCTCTCATAAGAAAAATCTTTTTTAAAAACTGTTTCTGACATGAGAAAAATAGGTGTGCTATTATTACTAACAAATGTAGAATGTAATTTCAAAAATTTTTTCAAGTAAGCCTAATTGTCCAAACTTTTTACATTGCCATCCTCAAAGCTAGTCACCTTTCAAAGCAACATGAAATCTTTCAAGCCATTGGTATTAGATAATTTGAAAACAGTAGATATATTGACTCTTTAAATACATCCTTCTAATACAGTGATTTTGTGAAAAATAAGAAGTTTATACTATTAGGCAAAACCACAGAAAATAAAGTTACGTGATAGTTTTGAGCATTCATGTTCCCACACGCTCTGTCAATACATTTGATTATCAAAGGAGGCGACATGAACTTGAGTTTATACTGAATAAGCAAAACAAGCCAGGGGATTGTGGTACATGCCCTTTTCAGGGAGGATATGTGAGCAGCACTGCCTTCTCCTAGGCCATCTCTGAAGTAATTTAAATGAGGTATTTTTAGCTACTCCTTGTAACTTGGATGAGATTACATTGTTAGGTCATACCTGTAGCTCAAAATAAAAAGTAAAAAGCAAACCAAGATCATCTCTCTGAAAATTGTTTGATTCAGACTTTGAACATGACCCAGTAAGTCAGGTGATTTGTATATATACATATACATATGTATACATATATATATATACATATATATATACATATACACATATACATATACATGTATATATACATGTATATGAATGTTTAAATATATATATATTTAAACATTTTTTTATATTTCAGAAAGCCATATTAGGTTTTATGGAAAATCTGTTTTGCTTTTAAAAGTAGCTGGATTGCTTTAGACATTGACAATAACTAGATTTTTTGTTTGACCGGATTCACTCATAGATTCAAATATCTTGGCTATTACAGCCACCGAATAGATTTGCATCTAGATTCATTACAGCATTTTAATATAAGTGGTCTTAGTTTTATTTTAAATAAAACTGAAGATAATTATGCCTCAGAACAGTCCACTGGCCCTAATACTTAAGTTGAGACTTAGCAATATGCTAGTTACAAGGTTAGACCCAGAATGTTTAACCAGGGGTCCAAAAGCACACACATCAGTCAACACAGGTGAGTTGTGAGGTTTTTTAAAAAGATACCCATAAAATATTAATATACAAGTTGTTCATTGGTAGAAATATTTTTCCTAAATGTGGTTTCAGCTTCTATAGCCAAAATAAAAGTTCTTGAGACAAAGCAACAATTGAAAATAACATAGCTACGTCAGTAGCTAAATATTAGGGTGAATGTGAGAAGCAATCAAGAGAGCCATCTCAAATTTTCCACCAACTGGTTTTATGCAAAATTCAACCCATTTCTGTCTCTTTAGACAAAAAATCTTAAGTTAGATCAGAATATGTAAATTTTGAATGTTCTGTGTTCCAATGTAGACAAACATTGGAAAGGGCTACTATATTTTTTAAATATAAGAACTAATTAATGAAAACTAATTGTTATTAATTTACTTGTTATTTATTATTTCTCCTTTTAGCGGAAGTACAAAGTGAAATTGAAAGAATCTTTGAGTTGGCAAGATCTTTGCAACTGGTTGTTCTCGATGCAGACACCATCAATCACCCCGCACAACTTATAAAGACTTCCTTAGCGCCAATTATCGTTCATGTGAAAGTCTCGTCTCCCAAGGTAATTACATCTCTAGCTTAAGAATTAGCAGCTCATTTTATTTTGCTCTGCTTTTCTATTAGTGGGCAAGGAGAACGTCTTGTTTAACCCCTTTTAATGAGCACAGGTTTGAATTCCCACAGTTTGTAAAGATTCTAGAAATTCTGACATAGCAAATTAAATTCCTTCAAAAAGCTCACAGTCTATTGTGGTTCCCTAACCAGGCAGTTTTGTAAGAATATAATGGAAACAATAAATTAAGACAGGTGAGGAAAAGTAACCTCCGGCTTTTCAGAGACTTTGGGTTTAATTTTGGTAAATTTCTTGGGTAATGTTGATTATTATATCATCTACATTTTCTCCCCAGTTAAGAGGGCATGTAATTCAAACAAGGTATCTAGATTTATCACACATGAAGTCATATATCACTGTATAAAATCTCTTATGGAAACATTTTAGACCCTTACATTTGTGCTTAGGTTGGGTTCGTTGAGGAATATAGTTATTCTGTGATTAAGCACATATGATGTTTTCCAGGTGTCTTCATGCCACCAGGGGAAAGAAAAATGAAAGTGAGACTGCCTCAGATTGGTCATTTTTTATTTGAGTTTTCTTTAATTTTTAAAGAAAATTGATGTTGAAAAAGTTCATATTAAATATGAGGTCTATCCAGAAAGTATCCCACCATGTACCATGAAAAATAGAAACATTTATTGAAGAAGATACAAGGTACAAGAAACATTGTATACAAGACAGTGACACCTCAGTCCCCTTCAAAGAAGGCTCCTTGGGACCTCACACAGTTCTCCCAGTCACCATCAGCTACACCGTCATGTTTTCCTGAATCTCATCAACAATCTGGAATCTCTTCCCTAGCAAAGGTGGTTTTAGTTTTGGGAAAAGCCAGAAGTCACAGGGGGCCCAATTTGGGATGTAGAGGGGCTGAGTCATCAGGGTGACTTGATGCTTCTCAAAAACACTCTGAATGAGACATGATGTATGAGTGGGCGCATTATCGTGATGAAACTGCCAATCATCACTTTCCCATAGCTGTGGTCTTCTGAGTCATCCGAATAGTTTTTGCAGAGGAATGTTCAAGCCTAATGCAAAATTTGATGCAGATTCGTTGTTCTATTTGCTCAGTCATTTTGAATATGATGGCCACAAAATACACATACAGACTCAATCGGGTCTACTGCCCCACTGACTAGAACAATGAAGTCATCATTGTTAATTCATGTGCACTCCAGTCCACTCTCCTTGGCTGCCATGTTACATCAGTGTCACCCAAACCATTCTCATTATATTAAGAATGGCTGGACTTTTTTTGGACAGACTCCATATGTACCCTTGGGAGATAATACCTTAATAATCAATGCTTTTCAGTGACTCTAACAGTACATTTTAATACTTAAATGCCAATTCAACTTCCAACCAGAACAGTAGTCCCCTGTCATGGGTGGAGAATACCTACAGAAGCTGTGCCTCCACAGCCCCTCTGTTGTCCTCGACCTTCCACTCTGGCACTGGTTCTGCACAGGATGAACTTGGGAATCCTGACCAAAACCAGGACCTTTTGGGAATCATTAGAATGGATAGAAGTTGCTTTAACTACCTGGATGTCTCTTTGAAGGGGACTGAAGGGGATTCAAACACCCTTCACTGCAATGATTTCAACCCCTCTCAGCCCCTGCCCCAGTCACCATGAGGTTCATAAGTACAGGAACTGTGGTTCTTATATCTGCTTGAGGTATCACAGAGCCTCATACATTAGCACCGGTTTTGGGAGAGTGTGCTCTTCCAGCTAAAAAGAAACTAAGGAAAAGGGCAGTGTATGGCAAAATGCAGTTACAGGAGTTCCCAAAACACAGATGTATCACTGGTTTATATGTGGCAATATACCAGTACAAATGTTTTGCTTAGATTTCTATCATGAAATCATCTTATTAATGTAAAATTAAACTGGAATGTTTAATTTTTAGGAATAATGTTTAATTATTGGGATAATTATCAGTGACAAAAGGATCAGATGTATAATTAAATGTGATATTTATCTTACATTGAGGTAGTGAACCAAAATATTACTCCTGAATAACTGAATTTGGACATAATGACCTGGTCCAGTTTAGTTCTTCTATTTTGCAGGGCTGTCTGTGCAATTTCTGGGTAAAATGTAGGGGTCAGGGGGGGACCAGATTCCACCAAGAACTCACATGGAGTGAGAACAGGAAGAACACACCAAATGCACTCTAACTGAAAGCCAGTGTAAGTGGATGATGTCATTACAGAGTTTATATATGATTTATCACATTGCGTTTTCTCACTATTAATACTCAGTGCTAAACAGACTGTAAAAGGGGCCTGGGTTTATTCAGTTTTCTTCAGCTCATTGATAGCATCTCAGATTCATGTCTTCTTCTATCAGGTTTTACAGCGGCTGATTAAATCCAGAGGAAAGTCCCAAAGTAAACACTTGAATGTGCAACTGGTGGCAGCTGACAAGCTTGCACAGTGCCCCCCAGTAAGTACAATCATTTTTGTCTTAATTATTCTTGACTCGTTAGGAGAGGGGGTAATTTTTTTCATATTAGCTTTGTCATTTTTATTCTAGAATGATGGTGAAGATGAAACGTTGTCATAAATCTAATGGATTTCTTGAAATAAATGTGTGCTATCATGTTGGCTATCCGCAGGCATCCAGAACTGGTGGTGTCTGCCATGTAATAAAAAATGAAGTTCGTTAATCCAGTCATGTGGAACTTTTATGAAATGAAAAGAAAACATACTGATCTGATTTTCTTTCACTTTTCTGTCTGAAAGTCCTGATAGGTATAAAAGATTATGACTTTGGTGGTTGAGAATTTATTGGAACTAGAAGAGCCCTGTGGAGATAGCAGGTGAAGAGCTCAGGGTTAAGTAAGGTGAAAAGACATGTTATAGCAACTTTTTCCCCAGTGCCGTTGCCAGGAAATAGCTGCTGGGTTGGGAGCCAAGCAAATGGTGGGAGGTGGGTGGGTGGGGGAAGGTAACCACTATCACGTGGGTGGGTCACCAGTGACTGATCAGTGTCTACACCTGCCCAGCTGACTTACTGTTTCTGCCTGTGTTTCTCTAAAGGAAATAACTGTTGTTTTTCTACTGATTTGAACACTAAATTTATACTTGTATAAGGATTGTTTATGCTCTGTGAAAGCATAAAATTCAATTCAGATGGTTACAAAGACAATACAGCATAACTGTTAAAGGAGGGGAATGTGGGTGGGAGAGGGTGTGCAGGGTGGAGGGGAATGAAAGGGGGGACTGGGACAACTGTAATAGCATAATCAATAAAATATATTTAAAAAAAAGTATAGACTTTGGAGCCAGACTGCCTGAGTTCAAATCCATGCTAGGGATTACACCCCTACTTATGTAATCTTCAGCATGTGCCTACCTCATTGGGTTTGTATAGACTTAATGAGTGAATATATGCTAAAGCTCTTAGAACAGTGGCTGGTATGTAATAAGTACCATCTAAGTGTTTCTGCTATAATAACTAGATATACTTGTGCTATGCTATGCCTAACCTGTCAGGCTCCCTAAGGATCTGTGTCTGTCTGGTTTACTGTTGTATCTCAAACTCCTATCATAGTAGGCCCACAATAAGAATTTAGTGAATGAATGAAAGGATGTACAGGCAGTGAGTAATAATGCATCCTTTTACTAGATGCTTACAATGGGCCAGACGCCATGCTAGATGTTTTATGTAGATTATCTCTAATCCTCAGTTACCTAGTAAGATAAGTAGTATTATCCCCATTATATAGTTGAGGCAACTGAAGACAAGAGGTGAAATGACTCCTCTGAGGTTAAAGCAAATAAGGATAAGATTTATGATTTATCTGGCTCTAAAACCAGTTTCCTCCCCTCAAAACCCCACCCTACTACACACACACACACACACACACACACACACCACATCTTATTACCTACCTACAGATAGTTAATTTGGATAGCTTGGAGTCTGGAGTGCTATGTTAAGAAGTCTGACTTCACATTGTCTACTAATGAAGTCCACTTACACAATGGATTATATAATTGAAGCGCTGAGCAAATATAGAAGAACATATTACCCAGTTGAAGGACACTAACCTTTATTGGTCAATTATGAGTTAATGAGTGAATATTAACTCCCAAGAGCCAGGAACTATTATTATTTTCAATTTTTAGAATGGTCTTCTATGGATAGTTATGTCAGTTAGCGTCTTCTGGGAAGCAGAGAAATAGATGAAATTAGAAATGCAGATTTAATGGAAAAAATACCAGTGAGAGATGTATGGGAACTGGCAGGGAGGGCCTTGAGGCCTGCTTCAGGCCTGACACTGTGAAAGGAGGGTGGGAAGGAAGGAGAATGAGTAGGAGGAGCCTCAGATTATGATGCAGCTTTAAGAAAATCCCAGTTGTTTACATGGGGATCCCCAGAGAAAAGATTGCCCATTAGAGGAGTCTCGTGTTGGGCAGAAATGTCCAGGCTCCAATCCTGGCTCTGCGCTCAGGCATTGACAGGGAGTAGCGTGGGGAAGGCATGGCTTCAGCTTGAACACTCTGGTGGATACTGAGGGTACAGCAACCCAAGTCTGTCTGTTGCCTACACTCATCACAGCAGACTTTCACTCAGGGAAAATCTGAGCACACACCTCTATGACTGCCCTAGTAAATAATGGTATCCTTCCTTTCTAGAGGAGAAAGTTAAGAAACCTGCTGGAGGTAGGAGTTAGTAAATGAGCTCCAGGATTCAACCCTAGATCTATCTGACTCCAACAAACCTCTGTCCACTATGCCACTCCACCTCTACACAGAGTTGTGTAGTGTAAATGAACCTCTGGTCCCAAACTTAGCCATGCAAGAAATAGTACATTTTATATTTAGACCCCCACTCCACTAGGCAGGCAGGATATTTAACTATGCTTACAGCCACATTTACCCTAACCAAGAGCAGAACAAAGACCCTAAGTTGTAAAGGTAAAGTTGGTGAGGAAATTGATGGAATGAGGAGGAGAGTTCCAATTCAGAAAACCATTTGCCAGGTCCACGTGATCCTTAGGGGTGGGTGTACTGCTGTATCAAACCTTGTGGAACAGGGGATCTTTGTAAGGCAGGAAGATACATAGCCCTCATCTCTGGAACATTGCAAAGGAGCTCCCTTCCTTCTCTGTCTGATGGAGGGGAGGTGTCTTCCTCTTTTCTCCTCTTGTTGCTATTAAAGGAACTTCCTCTCAGCTTTGATTGTACTAAAAGCATCCCCACTTTCATTTCCAGAGGTAGCTAGTGAAATCTCTCCAGCCAATTTGGGCTTTTGGGAAATAAAACCCAGGAGGGGAAATGGAAAGCTGGCAATTTCCTGCCACAATCTCCATCCCCCAACTTCCACCTCTTCCTCCACTACTTCCCAGACAAGGGAGAACAGACCCTGCCACCTATTTGAATGGTAGAAAAGAACAGGGAAAATAGTAGACAAGAACAGGAAAAACACAAGTTAGTTTCTCAAAACTTGTTTGCCACGTGTGTTTTCACAGATGTAGAGGTCTACACTATGAAGGCAGTGAATTCTGTGAGGTCCCAGAGATGGTGCTAAGATCAGTGGGAGAGATTTCCAGTCAAAATGGCAGCACAGGTAAACATGGCTTGCCTCCTCACAAACCACATCAAAATACAGAACAACCATCACTCAAAACTCTCAGAAATTGAGTACAGTGGAAGTCTGACTACTACGGATTTAAAGAAACCACATCTATCCAGACTGTAAGGAGAGGTGGAGTCTTGGATCTGCTGGTCCCTTGCCCACGTGTGGTGGATAAAAATTCAGGAGAAATCTCTCAGAGGTGAGGAGTCACAGCCTCACACCAGGCCCCCCCAGGTCAGGGTTCCAGTGCCAGGAAGATAAGTGCCCATAACTTTTGGCTGCAAACGCCAGTGGGGATTGAGTGGGTAGAAGAAAAATCTGGATTCACAAGCAGTTCCTCTTAAAGAACCCATATAAAGACTTACTCAGACTCACTTCCTCTGAGCTCCAGCACTGGCGTAGCAGCTTGAAAGGCACGAGTGGCATACAGGGAGGAACTGAAGTGTCTGGCATCAAGGCAAGAGCTGGGGGACAGCTTTTTCCTAGAGAGAAAGGCAGGCAGAGGCCATTGTCCATTTTCTGAACCTTACCCCACAGAGCCATAGAGCCAGCAGGTAGGAGCCATATCTGAGACTCAACTTGGCTGACACTGTTTGCCCTGCCCAGGGGATTCCCTGAGACTCCATCCCACCCAACTTTCAGGCCCACCAAAACTGTAACAGTAACTTTTCCATGTGAATGGCTGGTCTTGGCTCATGTTTCAGAAATTCCTAAATCCTATCAGATAACAGCCAGCCTCAGTAAGCCCCCAACTCCTGTACCCCTTGGCAGGTGGGCACAGGCCTGGCACTAGCAGTTGCCAGCCTAGATTAACAGTTTGGCTTTGCCTGCAAATCTCCAAGCCCAGCACAAGGAGGAGCCATCTCAGATTGCTTTATAGCTCAGGCAGGGTGACCCCAGGCAGAACATAGGTAGGTGGTAACCTTGGCCTGCCCCACACACAAAACTCCAGGGCCTGTGCACCCAGTGGACAACTACTGACCACATTGGAGCACCACCACCCTGCCCCTGCATAGCTGATCCCCCACAGAGGGTGGAGATTTTTGGTCAGAGGTAACAGCCAGTCCTTGAAGCTAACTGGCCTGGCAAATCCATCCCATTGAATTGTGAACAGCAGTCAAGGCTCAACTACAAGGGGAGTGTATACCCAGCCCACACAAAAGGTGCACCTTGAGTACTCAGCTTGGGTAGTAGGGGAAGCTATGCCACTGGACCCTACAGGACATCTACATTAGACCACACTACCATGACAGGGAGTCATAGCAGCTCTACCTAATGCATAGAAACAAACACAGGAGGCTGCCAAAATGAGAAAACAAAGAAACATGACCCAAATGAAAGAACAGATCAAAACTCCAGAAAAAAGAACTAAATGAAATAGAGATAAGCATTCTATCAGATGCAGAGTTCAAAACACTGGTTATAAGGATGCTCAAGGAACTTAAGGCCCTCAATGGCATAAAAAAGATCCAGTCAAAAATGAGGATACACTAATTGAAATAAGGAACAATTTACAGGGAAACAACAGTAGAATGAATGAAGCCAAGAATCAAATCAATGTTTTGGAACATAAGGATGCAAAAAACAATCAATGAGAACAACAAAAAGAAAAAAGAATCCAAAAAAATGAGGATAGTGTAAGCAGCCTCTGGGACAACTTCAAGAGGTCCAACATTCACATCATAGGGGTTCCAGAAGGAGAAGAGAAAGAACAAGAAATTGGAAATCTACTTGAAAAAATAATGAAAGAAAAATTCCCCAACTTGGTGAAGGAACTAGACATGCAAGTCCGGGAAGCACTGAGAATCCCAAACAAGATGGATGCAAAGAGGCCCACTCCAGGAAACATCATAACTAAAGCGCCAAAGGTTAAAGATAAAAAGAGAGTCTTAAAAGGCTGTAAAAGTTTTTTTAAGAGCCTTAAAAAACTTACAATTAGTTACTTACATGGGAGTTCCCATAAGACTGTCAGCTGATTTCTCAAAAGAAATTTTGCAGGCTAGAAGGCATTGGCAAGAAATATTCCAGGTTATGAAAAGCAGGGACCTACAGCCAAGATTGCTCTATCAGCAAAGCTATCATTTAGAATTGAAGGACAGATAAAGAGCTTCCCAGACAAGAACAGACTAAAGGAGTTCATCATCACCCCACCATTATATGAAATTTTAAAGGGACTTAATTAAAAAAACAAAGCAGTTCAAAACTACAAACAGTAAAATGGCAGTAAATATCTATGAATAATTGAATCTAAAAAAGAAACTAAGCAAACAGGAAGAACAGAGACAGATTCACGGATACAGAGAATGTTTTAATGGCTGCCAGATGGGAGGGAGGTGTGGGGGAATGGGTCTGGAGTGTGAGGGGATTAAGAAGAACAAGTAGGTAGTTTTAGGATAGCCATGTGGGTATAAAGTACAGTATAAGAAAAGGAACCAAAGAACTTACACTCATGACTGATGGACGTGAACAATGGTGTGGAGATTTCCTCATAGAGTGGGGGAGCCTGGTGAAGGGGGCAAAGGTAAAATCCAGACAACTGTAATTGCATAATCAATAAAATATAATAAAAAATAAAACTCCCATAAGTTATGCTACCTCAAAAAATGAAAATAAAAAAGATTAGTGGGAGTTTCCAGGAGCAGGTCTGAGTGGACTTAAGAGCTGGTAGGACTGTCTAATTTCATTAGTCTGCATGGTCGGACTGACCCCCCAGGAGAAAAACATTTCACAAGCCTGCCCAAATGGAAATGCCAAAAACAACGGGCTGGCTTTCTAAGTAGTGAGCCCTTGTTTCAGGGGATGGGTAGAGTAGGCTCTATGAATAGATGGCAGATATATTGTGGAAGGAATCTCCTCTGGTGAAGGCTATGGGTATGGTAAGCTAAGATATGACTATGGTATCTCATCCCTAAGACTCTGATTCTGTCTAGATTTTGGGAGTGATCAGCATAGAGATACTATTGAATCCCTGTGGGTTGTGGAGGCCAGGGAATAGGAGAATGTAAAAGTAAGAGACATCAAGTCAGATGATATCTTTCTTCATTATTTCAAAGCATCAAGATCAGACACTTCCACAGGTCACCAGTGGGCATGTCTGAGGACATGACATCCATGCCTCCATGTGGTTGAACGAGACAGACTTCAAATATTTAGTCATCTCAGCTCCATGTGGCTCTTTTGCAAGTAACTTTCTTGGCAAGTATTAAAATACACTCAGCAAACATTATTTAAGTATTAGGCCTGTTTACCTCTCCAGGGTAAGGGATACAAAGGCATGTCCCTGCCTTCAAGGAGTATATGGACTAATGTGATTACAGTTTGTTAAATCAACTCTTCACAAACAATTTGGTAAGTCATAAATCTCATAGATTAAAAGAGTAGTTTAGATCAGTGTTCCTTAACTCAGTGCTATTGACATTTTAGTCTGGATAATTTTTCATTGGCAGTCCTCTGCACTGTAGGATGTCTGGTAGCATCTCTGGCCATTAGCTATGCTCAAGTGTGACAACCAACAGCATCTCTAGGCATTGTCAAATGCGCCCCCGGGAGGGATCACTTCAGGTTGAGAACCACTGAATTAGATTAATATATGCACAAGTTTTGGTAATCATGTTATAAGAAGTCTCAGTAATTCATTCCTTGATATACATTTTAGGTGAACTTAACCTGTTTCTTGTTCATTTGATCTTTTTATGAGATGGAGTTTATTAACATTGATTCCTAATAATTACTAGAGAAAATACTGATGTCCTATTAAAATGAGGAATCTTACTGCTGAGAGAGTTGTATATAATACAACGTATTTCTGCTAACAAGTGCATATAATGCAATCCTTGGGTCTGAAATAGCTGGAAGCAAGAAAAGATATGTGCATACTAAATGCAAATAATTCTGTGAGCTGTCTTAGTGTTACCGAGCACAGTGGTATTCGGGTGTCTGATGCTGAACACAAGCATGAAACAAAAGTTGGTGGGGAAGAGAAAAGGTCTTTATTGAAATGTTGCCCAATTTGGGGGAGCAGGAGACGCCCAATTCCAGGCCAATCTCTTCCAGAAAACACAGAAAGAACCCAGCTGCTCCCAGAGAACCAGAGACAGTGTCTAGAAACCCTGCTCCATCCTTATCTGTCCTTCTAGGGCACAAGGATGCTATGTGGATGTCTCTCTGGCTTCATGCTCCCTTCCTGGAGTTATGCTTTTGGAGCGGATGCCACCATTGCCTCACCGCAGCTTCCTGTGCTATGGCCTAGGCCCTGCCAACCTCTGCACCTGGTCATCAGGGGATTTGTCCTCAGGGCCCAGCACTTGAGGCTTCTCACATCCCCAGGGCTGGTGAGGTCTCTGGCTGCTGATCTCTTAGCAAGAGAAGGGTCACAGCCTCGCACTGTCCTTTGGGCACACAAGATATTGCAGCATTCCATAGGTGGCTGCCAGGGCAGGCTTCCCTGGGGTGTGGCCCAGCTCATTGGACTTGACTTCTACCAGGCGGCCCCAAACATGTGAGTGGCAGGCAGGAGAAGGGCTGCAACTCTGCCTATGCTCCATTTAACTCTTTGGCCCCGAAGTTCCATGTGTGCTGGAAACAAATGGGTCTTTTCCTCAGTCCAAACATTTCACTCTGCTTGCGTAAGCTCCCTGCAAGCTTCCTCCTGATGTATTGAGTGACAGTTTTATTTATCCTTTACCCACAGGTGTGGAAATCTATCAGGGCATTGCCCTGCAATTTCAGTCCCAAAGCCTCTGGCATTTCCTTCCACCCTTCCCTTTTCTGGGGAACACAGGCTCTCACACACTGCTTTAGGGGTCCCTTTCTGCTCCTCAGTGACCTCTCCAGATCCTCCTAGGATGTGTCCCCATGTCAGATACGTCAGACAACCTCATACAGTGGGAAGAGAGCCTTGCCCTAGCACTGTCTCTCAGCAGGATAAAAATTCCTTGTTTTACAGCATTAGTCAGATAACCTAGAATTTTACTTTATTTTTAAAATATATTTCTGTTGATTATGCTATTACAGTTGTCCCAATATTCCCCCATTGCCATCTCCACCTAGTGCCCCCAATTCCCTCCAGCAGTCGTCCCCCCCACATAGTTCATGCCCATGGGTCATGAAAGTAAGTTCTTTGGCTCCTCCATTTCCTATACTGTTCTTAACATCCCCTTGTCTGTTCTGTGCCTACTGATTTGTACTTCTTAATCCCTATACCTTTTCCCCCATTATTCCTCTTCCCCCTCCCAATGGATAAACCTCCAATTGAACTCCATATCTATGATCTCCATTCTGTTCTGTTCTGTTTATTTGCTCAGTTTATTTTTTAGATTCAACTATTGATAGTTGTGAATTTATTGCCATTTTAATGTTCATAGTTCTGATCTTCTATTTCTTAAATAATTCCTTTTAACATTCCATATAATAATGGCTTGGTGATGATGAACTCCTTTAGTTTTACCTTACCTGGGAAACACTTTATCTGCCCTTCCATTCTAAATGATAGTTTTTCTGGATAGAGTTATCTAGGTTGTGGGTCCTTGCTTTTCATCACTTTGAATACTTTTTGCCAGTCCCTTCTAGCCCGCAAAGTTACTTTTGAGAAATCAGCTGACAGTCTCATGGGAACTTCTTTGTAGGTAACTCTCGGCTTTTCTCTTGCTGCTTTTAAGATTCTCTGTTTATCTTTAACCTTTGGCATTTTAACTGTGATGTGACTTGGTATGGTCCTCTTTGCATCCATCTTGTTTGGGACTCTTTGAGCTTTTTGGACTTGCATGTCTATTTCCGTCACCAAATTAGGGAAGTTTTCTTTCAATATTTTTGCTTGTTCTTTCTCTTTGCCATTTCAGCTAATGTAAGGTTCATTTCTGCTGGGTCTTTTTATGCTGTTGAAATACCCAATGAGTTCCTTGGGCATCCTAATAACCAATGTTTTGAACTCTGCATCTGCTAACTTGTATATCTCCATTTTGTTTAGGTCTTTTTCTGAAGTTTTGTTTTGTTCTTTCATTTGGGTCATGTTTCTTTGTTTCCTCATTTTGGAAGCCTCCCTGTTTGTTTCTATGTATTAAGTAAAGCTGCTTTGACTCCCTGTCTTAATAGTGTGACCTATTGTAGAAAAGCATACCTGTAGGTTGGATGGTGTGGAGCTTTAGGTAATCACCAGGGTCAGGAAACCTGTGTGAACCAGACTGATGTAATCTCAATATGGTGTCCCTACTCTGTGACCCTGTGTGGGGATGACTCAGAAAGGGGACTGTGGCTGCTACCTGGCCTCTAGAATTTTGTCTGGGAGGAAGCTGTCCCCCAACACTCACCCTGATGCCAGACACTGCAGTTTCTCCCCATGTACCTCTGGTGACCTTCCAGCTGCTGCCCCCAGTGCTGGAGCCCACAGGAAGTGAGTCTGCATAGTCCTAAGTCCATTCTGGGCCCTTTAAGAGGAGAAGTCTGAGAATCCTGCAGTCTCCTTTGCTGCCCCAACCCCCACTGATTTTCATAGCCAGAAGTTATGGGGACTTGTCTTCCTGGTACTGGAACCCTGGGCTGGGTGGCCTGGTGTGGGGCTGGGATCCCTTACCCCTGAGGTTTCCCTCCTGGTTTTTATCCATCCTGCACAGGTGTGGGACTACTTATTCTGCCTATCTGTGTCTCCACATCTCCCTGTCTCTGCGTCTCCACATTTATGGCTCCCTGCCCATCTCAATGAATGTGATTTTTTTAATTCCTGGTTGTCAGACTTCCATACAGCTCAATTTTCTGACAATTCTGGGTGGTAGTTGTTTTGTAGTTTAGTTGTAATTTTCACTGTGGTTGTACAAGGAGAGCTGTGTTTACCTATGCTTCTATCTTGATTGGAAGTCTCCAATAACCTGGAATTTTAAACAAGCAGTCTGGATGAACAAGGTTGCCTTGTATTTAATATTTTAAAATATTGTTTACATTATGAAACATGTTCATTTGTTAGTTTGTGAATAAGGAATTGTACACTCAATGTTGACATGCCTGAAGAAATCTCTGGATTATTAAAAACTAGGAGTAATCCAAAACTGTGTCTGATTTTTCCCTGCTTTATTTCAAGACCATAATTATAATTGTCTTCCAAAATTTGTGATCACTGTGTCATTTCAGTTCCTCAAGGAGAATTTGTGACTTGCTTAATTGACCACTGCATCCTCAATCTCTAATGTCAGCAAATTACACAAAGTCTCACATTGCTAGGAAGCTAAAGGCAGCAGTCTTTGCGAAGAGAAGTCTAGAAGAGCACTGAAAGCAGTTGACTCTCTGTTACCAAAACAATGAATCCTAGACTCTGGGACTGTGGAAGCAAAAAGGGACCTTTAGGAGAACCCGGTGTAGTACTTCCTGGAATGTGTTCTTCCTAATGTGGGTACTACACAATGTCAACAGGTGTGATAAAGAAATGGCCCCGATACCAAGAATGTTTAAAAAAACACTGTATAAACAAAGGTAAACTGCAGAAGCCTTAATACTGAGCATTTTATATCTTTATTCAGTCAAATAGTGTGCAGTGCTTCCCCTAAATTTTGACTGTACAACCATTTTTCCATAGAGCATCCTATAGGTCTAGTGTTTCACAGAATGCTTTAGGGAAGGGCTGATCTAGTCCAACCTCCTCCTTTTACTAATGAGGGAACTAGGACCAAGAGAGGTGAACCAGCTTTCAAAGTTCCACTTACCTTGGCTACAGTCAGCATAAGATCTCTGCCTTCTTTAACAGAAATTTAGATAGTGAATGGCAACAGGCTGGTTATCACATATTCTCCTGGAGAGAAATGATGAGTTTTGTGGGGAAGGGAAGTCCCCCCATTTTTTTCTCTTAGTTTGTCTGCCTGGTCTAATAACCAAATTGACATTAGACAGATTAGCAAGAGAAAATAACTAAATTTAATTATGTATGTACATCAGGGGTTCCATAAAAATCTAGGACCCAAGGACAAATCTGGCAGTTAAATCTTATATGCCATTTTAAGCTTAAAAGAAAGTGAGGTGTGGTTTAGGACTTCAAAGAGCAGGAAGACAATTCATATGGAGATGAAGAAGCAAATGTTTGGTAAACAAATGTTTGCTGGACCATCTTTAACAATGGACTGCAGAGAGGACTTCATTCAAATGGGCCTTACTGCATTCCTCCCTGCCACTCACACCTAGTTCATATTAAACTTTAGTTACCTGTGATGATACTTCCCTTCCTGGAGCAGGTCCAGGTCCTCTATCTAAATTCTGTTTAAGCTGTTAGGGATCAGATCATAGGTTATTCCTCAGACCTTCATTTCTTAAAAATAACCAGTTTAAAATAATCAATATCCCCCAAAACTACATATTCTGGGGTGGCAAACTGCTTCCCCTGGGTTTCATGGGTAAGGCTTCTTCTAAAACTTTTTCAGTAAAGGGTCAAATAGTAAATATTTCAGGCTTTGTGGGCCATTTGGTCTTCACAAAATGACTCACTTCTGCCTTTGTAACAAGCAGGCAGGCAGCCATGGACAATATGTTAATGAGTCAGAACGGTCCAGTCAAACTTTGTCTATGGGAACGGGAGGCAGGCTCAGTGCCAGCAGCCCACCCACGTGGCCACCTCTATTCTATCCAGGACAAGATTCTAGTTACCTGTAACTCTGCAAAAAACTAGTTATTTATTACTGTCTTGTTACCTATTACTGTTCTATTTATCTATTACTGTGCAAAAAACTACCTCAAACTTAGTGACTTCAACCAACCACCAGCTGAGTTGGTGGGATCCAGCTGCTGGCTGACCGGGTCCCTCGGCGGGCGTGGCTGGAAGGCTGGGCCCAGTCAGCCCCTCTGCCTCTCTGTGTGGTGTCTGGGCCTTTCCATGGGATCTCTCCAACAGGGATCCATGCTTCATACGTGGCAGCTCCCAGGGCACCAAGAGCAAGTATTCCAGACTCTCAGGCTTAGATCCTGGGCTTAGATAGTGACACGGCATCACTTCCACAGGTTTCTGCTGGTCAGAGGGGTCACAGAGGCTGCCCAGATTCCAGGAGAGGGGACACACCCTCCATCTGGATACAGGACTTGTCAAAGACTTGGTGGCCATTTTTGATCTGCCACAGACAGAAAGATGAGTGGGGATGGGGGCTGGGCTCTGAATACTTCTTCTCTGGAAGAAGGAGGCCTTTCCTTCCTCCCCCACTCTGGAGTCACAGAAGGAAAGGTGAGGTACAGACGGCAAAGGACCTATGAGATTAGGACCCACGAGCCCTTTTCACATACACCTTATTATATAACTAGCCTGAATTTGTGTTTATAATATACATCTGTACAGTATATTGTTAGATTTCATTTGGTTTCTACCCATTTACTTTTCAGAGAATTTGAAAATAGTAATTTTAAAAAAGCCAAAGTTCCAATTGCCCCAGTACTATGGTAATAGGAGCTACGTAATACATGGTGAGAAAAGCAGATAGGCAGACAATTGAATCTATAAATGAAATGTAATCCTTTAATCCTACTTAGTTACAAGGTGGCTTATGTTACCAAAAGCTGACCCAGAGGCTCTTTGAGCTTTGTAATTTTTTTTTTTTTTTTTTTTTTTGTGCTGGTAAAATGACATTGATCGCTCTTTCTGCAAGAGGGGAGCTCATGTCCTCCGAAGAGTCTGGCAAACCTCTAATGTTACAGTAACCGTAGTAGTTCTCCTCTATCACCCTTTCTTTTCCATTGCTGAATGGACTCAGATTTATTCTATTAAACACAAGACCTCTGAGGTGAACGATAGTGCCCAGTGTCCTTGATCGTATTCCTATCACAGTAGTCATTTTCCATGGCCCTTTTACAGTCATTTTATTTAAATTATTTAAAGTTGTGTGGATTCACCCATCTGTTTGAAATGCTGTCCCCGGTGGTGCATTCGTTATTACAGAGCCTCTGCGTGTTCGTAGTTTAATTCATAACACTGCTTTTGAAAAAGAGAGTCATCGATTCCAGAGGTTTCCGTCTCGAAATAAGGCCACATAGGATCTTGTTTCTCTCCGTCCGAAGGATACTACTCTTGCTGCCATCACTAGGCCACTCAACTTGAATTTAGGGAGTTAGGGATAGTTCACTCCTGCCCACCCATGCTGACTTACCGGTTGCATTAGCAGGAATTTAGAAGCACTGGGTGCCTTTTCTACAGACAATGAGTAGCACTGGTAGATCCCCTTATACTCTCTGAAGGCTAAGGGTGGAGGGAGTGAAGTGGACAGGACGGGGCGGTGTGGGAAGGAAAATGTGGCTGGGGTCATAGTGATAGCACAGGTTGTTAAAAGAAAGAAACTTGCAGGGGTCGAAGTCACTGATGTTCTTTGCCTTCACATTGTCCCCTCCGATTAGTGGCAAGAATTCTGATTATCTTTCCAGGTTAGCTTGCTGAAGTGGAAGCCGTGCCAGAGACTAACTGCTAGAGCCCCATAATGTTGGCGGGCTCTCTTTTGTCCCTGCAAGACCCCCCAAATCTTGGAAAATCCCGTAACTTAATCATCCTGTTCCCTATCACTAGTTGACCAGCAGTGAGTTAAGTACTCAGGATTTAAAAAGCTTTAGTAATATAAAGAATGCAGTTTTGATATCCAAGAAACACTGGGTGGTTATTTTGTAATCAGCATTACATGTTTGCCATTCAGCCATTTTATTTTACTGAATGGTATTTTCCGGTCTTTTCTTTTTAAATGGTGGCAGATTTAGGATTTTTATATTCCAATAGAAATAAATAAAAGGATTCTCACCCCTATTATTTCTTTTTCCACTTAGAAGTAGGAAAGTTCTCCCACGTGAGGTTTTGTGTATGCACAACAAATGCATGTAAAGCAATGTCTACACCGTGGGAGAGAGTGTGTAAATTTAATCTCCCAGGTAGCTAGTATTCAGTAAGGCACCAGCCTAAAGAAAAGTTAAACTGCAAAATTAATTTCTAAGTTTTATAAACTTTTTATTTAAAATATTCAATAGCAACTTCCTAGATAACATTAGTTTTAGTGAAATTCCCCTTCTATTCTAGGAAATATGTATTTCATAGTCATAAAGAAACACTTGCCCACTCTCTCTCTATCTTCCTCCCAAAAGAATGTGAAAGAGATAAGTAGAACCTGTTAGAATTCTCAGTGTAAGAAGTGCTCTGTCTTCTGTAAAATGTAGGATGACCAATTATTCCAATTCTTCCCTAATTTTCCAGATTTTCACAGTAATAGTCCCAACTCCCCACTCAGTCCCTGGCAAACCAAGGCAGTTGGTTGCCCTAATTCAGGCACCTTCCCTGCGGAGAGTTTGGGATGCTCTGGGATTGGAGGACTGGACAGATCGCTAAGTGCGTGTACTTACAGTTTTTAAAAAGGACATCGCAGGTCGTCATTTCCACTTTATTCAGCTTCAATCTTTCACCTTCTTTCTTCCCGTCATTTTCATTTTCTGAACCACTAGATGAGCTGGAGGCATGTTTTTCAGTCTTGTCATTTAAAATGCTTTGGTTTTTAAGTTTTCTGAAAGAGCTTATCTAGAAAAAGGGTTGCTTTTCCAATGGTTTATTTGGACCCCGTTGTTCACTGTAGTTCCGTGGCCACATTATTTCTGCCACCTCAGCTGAAGAACATACCCTGACCCAGGACGCCAGGGGCACTTACCGTGGCAGTGCTTTGAAAACAGCTCTGAGTCACCCCATCTCCAGCAGGCCCCAAGGGCAGGATTCCACTGAGTGCCTAACTGTTCCCCGCCCTGACTGGCCTGCTGCTCACGCCCTCCTCTGCTGATTAGGTAGCTCTCAGAACCGCAGCCACGCCAGAGGCCTCACATTCTGCACAGTAAGCTGCTAACTGGACTTGAACCTTTGAAGTTTATGAAAAATAGGCAAAGCTGGCTTGCATAATTCATTGAGCTGCTTCTCTTTGAATTTCATGTATAATTAAAATTTTTTTCCCATTACACTCACTTTCTAACACTCTGGTTAATCAGCTGTGTTATTTCCTAAACAATTCAAAAGAAAAATCATCACAGATATACAAGCTGTAAAATTTTTAGTTGAAACTAAGTCATGGTATTTCATTCAGAAGCTGAAATTTGCTCTCCTCTGTGCTTTTGAAAGCCCAAGAGCAGTTTCAAATGATCTTCCACCATGGAGCTGTTGTTTTAGCACTGCACACACATCATTTCCTGGAAATGACTGAGCCTTGGGCAAACAGACCTGTGCCGAGATGGAAAATGTCTGTCTGTTAGCACAGAGACATACTTTATTGAAATTATTTGTAACTAAGCGTATGTTTAGTGGTGCCTGCAGCCATGACAAGGTAGCATGTGGGCAGTCAAGTGGATGTGAGCCTCAATCAAATACCATTCAGCAGTAGGTGCTGCCGACCTCATTTTGCCCCATCTGGGCTTTGCAGTCCTGGCTGTGTGTGATAGTGAGGGCCCTCATTTCAGGTGTCTCTGCAGGACTCTGTAACTTTAAGAAAGCACACAAATGGCTTACTGAGATTACACGTAGGAGAGAACCTGCATTACAGAGTGAGGCCTATGTAACTGAATTATACAGTTAGCTTAAATAAAATTACATAAACAGCTGACACCACACAACATACAGTCTAGAATTTGCCAACAGTTCTAACCTAGAGTGGCCCTTTGCTTCCGTGGTGGTCAGTTTCCTCCTCTTCCTGCATCATCTGTCTCAGTCCAGGTCTGTGCGTGATTTTTGGGGTAGGGCAGTTCTGGTCCTACTCCAGTTAGCACTGCAATGCTGTCGGAGAATGCAGTGTTTATGTCAGAGCATTATGGTCAGTTCTCAGGCTCTATATTTGTAAAGTAACTGTTGAAACGTTAATGACAGAGGGGGCTTTTAATTGCAAGAGATAGAAACTCACTTGAGTTACTTTAGTGGAAAAGGAGATTTATTGAAGAAATATATGTTCATGAAACTATAAAAACTAGCTCTTTTCCCAGTCTCTCATGGGCCATGTAGTCTGTTTCTTCCATTGTGTCCTTGCTTCTCTTTATCTGTTTTATTCTCTTATCTCTACAGATAGAATTCTTTGACTTACTCACAATTTTTCCTCCCTCATAAATTCAACTTTTACATGTCTCTTTGGGCCTTCTTTCAAGTCTAGAACTTTAAGCTGCAGCTCCAAGCATTGACTGACTCAGTCTCTTTGTTGTTCTGAATTAAGGTTCCCGTGTGACATAGCTCATTAAGGATTTTAACACTTGTCTCTCCCACCATACTGTATGCTCCTGAGCATATGTTTCTTTGCCACTGTATACCCACAGTGCCTAGCACAAAATAGATACTGAGTAAATATTTGATGAATTAATAAAATATGAAGAAAACCATCAGAAATCTACTAATAGATGTTCTTGTGGGGGAAAGGTTTCCTGTGAGTTGAATCAGATGAGACTTCTCAAACAGTAGTCAGTTTGGACTGGTCATCTTATTCAGGGTCAAAATGTTCAGTAAAGAATAATGTGATGTGCCCTGGTTGGTATGGCTTAGTGAACTGAGTACCAGCTTGTGAATCAAAGGGTTGTCAGTTCAATTCCCAGTCAAGGCACATGCCTGGGTTGTGGGCCAGGTCCCCAGTAGGGGGTGTGCAAGAGGCAACCACACATTGATATTTCTCTCCCTCTGTTTCTCCTTCTCTTCTCCTCTCTCTAAAAATAAATAAATAAAATCTTGTTTTTTAAAAAGAATAATATGATGAAGAGATTCAAATAGTAAATGTTGGGGGAGAGATTGTTTCCATGGTGACTTCTGCCCCAGAAAGCCCTCACATGAATGAGTGAGTCTGTTGACTCACCACCCACTCAAAGTCATCCAGTTGACATTGACCTGCAATCCAGACACAGTATTACTGCTGATGCAGTAACCCAGTTTGCTTCATTAATGGGAGGTTCTTATTTTGATTTAAAAAAACTTATAAAAGCAGGTGGGTGGCGGTGGAGGTGGTGGGAGAGAGAAGATGCAGATCCAGCTGTTGGTAGTTGGGGTGTGCTTTCACTTACCTATGGAATGGCTTTTCTCTTTGCTGTGGTTTCTGACTGTTCCTCCAGGGAATCTGTGTCCCAGGTGTATTCTGTCTGTGTGCCCCATCACACTGCATTGACAGAGGGGCCACTCTGCTCCTCTGGGGTAAAAGAATGCTTCTTGATTATAAGCCAGATGAGGTTGTTACTGCCAGAAACATGGGCACCAGTTCCTTCTTGTGTGACACCCCTCCCCTCCCACATTAAATACTCCTGGTTCTTGTCCTTCCTTAACCATTTCCCAGATTTCATACAATGATCTTCTGTTAGCAGAAATCACTGTAATGTGATGATCACTGTAATGATTTTCTAATATTAACCCTAAACCTTCTTTCCATATTGTTTTATCATGAGACAGATAATGTCGTTTTCATAAACATTCTGAAAATTATCTAAGTAAATATTATTCCCTTCAACAGAGTTACTTGGGGAGCTGAAGTATGTATTCCAATGATATTATTGTTACCCAAAACAGTTTAGAACTCCTCTTTCAGTACCATTAATTGCTTCTCTCATATTTGAACTAAGTATAATTCAACTCTATAGGAAGATGTGGATAAAGCTGAGAATACATTATCTTTTCACTATATTCTACTTATAACACCTTTGTGCTTACCTCATCTTTTTCTTCTAAATAATGACAGCTCTAAATTTTTAATGAGCACTCCCATTTTTACATCAATGTCCAAGTTTGCACATGGTTAGCTCTGCAGCTCTTCACTTGACTTTGACTTCAGAAACTGCCAACAGAGCCCCTGGCATCTGATATTTGCTACGTGAGACACACTATGATCTGCATTAAGTAGTATTTTAGGCTCCATTGCCTAAAACATGAAGTGTAAATAAAATGGATGTTTCTTGCAGGAAATGTTTGATGTTATATTGGATGAGAACCAGCTGGAGGATGCCTGTGAACACCTGGGAGAGTACCTGGAGGCGTACTGGCGTGCCACCCACACAACCAGCAGCACGCCCATGACCCCGCTGCTCGGAAGGAATTTGGGCTCCACAGCGCTCTCCCCATACCCCACGGCGATTTCCGGGCTGCAGGTATTGTCACTTTTCACTCATGCCCTTACATCCTTCCTTTGGGATTTGGTAGGGAGCGGGGTTGGGGTAGAGACTGAGGTTGTCCTTAATCTGAAGAGGGAACTGTGTGTGGGCATCATATTAAAAAATCTAAAATATTATTTAATCATGGTCTGACCTTCACAAAGTGAGCCAGAAAGTGGCCCTTCCTTTAGAACTTTGCTCTCTGTTCATTTAGAATGGCTTCCACTTAGATAACGGAATCCCTCTTAAGTCTAGACTCTGCCCGGAAACTAACACCTACACAGCGAGGCTGTCCATTGTTTCTCTGTGTCACCTCTCGGAGATGATACGGTAGTGACCAGCTGAGTAAAATATCCTGGGACAGATGAACCTTTTGACTGTGCTTAACTAATCCTGCCCCACAGGCTGCTGGGCTCTCTAGCTTGCCCAGTCAATACAGGATGTGCCACAAGTAGAACCGCTGTGGTCAGAAATAGGGACAGATCCCTGAGTTTTCCTGGCAGTGTGTGGGATCCACCTTGGTCAGCGGCTATGGCAGATGTCCTCTAGGGAAGCTGGGGACGAGCCCAGGCTCTTTCCCCTATTGTTCTGGTGCTGCACTCAGAGCTAGATGCGGGGAGCCAGAGGCATTATGATACAAAGTGAGTCTTGCCTTTCTACACCAATTATTATTTACCATTTATCAAGCAGCTGCTGGAATGTGGCCAAATCTCCAGCTGACTGAGGAACAGGTAGTCAACTGAACCCTCTTGCATCATGATAGTTTTGTATTAATGGATTATAATGATAGTCATAATTGAAGATCATGTAGAGTTAACTCTGAGATAAATGGCACTCTCTGAAATGCTATTATAACTGTATTACTCTGCTACAAAATGGCATCTTTGTAAGCAGAAAAATTGCCATATAAATGAATAGCTTTTCAGGCTGGAAATGAACATGGGAAATGTGCTACTATACAATATACATATATACTGTATACAATAATGTATACAATACACAGTACATATGTATGCACCAGGACTATTCCTTGCCTTGTTTCATTGCCTGTGTGCTGCTCTGAGTGTGGCATCTCCACCGACTAATTTGGGTTGGCTCCAAATTGTACACTGTGGGATGAGAAAGGATGCATGAGACCATATGCTTCTGAAATGTACATAGAAATGAAATGTACTTTGTCTATAAATACAACGCTCTTGACTCATCATCTCTAAAACGTCCACTGAGAGTGGTTCTCCCAGTTTCACTTGTATCCTGTGACCTATTTTGCCTAGTAACCATGGCATCTAATTGTTAGACCCCAATGAGTTTAAAGGCATAGGCTGTGGCTGTTGACTGAGTTTCCTTCTGTGTGAAGGTGAGTGTCTTTTAGAGGACATGCACTTTGGCTTTATCACCGTCCTGTTTCTCAACTCAGGTGACCCTTCTAAGCAGGTAGACAGCTGTGGTGATACATGTTTTCCCATGATCTGAAGAAAAATGTTGAATGACATTTTCTGAGCCATTAAATAAGTGTCTGAAGGTAATTTCAATCAATGGTGTTAGAGGAATTTAGTTTATGTCTAAGGATTATTTTTGCAGGACATTTCAAGTTGAGGAAGCAAGATTTGTAAATGTGTCAATTAGTTGACTACATAATTGTATACTCCTTCAGAAAGAATATCACATTTATGTAGGACACAGAAACAAATGCATTATTTTATGAGCATAAATCATAGTTGCATTAAAATAGTTTTAAATGCTATAAGGAACATTCAAATAGTTAAAGGTGACATGTGTGACCATAAGCAGAGAAAGATTTTATCAGTTCAAGAGAGAAATAAAGTTATAGATGCTATTCTGAACTTTGTTTGCCAGTAGTAAAATACCCCTCATTTTTGCAACAGAAGTGGAATTATTAGACCTTCCTAAATATGTTAAGTTCTATTGAGCTGTTAACTTTCAATACTGTATTTTAATAGGAAGCATAATCATGCAGCATTATGTAATTAAATTCATAAACTATCAGCATTTTGGCATATTTGCATGTTATGTCCCAAATAAATAAGATCAGATATTTTGAGCAGATCATTTGTGCATCAAAATGCTTTATTAAGTCAGATATTCAGCATCTTATTGTATGGATCCTACTGTTTGTACACACATGTATGTGTTCTAGATGAATGAAGCTGACATTATTTAATCAATGAACTATCTGATATTTTTAGAGTCAGCGTGTAAGGCACAGCAACCATTCCACAGAGAACTCTCCAATTGAAAGACGAAGTCTAATGACCTCTGATGAAAATTATCACAATGAAAGGGCTCGGAAGAGTAGGAATCGCTTGTCTTCCAGTTCCCAGCATAGCCGAGATCATTACCCTCTCGTGGAAGAAGATTACCCTGACTCATACCAGGACACTTACAAACCCCACAGGAGCCGAGGATCGCCCGGGGGATATAGCCATGACTCCCGACACAGGCTTTGAGTCTGCTGACACAAACAAAAAATTTATTTGTTGACAATTTGCCATAGCACTGCTAGGATAAACCCATCATCTAACTTGGCAAGTATGGCACAGTATTGACTGTGTTTATGGGTTGCTGTCATTGGATGCTAAGTAAGGGGCAAAAAAAATGTACATTATGCCCTTAAGTCTGGATGGATATTAGATGCCCAATCATATAGATATTTTAAGTGCAACATTTACATAACAGTACCTTTATTTTCTTCATTAGATTTAGACACATCGATTTGTAATTTAGGGTACTTATTGAGGCACATATAAAATAATTTCCCATGCTGGAAATTCCAAATGACCAGTTCCAGTTGGAACCAATTTATAAACCAATTCCTGTTGGAATTTGGGTGAATTGACTAGAAAGTCTACTTGAGCATGTTGTGATCCCTTTAAAAAAATCTGAAAAACACTAATGAGGATATCAAAATACCCATAGAAGCCAAAACCAGCTATGGCATTTATTTGCTGAAAGTTAAATTTACCCTTAAAGTTGGAACACACACACATTTTAATACATGTTAATGTTGCCAGAATGGCTTTTCTAACTTACCAAATATATTGATAGTGCCAAAAAATCTCAAATTAATGCAGAAATTACACAGTCTCCTCAAGATTTTAATATTTTTCTTTCCTGGCACAGCTGTTGTTTCAAAGTGTTTTGCTTTTTGTTTAGTCACTACTGTTAGCTCTTTTGCAGTTGGCAAAAAATCTCAAAATTTCTTTTTCAGTAAGAAAGAAGAGTCAAGGGAAGCCCAATCATAGCTGGGTATATGAAAGGCAAGATGGGGTGTTGTTTCCATTTTAATCAATCCGAGCACAACTAAGCACACCCAGGAATCTGCAGGCAGGTAGTGAGGGT
Source organism: Phyllostomus discolor (assembly GCF_004126475.2). Lineage (NCBI taxonomy): Eukaryota > Metazoa > Chordata > Mammalia > Chiroptera > Phyllostomidae > Phyllostomus > Phyllostomus discolor. The sequence goes on from NC_040906.2 coordinate 68,454,080, forward strand.
GGACACAGATCCTCCTGAGTGCAAAGCTAAACATCTCCAGGTGGTAGCTTATCCATCCACTTACTGCAGACATGGGTTCAGTATTTCCCACCAGACACAACTGAGTACTTTTTCATTGCTTCACTCAGCCTCTGTCTTTGAATATCTGAATGCTCTAGCCCTTCCCCAAATTCTTTATAATTATGCTAAAGATGTTAGTTTTACATAGACACATTCAATTTTGATATTGAAAGATGTGTTTATACAAAACAATTAATTGAAAATGTGAAAACAAATGAATTTAAAGGCTTGCAATAAAAATAAACTCATAGATTCAGAATATATTTGTTCACTAAACATCGCATTTTTATTGCAAAGAATTATAAAGAATTTGGAGATTGAGCCATCTTATTTTTAATCAACACTCCTCTTCACATATTAAGTCTTCATAGTTTTTCCAGTGGCTATAATTATGGAATTAGTGTCCTTCTGTCCTATATTTTTAAAAAAGACTCAGATTCACTATGACCCAAGAAATTATTGAAATTGACCATTTTATATAATACACACATGTCTTTAGGAAAAGGCTCTTGTTTCTAAAAGTCCACAATGCATGTGTTTTCTAAAGCCCCAACTGGACCACGCATAAAAGTCCTTTTGTACTGGTACATGTCACAAAACCTATTTTTTGAAAACAATAATAATTCATTTTCTATTATCGTAATTCCCCCACCAAGCCTTTCGATACTTAGAATCTCAAAGCATGCACCAGTTAAATAATTTTCCTTACTGTGAAAATAAGTTCCATATTCTCTATGAATTATACATGTCTTGAACCCCATTCTGACGTCCCACCCCTCCCCTCGTGTTCACTGTGCACACTCCATTATGAACCTGTGTCACTGATATGAAGATGCCTATAATTATGTAAGTTATCACAAATATTTGATACAGTTCAAAAATAGGGGCTCAGTAAATTCTAAAAGTTAACAAGTGATCTTGGCTTATGAGGTTCTTTTGTCATCTAGTGAAGCCTACAGAACTTTCAGTTAAGACATTTAAAAGAGCTATATCCATTAGGCACTTTAATAAACATGTAAACTGCCATTACTGAATATTTTGTTAGAGCACAGAAGAGCACTTTCCAGCAAACAAAATATATTTATTACATGTACAGCACATATCTGCATGAGAAAGAAAACATTAGCCAAAACATTTTTCTAGATGCTTTACTGGTTTCTTGTTTGTGCTCATTAAAGTATTTAATTGCAAAGAGTGCGCCAAGGTGTATAAATTTAGACTAGACAGCTGTTCTGCTTTTTCTGTAGTAGCATTAGCAATCCGGTCCTCTAACTATTTTAAGATATTTACATTTTATGGCAGGTAGCTATAACAGCATTTACATATATTTCCTAGTCAGCAAGATTACCATATTCTTTCACTTTAAAAAATCACTTGTTTTAAAAGGCCTCTCAGAGCCTTGTTCTAAGTCTTCCGTGTCATGCCGATAAAGAGAGAGGTCCATTCAATATCTGCACAAACCAACCTGTCATTTACCACAAAGTGTCCACATCTGTCTTGCTTTGCATCTTATTCAAAAGCTAACAGTCTTGGAAAGGGTATAATGTATATTTTCTTGATAGATATATTTAAAATTTTACTTTGATATGGCATATTTTTCCCATTCCTTTTGTAATGTTTATCTTCTCCAAATGAGTAAGAGATGCATTTTCCTTTTTTTAAGCCTTAGAGTTTATTGTGTAAATGATACTAAAATACAGATATATACTAAATGAAAAGTTTTATTTTTGCCAAGCACATCAAACACCTTTGGAAAATACATATTCTACAAATAATTTGTTTTTAACTGATTTCATTTGAAAATAGCAAATGATAAGCAGGAGAAAGAAGTCTTATAATATTTTGAGGCTGTTTTGACTTGTAGTATAAACCACATATGCTGAAATTTCAGTATATGGAATTTCAGAATATGTAAGTTACATATTCTGTAATTTCAGTCATTGGACATGTAACAGTGCAGACTCATGTGACAATGTGGGAATGTAGTCCTGGAAAAAAGGAGTGCATTTTGCCAATACTGATATTAATTCTCAAGGCTATAATGTGACTTCAATATTATAATCAATAATGTGATCTTGTTTACTCCAATATTTAAAGCAACACTTAGAAATGTTTATAAATGACTAATGATTCTCTCTTATCTTTATACAGTTCTATTGGAAAGAAAATTGAAATTAACAATTTAGACTGATAGTCTTTCCTAATAAGAGAATCTTAATTATGTGACAATATTTCATTGCACTTAGTCCTTAAGGAAATGAATTTTTTAAACATAAAACAAATTCTGAGCAAATTATTTGTTCCCTTTAAATAATTTGTGAATCACTTGATTTATTATTGTTGTTTGCAAACTGTATTTTTGGAATGTTAACCTCTTTTCATACCTGCATACTTGAACTTGTCTTTTGTGTGGGGCCTTAAAATTCATAATAGGAGCTAGGACAGTGGAAGGGAGGGAGAAAAAAAAATCATGCCAATAGTTGGTTTGCAAATTTAAATTCTTTGAATGAACATATCATAAAATGTTGAGACCCAGGATGTCAGTTAAGAATATTTCTAGATAACCTTAATTTGCATGCTAGTGTATTTTCTTAGTTATACAATTTTATTTTGTTATTTGTTAAAAATAAAAACAATGTAATACCACCATAGAAATTGCCCTATACGTTGATATGTATACTACCTCTTCTCTAGAGAAGACAAGCTGTCTTTAAAGAGAAAAACACTTTTCAATAAGTAGTGATCAAATTTATCACTATTACTGCTAACCTTGCTGCAAAGCTAAATACATAAATTGTTAAACTGTACCTTCCCTTTAAACTGTTTCCAAAATACTCTTGATACCCTTTCTTTTCTTCCATGTTCATGAGGTTTTCTTTGAATTGGTTCACTATTTATTAGAAGTCAAGGCTAATGTAATGAATCATTCACCACAGGGAACAAATCACACTGCAGGGGAACTGCCTTTGTGTGTAGCTTGTTATGCCGTCTCATTCTAAGTCCAAAAGAGAGCAGGTCTGGGTACCTGCTGTTCAAGTGCAGCTGGCGTGTGAATTCTAATCTCGTCGAACCTTGACTTCTCCTATGGATACTTAGGCATTTCCTGGGTAAGACTACACATTTTCTTGGACTCCCATGTCATTGAAAAAAACTTTATAAAGTATTTCAAATAAATGGGAATGTACCCCTCATTTCTTTTCTAGTTCTGCCTTTGTCTTTCATGACAATGTTGCATGTTGTTTTCTTTTTAATTATATAAAACTCCTCTTTGAATGACTATATGAATGAAAACATTATAGGAAATTATATAATAAAATTTGTTTGCTTAGCTCCACATATCTTTAAGTATTGTTCATACTCTAGCTGTTACTAACTTGCTTTCTCAAGCTGGGTCTACAGGTCAGAGAACAGCGAGGCTCTCTGAAAGGGCAGTGGGGGTGAAAGCAGTCCGAGCAACAGCAGGGAGACCGCAGGGGCCGCTGTCTCGTGGTTCACTTAATCCGTCAAGCGAGTCAAATAGTGGAATTGCTTTACATGGACAGAGAGCTAGAACATTCAAAATTACTTTCTGAAGGTTTCTTTTCTTAAAACATTCTCAAAGGAAATACATACTCATATAGCAACTATCTCTGTCTGCTTGTAGATGATTTAATCCCAAATGCTTCATACAATCAAGGGACATTATCAGAAGACTAGACAATATTTTATCAGATAATCTCAACTAAGGGCTGTAACTCCTACTTACTATGAAAAAAATGTATAAATGAGTGAAGGGCAACTAGTTTTGGGGAGTCATAGTTACATACGGAACTTTCCTTTGTTTCTTTTAATGTATGTAAAATGTTTGCAGAAAATTATAAAAAATGTTTCTAATGAATTCAGAATGATTTGGAAAATACACTGATGCTTCCTCTTTGGAAATTATGAGTTAAAATGAGAACTATTTAAGAACCAAAAGTAGCTGGCCTCTACCTTTGCAATACTTGGTTAAGTGTTCTTGGTTATGTTTCGAACACTTAAATTTCTCAACAAATGGCTATATCTATATTTATGTAGGGATAAATACCACTCTTACCCTACTCGCAGGCCAGCCTCACACACTTTTCACTGAAATCAGTGTGAATTCTGTATGCATAAGGGATGTATTAAAGATACAGGACCATTAATGCTATATTGTTGCATACTGTTTTTCATATGCCTTACAATATTTTCTGGGATGTTATTAAAATGAAAGCATTTTATTGCCAAAATAAATCTATGTTGTTACTTCTAATCTGCATTAGCAGTAGAAAAATAATGTAGCAAAAACATATATTGTACAGTACAAAGTTATAAAGATATATATATTTTGACAATAATATGAAAATAGATTGAGAAGAAAGAAGCACATTTGTTATAGCACAAACTTGCAACAAATTCACTGTTAAAATTGGAAGTTGTATTTTTTAAAAAGATATAGCATTAGTTCTAAGTTTTATCATATATATTTCACTTATCATCTTTCTAACTTGCTGCAGAATACTTTTCCAGCAATTTGCTTCATAACCCTGCAATCTGTGGATGTAACTTATTTTACTTTATTCCCTTCCATAACATTTATTAAATTTTACTTTGTGATAAGACTCATACTATATTTACTGTTCTTATTTCTTTTTCAATCGCAACTACAGAAAAGTAACAGCAAGTAAGCTCATAGAGTTCCTCTGAATTTCAGACATGTTTGAAATGCTTTATATTTTTCACAGCCTAAAGTCAGAATGATAAATAAAAAGTGTTCCAACAACAAAAAGTAGTTAGGGATCCTTCACTTTGTCTGTACTAAATACTATTTTGAAACATAAAGCCATTATTAGCTTTTTTATTTTGAAGGGGTGGTGGGAGGGGAAAAAACAGAAACTTACTACTAATAAAAACCAGTATGGCAATTGATGTAGAAAGTTTTCCCTATGATCCTGAGAGGGCTGCTGGGATCCCAAGCTATTGCTACATTGCCAGCTACAAAGTGCAGGGAAAAATCACCCTTGTCACGTAATTTTTTCTTTCTTTAAACTTTAGTTATTATTTTGATAATTTACCCCCCTTTTATGTTTCTTATGTAGGTAAATGTGTAGCATTCTTCAAGGCATGCTGGGTAAAATATACTATGCAAATGTGTACAGTGCTGCATGTTTGTTCTCCCTCTGCTTTAGTGGCTTTAAAGGAAAAAATGTGTTGTTATTTTTGTGAACTAAAACATTTAACAAAGAAAATGCAGAGTGCATGCATATAGTATACTAATTTCTATGGATATGTTTTATGGAATTTCAATGTGTACAAACCAACTGCATTACTTTTTTCTTTTATATAATAAATGAAAAAAAAACACTGAAACCAGCATTATACCTCTCCTTTATATTATTTATTATAGAAAAAAGAAAGTCTAAACATTTACCCTTGAAACACAGACAGATTCAACTAAATAACTATTTCCTGACTGCACTGTTAGGTGCTGTGAGGGATCACAAAAGAAGGATTGTAGTGGTAGGAAGGAGCTTGTAAGTTAAATGCATACTCTCACGAACGGGAATATTTTACAATATACATGTGAGACAGGACTGAGCACCATATAGGAGAATAAACTAGATAAACTGTATTGTTCACAAGAAGCCCCTAAGTGTTGGGTTTAATGCAGCAGTTAGCAGATGTTCCCAGAGGCGCTGTGCACCTTGGGTGTATGATGAGTTTCATGCGCTCGGGGTCATTTGTCCATGTGTGACTTGATCAGCATTTGACTTTTCTCTCATTGCAGCAACCAAGACATTGAAAAGAAATGTGTACTATGTTGATTATCATCACTGCATTAGAATTATACAATGATTTATTGCAGTCGAGTTATTTCACAAGGTTTATCACATTTCATCCATCTGACTGCCCTAGAAAATAGGCAGGGCAGAGTATTAGACCTAACTTCAAGTGAATAAACCAAATTTCATTGTAACTTTTCTCTCTAAAGTACTTTTATCTAAAAATACATATATTAAGTGCTTTTAAGATGATGGTCATCTGAAGCACACAAGACAATGCCTAGAATACAATAGATGTTACTGAATGAATGGTCCCTCGGTTATTAAAATACTGTACAATGCTGCCCCGATGATCAAGGCATTGCACCCAGCAGTCCGAAACTCCGAGCTGGCGGAACTGCAGCTCACTGCAATCACTCCTTCTACCTGGCCATATGCCTGAAGCCACCTCTCATGTCATCACCACATCTCCACTAATAAGACAGACTGGAAACAGCTCGTTTGTCCTGCCACACTACATGCAGAGTGGCACGGAGGTTCCAGCGTGGACGCTAACTCTTGCCTGGGTTCAAAGTCTGGATCTGTAAGTAACGAGCTTTGAGCTTGGGGCAATCACTTAGCTTCCCTGTACCTGGGTCTGTTTCTGTTCAGTGATTTTCATTTTGATGATGGGTCACATTTTCCTGTTTTCTTAACTAATTAAAGACCTGATTAAGGTGACATAAAACACAGAAATTATTTTGATAAAGCAGAATCTTTGCTTTCTTGACAGAAAAATTTCAAAATATCGAGAGCAGACCAATCATCCAAGAAAGCTTGTGCTTTTAACAGATGAAAAAATATTAGCTTTAGTACAATATTGATATTAAAACTTATTTTTAAAAAACCTTTTAAAAGATGAAAAATATTAGCTTTAGTACAATATTGATATTAAAACTTATTTTTAAAAAACCTTTTGTAACAAATTTATTCAATTTTATCCAGCTTTATCTCACATAAAATTTCTTTCCCAAAGTAACATTTTGTGAATCTTTCCTCAAAAATGCATTTCCATACCTTATATCTTCTTTCCTGAAAATACATATTATTTCCTTCCATATTAATTAAAAGTCTTAACCCTAAAAACCTTAATTTCTAATGACAACTGAAAGGTAAGTAACTAGCATTCTTTAGATTGGAAAATGTATGAATATATTTCATAACCTCTGGAAATAGAAGCCCTTCATATATATGTATATATGTATATTATATATATGTGTATGTGTATATATATATATACTTTTTAAACAGATTTAACCACCTTATTTTTCTTGAATAGAGTTATGTGGTGGCCACAGCTGGAGCCTGGGTCCCCTGCACAGAAACTCTGGGGCAGGCCCCTGCAAGGTGGTCAGTGAGCTCCTGGAGGGAGGCTTGGTGAACAGTCTCTTTCCAGAGGTGGAGGTGAGAGAGCTGTAGTAGGTCTTAGAGGTGACATCAAAGGTGGCCTTGGTGCAGTTGCCCAAGGTGGAAGTTCATCCCCTGGCCGAGATATAGCAGTTGTTAATACCAGCTATCATCAACAGCTTCTTGAGCACAGGGGCCGAGACAATGTCCATGCCCCTGGGTGAGGAGGGAGTGTGCCAGCACAGAGCCACAGTGGCCAGTCACCTCGCAAGGGACGGCGTGGGGCTTGTTGATCTTGTCCCCCCAGTAGCCTCACCACACAGGGACAACAGAGAGCTTGACCAGAGTGATGACCTGACAGATGGCAGAGGTTACTTCCTTGGAGCGCTTAATACCCAGACCAACTTGTCCATTGTAGTCCCCAATGGAGACAAATGCCTTGAACATCTTCTGGCCAGGGTGTGTCTGCTTTTGCAATAGCATAATCTTCAAACCTCTCCTGGAGGGATGCCCCAGGAAAAAGTCAGTGATCTCAGATTCCTTGATGGGCATGGAGAAGAAATAGACCTCCTCCAGGGGTTGAAACTTCATGTCCTTGATCAGGTGGCCCAGCTCGGCAACCTGGATTGACCCAGATCCACTCCTCATTCTCAGCTTGCTCTTGGCCTCGCCTCTGCGAGCTCCACAGCTTTACCCCAGCTGATCCCATCCTCAACCTTGGCCTTGGATACCACTCCCAAATCCACTGAGGCCGTGGCCTCCCACCCAAGGGCCCTTCCACCTGCCAGCATCATCTGCCATGTGGTGATTCCTCTGAGAAGAAATACTGGCAGACAGTTCACAATGTTTAGAAACATATGCTTTCTTAACAAAGTATAAAACATACTACAAATCCAAGTTTATCTTTTAGTTTCTCTGTAATAAGGAGTTAAAAAACATAAACTTCTTTAACAAATAATGTTAACAATATTTTATCTTATTTAGAAATGATTTAGATACTCTAAGATTTTAATTTGACTTATCATTTAATTTAACTTGTCAAAACTCTAAGGTTTCAAGTTACCAAAAGATTTTGGGAAATTAAATAAACATACCATAAAATGTAAATAATGCTGAAAAGTTCACCTAAAAACTTACTCTATCTACATCTATTTATTTTACTTGTTTTCAATAATTACATTTGGGTTGTTGCTGCTGTAGGAATGCTGGCTGGACTCGTTACAGTAGTATCATTGCCTGAAAAGAGAAGCCCTGAATGGTTTAATAAGGGGAGCATGGCCACTGCTGCCCTACCAGAGAGCGGGTCTTCCCTGGCCTTGCACGCCATGGGCCAGGGCTCACTGTGTGCACGGTGAGGGGTTGGTGTGATCAGCTTCTTGAAAGCTTTAAGAGTTCACAGTTCGTGGATCATGGTCATGACTGGCATAAAGGCAATGGAGTCCTTTCCAAGTACGAGGTTCTCAAGCCAAATACAATGTACAACAGGATCTCCACTTCCTCATATGCAAGGAAATCTTGCACAGGCTCCTTACTGGTCTGGTATGTTACATTTCAGAAAATATAACCTTATTTTTACCAGTACCTAACTAAAGCAGTTTTAATTGGCATACATACTAAAAATAAAAAATCAGGGTTGACCAATTATACACATTAAATATTAAAGAGAAGTTTTGTTTATAAAACTTAAATTCAAGAAGTACCTTCAAAATCAACAGAGAGATAGTGGCCAGACATGATGCACGAGATCAAATGGATTTAGTTGACATCTTCAGAGCATTTCACCCCAAAGCAGGAGAATACACATTGTTTTTGGTGCACATGGAACATTTTCTAGGATACACCACATGTTAGGACACAAAACAAGTCTCAATAAATTTAAGAAAACTGAAATAATTTCAAGTATCTTCTCTGACCACAGTGCTATGAAACTAGAAATCAATCACAAGAAGAAAACAGAAAAATACACAATGACATGGAAGCTAAATAACATGTTTTTAAACAATGAATGGGTCAACAATGAGATCAAGGAAGAAATCGAAAGATACCTTGAAACAAATGAAAATGAAAACACAATGATCCAAAATCTGTGGGGCACAGCAAAAGCAGACCTAAGGATAGTCATAGCATTACAGGCCTATCTCAAGAAATGCCAACATGGAGCACGACATAAGAGACACCTCAAAAATTAAAAATGGAACTGCCTTATGACCCAGCAATTCCACCTCTGGGGGTTTATCCAAAGAAACCCAAAACACTAGTTCAAAAGAATATAAGCACCTCTATGTTCATTGCAGTGTTATTTACAATAGTGAAGATTTGGAAGCAGCCCAAGTGTCCATCAGTAGATGATCGGATATAACAACTATGGGGCATTTACACAATGGAATACTACTTAGCCATAAAAAAGAAGAAATTTTACTCTTTGCAACAGGACAGTATGGATGGACATGGGGAACTTTATGCTAAGTGAAATAAGCCAGTCAGAGAAAGATAAGTATCATACAATCTCACTCATATGTGGAATCTAATGAACAAACTAACAAAAAAAAAGAGAGACAGACTCAGACAGAGAGTGCAGGATGACCATGCTGGGGGTGGAGGATCAAGTAAGAAAGAAAAGGGACTTATGAACACGGACAGCAGTGTGATGATTGCTGGGGAGAGGAGGGTGGCTGGAGGTGGAAGAGGGTATAAGGGGGATAAATGGTGATGGAAAAAATACAATAAAATTTCTTTTTTAAAAAAAGTACACTCATACCTTGGTACTTGTAATCATCAGACCTTGCCAAACCTGGTACTTGTCACATTTTGATGAAAAAAAAAAAGTTTCAGCACTCAGCACTTGCTTGAGACTTGTTGCACTTGCTAGAACTTGTATGAGTCATGACACAACCCTGAAAGTGAAAATGCTTCATCACTTGGTACTCATTGGTTTCGGTGCTTGTCAGGAGTTCCAGAACGAATTCACCACAAATTCCGAGTACCCCTATACTTTATAGAGTCTGCTGTGAGACCTTACAAGCTGGGCCTGCCTTGCGCAGCCTCAGTACCACGCTGAGGGGTTGGCTGTCCATTGGTTCACGGCCTTGCACAGAAGCAGTAGCAGGCAGAGGAGGTGGCCAAGCTTTACAAGCTCCCTTCTTTCGTACCTCAGACCTTGCGTGCTGCATTCCTCCATCCTCTTCCCCCAGCTTTTGAGTGAATGGCCATGAGCTGGGCTGTGGGAGTCCTGTGGGCCAGCTGGAGAGTGGGCACTGGGAGAGCAAATCTGAGTCTGGGGTTGGCACCGTGTCCCCACCAGCCAGTCTGCATCCCACTCAGGGGCCCTTGGCCCATTACTCCTGTGTCCAGGATGGCAACTGTCAAGTGTGAGCTTATGAAGAATTTAATTTCAGAGGAAGCCATTTATCACAATAAGATCTCCATCATAGGAACTGGGTGGGTTGGCATGGCCTGTGCCATCAGCATCCTGCTTCAAGGCTTGTGTGATGAGCTTGCCTTGATGGACACTATGGAATCCAGTGAACAAGGGCCAAATGATGGATCTTCCACATGGCAGGCCTTGGACAGAAATACCAAATATCATTGCCAGCAAAGAATACCTTTCTCTGCAAACTCCAACCTAGTGATTATCACAGCAGGTGCACACCAGGAAAAGGGAGACACCCACCTTAACTTAGTCTGATAAAATGTAGCCATATTTAAATCCATGATTTCTAATAATATTCAATACAGTCCTCACTGCAAGATGATTGCTGTTTCCAATGTATATTTTATGTATATCATGTCATTTAAAATATACATGTATATCATGTATATCATCCAATGTATATTTTATGTATATCATGTCATTTAAAATATACATGTATATCATGTATATTTTAAATTATATAGCCTGAAAATTAAGTGAAATTCCCCAAAAAACATGTCATTGGAGGTGGTTGTAAACTGGACACTGCCCCTTTTCCTTTCTTGATTGGGCAAAAGCTTGGTATTGCAGTCTGAAAGCTGTTGTTGGTGGGTCCTTGTAAAGCACGGAGACTCTCCTGTTCCTGCATGGAGTCTCTCTGAAGGATCTGAATTCAGACATAGGAACCAATAAAGATCCTGAGCAGTGGGAAAGTGTCCACAAAGATGTGATTGCCAGCACCTATGAAATTATTCAAATGAAAAGTTATACTTCCTGGGCCATTGGCCTTTCTCTGGCTGATTCAATGAAAGTATTTTGCAGAGTTTTAGGAAAATGCATCCAGTTTCCATCATAATTAAGGGTCTCTCTGGAATAAATGAGATTTCCCTCACGGTTCCTTGTATCCTGGGAGAGAATGGTATTACCTTATAAAGGTCGCGTTGATCTCTGAAGAAGAGTACAGAAACACTTTGGGAGATTGAGAGAGCTGTCAAGTTTTAAGGTTGCTAAAACTACCATTCTGAAGTTATTGAAGAAGAGAGAGTAGTTATGGGTTGTATATGTCAAAATTTTGAATGAACTTAGATTCCTAAAAGTTGGAAACAGGAAGGGGTAGATTAACTCCCCTGTTTATTTAGCTTCTCAGCTTTTTTGTTTAGCATTGTTATTTTTTCTTCAACAATTCCTAAGTGACTGCATCAAGGGTGTTTTTATACCACTCATGGACCAGTACTTACCTTGCATTTATATGTCACTGCCATTTGATCCAAAAGACGGTGGAGTGTAGGTGATTTTTGTGTGGCGGAAATCGATTCTTTTCTTTAAGTACATGTTATTTCTTTCATTGTGGCTGACTTATGTACCATTTCATTTATTTATATATATTTTTAAAATGTGTAACTTTTTCTACAATGTGAAAATAAATGTACAGAAGTATTTTCTAACAGAAATTAAGTTTCACTTACTTCTTGCACAAAAACAGTTCAAAATGCCTCTTATAGCCCCTCCCCACTTCTTTCTCTTCCTTTTGAGACCAACCTTAAAGAGAATAGAAGGGGATGGAGGGAGTTTTGAGGGGTTTCTTCATGTAAGCGAAGTATATAACCTCAATTTCCCCCCATTTTTTCTAACAAGAGTAGAGAGCAATTATCATAGTCATCAGGTGACCCAGAATCAAAGACAGACCTCAGACACAAATCCTCTGCTTTTACATATGTGAAAATTGAGGCCTAAAGAGGTTTAACTGACTTGGCCAGTTAAAAAAAAATACATACTCAAGGCCTGGCTGGCGTAGCTCAGTGGATTGAGCGCGGGCTGGGAACCAAAGTGTCCCAGGTTTGATTCCCAGCCAGGGTACATTCCTGGGTTGCAGGCCAGAACCCCCAGCAACCACCCATTGGTGTTTCTCTCCCTCTCTCTCTCTCTCTCTCTCTCTATCTATCTATCTCTATCTCCCTCCCTTCCTTCTCTAAAAATAAATAAATAAATTCTTTAAAAAAAAATACATACTCTGTCCAGCAAAGCTGTCACTTCAAATCCAAAGACACACAAATTACTTCCCAGGCAAGAAAAAGCTAAAGGAGTTCATCATCACCAAAGCAGTATTACATGAAATGTTAAAGGGTCAAGGAGAAGGAGGAGAAAGAAGAAGGAAGATAAAAATATGAACAATAAAATGGCAATAAACACGTATCAACAATTAAATCTAAAAAAATGGACAAGCAGAAGAACAGAAACAGACTCATACACACAGAGAACATTTTGATAGCTGCCAGATGGGAGGGGCGTTAGGGGGTTGGGTGAAAAAAAAGGAAGGTATTAAAAAGTACATATTGGTAATAACAGAATAGTCAAGGGGATGTAAAATATAGCATAGGGAGTATAGTCAATATATTCTAATAACTAATGTATGGTGTCAGATGGGTATGAGATTTATTGGGATCCCTTATTAAGTTATATAATGTCAAATCATTGGTGTGTACACCTGAAACTAATATTGTATGTCAACTGTAATTGAAAAATAAAAATTAAAAAAAATAAACTAGAACAAGAACTCTGATGCCAAGTTACCTATTGATTCACTTATATTCTAGTTCTAAAGTATTTTACAATAGAGGGTTGATTAAATACAGTGCGAGACTTGCATAGCACAGGACACCGTTGTTCAAGGTGTACAGGTAAGAAGACTGGAAAAGCAGAGAGAACATCTGATCAGCTGTTTAACCAGCTTGGAATAATGGAAATTACAGCTGAAAAGGACAGCTGGGGTCATATTGCAGAGTACAAGTATTTCAAGTGTTTGGACTCCTGGCCAAACTGCTTTGGTGCCAGTAATGATTTTTAAACATGGTTGTGACTTGATCGAAATTGTTGTTTGGTGGAAGACTAACAAGAAAATGGGAGATTGGAGGGAGAAGAGCCTCAGGTTCAAAAAAGACCACAGGACTACTGCCTAGGTAAGGCTACCTACTGGGTGTGGGGGCAGAGGTTTGGGAAAGATACGAACCTCCTCTAAGAGTTCCTGCTGGAGCTCTATGCCTTTGAGATGTGGGACACGGGACTTTTGGTGTAGTGTGTGTGAAGCGTTGGGGATGGGAACTGGGCACTCAACATGTTTACATTATGGTTCTGAGGAGAAAAACAAAATTCGGGGTAGGAGTGGCGAGTGGAAAAGCCATCCCACGCAGTGGAGACCATCTGCACCGAACCTGCAGCCCACATTGCCAGAAACCTAGGGCTCAGTTCCTCCGCCTACAGAGTCTAGTTAAGCGATGGCCTGCTGAGCGCCCTTTCCCAGGCCCCGCCCCTCCGACCGCGCGCCTGCGCCTGCGCCTTCCCGTCCCACCCGTCCCCACTCTCCTTCCCCGCCCGCGTGGTCGCCGACACCGCAGCCGCCCAAGAGGAGCTGGGGGAGGACGGTGGCCTGCGAGGCTTGCCGCAGACAAGGCGGCGGCGATGTCCGCGAGCCAGGCGGGTGCCGCGGCGGCAGCGGCGGGGCCTTGCGCGCGGCCGGGCGGCCTGGGGTTCGGCCTCCCTTCGGTTCCTAGGAAGCGCGCCGGCGGCCAGCTTGGGAGCAGCGGCAGCGGAGGCGAAGGCTGCGGCGCGTCTCTCTCCTCCCCGTCAGCCTAAGCCGGGGGAGGCTAGGCGACCGGGTGGCTGGAGGGGGGTCCGCTGCCCGAGAATGGGAATTCTCTTCACCAGGATATGGAGACTGTTCAATCACCAGGGTGAGGGGCTCGGGCCGAGGGCGTAGGGTGGGGGAGAGGGTCACCTTTGGCCGGGTGAGTCGGGGTCTCCAAATACTTCCGGAGCGTGGGCGGCGCGGTCGCGCGCGGTCTCAGCGTTGGGTGCTGGCAGCTAGGGTGCGGGCCTGGGTTGTTCAATCCCACTCTCAGCTTGGGAATGGTTCCCGACTCGCAGCCCTTTGTGTTAGGGGACCTTCCCAAGAAATCCTTTCCTCGAATACACCCATTGCTCCGATTTCGATGGGGGGTGGCAAAAATTTCGTGTCTGAAGTCCCTGAGTGGCACAGCCTGGCCTTTTAGTCCCTCTTCCTTCGGCAATTGGGTTTGCACTCCATGAAGATATGCTGGGGTGCTCTGGGAGGAAGGTTATTACCCCGCCGCACCACTGAGCGACCGAGGGTGGCAGAATGCGGAAAACACAAGGAATCGCTCTTCACTCGCCAATACACCTCAGGCTTAGGAACTTTCCCTGCACCTCTACCACCCTCTCCACGCCCCTTCCCCCCCCCCCCCCCCCCCCCCCCGCCTTTGGGAACACTTCTGCATCCTGGATTGTGATGGACCTCATTGCCGTATTTATATCTATCTGTGTTTAAGGTTAAGCTTGAGGTCATTTTCCTACTTGTGTCGCATATTTAAGTAGAGTGGGGTTTTTTTGTTTCGGTTGGGTTAAGTGTTTCACATAAAGCATTTGAAAACTATACCATGTGAAACATTTGTTAACCGTGGGTAACCAGCAAATTATACTCTACAAGTATAGAGTGTATTACTGTATAGGGATGCTTAAATTTATCTAAACTCAAATATCTTCTTGAAATGCATATTAGGTGTATTAAAATTTGTTACAAAATGAGTGTATAAAACTAGGGGAAGGATACAATTTTAATGAAAAGCCTCCATGATCATTAAGATACAATATAGTTAGTGGTGTACTTTGTTTCTTAACTCAAGTTGAGTGATTCACTATTCCTGCTGCCAGTAGCTTAGTTTGCGTTTTTCTCTTGTGTAAGCTGGTAGTGGTGTCACATCCCAAAGTTTTCCAATACTTAACGGTGGCATTTGTTATGTACAACTACTGACCCCACCTCCTCCTTCATGATTCAGCGTCGCCTGTATAAGACGGTGACAGGAAGGTAGCAGAACTTGAACTTGTGATCACTCGTGTTTCTGTTTCAAAAATAAAGATGATAGTGCAGATCACATGATACTCAATGGAAGAATAATATTTCCAGTTATTCTTCTAATGTGGAGATTTTTCATAGAGTAGAGAAAACTGGTTCTAATCTGCACTGTATCCAGCTAGCTGTTTCTGTTGGGAGAGATGGAGTAGGAGCCAGCCGGTCACTTAACCTCTCCGGGTCTAGGCGTTCTCACCTAGAACACCAGGGATTTGACTCTGACCTTGGAGCCTACACATCTTGAAAACTTGATCTCTATGTGTCAAGTATTGAAACTTACATTGCCATAAAATGGTGGTGCTCATAGTAGATAAGATCTATCCTAGTTTTAACATCCATTACTTTAAAAATGAAGCTAGTTTCAACTCTGCTATGAAATTTAGAGTTTGCTTGTCAATTGACTCTAGTACTGCAGCAAATTAGATATCTCCACTTTCTAATTTGAGTCAATGATAAAATTATTTGTCTTTGTAACTTAAGAATGAATTAGAGCTTTGCCAACAGCTACTTGCCAATAGTAAAAAAAAATATGGATGTGTGTACTGTTGCACCAAAAATCTACTAACACAGTGTCCTTATTACCTGTATTTTGCAGTAATTTTTGTCTGGACATTTATTTCAGTGCTGGGAAATTAATAGTAAGAGGAATTAATGAAGTTAAGTTTTAGACATTTAGATGTCAATATTGTAAAAATGTGAATAAACTATTTCTCTTTGTGGCTGTGTTATCAGTAGGGTCCCTTTTCAAAATACTATTAAATCTAATGTCAGATGCTTGTTGGTCTTTTTGGTTCTCTGTTAAACTGAATATATGAACATATGATGCTTTATTTTACCTTCAGAAGATACAGAACACAATCCTATATTCTTTTCACATGAACTCTTGGAAGGAAGATTTGGGGGATTACAGAATTTGCCATGCTGGTGAAACAATCTGTACCATAGTTCTTTTTTCTGAAACCTCTTTAGAACATCTTTCTCATTTTAAACGTAGATAGGTTGAATGCACAGTGAAAGTTAATTGTGCACTGCCCACACTTGAGAAACCAGAGTTTGCATGTAGATAATACCTATTTAAATAAAATAGAGTACAAGCTTTGTTATAGATGCTGTTGTATGCATCACTTTAAATAGAAAAGCTTCAACAGTCCTTTGAAGGAGTTACTCTTTTCCACTAAAAAGAGGAAACTGAGGTTCCAGTGGAGTGATTTTCCTGAGCCATGCAACTTGTAAATGTCAGACCTAGGCAAGTTAAAACACTGAAGAAATATGTTGCTGATACTTTCTTCAAGAAGAGATTGGTATCATTTTTTTTTCTTCCCCAACCACCCTGGTAACCATTTTAGAGTTACTAAACTATAAATTTTTAGGACTGTATTTTAGAATAGAAGGGCATGTGATCCATGGTTGATTTGTTTATTAAGTAAGTATTTTTGAGCACCTCTTTTGTGTCAGGAGGTGGTGGACAAAAGCAGGGAACAAAACAGGAAAAACCTCCTGCCTTTGTGGAGCATTCATTCTTGTTTGGGGAGATGGAAAATAAGCTAGCTCCATCTTTCGATAAAATAATGGCAGTTAACGTTTACTGATTTATGCAAGATTAGGCTGTAAATACCAAACGCAGATTAGTTGATTTAGTCTTAACTGATTTACTCTGTACAACAAGCCTACTGAGGTAGGTACTCTCACCATTTTATAAGGGCCAAGAAACATTAGGTAACTTGTTTGCTTAAGGCACTACAATGAAAAGTGATAGACTTGGGATTTTACGTCTAGTGCCTGAATTATTGCTCTCCAAACACAACAAAATCCAACAGATTTTCTTTGTTTAAGAAAGGTTCATGTTAGATAAAGGAAGAACTTTCTGGCACTAACATGAACTATGAAAGAAGTTGGGAAATTGTTCCCATTGATAACCTTGTATCATTTTCTGATTGGTTCTTAGAGGAGAGGTAAGTAGTAAATGAGTTCTGGAGAAACTGCTTGTGCTTCCAGAGCCTGGTGCTGGAAAGCCACCTCTTCTTTTTTTTCTTTTTTCTTTTTTAATTTATTTCTTTTTATTGTATAGGAGTTCAAATGTATAGAACAGTGCATATAGAAACTGAGTGGCCAAAGGGGTGGACTGTGCTAGTTATTAGACATTGTAGCTCCAAATTCACTCTTTGTGCATGCTTTGGTTATGGAGCTGGGTCCTTCAAGTCCTTGTCTTTTGCCAGCTGACAGAACATTGGGCTTTGTCGGACAGCATTGGAGGGACTCTGCAGGAGGAGTGGGTTTTTCTTCCTGGTTTAAGTGTGCCCTCAGCAGGATTTGCCCTGCTGTTGCACTGTGAACCCCTGCTTCAGAGGCTGGTTCTTGCACTGCATAATGGTTAGCAGCAGCCAGCAGCTTCCCATAGGACCCACTTCAGTTGATTTCAGGATGGAGACCCTCCGGCAAAATACATAAAATACACTGGCAAGTCCGCACAGCTGCTTCTCTGACATTCAGAGAGCCGTAGCCCGGCCCTCCAGCAAAGTCTGCATCTCAGTCCTGGGGGGTTGGAGGAAGCTCTGTGTCAGCCCTCGGGGGTAGTTAGTGCTCCATGGATTTGACATTCCTGTAATCTTCAGAGTTATCTCTTATTAGCCAATCCTTCAATACTCCAACCCCTGTAATAGTTATTTTCTTTACCTTAAACTTTGCAAATTCAAATTGTGTGGGTTCTGTTTTCTCATCTTGCCATGTATAATTGCTTTTCATTCAGCAACTTCTAAATACAAAAGATGTGTTGGGTTTTTTCCCTGAATCTTCACTACCTTTCCTATAAATAGCAAGTTTATCTTCAAACTTTGGGGTTTTTTTTTTTAAGTGATACTTTGAGATTTGAAAATGGAATATTTAATACACGGTCTGGCACAAATAATGCCTGTTTTTATTACATAAAAATTTTTTATTACCAAATCATAAGCATGTAATTCTGTAACAATATCACACTCAAGCGCACCATGACATTTTAGGTGAAATGTTCAAATTGCTGTCCATCTCATACGAGACATCCGTGTACCCTGCCAGCCACACTCAATGGCGTTACTTCTGCCAGACCCTGTACCTAGTGACTTCATCAGTTATATGCCTTCCAATCTTTAAATTTTCTGGATTTATTTATTCATTCACACCGTGCGAGGCACATGGCTGTATTCCAGACTCTGCAATGGCCTGAGAGAACTATAGTGAATGTGACAAAAGTGGACTTTTTGCTGTATGTGAGAATCAACAGGGCTTAGTCATAGTTTGGATAAGAGGTGAGAATGAAGAATCAGGATGACTCTCAACTTACTTGCCTTAGTATTTGTGCCTCCAGCATGACATGATTTTCATTTGTTTGTTTTGCTAAATTCACTGACTGGTAGTTGGAAAGATGTATACTGACCCTTAGAAACTAGCAACAAATGGAACTGTAGTCTGCCTGGGTGTATGAAAAGGAAATAAGTGAAACTGGAAGCATTTTCATGACCAAACAGTAAAGTACTGATTAGGAAACTAAAGCCAAAATGGCAACTCTAAATTCCATCCAAGGATTGTAACAGCGTAGAGTTGGCTTATCTGTAAGAATGCTATGGCACAGTTAGTCTAAAAGAAAAATCATACTAAGCAGTAAACTTGTGATAAATCATGTGCATCAAAGAATTGGAATAGCCAAAAAATTTATTGCATTTGCTCATAATAACATCTCTTAATATGCATATTGTATTTTAGGTTCTGTAGAGTATTTGTTTTAAAGTACATTATAATACTTTGGGGCTACAAATTTATGTTTTGCATAAAATGCTGTTCCATCTTGGTAATTAGAATAGGCTGGGATGGTGAAAAAGCCTAAAGACAAGTAAAAAAAAAGTTGATTTAGCCCTGGCTGGGATGGCTCAGGTGGTTGGAGCATTGTCCCATAGACCATAGGTCAAGGGTGTGATTCCCAGTCAGGGCACATGCCTAGGTTGTAGGTTTAATCCCCAGTTGGGGCATGTAGGGGAAGGCAACCAATTGATGTGTGTGTGTCTGTCTCTCTCTCCATCCCTTCCCATTTCTTCCTTTCTCTCTGAAAGCAATGAAAAAATGCCCTCTGGTAAGTTGTTGTTTTTTTTTAAAGGTGATTTAGGCATACCTCATTTTATTGTTCTTTGCACATAGCTGTTTTTCACAGATTAAAGGCTTGTGGTGATAACCTTGTGTTGAGCTGTTGGTGCCATTTTTCCAACAGCATTTTCTCACTTTTTGTCTCTGTGTCACATTTTGGTGATTCTCACAGTATTTCAACATTTTTTATTAAATTTGTTATGGTGATCTATGATCAGTGATCTTTGGGTTACTATTGTAATTATTTTGGGGCACAATGAACAGTGCCCATTCATATAAGACAGCGAACTCAATAAATGTTGTCTATGTTCTGACTGCTTCACCTACGGACTATTACCTCATCTCTGTCTCTCTGCTCCGACCTCCCTTATCCCTGACACAATAATATTGAAATTAGGCCAATTAATAACCTTACAATGGCCTCTAATATTCAAGCAAAAGGAAGAGTTTCGTGTCTTTCAGTTTAAATTAAAAGCTAGAAATGATTAAGCCTCTCAAGGAAGACATGTTGAAAGCTGAGATGAGCCAAAAGCTAGGCCTTGTGCACCGGTTAGCCAAATTGTGAATACAAATGGAGAGTTCTTAAAAGAAATTAAAAGTGTTACTCCAGTGAACACATGAATAAAAAACATGAAACAGGTCCTGGCTGGTATGGCTCTGTGGATTGAGCACCAGCCTGCGAACCAAAAGGTCACCGGTTCAATTCCCAGTCAAGACACATGCCTGGGTTTGTGGGCCAGGTCTCTAGTTTGGGGGCATTTGAGAGGCAACCACATGTTGATGTCTCGCTCCCTCTCAGCCTCTTCTCTCTAAAAATAAATACATGAATTTAAAATAAAAGAAAGTGAAATAGCCTTATTGCTGATAGGGAGAAAGTTTTAGTGGTCTGGATAGTTCAAGTACCCACAACATTCCCTGAAGCCAGAGCAAAGCCCTAACTCCATTGAATTCCATATGAAGGCTAAGAGGTGGGGAAGCTGTAGAAGAACAGTTTGACACTAGCAGAGGTTAGTTCATGAGGTTTAAGGAAAAGCTGTTTCCATAATGTAATAGTTCAAGGTGAAGCAGCAAGTACTAATGTCTAAGCTGTAGCAAGTTATCCAGAAGATCTGGGCAGGTCAACTAATGAAGATGGCTACACTAAACACCAGATTTTCAATGCTGGTGAAGCAGCCTTACAACAAAAAAGGATGCCATCTATGATTTCCAGTAGCTAGAGAGGAGAAATCAATGCCTGGCTTTAACGTTTCAAGGGACAGGGTGGTTTGTTGGGGGTTAATGCCACTGGTGACTTTCAGTTGAAGGCGGTGTTCATTTACCATTCCAAGATTCTAGAGCCCTTAATAATTTTGCTAAATCTACTCTGCCTCTTCCCTATAAACAACATGGGTTACTGAATATTGTAAGCCCACTGTTGAGACCTACTGCTTAGGAAAAAAGATTCCTTTCAAAATATTACTGCTCACTGACAGTGCACCTGGTCACCCAAGAGGTGTGGTGATGTGTGATGAGATTAATGTTTTCATGCTTGCCTAACAAATGTCATTCTGTGGCCCACTGATCAAAGAGTCGTTTCAAGTTTCGAGTCTCACATAATAAATACATTTTGTAAGGTAATATTTGCCATAGATTGTGATTTCCATGGTGCATTTGGGCAAAGTAAGTTGAAAACTTCAGGAAAGGATTCACCATTCTAGATGCCATTAAGAACATTTGTGGTTAATGGAAAGAGACCAAAATACCAACATTTACAGGAGTTTGGAAGAAGTTGATTCCAGCCCTCGTGGATGACTTTGAGGAGTTCAAGACTTCAGTGGAGGAAGTAACTGCAGCTGTGGTAGAACTAGGAAGAGAACTAGAACTAGAAGTGGAGCCTAAAGGTGTGACTGAATTGCTGCAATCTCATAAAACGTTAAGGGGATGAGGAGTTGCCTCTTATGGATGAGTAAAGAGCATGGTTTCTTGAGATGGAATCTACTGGTAAAAATGCTGTGAAGAATATTGAAGTGACAACAAGAGATTTTAGAGTATTATATGAATGTATGCAGTAAAGTTGAGATGGTGTGAGGGGGTTGACTCTAATTTTGAAAGAAGTTCTGTGTATAAAATGCTATCAAACAGCACTGTATACTGCAAAGGAATTGTTCATGAAAGGAAGAGTCAGTTGATATGGCAGACTTCACTGTTGTCTCACTTTAAGAAATTGCCACAGCCACCCCAACTGTCAGCAACCACCACCCTGATCTGCCAGCAGCCACCAACATCAAGGCAAGCAAAAAGATTACTGCTCTCTGAAGGCTCAGATGATGGTTAGTATTTTTGAGCAATAAAGTATTTTTTACTGTCTGTTTTTTAAGACATAGTGCTATTGTACACTTAAGAGACTACTGTATAGTATAAATACAACTAATATACCCTGGGGAACCAAAAATTTGTCTGACTCACTGTATTGTAATATTCACTTTATTGCAGTAGTATGGAACTGAACATACAGTATTTTGAGGTATGCCTATATTGAAAAGTGTGAGTAATCTAACTCTATTTTGGGGAATAAGCTGGCATTTCACCATTGAGTTGGTACTTTTATCTTCGAGCCCATTCCACAATTACTTCTTAATTCAATAGTTTTCACTGTGACCTACATGTTATACGTTAAAATTAGGAAGCTGTTAAAAACAGCCATTGGTGCTTTATTGTAAAAACACATGAAAACTCAAAAATAGAGACAAGTCTTGAGAGGGAGTGGATAAAATTGGTAATGAATGTGGCTTGTAGGTGTTGAGGCGAGATGAAGAGATTCAAGATCTCTGGATTCTGCATTGGAATACCCTTCAAAGAGATTTCAGGCTGCTCCACAGAAGCAAAGGGAAGGTGAGACTAATGACACACTTCGGCTAGTCTTGCCAGGATGTTCTTTGGCGTTCCAAGAAGGTTAAAGTGCCACTCACTGAGTTATACAATTGCTGGAAAGAATGGATGAAATAGCATATTTAAAAATGTTGTTAATAACTTACTGGTGGGTTTTTTTTTTATTTCAGAGCACAAAGTCATCATTGTTGGGCTGGATAATGCAGGGAAAACCACCATCCTTTACCAATTGTAAGTAGTGACTGTTTTAAAAATGTTTATTTTATTGTTTGTAGTTACTTTTTCTGCTTGGGTGATATTTGATTAATGAAAGCAATAAAAAAATTATATGGAATCTAAGTTACTTTGTAAACAAAGGCAGGTTGACCATAAACAAGGAACCTAATTTAAGCAACTGTTTCTAGAGAGTTGACATTTATATGACATTGAGAATGTTGTTCAGTTGTTTTGCTTGTAAAAAGTAGAGAAACGTGTTTATATAGTTTTCTGGAGTGAATATAGAGTATTGCAGATAGCCCACTACCTAGTTCCACCTCAGTTTAACCCCTTAGCTCACTCTTATGAGCTACTGGAAAAGGGATGGGGGTATAACATATATTGGGTTGGCCAAGAAGTGTTTTTAGTTTTTTTTTTTTTCCGTATGATTGCTGTAGTAGGGCTTAGTTGTCTTTAACTTCATTTGAAACAATTTTTTTTTAGATTGTATTGTGACAGCTCTCATATCAGTGTACATTTACAAAAAAACTTATCAAAATTGATAAATTTTTGTGCAGCCATTTTAATATTGAAGATGGAAGAAAACACACCCCATTTTTGGTGTACTATGCTTTATTATTTCAAGAAAGGTAAGAACACAACTGAAATGAAAGAAAAAAAAAGGTTTGCGCAGTGTATGGAGAAGGTGCTGTGACCGATCGAACGTGTCAAAACTGATTTGCAAAGGTTGTAGGTACTATTGACATTTTAACCAAATGTTAAAATGCTGTGGGGCTGTCTTATGCATTGGAAGATGTTTAGTAGCACCCCTGGCCTCTACCCACTAGAAGCCAAAATCAGGAGAAAGCCAACATACTCAAAAGATCCAGATCATAAAGTTATTGGTGAAAATAAAAAATATGTCTTTTATTTTACAGGAAAAATGCAGTGGACTTTTTGGCCAACCCAATAAAAAGAGGTTGTGCTGATTTATCCCTTAATTGAAAAATATTCAGACACTCAACTTCCTTGCTAATTATAATATACTCGAATCTTTTTTTTTCTTCAGTTCTATGAATGAAGTTGTACATACATCCCCGACAATAGGAAGCAACGTAGAAGAGATAGTGATTAATAATACACGATTCCTGATGTGGGATATTGGTGGCCAAGAATCTCTTCGTTCTTCCTGGAACACTTACTATACTAACACAGAGGTAATGTTTCTTAATATACTAAAACTTCTACGAGAAGAATGCTTTAGAAACACCTTCTAGATATGAACTCTTACAGTTAGCTTTTTCAAATATCAGTGTGTTAATATAAATGGAGTTTAATCGTAGTGGTATCTTTGATTCCCTGTTTTAGCGCCATTGCTCTGTATATCCATTCTCATTGAACCTTTCTAGGGAAAATTGGTGATTGATACATCTGAGTGTGTATCGATCCCAGAAATTCTTTTAAGTAGTTGTTTATATAATGAAGTCTATCTCACAGTTTATAATTTCATTTCTTTTTTACCATTTATTTTTGTGTAGAGGTTGTTTCAATCCTGACCAAAATCTTATTATGTATTTTCTTTTATGCAACATAATTGCACATTAAAGAATTTTTTTCTTTTGGTTACAAAGCAATTTAGATAAAACCATTTTTTTATTTATAAATGCTATTTCCCAAGAGGAAATTTCAGACCAAGGACATTTCAGACCTTCATTGTATAGACCTTGTAAATTGAAAGGCTGTGACAATTGTTTTATACTGCTGATTTTAAGTTAATAAAACTCCAAATGTATACAAAGATGAATATTGTCAGTAAGACACAATTAATGACAACTGATGACCTGATCCCCTAAAACTCCATAACGTATTTGATCATGTTTTTGGGAGAAAGAAAGGTAGATATGGGTACCATTCCTAAATTTAATGCTGCAGGTATCAAATTCATGGCAACACTTTGAAGATTAATAGCTTTATTATATAAACACCTTGGAATAGAATGAGTCTTGCGGTAATAAAGCCACGTATCAGTAAGATATCAAGTGCGAAAAGAGGTAAAATAGTTGTTCTCTTACTCATCTACTTTGTGATTCATGAAATCTGAAGAATAGAAAAGACTTAAGATTACAGTGGTTTATTTGGAAACAAAAAACTAGTTCTAAAAAACAAATAGTGCATGTTAAAAATAGGCAGTCTGAATTAACTTGGCTATTACATGTGCCATCATAAAGGGTATCTGCTCCTGTTTCCCTTTCAGTGAAGTTGAGGAAGGGGTACAGTGTAGCTCAGTCCTGGACAGCTCTTTCCATTGAACTTTCAGTGCCAGGATACTAGTCTTCTCACCCCTGCAGGAAAAAGCTGTGCTTGCCTGTAGCAGGTGCCATTTATATAAAGAAGAGAAGGCAACTTTAGGTATAGATTTATTCTTATAATTTGTTGATTTTTTAAAATTAACTGTCACGTTACTGTACTCCCATACTCATGCCATTTTAGATTTTCAAATTGATATTAATAAATAATATTTATCTAGAAGTAACTGAAAATATAGGACCACAATATGTTTTTCCTTACTGACTTACAGTGTAAATGTAGAGGATTATCATTGGAAATGAGATTTTAAAGTCTCACAGACAACAGCAAGTCATTATTGTAACTCATTTTATTAGACTGATATGAGTATGATCTTGTTATATATTGGTTAAAATTTTAGCAGAATGTTAGCATGTATTCTCTTTTCTCCTGTTTTTCTCTGAAAATTTAGAAAATACATTTGAAGTAGAAATTAATTAGACCTGTAGGCTTCGTGATTTATATAGTAGGTATCTCTGGTTTTCTAATAATGCCATGCCACTAGGTTCTGATTTATTGATAGTTCTTTATAAACTTTACAAATGTCAAATTATATAATCACTAATGATTTTTTTGTAATTATTTTAGTTTGTAATAGTTGTTGTGGACAGCACAGACAGAGAAAGGATTTCTGTAACTAGAGAAGAACTCTATAAAATGTTAGCGCATGAGGTAAGTAGGATTCTGGCAAAACATGTATTTGTGGGGTATTTCTATCACATTTCTTCTTCTACTTTCTCATGAGGATACTATTTCAAAATTTTAAGGAAAAAGCATTTATCTGCTGGCCATGCCTGCTTTATAATTTGACACTTTTAAAATTGGAATTGTATCTGGAAGCAGCAGAAAGATTGTGGAGTCATTTGTCAAATGTTAGTTCATGTATCTCAGATAAATTTGGTGTAGAGGTTTTCCTGAGCAAAACTACCTAAATAGGTTTTTAAAAAACATTTTGAATAGATTAATTATACAAAGGGTTATCGTTGGAAATGAGATTTTAAAGTCTCAAGACACATGGCAAGTCTTGGTTGTAACTCAGTTATTAGGCTGACATTTAAACATTGCTGCTTTTTTGTCCCGCTGATACAGTTCTTGGATGAAGCAAGCTTGTCTGACTGTCCACATTTGCTTAGTCCTGAAGAAAGATCCCTGGTAGCAGAGTTTAAAAATTTTATACGCTGAATGATATAGTCAATATTAGTAACTATCAAATTATGTAACATTTACTACAGTGACAATTTATTATATTTTTAATGCTTTTTATTGCAGATGGAATAAACTCAATTATAGGTGGAAATAGAAAAGTGAATATTTAGATATATATCATTTTTATTTTAGTACAATTTTAATAAAGCTTAAGAAAACTGGGATATCTTTGTAAGAAAAGCTTTATATTTTAATATTGACTTGATGATTTACTTTTGAGATTTACATTAAGAATTTTGGTATGTTTCAAGCAACTGTTCAAAACTTAAGTAAAGCTAGTGACATGTTTATGTAAATTGAAGTTCCTGTATTGCTGTGGTGATCATGCCCACCAGCGTGTGCTTCCCCCTGTTTGGGACTGGTTTTTAAACCCCTTTGAGAGGGTGGTTAAAAAATACATCTTGCCATTATGCATGCATTTAACAGGTTGCAATTACAGTTTGGGAAACAAACTATGAGAGAGGCACAAAACTAAGGATTTTTTTATTTCCCCTTTGTACTTTACAAAAGTGCAACAGTTTTTCAGTTAATATCAAAGGGTCATTTCATGTCGTTCTATGAAGATTTTAGAAAAAGAAAACTAAGACACACATACTTGTCTCAGCTATGTTTTTTCACTCTGTTAACAGGTAGCCTCCCTATTTGATTCTTACTCTAATTGGCCAGTATGCAGCAGGATCAGTATATAAAGTAGTAAGG
The DNA here is from genome assembly GCF_004126475.2 of Phyllostomus discolor. Taxonomy (NCBI): domain Eukaryota; kingdom Metazoa; phylum Chordata; class Mammalia; order Chiroptera; family Phyllostomidae; genus Phyllostomus; species Phyllostomus discolor. The sequence goes on from NC_040906.2 coordinate 68,481,069, forward strand.
GCTCAAAGAAAGTCACTGAATTTTACTTGCCCAGGGCATTAACTTGGGCAGGTCAATAAAATGCATGTTATGGATGAGTATACTGAGGCCCAGAGGTTTATGTGACTTGACCAGCTTTTTAAAAGCCAGGATTTGAATTTAAGCATTTTCATCTTTCAGGCTCTTTGATGGGGGATCGGGGAGAGGGGTACTACAAGTAGGGCCTAGTTGGGAAGTGAAAGGAAACTGAATGAGGAGATTGCCAGAGAAGAGAGGAATTACAAATGAAGTTGGGACCTAGAGTAAGTCACAAAAAGGGATGAAGAACAGCCAATAGAGATCTGGAGGGGAACAAATGGATGAAAGAATAAGAATGTATTAATGAAAAACAAATTTTGACATGGGGTTAGTCAGATGTTTTATGCATACCACAATAACCAAGAAAATTCTTATCATCACTCCTAGTGGTTCTCAAAAAGGTACTATTAAATACAAAACTATAAAATGTTTTTAAATATTACTGAAAGCTTCATCTTAAATGAAGTGCAAAACTTTGAAGCTCATGAATTTTAAAATAATTCCAAACACAAAAGGACAGATGAAATTTTATTCAGAATGACTCAACTTCTAGGAATTATCCTCACAAATATAGCTTTGAGGAACAAATCGACAACTACATATGGCATATAGAAGATGCTAAGTAAATATATCTTGCATGTGCTATATTTCATCTTCTTGACTAAACTAAAATATATTTTTAAACTCTTAAGACCAGAAATCTGTAACATGTAGCAGAAAGTTCTTAAAAGGGTTTAAAATGGCTGATGTACACAAGATCACCACTGTGCCCCTTGTACTTTGACTTCTTGTTAAATTGATGAACGGCCTTGATCCAGTATAACTCTTTTTTTACTATTATCATGCATAATTGGTTCTGAGGTTATTTAATTAAAAAGTAAAGGACTATTTTCTTTCCTCTCTTCCCAAATAGTTAAAAATAGGTAAAATATCTGTTGTTGTTGTTTTTTTTAATAAAAAACACCAATAAAAAAGTTTGAGCCTACGAGGCTTAGAAAGATTATATTCATTGTGGGGGTGGGGAGGATTGGAGACCTTTCAATAAAAAACTATTTCTTATGCTTTTCAAATTGTAGTCCAGAGGCTTCTTTAAATAATTCAATCACTAAAAGTAAGAAATATAGATTATTTATGAATAAGAATAAACTTAATGTTTCCCAACTTGTGCCTAGTATTTCTGTTGTCAAACTGTTCTTTAAACGTGCCAGCATTAGCAATCCTGACCTATATAAAAGATTTCAGCAGACACTAGCAAGAGATATTGAAACCTGGAAGATAGGAATTAAATCCATGGAAAGTCCATCTACTCTGATTCCACCACATATCAACTATTGATACTGTTCCATTTCTGTTTACGATAAGAGAAAAAAATGCCCGTATCCTTGATGGTGAATACACCACACTCACACTAGGTGCAGGCCATCCATTCATATTTTTACCTTTTATATGAACAGGTAAACTGAACTATAGGTGAAACAAATTGAGTGTGAAATCTTAAAAATTAACATACTAGAGCAGCGATTTTCAATCTTTTTCATCTCATGGCACACATAAAATAATTAACTAAAATTCTGTAGCACACCAAAAATATATTTTATGCCCATCTGACAAAAAATATATATAGGTATAATTTTGATTCATTCACACCAGATGTTGTGTTGTCTATTGTCATTATTTTATTTGTCAGCCTAAGGGAAAAGAGGCCAGTTCTCCTGACTAGATAGGTTTTGCATTTTAAAACTTCTGGAGGCACCAGTGTGCCTCTTGCTGCATACACGTTGAAAATTGGCTGCTGTATTTTTTTCTGACCATGCTATTCAGGTCACTGTCATGAACTGTAGTACCACAGCTGCCATCCTGCAGAGGGCACTGTAACTAAGAGGCTCCATTGTCATAGGAAACATTTTATGTAAGTCTTTTTTACCATGTATATTGTTTATTTCCATCAGAAAGGATCAATGAAGTCAATGAGACTATTTTAACAAGAGTAAAATAATGTGGACCAATGTCAGTTTGTACTTACTGGAGACTTTTCTCCTTTAAACACATACACATGATTGAAACCAAACTATCCCACTAAAATCCCTAAGGAGAAGAAAGATGGCATTCAACACAGCTGAGAAAACTTGCAAGCATAGCACCAAAACCACAGCATCTCTTAATATATGAATGAGAAGAATTTCATGAAAGTTTAATCCACTGAGTATATCATCAAGGATTCTTAGCCCATGATCTATAAATGGACTTTAGGGTGTCTTTACATATATATCTGTGCATTTTTATGAGTAAAAGATCTACAACTTTCAGTAGACTACCAGGGAAGTTCCTGACTGTAAAAAGGGTTGGGAGAGGGGAGGGTGGAATAGTCAAAGGAAACTAAGAACCTTGGTCTGTGTTCTGAATAAAATATACTAGTCATTTTGGGCTATGCACAAGTAATTCTTATTTTCAGGGCAGTAAGTGAACTAATATTTGTTGAACAGTCTTCAAAAGCCAGGTACTAAACTGAGTGCTTTAAAGGTAATAACTTCATTCATTTATTTAAAGAACATCCCTAAGAGGTAGGTGGTGGTCCCAGCACTTTGCAGATGAGGGACAGCAGTTACAATGGGAAGCTCTTAGCTCAAAACAAGTCCTATTATATGACCTTGTATGATTTACTTACATCTGAGGCTTAGTTTCCTCATCTATAAAATGGGGATTGTAAAACTTACCTTATAGCAATCTTGTGAGGATTAAAGATATTTTTATTTAGAAAAAGGTTACTGTGGTGGGTAACTTCCTCAGGTTGGATACTCAGTAAATGTTGGAAATGAGGAACAAATTCAGAAAGGTTAAAGAACTTGGCTCAGAGTCAAAGAACAGAAGTAGCAGAACTTACTCTCTAATTGGGGAATTTGATAAGTTTAATGTCAACCCAAGGTTGACCTTAAATCTAATAAATCTTCATGGTTCATGGTCAAAGATAGAGGAGCTAGGACTCAGAAGATGAATAGGATTGGTTTAGGATGGCACCACCCCTAAGGCTCTAAGGCATACCTGGTATATAGTGAGTCAGTTTATTTCCTGTACACCCAGAAGGTACTAGCTGTAGGTATTGATAACTATAGCTCAAGTATAGGTTACAGTGGAATTTTGAAAAACTTATGAGTGCCATGCTGAAGAGTAGTTCTTAGGAGTCATGGATACCTAGTCTAGGGTTGGCGGGAACGGATAGTTACATATTTGAAGACATGACTGTTACATATTGCACTTAGGACTATAAATGAATATAGGACTAGAAGAAATAGTGAATCCATAAAAGTATAGATTGGTTTATTTAAAATGTGTTTAGTGTGAAGTTTACCTTTCATCAGTACAAGAGCTATGAGTTGCTTTTATCAAGTAGTTGAGAAATTCTAAGTTAAAAGATTATCAAAACATTCTATTCATAAAGTTGGAAAATCTCTGGAAAAATGCACTGGCCTTTACAGTTTTATTTGCTTTTATAGGACCTAAGGAAAGCCGGATTGCTTGTTTTTGCTAATAAACAAGATGTTAAAGAATGCATGACTGTAGCAGAAATCTCCCAGTGTCTGAAGCTGACTTCTATTAAAGATCACCAGTGGCATATCCAGGCATGCTGTGCTCTTACTGGCGAGGGGTAAGAAGTCTTCCTTGTGGATAACGTGTCTTTAGCTTAGAAATATGAATTACCTCTTAAAATCAGATTTTAAGTTTGTCAGGTAGAGAATGTTATAAGGGAGAGATGTAAGACATAGTCCATGTTTACAATGAGAGTTTTTTATTTGGTTCTTTGAAGAATAAAACACACAACATGCACATAAACACACTGAACTAGTGTATGAGCATGTAGACAGTAGTTGCTGTAGGGGTTCAGAGAAGTTGGAGTGCCTTGGAGATCCGGAGAAGTCAGAAACAGTTCTTGATGGGGGTGGGGACCTCACTGTAAGAAAGGAACTGACAGTGGCTGAGCCTGTGCTGTGTTGTGAGTGTTTTCTTTACAGTATGTCATATATTCCTAAGAATCGTGTGAACCAATTGTATTTAATTCATACTTAATGCAAAAAGATGTTGAAACAGAAGAGGATTCATGTGTGAGACTACTTTGAATATACACACTTTGCCAGTGGTGGTGTCAGGAGGGAGTTTTTGCACTTAAAAAAAAAAGTTAGAATTGGAGAGTGTGGCTTGAGGATCCTTGGTTCTGGAAAGAAAGGTAGGTGCCTAAAGGAGAACTTTGCTGTAGTCTAATGCCCATAGATGAAAGGATTTTAGGAAGTGGTTGTCAGCTTTGTGAAGTGTAAGGACAAGACCAGAAAGATGGAGAGTGCTATCAGCAGAGGTGGAATGGAGGTTAGAAATACGGTAAAAAGATAAAAGGCTTGGCAAGCTAAATAATGTTTTCATTGAAGTTTATTATCCAAATGTGGTATATCTGTATGTATTTAAAAGCAGAGAAAAAAGAATTAAATTTGAGATGAAGGATTCTAGAATTCTTAAATTTGGGTTTGTGTTTTCTCAGGTGTTAGGAAAGGGCAGAAGCTTGGGGCACAGATACAGTTTGAATAACTGATTGATTCACCTTCCACCTTGGTTTTGAAAGGAAGAGAACTTCTCCCATTTCAACTAACTTCTGTGTGTATGTCCCAAGCTTCTACCCTTTCCTACCACCAGAAGAACCTCACCCCAAAATTAAGATCTCTCTTTAGAATCTGTTATGTATGTACCTTTTAAAAACAAAGAAAAAAATAATTAAATTGGAGATGAAGTTCAATCTTAGTAAAATAGAAGGTACTATTGCCTAATTACAGACATTTGGAGGGCTTAATTAGAACCTCAAAAAAACCAAACCTGTTCATTTAAAGAAAAAAAAATAGATAATACCAGTTGTCCACATGTTCAACTAAAAATGTTACATGTTTCTTTGTCAAATAGTTTTAATACATATCAAGATATATATATTTGCATATATATATATCTTTTTATATATCCATATATATCTTTACATTTCCATATATATCATTATGTGTATGTTTATACACATTATCTATGAAAGGACTTTGGGCAAAAGCACTTACTGTAATGCTGAATTTGACAACAAAAACAAATCTAGGATTCATACAATATTTAACTCACATACTTTGAGAAATCGTGTAGAAAATATATCATTAGTTAGAATGGATGTGAACTCTGGCAGTTTCATTTCTGACAGAGGTACCAGTAGCTGTTGGTATCTTTCCAACCTCGGGTGCACATGGGCTTCCGTTCGCAGTGGTCGGCAAGTGGACGAGTTTGGTGTGGGCAGAGACGTGGCCTGCTGCAGTCTGGCTGCCTCGGTCCAGACTCTTGGTTCTGGTGTTGGTCGGCATTTTGACTTTCCCTCTGTCATTTGCTAACCTCCCTATAAGCCCAGGTTTCCTCTAGTATGGGAAGGGTTCTAATCTCAGTATTGTGAAGAAATGTTAAAGCACTGGATATTATTAAGTGCTTAGCACAGTGTGAGCCAAAAACAATAATTTATTTACCTCTGCTTTTTTTTAATAATTCTGTATTTCGTATTGTTAGGCTCATACTTACACAAAAATCTGAGTTTTCATAACTCCTTCTATCTGTAAAAGTGCCTTGTAAATAATATTTAATGCTTGGTAACAGTGTGTTTTGTTGCAACATAGTATGTACAACCATTTCCCTCTTGCTAAACATTTATGTTCCTTTACCACAACAAACATCTCTTTGTATATTTTGGATTATGCTCAATTATCCATTGTTCGGCAATAACCGATGTTAGCAATATGATATTTTACTTCCTTAAAAATTTTTTAATATATAGATGTAGCAGACATGTTATATATATACTTTGTTTTAATAGCTCTTCTATATATTTAATATCCTGCCATTTTTATTTATTTAGATCATAAGCATTTTATCATATTGTAAAATAGTCTTTGAAAGGAAGTTTCTAATATTTTACCATATAGACAGACATTCCATAATTTGTTCAATGTTCTCTATTTCTAGACATTTAGATTCTTCTTTTTCCTAATAAAAATGCTTTCATGAACAGTCTTATACATAAATCTGTCTTTATGCCTTATGTATTTTTAGGATATATTTCTAGAAGTAGAAAGAGAGGTAGAGAGAATATTGATATTTTAAATGCTCTTGATATGTATTGCTAAATTACTTTCCATGGGCATTTATATAATCACTGAGCTTTTACGTGTCAGGCAGTGTTCTAGGCACTGGAGACAGAGCAGACAGAAAAGCACAGGTGCCCTGTGTGTGAGAGTGCGGCCTCACCACAGCACTGCTGATACTGTATACTGCTGATTCTTGACTCTTCACTGTTGAGGTAAATGAAAAATGGTAACTTGTTTTAGTTGGCTGTTTATAGCTATTTAGATGAGAATTTAATCAAATTATTTTATCTTCTATATAGATTATGCCAAGGACTTGAGTGGATGATGTCACGACTTAAGATTAGATGATCTCTGCTGACCTCTTCTCATAGACTTTGTATAAACGAAGTGCTGGACTTTACCTGAAAGCTGCAAAAATTAATGGTTCAGATATATTTATAGCAAACTGATTTAAACTTTTTCTATAAGAAGAAAAATTAAGACCACTTATTTGAAAATGAAGATGAAGTCTCACCTTCCAATTGCTTTCTCATTAGTTTCTTCCAAAGCAAAATCTTAAAGCTGTGATTGACATTTTTCTCACAATGAATCCTCTCAGGACATGTGTAGCCTGTGGTAAGTAGGAAGGGAGAGGAAGACATTTTTAACTTTACCAGCTTTATTATCAGTATAACCCTTCTTCGTTGAATGTTGTTCTCTTCTTGTTCGATTAAGTCAAAGTACAAATCAGCACAGATACTCAGTTTCCAATATTTTAAAATGTAATATTACTTATGAAAAGTATTTTTGCATAATCTTGTGTCCGTATTGTATATATACCTCAACTTCAAGTTAATGGTTTTGATTTATGTTCTAAGGAAAAGTGAATAACAAAAATTAATAATATTCTTAATTATAACAATGAGATGAGTACTGGCATTGGTTTAAGTGCCAATCTGTACTTTTTCCCTATGTACTGTGTCTTGTACTGACCAACCCCCCAAAAATCATTGAGCTGCTGTTTTAAAAAAAGAAAAAATGTTTGACATTGTGTACCTATTTTTTTCTTGTTGATCAAATTGCATACATGGAAATGTGTGACTCGGTGAGTGCTGTATCTGTCAACTTTTTGGCTTAGTGTTACCAATGGGACAGTTGCACATTGAGCAGTTATATTGTTCCCTTTATTAGACCTTATGCCATCTAAATTACTGAGTAAATTGTTAGTCCATTAATCAGCCATTCATTGTGATTACAACTACCAAGTGATTTTTTTTCAGTGTTAATTGAAAACTGTTGTGTGAAATGTCTACCCAGAGAAGTGTCACCTTATAAATATAATTAAATAATTTAGCTAGATTCTTCTAAATTATATGTCAGGCATTTAAAGTGAATTTGAAATGAAAAGTGAAGCATATTTTCCAAACAACAAAGATAACATTAATTTGAAAAGTGTTTATAGCTTAACTCTTGAAATACTTTGAGATTTTTCATTTGTTTTTTTTATCTTCTAATACAACATGAATGTATTGTTTGATAATTATAAAATACAAATTTTTAATGCTTTTACGAATTTGGTTTAAAAATTGATCAACATAATGCATTATTTTTCCTAAGACTTAACTTGGCCAAAAATATCTTTATGTTCATGTAAGCTATATATTTTTTCAATATCTGAAAGTCAAAGGTATTTGTGTTGTGACTGTAAACAAACTTACCTAACTAAATGTATTAAAACATATTCTTGGGTACTCATTCCTTGAAAATCTGAACAGTAGCCCAAACTGGTATGTTTTAGAATATTCAGGAAAAAAATAATTACTTTTATTGTAATACCAGTCTAGAGATTTCATGAAGATTTTAATGAGGAATAAATAATGAGGTATATACTATAAGCATTGACAAAACTTTGAAAGTTCCTTTCGATAAAATTAAAATACTCAATATCTAAGGCTAAGTTGGACATAGGAGATCAGTGTTTAACAGTGGATGTTTTGTGTTATGGTATAATGTTCAAAATGCAAGTATAACGTTTTATTTTTTGTCAACTTTTATAAAAGTAAATCCTTAATTACTAAGCTTTACTTGTTCATTAGTCTCATACTTTTTTCAAATCACTATAAGGAATTATTATATATTAAAAAATCCCTTAAAAACCGAAATGTATGTTGTAGGTATTGCAGTTTCATCAGAGAAAAATAGTCTGTACAGTAGCCCAGCAAATCCACACCTTTTATACTTTTTATTTTTTTAATTTGAATAATCTCAGTTCAGTCTCTTGAGTTGCTGCCACTTCAGTCAACTGTACACCAGCACATTCCCTGGTCATCAGTGTGTTGGCTAAAGTTAATTCGGATTGGTGTTTAAAGCGTGCACCACATTGTTGCCGTTGATTCAGTGTAGTAGATTATTGACATAGCATCATGAGAAGGCATGAAATCTTATACCACACTTGCAAAGCATGATGTTGTTTTTGCTATATTTCATTCTAGGTTAAGCATTGGAAATGTGTTACCTGTATACTTGTGCATAAAACCAAAATTACAATCGGGAAAATAATTTAAATTCATGTATGAAGATGCATCAAAATCATTTTAACACTTCCAAATAAGATGGAGAACCTCATGAATAGTCATACTGGCCATTTATATCTAGCTTAAGTGGACTTAAGCAAAGGGCAATACTTTTGGATTTTTAATATGCTACTTTTGGATGTAAACAAAAGATCTTATTTTGGGTCAGGCTTAACTTTGAAAAGAACAAAGTTTCATATCTCTGTACATGTGGCTGGATTTAAATATCTCGTGTTTGCTACTAATTTTGAAAGTTGTATGACTTCTCTTGATATCTTGGTAAAACTAACCATATGCTATAAGCATTTAAATATGTTGAATTTTATCATGATAACATTTATAAAATATATCTTACCCAGTATGTTGAGGATTCTTGTTTGAAATTTTCAGTTCTTTCTATTTTCTCTGACTCTGAAGATGGGCAAAGAATACAATGAAGGCAGGTACTTCGGGTAGAGGGGGTCGTCGGTAGAGGATGATGACATTTTGCCTTAAGAATAAAAAAGAGCTTTAGCACTGCTGACTGGCATTTTTAATGCAAGTAGTTAAAGTGGGTTTCAGAAGTGTGGCATGAGGCAGGAGAGTTTCTGTTTTCTGGCTTTAAGAAGTGCCTGGTAGGTGGCTGCACTGAGATCACAGAGAAGGGCAGGGGGCTTGAGGAAAGTCAGGTGGTCCCTGAAATGTTCTGTTCTTTTTTGTCTGAGTGTATAGAATTAAGATGCCTAAAAATGGGATTCTGTTATCCCCACTTACAGGCACTTTACATTTACTGTTGTGACTACAGCAATCACATGCAGTACAGACAACCTCAAAATCTGTTTATATTAGTGTAAATAGAAACACTGTAGACAATTTTCTCTGCAGGCATTTTTGGGAATATATCTGTAGTGTGTTCTACTTTGCATATAGGGTATAGCAGCACGTCCCAGATTGTCTGTGGGCTTGGGGGTCATCATCTCTCAGTTAGTTGCCCAGTTGTATCTTGGCATCAGTCCATCTTTCAGGGTTGGATAGAGACAAAATTTTTTTGTATGACTTAACTTTGATCCCTCCCACTGTCTAAGTATAATCTGGAACTTCTTGCCTCAGGATCAGCTTTCCCATAGCTCAGCCATCCTTCAGCTGTACCTTTATTCGCCAACCAAGTTATCTCTGTACTGGAGGGATGCTAAACTTTACCTGTATCTACTACTGCTTCCCAAACCACTGGTTTTTAAGTAGGCCCTCTAGCTCTTTGTTGTCCTCCCAGCGCTGGCTTGATTCATTGATTGGTCCTTTGCTCATTAGAAAGTACTGTCAGAGTTGTTGAGTGCATCAGGGCTGGCTTGCTGTGTATACAGCATACAAATGCCGTTGAGTTTATTAAATTGTACTGTATTTAACATTCTAATGCCTCTTAATTTTAGCTTTGCATGCTGAAAAGTAGATTCAGAAAGATAAGAAAACTATCTAGACTCTGCCAGCTCTTTGAGTTAAAAAGTTAGATATGGAAAGGATTACCTTATATGAGTATTATCTTCCCATTTCCCAACTTCCAAAACTTGGTTACGTTTTAGAGAGTACTAGTACAAGTGATCTCAGTTGGAAAAAGGTGTCAGACCACATTAATACATAGTACTTCACCTGAAAACATCTTTACCCCCTTAAATCCATGGACCACATTCCATTTTTTCCCTTTGTTTATTTCAAGAAAAAAGATAAATAAATGATGAAAATCATCAGCTATCTTATGTTGACTGTGTAGATGCAGACATAATACAGAAAATACTTCTCTTAAGTTCCACGTACACATAAGTAAAGCTTCAATATTTTGCTCCCTCAAGGAATGTATGGTAACTTTAAGATCATACTGGTGGAGCAAAGGAAAGACAGACGATTTAAAAACTTCGGATGCTAAAAAGTAACTACTCCTATTAAATCCGAAAATTGTGTGTGGAATTGTAAAGAAATTGTACCAGGATGCAATTGGGTTAATTATGCAACATTTCTTATAAATCGCCTAGCCCTGTGTATTCTAAAAACTAAACCTTCAGTCTTTATGGTCTTGCCTGCGAGATAGTTCCTTGGTAGAAAATTCCCATGGTCTGTACTCAAGAAGTGCCTAAAATTGATTTGTGTTGATTTGTAAGTCCTCTAATAAATGATATGTGTTTTCTATGGTATTTATTATATGTGCTTGTCTTACGGATGACACAGCCCTGTGAGTTTCTAACTTCCAGTTTGTGCTTTATTTGAGTAAAAGGCCTTGAAATTGAAAATACTCATCATAACTCTCAACAAACCAGTTTAAAGACACATGAGTGAAACCACTTTCTTTCCTAATACAAATATTCTGTGACCATGATGTTAGTTAATGCAGGGACTAGAAAACTGGACTCTTGTTTCTGTTTTTAAAAGTAGTGTTAACACACAGAAAATTATACTGTGTGTTGTAAAACCTTAGTAAAAATTTGTTGCTCATGTAAGAAAAGCCTCTTAATTCTCATAATTTAGTGGTTAGCAGGTTTGAGTGATTCGTGTCATTTAGATTGTGAGCCATTGTGTGGTTGCATGCCAGAACCCTTCCTCTTTCTTTAGAATCTACCTAGAAACCAAAATATCTGTTAGAGCCCTTTTATGTTTTTTTTATATTGTTTCTTTTTTTTTTTCTAATCATAGAGTATGACTATAAACTCTAGGGGCAAGGACTTGAGGTATTTTCAGTGATTTACAGTTACATTATGTTCATATTTTAAATCATCCTGCATGGAAAAATGCAATGTGTATGTGATTTTAAATTATTATAATGTATACTGTTCCCCAGAACTTCTCACATTGATGATATACAGAATTCCTCTAACTATTTTTGCTTGAAACTATTTCTTTAGATTCAAATAGTCTTTTCTTACATATGTCCCTGTATAGTTCCTTGAGATGAGATGATACCTGCAAAGCACTTTTAAACATATTTTCTGGGTTAATGTTCAGATAACACATTGAGGAGGAAGCTGTAATTATATCTGGTGAGGGCTTTTTTTGGTTGCTAGAGATAAAAATATACTAATTTGATTTGTGCTTAAAATACATTTTACTAATTATATTCATTTTAAATGACAGATTCTTGTAGATATTAATCTTCCTTGCTCAGTATTTTCCTAGGTAAAACTAGATGAAAATGTGTTCCAGCTAGTCTCTGTGTAACTTCCCTTCCCGAGATGAGCTATGTATATTGACATAATTCAAACCACATTTAATGCAACAAACTAGAAACCCTTTTGAAAATTTTTAGGCTTGTTGTATTGAAATTTCTAATATGATAGAAGGTTTTGATTTGAGGTTTGTAAGCAAGATGAGGCAGAAAATTTGTCTTGTCTCTATCATTTTATGAACTTGTGTTTCTCTGTATCCTAGGAAGATTTTACACTCTAGGAATATTGCAAAAGTGATGATCTTAGAGTCCATGGGTGCTTCCATACTTCTCCAGTGCTGATACATTAGATACCTGGGGAGATAATGCTTCAGGGCCTTCTTGATGAGACAGCTTCATGGGTGGTTGGGAGACATTTATGTTTGTTCTCAGGGTGGGAGGGACTGGCAGATTGGAGTAGGGGCCTCTCCACTGGTAAAGCAGTGCAATCAGTTCTTTGCAAATGTGTTACTTCCTTAGACTTGTAACAACATTCTTGTGTCCATCCGTAACTTACTGAACTGTTAAGCTACAAAATGTAAGGCATTGGGTCAGGTGACCAGGAATATAGGACCTTGTTTATAATGAAATAAAGGAACAATGTCAAGATATGTGTGATGCGGGGGGTGGGGGGTGTGACCAATAAGATTTCACTGGTGAATTTCTATGTTTAATATGTACATTAATTTTTTTTAAGGTTGCATGTTAACCTGGGATAAAGTATTGTCTTTGCTTTACACTTTGCTGAGTAAAAAGACAAAGAAAAAAAAGAGTTAAATTGTTACTCTGTTATGTACTATTATATATACCTTTTCTTTTAGAAAGGGCTAATTATAATTACTGTTCACATGTCTGTGTTGTCAGTGTTTTTATTCTGGTTTGTTCTTTGAATGAGTGCAGACTTGGTGATGGTAGTTCTATTGTGTTAACTTTTCAGGGCCGGGGTCTGCCAGGGCAGATGCAAAGGTGCATTATGCACATGCAAGAAAGGGTTGCCCTGATCTTCTCTAAGAACATTGTATGGAACTTAGTCAATGAATAGAAGAGTATTCTGTCTTTTACTTCTGGAAATTTGAATTGGACACTAATCTGATATATAGTGACCAGTTTGTATGGTTAATTTATTTGCCTTAAAATGTGAGGCAAGTCATTTAAAATGAGTATCATTAAAGGGAACATCAATAAGAATGGTTGATAGTAATCAAAAGAAAAATGAGGGGGAAGGTCAGGGAGAGGAGTCACCCACATGCACATGCTCATCTGAATACTGGTCCCTCTCACTTCCACCAGAGTGTGAGCTCTGGGGTGTCAGTGACTGTGAGTGTCGGATGCATGAGTTTGTATCCCGGTGCCTCGTATGTGACAGGTGTTCAATTGATATGTTGGGACAAATGAATGAGTGAATTATCAATATTTTTGTGGGGTTTCTCCCCATTATAGGTTTTTCTTACCTATGTGTTTACAGCATACTGCCATATTTAATTCTTAATTTGTATTTAATTCTGCCTTATTTTAAAAGGGATTCAGGATTATTATGTTTTTCTCATAAGTGCTTATAGTAGAAAGCAGACTTGTGTCCTTAAAAATGGCCTGAAAACATCATGCAGTACAAATAAATATGTACAAATTTTATTTCTTTGAATTCTGCATGGATCTGCATCTGGGAATACCAGGAATGTACCGGAATTCATTGTAACCGCCTACAGACATTGGAACAGTAAATGGAGCAATTACTCTTTTGGGGAAAGATCTGTGTCATCTTCTTGGTCCTTTATGCCCTTCTCTTTTTAGTGTATCCATCTGGAATGTCCTTCTTTTGCTAGTAAGTAACTTTTGTCCCGTGAAAAGAATGAGATGTTTACAACATAAAATAGTCACTGGTAGTCCTTTTGAATGTGTTCCTTATGACTGATACCGATCTTTTGAGAAACCATGAGTTAGGTTGAGTGACCATTTATTCACATCACTACATGCCTTACACTCTAGCAAAATCATTCTGTGTCAGAGTGGATCGAATCTTTTTGAAATACTTTCAGTGTTTGGTGACTTCTTATACTTAGACCCCAAAATACATTCTGTCATATTTCTATTATTTTTTATGTGCAGTCTCTAACTTACAGTGCTTCGACTTAACAATTTTCCAGCTCCAATGGTGTGAAAGCATTGTGCGTTCAGTAGAAACAGACTAGGCTAAGCTATGGCGTTCGGTAGGTTAGGTGTATTAAATACATTTTTGACTTAGGATTTTTTTAAAGATTTTATTTATTTATTTTTAGAGTGAGGGGAAGGAAAGGAGAAAGAGAGGGAGAGAAACATCAATGTGTGGTTGCCCCTCACGTACCCCCTACTAGGGACCTGGCCTGCAATCCAGGTACGTGCCCTGACTGGGAACCAAGCCGGTGACCCTTTGGTTAGCAGGCCCACACTCAATCCACTGAGCCACACCAGCCAGGGTGACTTAGGATATTCTTGTTTTACATTGGCTTTATCAGGATCTACACCCATCATAAGTCAAGAAGCACCTATACAAGGAACATTGTGATGGACATCTTTCACTGAAAGCTTTTTTCATAGTTAAGAGCATTTCTTCTTGCTAGACTCCCAGAAATGAAATGACTGGTACAGGATTTGAGAATGCCTGTTCTTCCATGCTACATTAATATTGTGTATTTTTCAAAAAAACGCCTTTTCACTTCAATAAGAGGATAAGCATGTTGTCTTGTTTTTCACTTATTTGACTAAGAATTTTTCTGTATGTTTGTTTACTCTTAATTATTTTGTTAATTTGTTCACTTATTTGAATCCTGTTTTTCTTATGAATGAATCATTCTTTAATATTAGATTCTGATCATGTTTTTTCAAACTTTCTAGTTTGACCTTTAATTTTTATAATTTTTGAGCATAGAAAAGTTTTTCTTAATGTAAAAAATCGCATAAGAAACATACGATTTCTTTTGAGTGAAAACCAGAAAAGAGACATAATAGGCAAAAACAAAATTAAAGTTGTTCAGTGTCCCATCATCCTAAGAAAACTAGTATCAGCAGTTTGGGGGATATATAAATATAAGTGCATATATATATATATATATATCCGCTGTACCCCAGCGGATTGAGTCAGTGTTTTGAATGTACAATTCTAAAAATCCCTGTATTTTGACCACAATAATCTAAATATTTTTACATGTAAAACATTTTAATGGATGTATTTGCTGTTTGAACTGTTATAACTTATTTAACCAGTCTTCTGTTGATGTACATTAGGTTATTCCTCACTTTTTACCATTAAAAACAATAGTGAATTTGGAAGTCAAATTTATTTTTCACTTAGTTTACAAGTTGAAGGCTGTGTCAAGGTGTATGGATTTTTGAGTGGTGGTGTTGCCCATGGCCTGGTGTCTGTTGGCATTGCCCATTGTCTTCCCAGAAGGTCACCCACGTCTTGGTCAGTTCTTTACTAGTTTCAGCATTACAGATTTGTGGCCATTAGTATTGTTTAAACTTTCTACCTCTTTAACATTTTAGTTGACTACATTAGGCTTTCTTTATGGTTTGTGCCTCTTGTTCACCATTTTTGTGATGGAGAAGATGAAAAATAACTATAATCATTGTAGGATATTTTTATTTGTACCCCAGTGGATGAGAGTGACTTTCTCTTTATTTCTCCCCTCCCCCCAGTAAAATGCTTAGTTAGTATGATAAAATCAGTGAAGAGGACATGATTGGTTTTTTACCTACTGGGTATGTGCTCTGCATTTTAAGTGTTTTTAAGAGTTTGCCTTCTTTGCAGAACCCTCCTTAAGCCATATGTTGAATACACTTTAAAGGTAAGAAGCATTAAAGTCCTGTATTAATTCATTAAAATATATATATATCTAGTGTCTGCCCATCAATACTAAGGGATTTGTTAAATTAGAAGATGAAGCATCCTGCCATTAAATTTTTTCTACAAGGAGCTTTTAGTGACATGGAGAAGCAATTGATAGTTGTGACATGTGAGGTGGGGGAAGGTGCAAGCCTTTACATCTAGTGTAACCTCAACTGTGTTTGGGGGAAAGGCATTTAAAAATAGGAAGAAATATGTCTAACATTACATAGTATAGGTTGTTGTAAGGTAAATATGTTGATATTTTTCTGATTCTTCATGTTTCTGTGCTTTTCAAATATTCTGCATTGAACACATTCCATTGATAATTAGGAGTAGTTGATCATTTTTGTTTTTGAAGAATCTTTTTTAAAATAGGGGTGGGAAAGAATACAAAAATTTTCTTAATAAGCAAATAATATGTAGCTTTGTCTTTGGTTTTTTATGTTTTTCTTCATCTAACACTGCATTTGGGGCATTTTGAAGAGAGA
Organism: Phyllostomus discolor; assembly: GCF_004126475.2. Lineage (NCBI taxonomy): Eukaryota > Metazoa > Chordata > Mammalia > Chiroptera > Phyllostomidae > Phyllostomus > Phyllostomus discolor. Next base: position 68,497,340 of record NC_040906.2, read on the forward strand.
TGAAGATGATTAGTAAAAATTAATTCATGGAGGCAATACCATTCACAAGTTTTGTAACGTCCAGTACAAGTTTTGGTGATTTTGGTAGAATCCCCATCACTTGATATTTTACTACTTTTAAAGGATTCTTGAGCATAGATAATCTCCATTCAGCTGTTTTTGTTTTTTTTTTCAAAGATACAAGCAAAATGCAGTGAGAGTTAGAAGAAAAGTGGTTATTTCCAATGGGAGATTCAAGAAGACTCTGAGTATGAGATAGAGTAAACCAAACACTGGGTGGGAGACAGCCTGGGTTATAGACTTAAGTCAGCCATCAGTGTGTGCAGGGTGTTCTAGTTTTCTGTGCTGTAAGGCCTCAGCTTCTCCATTTTTCAAGACCTTTTTTAGCAGTACCACTATTTTTTTCATAAGTGATATTCTATAGAATCTATAAAACAGAAGCATGATATTAATGTTTTATCTCTGTGTATTTTCTCTAGTTTCCATACTATTACTGGGTGAGAACAAGGGCAGTTTATTTTTTTATTTTTTTTAAATTTTATTTTAATCATTGCTCAAATACAGGGGGCAGTTTAATTAAAATTAAATTTAATTTAAAATTTACATTGTTTTTTTAAACAATAGCCATTTTTTAAAGATTTTATTTCTTTATTTTTAGAGAGGGAAGGGAGGGAGATAGAGAGAGAGACATCAATGTGTGGTTGCTGGAGGTTGTGGCCTGCAACCCAGGCATGTACCCTGGCTGGGAATCGAACCTGTGACACTTTGGTTCACAGCCCACACTCAATCCACTGAGCTATGCCAGCCAGGGCTACATTGATTTTTAAATTTAATGTGTTTTCACTTTTTAAAAGTGGGAAAATAATTGACAAAAAAATGGAAAAGATTGATTTACCTAGACAGAAATTATAACTTTAAAATATTTAATGATCTTATTGTACATTTAAATGGTATTAACATTTTGGCTTCATTTTAATAAGACTTAATTAAATGATATATTTTAAAGAGAGTGTAGTCATTTTTTAAAGAAAATGTAAGCCCTTGCTGGAGTAGCTCAGTGGATGGAGTAGCTCAAGAGGAAATGACACTAAATGGTTAATGATGGCTTCTCTAGGAAATGGGGTTACAAAAATGCAGAGTCAAACTTTTATGCCAGTTATCAAAATGACTTAATTATAAATGGAAATTTTTATTTAGTAATTCAATCATTAAATTGTTAGAGTATTAAATTAACTAATTGAGTGTCAGTTACAATTTTGATGTTGGAGCAGAGAAGTTTAAGAAATATAGCTAATATAAACAAATAATTTAAAATTTTCTAGTCTGACAATATCAAAAATATAATTAACATGCTGTTTGAATATTAGAAAACAAGCTAACATTTTAAACATTAGTAATAAATGTATTAAAATTAAGACAACTTTTACTTTAAAAGATGATTCAGGTAATTCAGGCTAAACTTTCTATTGATTTAAGTTGCCAACAGACAGAATGTAAACAAGCATATATTCTTTCGTGCTGCATGGAGCTGAGCGCAGTGGCTGTGGGCTTATTCAAGGACAGAGTGCTGGTGACATCATTTCCATAGTCAGTACAATGCTGCAGCTGGCTCTGTCAGTCTAGGAAGAGAGCTCGCTTTAAAAAAGACCATGATGTAATTTGCAATTCAGGGGCAGGATTTTAAAGGAAATGAGCTGGAAATCTACACATTAGTCAAAGGAAACTGCTTTTTAAAAAATTTTTTTTTGTTTCTTCAAAGTGGAACCATACCACATTGCATAGTCCATTAGGGATTCAGGAAAAGGGATGGTGTTAAAAGTTCTTTGAAGAGAGACCTTGGGGAAGAAATTCTATAGGTGACTGGAATTTAAACCTACGTGGTTAATTTCATTTAAGACATTTAACATGTGCTCCACAGATGTTTATTATCTGTTCCCTCACAGTGTCAGTTGACAAGCATGTGCATGCATGAGTCAAAAGACATGAAAGCAGAGTCAGAATCTGCACCCTCCTTAGCTCAAAAGAAATGCAAATGCAGTGAAGAGCATTAAATGGACCAATAATGTGGCCAAAAACCCATGAAGTGCATATCTAGTTTGCGTAGGACAGTATTTTAGCTACAAATGATTTTTTGGTACCTCGTGTATCTCCTCACTCCCCTTACCTAGTGTCCCAACATATGTCCTTTGGCTTCTGTGGGGTCGTGCTGGACATGGCTCTTCCAGCCTCCATAATGGAAGGTTGGCGAGAGGTTCCTTGGCCAGAAGGAATGTGTATTGCTTTGAAAATGGATTGTAATTCCCTCCTTATCTCCTTTTGGGAACAGCTTCTTGTCCTGTGACTGCTTCTTGATCTTTTCGCTCTGCGAGTACACTGTGAGGTAATGTAGTTTAGAGTCACATGCAAGACATGTGCCCCCTTGTCAGGGACCCTTTTAAGTAAGTCTGAGTGTCAGGGAGGTGCAGTCCTGCTTTGCTGATCTGCGCCATCGGTGCTCCCTGTAACGTGAGTAATAAAGGCTCTATATGTATGCCCCACCCAGTCGTCGTGTGGCTTTTCTGGCTTATCTGAACTAGCATAATGGACTCGACTTCCTGCATTACAGCTCACTATATATAGCAGCAAAATACTGTAAAATTCAACAGGTACGTGAGTACCTACCAGTCTTAGAAACTGCTAGGGCTACTTAGAAACATGTAGAGAATGAAACCTTGTATGTTCTTAGGTTGCTTAATCTGGTGGGGAAGATGTATAAAATAGCTTGTGCAGTGTTAGAAACATAACAGATAGAGGTATTTCTGCTTTTAGTCATAAAGTTTCTGACCTGTGTACCCTTGGAATGACCCAAAGGTCTGTAAAAAATAAATATGTGCCAGAGCATCTCTCCCTTTTATTAGACATCAGTCATAAATTTGGTTTTCCATTGGGATTTTTTTTTTCATATTTACACCTACTGACTTCTCTTTCATGCCTGTGTTGTGGGCATTCCTCAAGACATGCCTCCACTCTGCTATTCCAAGTCATTCAGTCAAACCTCCCTCTTCATCCCTGACCTATAAAGTCTATATATATATAGACTTTAGAGAGAGGGGAAAAAAGAGAAACATCAATTTGTTATTCCAGTGATTTATGCATTCATTGCTTGCTTCCTGTATGCGCTCTGTCTGGGCATCAAACCTGCAACTTAGCATATTGGCATGATGCTCTAACCAACTGAGCTACCTGGCATGGCCAATGTATTGTTTGAAAAGTAGCCCTGGGTGGTGTGGCTCAGTGGATTGAGCACCAGCTTTGAACCAAAGGGTCACTGGTTTAATTCCTAGTCTAAGGCACATGACTGGGTTGCAGGCCAGGTCCCCAGTAGGGGGCGTGCAAGAGGCAATCACACACTGATGTTTCCTTCTTTCTCCCTTCACCTCTCTAAAAGTAAATAAAATATTTTTAAATGAAAAGTAAGTGGATAGGGAACAGTTCTAAGTTGAACTTTAACCATGTATATAGAGATTTTTCTAGTATCCAGACTGTTAGTCTTTCTTCCTTGATGTAATAAACTACATAAATAAGCCTTTTGAATCTTTTAGTATACAAGAACCAAAATATAAAAGGAGTTTTCTACAGATTTACCTACTTACCTGTAAACTTGGTATTCCAACCCCCATAATGGAAGTTGTCTTCCTAACAATTTTTTGGTACAAGTCACAGATTCCTTGAAGCTGTTTATTTCTCCCAAAATTATTCAGGGCAGGTGTTCCATTTTGATGGCCAGGTTCTTCCATCTTGTGGCTCCACCATCCCCAAGGCCTTGCTGTCATCTGTATCAAACCTGAAGAAGGGCACAGAGAGCTCGGAGGAGGTATGTCTGCCTCACAAAGACTTGAGGGCGGCATGCCTGACTTCTCACATTCCATTGGCAAGAACTAGTTACCTGGCCACCCCAAGGTGCAAAGGAGGCTGGGAAATGTCATTCCTGGCTGGGCTGCCACATAACCAGTTACCACCATATCACCATGATGGGAAGAATAAGGTATGGTGGACAACTGCTTTCTGTCATATAGTATTTGGACAAGTGAACAAATAATTACAACACCACCATAGAGAATACATTTAACGTGGTTAACTCAGACTGAGGGACAGATCAAGAAATGCTTTGGGGAGGAGATGGCCTGTATTTAAGCTGTGTCTTGAAAGAAGAATGTGAACTAACCAAGTGCAGAGGATGGAAAAGGTTTTGGGTAGAGAAAACATGCAAATATCAGGGAGTATGAAAGAATATGGCCTACTAGGGGGACAACTGTAGTGCGGTGTAAGTGGCTTTTATTGGGAGCCACGATGAAAAGGTGAGCCAAAAGATTTTTAGAACATAGGATCCACAAGGTTTGGAATGAGATGCCACCTAAACAGAGAGAAGTGGCCAAGTCATTGAGAGTTTGGGGCCACCATATGTCACACAGAGAGAATAGCAAGTGCAAAGGCCTCAGGTGGAAATGGGGCTGGAGTGTCTGTGGGGGGAGACCACACCATCTAGGGCCTTTTAAAGCATGGGGGGCTTTTTGGATTTCATGCTAAATCCAATGGAAAGTTATTGGAAGATTTTAAGCATGGGGGTGAATTGATTCTGCAATAAGACTAAAATAAGGAAATGCAAGTATCTATTAAATCACCACAAATATATTCTGACCCCACTCCACCAAATATAACATTTCTAAATGGTACATGTCAATGTAGTATACTAGTGTGGAACTCGTTTTCTTAGAGGGACACCTCCATGTCTATTCGAATGAATGTTCTCAGCCATCTCACAGTGAGAACAGGTCAACATGCAACAGGAATAGAGAAAGAAAACAGGTATGGGGAGAGAAAGGAATGAAAAAATGCCAAATGTTGCTACTTTTAATATTTAAAAAGTGGACATTCTTGGTTTTGCAAAAGCCGAGCCAAGATTTAGTGTTAGGGGAAGTCCCCGAAGAACATCTCCCTCTCATGCAAGAAAATGGCATCATTTCCCCCCAAAAGGCTGTACCCCAATTCTCTCAGAGTCTGTGGAAGGTGCTGGCCTAACAACTCCCTGCAGAGGATCCTGGGAGGAGTTCAACAAAAGTTCAAAGGAATTGTAAATCAGAAAACTGCTTCTAAAAAAGAATCTGGGACATGATTTGAAAATGTACTTTTCAAAAGTACCTTCATTTGACTCATACAAAAATCACTTAGGAAAGGGGACAGTCTTTGGTACAGGCCAAACCTCGATGCAGTTGCCTGCAGGATGTGATGTGAGAGGCTTTTCTGAGAGGATCCCTGGTCAAAACGGCTCCCTGCAGCCCCTCGCTAACCCCAGAAGCTTTCTGAAGCACTTGGTATTAAACTGTCATTCTGTTAGCTAGGCAAGGTTTTTACCTCAGAGTACAATGGAAATGCCCTTACCCGGATAGTGCGGATGCCTTCATAACTGACTGACAGACAGGAGACCCACCTTTCACAGAGTGTCTCCCGGAGCTCCTAGCTCAGCATACAGAGGGGGCTCCTCCTGGCCCACATGAGGGTAATGCAATACTTCACTGGACAATTCAAGTTTCCTCCTCCACTTCCCTTCCCCATCTTCAGCAAGCAACCTTGTTTTGTAATTTAAAAAAAAAAAAAAAGAAAAAACAACGAATGCTATAGGGTGTGAACTTGATTTCCTGCCCTCTTGTCTCCACATTCATCTCCCTCGCCTGCAATTCTGGAATTAGTTCTCTCCAGTCACTGAGGCTGACTCAAGGCTTCTTCCATAACTGCACTTTTTGTTCCATTTTCCTTTGCATTAATTCCTTAATTGTTTGCTTCCTCCAAAAGTCCTTTATTGAGCTCCTACTATGCATGTGCCATTGTGTTTGCTGCTGGGAATACAGCTGTGATAATTAAGGTAGTCGAGGTAGAGCTTCCATTCTAACAAGAAAAATCCTCCTCATTGGATTTTCAGTCTCTGTCTCTTAAGTGTCTCCATCTCTACAACCTAAAATAGCATCCCTCTCCCTATTAAAAAAAAAACAGAAAGATATTGAAAGCCGCAATTTTATGCCCCCTTCTTGATACTATCTATTGCTTCCCTTCCCTTGTCAATATGGGAAAACATATTACAGTATTTGTAAAACGTGTGCACGTGAACTATTTTTAAAGAATCTTGATCAATATCTAATACTGTGTACCAAAAAAGCCCCTCAAAGTGGGATATAAACTCAACTATAGAACTTAGAACTATACAAATTCATTTAAAAAATACAGGAAAATCTTTGTGACCTTGAGATAAGCAAAGATTTGTTAAATATATTACCAAAATACAAGCAATAAGAGAAAAATGACAGATTAGGTTTTATCAAAATTAAAAACTTTGAAAGATGCCCTGGCCAAGTGGCTCTGTGGGTTGGAGTACTGTAATGGTGCAGCCCAGAGGGGGGCCCCAAATAGGGATTTGCAATGGGGTCCAGAACTCAAGGTGTCCAGGAAATATTAGGATGTCCTCACCCCTCCCCCACAGGTATAAGTTGGGGGAAGGGACACATGGAGCAGGGCCACTGAGAACTGTTCTGCATAGCAACAGCTTTGCAGCTAACCTCTGGTGTGGTCATTTAACATATCTATAACCTTTAACTGTTTGCACAGACATGTTAAATAGCTGTGGCCGTGCTCTGAGCCAGGGGAATGGAAGTAACTCCCCCCCAAGATGTAACTGGGGGGCAGGTCCCCAAGTTACAGCGCCTGTGTGGGAGCTTGGAGAAGACTGGCTCCATGACATGGGGCCACACCTGCCCCTAGTCATGGCACCCCAGTAAAGCTTGAAGCCTTTGAGAGTACTGGCAGGTGTAACTGGTTGTAGGAGGAGTGGGAAATGGGGCTGCAGAGGAAGATTGGCATGGGGATTTAAGCCCAGATGTGGCGGCCACTGGGGAGAGAACCACGCGGCTGGGGCAGTGAAGGAGGAGCGAACCACTCCGTCTTTAGCAGGAACTCCCGCAGCCCTGCAAGAGAGTATCACCATGTGGCTTTAGCAGAGAACCACCACTCAACTTTGGAAGAGTGGCCACCTCCCTCCTTGCAGCCATTGAGGAGGAGAACCACGAGGCTTTGCCAGAATGGGGACCCCCGCAGCTTTAGAAGGGGGAACCACCACCCGGCTTTAGCAGAGATCCTGGTGACACAGCTGATGGTGCTGGGAACTGAGGGAGGCCTCCCAGCCAGCACGGATTACTGGGAAGAACTGGGGGCTGCCTGAGCACAGACTTCTATTTCTTTTCCTGAGATACAGTACCCCAGACTGGGCAAAGGGGGAAGGAAGGACTGTGTGTGTTTGTGGGTGTTTTAAGGGACTTTGGGATTTTGATGAAGACATTAGGTCACTACTTTAAGTTTGTCTAGCATTAAATAAATATTTCCTTTCCTTTTCACGAATCTCTGGCATTGAGAGATGTCTTTCCTCTGGTGGCGGACATAATGAGCCTGGGGGGTTCCTTTCGGTAATAGTATATCGTCCCGAGCCACCCCACCCCCACCCTTGCTGTTCTGTAACAGTATTATCCCGGACACCAAAAGGTAGCGGGTTTGATCCCTGATTGTGATGCATACAGAGGGCAACTGATTGATGTTCTCTCCCTCTTTTCCTCTCTCTCTCTAAATATCAATCAATAAATAAATTTTTAAAACTTCAAAAGATACTGGTAAGAGAATGAAAAAACAAGTCACACATTGGGACAAAATATTTGCAAATCTTGTATAGCACTTATATCCAGAACGTAAAAAGAGCTCAAAACTCAACAAGAAAATAACTCGATTAAAATGTAGCCAAAGGTCTGATCAGACATTTCATCAGCACAGATACACTGATGACAAATAAACACATGAAAAGATGTTCAACAGCATTACTTGTAGGAAAATGTAAATTAAAACCACAAGGAATTACCATTAAAAAGACTAAGCCAAGTGTTGGTGAGGGTGAGAATGTAAAATAATACAACCACTTCGGAAAACAGTTTATCAATTTCTCAAAAAGTTAAGCCTATGCTTGTCATGTGACTCAGCCATTTCACAACTAGTTATTTACCCAAGTGAAATAAACATATGAAGACTTGCACACAAAGGTTCAGAGCAGCTTTATTTGTAATTGTCCAAAACTGGAAACCAATGTACTTCAGCAGATATGTGGATAAACAAATCATGTCCTAGCCATACACATATACCTTGTATACAATCGAGAGTACTCAGCAATAAAAAGGAATGACCTATTTAAATGCAGCACATGTGTGGATCACAAAATTATTATGCTGAGTATTAAGCCAGACAAAGAAGATAGCATATTGCATGATTCCATTTATATAAAATTCTAAACAATGCAAAGTAATCTAGAGTGACAGCAATCAGTAGTTGCTTGGGAAGAGTTGTTCAGGAGCCATAAGAGGTAGGATTACGAAGCAGCGTGAGGTATTCAGTATTTTTATAGTGATGATGGTTTCATGAATGTATATGTATGTCAAAATTTATCAAATTGTATCCTTAAATATGTACAACATATTCTATGTCAATTATACCTCAATCAATGTATTTGTTTGGTCTTAAAAGGCTACATAATGTCCAATTCCATTAATGTGACATTCTTGTAAAAGTACATATATCAGGACAGAAAGGTATCAGTGGTTTCCAGGAGCTCACTAGGGGCGACAGGAGAGCTTAACCAGAGTGGCCTAGGGGACACTTTTGGAATGATGAAACTATTTTATATTTTTATTATAGTGATGGCTACATAAACATACACATTTCTCATAGTTCATAGGACTGTACTTGAAAGAGGGTTAATTTTACTGTATATAAATTATACCTTATGTTTAAAAATAAAAAAATTAAATGACCCTATGAACATTGGTATTGTTTTTGTTAAAATTCCACATAATAGTACACATGTAAAATCAATTACATTTTTGCAAATCATCTTTATTACTTATATATTTAAACCAAAATATACTTCCAAGTCAAATTTTTAAAACTACAAATTTAATACCATTCAAATAAATAGCATTCATTCAATAAGACAGGCGATGTATTTTACTGAAAACAGTTGTGACTGCAGAATCTTTCTCTGAGACCGCCTACCTTGCCGCCCGCATTGCCCAGCACACAACATACTCTCACAAGTCCTATCCCCCGTCCTGGATGGTCCCTCCCTTCTTCTGGCTCCTTCCCCTCTCCTACATTCTCACAGCCACTCCACCCCCAAGGTTCCAACTCCAATTGTGTCTCAGCCTCAGGTATTAGTTGCCATTCATTTTCTGCTCCCCATAAATTTGTAAGATAAGGGAAAATGGGAGCTTCCGATTGTAAAACTGGAAAAGGAGAAAGAGGAAGCCACCATGTGGGTTTCACCTGAGAACAGAAAATCTGAAAAACAAAATGGGAAGGTAACAGTCCTGCTGGAATGAATCCTTTTCTGTATGCTGGGAAGTCTGTCTCTGTTGCAGGACAGAAGGGCCCTTTCTGTTACCTTAGCCTTCGAGGTGCCAGGCCCGACGGGGTATAGAAGGGGGAAAAAAGTCTCACCCTGTCAAACCTATCTTCTCTTTCTAGGCTCCGAACAACCCGAAGACAGACAACTTAGAGCACAGCCTCTTATTCATCTTTGCATCCTCAGTGCCTTGCAGTACCTGACCGGCCAATGAATGAATGAATAAATGACTAAATGAGTGAATCAGTCAAATTCATTCAATTGTGACAAACTGAATAAAGATCCAATGATTGAATGGTACAACCCAACCATAACTTAATTTTTGCGTAATTAATTTATCACTAAGTGTGATAGGGGTGTCTGCTGATAACACCTTGTCAATGTTTGTGTGTTCAAGATGCCATGTTATCCGGAAGAAGCTTTGGGGAATGAGCTTCACCAAGGATTCTGTTCAGCTTACATCACCAAAGAGGTCCAGAAGTCTATGTGTTTTAAAAAATAGAAGGTACAGACTCTAATCTTGGGCAAGTTGGATAATTTCTCTGAGACTTGATTTCTTCAGCAGTAAAATGGGGATAATAATAATTTAGTAGAGTTGATGTGAGGATTGAATGATCCCATACATGTGACAAGCCTGGCCCAGTACAGGCCACAAAGTAACAGTAAATGTTGACAATTACTCCTTAGCCTCCTCCCGGTCCAGCTGTTATGACTGCCTTCACCACCCCCACAGCCTTTACTAATATTTTGCTTTCTATTTCCCATTAAGATGCAAGTATAATCTTGCATAATTGGAGGAAGTATAGTGAATTCTAACCATTGTTCTGTTCCTTAGGAGAATATAAGGAATTTCCGTCTGGTGTAATTTCACCTAGGATCTCCACAGGAAACTACTGCTTTTTTATTTAAAGCTAAATAGGGTACATTTGAATGACTAGCCAGCTCCTGGGCACATAGAATTGCCTCTTTAGAGAAGAAATGAACCACCAGCTTATTCTCAGGAGGAAAACTGCCCCTAAATTAGAATGTATTTTTGGTCATACAAATTCTACGAAATTTGTTCTTGAATCTAGTTATGTAGGTAAAGAGTGGGTTTCCAAAAGGAGAGGAGAAGGAGGTGGTGCTGTGAGGAGAAATTGGACCTAGCCCGTGGGCTCTGGCTGCAGCGGGAGGCAGCGTAGGCTGGTGGTGGCCTGCCTGCATGTAACAGTGGGGAACAGTAACCCACCCCACCATTCTTTTGATGTTGTTTCTGTACACGCTGACTATAACATGTAGGAACTACATTGTAGGTTGTAGATAAACGACATGTTTATAGAAGGATCCTGGGAACTAACTTCAAAAGATACAGACTCTGACCTTTAGGCATCCCAGCTCCAGGAGAATCTCTGACCTTTGTCCACAGAGTCAGGAGGATGTGAAGCCAGGATGACTAAACCAGGGTGACGCACACCAGACCATCACTGTCCTTATTGGAGTGGACTGTGCCCATCTGCACAGAGGGAACTTTCCAGCTCCCTTCCTTGATCTCTGTGCTCTGCTCCCCTCTCCCTCCTTATAAACACCTCTGCCTCCACTGAGATGTGGAGATGGGCTTTGAGACATGAGTCCCTCTTCTTCTAGGTGACCAGCATCGGAATAAACCACTGTCTTTACATCAGCAGCTGCCTCTCCAGCACTGGCTTTCACAGCGGCAGGTAGCCAGACCTGCATTCGGTTACAAGCACTTAAGCTGGATGCAGTTTTAAATTGTCTATCCATTCCCTATTGGCTGTATGATTTAAAGCAAATTATTCCCTTAGCCACTTCTTTTAGCTCAGCTTTTCTTCATAAATGGAAATAACATCTGCTTCATATAAAGATTAAATGAGGTCATAAAAATATGGAGGGCAAAAATATTACTAAAAAACCTAATTTTAGATGCTTCCACATGAAAGGGGGTCAACAGAAACAAATTACCCTTTTATTTATAAAGAATGTTAAAGAAAAGGAATGTCGATGGGCCATCTACTCATGAGAGGCGAAGTCCCACACCCCCATCTGTATGGGGAAGATGGGGACAAAGTGAGGAGTGCAGAGAACTTGCTCTTCATAATGAAGTCATGGGACTTTTAAATTTCCTCCTTGAGGCCCGAGAAAAGGAGCCCGGACCCAGGAACTGGAGGAAAAGCAACTGGGGAAGAGCCCACAGTGCTCTCCTCAGCAACAGTCACGCTGGACAGCCTAGTGCAGGCTGCTTTCCCTGTGGTGCTCCGGTTTTTTGTTGCCCTTTCCTGTGTCTTCGGGAAGCTTTACACCTTCCTTAGGCTTGTATTAGCACTGCCCTAGGGAACCAGGAAAGCCATGTTCACAGCAAGCTGGGGCAGCCCACATGCAGTGGTGGGGGATCAAGTGTTGAGTCTAGGTTAGGGGGCAGGAGGAACTGGTGAGAGGCACCACCAGGAAAATGCAACTTCCTTTATGGTACTGCTCAGAAATATTAGGGAGGGAGCTGGACTCTCCTAATTAATCATTTGTTTGCATTGTATTGTCATTATATTCTTTTGAGCCCCCAAACGGGAGGACTTAGGGACAGGTGAAACATTTTCCACCAGCACTTTCTGCTGCCTCCACCTTAGAACAAGCTGGCCACACCTGTAGCCTGCACAACTGACTGCATTGCCTCTTAGCCAGTGTCTCTGCACCTGCGATTGTCCCTTCTAACCTATTCTTTACACAATTGCCAGAGGAACCTATTTTAAGCATAAGGTAGGTAAGTCATGCCCTGGTTGGGCAGCTCATCGGTTAGAATGTCATCCTGATACACCAAGGTTTCGGGTTTGATCCCTAGTCAGAGCACAGATAATATAAGAATCAGCCAATGAATGTGTAACTAAGTGAAACAAAAATTGATGTTTCTCTCTCTTCCTCGCTCTTTCTGTAAACATTTAATAAATACATGTCATTACCCTTCTTAAATCTCTTCATTGGCTTTGCATTTTACCTTGAGTGAAATTTCAACTCTCTATCTTCACCTCACAGGCCTGTGTGACCTGCCCCTGGTTCTATTGAGACAAGCTAGTAAGCCAGGAGAAGCAGAATAGAGAAGCAATTTGCAGCCATCTAGTAAATCCTCTCTCTAAACAAAGGACTCTTAAGAGTCAATGGTTTGTACTTCTCCTCAACTAGAGAGTAAAGACCTTAAATCATGCTGCTCAGGGAGATGAACAGCAGAAAACAAATTAGTGCCATTTGCCAACTGCATCCAAGGACAGATGACGTTAAGGAAGTAAACCTCATTTTGGCATATCAGCATAAAGCTGATGACTATTCCATCGAGATGCTCCCCTAAGACTCCCAGCCTTTAAAAGCCCTCAAAGAGTCCTGGCTCATATGCCTCAGTAGATGGAGCACTGGCCTGTGAACTGAAAGGTCGCCTGTTTGATTCCTTGTTAGGGCACACACCTGGGTTGTGGGCCAGGTCCCCGGTTGAAACAACTGGGGGCCTGGGATGTGCTAGAGGCAACTGATCGATGTATCTCTTGCAGCACATTGATGTTTCTCTCCCTCTCTTTCACCTTCCCTTCCCCTCTCTCCAAAAGTAAATAAATAAAATCTTTGAAAAAAAAATAAAACAAAACCCCACAAAACAAAGGTCCCTGTGTGCTGCCCCTTCCAGGAGCATGCCCCTGTCTTTCTCTTCCCTCTCTTCTCCTCCCAAGAGCATGCATCTCCTAAACTCCAAGGGACCCCATGAGGCTTGCAACTGGGGAGCGGTGGGCAACAACAATTGGTGCTGCATGAACTCTGACCATCCCCAAGGCTTCCTTTTCTCTGACTTCTTGGTGAGCCAAAGCAGCCCAGCCTGAGATTATATCCCCACCTAGTCCCTCTCATGTTGCCTCTGTCCTGGGTCCTTCCTTATTTCACTGTCCCCAGCTTTAATAAACGTCCTCAAAAAATTACCTGGATTTGTGTTGTGATATCTTTGCTGCGTGAAGTCAAGAACCCACACACCACCAGCTGATCCAGGCAAGTCCACTCAGGACTAGACCCCCTTTCAGGTAACACCATAAGCAGCTTCCCACGGTGCCCAAAAGCCCCTCACTCATGGTGCTCTGGGACCCTCAGGGTCTATATACACCCTCTTCCCTTCTCAAGGCCTCCTCCCCGTGTTCTTTACAAGCCTGGCTCATCCCACTATTACTGAACAGCAAGCAGGGTCCTGCTGCCTGCTGCTACCCTCTAGGCAAAATCCCAGAGGCAAAAGTTTGCCAATAAAGGAAAGGAATCTTTATTCAAAACCTACACAATTTTGGAATAATAGCTTTCCACTGCATTAGTCACTTAAGCCTATTGATTAAGGCTAAACTCTTTCATACCTGAGTTCTTCTATCATTTCCCCATGTTAGTTTTTAATTATCTTATTTCTGTAGGGCTAGTTTACAAAGTAAAACAAAAGCTATAAAAACTACACAATTTTGGAAGAATGGCAGGCTTCTGAACTGGGAACTCGTCCCCTCTGGAAATCCAAAGAATATCCCTGCCACCCTCTGCCAGGCCAGCCCCATCCTTGACTACACATGGAGTTTCTTCTCCCATCCAAAATCCATCCAAGATACTGTCCTTCAGGAAACACAGGCAGCTGCGGATGATCACCCAGGCATCCTCGAGGAAGAAAGCCTGAGAACCAGTCTATGCTCTCCTTTTATTTTAAATCTTCTGGCTCATAATTCCACGTACTCTGGAGGCATTCAGCTTCTCAGCCAATCCCATCCTAGGCTGTTTACCATTGCTTTGGGCAACCTCCTCCTGTGGTGCTTTCCCACTCCCCCGCAGTGATCTGACCAGATCTCTCTGTAGCCCCACTTTCAGTCTCAACACCAGTTCACTTTCTTGATGGACCTTCCTTGGCTGCTCTAGGTAAATAGATACCACCATCTGATCCTTGTTAATATCTATTGCCACACCCTGGTGGTTTCTTCATCATATTTATCCAGTTTTGTGGTTATTCACCTTTTTGCTTTTATATTTACTATCTATTGCCATGAGGGCAAAGGCTTTATTTCACAAACCCCACCATGTATTTAGCACCTGCTTTAGTGCCTGAACCTTAGAAAGTCCTTAATTCAAAGGATTAAATTTTAAATGGGGTATTTTACTAAAGGACAATGCTGGTGACATTTGCTATCATGGCACCATTTGCCAAGCAGGCAAATGTTTACTGTTTTGAGCTTATGTTCCCAGGACTGAGAATTACTGGAAAAGCAAGAACAGAACACAAGTAACTGCCCCCACAGCCCCAAGCAAATGGTAACATTGGAACAAACTACAGGTTATGTAAAACCAACTGAAACCTCCTATGTTGTAAAGCTCCTAACAGCTCAGTGGCCACACAACAGCAAATCCCTACCCATTATAATCCAAGAAAATCTCACAGTCCCAACCCTTCATGCTGGTGCATTTCTCCAGCCTAGCCCCTTTCCTCCCTTGGAAAGTGAATAACCTTCACTCTCTGCTTTTTCCTCTTTTTGTTACTTCTTTTACAACCTGCATAAATGGCCACCCTAACATTTTACATTTTTTATACTGTCAATGTAAGAAACATCCAAACCTGTAGAAAATTTTTTTCAAGAGTTTATTTTTGTCAAACTGATGACATGCCTGGGAAGCAATATCTCAAATGTTTCAGAAACTAAATTTATGGATTTGAAATTAAGGAGGAGTCCTAAGGAAGATTGGAGAAAGCAATAAGGGTTGGATTGTAGAACAGTTAACAAGATTGTGTGCTCTCTTGAGGGTTAATACCCCCTTCCATGTATTTGGATGGTATTTCAAAGTGTGTTAACCTTGAAGCACAAGAACAGTGGGAAGAGTTGGCTTAAAGCCTTTCACTACAGAAGTTATGTGCTTAGAGCATGACTGCCCACTATGACCTGCCCAGTTAAGAATTTATGGTCAGATCACCCTGTGAGGCTGCTTTCCATAGAAATCTTTTTTCATCCACAGTACAAAGTTTTCAAAATTTGTTTTGTATTTTACTCTTACAGTACAACTCAATTTGAATAAGCTATATTTCAAGTGCTCAATAGCCACCTGTGGCTAGTGGCTGCTGTAGTGGATGCAGATCTGGAAAATTGGTGCTCAATATATGGTAGCTGTTGAATAACAAAAATCATACAAAGTTTCAGAGGAAGAAAGGCTGATTTTTAGAGCTGTGGTGAAGAGCTCTACTTCCTAGCCAAGTCCACAGGATCAGTCCTTATCTACCTGTTAACATCTGGAGCAGCAATGAGATCTCGTGTGCCCTGGATGGATGAGTAAGGCCACTGACTGGAGCAAGGTATCTATGAAAAGCTCTTCCTTCCAGACAACCACAGAGAGGGTGGAGAGATGAGGGTACCCAAAGAACACCAGGCTTGTTGCATGGGTGGGAGGAGACAGGTCGGGAAGGCCTCTGCCAACAGAGTATCTCAAAATGGAACCCCTCTAGGCACCATCAGAAATCTTAAAGAGAAACATACTGCTCCTGGGGTTTGTTGGTTGTACAGTAGATAAAGTAGATTTTTAAAAAATTTCTATGAAACTTCCTTTAGCTAATTTGTAGCCAGCATGTTCCATTTGGTAAGCCAACTAGGTTGTCTAATGAAAAAAGTTTTACCCAGGTTTCTGGTTAGAAAATCATCTTCTAAAAAGTCGCTTTTAGAAGTGATCCACTCACTAGGTAATATTCACCATCATATCCATGACACAATGCTTGGAAGAAAAATCTGTTATGTATATTTAAAACTCAGTTTTAATGCTATGAGAGTAAAATGTGTATGGTATAAAGAAATAAACCACTTACTCTGATATTGAAAGCAAGAACTATCTCCCACCCACATTTGACTTGCTTAATGCCATTACCTTTTGTCACTACGAGTTTCTGAATCAGAGAGACAAAAGGACAATTAGTGCCAAGTCATCAAGGCCATTTCTTTGTTCTTAAGGAGCAGCCTGAGTGGTAGATCTCACGGTCTTGCTCGGAGTTCCCCAAGATGTCAGTGGAGGCCTGTAAGGAGGGGCAAGCTGAGAGTATTTCAGGGTGAATTCTCCTGTGCAGATATGAGGACCCAGCCTGCAGCTCAGAGTGAACAATTTCAACATATAAACTCCTCCAGAAAAGGAAGACCTCCCTAACATACACACACACACAAGTTTCAAAGAGTATCTCCCAGGAATATTTTGTTGGTGATCGATGACTTACCGAAGGTCCAGTAACTTTGGTGAGAGATTTCTAAGGCAGGGGTGAGTGGGGAAGGTACAAAGAAAATGTTTCCCCAGCACGGGAGAGTCTGCTCCCTTGATAAAATCTGATGTAAGCTGCTGTTTGACAACGCACAGAAACATACCATGAAAGCACCACTGTTCCTTTCAGACTGTATTAATAGAAAAATCTGGTAAACAAGAAAGATTAATACAAGAATGTTCGACCAAGTAGGTCCAGTGTCTCTAAGGAAATGTTAATCCCCACTCACTACATTAAAAAGAAATGAGTCATCATTGTGTCACTGATTATTTTAAGAGATTTTATAAAGGTTAAAGGGTGTTAGAGTCAAATGAGTCTTTTTTATTTCTTTTCTTGCTCCTTCAAATATTTGAAAAGAAAATTGCAGATATATTCTTAATTAAAAAACATTAAAATATATTTAAAGATTCTTACGGGCTCTTCACTAATATCATCTCCTTTTCCCCTCTATGTAAGCTATATTATCGAGTCTCAGTTTCATGCACACTGGTGCTTGCTGTGTATCTGGGTCCATGGATGAAATACAGTGTTGCCTTTGCATAGTTTAAACTTAAAAATAAATGGTAACGACTGATAATAATATGTGTCTCCTTGCAAAAAATTCTATGGCTATACAAGCATATATATGTTTTTTTATATAAACTCATACTATATGCACATTTCTACACCTTGTCTTTTTCACTTACTGTATCATAGTGATCTTTTTATATTCACATATATATCTATCTTATTCAGCTGTGGCAATTCCATGTTAGGTGTGTCTTTAATTTAATTTCTTACTGGTGGGTATTTAAATTGTTTACTTTCCCCTGTTGCAAACATTCTTCTACTAGGGTTATTGCTGAAGATTTTTCTGCATACTCATAAAAGTATACTTACGAAGTAAATTTCAAAGGGTGTCTTCATTTTAAATTTCAATAGGCATGATTGAATTACACTTCAAAAAGTATGGGTGTTTCTCCATTTCTGGGTATTATCAAATGGTCAAACATTAGTCAAGCATAGGCAAAAATGGCATTTTATTGTTTGAATTTGCATTTCTTTATGTGTGAGACAAAACCTCTTTTCATTTGGTTTTATTTCTTTATCTTTTTCCCTTGACCTGCTTATTCATAGGCTTTTCTCATTTTTAAAAATTAGATTTCTTTTACAAATTGCTATATAGGTGTTTTTGTATATTAGGAAAATCAACCACGTTCTGTGTATTGCAGCCCTTTTTAACCAGTTTACTTTTGACTTGTTTATGGTATTTTTTAATCTACTAGATTCTGGAAAATTTGATTCTCTCTTACTTCCCTTCCTTACTGTGGACTGGGTCCGTGCCAATCAAAGATTTCCTATTGAACAATTACAGAACCAGTTCAGGGTACTGCCAAAAACCCCTGCTTCACCAAACTGCAGAATTCCAGACCTGGCAGTGCTTCCAACAGGCACTAAAATTTACCTGGCAGGAACGTTGAGTGGTGGACAAGGAGACTGGATTTGAAGGTATTAGAGTTCCTTCTACTTTTCAATCAACTCCAAAGTGCTATGAGGAGTCTGGTTGGAGTCATTTCCCAGGGTCATTCAGAATGAGCATTTTTGAGTCCCCTTCATGGTCTGTCATCATGCCATTTACTGTAGGAGAGTTTTCCATCCTGGCTGCAATGTAAGCCTGTGTGGCCCTCTGCACAGAAAAGAGGTTGTAGACGTGTGACTCAGGGGCTGTGGCCATTCCTCCCCACACCTCCCTGGCCCAGGTAGTGAAGAGGAGTCGGTTTGTGTGGCGTGTGAGGCCTCCAAGGGTGGTGGTGGGACCACCTGTTGATCAGCCAGAATGCAATGTATCCCACACTCAGTGTGTTTGCTGGCTTGTCCCTAAAGATGGACATGATTCCCTTTTTTGTTTAAACCACAGACACAGAATAAACAACAAATGTTGGTTGTCATAATAAGCCATGGTTGCTTCAAAAAACAATAAACTCTCAAGTAAAACCAGCATTAATGGGTGCCAAACAACTGTCACATCTCAGGCGCCAACTGAGCTTGCTATTTGTTAGCCTATGACCTTTCAGTGTGAGCCCACTCCCGGGCACCACTGGAGCAGGCCCAACTACTTTCCCATAGTGCACAGGGGTGGCTTCTGACAGCTGTGTCTGCCCAACTGTTTGATGTCACCTCTCTATTTAGCCCATGGACTAGATCTGAGAAAAGAAAACAACAGCAAGTCCTAAGCATGACATGACACTGAAAATGACTTCTTTGCTTAGCTACGGGGAATGCTCCACAAAGCTTGGCCTCATGAGTCTGGGTTGGCCTAGGATGCGGATTCCTCAGATGTGGCCCTCCTGGATTGACTGCAGAGAGTGAGCCTGGGCTACTGATGGGGAGAGGCTACTGAAGAGAGAGCAAGGGGTCCAACTCAGTGACGAGTCATCACAGATTTCTTCACAGATGGAGGCAAAGATCCTCCAGCATGGTGGTGTGGGGCTGTGATTCAGGGCCTGGAGTATACAGAGGACAGCCTCCAAGTTCTGGCTCTGCCTTGGCTAAGCTATATTGTCTTTAGCCTTAGTTTATCTCAGTTTGCGTAGCTGGGTAATTGGTACACCACACTTCATTAGATGACCCCTCAGGCCTTTTGTGGCCTCTGATTCTAAGAGCTTTGGTAACCTTTAAAGAGTTAAACAGACACCAGAAACAATATAGGAGTCCTTGACTTGACCCACAAGTAGGGCTTATGAACATTTTTTGATGTCCTCTGTGAAGTTTACATAAATTTTGTCACTCCATAAATTTCCATATTTCTTGGGCTATTTGTACTCCGAAGATGGGTAGGGAGATGATACAATTTTATGCCTCCATTCATTGGAACAGAGGGAGTTTGCCAAGCTGGAATAATTTGCTCAACCTTTTAACTTCCAAATCCAAGTCTTGTCTGTTACTGTCATAGATAACAAACACAAGTATTCATAGTAAGTGAGGAACGCACTGTGTCAGGAACTTGGTTAAACACAAAATCAGCTCCATGCCTGGCAGCCTCACACTGTCATTGGAGAGATGTATTTTAAACAAAGTAAAAAAAAAATAGGGAGTACCCTCTGTGGATTTCAGTGGAAGATGCGAGCAGGAGCTATGTGGGTGGGGAGAGCCCTGACACGAGTCTTCAGGAGGCTTCTGTGTAGTGAAGAGGAGCTGGGAGGTGCTCCCAGCCAGGAGGACATGATGAGCAAGGCCACAACGTGCCATGTGTGGCAGACAGTGAGCAGGTGGGCCTCCAAAAGACAGGGCCAATGAAAGTGCCTGCACAGTAGATTCAACTGGAAGTGGGGTTTGTGTTTTGGCTGACACTGCTTCTTACCTACCCCAGTAATTTTTCTCTTCTTTCTTGGTAGTTTAACACTGATTTTTAGCTAAGCTTCTTGCTGCTCAGAATTAAAGATTACAGTTAAGCACCAGCTAGTGTGGCCCAGTGGACTGAGCACCAGACTAGGAAGCAAAGGGTCACCTGTTCGATTTCCAGTCAGGGCACATGCCTAGGTTGTGGGCCAGATCCCCAGTAGGGGGCACTCAAGAGGCAACCACACATTAATGTTTCCCTTTCTTTCTCCCTCCCTTCCCCTCTCTCTAAATAAATAAATAAATAAAATATTTTTAAAAATCAATGTTACAGTTAAGTGTGACCACATTGTTGAGTTCTGGACAATAAAGTATAAGCAGAAATGTTCTGGGGGGCTCTGGGAACATGTATGTTTACAGTTCCCCTTTTTCCTGCTACATGAAATGCAGATGTAGTGGCTGGAGCTCCAGCAGTCATTTTGGACCAGGAGGTAACTTGAGAATGGATATCACGTGTTAAAGTTTATTGAGAAGAAAAGGAGGAAACTGGGTTATTAATAATGGTTGGAAGCTGCATACTAGCCTAAGGCTGCTTATCTTTAGATTGGTTTTTACATGAGAGAGAATTTTAAGGCACAGTTCTTTAGTATTTTTCTATTACACATATATATTGTCTAAAACAGAGCCAAATGTGGTACATGTAAGATTTTAGAATGAGTTGTTTGGATTTAATCCTTTAGAAAGCCTGCAGATTTTTACTCAATCTATCAATTATATTTCAGTACTGTATATCAGACAGTATAAATTTTGGAGGGATGTTAAGCTGATTTTCTAAAGAGCATAACACAGAGACACTTTTTGTGGTTCATCTAAACTAGAGCTTCCTCTATAGTAAGATATTTATTTTTTACTTTGGCTCATCATGTACCAATTAGAAAAAGAGCTTTCATTGTGCTTTCATTGCCCAAGAGCATGTAGAATATAACAAATTCATGAGACTGTTTGGCTGAGGCAGGGAGGCTAGAATATTTTAAGGGAAAATTAATATTTTAAATGTTGGCTTAAAATTAAACCAAGAGAAAATATAACAACTCCCCTCACATTCCTGTAACACATACACACACACTAGCTGCTGAATTAAAAGGAGGGCAACCCAAGGCTGATTTCCTGACCAGCTTTTAGATGCTGCTGGTGCACAGGTCATGCTTTCTGTAGCAAACTTCTAGGAAATATTACCTGTCCCAGAAGTGCTATAATTCAGCTTCTTATGAGCCCTGAGCTAGTAAGGATGAGACACAGGATGCAATAAGGAAATGGATGATCGTGGAATGTACACTGTTCCAGTGCTAAGAACCTGGAGCATCCAAGATAGCAAACCCTTGATATTTCTAAGTATTCTTTTTGTAGCAGTAATTCCTAATAAAGATTGTGGTGAAGACAATACTAATGATGTAAAGAGTAATAATTGTAGCTAATCTTTTTTGAGTATTTACCATATGTCAGATGTTGCAAACGGTATATTACATGTATCACTTAATTCAATGCTAACAGAAACTCTATACTAAGTATGATGATAATCTCCATAGTTCACCTGAGGAAACTGAGACTCAGGAAAACCAGGCAAATTTCCCAAGGTCACATGGCAGTTTCACAAGAGCAATAGCAAATATTTCCCTGTGCCTTTCAGGAGAAAGTTAAGGTGTCCTCACTATTGCTCTAGACAGGTGTAATAGAGACTCACCTGTCAGTGATGAGGACACCCAAAGACAGACCTGGAGTCTGGTGCAGGTAGGTCCAGCTGGGAGCCCTGTGGTGCAGGCCAGAAGAAGGCTCTAGCGCCAGCGCTGCAGCTGATCAGCAAAGGTCGTTACCTTCTCTGACAGCCAGTGTCTTCCGTGTCAAATGTGGGTATGAACCCCTGCTTTGCAGGCTTTAGCACATGACGCTTACTCAGTACATCTTTACTTACTTCCTCATTGGCTGAAACTTCGACTATTGAGTCAGGAAACCACTTACTGAATATCATTCACCTGAGATTTCCCTTGCAGTTCATTAGAAGCAAAAGAAGGAGGGAGACATAGAAGAGAGAGAGGTGATGGGGGAGAGAGGGAGGAAGAAAGAGAATATGAAAGGCAACAGAGCTAGGGGTTAATTGCGTGAATATTGTCCTGTGAGAGTCATGACCCTGAACTTCTAGCCTCAGGTTTTACTGCTGACCGTGTGACCTGGGAAAGCCACTCTACCTCTCTGGCTGGGCTTCTTTTTCCCCCATTTCTAAAATGAAATCCATAAACTAAGAAGTAATTTCTAGAGTCTTATACTACACAAAAAATCTGATCCTTGCCTCAGTCATTCAAGTTCTTTACATACCTTTCACATGCCACGAACAAGCCCTTGTGTCTCAAGGTGCCTGTGTCCTGGGGAGGGAAACAGATAATAAATATATAGTCCATGGCGAAGGTCAGATAGCAAGTAGCACCACTAAGGGAAATAAACAGGGCAATGCGATGGAGACAAACAGGGCTGATGGGCGCTGGCTTACACGTGGCGGGAGGCAGTGCTGTTTGAGCAGACAGCATAGTGGCAGACGGGGAGGAGCCCAGTGAGTGCTTAGAAGTGTTCCGGCCAGGAGCTGCAGCAGGTCTGAAGCCCAGAACCCCCATCAAGAAGACCAAGGGACTGGAGTACACTCACAAGTGATTGGGAGCCTGGAGAAGAAGGAAAGGGGCTGATGGAAGAGACGGTGTTTCATTCCAAGTGTGAAGGCTTTCATTTTGTTTCAGCTCTCAGAGCTGTAGTTCAGTGTGTAATAGGTCAAAAACTGCTTCTCCGAGCCACAGCCCTTCTGGGTGGTGGTGGAGGTTGGGGAAGGGAGAAGCAAGTGGGCATGGGAGGGCTTTTTGGAAAACTCATGAAGTTGATAACTGAAGAAAGGAAGCTGGAAATGAAGCACATTCCACTTCATCTTCTATTTTCAAACTCTGCATTCACTGTTTAGAGTGAGGAGAGAAGCTTGTTTCCTCCCATCTTTCCTTTTTTTCTCCTGGAGTGAGAACACAGAGATAACTGATATACATGTCTATGCTTTGTCTCTTAGCTTATTTTTAAAGTATCCGCTAAGCTGAATAATTATGTGTTGTACAGAAATTATCCCTGTATTATCTTCCAAAGTTGTTATTTCAATAAAAGCTTTTGAAAGCAAGAAGGAAGAAAAATACTACCATCCCAGCCTTGGGCTTGTCCTAAAAGAAATAATAAAATAGAACAAACTGATAAACAAATAAAAAAGAGCCAGCCTGGGGTTGGGTTAATGACTCTAAAGAAAAGGACAAATACCAATACTAGATATGGCTCAGTTACTTCCCAGACTCAGATCAGCTGTTGGTTCACCTTTTTTCCCTCGAAACTCGGACCAAGTTGAAGGACCTGGACTGGCTGACTTGTGGCTTGCATTTTGTCTCACCCCAGCTCACTTTCCCCAGACTCCACCAAGGAGGGGCATCTCCAGAGGGCACATAACAGGAGGAAAGAGAGAGACAGTGGGCTGAGGGATGCCCACTTTGACCTAGCCCCATAGCATCCAAGAGACTTGGATGGGTGCTTGTTCTCCACATGTAATGGTGGCCCTCTGGCTGTCCCTGAAAAGCCTGCCAAGGACATTGGCCCAATTGTCAGAACTGATACCTTTTCCAAGATTATCAGTGCAACACCTAGAAACCACTTCCCTAATCAAAACTTTCCAAAAGGATAACAAGTGCCAGCAGAATATGACTCTGATGTGTATTCCTGAATGGTCCCTGGCTAGTCTCCATCTCTCCTTCCAGTCTGCCTGGCTTGGCTTTTACTTGAATGGGTCAAGCATGTCCCTTCCCCAGGGTCTTTGCTTGTGTTGTTTCCTTTGCCTGGAATGGTCTCCCTCAGACACTCACACAGGCTCATTTCGTTGAGGCCTGTGCTCCAACTTTACAGAGTGTCTGTGGCTCTCCCAGCCCATTTGCCTCTTCGGTTACAGTATTACTCTTTCCCATGTATGCTGTCTATCTCCCTTACTAGGATGTTAACTCAAGAGGGCAGAGACTTTGTTTTAGTCAGCACAATATCCACATCACAGTTCCTACCACGTAGTTGGCACTAGATAAATATTTGCTGGATGCATGCTTTGATTTGTGGGGTTAAGTTATGCTTGCTGGTCCACCCAATGTCTCTATCACAAGCTTGGCTCATGTACCTATGAATATCATTTGCATTGATTATATCCCCTGGTTGTTTGTGTGTGCACATGTCTGTGTACGTGCACGCATTTGCATGTTAAGAATAGATCTAATAAAAATGCTACTTTAGCTTGAGTTTTGAAAATAGTGATATAGGTATGGTCTGGCTTGCATTCATAAGCAATGGTATCATTTAGCATCTGCTAATCCAAAATTCACTAAGCAGAAATATTTTTAATCTTTTTTTCATTCAAGAACTATTTACTGAGTGCCTGCTATAATACATTAAATTCTGCCTTGCTTTTCAAGAGCATAATTCCATGTGCAAAGGAGGGGGAAATGGAGCAGTTCTGTCATACGCTATTATGGGCCAACCCCAAGGGAGTTCTTTACAACCACCAGGGATCTGAAGACTCTGGTCAGAAAACCTCTGGGCAAGAATATTTTGGGGGAGGGGGAAGAATATTTTTGAATGTTAGGAGAAAAAGTGTTATTCTCAGATCTATATCAGTAGCTAACTTTAAAAAACACGCTTCCAGTCAAAAAAATTTTAATTGAACTTATTGAGATTGCATTGGTTAATGAAATTATATAGGTTTCAAGTGCACAATTCTATAATTCATCAACTGTATATTGTATTGTGTGGTCACCTCTCAAAGTCTAGTCCCCTTCCATTACCATTTATCCCCCCCCCTTTATCCTATCTTACCTGCCCCTACCCTTCTTACCCTCTGGTAATGAAATACTACTCAGCGATTAAAAAGAAGGAAATCTTACCTTTCACAACAGCACAAATAGACCTGGATGGTAGTATGCCAAGTGAAATGAGCCAGTTAGAGAAAGACAAGTACCATATGATTTCATTTATATGTGAATCTAATGAACAAAACAAACAAACATGCATCCAATTTTAAACCACAGTCTGGCTAACCCTCTGGCAAACTACTGAAACTCACATGCTTAGCAAGTGGACAGGTCTGTGTGCCAATTCAGAGAAACAAGACCCCATAGTAATCAAGTGTCGAGTCTGAAGCACTTGTGCCCAGAGCCACACACTTGGATGGGTCAGAGTCCTCTTGATTATCTGGCATCATGTTGTTCAAACTGTACAAGCCAATCAGGATTCTGACCATTGAATGAGGCATCTTCCCTGTAGTGTGGTCACTACAGACAGTGGCAGGTAGCATTTCCCTTTCTGGTGACTGGTCTGCAGCCTAGCTGCCCTGAGAGCTTGATTTCCTGAATGTTTTCTCAGGCAATCTGGGAAACAGATGGTGAGCCTGCCGTCATCCTTTCTCATCCGATCCTCTGGGCAACCATCGAGATCGGCTGGACAGCTCCAGCGTTCAAGTCATGATGGTTCTCAGTTAGAAATAACTCAATTTGCATCTAAGGATAAGTAACAAAAAGTAAATTTTTATAATGAGTTATAAATTAGGTGTCTTTGAAGTTACACATTTTGAAGAAATTTAAAATATCCAATACTTCTGTTAACACATAAACTTAATGAGTTGATTTTTGTTTTACTCTTCCTTTTCTTTTTGTTATATAGCTCACCTTCACATAACTGATGTGTTCAACAACAGGATTATTTTTAACCAAATGCCTGCAAGTACAGTAATTATTGCCCTGGCCTAATGGTACAGGTCACAATGTATCCAATCAAATGTCATTGACACCATCTTCAGAAGTTTATACCCACACCCACACACAGGAATACAGGTGGTGTATGTGCTCACATGGGTGTGCAATGCACTGAGAGGGAGAAACACTGAATTACAGCTTATATCACCCAGATGTGCACTTAACATCTGGGTGATGTGAGTGATACAAGTGATACTCATTTTTAATTTTAAGCAGTTTTTCTCAGGCAAATCAGTAAGGCAAGTCAATTGTCTGTAGTTTACTTTTAAAAAGACCCCAAAAAGCGAAGTGTGTAGCTCAAGGGTGCTCAGAGGTAAGGACCAGATCCAAGTCAAGACTGTGTGTCTCAGGTCCCATAATGCCCTTCAGGTCCATTTTATCGCTGTCCTCGTTTCTCATACCCGGCACCTTTGTGTACATATTAAGTTGGGAAGTAGTTCCCTATCTGAGGGCTGGGGGCTAGATGGGGACTAGCAGCCATGGTGAATCCCAGAGGTTTTTTGAGACATATTCATCGATTCAAACATGAATTTATTAAGCAACTGCTGTGTGTGGAGAAACAGGTGAAAAACACAGCCCCTGCTCGTTGCCTAGCCCAGGAAGACAAACATAATGTAGGACGGGGGATTCTGTGCTAACGGATGCCTGGACCACCAACAAAGGCTGTCAGAAACAATCAGAGAATGTGGCCTTGTGTAACAGTATCCAAGGACTGCTCTAATGAAGCACTACAAACTGGGTGGCTTAAAGCAACAGAAACTTATTGGCTCACAGTCTGGGAAACTAGAAGTCTGAAATCAGGGTGTCATGAACTGTGGCCCTGTGAAACCTGTAGGGGAGAATCCTGTCCTGCCTTTTCTAGCCCCTAGTGTTGGCCAGGAATCCTCACATTGCTTGGCTTGCAGGGGCAGCACTCAAATCTCTGCCTCCACCTTCACACGGCCATCTTGTCTGTGTCTTCACATGGCATTATCTGTGTCTCTCCTCTTACAAGGACACCAGTCATATTGGATTAGGGCCCACCCTAATCCACCCAGTATGACCTCATCTTCATTAATTACATCTTCAATACCCCTATTTCCAAACAGTCACATTCTCACATCCTGGGGGTTAGGACATCAGCATATCTTTTTGGAGGGACACTCTTCCACTGAGGTTCATGTTATAAAATTAATATAAACCTTCAGGAGACTCAGTGCCTGGCCTGTTCTACTTCCTCTTTGGAAGTTCCTGATCTGTTAAAATTTTACCTTTTGTGACAGCATGGATGTACCTGGAAAGTATTAAGCTAAATGAAATAGGTCAGTCAGAGAAAGACAAATACCATATGATTTCCTTACCTGTGGAATCTAAAGAACAATATAAACAAACAACAGAAACAGACTCATGGATACAGGGAAGACTGGTGGTTACTGAGAGAAGGAGGTTTTGGGGGACTGGGTGAAAAAGATAAAGGGATTAAGAAGTACAAATTGGTAGTCACAGAATAGATATAGGGGTGTAAAGTATAGCACAGGAGATATACTCAATATACTCAACAGTCCTCAACACATAGTACGTATTCAATACTACGTATAGTGCCAGGTGAGTAGTGGAAATATTGGGGGACAATTTGTACAGTCCATGATTGTCTAACCACTATGCTGTATACCTGAAACCAGTGCAAAATAACATTGGATGTAAAACAAATGAAGATAAATAACATGAAACATTGGAAGGGATAACCTACCTCTAAGTAAATAAATAAATGAACAAAACAAGGAACTAGCATTCTCGTTCTCTTCGACTTCAAAAAGTAAATACTTTTTTAAAATGTGTAGCTGGGGGACTTCCGGCAAGATGGAGGAATAGGTGGTCGCACCGTACCTCCCTCGTACAACCAAGATTAGAAAACCAATAATTTACAACAATAATTTACTATCAGAATAACACCCAGATCCAGCAGAGGATTTATCTGAATGGAAGTCGGGCAGCCAAGAAGTTGAAGTAGACGCGTTCATCCGGACTGGTAGGAGAAGACGAGCCGGTCTCGGGGCTGGCTCGGGTCGGCGGCGCGCGGAGGTCAGGGGAAGGTTTGGCGCGAAATTGGCGCAAAAGCCATCCGGGGGTGCAAGAAGGCAGCGGTGATCCCTGAGTACGCAAGCTGCGGCTGGCAGACCCAGAGGGGCAGCGATTGTGGACCAGGGCAGAGCTCGCGGCCCGGAAGCCCAGACAAGGGTCTGAGTCCAGGGGAACGGAACTACCGCCATTGTTTTCTCCCACCCCACTCCCGCTCCCGCCCCGCCCCCACATATAACGTCACAATCTAGTGACGGGGTGCCCAGCCCCGGTGAGCACCGAAGGCTCCGCCCCCCCACCGTAACAAGAGCAACCAGGCCGGAAAAAAGAAAAAAAAAAAAAAAAAGGAGAGAAAGGGGGGAAAAAAAAAACAACAACCATGTTTTCAACAGAGCAAATCAGTCCCCCAGGACTCATCCTTTTGAGCGACCAAGAATTAGCCAATCTATCAGATGCGCAGTTCAAAACACTGGTGATCAGAAAGCTCACGGAACTGGTGGATTTTGGATGAAATTTAGATGAAAGAATGCAGAGTACCATAAAACAAATGCAGGAAGACATACGGAGGAGAGCCAATAGTGAAAGGAAGGAATATGAGTCTCAAAACAATACAGTGGACCAGAAGGAAGATAGAATCAACCAAGCAGGAAAGCATGATGAAATAAGAATTCAAAAAATTGAGGAAAAGATTAAGAGCATCCAAGACACCTTTAAACGTTCCAATATCCAAATTATAGGGGTACCAGAATCGGAAGGGGAAAAGCAACAGATTGAGCACGTATTTGAACAAATAATAAAGGAGAACTTCCCCAATCTGGCAAAGGGAAGAGTCTTCCAAGAAATCCAAGAAGCTCAGAGAGCCCCAAAGAAGTTGGACCCAAGAAGAAACACACCAAGGCACATCATAATTACATTAGCCAAGGTAAAAACGAAGGAGAGAATCCTAGAAGCAGCAGGAGGTAAGGGGACAGTCACCTACAAAGGAGTTCCCATCAGACTGTCAGCTGATTTCTCCAAAGAGACCTTATAGGCAAGAAGGGGCTGGAAAGAAATATTCCAAGTCATGAAAGACAAGGACCTACATCCCAGATTGCTCTATCCAGCAAAGCTCTCATTTAGAATGGAAGGGCAGATAAAGTGCTTCTCAGATCAGGTCAAGTTAAAGGAGTTCATCATCACCAAGCCCTTATTTTATGAAATGCTAAAGGGACTTATCTAAGAAAAGAAGATAAAGAAAAGACATGTATAGTAAAAGGACAGCAAACTCACAAATATCAACAACCACACCTAAAGCAAAACCAAAAGAAACTAAGTAAACAATTAGAACAGGAACAGAACCACAGAAATGGAGGGCACATGGAGGGTTAGCAGCAGGAGGGTGGGAGGAGGAGAGAGGGGGAAAAGGTATAGAGAACAAGTAGCATAGAATGTAGGTTGAAATTAGATAGGGGGAGGGCAAGAATAGTACGGGAAATGTAGAAACTAAAGAACTCATAAATATGACACATGGACATGAACTATAGGGGGAAATGTGGGTGGGAGGGGGTACAGGGTGGAGGGGAGAGAAGGGGGGAAATGGGACAACTGTAATAGCATAATCAATAAAATATATTAAAAAATAAAGACTATAAAAAAAATGTGTAGCTGGATTGGCAAGATTGTAAACATTGTGGGATACTTTAAGTGTTTTCAATCAACACATTAATTTATAACACAAAAATAGAGTGCAAAATAATTATGTTATTCACAACATAGTTGCAGAATTTACCTAGAAACTTAAGTTATAAAAAAAATACCCAAGTTCGGCCAAGATGGAGGCATAGGTAGACATACCATGCCCCCTTGCACAACCAAAAGAAGGACAATAACAATTTAGAAACAAAATAACAACTAGAAATGACACAAAATCCAACTCTATGGAAGTCCAAAACCAAGGAGTTAATGTAGACACGTTCATCCAGGCCAGTAGAAGGTGGGAAGTTGGGCAGCCAGGAAGGAGAGGGCTCGCAGCAGGGTGGCTGGCTGACCGGGTGGTCCCACATTGGTCCCACACGCAGATAAACCAGGAGAAACTGGGGACTGAGACAGACCTCGCAACCCAGGGTCCCAGCACCAGGAAACAGAGCCTCAAAACACTGATTGAAAACACCTGTGGGGGTTGAGGTGCAGGGAGAGACTCCCAGCCTCACAGGAGAGTTTGTTGGAGAGACCCATAGGGTCCTAGAATCTACACAAGCCCACCCACCCAGGAATCAGCACCAGAAGGGCCCAATTTGCTTGTGGGAAGCAGGGAAGTGACTGAAAACCAGCAGAGAGGGAAGCAAGCACCATTGTTCCCTATCGGATCCCTTCCCTCATGTACAGCATCACAACCCAGCAACTGAGTTGCCCCACCCTGGTAAACACCTAAGGCTCCATCCCTCACTACGTAACAGGCTCATCAAGACAAAAAAGTGGCCCAAACAAAAGAACAGATCAAAGCTCCACAGCAAATACAACTGACCTCTTCATTAAGAGGTAGCCAACCTATCAGATGCACACTTCAAAGCACTGGTAATTGGGATGCTCACAGAATTGGTTGAATTTGGTCACAAATTAGATGAAAAAATGAAGGCTACACTAAGTGAAATAAAGGAAAATGTACAGGGAACCAACAGTGATGGGAAGGAAACTGGGACTCAAATCAATGGAGTGGACCAGAAGGAAGAAAGAAATATCCAATTAGAAAAGAATGAAGAAAGGAAAATTTTAAAAAATGAGGAGAGGCTTAGGAACCTCCAGGACATCTGTGGACATTCCAACATCCAAATTATAGGGGTACCAGAAGGAGAAGAGGAAGAGCAACAAGTGGAAAACTTATTTGAACAAATAGTAAAGGAGAACTTCCCCGATCTGGCAAAGGAAATAGACTTCCAGGAAGTCCAGGAAGCTCAGGGAGTCCCAAAGAAGTTGGACCCAAGGAGGAACATGCCAAGGTACATCATAATTACATTACCCAAGATTAAAATGAAGGAGAGAATCCTAGGAGCAACATGAGATAAGGAGATGGTTACCTACAAAGGAGTTCCCAACACACTGTCAGTTGATCTCTCAAAAGAGACCTTACAGGCAAGAAGGGGCTGGAAAGAAGTATTCCAAGTCATGAAAGGCAAGGACCTACATCCAAGATTACTCTATCCAGCAAAGCTTTCATTTAGAATGGAAGGGCAGATAAAGTGCTTCTCAGATAAGGTCAAGTTAAAAGAGTTCATCATCACCAAGACCTTGTTATATGAAATGTTAAAGGGACTTATCTAAGGAAAAGAAGATAAAAAATATATACAGTAAAATGACAGCAAACTCATGGTTATTAACAAACACACCTAAAACAAAAACAAAAACAAAAACAAAAACAAAAACAAACTAAGTGAACAACTAGAACAGGAACAGAATCACAGAAATGGAGATCACATAGAGGGTTAGCAACAGAGGAATGGGAGGAGGGGAGAGGGGGGAAGGTACAGAGAATAAGTAGCATAAATGGTAGGGAGAAAATAGACAGGGGGAGGGCAAGAATAGTATGGGAAATGTAGAAGCTAAAGAACTTATGACACATGGACATGAACTAAAAGGGGGGAATGTGGGTGGAAGGGGGTATGCAGAGTGGAGGGGAGTGAAGGGGGGAAAATGGGACAACTATAATAGCATAATGAATAAAATATATTAAAAAATAAAATTAAAAAATACACCAAACCTTAATTTATTGTGTACTCTAAGAAGTGGGAGCCAAATTTTGGTCCCCTGATGAACAACAGCTTATTTTAATCCCATTGGTTCATCTCAGTCAGTGATTGATTGTGCAACCTCATTAAACATAACGCCAACTCTTGAGGCTCTGTGAGAATGAGACTGGTACAAGGGACCTGACTCCCCACAACTAGCACTGTCCCCCTTGGGGAAAAGCCATTTTTGGTTGAAATGTGAGTACTTTTTTCCTCTCACCCTGCTGAGCCAGCACATGCTGCCTTTGCTCTGGCTCAGCCTTGCTCACAGTCCCGTGCCCCTGACTCAGAGTGGTGCCTGCTGTCCCTTGTCCTCTCTCATCTGTGTCCCGCCTGCTCCTCCCCAGAAGGCAGATGGACACCTCACTCTCCAGTCTGCTGGCAGCTGCTGTTTGCAGCAGTGAGCTCCGCAGTCAACATTGTGCTGACCCCAGGGCTTAATCCTGTTTGCTTTTGCCTGGTGACCCAAAGAGGGTGACTCAAGAGCTCAAGACAATTTTTTCAGTGCTACAAGTGTTCTCCCGAGAGACTGTGAAAGTGCCTGTGGTCATCATATTTTGATGTAGAGGGACTGATTGCTTTGCTTGCCCATGTTGCTACAGCCCCAAAGCAGTGAAAACAGTAACACACATTTATTGCACATTTAACATGGATTAGGCACTGTGCTCAACTGTTTACATGTGTCATCTCATTCAATCTGCACAAAATCTTAGAGGTCTATACAAGTATCTTCCTCATTTTATAGATAAGGTGTCCAAGGCACTAAGCAGGTAGGCTGTTTGTCCAAGATCACATTGTTAGTATCTTTGCAGAGCCTAAACTTATACTCCAGTGCTCTGACCCCAGGGACAAGACCCTTCACCACTCTGGCCACCTATAGAGGACTATGGTTGGGTGATGGCTGAGTAGGCAGATAGACAATAGAGCAATAGACTGGTCTCTGCACAGTGAGCTTGACTGGCCTGTCTGGGACATGTCAGGCCCTTTGGGTAATGTTACATGCACACAGTCATAGACAAGCTGGTGTGGCAGTAGTGCACAGACGTTGGTGAGCCCTGGGTGCCTAGCAATGGACAATTGTAGGGTGGGACCTCGCCACAGGGTGAGCCTTCCTCCCATATTGTATCACTGGTCATGTGGTTCAGACCCTCCTCGGACATTTTTCTTCTGGCATGTCACTAACAGTAAGAACAAGGGGGCCAGAATATAGTCTCATATGAATCCCATGCAAGCCCATAGCCATTTCCTTAGGCACTAAGCCCTAGAGATAACATCTTGGCTTTAGTTGTGTTTCAGTTCCAGGCCCAGAAAAGCAACAGAGCCAGGCAGGGCAAGTCTATGGCTGGCATCGGGATGAGCTGCACTGACTAATGACCCTACTACCTTGATGCTGACCAATCAGTAGAGACTGTGATCCTGAAAGGACACACCTGGAAAGCTGATGAATATTCTATTGAAATCCTCCCATGAGACTTCCAGATAAATACCCTCAAGACAGAGGACTCACTGCTTGCGCATGCTCTTTCTCTCTTTCTCTGCAGAGCATACCAGGGCCTTACTCCTCCCTGTCTTCTCTTAAGGCATGTATGTACCTTTACTTTCTTTCTCCTAAGCTCCAAAGGCCTCTGTAACTTGTTTCCTGAGCCCACACAGCCCAGCTGTCTGACTTCCTCCACAGCTCACTTTTTCTCCCTCCGTGACTTTATAAATAAACTTTTGGTTGCATTTAAGCCTTGACTCTGAATTCTTTGTCAGCCAAACTCAAGAACTGAGGCTGCGGAAATGAGTCTGACATCTATTGCTGTTTCACCATTAACAGGGCTAGGAGGTTGGGCTCTGGGGTGACACTATCTGGGTTTAAACCCCAGCTCCGTCACTTTCAAGTTTTAAGAAAAGTGTGTAACCTTTAGCAAGTTTTTTCCACATCTGCATGCCTCAGTTTCCTCTTATGTAAAATGGGAGAATTATAGTATCTTATGTTTGGAGTGTTAAAAGGATTAAATGAAATGATGTATGTTAAACTTAGATTAAGGCCTGGCAAAAAATCAATGCTCACCAGATGTTGGCTAGTTGTGTTTAATAGTTACAGATAATTCTTACAATTATTTAACAACAATACTTTACTTCTGTCTTGTACCTCACAACTTTTAAAACTTGTTATAAATATTTTCTCAATTGAACCTCAACCAGCTCTCTGCAATAGACAATTCTTTATCTCTAATTTACAGAGGAAGAATTCATCTCGAAGAGTTTAGGAACGTAAGAAAATCTAGAGCCCAAAATAGTAAATGCAGAAGCGGCTGGAAGCCACGAGACCTGACTGGGCCATGAGTGGTAAGACTTACCTTGAGGAAAATTGGAAAAATGCAGGAAAATATAGTGTTGGCCTCTCACCTCTTTTTCTCTGTTCTCTGCTGCAGCCTAAATTGCTTCAGGCTACCAATCTCCTCCAAGATTTGATATTGCCTTGAAGGGTTGCTTTTTACATGCCTATGTCTTATTTAAAAAGAGTCACAGAAGGGGTATTTTAGGCCCTAACGAATGCACCTGTAATAGTGATGGTTCAGGCGCCTCTTTGGAGGAGGGGTGAATGGAGAAGTGCACTGTAGATACCTTGGTGTGTCTGTAGTCAAGGGCACTTTAAATAGGCAGGAACCAAATCACAAATGGGTTGCATGCAGATCTCGAGGGTCTTGGATTTACATTTAGATGACAGGAGGCACTAGAGGGGCATAAGATATTTGTGCCCTAGACATATGAATCTAGTGGTTGAAGGAGAACAGATAGGAGGCCTGGACTCAGGGAGACCAGGTGGGAGGTGGCAATGCTAATTCAGGTGATAGATATGGGTTAATCTGAATTAAATGGAAAACGAGAAAAGAGGTCAATATGAGAGATTTTGGAGGTAGTGATGAGAGCTTAAATTGATTAAATGTGAAAGATGATGGGGAACTGGAGTTGGAGAATTTTACAGTCAGGTCCAGGTGACAGGAAATACTTCCTAGAACAACAGTAGCCACCAAACTTTACTGTACATCACAATCACTTGGAGGGATTGTTAAAATACAGAGGCAGGAACCCTGCCCAAGAGTATCTGATTCAACAAGCAAGGCTGGGGCCCAAGAATTTGCACTTCCAGCAAGTTCCCCAGATGCTGCTGGTCCTGGAACTATACTTTGAGAACTACTATCCTAGAGAATAGTGTATTTACTTAATCTCGATGTAGCTTCTAGGAGGAATTTTAGCATAGATTAGCTGAGAAAATGGAAGAGAATATTTTAGATTACTTAAGGCAGCATAGGGAAGACAGTGAAAAGAGACCCTAACTAGCCCTTTAGAATGGCCTCTTGAGAGCCTGAGCATGGTGGGGATGAGACTTTTTGCTTTCATTGGCCCCTTTGCAGGATTACCTGTTTTTGAGAACTTCCCTTCCTCATGTTGTGAAATGGCCATTGAACAGAACACATCTGAATGTGGGTTGTCCCGGATGCAGACACTGCAGAAGGATTTAAGTGGAAGCACTTTATTTAAGAAGTGCAAGTAGGGACTTCCTGGTCTAGTTGGTGGCGTAGGTAGACATGGTTCACCTCTTCACACAACTGCATCAAAATTATAGCTAAAATTTGGAAAAACCGTCATTCATAACTGTCAGAAATTGAGCTGAATAGAAGTCGTACAACTACGGAATTAAAGAAACCACATCTATCCAGACTGGTATCAGGGCCACAGATGCGGAATGGGTTAGTCCCTCACTCATGTGGTGGATAAAAATTTGGGAGGGATATCTTGGGAGTGAG
Source organism: Phyllostomus discolor (assembly GCF_004126475.2). NCBI lineage: Eukaryota > Metazoa > Chordata > Mammalia > Chiroptera > Phyllostomidae > Phyllostomus > Phyllostomus discolor. The sequence goes on from NC_040906.2 coordinate 68,532,859, forward strand.
GAATCCCAGCCCCACACCTGTCCCCCCCACCCAGGGTTCTACTGCCAGGAAGATAAGTCTCTAGAGCTTCTGGCTGCAAAAACCAGTAGTGACTGAGTCAGTGGAAGAAACTGCTGGAGCCCCAAGCAGTGCCTCTTAAAGAACCCACACACGGACTCACCTACTCAGACTTACTCCCTCTGAGCTCAAGCACCGAGGTAGTAGCTTGAAAAGTACCAGTGGCATACAGGGAAGAACTGAAGTGTCTACCATCAAGGTGTGCAGAAGCCATTGTCCCTTTTCTGAACCCTTCCCCCAACAGAGTCCGTAAGTTGGTGCCATATCTGAGGCTCCATCAACCTAGCTAGCACTGTTTGCCGCACCTTGGAGATCCCAAGACTCTGCCTTACCCAACTTACAGGCCCACCCAAACTGCTTTTCCATATGAACGGCTGGTCTTGGCTTATGCTCATAACTTCCTAAACCCTCTCAAACAAGCAGCAGCTGGCCTCAGTGAGCCCCAGGCCCAGCACTAGCAGCAGCCAGCCTGGATTCACAGGTTGGCTTCCCCTGTGATTCTCCAAGCCCAACACAAGTATCAGCCATCTCAGATTGCTTTAAAACTCAGTAAGGGTGGCCTTGGGAAAAACACAAGTGGAGGTTGATCTTGGCCTGCACCACCTGGAAATCCCTAGGCCAGCACACCCAGTGGACAGCTACAGACTACTGGGAGCACCACCACCCTGCCCCTGCACAGTTGATATTCCACAGGGGATGGAGGTTGGTGGTCAGTGGTCATAGCCAATCCTTGCAGCTGACTGGCCTGGGTAAATCCCTCCCATTGATCTGCCAACAGCATCCAAGGCTCAACTGCAAGAGGAGGGTGTACTCAGTCCACATGAAGGCTGTACCTCAAGTACTCAGCTTGGGTGATAGCAGAGGCTGTGCCACTGGACCCTACAGGACATCTACTACATTAGGCCACACTACCAAGACATGGAGTCAAAGCAGCTCAACCTAATACATAGAAACAAACACAGAGAGGCTGCCAAAATGAGGAGACAAAGAAACATGGCCCAAATGAAAGAACAGATCAAATCTCCAGAAAAAGAGCTAAATAAAGTAGAGATAAGCAATCTATCAGAGGCAGAGTTCAAAACACTGGGTATAAGGATGCTCAAGGAACTTAGTGAGGACCTCAACAGCATAAAAAAAGATCCAGTCAAAAATGAGGATACACTAATTGAAATAAAGAACAATTTACAGGGAAACAACATTATAATGGATAACACCAAGAATCAAATCAATGATTTGGAACATAAGGAAGCAGAAAACAACCAGTCAGAACAAGAAGAGAAGAGAATTTTTAAAAATGAGGATAGTGTAAGTAGCCTTTGGGACAACTTCAAGTGTCCAGAGCTTCCCAAATGAGAAAAAATTAAAGGAGTTCATCATCACCAAACCATTATTATATGAGATGTTAAAGGGAAGTATTTAAGAAAAAGAAGACCAAAACTATGAACAAGAAAGTGGCAAAAAATACATATCTATGAACAACTGAGTCTAAAAACAAACTAAGCAAACAGAACAAAGACAGAATCATAGATACAGAGAGTTTTGATGGATGCCAGATGGAAGGGTGGTGTTGGGGAATGGGTGAAGAGGTGAAGGGATTAAGGAGTAAAATAAGTAGCTACAGAATAACCAAGGGAATGTAAAGTACAGTATAACAAATGGAGTAGCCAAAGAACTTATACTTATGACCATGGACATGAACAATGGCAGGGGGATTGCCTGAGGGAGTGGGGGGTGCTGGGTGGAGAGGGGCAAAGGGGGAAAATGAGGACAACTGCAGTAGCATAATGAACAAAATATAATTTTTTAAAAAGTGCTGACAACTCTAGTAGAGACAGCCATGTTACACAGGGAAGGGAAAGCAGAGCTATTAAACCACAGTGCAAACTACATGCCTCAAAATTGTCTCAGCCAAGGTGGGAAGGAGCTGGGGTATTCATACAAGAACTCCTGACAGTCACTGAGTATGGTATCTGCTTGTTCTGTTGAACAGGCGGGTGTGTGATACTTTTTGGCAAGTCTTTTCTACAGTACTCCTTAGTCCTGAGTGAAAGAGCTTCAGGCACAGAAATACAGATGGGGCTTTAGAAGCGGTGGAACACATTCAAAGGGCCAAGGAGAGACTACAGGGATAAAGCACCACTTCAGGCAACCTCTGGATAAATGCCAGTAAGGGTCTCTGATGAGGCTCCTGGTCTGGACCTTTAGCCGGCATGGAAACACAACAACCAGCCTTGTGATTCCGGGTTCACTTCTATTCTGTGCATCTGGAAAAAGAGAAAGTTGTTAAGGTGAATTGAGGTGGGATAAGAGGAAGAATTCCTTCGGTTTTGTAAGGATGCCAGGTACTTAGACTCTGGGAGTAGTGCATTTTAGCATTAATATTCTCTATCCACTCCTAATATGTAGGACTATTCTTTATCTATTTCTTATCAGTAGAACTATTTTTTACTTATTCCAAGAGCAGAAGTAAGTCTAAGCTTCTGAGGTGGTTGGGAATTTGTTTCAAATTGTCACTTGAGATTAATGCATTAATAGTTTATCTCATAGTTTCTTGCTACCATCTTTTCTCGATAAAAATACCACAACTTGGGTATTTCTTTAAATATTCCTCTCTGGAATTTATATTTTCCTGGGCATTTAAATTAGATTTGCATTTTATCTTCCATCCCTTCCAGTCTCCGCAGCCTCAGATTCATTTTTAGATCAGTTGGAATGATATTCTATCACCATTTGGAGTTAATCAAAATGGCAGAAACACCGAATGTTTCAGCTGCTTGCTAAGCTCTCATGGTGGTTGAATAAGGTACACATGTAACCAATCCAGAAATGTACCAATCATGTTGGAAAGTATTTTATTTCTTTTCATAAAAAGCATGAGGAAATAAATAGAAAGTTTCTAGGTAAAAATGTCAGCATTAACCTGTGGCTCCCAACATAGCTCTAAGGGACATTGGAATGTCTCTCGATTGTTTTCCTGTCCAGAGAAATTGCTCAGAAAATATTGGCTAGCTTTAAACTTATTTTTTAAAATAAAAATCAGGACTATAATTAGTATTTGTTAAATAAAAATATACCATTGATTTATAGTGCAATGTAATAGTTTAAAATAGTGTATAATATTTTCTCTTGGCAGTTGTGTTGGTCTTGTTTGAAAGTTACTTTGTGTAAATCATCAGTTATAAATTCATCCTGAGACCCAAGATATGGAACATCTATTTATGGATGATTAGCTGTGGTGTCTGTCACTCAGCAGCCCAAGGGGCAATGGAGAGGTCAAGTTCGAAAGTGAACCCTACACATGGGAAGAAAAATAATGACGGAGCTGAAAGGGTCATATAGCTCACTCATTTTACAGATAAAGAAAATGAGTCCCAAAGAAGCAAAGGGATTTCCAAGAGTAACACATTTAGTTGAAAAATAAATGGCATGTAGGTCAGAGATGGGGAAGATCGTGAACTGACTCTCCTCCCAACTTTGGGTGCCAGTTTTTCTGTGTCAGTCCCAAAGATTTGAGTTTAGACCAAGGGAGTTCTACAGTTGTTACTCTGGATGACTGTTAATGTAGAGTTTCACAAAGTCTATTCAATGGGACAAAATTAACTGATGTTATGTAAAGATATTGTTCTGTGGTTGTAAAATTTTCAGACGTGCAAGGTGAAACAAAAGAAGAAGCCAGTAGGTTTCTTTAGTTCAAGGTTATTTTTTAGAGTCATTACAATTGAATGGGTGCCAGCACATCTCACAAAGGGGTTATAATGTCAGCATTTCCCACACTTGTTGACAACAAAACCCTCTTCTCACGGACACATTGTGAGGCTAGTGATTCTCAGGACTCACTGAGAAAGGCCAGTCCCAATTCCTTTGTTTACTTATGAGGAAAGGAAGCCACTGAGAAGTTTCATGGGACAAGACTTTCATTTTGGGAAAAAATATTCTTAAGTTTAACCAAATGCCAGATCATGCCCACACTAGGAGGCTGTCTACTGAAATGATAATTCCAGGGGTACACTAAGTAAGGCTTTGGTTTGGATCTGAGTTTGTCTCTTAGGATATAGTGCCATCTTGGCCCTCCCTAAAATGTATTTAGGTCACTGGAGATGATAGAATTGACCCAGTTTTTCAGGGACTTCCATAACACTTATGTTCAGTAGATAAGCTAGACTGCCCATCTATAATGAACTGGATTTTGGGACTAGATTTGATCTCTATATATCTTCTTGGGACTAAACTACACTTGCTAATCAACAGTACATTGTCATCCACTGTTTACCTGACCATATTTGCTCTATTGTCAAATATATTCCAGCTTCTAGTGCTGTATCACTGATTATAAAAATTTATTGCTGACAAACTCCCTCCTCTTCACTTTCTTATTTGGAAAACAACCTGTTCTGTCCCCAGTGACAAGGGCAGAAAGATGAGATAGATATCAGCTCAAACTCTGTCGAGTTAGGCATTGTCAAACTGCTTCAGACTTCATGTGAGCATTAGGAACTATTTAATCATTTAAAAAACTGTTTCATAAATCATTGTCCATGGATGGTTTAGGGGGGCTGGTTTGGCATACACAGAACCTCAAAGACTGCTGTCTCCTCCACATAGTCTTCTCTTGCTAATGAGAAAGTGACATGACAGCTTCTTCCCCTAAGACTAGTTTATGCAAAAACTAATGAACATGGAAATGCATATGCAAATTTAAAAAATTATTGTCTGAGCTAGAGGGATCTTTTATGTTGTAAATTTTTTGATTGTCTCTATGTTCATGTTTATATTAAATGAATACATGTAATGAATAATTTTTTAACAGTAGACCTTATTTTTAACAGCAATATAAGGACATATATTCAAACTGTCATTTGGAAAGTCATTTTAGGGAAAAATACACATACACACTATCATTTGTGTGTGAGGGTGAGAGTTAGAGGCACTGCCTGTGAAGTTGGTGCACAAGCCACACAAGAAAATAAGCCTTGCTATTTTATATTTATATTTCATTGGAAATGCCTTAGAAGTCAGCAATTTAAAGCTGGCCTTTTTTGAGACCCATTCATTTGTGAAGACTGGTTAGAGATGGGCAGTAAACTGTAAATTCTCATAATTCACTCCATGACAACTGAGTACCTAAGGATAGTGGGTTGAAAGAACAGTTTGGGGGAAGCTATGAGAGGGGAGAATAGAAGCCAAACATAGAAAAAAGCCTTGGCTGTTCTCATTTCCATGCAGATGTCAAGAGACACACAGCCTCAAAGTCAGGACTCTCCAAACAACACAGCTTAGTGAAGAGCTCACTTGGAAGAAAAGCCTGTGCCCAAATCCCACGAGAAAGCAGCAATGGGGAAAAAGGAGCTAGAAATGGATCAGAGGGTAATTTAACACTTTCAAATCTCCCTCTCCTATGTTTATATATTTTTCATAGAATCTGATTTTAGGGAGCATCAGAAGAGGAAGTAGGAGTATTTAGAAGGATAACTGGGCACCATTGGTGAAAGTTGTGTTCAACATGGATTTTGGAAAGCAGATAACACCTGAGAGTTTTGATAATTTGAGAAAGCCCATATTCATACTTATACACCACACTGTGTTGCTGAATCTGTGTGATTCCCAATTGAATATGTTTAATTGTATACCGTATAATGTCTGTTTCTGATATACTTGTATTTCCACTTTGCTAATGTCTGATTGACTCAAAGCCCTACACTATGTAGAAGAGAATAGCAATGTGAAAATGTCAGAACATACCACTTTCTACTGCTTGGCTGGACACAGTGTCCTCTGTAACATAGTTTCTACCTTGTAGTCTTTCATTACTTCTCTTCATATTCCTCACTTGATCTGAACCAGCTTAATCTTCATTCCCCAAACATGCCACACACTCTTCCATCTTTACGTGCTTGCTTAAGTGACCATAGATACTCGAGATCTATAGTCATTAAAACAGTGTGATACTGACATAGAACATCAAATAGATTAATTAAACAAAGGAGACTGTACTTTTTTAGGGAAATTGGTAAACTGCTTCTAAAATTTATATAGAATATCCAAGACAGAAGAGCCAGAATTTTCATAAAGATATAGCATATGGTGGGAGGACTTGCTTTTCCAGCTGTCAAGGCAGATCATGAGGAATTATGGAGAAGACAGAAAAATCATGAAGAATTACAAGAGCACTGGCAGTGGTATGGGTGCAGGAACAGCCAAATAAACAGGTGGACAGGACAGGGAGCCCAGAAAGGACTCATACACATCTGGGTAAGATTGGGTACAAAGGAGGAATTTTAACTAGTGGGAAAATGATGGAATTTCTAATAAAAGATGCTGGCACAATTGGCTATCCATATGCAAAAATAAAAATTAGGTGTCTTGTTCATATCATATATGAAAAATAAACTCCAGGTACATTAAAGACTTTAATGTGAATGGTGAAATGCCAAAGCTTCCAAAAGAATATATAGGAACATATCTTCATGATCTTGAGGTAGAATAATTTTTTATTGAGAGAACTAGTCACAAAGAAGATGGATGAAGATGACCACATAAAAATTAAGAAGTACTGTTAATCAAATGTCTGCGTGAAAATAATGAAAAGAGGAGACGCAGAAAAGGAGCAGATATTTGCAACAGAAGTAACCACTAAAGGATTAGAATTGAGAATAAAGAAGTCACGTACATCAATGAACAAAAAGCCAGTAACTCAAGAGAAAAATGGACAAGAGAATTAAACTGACACTGTTTAAAAAAAAAAAAACCACCCAAATATCTGTAAACATATGAAAAGTAGTTCAGCTTTACCAGCAGCCATGTAAATGCAAATTAAAACCACAAGATTTCACTATTGTACATCCATCAGAGAGACAAAATTTAGAGAGGTTAGTCTTAACTGGTGGCCAGGTAAGAAGCATACATCACTGATGAAAGTATAAATTGGTACCAACACATGAAAACAGGTAGCACATTATTTAATGAAGTTGATGATAAGCATATTCCTATATGCTTATATGAAAGCTACAGGACCAATAATTTTTACTTTTACTTACACACTCTGATCATTTAGTTGCCTGTGAGCACCAGAATACATGTTCAAGAATGTTTGTTTAATCTTTGTTCTTGATTGACAAATGCTGGAAGTACTCAATTGCCCCTCAACAACAGAATGGGTAAATGGAATTATATTAGAATCATAAAAATCAACAAACATTATATTAAGTGAAAAGTTAAGCTACAAAAGTTGCATATAGTATGAATCTGTTATATAAAATTAAAAATAGACAAAACTAAACTATGTTGTTTAAGTATGCATACATAGGTGGTAAAACTGAAAATAAAGGCAAGGAAAATTATTTCTCTCAAGGCCAGAAGAGAGACGACCTTTTTTTCTTTTTTTTTTTTTAATAACTTCTTTTTTTATTTTTAGGGAGGAAAGGGAGGGAGATAGAGAGAGAGAAACATCAATGTGCGGTTGCTGGGGGTTACGGCCTGCAACCCAGGAATGTACCCTGGCTGGGAATCGAACCTGGGACACTTTGGTTCCGAGCCCGCGCTCAATCCACTGGAGAGACGACCTTTCTATACTTGAGTGGTAGTTATATCGATGCTCATTTTACCACCATTGACTGAATTGTACACATATGTTTTATATTGTTTTATGTATATTATACTTCATAATAAATATACAATCAAATAAGGTAAAAAACAAAAAGCTAGGTGAGAAGAAACCAAACAAGAAAAAACACAAGAGATAAGAAACAGACATACATTTAATTCAATATATGCAAAAAGTGGCATTTCAAATTCAGTGCATTCGATTAGTAGTGTTGAAGTAGAAGAAAGGGATTGTCAGATTTGACGGCAAGTAAATACTGAAACATCTCTATGGCCATGGACACCACAAATCACTTGGAGAAAATATTACACATACAAGAGGCAAGTGGCTAATATCATGATATATGAAGAGTATCTCATACATCAATGTAGGAGGGAGATATGGGCAGTCAATACACAGAAAAATAGAAAAAAATAGTCAAAAATCATGAAAAAATAACCAACTTTATTAGTATTCGGTAAAGTGTAAAATAGAAAAAAATAATATGTAGGGAAATTTTGTTTGTTATTTAATAATTTTTATTGTATTGTTTAAATTACCATTTAGTCCCCTTGTACCCCCTTCCTCCCAGTAATCACCACACTGTTGTCCACATCCATGAGTCCTTTTTCCTTTTTGCTGAATCCCTCCACTCCCTCACCTCCTCCTCTTAGCTGTCATCCTGTTTTCCATCTATGAGTATGTCTCTATTTTGCTTGTCAGTTCAGTTTACTCATTAGATTCTACATATGAGTGAAATCATATGGTATTTGTCTTTCTCTGACTGGTTTATTTCACTTAGCATAATGTTCTTTAGGTTCATCCATACTGTTGCAAAGACTAAAACTTTCTTCTTTTTTATAGCCTAGTCATATTCCATTGTGTAAATATCCCATAGTTGTTTTATCCACTCATCTACTGATGGACACTTGGGCTGCTTCCACATCTTGGTGACTATAAATAACACTGCAGTGAACATAGGAGTACTTATGTTCTCTCAAATTAGTGTTTTGGGTTCCTTTGGATATATTCCTAGAAGTGGGATTGCTGGATCAAAAGGCAGATCCATTTTTAAGTTTTTGAGGTATTTCCATACTGTTTTCCACAGTGGCTGCACCAGTCTGCATTCCCACCAACAGTGCAAAAGGGCCTCCCTTTCTCCACAACCTCTCCAACACTTCCTGTTCATTGGTTTATTGATGATGGCCTTTCTGACAGGTGTGAGATGGTATCTCACTGTGGTTTTAATTTGCATTTCTCTGATGATTAGTGACATTGAGCATCTTTTCATATGTCTATTGACCATCTGACTATCTCTTTGGAGAAGTGTCTATTCAAGTCCTTTAACCATTTTTTAATTGGGTTGTTTGTTTTTTTGGTGTTGAGTTTTGTAAGTACTTTATAAATTTTGGATAGTAACTCCTTATCAGATGTATCAGTGAATATATTCTCCCATTCTGTGGGTTGTCTTTTTATTTTGTCAAAGTTTTCCTCTATTATGCAAAAACTTTTAGTTTGATGGAGTCTCATTTGTTTGTTTTTTCTCTTGTTTTCTTTGCCTAGGGAGATATATCTGATAAACTACTGCTATGGGCAATGTCTGTGATTTTGCTGCTTATGTTTCCTTCTACAGTTTTTATGCATATACTGTGTTCATGGATAGGAAGAATTAACATCATTAAAGTGTCATACTACCCAAAGCAATCTCCTTGAATAGCAATATGGCAGTGCAAAATGTCATACTACCCAAAGCAATCTTCTTGAATCTCCTTTAATCTCCTATAGATTCAATTCAACTCCTATCAAGGTTCCAAAGATGTATTTCAAAGAACTAGAATATTTTAAAAATTTATACGGAACCACAAAAGGCCACACATAACAACAGTGATCCTGAGAAAGAAGAACGAAGTTGGAGGAATCATGCTACTTAATATGAAACTATACTATAATTCCATAGCAATCAAAACAGCCTGGTACTGGCACAAAAACAGACACATAGATCAATGGAACAGAATAGAGAGCCCAGAAATAAACCCACACCTTTACAGTCAGTTAATATTTGACAGAGGAAGCAAACACATACAATGGGCTAAAGATATTTTATTCAATAAATGGTTTTGGGAAAATTGGACATGCAGAAAAATGAAACTAGACCACTTTCTTACAACACACACAAAAATAAGTTCAAACTGGGAAATTTTAAGTAATCACTATATAATTAACTGTATAATTATATATTAAGTTCATTAAATGATAAAATAATTACAAAATATAAAAAGTAAAGAAATCAGCCCTGGCTGGTGTGGCTCAGTGGATTGAGCACTGGCCTGTGAACCACAGGGTTGTTGGTTTGATTCCCCGTCAGGGCACATGCTGGGTTGTGGACCAGTTCCCCAGTAGGGGGAGCTCGAGAAGCAGCTACACATTGATGTTTCTCTCCCTCTCTTTCTCCCTCCCTTCTTGTCTGTTGAAAAATAAAATAGATAAAATCTTTTAAAAATATTAAAGAAATCATTACATGTAAGGCTTCTTCTAGCTTTATTATTTTTAGTGTATGATGTATACCCTCATAGACTCAAGGTGACTGCACTGCCCCAGCCATTACATCTGCATTCTAGCAATGGAGAAGGGGAGACTGGCAAGAGGAAAACAGTACATGCCAGCTGAATTTGACCCTGCCTATCAGCCAAATCATACTTCTCCCAGAAGTCTTACTCTCTAGAAATTGTACTCAAATCTATTGACAAACTATGTCACTCTTAGGGAATTGTGTGTATTTTTTAAATGAGCATATTTCTGTTCCAGACTAAATTGTAGTTCTGTTAATAAGCAAGAAGTGGAGCACACATATTGCTTAGTCAGCTAGTAGTGCCTACTGTGTGAAGGAAGCACGTGGAAGAGTGCTTGGTACACTGTACGTACTCAAATATCAGTTAAGTAAAGGAGTTGGAATTTTCACATTAAAATATGCATTATCCCCAGAATAACAGTGAAGAAGAATCGAGAGCTGAGCACCAGCTATAGAGGAAACTAGTCCAGATGGAACAAAAGGCTCCCTGAGAGATTTAAGATGAAATGGATACACTGTAGAATGCTTCTTAATGTCTTTGAAAAATGCCAGAGCAGATTCAGACAGAAAGTTTGGGTGGTTAGTGATAACGTCTAGAACTGTGCTGCTCAACACTATGGCTACCAGCTACATGTGACTATTTAAGTTTAAATTAAATAAAAAATATATAAAAGCTCTGTTTTGTGGTCATGCTAATTACTTTTTGAATGCTCGATAGCCACATGTGGCTAGTGGCTGCCATATTGCATGGTGCTGGTATAGAGCATTTCCATCATTGCAGGAAGTTCTACTGGTTTCTGCTCATCTAGGAAAATGAAATCAAGGAAGGGAAAAGAGAGAGAGAAAGAAAAATATTGACTCCCAGAAAAACAAACCCTTGTGCAGGAAACAAAAAGTAATCATAATACATGGGCTTCAGCTGTGAATAACATTTTGCTAATCATAATAATATAAACATTGAATTCTGAATTACATAAATAGAACTTTATTACCAGAATATAAAATTGGGAGATGAGGTTTGTGTCTCATGAGAATGGGGGTTTATGGGACAGAGAGCTAAACCTCGTTTTCCAAAGTGGTGACTTAACAGATAATGCCTATGATTGAAAAAATCAGTAAACAACAATATAGACCTTTTGTTAAATGTGTGGAGATAAATAACAAAAGACTCAGCTAAAAGAGTTAAAATAATTGCTCCAGGGAGGAACAAATAGAGGAACAATGGAAACCGAGCATGCTGATTTTAGTAATAAGACTCGCAAAACTATTTGTTTCTTAAACGATGTACAGATGTAATTTCATTGAGGTAATTAACAAAATGAAATCAACTGCAACAACAAAAGCCCTGTTAGAATGCTATCTTCCCCATCGAATCTCTTCTGGTCTCCTGACACAACGCTTCTCTGCCTTGGTCTTCAGGAAAACACCCTCTCGAGCATTGCTATTGGTGCTGAACTGTATACCCTGCTTTGCTTTGTAGTCACACAGGCTTCTAGTCAAACTCCTATGAATTGTAAATTCTTAGAATAACTGATGTCTGCTTTCAGAAGTTTTGCAATATTTTGATATTTCAGTGTAATACAAAGGAAAGAGCAAAGACTTTAATAAAATGTAAAATATGGTAAGAATCGACAAATAACAATAGCCAACATTTATTGAGCACTGACTATGTACAAGACATGTGATAAGAACCTACCAATAAACCAGGACATCAGTTTATTCTTCCACAGAACCTAGATAGGCCAGAAAAAAATAGAGCTCTCTTTCATCCCTAGATGGCATAATTCTAGATTAACATTAGAGTGTCTGTTTATTTGTCCTTGATATAATTTGGATCTATATGTTTTTTTAAAAGTGGGGCCTGTATTATTTTTTAATTTAACACCATCTTTTAAAACGCACAATGAATAGTAAGTCACAGTTCTTTTAGTATGCAGCTACCAAGTGGGTGATCTCATATCACACACATATCCTTTGGCCACAAGACCTGGGAGACTACACCAAATGAGCAGGTATAATTAGTAAACATGACAAAATGATGTTCATTTTTATTCACGACCATATGAATCACAGAAAGGGGGTAGGCACATATGTTTAAAATATGAGATTACTTCCTAACATTCAACTAAAAAAGAACTGTTACGTTTAGTCTTAAACCTATATCAAGATATGGGTGACCCATGGGGTTTTTGCTTTAGTACAGAGGAGCAGAGAGAGATTAAATCAGTGAAAATTGTATTCAAGCAGAAAATGTTCAGGTAATTTTTACACAGCCAATGTCTTACACTCTGACTTGCCTAATAGAGCATTATCCGTCCTAGTAATTTACTGATTTCCATTTTATCTGTTCCTGCTGTTCAGAAATTGCACCCTTTTGTGCCTGCATCCACACTCTGCTTCTAGGAGTCATCTGAGCACATAGGAAATCAGTAATCTCATTATGAAAGAGGCTCTGTATTTCTAGCTGTTGGCTGTATCTGGGGAGAGTGGAGATAATGAGCAGGGTCTTGGCTTGCTCTCATGGTCCAGCAGCAGAGAAATGATGGGGCCTCATCTCTTTAATTACACCCTGTGGATAGCTTATCTAGTGTCATCATCAAATATTTTCACCTATCATTTAATTTTTTAATGATTTTTGCCAATTGATACTTTCTGGATCTTCTCTCTCTGTTTCACATCAATATCTGTAACGTATATGTAGTTCACCTGGTGAACTGTACATGTAGTGAACATGATTACCTCTGACAAAGGAAGTGAAGAAGGCAGTTACAGAAGGTCAATGCCAAAGCCCCTCAAAAGCATGCTTATTTTCTCCTACATTCTTTTGCACAGATATGGCATTAAATGGGGGTACAATAAATGAGAGATTTAATGTAAATTTGAACCCCATAGGCTGGAAGTTAGGTGAAATTCCTCTACATTTGAATAGTTCTAAGCAAGCAATTTGTTACCCTTTATCCTTTAGTGGAATTGATGAACAGGTGGTTTTCAGAAGATCACTCAGTATATTTAGCTTCTGAAATTTGAGCAACTCAAGATCTGATTGGCTGCTCTGGCCACATGATAATTCAGAGCCCCGGCACCTCGAAGGCTCTTGCCTGGGGTTCTCAGGAGGGGAGAGTTGGGAGAGGCTTTGCTGCTGAGGAAATTTATTTGATAGATTGAAGGTAAGGCCGGTTTATGGCTTTTTCTGTAATGTTCTTTCAGGAGACATCGCACAACTGCCCTTGAAGCATTTTCCAAAGTTTTGGGTCATAGCTGGGGAAATTAGTGAGGGAAACGGTGACTAGGACAGTCTGTAACCCCACTGCGGTGCTCAGGCCCTTCTCATTAATATCTGACACGCAGCGTCCTGTTCTAACTAGTGTACTGTTTGACTGGGTTGGCTCTCTTGTCTAACAATTTTTTTTTCACTTTTGCCTTTGATTTTTATTCTAACTATATTAGTATGAAAAAGGATTTATATTTTATGTTCCTATATTTATCCTTTTCCACTGGGCTTCCTTTGCCTCTGGAGCGGCAGCTTCGCTAGCTTAACAAAACCAGCCATAGCAGGGTATTGGTTTACATAGCGAATGTCTTTGGGCGAAGAAGGGACAGCTGCTCCAAGTCATCATCCACTTTTATCGAGAGAGTCCCACTCTCTGGCCTCAAACTACAAAGGCCTTGGGAGATCCTTTCGTTAGTTCCTGAATTAGAAGCTTAGGCCAAAGACCCACAATCTTACACATCCTTCAATCAGTGCTTCAAAAATCTGTTATTTTCCAGGTTTGGACAAGAGCTACAGAAACGAAAGAGAAAACTCCATACAAGCCAATGGTGTTCGGGAAGAAAATAAACACATTGCCTTGAGGTTTCTATTTTTCTTTTCAGATCTACTGGCAGATTTATTTTTATATGTTCTCTTTTGACACCTAAGATATACTGTGTGCCATGTAACTATTAGAGCACATGGAAACCTAAGGCAGCACTATTAGAATTTTGGTGCTAAGCCGAGCTGACCCTCCTTTTACTAAAACTTTTGTTTAAAAATGTTCTTCTCCAGGCGTTTGGAAATTTAAGCGCTCTGTTCCTTTGACTCGAAGCCCCCTCACTGCCTTATCTCCACTTGGTTTCACAACGTGAACTAAGGCCATGACGTAGCTGCAAGCAGCAGTGCTCAACATATTCCCGAGGGAACCGAGAGAAAAAAACTTGAAGTTTCAGTTTTTCAAACCTGCTTTTAAATGTTTTTTCTCACTTAGCCTGCAGACATATATGCATATGTAGAATGGATAAATTTTAAATTCTGTTTTTATAATCTTATAAGATGATTCTGTTCTGGGGATCAATTTTAATGTGTCTTCATTTGTCTGGAATATGAAAAGTTTGTAGGTGCCACTACTACTCTGAGAAAATGGCAGATGACGAAGAATATGAGGAGGTGGTGGAGGTAAGATTAAAAACAACTGACTCTGACAGCAAAGTATTTTATGTAGCAACAATCAAAGCCGTGTGGGTGAATTAATCATTTTAAAAATACGTTGTCTATTATAACTTCACAAAGAGTCACCATTAAAGCAGGAGAAAGGAATATTTTATGTTCAGTCTCACTATAATTATGTAGGATTTAAAATTGGAAAGAAGTGTCACTGTTTCCCACTTTTGCTTTTCTTTAAACTCTCGAAAAAACAAAGGGATGGGGGAGACGAAGAAAAAGCTCTTAGGGTATGCATAGAAATAGAGGAGAAAAACTCTTTGCTTTAACTGGGTGATTATCTATAGGGAGATAGGAATTAAATGTTTAGAATAATGTATGTGAGATTATATGCATATATGAGATTTCATCTACATGTATATGTGCACGCACAAGCATGTAAAAATAAACTCCCAGTGCTCCTAAGTGAGAGTTGGAGCCTCTTTCCCACCAGCCCCACGGTATTTACCCAAGGGAACAGAACTAATTTTTGAATTTGAATTTTGAAAAAGAACAAAGACCATAGTGGCATCTTGAAAAATTCCCTCCAGATTATTGGTAGGTGTTTAACACATTTAACAAAGTTGTTGTTTATTACATATATATAAGTATAATTTTGTTTTTATCATGTATGGTTTTTCTTTACCAGCTCTTGCCTTTAGTTTCATATCCATAAGTATATTGCCATAGAATATAAAAATGGTAATTATTAATTATAATTAGTAATTAATAATTACTAATTGGTGATTATATATATATATATATATATATATATATATATATAAACTGGAGGCGGTTTTGAAAATCTGTACTTTTAAAAAAGCGTGAAATTAACTTTAAGAGCTACCCAGAATCAAATTTCAAGTGAAGTGCCAAAGTTTGTCTTCAGAAATTTGTTTTGTGGACCCATCAATATTTAAATGAGGAAAATTTTATTTTATTCTACAATGAAAATTGCTTTTATTACTGAAGAATATACACAGGGGCCCAGTACAAATAATGCCCCTTTTTTATTACAAAATCATAAGCATGCAATTCTGTAACATGACAATATCACACTCAAGCACATCATATAACATTTTAGGTGAAATGTTGTTCAAATTAAAACTATAAATTATTACACCTGTAGTATTACCCTACCAACCACACTCAAGCAGGCGTTACTTCTGCCAGGCCCTGTATATGTGTGTGTGTGTATGAAACCCAGAATGAATCTCATATAATATAACAAACTCTTTGGGGTCAATGTCAAAGGCCACATTGTCAATGTTCAAAATTATTACTAGTGTACCTTTGTCATATGTCCCTAAGGGTAGAATAATCAGTCTCCAACACTAACAAAATTATAAATGAAATTGCCTTCCCTATGATTGTAAAACCAGGAATACTTTTTTAGTTTCCAACTGAAATCCCGTGTCTTTCTTAAAATAATTGTGTTCATCGGTCACTGGAATCTGTCCTTAGCACTAGGCTTGATTGATTTAATGAGATGTCATAAAAATGGCGGGGGCTATTTTTAGGCATCTCATCCTCACCACTTTGTGCCCATTACCGCTCTGGGCTGACCAGCAGGTGCTAAACGAACAGACTTCCTGCCAGGGAGTGTTGAACCAAGGTCTGTCTGACCTCAAAAAAGATGACATGAGAATGGGGTGAAGGCAGATTTGAGAAAAAAGTCAGGGGAGAGTTCACAAAACAGACAGGAATTGGCTTTTAAAATATATCTCCTAGGGATCTTGGTCATCTAAATTAAATTATACTGTCATTCTGTACTCAAATTTAAATAAATTTGGAAAGAAAGAAGAAGCAAGGATGTACTATCTAGTCAGTGGCAAAACTTTTTAAAAAATGAGGTTTGGCTTACAAGTTAATGCCAATCATTTGGCTAATGTTGCCTTTCTTATAAGCTTATTTCTAAGGTAACATTTAGCAGCCATGAGAGCCCAGCAAGGTGAAATTGGATGGCTACCAAAGAGCTGCTTTTACATGGAGGCTAGCAGAATCCAAAACCGTAGTGAATCATCCATTTAAGTTCAAAGTTTCCTCTCAAGTCACTGGTGCTTTGTGTGGCCAGAGGAATGATTCCGTGTGGATCAGCACCAAACAGTGTTTCCCAGAGTGTGCACATGACATTCCCATGTGATGAAGGCACAAGCATGTAAAAGCCATCCACTGTCCTGTCAGAGCTTGCGATTTCTGCTGTGTTGTGTGAGGACCCAGCGATGGAATTAGATTCCAAATTTAAAAACTAGAAAAGAAGCAAAGAAATTGCAAAAGTGAGGGACATTTGACAAGGTTTATACTAATTTTACTGGGTGTGAAATAGAGCATGTGGTCTATTGACAAGGGTTAAGTAGTTGGCTGAGAGGACACTGGACCAAGGGCAGAGAAAAAGGGCCACTGAGGGAAACTTTGCATTCAATGTTGTTTCATTTTCCCAAGTATATATTGTGGTGGCAGAGAAAAGAAAAATGAAGCAAAAAATCATGTCCATTTTTTTTTGCTGAGAAAATGAGCCAATGTTTCATTTTTATCCCCTTCTTTGTGTGCCTGACCTAACCCAGTCTTCCTCGGGTCCATCAGGCGTTGCTGGGAGAGGGTTGCTGGGAGAGGCTGGGGACAGGATTCCACCCCCCTCACACATCTGAAACAAAATGTCAGCCAGTTCCTCCCACGTCTATTTATTGCTGTGATGTCAGAGGTAGAACAAAAGTAGATTGATTTCAGGCCTAGCCTGCAGGCACCTCGGAGCCCTCAGTGGCAAACTGCAGCCTAACTTTCCCACATTTTGTGATGAGGAACATTTTCATTTTTTCCTTCACTCCTGGACATTTGTAAAATTTCATTTTAACACCCCTTTTAGGGTCATGACACTATTGGAAGGGATTCAACCATCAGTCTAGAAGAAACTCTCATTACTTAGCAATCAGAGTGGTATCGGGATAATTGAGATGTGTATATGCCTTTGGATCTATCATTTCCATGATACAGTCCATTTAGAAATTTTATTCACACTGAAGCTTCTGTTGTGTTTTACTGCCAGTCAGCAAACACTGAGTTTTATCAGAGTTCCTCTCTGCACAACCCACACACCCAAGGTATTGGGTATTATATTCTTTTCTCAGAAAATTTAACTTGGGTACCAGAAGAAAAATTTTACTTGTCCTGAGTAAAATAGCATCCCATGATGAGAAACCAGCCTCAGGCACCTTTCTTGCCACTCTGCATCTCCTTGTCCAGTCTGACGCCGTTCATTGGACTTCTCAGAAGTTTCACAGGCTTAAAATGGGGCCCAAAATGTGAACAGGCTTCTTCTTCTACTTCCTTCCACACATGTAGCAAACCAGCTGGGCAAGTGAAATAGCCCAGGTGGTTCAGCTGAGGCAGAGGAGAGGTGATTTCTGCTTTGGTTCTCACAACCATACCTTTGTGCTCTATTTTTAGTACTACACAGAGGAGACAGTCTACGAACAGGTCCCGGGTCAGGTAAGACCCAACCTGCACCTGCATGAACTGTATGCTCCTTAAAGCAGGAGGAGCCTTTTCTCTCACACACACTCAGGGCCATAGAGCTGGCAAAAGGGAGAATATGAGGAGAGATACTCACCTGTGTGTATCAGCAGCTGGTGGTAAAAGAATGAATGTTACCTGTTTGACAGGTTTTATCACCATTTTTGCTATTGAGCAAACCCAAGATGCTGGGGCATAGTTTTCCCAATCATTCAGGTGGTATTTTTGGTGAAGGTGATGCTAATTAGAGTAATGTCAATGGCTGTCACCACTCTGACTACAGCAAAGGGATGGTCTTGGCCTTGTGATTTGCATGGGGACCAGCAGTGGTGTCATGTAGAGTTGTAAGCTGTGGGGCACCATCTCCACGGACAGGGATGGTACCTCCAAACCCTTGTCTTTGATGGTGCCATAAAATGCTACTTAGGTTTTAGCATATTAGTAATTCTGAGAAAGCCATTCTTGTAAATATCCGAAGTTGGAACTTTTTTTCCCAAGGTGAAATACCTCAGTCTTGCCTCATTTTCTGCATGGAGCTGTTTCTTTTGAGCAGGATAATACAATGGTGTGGGTGGCTAACCCTAAAGCCCACTCACAGAGGCCGAGATCGCATGGAAACTAACACTCGTAGGAGCTGTAAATTGGTTAGTTTCTCACAGTCAACCACATATCATTGATAATGAGTAGAAAGCAGCCTATTAGCAACAATCTGACAACACTAGGGAAAGTTGTCTTAGCCATACAATTTCCTTATCACTTAGATTTTTCTTCTCAAAATTGATGCTGGAACTCCTCCCCTGATTCAGGTGGTATTAGCTGTAAAGAACATTATACTCTGAGATGGACTGAAGACTAGGCTGCTTATCTTCTTTTATTACAAACAGTATTTTAACCTTGGACTAGACCCAAACTTTGGGCCTTAGTTTCTTCCACATCAGCTTTTTTTGAGAGAAAGAGTAATTTCCCACCTGCCACACACATAGGACTGTTGTGAGGATAATTACCCCATTTTGTGTCATCATTATTGTTGTCCACTTAAGCATTTATTAGTGTGAATGTCATTCCAGTTCACATTCATGAACTGACTGCGCCAAAGAATGGTAATCACTTGTAATATTGATGTGAATCATTTTTCATGAGGTTCATTATTTTTTGTCTCATACTACAGGGGAGAATGCCTAGATACCTGCAGAACACGCAGCTGACTTCCTCAGACTTATTTAAAAGTCTTTGATTACCTTCATCTTTTGTTCTCTGACCCCAAGTTTGCTTTTACTTTACCCAGAGAATTTAAGAACATTTTTAAATATTTAAGAATAGTTTACTTCTGATTTTTACCCCACCTTAAAGAGTTAGAGTTCCTTTCTTTGATGGAATTTTAAGGCAAGTAAGAAGGAGTAACTGTTTACTCCATGCAATCTTGGACAACCAGCATTATGTTTATAACATAATGTGCTGTCAAATGGACGGAGCGAGTGATTTTCTGCCTTGGCCTGCTTTAGTTATGGAGAAATAATACCAGGAAATGTGTGGCAAAGTCAGAATACCAAGATCATGCTTATCACAGTTTTTACTTTTATAACAATGCTGAACTGTCTGTCAAAATTTCAGACAATAACAGAAATCTATGAAACCACAACCACAAGGACGACAACATCTGACTATGAGCAGTCAGAACCTTCCAAACCAGCGCTGGCTGGGCCAGAGCCAGGAAAGCCTGCGGAGAGGAAGAAGGTTGTCAAGAAGAAAGTGGACTCATCAAAATTTATGACCCCTTACATTGCACACAGTCAGAAAATGCAGGATCTCTTTAGCACAGTAAGTTTCAACCGGACTTCTGCTAACCTGGTTGTATGATGGAGAAATTACCGATCTCAACCAGCTCTGTTTTGGATACTGGCTGGATTTTGTTTCTCAACCAGTATGAGACAAAACTGATTTTGCAGAAATATGTGCTCTTGTGAGTCTTCAATTTTCCTTTCTTGTAATTTATTTGTACCATTGCAGCATGAGGAAAAGCATCCTTATTGAAATTTTCCTGCAAAATAAGCATAAGGCCAATTATAAAGCATTTATTGGTATTTAATCACAGTTATTTATCAATCTAGAATAATGAAACCACAAGTATGGATTTAGTTAACATCAGTTCAAGAAAGCTAAATAACATCTTTTTAAATGATGGCTGAGCAGGATGCCTCTGAGGTGGGTCTCTAAGAGGCGGATAGTGAAGAAGAACATGTAGGGTAGGAAACCAGGACCAGACTAAGACACTGCCAATTGGAGTGTTTGCACCCTGGAACAGTGGTTTTGAACTATGGCTGCACATGTAGAATTCCCTGAGAACTTTAAAGTGGAAAATGGCCCAGGCCATTCTTGTTTAATTGCTCTGGGTTTGGGCAGAGTAGAAGGATTTTTAAAAGCTGCTCAGATAACTCTAAGATGCAGTCCAAGCTAGAAATCACTGCTCTCAGTGGTCCCTGGTTCTCAAAATTAAGTTACACTGATTGGCAGCAGATTTAGACCTACTCGTTAATTACCCATGGTGGGCTGAGGTCTCACTAGGTAGACTGATTTTATGTCCTCTGGAGGCTCAAAAATATGTAAACTATCTTAGGGAACATTGGATTATATAGGACTAGTGCTTTTTTCAAAAGCATCCTGTTGTGGTTGGCCAATAAATATTCACTTTTGGTTGAGTATTAAGTCTTGGGGACCACTTGGTAAATTTCTAGTTCAAATTAGTTTTTAAAAAATATATTTAATTGATTATGCTATTACAGTTGTCCCATTTTTTCTCCCCTTTATTCCCCTCCACCCTGTACCCTCTCCCACCATCATTCCCCCTGCTTAGTTCATGTCCATGGGTCATACATATAAGTTCTTTGACTTCTTCATTTCCTATACTATTCTTAACCTCCCCCTGTCTATTCTGTACCTCCCATTTATGCTTCTTGTTCCCTGTACCCATCCCCCCATTCTCCCCAATCCCTGTCCCCACTGATAACCCTCCATGTGATCTGTATTTCTGTGAGTCTCTTCCTGTTCTACTTGCTTGCTTAGTTTGTTTTTGTTTTTACTATTTATCTAGTTCAGATTCTTGACTGATCTAAAAAATAGACTTCTAAGACTTAGATTTCTAAAAATAACATCATCTTGACTCTTTTATCACTGTAGTATTCAGCAAAAATAGAAATTATTTTTGCCAACTTATTGCCATAAAATCTCATTAATTTCAGATGCTAATATCCTAGAATTTCTGGTAGACTGAGAAGAATGTTGGCACGAGTTTTTAATATTTTAAAAGTGGTTAGTAACTAAATCAATAACATAATTTAGATTGTTGACTACTCCACTCAAGAGTACTCTTGAACCATTAATAATGATATATTATGAACATTATATTTAAAGCAAGAACTCATTGTATATTTAGCAGAAATAATTGAATTGCACTTCTTTTCAAAATACTCCATAATTTAGATGTTTCATTAATTCAAGTGGTGTCAGCTATCCAAATCACTGAGATTTAGTAGCAACTTCTGAATTGACTATTTTTGCATTGTATCAGCAGTTAAGTCTTTTCACATTTGGTTCAATTTCTATATTTATTTTCTAAAATTATTGCAGTTCAAGCTTTTTTATGTGTGCACTCAGACAATAAAAACGTTGAGAGAATCATTGCAGGGCATTTCTAAGACAATAGTCTGCAATACCATTTCTACTGTCTCCATTATAAACCATGTTTTAGAGAAGCAATTAACAAATCTATTTTAGTGTTTGCTGAGAATCAGAGTAGGGGACAAAAAAATGCTGTTATAACAGATAATTGTTATAACTCACAGTAATTATTATCAGAGGGGGGTGAGTACATTGCCTGAAATTTCTTCTGCTGTATTATAAGGTTTCAGGCTAATATCTGGTATTCTTTTCAGAATAAATACAAGGAGAAGTATGAGAAAGAAAAAGGACAGCCAACCACTATCACAACCGATACTCCAGAACTTCGCAGAATCAAGAAAGTACAAGATCAACTCAGTGAGGTGGGCTGCATTGCTAAAATAAAACACATATCAAAAATATGCCTCCCCCTGGGAACTGGTTTTAAATAGATATGGAGAAAATAAGTGGTTGAGTTACTATGAGCCAGTCCAGAAGTCTAGTGGAAACATTGGCTGTAGATGATGTTGCTCTAAATGTGAATCCAAAGACGCTTCTAAAAGGTTGGCTTTGAAAGTTAGCTTAAGAGGTGATATACTTTGGAAGTTCTGACTCATTGTGGTCTTCCATACTGGAGCACAGGGAGGCTGGAATTTGGCCAGGAAAGCAGACAAGCAATAAATATAGGTGCTCTGCAAACCTCTGAAGATCATGATTTTCTACCTGCAATTAAAAAACTTTGCATTGTGATGCAAACATAGAATGATTGGGTCAATGATCTTGGATTATAGGACATTCTTTAATCACATGGTTATGC
This sequence comes from Phyllostomus discolor, assembly GCF_004126475.2. NCBI lineage: Eukaryota > Metazoa > Chordata > Mammalia > Chiroptera > Phyllostomidae > Phyllostomus > Phyllostomus discolor. Next base: position 68,555,501 of record NC_040906.2, read on the forward strand.
CTGTCATGAAGTCTAACTGTACATTTATTCTGCAGGTTAAGTATCGAATGGATGGTGATATTGCTAAAACTATCTATCACATGGATGAAAAAGCAAAGGACATTGAACATGCAAAGAAAGTGTCGCAGCAAGTCAGTAAGGTAAGGTCATGGTATGGATGGCTGGACACAAAATAAAATGTGTGCCACCTCTGCCCAGCCTTAGAGGAGAACACCGGACAGGCCCGATCCTGCTCACCAGTCCCACTGAATCAGAGGCATTGTGAGCTCTAAATGCACACATGTCAGGGAGGCTGCCCAGGTGACTGAAGTGGCCCAGGAGAGCACTGTGGGTTGGAGCCTGTGTGGCTCAACAGCAGGCAATTGCTGCACAGAGTGCAGTCCCAGTATTGTCAGACTCTCTTATTTTTTAAAGAATTAGGAAGCTGAAATTTTATGATAAATCTCCAAATTTCAAATGTAGGGAACTAATTAAAAATACTTTTTAATGTCAGTCAAAAAAATTCATGTATCATCCAAATTTAGTCAGTGGTGGATAGGTTACACCCTTTGAAAGGAATCTGTAAAGAATCAGAATCATGACTAAGATTTTTTTAAAAACTAGATATTTTTTCAAGGAAAAGCTTACTAATGCAGGAAAGGTGTTATGGGATGCTGACATGGTCAATGTTTTCCTAATCGGTGCTAGAACCACATTGGCAACCTTTGTACAAGGACACTTTGAGTGTGAAAAACTCTTCACAATGTTCTCTTTTGTTCTCTAAATCATCATGCCATGGGGGAGACATCAAGCCCTCTGCTCTTTCTATCTAGGTTTTATACAAACAGAACTGGGAAGACACCAAGGATAAGTACCTGCTTCCCCCTGATGCCCCTGAACTTGTCCAGGCCGTTAAGAACACAGCCTTGTTCAGTAAGGTAAGGGCCTCTGCTCTGTCACCACCTCTGTCTTCCTCTGTTCTCCTACCATGTCATTTAGAGGAATACTCACTACACTCTTGATAATCTGAAATACAGTTCCCCAGTCTTTTGTGAGTAGCCTTGAGACTGGTGTGGCTTCAGGAATAGGGCTTGGCAAGGAGGAACTCTGGGGAGAGCTCTGGGGAAGAGGAGAGGAGAGGGTCCTATCAGGAACCTGAGCAACCCAGGAAGAGTGAGTGGGAGAACACAGTTGCTCCTGAGGTCCAGCTCTGGAGATGTACAAAGTAGTATTTTAGTTTTTCTGTAGACCCTGTGCTACACTTTGGATATTCCTGGCTATTGCTCTTATTAAGGGTCTGTTTTGTGACAGTAACTACCTAAGTACCTTCCTGGCTCCTTACACTTGCATTAGTACTTGTAGCAAGAGTCAGATAAACTCACAGAAAAGAGATGAAACAGAATTAGACACATCTGCCCTTCTGTAAGAAAGATTTGTCAGGAGAAGCAAGAGAATCTATTAATAAATATGACTTGAATTGGATGGAAAAGTGGAGATTATCTGTGAGTTCCATTTACCTTTGCTCTTACCTTGCCCTTGAGTCTTTAGGCCATTGATGAATGAGGTAAAAATTATATATTTTCATGTAACTGTGATTTCATATTCTCACAGCTTTCCACTCTTTTCTGATTTAGAAACTGTACACTGCAGACTGGGAAGAAGATAAAACTTTGTTTTACCCATATAATGACAGCCCAGAGCTGAGGAGGGTTGCCCAAGCCCAGAAAGCTCTCAGTGACGTAAGTGGACTGCAATCACTACCATTTGTAGTGTGGAATCAAGCACCTCAAATTGTATCTTCTGGCCAGATGCTTACTACAATTATTTAAGAGAGACTAAGTGCCATTACTGCAGAGGAATACATCTAGAATAATAATTTTTGATGTCTACTTTAGATTTTATAGTTTACATTACATAGAATTTAGTCAAATCTGCTTTTTTGACAGGTGAGGAACATGAGTCTAAGGTCACATGAAATAATTAGTTGTAGAGCCCACACCAGAAACCTGGTCCTGTGATCCCAAGACCAGAGTTCTTTGTATTAGAGCATGCTCCCTTCTGTCCCCTGGTATGGTATTGAAGTTTTTTCTGTGTAACAGAGTAGCATTTTAAAAACCTACTGGAATCATAGCCACCTTCTCAAATTTATTAGATAAATATATTATTGCAAGATTTTGATTTGCTATCCTAATTATACAGTCAGAATTATGGCATGTCCCCCTTCCTAGGCAAGAGGTCCTAGACTGGCGTACTTGTCCAGATGTGTGTGTGGTTGTCCCACAAAGACCTCTCGCCACTGGTGTACACAAAGAGTACTGCAGAGTCAGCAAAACCTCGGCAGTCCCAGTGGCTAAAATTGTAGTATCTTAGACCTTGAAAACTGTTCATTGGAGGAGCTTAAAAGCCCTGATAGGGCACTTAGGGTTAAAAGCAGCAGCAGAGAGCCTTGTGTGGGCCCAGCACTTCCCCTTGCTTTCTGTTACTTTATTTCTTGCTCCTTATATTTGCTAGAGGCCATGGTGAAAATTCAAAATCTTCAGGAGACACTCTATTATAAAATGACAAGTTCTTTTTCATTTTGTTGTTAGCTAGGTCCTTGGAACCTCTTACTTTCAATATAAACTTAACAAGCCAGTTGGCATCTTAAAACTTATTGGATTTACTTCCAATGGATCTTAGGATTCTAGCTTGCTCTGAACTAAAATTATACATATACATTTGATGGTGTAGCCAACTTTTGAGGTCTAATTTTTTTATTGCCTCTTACTTGATATCACCTGCAAATTTAGTGGACATATTTTCTATTCCAGGTTGCATGTAATTGGTTAAAATATAGCAGATATACTCCTATCCTAGCACAGGGTAAGCTAGGAACTTAAGAAGGTGTAACAAAATTTCAAGACTATCTAGTCTGCCAATTTTAGTGTGTGGGGACCTCCTGCTTTTCTTTTAAGATTAGAGTTTTGGTTCTGTATCTCATGAATATGTAATATTGTATGACCGTTACCAAGTGATCAATCATTAGTTATTGAAAGCCCATTATGCATGCATACCTGGCAAGACAGGAAAGTGAAACAAGAAGTTTTTATCCTTTCCCTTGAAAATCTATAACCAAGCTGGTCAGATGAAAGTGCTATATACTAAACCATAAGAAAAAAATTTAAAAACCCACACAAACCCTACAGTATAATACTTGGTAAGAGAAGGACAAGATATATGTGAGTAATCAGAGAAGGCCCTGTGAAGATGGTGATTCTGTGAGAAGGGGCAGCAATGAACAGGAAGGGCATTTCAAGTTGAGAGCACTTGAACAAAGGGACAGAGGGGAAGTGAGCCTGGGGCTTAGAGCACAAAGAAAGTGACTGCTGTGGGTGCTGAGTTATGAGGGCACTTGTAAGAAACTGGTAGCAAGACCTTGAAAATCAGACAAAATAGCTTTGACATGATCTGGTAGTCAAGTCAATAAGAGGCATCATAAGATTTTGGAGAAATCTCATTACATAATAAAAGTAGAATCTGGAGAAATTTTGACAGACAATATGATAGACTCGGACTAGGCAAAATTGTAGGAGACTACTTGTAGAAGACTGTTTAATAAGATAGATGAATCAGAGGGATGATGGAGACAAAGAAGAGGAAAAAGAAATCTAAAGGAAACAAGTATTTTAAAAGCATTAATGATATTGGGGACAAAAGAGAGAAAGGGGCCACAGAAGAATTTATGACCAAGATTGGCAGTCCAGATGGGCAGAGGTATAACTGGTAAGGATGTGTTAGTTAAAGAGAACTAGAATTGAGACAATGGGGGGAATATTCAGATCAAGGCATCTTATAGGTAAATTAGAAATCTAGTGCTAGTGCATAAATGTGAGATGACAAGAGATTAATATTTGAGAGTCATCAGAATCTAAGTGAGCCAATGATACCTCAGGCAAGGGTTTGATCTCCAAAATATATAAAGAACTCACATGACTCCACTCTAAGAAGACAAGCAACCCAATTAAAAAATGGGGAAAGGACCTAAACAGACACTTCTCTGAGGAGGACATACAGAGGGTCTAGAGACATATGAAAAGATGCTCAGTATCGCTAGCTATGAGAGAGATGCAAATTAAAACCATAATGAGATACCACTTCACACTGTTGAGAATGGCCATCATAAACAAAATAACAAACAAGTGTTGGAGAGGTTGCAGAGAAAAGGGAACCCTAGTGTACTGTTGGTGGGATTGCAGACTGGTGCAACCACTATGGAAAACAGCATGAAATTTCCTCAGAAAACTAAAAGTGGAACTGCCTTTTCACCCAGCAATTCCACTGCTAGGATAATATCCTAAGAACCCTGAGACACCAATCCAAAAAACCTGTGTACCCCTATGTTCATAACAGCACAATTTACAGTAGCCAAGTGTTGAAAGCAACCTAAGTGCCCATCAGTAAATGAGTGGATCAAAAAAACTATGGTACATTTACAGAATGCAATTCTATGCAGCAGAAAGAAAGAAGGAGCTCCTACCCTTTGCAACAGCATGGATGGAACTGGAGAGCATTGTGCTAAGCAAAATAGGCCAAGCAGTGAAAAGACAAATACCATATGATCTCACCTTTAACAGGAACCTAATCAACAAAACAAATAAGCAAGCAAAATATAACCAAAGACACTGAAATTGAGAACAGGCTGACAGTGACCAGAGAGGAGAGGAGAGGGGATTATAAGGGAAAATGGTGAAGAGTTTGCACGAGCAGTTATAAAGAACACATGAACAATAACAAGGGTGGGTGGAAGTGGGGGTGGGGAGGTGGGGAAGGGTGGGGTGAAAAGGCAGAAAACTATACTTGAACAACAATAAAAAGATGTTTTAAAAAAGGAATCTAAGTGACAACTGAAGACAGGAAAATGTATGAGGGAAGAAAAACAGGGTATGACCAAAGGCAGAGTTTTGAAGGACACCCACACTGAGGACACCTGGAAAGGAGCCAGCGAAAGAATGAGGGAACAGGTTGTTGAAGTTGAAGAGAACCAGGAAATGCACATCATGTAAGCCTAAGGAGAGGTTCCCAAGAAGACATTAATCTCCCAATGTCTCCCTTTATCCATAAAGTGGGGAGATGAAGACTTGCCTCCATGACACTGTAGTGCTATGGACTTCAAACAATTAAAGTTGGCCACATTTTCCTCAATAGAAGACATAATGAAGTAAAATCTCCCTATCCTTGCTCTGAAAAACTTGGCAGTTAACACATGCTTTTATTTTTATTACAGATCAGGCATGCACTAAGTATCAGATAACCAGCATGCCTATTAATACTGCTGTCAGTACCATGAACTTTTACAATTATTGGGCACAGAGCGAGTAATTTTTTCACAGAATGTACCACTGGGAAGGCATGTAGATTTCAAGCTAAGGATTTGGGTTCAGAGGCTTCCTCTCCCTCTCTTGTCCTTCTCCTTCTGTTTCTCTTAACTTTAATTATCATGTTTTCTTTATTATCTAAATAGAGACCAAAGACTTTGCAACCACTAAGAGAGTCCTTAAGCTGATCCAGACTACAGAATTCTAAATAAACAGAATTCTGACCAAGGTTCCTGAGAAATTAGGACTTCTAGATCTGATTTTTCTGAAAGTTCTTGACAGGATATCATCCTTAATCAGCATTTCTCCTGGAAGAACATTGCTTTCTCCTCTAGGCCTTAGCCAGCAATGCAAAATACAGGTTTCCCTATGCCTAAAATAAGTCTTCACTCTTAAATGAAATTAAGCAGTGAAATTCAATGAACACCTTTAAAAATTTGTCTTTTGTATCCCAATTGATTTAATGGTCATGAAAGCTTTTCTTATAGGTACTAGGTAGATATTATTAGGATGAGATAGAATTAGACTTGGTTAAAGCGTGAAGAAAATAATGGGGACCTCAGAACTATGTACCTCTTTATAAATAAGAATATTGTCACAAGGGAAGAGAAATAATTTGTAGAAGTCTCACAGTTGAGCACTGGATGAATTGGGAGGACTGTTCTCCTCAGACTGGCCCCGATGGCCTCTGTGTGGAAATCACACATTCAGAAGTCAATCACTGAGCCTTCACTCTTGTCAGGTACTGTGTAGGCCACAAAAGTTCCCAGGGGAGAAATTATGTTCTCTGCCATCCCAGAAGTCACAGTCTACGTAGTGACAGAGATGTAAACAATCAGTTATGGTGTTATTTGATAATTTCTTTAAAGTGGGTAAAGGCTAAGTTGAGTGAGAATCCTAGAGAAGGCGATGGAATCAGGAAGGGCACAGGAGGGGAAACTGTGCTTGCCCTGAGACCTGGTGAACAAGTAGCAGCTTGCAGACAGATGGGGAAAAGGCAAAGTTGGGGCATTCCAGGAAAAGGCAGCAGCATGGCTGAGGTCCAGAGACATAAGAAGGTTTCATGTATCTGGGGATCCATGAATACTCTGCATTGTTGGAAGCAGGAGTCAAGACTGGAGAGAGAAAAAGCCAAAGCAGTCAGTAGTGAAGAAAAATGAAGAACAAGAGTGAAGGGGATGAATAATTAATAGGCAGTTAACTGTATTAATAGTATTAAAATAATACTTTTTTAAGATAGGAGAAGTCTTTCATAGGCTAAGGGAAAGGACTAATGAAGAGGGAGAGGTTGATACTGGAAGAAGGAGGAGAGGTGACTGATAGAGTTAGGTACTCAGGGCTGCTGGAGGGAACAGTACCCTGAGCGCTGGGCTCATGTCCTGCAAAGGATTCCTCTCCTCTGGGCCATGCAGGTGGAGGGGAGAGGTGAGAATGAACACAGAGAAAGACAAGTGTGCAGACTTTCTTTACTCTATGGAAGAGGAAGCTGAGGATAAGATGCAGTTAATTGGGCTTAAGGACAACGTTGGGGTTTGTATCTGGTGGAGAATGATCAGAGGCACATATGGGATGTTCAAGCTTCAATAAAGGCAAAGTGGCCTTGGATAAATTTAGACTATTAGGCACAGAGCCCCATACAAGCTGTTGTTCACAGAATGTGCCATTGGATAGGCATGCAGATTTCAGGCTAAGGGCTTTCCCTCCTCTGTACCTTCTTCCTGTGACTCTTTTAACCTTGGTTATCATGTTATCACTATCCAATCCATAGAATTGTGTGACTTTCCTCAGTAGCTCTCAGCATCCTGGATATAAGAACAGAAGTGTCTGGTTAAGTTGATCCAGAGCTGGTAGTTTGTTAACGAGTGTGATGGAAAGATACGACACTGGGAGCTGAGGATGCTGGTTAAGAGAATAATTTCAGTTGCAGGTTATGATGTGGAGTCAAAGGCAGGAAACAGATCTGGGGCCAATAATCTTGGAGAGGAGAGAAAACTCAAAGAGGGAAATCTCCAGTATGCTGAGAGGAAGGACATGCAGTGTCTACAAGGATAAATTATGGTTACGCAGTACACTAAAGTTTAAGACTTCAAATCTAGATGGAAACATAGTCTTAAAAATGCCAACAAATGGAACATGGACAATATTAATAAAATGATTATCTGTAGCTCATTTGCATCCCTTTTATTTTGTCAGATTGCCTACAAAAAAGGTCTTGCTGAACAGCAAGCACAATTCACACCTCTGGCGGATCCTCCAGATATAGAATTTGCCAAGAAGGTGACCAATCAAGTGAGCAAGGTACGTAAACAGGGCTGGAACACTGTTTCCCTTGAAAACCCTGCTTAATAAGCTCAACCAACCCTCAGAAAAAATAACGAAGGTGAAAAGACACAAGGTAAACACTGAGTGTTTTTGCAATGACCCTGAAAAATGCTACAGCAAAAGCAATATATTCACAAACATCATAACACTGTGTGAGTGAATGTTCACCCAGCTTAATGACTCAGTGATTGATAAATATAAAAGCTGCCTCTGGAAAACTGAACCTGTGTCCTAATATCCTTTGACATCTGACTTATGAAGGTGATATGAACAGAGAACCAAGTAATCACAGGATCTGACTGTTTCAATTCAGTGTGAAGACCCCATATAATTTTATGCTGTCAGTTAGATTTGGGGAAAATAAGAATGCATGAGTAGTCTCTCAGACATAGCTTAAATTCACAGCTGGGGGGAGGGCACCTCATAACTTTTAAGGTCCTGGCAAACAGCCTAGTCTGCCTATATTTAGACTGGTAAACTAGCTCTGAGGAATGCAGAGGAACAGATGTTCAATGAGGAATAGACCATGTTAAATTCTTTTTAGAAAATTAGTCCAAATCTGGCCACTTTCTCCTGGGATACTGCTGCTTTTAAATAAATACTTTTCTTAGCCCTCTGTGAAGTTGAGTCATAGTTTGGTTTTAAATTTTGGTGGAACCTTCAGATTTGTATCTTGTCAAAGTATTTTTTTTTGAAAGAACATGTCCAGTAAAGAAAAAGAAATGTTATGGATGGTGAAGTCTATCCAATGGTGTTTTTTAGTGCCTGAGATTGCAGATTACTTAGCTGTATAGCCAAGGGCTACTAGGGTAAAAGATCGAATAAATACAGTAGGAATACCTAATAGGAATACCATGAACCTATTTTGTCAGGGCTAGTAGAAATCACTTAGAACTGTCCATAAAGACATGGCCCATTGAAAGTACTGATATTATAAATAAGATTGGGGAGCAAGGACCATACATCTTTTTGGAAGAAAAAGAAAAGGCTGCTTTCAAATAGTCACTTAGAAAGAAAAATCTATTTTAAAAGATACCTTACTAAGCATATTTTAAAGGATAGCTTACTAAGGCAACATTCTCTTGCCTTACTTGAGTATGTAGTGTGGTACTTGAAGGTGGTGAGAAAAAAACAAAAATACTTTCGAACTCCTCTATAATCAATCTCTCTACAAAATTAGGCTTGCCAGCTAGTTTAGAGCTACACTTTTCAGAATAGTAGCTTTTAGCCACATGTGTCTATTGAGCACTTGAAATGTAACAGATGAACTGAGAGTCCCATATGTGTGAAATATACACTAGGTCTTGTACATGTAGTATGACAAATAGCCCATTATTTTATGTTGCTTACAAGTTGAAATGATAATGTTTCTGAATCTATTGGGTTAAGTACAATATATTATTAAAATTAACTTCCCACTTACTCCTTTTTACATTTTAAAATATGGCTACTAGATAATTTTAAATTATAGTGGTAGCTTGCATTATATGCATGTTGGACCACACCACTCCAGTTGGATATGGAAATGTCATCGGGAATTTTGAAGGCATTCTCAGGGCTGGGTTTGCCCTTGTGGAACAATACTATGAGCCAAGAAGAGGATGGCTGTGGAAGAAAGTCACCAGATTCTATCATGGTGATAGTTACTCATCCCAGCCTTGCCCAAATCTCCAAATTCTTTTTTTAAAAAAATATTTTATTTATTTATTTTTAGGAAGAGGGGAAGGGAGGGAGAAAGAGAAGGAGAAAAACATCGATGTGGGTGGGAAACATTAATCGGCTGCCTCTCGCACCCCACCCCACCCTGCAGCTGGGAACCTGGTCAGCAACCCAGGCATGTGCCCTGAATGGGAATCGAACCAGTGACTTTTCAGCTTGCCAGATGATTCCCAACCCACTGAACCACACCAGTCAGAGCAGATTTCCAAGTTCTTAATGGCAATCGTGCATCCCAAATAATGGTTATGTTGGAAAGAAATACTTGGGATTGGTCACAGCCCATTGAACAACAAACCATCCAATAAGATAGGTGTAGGGCTGCCAGGGGGACTCAGATGTGGGACTCACTTCCTTTCTCTTGATGTCCTCTCTGCTGTCAGGCTGCTTTGACCCATGCTTCAGTATCATTTTCTTTCTCTCCCCAGTAGGCAAAGTCTCCTTTACCTACTCACTTACATGCATTTAAATTCTTATCATTTCCTTGTTAAATCATGTCTCCCAAGTCCATCCCTTTTGATGGATCTTTACAGCCCTCAGTTTCTATGTTAATATAATGTGTACATATCTCTAATGACAATATTGCTGTTACATTCTGTTCACCAGCCTTCCTCACTATACCTGTTAGAATCCCTACTCTCACCTTCGTCTTTGGCCAAAGCCATCAGCTACATGCCAGCACCTCCTCCTGGTTCAGCTCACTTTGCAGCTCTAGCACAGATGGGCAGACAGGCAGAGTTGTTCACATAGGCGGGCATTTCAAGTGAGGAAAGTATGCCCACTACAACGAGCAACAAATGGGTCCTGAATGCAGCCCTGGGAAGTCCCTTTAGTTTCTCTGTGCCTACCTCTGTGCTTTCTTCCAGATTCACAACAGGAAATATAAGATTTCAGGTTGTAATTTCCAGGTAATATCAAGTGGGATCTAGAATTAAAAGAAAAACTCTGTAGTCATAACACTTCTGATAGTCATGTGGTTAAGCAAGATACTAGGATACCTAATTTATGGTCCAATAAAAGCAGCCTCAGCTGGCTTCTGGAGAGGAAGGACTATGGTTTGTGGGAGCAAGCTGACTCATCTATTAACATGTGGTTACCCTCTTGCCCACAGAAGATGTCCCAGAGCTTATAATTGACCTAATGGACTTTCCTCTATTAAATGAACAAACGCAAAACCCTAGAGCAAGTTAAATCAATGCTTACCTCCAGGTTTCCATCGATCAATCACAAACAGGACAGAGTTAGAGAGAAAGGTTAGGGTAGGGGTTGGGGGAAAGTTGGATGTTGGACCCCTGAGGTGGTTAATCCACCTCCATGTATCACAGCAACACTCAGGCCTCCTGCAGAGGGAGGCCCTTTGGCTGGTGGTGGGGCCGGGGGGGGGGGGGTCCCATGTGGACATATACCTCTGTCTCTTCTTCATTCCTCTAGTTGCAGGCCTTTATCTTTTCAACTTCTCTTCTACCCCCAAATGAAGGGGAAGGCCACAATTTCCTCAGCAATTACCAAGCTCCAGTCTCCTCCCTCCTAGCGAAAATCTTCCCAAACTTGGAAGTACTCAGGAATGGGTTGTGGGAGATGCCCCTTTATCCTGACCCACTTTGGCTCTGGGTGGGTGGAAAAGGCAAGCTTTGGTCATGAAAGGTAAGAAGGGAGGAAGGACCCTAGATAAGGTGGTTTTCCACCCTTCTTTTGTACCTTGTTTTAATATCTTTTTTTAAAAAAAATCACATATCCATCTCATACTGTGAGAATTAATCTCCTACTCAATTTTGCTTAACAAATCTACATATGTGATACTTATTTCTCTATAATAGTCCACTTTTAGACTTCATTAATAATATATTACCTTCTCAATTTTAAATTATATTAATTATATTTCAATTTGGGAATGCGTCTGACCCAGTTGCTCCCACTCCCAATCCTGGAGTTTTCTTCCTTTGAAGCAGGCAGAGGAGTGTCAGGATCTCTTCCAAAAAAGTTGTAGATTAGGAGATTGTAACCGCAGGTGTGTGTACATCAAATATCTCTGAAGTTGTAAGTATTTATGGGCATTTTACAGCTCTCTCAGAATCCTGATGAGTTCTATTCTCCAAAAAATTTAGAAACACTTCTATAGGCTGTCTTAGCAAATTAAAAAATCAGTTTTATTGACTTCAGTTCTTTAAAACTTTAAACAAGGAGGGTAGGCAAATTAATCGATGACATAAAGAAATTTTATCTTATGAAACTTTTCACTGAAGAAAACACACATGGACACACACAGTTTTCTTTTCTTCAGAATTTCGAACTCTCTGCTATGTCACAGTTTTTATACCTACATTTGCTTATCACTGTAAAGTTGACAAAGCATTCTTCAGTATATGTATGGTCTTATTTAATCTTCCCAACAGTCCTCTGTGTAAGTATTATTGTCAGCATGTATGGTTGAGAGGTCACTGAAGTGTAGAGAGACTAAGTTACACCTTTAGAAATCATGGAGTTAAGTCTTGGGCCCAGAGCTTCTGAACTCAGGTCTGGGGCTCTAAAATATATAGCTATTAAAGCCACTTGGTTATTAATTAGCACATTAGCCTTTCGAGAAGGAAAGATATAGGACATTTGAGAGAGGGGTGAACTTCCTTGAACTCAAATTCATTGGCCCTACACATCAGTTAACCTTAGTACTTGTTCTGTTAAAAATATACATACCAGAAAACCACCTTCTTTTTCCTTGAAGCATGTGATAGGATAAGGGTTAGGCACACAAACACTTTGAACACATTGGTTAAGTCTGTCAATACATTCTGTGAACCAAGGAGGGGAAATTGCCCCAACCCAGCTGTGACTCCAGCTCATGTGCCCAGGTTTGGGGTTGGCTATGCAAATTCTGTTCAAATAATGCTTATGCCAAAGTCATTCAAAACCACATACCATGGCCTCAGTTCAATTTAGTGTAGTTGAACATTTATAAGGTAACTTCTACATGCTGCCTTTTGTGTTAGATTCTGAGGATACAAAATGAAGAAGGCATATTCCTCTCTCCAAGGATTCTGCAGCCTGGGTTTTGGGTGCTATGGTATTTGAGAACAAGTTGGGGCAGCAGTTTAATTTTTTAATTACTTTCCAATTCTCAATAAAATTTCTTGAAGTCTAAACTAGGAAGTCTTAGTAATTAGCCTGCAAGCGAAATTTTGTTGTGGTATTCCTTTCTGTATAACTACAAGTTTTATTAATGCTCAGAATTAATGGCCAAGTTTACCTGGCATGGAAATTTGGGGTCAAGTGGTTTTATTGCAACAATGAATTACAAATGGGAGATGCTTCTGTCTCTCTCCTTCCTCAAACAGCAGGGAACATCTGTGAGTTCTGAGATGAAGTAAGTCCCCAAACTCAATTAGAGGAGGCAGAGTTAGTACTTCTATCCCCTTCATTTAACATTCTTGTTGGGTAAATTGACAGTGTATTGGAAGATTTGAAGACATCTATTAAGGATCCAAGAAGAGTCTGACTAGTCAAGATAATTTTGAAAGCCGCCCATTACCATTTAATTTGCTCGCTTATCTGTCAAATTCTGGATTTTGCTTGTCTTATTTTCTTTTTTTTCCTTCTAGCTAAAATATAATCAAGATTATGAAAATAAAATCAAAGGCAAATGGAGTGAGACACCTTGCTTTGAAATTGCAACTGCCAAGATGAATGCTGATAACATCAGCGCAGTAAGTGGGAAGGGATGGCCAGGCTCCCTTAGGTGGAGGGGGAACCCTTCCTTAATGGCTTCTTCCTGCACTTCCTGCACCCGAAGTGGTACTGGAACATTTATGTGCTGGCACTTCTTCTGGAGTGCAGGACTTGTGTAGAGTTCCCATTAAGAAAAAATAATCCCACAATCTTTCTTTTTTTTTAAATATTGTTTTGATCAGATACCCTTTTTCTTGCCTCAGTTTTCACAGGAATATTGTTTTAAAGTGAGTACAGGTGAAAGGGACCCATTTTAATTAATTCTTTGCTGGGAACCCAAACAGTACATTTATGAAACTGATTAGTTTCTTCCCAGATTTTCCTCACTGGAAAACATAAGTGTTTTTTTTTTCTCTTAAGTTCTCCAACCCTGGCTTTGGGAGCTCCTTTTGAGTCTGTCTTTAATTCTGATTAGAACCAAGCGGTCTCTGTCCTCCAATGTAAAAGCCTTACACAGTTTTTTCCCACAGAAGTTCTTCAGTATGCTTAATGTCTTACAGAGGAAATATCAGGAAAGCTTTGAGAATATGAAAGACCAGATCTACTTCATGCAGACGGAAACACCAGAGTACAAAACGCACAAACAAGCTGGGGTGGCAGCGAGCAAGGTATGCAAAAGTTCCCTCATTTATCTTGATGATCTCAGTGTGGGTGAACTTCTTGTAACTCTTGCTTTTGCATGAAATGAAAAAAAAAAAAGAAGGTTCTTAGTGAACAAAAAAAAGTACTTTGGTATTGTAATATGGCTACCACTTTGTTTAAAATTTTGTCATGTATGAGCATTCACAATACCCAGTTGCCATCTTCAATATTTAGTAAAGGACCTTTTGAGACCCAGAAGTAGAAATGTTATAATCTCAAAAAGAAGACAGAAGATACCTCCTCAGGAAAAGACAACTGGCAGCCTTATATGAATATAGACCTTCCCATACTCACCACTATCATTATTTTTCTTATATTCCTACTAACTATAGACAAGATACATTAATCAGGGAGGGCTCATATATGCCGTAGAGTGACTTTGGTAAATCGACAGACTCCCTGGCATTCTAGAGCAGGTTGGGTACTAACAAAAGCATAAACCTCAAAGCCAATCAGACTCAATTCTAACTCCGGCCTTGGCTCTGCTGGAGGAGCGAGAGGAGGAAAATCATGTCACGTAGAAGGCTGTGTCAGGTGCTGTTCTGAACCAGGAGGGTAGCAGGACAAGTGATGAGAGGTATTTTGGAAATAGAGCCGAACTAATTTGATGATGGCTTAGGTGTGGAATATAAGGCAAAGTTTTGGTCTAAGCAACTAGATGGATAGGGTTTTGCTTTATCCAGATAAGAAAGATGAAAACAGTGAATATTTTTTCTCTAAATTCTAAAAAAAATTATTTATTGATTTTAGAGAGAGAAAGGAAGGAGAGAGAGAGAAACACTGATTTGTTATTTTAGGTATTTATGCATTCATTGGTTAACTCTTGTATGTGCCCTGACCAGCGATCAAGCCTTCAACCTTGGTGTATCGGTTGAAGATACACCATTGGATACACATCGGATGCTCTAACCAATGCAGCTACCTGCTCAGGGTTTAATTTTTTTTTTTTGGAAGATAGATGTGAGTTCAGCTTCCAACTTGTAAGATTTGAGATTCCTTTTAGACATCCAAGTGGAAATGTCAAGTGGGCAGTTGATTATGAGTCTGAAGTTCCAGGGGAGGTATCTGGCAATGTTGTATAAATTTGGGAGTTATCAGCATATGAACGGTATTTTTTAAAGATGTTATTTTTTAGTTTATTTATTTATTTATAGACAGAGGGGAAGGGAGGGAGAAAGAGAGGTAGAGAAACATCAATATGTGGTTACTTCTTGTGTGCCCTAACTGGGGACCTGGCCTGCAACTCAGGCATATGCCCTGACTGGGAATCAAACCAATGACGTTTTGGTTCTCAGGCTGGAGCTCAATCCCCTAAGCCTCATCAGCCAGGGCAAATAGATTTAATGACATAAGAATGGAGGCTATCAGGGGAGCAAGTGGGAAAACTCTAAGGACTGAACTCTGGAGTGTTCCATGTGAAGATATCAGTGAGATGAGGTAGGAGAAAAATCTAGAGAGAATGAATTCTTGGGAAGCAGGTCAAGGGAGAAGGAGTGACCAAATGTATCAAATGTTTCTGAAATGGATTTATCACTGTATGGTCCCTGGTGAACTTAATAAGAGCTATTCAATTGAGTCTGCTTGCAGAGGGTTCATGAGTGAATGAGAAGAGAGAAATAGAAGAATGTAAGTATATTCAACTCTCTCAAAGGATTTGCTAAAAAGAAAAGAAGAAAAAGTTGCAGTAGCTGATGGATAAATGTGTGAAGAGGGGATTTTCTTTTTTAAGATAGAAGACAAAAACACCATGTTTCTATGCTAGAAAAATCCAGGGTGGAGGGAAAGTGTGATTGTGTTGGAGGAAGGAGAGTGGCTGGAGTGATGTCCCTGAGCAGGTGAAAGGGAAGGGGCTTGAGAGGAAGGGTGGCTTGGCCACAAGCCCTGACAGTTCACCTGTGCCCAGGAGTGGTGACTGTGTATTCCAAGTGCAGGTAGGGGAACAGTAGGGTTTGTGGAATTTCCTTTCTGACTGTTTCCATTTTTCAAGGAAATATGTAACTCTATGAGATAGGGGAGGTTATCTGTGTTTTCTGTCCCCTGTGAGTCCTCTGTGTAGCCTGTAGGGTGTGGTGTCTCTGGCTTTCAGTGGTGTATCTCCTGCCTTTGGATACCAAGCTGATTGCATTTTTTTCTGAGGTTTTTAAATGTTGATAGATGGTCTAGGATTGTTTGAACTTATTTTATGGTTCTATTGGTGGAACAGATGGCTGGCCCTGGGGATCATGGTCAGAACTAGGGTCTTCTCCTCTCATTGGACACGTCCCTGACAGGGGCTTTTGAGCCCTCGTGTGCAGCTTCTGCTGGAGCTGGAATTAAAGGTGGAAAGTGGGAAGGGTGGAGAGAAAAGCTGAAGGTGCCACCATTAGTCCAGCCCAGTCCCTGCCTTCCCCTCCTGTGTGGGCATTAAGTGCACACTTGCCCACACACGCAATCAGAGTTGAGATGTAAAAGAGTAGTGCAGGATGCTTCATTTCTTTTCAAATGTGTTGGCAGATAAGATTCTGGAGCAGCAGGCATCTGGGACATGTGCTGTCATTATTTGTGCCTCTTTCTCTCTCCCATTATTTACGTATCTATCTACCTCCATCTTTTGGAGCAGAGGCTATGTGTTACTCTCTCTTGTATGTGTCCCAGAGCCTGGAATATAATTGATACTCAAAAATTTCATGATTGATATTTTGGAATGAATAAGTGAATAGGAAGAAAAGATACCTTGAAAATGTATGCAGTTTCTCCACTACTGTTATGTATTTTATACTTATGCTACTGTATTTTGCTTATAAAACATCAAGCTGTCATTTTTCTAAAGAGAACATTGATTTGTGGAACTATGTCATAATTTGGTAATAGAGACTAGAACAAAAATAACTCTTAGAATTTCTTTATCACTTTATTTCACTCCTACAGGTAAAATACAAAGAAAACTATGAAAAGAATAAAGGAAAAGCAGATTATAATGTACTTCCTGCTTCAGAAAACCCTCTGCTCAAGCAGCTGAAGGTGGCAGGAAATGCCCTAAGTGACGTAAGTATATTCTCATCTAAATGTTTTTTTAACTTCAGCTGCAAGAGAGACAAGCTCATTCGCTTTCTATAATGACTAAACACAAATAGACATTGCAGGTGTTTTAAAGTTGTGATGTAGCAGTTCCCCTGGAACTATCTAACCACAGGAAGGCCTTAGCACCTCCAAGTATGATGTGTGTCCATTTGTGGGGCTGGGGGACATTGTGGGTTAGGACAATGGGCAGAGAAATCCTCATTTGCTTACAGGCTCCAGGTGCCTGTGCCTCCAGGACTACTGTCCATTCCGGGAGATGCTTTGTGATCTTGACAGAGGCAGAAGGAGATTTTGAAAGGGGAGGAGAGAAGGAGAGATGAGGCAGTGTTAGCAACCTCCCCGCTGCTGGGAGAAGGACAATGTCCTGTTGCAAAAGTTCCCTCTCCACCTCTGCAATTATCTCCTCAGATCCTGGCCACAAAAACCATCACTTGCATACAGCAGGACTCAGAAGATGGCACCCTAAGTCTTCACAGGAATTCCTACTTGTGGGGTTGTTAAGCACTTTATTAAACCATTAGAAATGAAATAGATTAGATAAGTGAGAAGTGGGCCTGGCATTAAAAGACTAGCAGCCCAAGTCCACTTTTACGATATATTTAAAGAGACTGAACATGTGATCAGTTGCATTTTTCCTTATGGTTAGGTTATATTAAGCTTTCCCAACATTTGAGGATTATATGTGGCTCTCTGGGTGGGCCAGTTATCTTCTCTGTGTCCCTCCGGTTGTCAGCACTGCAGAAATGAGCACAAGTGATCGAGGAGCCGGGTGAGCAAAGTGGCAGGTGAGAGAGTGCAGATGGATCTGTCTAAATAGCTCCACAGGGAATCCATGCACACCTCCTGCTTCCCAGATGAAGGCCGTCTATATCAAACATATAAAAGCCAAGGTTTAAATCCACTCTGCTGATAAAGACAGGACCATAAATATATTAAAAATGAATAGCAGCATTTACAACTTCAAAACCCAGGATGAAAAAGTGACAACAATCTGCCTCCTCACCTGTGCATTTACACTCTCAATAATTGTTTATTGTTGTTATCAGAGCAAAAGATAAATCCTAGCAGAGAATACAAGTTGGGAGTTTCATGATTTGAGTTCTTGTATATACTTTATGGTACAGTACTGAATTTTCTGTGGTAGAAGGAGGAAAAAACAGAGTGTGTATTTCTCAACATTTACTGAAGTTTTTCACGCAGGTTTGTTTACAAAACAGGAAAATTTGCTGTGGCTCAGAATATCCCTATGTGATGTGCAGCATCAGTGAGGGATGTGTGTGTGAGGTGGTGGATGGAGAAGGCCGATGTTCAGAAACACACAAGGACCTCTGCAGCTAAGGGCTTGGTTGGAGACAGCATATTGGCTTTTTAATTTTTTGAAGCATGTGCAAAACTTAGGCTTTACAAGAATTGCTCATAGAAAAGGCTTATCATTCGTGACAGCCTAGTATCTGATTGTCAGTTTTTAAGACAGTTGACAGGCAATATCTTTCTTCTTCTTCTTTTGTTTAGTGCTAGAAAATACAAGTGTTGCAATCAGTGTGGGAGTGACAGGAATCCACTGAACTAATTTTTTGCTTTACAGAGATTGTACAAGGAAAACTATGAAAAGACAAAGGCAAAGAGCATAAACTACTGTGAGACCCCCAAATTTCAGCTTGACACCGTTCTGCAGAAATTCAGCAGTGATGTAAGCAATCCTACGATTACTCCTGTTCAAAAGCAAACAAAAAAACCCCACCATTTCACAAATAAATAAATGAAATGTCTTGTCTTTCAGAATAAATATAAAGAGTCCTACTTAAAAAATATTTTGGGACATTATGTAGGCAGCTTTGAGGATCCACATTATACCCACTGTATGAAAGTCACAGCTCAAAACAGTGATGTAAGTTCTAATACAATTTGTTAAGCTTTCCAAGTAACACAATTTTAGGGCATGAATACAATGGTTGCATCCTTGTGTCTGATTTTTTTTTTCTCACAGAAAAACTACAAAGCAGAATACGAAGAGGACAGAGGTAAATGCTTTTTCCCCCAGACCATAACTCAGGAATATGAAACCATCAAGAAGCTGGATCAGTGTAAGGACGTAAGTTTGCAGTGCAACTGAGAGCATCACCGTGCTCCATAGCATCCAGGGGTCCAGATATGTTTAAAATTTTGACACTTTTACAAATAAATCCAAGGCAATAAATTGTAAGAAAGAAAATTTATTTTATAATAGATGTACTTTTTTTTGTCCATACATTTCAAGAGCTAATTCTAGATTATTTTCCCAAAGAGGAGTTCTTGGGCATCTGAAGATATGGGAAAGTTTCTTGTAAAAGTGCCTCTCAAAGATACTGCAGCCTAATTAGGAAAAAAAATAAGTGTTTTATTAACTACAGGTATTTTTTCTGTGGGGGAATGGGGTTATGCTCACTAGTCCTGTAGGCCTACGTGGATTTGATAGGTGATATTGCTAAACCTGGTTCTTTTTCTCCCCCACAGCACACCTACAAAGTGCACCCAGAAAAGATAAAATTCACTCAAGTAACTGACTCGCCTGTTCAGGTGCAAGCCCAGGTCAATGCTAAACAACTGAGTGATGTAAGTTCCTCTGCATTTCCAGGAAGTCCAATTACGAGGGACAGCATAGCATAACTCTGCACAGGAAGTCCAGTGACTTGTCACAGTTACAAAAAAGGCTATATAAATTGTGTATATATGCAGTCACCTAAAATATTTTCTATTTAGTTGTCTTGCATCTCCTGCATCTTTTTGGGAGGATAATACTTAAGGTAAAATGGTTCTATAAGAGAAAAACTAATTTAGCTTAAAGCACAGGAAAGAACATGAGTTCTGAAGTCAGATAAAACTGGATTCAAATTCCAGCTGTGTCTGGGCAAATCATTTAACTTCTTCTTGCTGCATAGTTCCTATTGTGGTTGTTCTGAAAATTGAGTGAAAGGAGATATGTGCATCGTCCACACCCTGCCCCAGAGCAGATATTTAACACCTGGGATTTCCCTCTCTTACATAAGTATTGGAAAATGGAGTGTTTGCAGTCAGTTTATCACATGAGTTTTAAGCATGAATTTCCAAGCTTATGTTGAACTAAATAAAATAAGAGTAACCTCAGGAGATTTATGACCTGAGAAATGCCTTAGTTAGAGTATCAACAAGCCATAATGTATGCATGGGCGTGGGAACATATCCTCGCCCGGAGGAGGAGGAAAAGTAGGTTTACTGTTGTGAGTACATGAAACAGAGTTTATTCTTGTATTATTACTTATTAATTACTATATTATTTTCTATATAAACAAACCTACTTTTGCCCCACCCTGTATTTGTTAGAAAAGATCCTCCTGTGAGAATTGACAATGAAAGGGAAGAAAGGGCTGTCACCCCCAGAATCAGCAGGGCCAGTTGTGATATATGTGAAGGGGACCGTGCATGAAAGAGCCACCTCCTTCCATTTGGGCCCCAGCATGGCACCAAATGACACAACAGCTGCCACGTGTCTGGGACACAGGTTGTCAGCTGTGCAAGGTGGCCTACCCTAGCTCTGGATTTTTCTTTTAATCTTAACAACTTTGTCCATTTTATTTAAGAAAATTTATTCTACATTTTGTTATGAAAATTTGTTCTTTAGAACAATTCTTCTTCTGAAATCATCCTCTCTCTCTCTCTCTCTCTCTCTCTGTCTTTCAGCTAAATTACAAAGCGAAACATGAAAGTGAAAAGTTTAAGTGCCACATACCTCCAGATACTCCTGCCCTTATCCAGCACAAGATCAATGCATACAACCTGAGTGATGTAAGTTCCTTCCCACCATGCTGTGTGGTATGCTGACAACTTGTGCTTTTATTTTTAATCGCTTCATTAAATAATTATTTCAATGGTAAAGATGGGAAGAACAGTTAATGTTTGTATCATGTTCCTATGCCTCTGCCAATGTAACTGAATTCACTTCATAGCATGTATGTAGCAATCATGTAAGTAGCTTCACACAACTAGACATTAATATATTTTAGTCAACCTTCAAAATTCTGTCACCCATGTATGTCTAGTTGGAAATCTGATGCTAGATCTGTTAGTCATATATTCATTTATACTATGCTATAATTAATTTTCTTTCAGGATTTGATTGTTTTAAGGTTTAGCTTTACTTTACTTATTCTTCAAGTCTGTAATGTTTCTTATTTCACATAGATGATACTTATTTCCACATGTAAGGGTACTTGCACTGGTGAAGATATGGGGCATTCAAAAGGTGTAGGGCTGGCTATCCATTGCTCTTTCATTTCCAAACTTAATTCTATAGAAAAGCCAAATTACCCTTAGATGTTTCCATTTCTTCAACAACCCTTTCCTTAAGTACAAAGATTATCCAGCATCAATGAGTACTATAATGATTCATGAAATAACTTTTGCAGTGGACTTTGAGTTCAAATTAAAGCAATGCCTTTATATTATAAAAATTTAACTGTAGAATATTTGTGCCATTGTAAAAAATATTCAGTGTTAAAAGTCAAATATTGGTATGATAACTAGAATTAAGTTAATTTGATGAACTAGCCCAATGGAGAGTACATAAGATTAATCTGGTAGAATGAGAAGCTTCAACTTGAAGAGAATTAGCTAAAATATGCATGATTTCAAGGACAATGAAAAGTCCCCTTATATTAAGACAAGGTATTGGGTTCCCTTCTAGTCTTCAAAGTGTGATAACACGCTTATCCTTTTTGTCAATTCCTTTGTTAAAAATTTCCTGCACAGAGTATTTACAAGTACGACTGGGAAAAGAGCAAAGCTAAGAAGTTTGACATTAAAGTGGATGCCATTCCCCTCCTGGCAGCCAAGGCCAACAGCAAGAATGCTAGTGACGTGAGTGTGGCCTGGGGACCTGGGCTGGGGGCCCTGTGGTGTCCCCTGATGGGTGGGATCTGGCATGTGTGATATCCTTGCAGGTGATGTACAAGAAAGACTACGAGAAAAACAAAGGGAAAATGATTGGAGCCCTCAGCATTAATGATGATCCCAAGATGCTGCACTCTTTGAAGACAGCCAAAATGCAAAGTGATGTGAGTGCTTTGGTCAATCACCCTTATTTTCTGATGTGGCCACCCACACCTACTGTTGAATGTGAGCTCAGATGTGATGTTAGCCTAAAGGAAATCTCAGATCCAGGAAGACAATCAAACATGAAAGTCGAGTGGATGATTTACTTCCTCATTTTATGATGTCTGTGATCTTTGAGACATCAGTGAATATTGTAAAGTTTCCCTTCATCTCCTTAATGCTTTCTATTGTATCAGAGGGAAATTTTCTTAGCAATATCATTTTCTTTATTGCTTTGCCTAGAAATGGGCTCAGTATTTCAGGATGTTTAAATATGTATTCATTCATTCCATGCCATGACCTGACTTAAGTAAGGTACTTAGCAAAAATATGTTCAGAAAAATAAAAGGCTAGAAATGAGAAGATCAGGCTAAAGATAAAGTAGGAATAACCAGATGAAGCATAGCTTTAAAAGTAAATTATTTTAAGAATTTTATAAAATACTGATTTCACTTTAAAGCCTTTAGATTGCTTATTAAATATAAAATAAAACTAATTATAAAATTGTTTTTCAAATTTATACCCCAAAAAGTATATACTCCCTTGTCTGTATCATTTAAGTATTCCTGTATTTAGTATGCCTTTGCATTTCTACATATGAGGATTAAAAGAGAATGTGAAGAAATATATGATTCATACAATAAACAGAAAAACCATCTTCCATGTATTATTGCTATAAAGTAAAAGATTAAGCCTTAATGATAAAAGCTAACTTCCAGAGGTTTTCAAGCACTGAACTGAAAACTTTTCTAAGATTGTATCTAAGCACCTAAGGCTCATCTTATACCTTTGACCTCATTTTACCAGCTCTTAAAAAAACTAACACATTCAAGAGGAAAGAATTATTTCATGACAAAAAATTGCTTAGACAGCAGCATTCATGTGCTCTGGTTTATCCTGGCTGAGAAATATTACAATCAGTAAAGTAAATGTATTTACGGTTATCAGCAGAGTAAATCAGCCAAGAAGACATGAGCCCCTACCATGTTCATCCTGCTTTTTTTGCTTTGTGGAAACCAGTGCTGCTGAAAATACAAAATTTGCCCTTTTGGTTCAAGTGTAGTAAAAATGACTTTTACACCATGAGATTTATTTTTCCTTTGTTTGATTTTATTTTTCCTTGGACAGAGATTGTACAAAGAAAACTATGAGAAGACAAAGGCAAAGAGCATGAATTACTGTGAGACTCCTAAATACCAACTTGACACTCTGCTGAAGAACTTCGGCGAGGTTGGAAAGGCTGTGCTTACCTCTGGGGTTTGAGGGCTTTCCTACTGTTTGATGAATAGCTGTCCATTTGAGTGCCATATATTTTCTTTTTCAGAATAAGTATAAAGATTCGTATGTGCAGAACATTCTGGGTCATTATATAGGCAGCCCTGAAGACCCACATCAAATACACTGCATGAAGGTTTCAGCTCAAAACAGTGATGTAAGTTTCAAGACAATTGCTCTTGCCTCGCGGTGACACTAGGGGCAATAACAATAATCATCTGTTGTTGTTCTTTCTCATTATAGAAAAATTACAAAGCAGAATATGAAGAAGACAGAGGAAAATGCTATTTCCCTCAGACAATCACACAAGAATATGAAGCAATCAAGAAGCTAGACCAGTGTAAAGATGTAAGTCAGCTGCTCTGAATTCTGGAAATTGGGTTTGGGACTCTTGTGCCATCTAGTGGTAATTCAGTAGGAGTTTAAATGCTAGCATCCAGTAGTTAGGTGTTAAATTCTTAATTCTGGCTTTTGGGTGGAATTGGGGAACACAGAAATTACTGCAAGGAAGCCTATTTGTTATAGAATAATTCTGGGATTTATAAATCTCTGTTTTCACCAATGCATACAGGGCCTAGGGGAAGGGGAAGACAGATTTGTGAGAGCTAGGTGTTCCTTCATGAGGGGCTATTTACATGAGGGGCTAGCTGGTGCCAAATGCTGTCCTTGGTGCTGACAAGGTGGGCTGCCTCTCACGGCAAGTTCTTGCATGGGAGGTACAGACAATAAAGGGCACGGAGGCAAGGCAGATATCAGCAATGATAAGACAGGTAACGTAGAATGATGCTACAGAATTAACACACGATGATGTGGGGAGAAAGATTGGGTGGGCGCTGTAGTTTGGATGCTCAAGGAAGGCCTAAGGCAGGAATGTGCAGCTGTGCCAAGAACAGAAGAGCAGCAGGGAGAGCCACCTAAGCAGACAACAAGCTTGGCATCTGAGGATTGAAGGAATGAGGTGGCTGAAGTGTATTGGGGAGGGAGGTAGTAGTAAAAGGTAAAATGGTAGGAGATGAACGAAGGGGAGGTTTTTGTAGGGTGGGGCTTGTAAGCCAAGATATAGTTTAGAGTGACTATGAAGTCCAGTGGAGAGTCATGTAGTGCCAAGGGAGGAGCAATCTGGTTGCTAAACTGCAGCAGGGAGTCCAGTTTAGAACCAACTTCAGCGGGTGGAGGGAGCGAAGAAACAACATATCAAACAAGTTTTCAAGAAGTAAACTAACTTTTGGCTAGAAATTTTTTATATGTTTATGTATATGTTTTATAGTGTGTATACAAACAAGAACATAAAGATACATTATGAAATTTCATTAAAGAACATCTTTTCTAGCATACCTACAAAGTTCATCCAGATAAGACCAAATTCACGGCTGTCACTGATACTCCTGTACTGTTGCAAGCCCAGCTCAACATGAAACAGCTTAGCGATGTAAGTGCCTTGACGTATGCATGTGTGGTGATCTGGAATGCTGTGATTATCTGAACCATAAGCATTTACATGCGTAATCTTCTTTTGTCCATCTGTTATCTCAACAATGTCATTAGTCAAGGTATCTTTAAAATCTTGGAATGAGGTGGCTAAGAATATGGGGGAGACAGTAGCAAGAGGTGAAATGGTAAGAGATGAAGGAGGGGATGGTCTCTGTAGAAATACGTAACTGCTGGATTGAACTGTACCCTCAGGAAAAATGGTGTTAGATAATAATTAAAATAAAATGTAACTTTCCAATAACTCATCAATTTTTAGTGGGGATTTGCTGATTCCCACTGAAGATTATACCAAATCCTCAGGATTTAGCTGTGTTAATCATTAGGATTATACAAAAAGTAATGCATACTAAAAATAATTCATACTAAAATTCCATGGTAACTTAAATAACAAAAGCATCCACTTTGCGTAGCTAACAAGTGATAAGGTAAGCCTTTCCCATTCTTAAGTTTCCTAACAAAGACTTTACGAGAAGAAAACAAGCACAGAAACAAGAAAAGTGCCAGATAATAATAAGAAAACTAAAATACGATGGAGATACAGAATTAAAATAGGATGACATGAGGAGGAGCAACTGGCTGGGCACTTTAGATCAGGTAGCCAAGGAAGACCTATGGCAGAAGGGCCCAGCCCTGCCACTGTCTGCAGAAGAGCAGCAGTGTTTCTCAGACATTCACAGTCATGTGGCTTACCCATGGACCCTATTAAATGCAGATTGTGATTCAGTAGGTCTGGAGGGACCATGTTTGGACTCTCTGATAAGCCCCCAGGCGATGCTGATCCTGCTGATTAGTAGACCCCACCGAGTAACGAGGTGCTGAGACAGCTAAATCATGAGGAGTAGCACATCCTTCTCAAGACAGTAAATCAAAACATAGAGTTTGCTCTACTTCAAAACCTGTTTTAATAACGAATTAGCTCATGTGCAAATTGGTAAAGAAGGGAATAGTGTCAATATAACCCAGAAGTCATATTGGTTCATAAGCAATGCTTCCTAGCATGTTAATATTCTGTGCCCCAGAAAGAACTGTTAATCATTAACACCACGGACTCCACTGAACTTGGCAAGATGCAGGGGAATACAGTGCTGTACGCAGTACCTGGTGCCCACGCTCTTCTTGTTGGCCTCGTTGGGCCACAGGCACTGTTCTGAAGATGCTTATTGCACCATCCTTCTCAGTCTCGTCCATTTGCTGTTAGCTTCACAATTCAACAGCCCATTTGCTCTTTATGCTGCCTTTCTCCCAATTAATGTTACTTTTTTAAAATGTTTAAAGTCCTCTATTTGTATTTTAATAAGAATTTACATATCTTTTTAACAGTGCTAGCATGTTATTTAGAATTATTATTATTTTTGTCAGTGCTCTTGAGGACTTTCATAGGTTTGGGGTGTTTGTGCCTTCAGCACAGCCTAGAAGTTTAGCTCATACACATTGCATCTACAAAATGATGCCCAAAGTCTGGTTACACCACAAGCCCCAAAAGAGGGGCTGAGCCTGTGGGCTCTGTGTGGCACTTCAACTGGATAGACTCTTTCTCTGGGGCATTTTTAAAAAAATGGTAGCGATGACTTAGCTATACAGATTCTCCTATGTAAATTTGAGGAAGTTCCTATCTTAAACTGTTTGGCTACCCTCTACTGTGTTTCAGCTGAATTACAAAGCAAAATATGAAGGTGAGAAGTTCAAGTGCAATGTACCAGCAGATGCTCCACAGTTTATCCAGCACAGAATCAATGCCTATAACCTAAGCGATGTGAGTACCCAAGGCACAGAGGCCTGTGTTCACATGTGCATGAAAGAGGGAATGTCACAGGGGTTCAAGAAGACCAGGTTAGGGGTTATGCAAATAAACAACCAGTAAGATTGTTACCTGAGTATTCATAGAGCTTTCAAGGCCTAAATGCTCCTAAAGATCTTACTCAGCTATTGGATTTCATTTTCCCATCTCTCATACCATCAGAAACGTTCTCTCAGTTGCTCTTGCTCATTGCTAGGGTTTTACAAGAACTCTCCTGTGTAAAGGGCACATCTCACCTTCTCCAGGTGGTTTTCTTTTTGTTATTATCCTGTAAACATCAGGATAGTAGAGTCTTTAGAAATTTCACAGAATGTTTTAAAAAGTATATTATACATGCTCGGGGATGTATGGACAATGCTGAATTATAGATAAATAAGTAGTATGCTACCATTTGGTAAATATAGTACTTATAGGTGAAATAAGTCCACACGTACAAATTTTCAATGTTTTTAAAAAACGTTTACTGTGTGAATCTGTGTTAGATGTTTTTACAATTCCTTTGTTAAAAATTCCCTGCACAGAGTATTTATAAGTATGACTGGGAGAAGAGCAAAGCTAAGAAGTTTGACATTAAAGTGGATGCCATTCCCCTCCTGGCAGCCAAGGCCAACAGCAAGAATGCTAGTGATGTGAGTGTTGCCTGGGGACCTGGGCTGGGGGCTCTGTGGTGTCCCCTGATGGGTGGGATCTGGCATGTGTGATGTCTTTACAGGTGATGTACAAGAAAGACTACGAGAAAAATAAAGGGAAAATGATTGGAGCCCTCAGCGTTAACGATGATCCCAAGATACTGCACTCTTTGAAGACAGCCAAAATGCAGAGCGATGTGAGTGCTTTGGTCATTCTGTCTTGTCTTTAAGATGGCGCCCCTCTTAACATGCTCAAGGGCAGTGGCATATGAAAGGGTTCTGTATCTATGGGGTATGTCAGGTTCAAAACAACAAGCTTCTGGAGGGAACTTGAGCAGTGGAAGGCTCCCCTAGATTCTTAGATCTCTCATGATTGAGGAAAAAGGTTAGTGACTAGTATTTGATGTTTATTTCACTTTGAAAAAAATGTGTTAATATTTAATAGGGTATCAGTTGTAATTCTTAAAACCTTTTAGAAAACATTGGTAGATATTTGAATATTTTCTCCTAATTGAAAAATGTCCTTTAAAGTGATGGTTTTAAACTGTTTTTATTTTGGAAGAAAATCTTGATTCACAGGTAAAAATCTTAGTGTAGCTATCAATTGCTCCTCATTGACTTGGTAATTACTACTGGCTTAGGTCCCAGAAAAAATACTCAGTTAATCATAGGCCCTTTTGAGAATCTGATAAAATATTTGGATCATCTATCCAGAAAAGCAAACTTTTTTCATACCTTTTGCCTAAATTTCAGAGAATTTATGGATTTTCTAAGGCTTGTCTATGGCCATCTATTATCTTTTGGTTAACTTCTTACTATAGAGAAGCAAACATCTACTATTGCAAGCTGCAGTATCCGATGTGTTCAAAAAATGTTGAGTGAATCACTTAAGAGTGTTAAGAATGTTTAACATAGATTGCAAATATTATTTATTCATAATTAAATAGGATGTTTGTATTACTTGCTTTCATTTTACCCATGTGTTCATGTGATCTATATAATACTATATAAATTTATATAAATTATATATAAATCTATATAACTTACCGCCACCACCCCCCAAAAAACCCCTGGAATTATGTTCTGCAGAGCAGGCCCCTTGCAGTACAGGCTTTGTCCACTAGGTGAGTGTTCTGGGAACCCATCTGAATCAGTGTACTAGGGGTGTTGCTGTAACAGGCTGTGTTGGGTTTCAGTGAAATTTTTTTTGAAGTCTCTTGCAGTGTGTTTGCCCATCTCATGATGGGTGATTTATGAGTGCACCTGCCCACGCCACACTGAGTGGTCAGCAGTTATTGACCCAAAGTGGCATGACTCCCATGTCCCACCCTCCCTATCTACCTGATCTCACCCCCAGAGACTCTTTTGTTTCTCTGATTGAAAAAAAATGCTCAAAGAGAAGTGTTTTGAAAATGTGAAAGACATGAAACAAAAAACAGCAGAAGCACTAAAAGGCATCAAAATTGACAAGTTTAAAAAAATAGTGGAAAAAATGTCTCCATTTGGGGAGTACTTTGGAGGTGACTGAAATTTAAACATGTAAGAATAAATACACAATTTTTAATAAATAAATTCTGAGATTTTGGGGGTCCCCCATATACTTATAAAGAACTTTAAAACATCCCATTCAGTTACTTTATCTAATAACTTAATGCTGGATTATGTCATATATAGTGCTTATGTGCACAAACTTATCTTGTTTTCTAGTTCCGTATCCCTTCTTAACTCAAAAAAGTTATAGTTCTCTCTTGAGAGCACACATATTTTATCTTTGTTTTTCATCCTATCATAAAACCCATTAGAACACTAGGCACATAATAAGTGCTCAATAAATACTTTTTAATTGATTGATGTTGACAACCAAACATGGAGATAGTCAGTAATGAGTCGTTCTCACATGATATCCAAGCTCAACGCTAAGCTACAGGTCTAGAACATGCTTCGCTTTTTAAAAAGAACCTTTTAAAGCCATTTGGACGTTTGACAACATTTTATATGTGCACATATGTGTGGATTGTATGAAAATGAACAAGAGAGTCAAAACAGTTTAGTCAAAAACATTTCCACACACCAACTGCTGTGCAACATTGCTTATCAGTTTCTTTCTTTAGAAAGTTTTTTTTAAAAGATTTTATTTATTTTTTAGAGAGAGAGGAAGGGAGGGAGAGAGGGAGAGGGAGAGAAACATTGATCAGTTGCCTCTCACATGTCCCCAAACAGGGACCTGGCCAAAAACCCAGAGATGTGCCCTGACCGGAAATCAAATCAGTGACCTTTCCGTTCGCAGGCCGGCACTCAACCCACTGAACCACACCAGCCAGGGCTATCAGTTTATTTCTAATAAAGACAAACTGTCTTTATTTTGTTAATGTTTTTTCGTATCATTAGAAGGTTTTCCTATTTATTTTCATAAACTAGGATCTAGACTTTACAACTAAGTGATAAATTTATTCAGTGAAAGTTATTACCCACAAAATGTTAGAAGGAAGATTTATTTCCCCAAGAAAGCTGAAAGACGGGATCATTTGCAAAAAAAAAAAAAATTCTACAGAAGATTTATAATCTTCTCAGATTTATAGTCTGCCCAGTATCTTGGGTTACTTACTGTCTTTAATGCTTACATGACTATGAGGACCTATAATGGGTTTAGAATTCTCCTAAAGGCACTGGTTCAGAATTTTTCTCTCTGTTAAGGTCACTGGTGAGTAGACCTGATGAAGCTTGGACTTTCATCTAATTAGCAACCTGTCTAACCATTCCAGAGCACCAGCCAATGAAAAGTGCCTTCTGAGGCTTAGTCAGGATGTTTGGATTACGAGAACACTGTCCATGGGGGCAAAGGTTACTTTAATCGCTCAGCTTCCCACACTTTTCTCCTTTGAGGTGTTATAACTGCTGCAATCTGAAGCTTTTTAAATATTGTTACCGAAATTACACTTGGTATGAAACAACCTTTGGGATTCTCAGTAGGGCTTATCCACTTTCAAAAGTAGAACAGTCAGGTTGAAAAAATCAGAAACTACTCATTTAAAGATGACTTTAGAAATCTAAGAAGTCAAATGTACAGTTCTATGTATCAAGTAGCCATTTCACAAGATCAGAAGTATGAAATGATTGTCATATGATTTTGGCCAATCAAAAAACAGAAACTCCCTTATTGGGAAACTCTTCAAAGGACAGCTTACTTCAGTAAATCATAATGCTTGTTAGTGGTCTTTGAAGACCCTTGTTTTACTGTAAAGTAATACCTGGCTGAAGCAGACGCTGTGGCCCAGGCCTGGTGTCTGTCAGCTGTGCTTTGATCCAAAAAGAGATTTGAGAAAATCTGTCCATGTGTGATTTTGGGGGGCATTTCAACGATGTGTAACGTATGAACAAAATTTAGGAAAAAATAACAACTCACATGTTTCAATCTGTTTTTTCTAACTTGTATTTGTTGTTTATGGAGAGCTCTCTGTGCTTTTCTGGAAATCTGTTAAGGTAATAAATGGGAATTTTTTTATTCACAGCGTGAATATCGCAAAAACTATGAAAAGTCGAAAACTAACTATACGGCACCTCTTGATATGCTCCCAGTCGCCCAAGCGAAGAAATCCCAGGCAATTGTCAGCGATGTGGACTACAAGCACCTCATACACAGTTACCACTACCCCCCCGACAGCGTCCCCCTGGACCTCGCCAAGAAGTCATATGCACTGCAGAGCGATGTGAGTGATCAGATTCTATCCCCTTTTAAGGTGGAAGCTGAAAAAAAATGGCTAAGTTGAATGAGTTTTTTGGCAATTCTCAGAGGTGTCTGTGTGATCTTTTGTGCGTGGGAAATATGCAATGGGGACGTCACCCTGTGGTCCTAGGAGACCACACCCTCAGCAGTTAGACAGACCTGGGCTAGCACACACCCCAACACTGGTGCCCTCTGGAAAAGCTACCAACCTGGCTGAGTGGAGAGTCCTCCTTGTAAAATTGGAATAAAACTAAATCATTGTTTAGAGGATTTAAAGATGTGAAGAAATACTGAACAGGGTATCAGGTTCATCAGTGTTATAGTATGTATTGGAACTTCCTACCTTTTTGAGGTTGGATGTTGTTCTCATAAAACATTCATTGTTACTATCATCACCACTGTAATAATAATCACATACACCAATATCAATAATTTTTTACAAAGATAGCCATTGTGTCTAAAAATAAAATCTATGATTTACAGCATCAATTTCTATAGTAGTGGGGTTTTTTCTGTAGATCAAAATGTGTTTAGGCAAGTTAATTTTAGCTACAGAATCAAATGTTCTATCTTAACAATTCTATTTTCTAAAAATGTGGTAAAATACACTTAACATAAAATTTGCCATCTTTACCATTTTAAGTCTACACTTGGGTAGCAGTTACTTACATTCACACTGTTGTGCAACCAACCTCCAGACCTTTGTCATCTTGCAAAACTGAAACTCTCTACCCATTAAACAATGGCTCGCCTTTTCCTCCTCCCCTCAGGCCCTCACAGTCACCCTTTTACTTTCTCTTTCTGAGCTGGCCTGCTGTAAAGGCCTCATGTAAATGCAATAATCAAGTATTTGTCACTTTTTGTGACTGGCTTATTATCAGTGTCGTGGTGTGTGTCAGGCTCTCCTACCTGTTTGAGGTTGGACGTTGTTCCATTTTGTGTGACATCGTATTTTGTTCAGCCATTTTTCCACCAGTGGACATTTGGGTTGCTTCTGTCTTTAGACTATTGTGAATAATGCTCACATAATGAGATCCCAACAGTTCCATCACTAAGAATTCTGTTTTATATATTATCATATTATTTATTTGCTTACTCTTTGCTATATTTCTGCCTCCCAAATACATTGTAAGCATTTCAAAAGCAGGAACCAAATGGTTTCTTGATTTTTCATTCCAATTAAAAGCCCACAATAAGGAACAATTTGAATTTTGTTTCTAGAGTGTTTTAGGTGCCATCTAAGGCCAGGTAAAAAGGGTGGCTCATTATTTGAATAAAATAAATCAAGACCAATTCCAGAAGATAACTGCTCTCTGTAAGCAAACTAATGAGTACAACTATGTTAAAGTGCCCTGTTAGCCAATGTAGAAAATCTCTTAAGCTGACCATTACACGTGCAGGTCACTGTGTGCAAACACTTAGTACAAATAATACTATCAAGTCTTATCCAATTAGAAAATGAGCAAAACTGTCAACTTTTACTTGGCCTTCAGTCTTCATTTGACCTTTGAAATATAATAGTTAGAGCTCTAGTGAACAAACATCTCACATTTGATTATCTAAATATAACAATTTCATTTATTCTTTGAAATATAGCTTTGAATTTAGCATTTCCCAGATTGAACTTCCATTCATTAGGAAATAAGGATGAAATGAAACATATGCCAAGTGAAAAAACAGTGAAAACCTGAGGGCTGTTAAAATCTCTCACCAAGGATATGTTTAAAATGCTGTTAATACATGGAGTAAGGGAGCTGGTCAGAAATCTTAACATCCTTTACAATGATTAGCAAAAGAAATTCAACCTTTCTCTTGGTATTTTAGGTTGAATACAAAGCCGACTACAACAGCTGGATGAAAGGCTGTGGCTGGGTGCCCTTTGGGTCCCTGGAAATGGAAAAGGCAAAGCGAGCTTCAGACATCCTTAATGAGGTAAAGCCAGCGCCCTCGTCACAGAGGGAGGTTTGGGCACGTGCCCCATGAAAAAGCCCCAAAACCATGGCAAGTGCCCCCCTTACTGCTTCATTCTCTAATAGATGTTGCTGAGGGGAAAGACTAAGCACATGCATGAATTATTCTGATAGATAAGCATACTGCTTTACATCACCAAGAGTATGTATGTGAACCATTCATGATAAAAATATTTTTAATAACTTTATCAAGGCATACTTTGCCTAACACAAAGCACCATGTTAGGTGTATATCTTGATGAGTTTTAATAGGTTTATATAGTTGTATATTCATCATTACAATTGAATTTTTAAATTCTGCTAGTACTCCAAAAAGATTCCCTGAAAAATTCCTGCTCCCATCTGCAGTGCCAGGCAATCCCTCATCTGCTTTCTGTTTCTATAGTTTTGCTTTTCTAGAAATTTCCTTTATATCAGTCTTCTTCCATTAAGCATAATATTTTAAAAGTTTATTCATATTCTCACATGTGTCTGAAATTTATTTCTTTTTCAAGTAGCATTCCTTTGTGTGGCTATGTTGCGTTTTGGTTGTCCAGTTAGTGGGCATGTGGATTGTTCCAATTTTTGGCAATTATGAATAATGCATATAATAAATATTATAGAACTTGTGTGAAGTATTATACCCTATGTCATATTCTTGATAGCTTTGGAATAGTTTATGTTATTATTCGGGCTAAGAAAAAACAATGATGATCTTGCAGTTGTAAAGCAGCCAGGCTATCTGTCCCTTCTCTGCACACAGTGAAACATCCCACTGCTGTCAGGTAAACCATCATCAAGGAGGTTAGACTACGTAAAAGAGGGACAAAGATACTCAGCGAGAGCTGTCTTCCACACTCAAGAGTTTGTTGTTCTTGTTGTTTTTTGCTTTGGTTCATCTTTGGTGAAAACCATTTTATCTACTCAGAGATTTTTCAGAAAAAGTGCTTTTGAGTTGGTAGTTGTCAGAAGTCTGAAGTTGAAAGAGTAATGCAACTATGCAGAAGTGAGATATTTAATACGCACAAAGTAAGAGGACTGGGGAATCAATGGAGAGGAATATTGGAGTAAGTGTAGCTAGAAGTTGTCAGCTCCCAGCTGGATCACATTCCAGGATTCTCTTTACTCTGCCTTCTAGCACTTTAGTGACAATCTATATACTGACCATATGAAGGCTTGCAAAGCAAAAATTCTCTCTATTTTTTTAAATAATCCATAGCTGTTGTCCTAATTCCTCAGTGCCTCCAACCTCAATGAGAGAGCTTCTTTTCTGTAGTTGCTGATGGTGTGACAAGGAAAATGACATCTTTGAAAACTTGGTAGTGTCATGCAAAGACACGCCAGGTTGTTTTTCTGCATGGTTTTCTGTTAATCCTCTAGAAAAATTTGGGATGTTTCTGGATTCCGTTTAGCTGAGAGTATTTTTTTTTATGTCATAAGCAAGAAATTGAGAGAGTGAAGTCTGATTTCTGAAAGTTATATTGGCTGTACTGCCCCATTAAATCCAAGATTAAGGCAATTTGTAAATAATGGTTTTTGTGTTTTATTTATTTCCCCCCCCACCCAACTAAATATCCAATGTTTCAACATTTTAAAATCAGGGAAAGTCCTGTCTCCCCAAAATAAATTTCAAGGATTTTAATACATTAGCCTTCAGTGCAAGTAATACTATTGTTTTTCTTTTTTTAATTTATCAAACAGAAAAAATATCGCCAACATCCAGATACTCTCAAGTTCACCTCAATTGAAGATGCTCCAATTATAGTACAGTCTAAAATTAACCAGGCCCAGGGAAGTGATGTAAGTGTTAATCTTATCTGTGTCTTAATGAATGTTAATGAATATAAGTACATTTGTATTCCAAATGTACTAATCACCTGTAGTTATTATGGAACTTAAAGAGCTTCAGGTACACCAGCAACTGTGCAATTCCCTCTGCTTTTTGTTAATAAAACACACCTAATTCATATCTTTAGAGTGTTATATACAGTGTACTGACTGTTCTTTTAGTATTTTGACCTTGCTTTCCAAAAATAAGGTAAGAGGGGCTTCTCTTGATAACAAGGAACACTTACAAGCCTATTTCTAGGAAAGATCAGGAAAATATTGAAGGCACTACATCATATGGAGGAGTTATATTTTAAGTCAGAGCTAAGACAAAAATCATATGTAATAAAACCTACCCCTCAATTCCTTCAGGAGCCCACCAAGTGGAATATAGGCGGTGGGTGTATCCCACCGTTACTGTTTTTCCTGTGCTCAGGAATGTGTTGGCAGGTTAACATTTTCATCGGGTCGCCTCACTGGGCTACTTTCCAGCAGCTGCTCCTACCTAGGTCCAGAGGTTCATAGTGCATACATACCAAGGGGCTTTTGCCCAGGCTGAACCAGCACAAAGATAAGACCCTGTGTAATTGCATATGACACCTTGAATGCCTACGAGATATTTGCAGGTGAATATTGGGACCGTGCAATGAGTCTTTCACACAAAGCATTTCTGTGCAGTATGATCCTCTCTGAGATTCTTTTCCTATGTCATTCAGTCCCTTTTCCTACTTTATTAGTTTGTTTATGCATTTTTTTCTCTTTCAGGTTGCCTATAAAGCCAAAGGACAGGAAATTCTTCACAAATACAGCCTGCCAGCAGACCTACCCCAGTTCCTTCAGGCTAAAGTTAATGCCTACAACATCAGTGAGGTGTGTGCACTGGCTCAGCTGCTGATTGTGTGATAAACTTATCTAAATGTGCACTGCATTATATCAAAGTGATTTTTTCTTTCAGAATATATACAAAGCAGACTTGAAAGATTTGAGCAGGAAGGGGTATGACCTGAGGACAGATGCTATTCCCATCAAAGCTGCCAAAGCTGCCAGGCAGGCTGCGAGTGATGTAAGTCCAACTGGTGGTCACCAGTGTATGACTAGAAAATATAGGGTGGACTTGCTATCTAAAAGTGACCATATCTGCTATCTCTGACTGCAGGCCAGTCTGCTTGAAAACTGTTTAGAAAAGAAAGTTCCCTAAACAGATCTGAATTTTCTTGGGGGTAAGGATTTGTATAACCTTTATTAATCAGTTCTGATTGAGCACCTTAATTAAAAATTCTCCTCTATACCTCTATACAAATGCACTTTATTCTTCTTGTGGAAAAAAATAACTTACATATATTTAAGTCATAATAACCTCCTGATGGTAAAATTTTATCTCAGGGCTTACTTATGAATTCCCTATTGCTCAAATAAGTGATTCTCTTTATTTCATTGCTTCTATGGATGG
Organism: Phyllostomus discolor; assembly: GCF_004126475.2. Classification (NCBI taxonomy): domain Eukaryota; kingdom Metazoa; phylum Chordata; class Mammalia; order Chiroptera; family Phyllostomidae; genus Phyllostomus; species Phyllostomus discolor. The sequence continues at coordinate 68,591,543 of NC_040906.2, forward strand.
TGACTTGGCTTCAAGTTTTAAAGCCTCTAATAGTCAGTCATTAGGTTCCAGTAAAGTTAGGAATGTTGTTTCTTTTGCTATCTTACTTTGACTCGGCTGTGGACTGGAGTCACTTTGTTCTTTGAGATTTAAGTAAAATTGACTCGAGCCCCACCTGTTATCCTGTAGGAAGAGGGGCACTCTCCCAGTGATTGCTGCAGGTGTCCCAAACGTTTTGTGATCACCCCTGTCTCTGGGTTTGCTCACGATGGCTTTGCTCTGGTTCACTTGCCTGGGCTCACCTTCCCTGGATTCACTTCTCTTTCTGCTCTGCATGAGCTAGAACATAGCCGTTTGCTTTTGATTTCTCCCAAGTACCAAGCACTACTTTATTGACTCGTTGTTGGAAATGAAATTGGCATTGCACCAGTGTAAATACAGACGGTTGAATAATAAATGCCTATGTCCTAATGTCCCTTTCATCCAGAATTCCTCACGGATTCCCTCTCAGTGTGGGTGGTTTCCTCCAGCTCCCCAACCTCCCCCCACCCCAACTTACACACGAGCCTTTCCTCACATCCCTGCTTCTCAGTTTCCCAGGTTCTTCCCAGGTCTCCCCAAGGAAGCCCAGTTCTCCTCACTTTATTATTCAGAGCCAATTAGTGTTTTCACATTGCTGGCTCTGGGTTCTCTTTGAATATGCAGATGCATTAAAATTCTATTACTACCACTACAATTCTACTAATCAAGTAGCCAGCTGTTTGGTATCTTTTTTTAGCAGCACAATATAGTTGGTAGAGAATGTGAAATGCTTATCTTTTCTTTTGTCTCAAGTGTCTAAGTGGGAAGGAACTTATTTTACTTCATCATTGGTATGAATTATAGTAACGCCCCCACCTCAACTTCTCTCAGGTGGCAAAATCAACTATAGACAATCCAATGTGCTCAACGTAACATTTTAATTTTACCTGGCTATGTACAAGCGAATATTTAATTGGTTATTGAAGTAACTTCTAGAAAGCCAAATCGCTTCAAACCATGGTCTCATTGTTTAGTAAAATCTTTACTACTACATGTTAAAATATGTCCATATTTACTTCTAATAGGTTCAGTACAAAAAGGCTTATGAAAAAGCCAAAGGGAAAATGGTTGGCTTCCAAAGTCTCCAAGATGACCCGAAACTGGTTCATTACATGAATGTAGCCAAGATACAGTCAGACCGGGAGTATAAAAAAGACTATGAGAAGACAAAGACGAAGTACAACACACCTCATGACATGTTCAACGTTGTGGCAGCTAAGAAAGCTCAGGATATAGTCAGCAATACCAACTATAAGCATCCGCTTCATCATTACACCTACCTGCCTGATGCCATGGACCTGGAGTTGTCCAAAAACATGATGCACATACAGAGCGATGTAAGCAACATTTACTGCATGAGCCAGTCCCTCTTCAAGGCCAGAGCCTGTGTGAGAGAGCCCCTTGCCCGGGGCACTCACTCCTCTTTTTCCCCTTTGCTGTAGAATGCCTACAAGGAAGAATACAACAACTGGATGAAAGGCATCGGCTGGATACCTATTGGGAGTCTGGAAGTAGAAAAAGTCAAAAAGGCAGGTGATGCCCTGAGTGAAAAGAAGTACCGGCAACATCCAGACACCCTCAAGTTTACTAGCATTGTGGACTCCCCAGTTATGGTCCAGGCAAAACAGAACACACAGCAAGCCAGTGACGTGAGTACAACAAACGCGAAGGTGCCAAGGACGGAGGGAGGTGTTAACTGAGTATCAGCTCACTTTTTTATTCTTCGGAGCCAATGTCTTTTCGTTTAGAAATTATTTAATTGAAAATTAATTATTACAATTATTTTTAGTTTGGGCACTGATATTTTCTTTTTCTTCTGTTTTGGTTTTTACCTTCCTTTCTGAAAACTATTCCTCCTTAATTACCCTGAAATACTGTATTATTGGATAAATTTGAAATGGTGTAAAAACTTCTACTCTAGTATTATACACACACACACACACACACACACACACACTAAATTTAAGCTTAAAATCCCAGGCATTTTATTGTGGCAAATTTATCATATCCAATGCTATCTAAAGTTCCTCATATTTAGTTTTCATATATAACACAGGAAAATAATACATGAGTATATGCTTTTGCTCCTCAATTCATCATATACAATTATAGAGACTCTTTTTAGAGACATTTTTTATGTCTTGGTGGAGATTGGTACATTGTTTGCCTGCCTGCCTGCCTGCCCATGAGCCATGTATATGGTCTGGCTGAAGTCAGAGTCAAAGGAACATCTGGTGCATAGCAGAGTTAAAGGGACATCAAAAGCATTCATTATTAATTTACTGAAAGAATGGTTTTTAACACCTGCCATGTGCCAGACACTGTATTATGTGCTGATGGTGTAGAGATTAAATAGATGAGGATTAGCGGGATAGGAGCTGTAATGAGGACATAGGACAGGGGTGTAAGACAAAGGCATGGACACAAACAGCACTGCCATACAGAGCGGTCCGTGCTGCAGGGGAAACCTGTGCTGAGTAAGTATAAGGGAAGCGGGTAACTGCCTCCCAGGGCTTCCCTGACAAATAAGGGAAGAAAAGCACGTTCCTGGCAAAAGGAAAAGCATGACAGTCAAGAAGTAATGAATGGGAAGTACAGCAAAGGGTTCAAGACCGTAACCCAATCATTGAGGGGTTTGTATGCTAATTTATAGTCTGGACATTGTGGGGTAGGTAACAGGATAATTTTAATCCACGGAGTTGCATTATCTGGCCTTCGCCTTAAAAGAGAACTCTGGCAAACAGTATAAAGGCTACGTTGGGGATGGGAGAGATTGGAGGCAAGGAGATGAATTACAAAGTGGTTACAGACATAACAGAGGGCTTATTTAGACTTTAAGTCAGTAGCAATGGGAAAGGTGAGGTTGAGAAGGTGGAGTTAATGACATTCTGTGAATGCTTAGAAAATGATTCCTAAAGGTAGTGAGGACTCTAAAGGCTAGCTCTTGGATCCTTAGAAGAAATTATTCAGTATTTGAGGATTCACTTAAATATCAGCCATTTCAGACTTTACTTGTGATACACGCACACCAGTTTACATACGACATTCCTCAGAGACACCCCTGGGACATACCAAGAGACTGAAAATCTACTTGTGATTCCAGTTCTGTTTTAGTTTTAGAAATTAAGCGATTTCTTTCTTTTTTATTACCAAGGGGAGGATACAATATCATTTCTATATTAATACTCTTTTGATATCTTTCAGATATCTTTAAAATGACAAGCCAGGGTAAATACAAAATAGTAAACCTTTTGAGTGTACTGGATTTATGTATAAGCACCTTTATTTTGTGAGAAAATTACCTTCTTTTCCTGATATGATTATAACTGGAGAGTTTTTAGCAGAAGTGAAAGGATCCATTCTAACCATCATTTTCTCTCTAAAAATAAAAAACCCAAACCAAGGAAACCGCAGGCTTTAAGAACTACTGACTTGATTAGCAGAGAATGAACTCTTCTGGCTTTGATGAATTATGTGATTCATGTTACAGTTTCACATTTGAACTTATTTTTCATTCATCTCTGGCATTAAATGATTCTATTCTCTGAAGGATTTTCTCTCTATTGTAATACACAGTCTTCCTAAAGATAACAAGATGCTTGAGTTTCTTAAAAACAGGAACATGCCTTTGATACTTTTTAACAATAGAAATAGTGAGGGATTGTGTTAGTAATGACTATAAGCATGAAATTAATGAATTTCCTTTTTGTACTATTGTAATGCATTTTATTTTACGGCTGTGTGTTGCAGATCTTATACAAGGCTAAAGGAGAAGATGTGAAACATAAATACACTATGAGTCCCGACCTTCCCCAGTTTCTTCAGGCCAAGTGCAATGCTTACAATATAAGTGACGTAAGTAGGGTCTTTGATGGGGTGTGAAATCCAGAACTGATAATAACTAACAGAATTGCAAGGTATGATGGGGCCTTGACAGCTGTGTAGGTCCATTTCCCACATGGCCCCTTTGGCAGCTCATCCTGGGACGATGGCTCTGTGCCTCTTGAGTCAGCCTTTTCAAGTGTAGGACAACTTTAAAGGATTCTTCTTCATCTTTAAAAAACATTTTTATTGAATTTATTAGAGTGATATTGATTAATAAAATTATATAGGTTTCTGGTGTACAATTCTATAATACATCATCTGTACACTGTATTGTGTGTTCACCACCCCAATTGGAGTCTCCTTCCATCACCATTTATCCCTTTTACCCTCTTCTACCTCCTCCCACCCCGCTTTTCCCCCAGTAATCACCATAAATTATTCTCTATGTAGAGCTTAACATCTAGTTCTCTAAACTTCTATTTAGTTTTCCTAATTTTGCATGTGAAGAGGTTATTATCCTCCAGAAAAATAAGAATAAAGAAAATCTTTTTTCTTTTATTAAAAATAATCCTAAAACTTCTAAAGCTAAGTCTTCCCTTGAACTTCTTTCCATAAGAGACTTCTCCAGTTGCTCCTCACACACCATGGTTTCCGGCATTTGTATCATCCTCCCCTCAGTCCACTCCAGGTTCTCAGTGTCCCTCCCCACTAGGTGCCCACATGAGATTTGGGTGAGTAATTAGTGCAGAGTCCAGTAATTTCATACTATATTAAGTGTGACATTTTGCTATAGAAGGTTCTTTTAGCTTCTATCTGGAGTGGAATAAAATAATCCCAGCCACTGAAGAGTCACACTAGCTGATTACACCCAGCATGCTGACAGCCTTTTCGTTTCTCTGCCCCAGGTCTGCTATAAGCGGGACTGGCACGACTTAATAGCCAAGGGCAACAACGTGCTGGGTGACGCCATCCCTATCACTGCAGCCAAAGCATCAAGGAACATTGCCAGTGATGTGAGTAAATGTTTTGCCTGAAACCTGGGTGACTGCTTTTTTAAAAAGTACACAAATATATGTTTGTTTAAATGATATCCATTGAAAACAGTGTGTTGAATTAATGACATTCAAGTTCTCCACAAATTATTGTTTTGAGAAACTGTCATTTTCTCCATGTTTAGTGATTCTTTTCGGCTTACCCCACTTGGTGGGGGAATGTCACAAACCTGATAGCAGCTCTTTCCCTGCTTCACAGCCCAAATCCCCTCCTCCGACACTCCCCCTGACAGCCCACACTTTCAGTGAGAATGCCCCGGCTAACACGTGACATTCAGATGTCTGCCTGCATTACAATTTTATTGAGAAGATTGAAAAGGTGTTACATAAGATGTACAGATTTTATAAAACAAATGGGGAAATGGCCCACTTTTCCTGAATGTAATTTTCATTTATGTAAATTGATGCTCATTTTCATCAGTAACAGAAAAAGTGCACACTAACTCTTCTTCCCATCACTGAAACACACAATTTTTAAAGGCACACAGGCCTCGCACACTCCACTGTCACCCCCTTCCCAGGGGTGTGGTGTTGGTTTGAGAAGAGCAGCAGGACACCACCCACATGTGCAGACCACACGAGGGCCAGGGGTTCTGCAGCTTCTCCTGGTGGGGCTGCCACTGAAAACGTGCCCCTCAAGGATTTGTACATCACAGTGAAATACATTTCTAGTTTCAAGAGAAAGTGAAAGTCTAAAGTGTGGCATTATCTTTTTTCTTTTTAGCACTCGCACAGAGTTTTTCTAACATGCCTAGAAATTACTTGATAATTCTTTTGCCTGCTAAACTCTTGTGGATCTATCAGTGCTTAAAGGGCAGGATACATGCCCTTTCTCTCTGGGCACACGTGTGTGCAGAGTCTAGGTGGATTTGAACTTTCTTATGTAAAAATTGAGGTCTTGACCTGTTACATGCAATATAGCTCAGTCTACGCCACATTGCTGATTCTAGCAGCGAGAGATTTTGGACAGCAGAGCTTTTGTGGATAGATTTCTATGGACAGGGAAAGCTCACAGCAGTTCCTGTCCTTACTGTAGTTCCACTATTCATCTGTAGCTGCTTCAGCAGTGAGCTTGGAGAGTAGCTGCTGAGAAATAGGGGTGGCTGAAGGCCCAGCTACCTGCCTATGCAGCATCTAAATTGATGCTACCTAGAAAGAAGAGGGCTTTTGTTTTAACTTTATTAGGTCAACCTGAGACAAAAATCACAGTAATGATTTCTACCCTTCACCCCAAGATGATCTGAGTGTAAACAACTCACATGTAGAGTTTTTTAGAGTTTCTTCTGCACCTGTTGTGTACATATTACTAGGCCAATTGGAACAGAAAATGGAAAGTTTTCTCAATAATTTCTAATATTCCATGATGTGCAATAATATAATAGATTAGGCAAGATTACACTCCTGGGATGTGTCATGTTTATACTTAGTATGATAATCCACTTGGTTTTAAATGAAGTTCTAAACACAAATCATCTATAGGACTGATAACATAGAAAACAACTGGTCTTGAGGGTATCAGGACACTCATTTGTAACACAGTAATGATGAAAATAAATGCTGTCACTCTGAACTTTCTGGGGAGTGTGTGTGGGCCAGGGGAGTATGGTTTGCATTTTTGTACAATCTTCCAGAAAGTTACAGTGTTCTAAGTGCCTTTGTGTGTGGATATAATTGTTGCACCTGATATTATCAATGCCCAGGACTTTGCTAACCAAATTCTGTCTCTACAGTACAAATACAAGGAAGCTTATGAGAAGTCCAAAGGAAAGCATGTGGGCTTTAGAAGCCTCCAAGATGATCCTAAGCTGGTCCACTATATGAATGTGGCAAAGCTGCAGTCTGATCGTGAATACAAGAAGAACTATGAGAACACCAAAACCAGCTACCATACCCCCGGGGACATGGTTAGCATTACAGCGGCAAAGATGGCCCAGGATGTGGTTACCAATGTCAATTATAAGCAACCACTACATCATTACACATACCTCCCTGATGCCCTGACGGTCCAGCATACCAAGAACGTGAATCAAATTCAGAGTGATGTAAGTATGTAGGATGATGCCGACCCAGAGATGCTGGTACTTAAGAAATAATCACTTCTTCCTGTTTTAGTAGTCTTTACAATACAATAAGATATTTGGAAAAAAAAAAGATACTTTAAAGTAAACAATCATTATTGAAAGGCTAACAAAGGCATGGTGAACAAGCTGTATTTTTGCTGGCTTTCTGTACTCCTATCATAATCATTGTCATTGCTTTTATTGACTTCTGGATCCAAGATAAAGCCATGTTCCACTAAGTGCATAAGCCACGTTGGTTCACAACAGGAAACAGTTGCTGCTAGGGGAGGCCTACTTCAGGGCTGAGATGTATAATACAAAATAGCAGCATTCTTTATTCTTTCTGAATTCAGGAAACTTATTTTTGACTTTCTCAAACTCAAGGTCACATTCTCGTGCATGTAAATCTATGTAATGAGTCATCTGAAACGAACCAAGAATGCTTTGTGATTCTAGAATGATTCATGGAGAGCTGCCTAGGGAGGGTGTTTAATATTCAGGGCTTTTCCATCTGCAGGAGCCAGATTTCTATAAGAATCTGTGAAGGGGAGAAATGGTGCACATTTATTGTTGCTCAGTGAAAGTGTCTCACCCCAGCTGAGATCAAGAATAGCCTAGGTGGACAGTGAGGGCGAAATTCAAAGTTGTGCAGTTTTCAGCAAAATCAAAAGAGAGGCCCAATTTGTTGTCAAAAGAGACACAATATTTTTTAGCAGTACCCATGGAAATATGTGGCCTAGATTTTCTGTTTTGTGTAATGCGCTCTAACCACAGAACTGCTTTCCCTTATTACCAAATTCTGGGGAAGAAGCTCTATGACAGATACAACCAAAGTTCCATTCCAGACACGGGCATGCTGAAATGGCTGCTGTTCCTTTTCCCTGCAGAAAACTGTAGATGTTAAAAACATCACTTGACTGTTCTCTAAGATATCTCCTCATATGAGATAACTCTTTTACAGAATGTATATAAAGATGAGTATAACAGCTTCATGAAGGGCATTGGATGGATCCCTATTGGTTCTCTGGAAGTCGAGAAGGCCAAGAAAGCAGGCGATGCATTAAATGAGAGGAAGTATCGACAGCACCCAGACACCATCAAGTTCACAAGTGTGCCTGATTCCATGGGCATGGTTTTAGCTCAGCAGAACACAAAGCAGCTAAGTGATGTAAGTGGTTTCCCTGCAGAAGGGCTTATTCATGAATAACCCCGTGATGAGCCACTCCACCATCCTTCTTAACTCAGTACATGGGGCTGCATCTATATTACCAAATCAGCTGCTCTCAGAGGTATAATCGAAAGGGTTACTTTTGAAGCAACCTGGAGCTTGAACATAGACCAAACAGGGAGGGGAGAAACAGACTGCTTCAAATAGGTTTTCTTTCCCCCAAAAAGTAGAATCTGAGCTATTCATCAGACATATGAAATAAAACTATTCGTATTAGTTGCTGCTTTGTATGAATTGCAGACCAAGCTCTTTATTGCTCTGAGTGGCAACAGTTCTACTTAGCTACACAGGGAAAAGACATAATCAATGCCCTAATCCTCAGGCACAATAGCTCCATGTTCTGAGAGGCAGTCTGGAGGGAGGCCTCTGGGAGAGAGATGAGGAGTTTACTTTTCAGGGTCATCCAGAGTATCCTCTCTGAGCCTGGGTCTCTTTGGACCCTTATCCTTAGTCAGAGGCTAATTACAATGCTCAGTGCTTTACCTCATTTGGTAACTTCAGAGTTCTGTTAAAATATCTCCACCAGCAGAAAGAGACACATCAAAAGCAAAGGAGGGAAGATTTTGTGTTTTTAGTCCCAGATATTGGCAGGTGGCCAGAGCTTTGCTTGGCCCAGATATGAGGCTTATCTGTGGATTTTATTTCTCAGCCCAGTCTCTGCTCCCATATTACCACTGACATTTCAAGATTAATTCTATGTCAGTGGTAATAAATTTCATAGAGTTTCCCAATTTCTTTGTATGGACCAAGGTGTTACTTCTTACTGTGTTTTTTTACAGTTAGCTGGGAAAACTGTGCTCTTTCCCATCCCAATAAATGCCATCAACATCTACATGGTTACTCAAGCCAGAAACCTGGCTGTCACTACCGACATCTCTCTGTGTGAAGCCCACAATCAAAACTTTTGCTGAGCCAGCCTCCTAAATCTAACTCAGCTTCCTGTTGCTGTCTTTCAGCTGCCACCAACCTAGTTCTGGCTTCCTTATCTCTCACAGGGACAACTGCAATCATCTGTTATCTGGACTCCATGCCTGGGGACATACACCACAACCAGGGAGACCAACTTAAATCAAATCACATTCCTCTAATACTTAAAACCTTCTGGTAACTTCTTGAACTGAAAACAAAATCTTAACTTATTAGCTCAGCTGAAAAGGCCCCCCCCCCCCCTGCTCTGTGGCCCTACTCCCCATCCCATCTAACCTTCTGAGTCCCTTCGGCATCCTGCAGCCCCGTGACATGACCCAGGCTGCCTTCAGTCCCTCCAGCTGGCGTGCCCTTTCCACACTCAGGGCCCTGAATGCCCTTCTCCTGGCTCGACCCCTCCCTTTTCTTCAAGTTTGGGCATAAATATTCCCAGAGAGCCTTTGCTGACCACCCTTGTTTCTTTCCTAAAGTTATTTTATTTACAACACATCACAAATTCTAATTCTATCTTATAGTCCACATGTTTAGTCTCTGTGTCCTCTACTGGGCTCTAAACTCCAAAAGTATAGGTCTGCCTTTTTCAACCCTTTAAACACAAACCTACACCCTATTTGGTCTACAGTGCTGTCCAATAACATTAGTGAAATGAGCCAAGGGATATGAATACCAGCACCCCCTCTGCATGATAGTCTAGGTATTTGTCTTACACAGGCACATCCTGTTTTATTGTGCTGTGTGCTTTTGCACTTCCCAGATACTTCATTTTTTATGAATGGAAGGTAATACCCTCTACCAACAAAAGGATTACAACTCATTAAAGGCTCAGATGATGATTACTGTGTATTTTGCCACATATAATGCACTCCCATGTATGATGTGCACCCATGGTCTTGTGCGCATTATACACGGGGTCATGTAATCATTACACCCATGTATAATGTGCACCCTTATTTTCTCCTCAAAAAATTGGGCAAAAAAGTTGCACATTGTACATGGCAAAATACAGTATAATTTTTTAGCAATAAAATATTTTAAAATTAAGGTACAAACATTGTTTTTTATACATAATTATACACACAATGAACTATAGTATGGTGTAAACATAACTTTTATATGCACTGGGATACCAAACAATTGATAGTACTCACTTTACTGTGATATTCACAGTAAAATACCTTTGTTGCTGTGATCTGGAGCTTAATCCACAACATCTCTGGGATAGACTTAGATTTGAAAAAGCACAAATGATAGCCTTCCTTTTTAAAGGAGTGTATGCTTGATGAAACGTACATGATGCCAGTTAATGACATTTACATGCTACCCTCCTTTGTTTTTAGTTGAAGTACAAGGTGGAGGGGGAGAAACTGAAGCACAAATACACCATAGACTGCGATTTGCCTCAGTTTATTCAAGCCAAGGTCAATGCCCTCAACATGAGTGATGTGAGTATTCATCCTAATGACAGTCTAATGTTGCTAACGTATGTCTTTCCTTTCCAGTTCTGGGTAACGGTGGAATTTAGAATTTTAAGGGGAACAAACTGAATGGAGCCCCTCTGAGTCTCCGTTAGAGGAGGTCACAGAGAAGATTTGATTGCCTTTTGGCCCTGAGCTGGACCCGGGCGAATGCAGGCTGCTCACTCCCTTCACTGTCCTTGGGATGTATGTTCTGCCCATTTCCACAGGGGGAGTAATTTCCTAGGGCACAGCTTTGAGAGAGCAATGTGTTGTTGAGACCACCTGGATCGTATATGGGACTGGACCCCATTAGGGTCTCTATAAAAACTTTTAAGGTTCTGGCAGGTGGGTGTGGAAATCTACCATGAGGCAACCTCGTATGTAAGTTCCCTTGCTCATTAAACCTGCACCTACAGTCTGGAGTGACCTGACTCTTTCTTCGTCTCTCCTTGCTCTCTATGTTCAGGGGCTAATCAAGACTGGATTTCAACCATAGAATATGAGACTAGAGGTTACCATAAAATTTTGCTTAATGCAGACTGTTCCAAGCTGTGGACTATGAAATCATTAGTGGGTTATAAAATCAATCAAGTAGGTTGTGTTCCATTAAAAAAAATAGAACAAAATGAGGTAGACAAGATTGGAAAATACAGTAGTACATAGTCTGTAGTAAGGTTAAGTTTTACTTTATTTAACTTTTATTTCAGTTATTTGTTAAAACTTCTAAGAAAGTTTACTGTGGAGGGAAGTGGGGAGGGTTGGGTGGGTGGGCTGGAATGGGAGTAAAAGGGAGAAAACTGTACTTGACCAATGATTAAAATAAAATTTAAAAAAAGTATACTGTCATTTTCTTTAGAAACTCGTTTTTTGTATGTGACTAACCTCTCTCTCAGGTAGACTACATATGTAATTGATGGTGATATTTCAATTCACTATTATGAATTGTTTCCTTTTGCTTTTTATTTTTGAAGTTGGTAAATTCTGGTTTAAAAACATAGTCAAACCTGGAGAGAATTGTTCATTTATTAAGAGATTCCTTAGTCATTCTTTCTCATTTTTTAGGCTCTCTTTTATCTCCAAAAAAACATTTTTTGGTACTCATTTCTATGTTTTTGTTTAATTTAGAATTTTTTCCTGATGTTAAAATATTTAAAAATCAAGGCTAAGTAAAACTGGGTGGCACTAAATCTGGATTTTCAATTTTAGTATCAAGTAACTTTCTATAAATTAAAATTCTTTATTATCAAAATACAAGAAAATAAAAATATTACATGCTGATAGAAAAGTTGGACATATTGAAAATTATTTTCAAAATTCAATTTGTTAACCCATATTCAAAGCATCACCTTTCCATTGTTTTGTTATGCCAACATACACATTTTTAAAGCAGTTGAGATCATATGGTGTATTAGTTACTGATGTGTTTGTTTAAAAGAATCATGAAAGATGAACTAATAGCCCAAACTCTGTGAATGCCCTTAATAGAAATGAGTATATTATGACATGTTTTATAGAAAGATCTTGGCATCCTGTTTCATTCATCTTTTAATTTTGGCAAATAACAAAATAATATTTCTTTTTTTCAAGGCTTATTATAAAGCAGACTGGAAGAAAACCATAGCTAAGGGCTATGATTTGAGGACAGATGCTATTCCAATTGTTGCTGCAAAAAGTTCAAGAAATAATGCTAGTGATGTAAGTCTAATTTGGAAGTAGTAAATTCTCTTTCTGTATATTTTAAAAATCTTTACATGGAGGCTATATGAACTATATTAGAAATCAAATAAAAAGTTATAATACTGAAATATTTTTAATATCCTAAGTACCATTGATTTTTTATATTGCTCCACTTTGAAATTTTTAAAAACTCAATACTGTTATTACAAAGAAGAAAATTCTCTTTTAAAAACTGTAAAATATTTAGAACTCTCATTAGTATCATTGTTATAAAAACTGATTTTTATTTTAATTTAGTCAATAAAAAAATCCTTGGTAAACTAAAATGTCACTAACTGGAAAAGTCTCCAAGTGTTTTTAAAAGGATACAATTTTCAAATAATATAATTTCCACAAACAATTGTGAAATATGAAAAACCAGGAAGAATTATAGATTAAAATCACAGGATTTAAATTAATTATTTTAAACAAATTAAGTTATAATTTCTATATGAATTGATATAATACCTTGATAGAGTAAAAACACAGTCATTTAAAGTCCAATATACTAATTTGTATAAGGACTTTGCTGAAATTTACTCAAGGTTATACAAATACTTTATAAGATAATGCAAAATAACAGTGGAAACACAATTTAAAAACTACACTAAATCCACAATAAACAAATTTTTCAGGAACCTTTGAGCATATTCAAAGCATCTACTTTTGTATAATCTAAGTAAAAACTACAAATTATTCCACTCTCAATTATCCCCAGAACACATCTCAAGACCATCCACTAGAAATACTCTGCTAATTGTTTATTTAACAATACTAAAATAATAGATCCAGGCTGAATTTAACTATTGCTTAATTTGTTATATAACTTCAGTTTAATACTTTACTATTTCCTACATTATGCCTTATCAAACTTCTGCCTGCTCTTCTTTTTCATATAGTTCAAATATAAACAGGCCTACGAGAAAGCCAAAGGCAAGCAAATTGGATTTCGTAGTCTTCAGGATGATCCTAAACTGGTTCACTACATGAATGTAGCCAAAATACAGTCAGATCGCGAGTACAAAAAGGGCTATGAAGCCAGCAAGACCAGGTACCACACACCTTTGGACATGTTCAGTGTGACAGCGGCCAAGAAATCTCAGGAGGTTGCTACCAACGCCAACTACAGACAACCCTTCCACAACTACACTCTGCTGCCCGATGCCTTGAATGTGGAGCACTCCAGGAACGCGATGCAGATTCAAAGCGATGTATGTAATGATCAACAGATAGTTGGCATAGAATTATTCATTTCTAGCTGGCGTGAGGGAAGATCAAGAAATCAGTAATTCCATTCATTTTACCCTAAGCCTGGCTGGACTCATTGTAATTAGGGGTCTTCTCCAGAATTTAGAGCTTGAGGATTTTACTCATTTGAACTACATGTTCCTTCTTTTGGGGGTTGTTTATACTTTAAAACTTTAGATGTTAAACCCAATATATGATTTATCTTAAAAAAAAAGAGAGATTCAAATGGGTGCTATAGCATATGTTTTCTAGTGCAAAATTTTGTTCACTTTTTTCCCAAGGCAGTTAAGTTTTTAAAGGAATTATTGGGTCAGGATTTCCTGTTCAAAGCCACCATGAATGCAATTACTTTTTTAACTAATTGTATTCAAGAGACAATAGGGAATAAAAAGCTAGTTGTTCTCCCCCAGCTCATTTTCATTCTTTTTGATAATTAGTGAATCATCTCGCTAATGAAACACAAGCCCTGACTCTTTCTGAAATGAAAATTCCCTTTTATGTTTAAAGAATCTATACAAATCTGACTTCACCAACTGGATGAAAGGGATCGGCTGGGTCCCGATAGAGTCTCTGGAAGTGGAGAAGGCAAAGAAAGCAGGAGAGATTCTCAGTGAGAAGAAATATCGCCAGCACCCTGAGAAGCTGAAGTTCACATACGCCATGGACACCATGGAACAGGCACTTAACAAAAGTAACAAACTGACTATGGATAAGGTGAGACCTTGCCTGCTGGCCTCAGCCCAAGGACACTCACAGAGCTCATGCATGGAGCCTGGCACTGCCATTATGATCTTTCTTTGTCAGCATTTCAGTCTCTCTGATGGTCCTGGTGGTGGTGGTGATAGGAGGGGCATTCAATAACTCATTTCATGTCTAGAGAGCTCTCACTTATACTGACCCGTGGGCTGTCTGTCAACACCATGCTGAGGGTATGAACGAACCACAAAACTCATGCAGTGTGAGGTGAAGGCAAGATGGTATTTGTTGTTTCCGTGGAAAAAGGCTCCACTGTTTGATCATTTTTCCCCTCATCTTGTGTCTAGTCCCATTAGTCCCTGTTGCTATCCCACTCATTTGTCATATCAGATTTAAGCTCTTCTACCATGGGGTTGTGAGTCTCTCCCTCCTGATAGCACCACTGCACACTGGTCCTGCTGTACCATCATGTTCCTGCCCTTCTTGTTTTAGAGGCGCTACACTGAGAAATGGAACAAAGACAAGACCACCATTCACGTCATGCCCGATACTCCAGACATTTTACTATCCAAAATGAACCAAATCTCCATGAGTGATGTAAGTAGATGAACAACAAAAGTAGGGGAGAAGGCGACTGGAACTAACGTTTATGGAATGTCTGTCTTCTACATGCCCATCACTTTGGAATCAGGATCCCTATTCTAACCCAAATAACAAGATGCTGACTGTCTTTTTCTGTTTAATTGTTTAGAAACTGTACAAAGCTGGCTGGGAAGAAGAAAAGAAGAAAGGGTATGACTTGAGGCCAGATGCCATCCCAATAAAGGCTGCAAGAGCCTCTAGAGACATTGCCAGTGATGTAAGTGCTTCCACAGGGCGTGCTTTAGGCTGAGCAAATCAGAGCAAAGGAGCCAAGCTTGTGTGTTCTGGAAGCTGCAGTTGGCTCCACCCGGTGTTGGCAGGACCATCACCCCAAGCAACACACAGCCACATCCCTTCGCTCAGTCCACGGACACTCTAATCATTTGTTCATTATTGAATGTGAAAAGTGACTGGGTCTTGTTAAAATAAGTTGCTTTCAGAGTATTCAAATCATTTATAGGCAATTCTAAGCAAAAACAAAGGAATGCAAGGTACACATTTACCTAGGAGACCCATGAGCAGGCTTTTCCTAAATTTAAAGATGCACCATGAAATACTGTGTCTGCAGCCTTTGCTGCTGGTCAGACAGCTGGGCGGGAAAAGCTGCTTTCTAAAGCACCCTGGAATAACTGATTTCTACATTTATTTGATTGATTTTGAGATCATTTACTTTCTATGGACTCAAGTCTGGCAAGTAATTTGAAGTAAAACGATTTTGCTCCCTGCCCCTATGAACTCTTCTTTCTAACTTTAGAGTAGCTTTAAAACTCTACACCTATGACAAAGATAATGGCATCTAGTTTACTACATTTTCTTCTCTTTTCTCCTCTCTCTTCATCGCCATGCTTTTATTCCTGTCCACAGTTCAAATACAAGCAAGCCTATGAAAAAACCAAAGGGAAACACATTGGCTTCCGGAGCCTGGAGGACGACCCCAAGTTGGTGCACTTCATGCAAGTGGCCAAGATGCAATCAGACCGGGAGTACAGGAAAGGCTACGAGAAATCTAAGACATCCTTCCACACCCCGGTGGACATGTTCAGTGTGGTGGCAGCCAAGAAGTCTCAGGAAGTGGCCACAAACGCCAACTATAGGAATGTGATCCATACCTACAACCTGCTTCCTGATGCTATGAACTTCGAATTGGCCAAAAACATGATGCAGATTCAAAGTGATGTACGTCATAGCCACTCTATTTGCACAGCATTTACTCTAAATAAAAAGCAAGTCATTAATGACCATAAGTAATGATATTTTGAAAATCCTAAAAGAAATTTATGTGTAATTTCCCAAATGAGGTGTTTCTTCTTTTTTAAATCTTAGGTTAAATTTATTTTTTAATAAAAGGGGATCAATTCTAGAAACTAAGTCTTATTTTTTACTCTTATTGCTGTGAGCCTTGCTGAATGCTGGATTCAGCAACGGCAAATGAAATTCAGTTTCAGAAAGAATGTGTTGAAAGAAGTCTGTCTGACAAAGAAGCCTAAAGGCTCCTAATGAAGGAGTGAGAGGGAAAGCAGCAAGTAGATATATGAGAGCTCCTGCCCCTCACTCCCAACCAGCCTCCATTCCACTGTGCCCAACTTTGTGATTGCCTGTCTTACCGCCTGAGGAAATACTGAGGAGGTGATGGCTGAGGCAGCTTATTAGAATGAATGTGAAGAAGGCACTGACAGTAGAGAGCCAAGAATTCAGCTACAGAGGACACTTGGTGGCTGGAAAAAGTGAACTTAAATTATATATTAAATGCCAGCCACACTAAGACCATATTTCTCTTTGGGAATGTAAGAGCTGAGCTATTCTCTCATATGTATAACATATATATTACATATATGAGGTACATAAGTGCCCAAATGAAAGCAACTGTGTATGTAGTTGTAGAGGAGCATGTCAGGGCTGACAGGAGAAAAACGAAATTTGTACAAAGTACCAGTGAGGTTCCTGGTATACCTGAGGGAGTTGTAACATGGTGGCTGATGAGAGGCTTATGGCAAAAGAGGGAAATGGGGCCCCCACAAGTCACCTTTAACCAAGAGAACTTGAACATTTTTGTAAGAAAATTAGGCTAGCATAGTCACCTTTCTTGAGATAATAGTAACATGGAAATTTAATCTATTTTGTATTTCTTAGCACTTTTTCTTCAGGAAGACATTGAGAAAAACAAATCACAAAGATATTACTGCTTATTTTTAATTTCTCATGCAAAGAAATGTATAAAATCTGAAGTTAAGGGATAAAAATAGTTGAAATTCAACACACTATTGGTTGAAAACTGAAATGGAACTCATGGAACATTAAATACCCATGCATGGTTCTTAGAAGTTGTGGTTTCTTCTCATTCTCAAACTTTTCCTCTTTTGCAGAATCAGTACAAAGCTGACTACGCTGAGTTCATGAAAGGCGTTGGATGGTTTCCTCTGGGCTCCCTGGAGGCCGAGAAAAACAAGAAAGCCATGGAGATTATCAGTGAAAAGAAGTACCGTCAACATCCAGACACTCTGAAGTATTCCACATTGATGGACTCAATGAATATGGTTTTGGCTCAGAATAATGCCAAAATTATGAATGATGTAAGTCTTTCAATAATGTAGTATTTCATCTGCATCAGAGAGAAGCCAGGCATGTCTTACATTTAATCCACAGATTTTGCTGAATTTTTTTGCTGAATTAATTAATCATAATTAATGTTTACCTTGAAAGAGGACCTTGTAATTAAAAGTTATATATATTTTTTTATACATATATATTACTCTTAGTAAGTGCCCCTGCCCAAATGCTCAATGAAGCACCCTACTCAATAGATGTGACAAAGTAAACATGGAGTCTTATTTGACTAAGGTGAGTTTGAGTAGAAGTTCACAAGACTGAATCAGAAGATTGCCTGGTAACAGCTGGGTGCTGCACCCACCCTGGTTCCTAGCTGCTGTGACGGGGCCAGAGCAGACTCCTAGATCACGAGGCTTATGGCAGCATTCTGAACCAGGGCCTCTCTGGGAATTCAGTAGTTCCTTGGATTACTAATTACTCTAGCCTTTAGTAAAGCCTTAGTGTATTTTTATATTTCTTAGCTATAAGTTGATATCAAGACCAAAAGTACATCGAACTTGGACATGTTTTTAAGTTACAAATAATAAAGTAATTGCAGCAACGTTAGCTATATTATATGGATCACAATTTGAAATGCTATTGATTAGCAAGAAGGGGGAAATTATTTTGACTCTAACATGAAATAGTTGCAGAAATGTTAGTCCTAAAAATAGAGCTGTATTATGCTGAGTCTCTGAGTAAATCCTCTGGAGTCTGCTGAGAAAACAGATTTGTCAAGAAGAGCAACCTCCTTGAAAGGAACTTGCTTAAAAGAGGAGGTACACCCCTCAGTGTCCCTTTTAACATTTAGAATTTACACTGTCACAAGCGTACTATTATTTTTACAACATTAAATATTCATATTTTTCCTTCTTGTTAATAATTACCATTGCAGAATAGTGAGGACAGGATGAGAATCTTAGAAACAGCAGATGCTAACACTGAGAGATAGCCTGGGGATCATCAGGGTGAATCCTCCCATTACAGCTCTGAGGAGAGAGGCAGGCCCCTCCCCTAAAGGCACACAGTTGGTGAGCTGCTGGGTATAGACTAGAACCAAATTCCGATGACTAGCTACTGCTCTTTCCACTAGAATTGTGCTAATACTATAGCCAGTAGCCACATGTGGCAATTTACATTAATTAAAGTTTTGCATGTTTTCTATGGCTGCTTTTACACTACAACAGTAGAGATGAGTAGTTAATGACAGAGATCTTTTGACCCACAAAGCCTGAAATATTTGCTATCCGGCCCTTTACAGGAAAAGTTTACTGACCCCTGGTCTAGAAGAAGGTTCTATAATTTTTTGTTTTTGTTTTTTTTCTCATTAAACTTGCTAAAACAAAGAGATAACATTTTTTTACCTGTCAGATTGCAAAGATTTTAAAAGTTGTGTTATGTGCAAGGGAGTAAATATTAACATAGACTTCTAAAAGGAGCAAGGTACAAAACATTGTGTATTATATGGCCTCATTTACATAAAGAGGACTCTATGTGAGCTTTAATATGCCCAGAAAATTTTAGGATGGAGATGCTGTCTCCAGGCCATCAGATAAAAGGATAGGACATTTCACTTTGTATCCTACATTCTCTCCACTGCCTTGTTTGAATAAGCTCCTTTTTAATTTAAATTTTATAAAAATATGATCTAGCTAATAAAAACATAAAATATTGATGCTTATGAACAATGACATGTATACTAAGCTAGACTCCTTTTAAGATGTTAACTTCTGCTGAGATTTTTTGTGTCCGTTCTTACTTTCTAGCACCTCTACAAACAAGCATGGGAGGCTGACAAGACCAAAGTCCACATCATGCCTGACATCCCCCAGATTATTTTGGCAAAGGCAAATGCAATTAACATGAGTGATGTAAGTATAATTCCCCCTGTTGTCATCTTTCTTTCCCACCTATTTAAATCAGTAGAAATTAATTAACTAGTAAGTCTTAATTATGAGAGTAAATGTTTTGAAAATAAGAGTAGGAATCCAAAAATGAGAATCTTTCTCTGTCTTACTTTGATGACAATTGGAGTCAGCCTATCGATGAGAGTTGGTCCCGGCAATTAGGAATTTGAAGGGCAGGCAGATTTTGTTTTAGGAGCGAAGTCCTCCTGCTCAAACTAAGTCACTTGGCAAGAAGAGAAGCACTTGGGGAGCAGGGGAAGAGGAAAAGCAAGAGAGAATCCTAGGATTTCATTCTTAGACAGTCCATCCACCAACCTTTTGAGATGGTCCTAAACAAAGGGTGTGGAAAAGTTAAATGGAAAAGGAAGATGCACATTTTGAAGAATTTGAGGCAAGCCTCATAACAAGCAATGTACAACACTTAATGTTAGAAAATGCCAAGGTTGTTCTATTCCATTTCCCTTGTCATCCTAACCATAGTTACTAGGAAATGTTCTAATTCTGTCAGTTATTTTTTTTCTTTTCTTTGAATTACATAGAGATTTGGAATTGCTGATTTCTTTTTGGATTATAGAACCCACATAATTATATAAATAAAAGTGTCAACTGCAAAACAATGAAGTATTCTTTTGATGTAAGATTGTGGTTGTTTTGTAGTCTTCCCTTGACTTTTACTTAATAAAATGCATTGATAAGAATCTACAGGGTCTTTGAATTTTTAAAAAGCATATTTATAACCTAATAGAGAACTAATATTTTTTCTGGTTTCTTAAAGATATGTTTGAGTTTGTAATGAGTTTTTTTTTCAAACACAGTTGTTACTAGTGAGAACATTCGGCCATTGAACCACCAGTGAAACATTCTGTTCAAAATAAAAATAATGCCACAGTACTAGTTTACTATTTTAAAATAAATCCAGGACTTCTATTTAAAAGAAAACTATTCCTCTGCCTCCCTTACAGAAACTCTACAAACTTTCTTTGGAAGAGTCTAAAAAGAAAGGCTACGATCTCAGAACTGACGCAATTCCTATCAAAGCTGCCAAGGCCTCAAGAGACATTGCAAGTGATGTAAGTCTGAAGGAAAGCAGTCACCTGGCTGGGCGGAGGTTTCTTATCTACCAGAATAATAAGGGCTGAATTCTGGAAAAACTGAGTGCATAACGTATGGAAGAAAATGTGCCTGCTAACAATAGCCTCATTCTATTCTGTGAATTCTTCTTAGCTTTGCTATTTTGTTTTCTCCCGTATTTCTAGGGGGAAAAAAACAGAATGCTAACCAATTATGATCATATAGATAGATGTCTGCTCCCTGACTCATGAGACCTAGGTGAATTTATCTTGAACTCTGTCACCAAGGCTGTGGCCAGTAGAAACTCAAAGGCTTGGACTGTTCTTGCCTCTTAGGATCTGTCTTCCTAACAGGATGTCTCATGAAGTGGTATGCTGGGCATGCTGATCTTTTGTGCTCATAACAACTGATTATTAAATAACTGGGAACTGTGCAAACCAGTTGTTAAAATGTGGGTAGCTTGACATAAGCCATAGTGGGAGTATTTACACCACAGAAACTGGCAGACACCACAACTTAGGGCTTTACCCACCCAGGAGCTGGCGTGCCAGTATACCACTGCCATAACATACAAAGTAAGCTTTGTGAAACTCAGTTCTTTCATTTGGTTATTTCCCCCCAAAAATCCACTCATAGCATGTATTTTAATGACTTGGGGATAGTGAGAGGTGCACATTTCACAACACTTTTTCTTTAGTCATCCTCCAGTCATACTCTCTCATTCTCTGTCTCTGTTCTCCACGTTTCCTTTCCTACTGATCCATCCCTGTCTCACTCCTACATTGTCCCAAGAGCTCCAAATTCTTCTCCCTCTATTAGACTGGAGGAATTGGCTATCTCAGCTCCTACCCCCTAACTCCGACACTCAAACCCACAAGAGATAAGTAGAATGTATCCATGTATCAGGTTCTCTCCTCTATAGAGGGGAATTGAGCAATAAATAGTAACATTTCTTCCCTATTAGACCAGTATAGAGAGTCTTAAGAGAAAAGGAGCTCTACAAATATAAAGCTAGTCTAACATCATACTGTGAATTGCATAACTGAACCTATTATCATCAGTAAAAACTGCCTGGATGATTTCTCATGGAAGTATCAAGCTCTTAGAACATTCTGCTTTTTTCTTTCATTTGCTATACTCTGATTACCAACTAAAGGCCTCTTTGATACTAACAGCAGAGTATCTGTACAAGGCAGTGTGGTGTATCATCAC
This sequence comes from Phyllostomus discolor, assembly GCF_004126475.2. NCBI lineage: Eukaryota > Metazoa > Chordata > Mammalia > Chiroptera > Phyllostomidae > Phyllostomus > Phyllostomus discolor. The sequence continues at coordinate 68,613,230 of NC_040906.2, forward strand.
ACGATCTGGGTTCTAATCCTTAGTGACCTTACAAATCCCTTACCTCTGGCTCCCAGCCCACTCATCTATCAAATGGGGGCAGTAACAATGGCTTTGCATGTACCTGACAAGGTACAGTTGTGTCAAGTTACAGAAATGAATGTGAAAAATGTGTTTTGTGAGCTGTAGAATTCTATACAAGTATTACTTATTATGAAATACAGAATGCTGACACTAGAATGATTTCTAAGTCAAGGAAATTGCCCTGAATAAATGTTCAATTTTTTTTCACAGTATAAATACAAATATAATTATGAAAAGGAGAAGGGGAAAATGGTTGGTTTCCGCAGTCTTGAGGATGATCCCAAATTAGTCCATTCCATGCAAGTGGCTAAGATACAATCCGATCGGGAGTACAAGAAAAACTATGAAAAGACAAAGACCAGCTACCACACCCCTGCTGACATGCTCAGTGTCACGGCCGCCAAGGATGCCCAAGCCAACATCACCAACACCAACTATAAGCACCTAATTCACAAGTACATCCTCCTTCCAGATGCCATGAACATCCAGCTGAGCAAGAATATGAATCACATACAGAGTGAAGTAAGGCTCTCTTTTTTCCGGATGATGCATGGATTCCTAGCATTGGAAAGGAGATCACAGTCTTCTATGCCACAATTTTCTATTGGGCGAAGGGATTGGCCAAAGAACATATATACATAACTCATAGACAAAGACAACAGTGTGGTAAAGGCCAGAAGGAATTGGGGGAGGTGAGGGTTGGGTGGAGGTGGGCAGGGCAGGGAAAATAGGGATATCTGTAATAGTGTTGCCAATAAAAGTAGAGTTAAAAAAGTAAATTGATGCAGTAGCATAGATTTGCCTCTTCTCTTTATAGAATGAATATAAGCAGGACTACAACGAATGGTACAAAGGGCTTGGCTGGAGTCCAGCTGGTTCCCTAGAAGTGGAGAAGGCCAAGAAAGCAACTGAATACGCCAGTGATCAGAAATACCGCCAGCACCCCAGCAATTTCCAGTTTAAGAAGCTGACTGACTCCATGGACATGGTTCTTGCCAAGCAGAATGCGCTTAACATGAACAAGGTAGACAGAACAGCTCTCCTTCCACACAGTTCCCAGCAAGGCGGGGCTCACAGCTCTGGTTCTTGTCTGCAACCTTCGATTCTGGTTCGCCATTTCTAGGTGCAGACAAACTGTCCAGAGCACATCCTATGTCATTTTCCCCTGCTGCCTACCTCTTAATTTTATTTCTTCTGCCCTTTTAATTGAGTTAGAAATCACTTTTTTCAATTATTTTATCTTAAGCATTTTGATCCATCCTAGAAGATAAAAAACATTTAAAAGTTTATTTTTAATATCTGTTTTATTTCTGTGTCTTCTCTGAATGACATACTATTTTAGTTAATAAATCAAGTTATTCTAATTCAAATGGCTTGCATTCAAATACTCTGCTATATTTTTTTCTTTGTGGTTTGTCCTCAAAAGTTATTCAAATGTCAAATGCTTTTTTTTTTTTAACTTCCCAGCACTTATACACCATTGACTGGAACAAAGACAAAACCAAGATTCATCTGATGCCCGACACACCAGATATTTTGCAAGCCAAGCAGAATCAAGCACAGTACAGTCAGGTAAATCCATATAAAAACTTGGCTTGAAGCTAATTAAGTTTATTAAGTGATGTAATGGTAAAAAAAATTGATGTAAACGCTAAAGCATTGGAAATGGATGACTCAAACTAGCTAGCCAAAATTCCATGGAGGCAGGCACTGTTTTGCTCAGAGAGTGGGAATTAATAAATAACTGTTGAAAGAAAATATTGTATCAAACAGACCTGGTATGAGTTTGATTTTGCCATTTATAAGTTGTATAATATTGAGTCTAAACCTTAATTTCCTCATCCCTAAAATTGGGACCATGGAAGTGCCCATGACATTGAATCGCTGTGAGGACCAAATGAGAAATTCCATGTAAGGCTCTCAGCACAGAGCCCAACCCTTACAGAGCCATGCAGTAAGTCCTGGATGGCTTTCAGCTGTTTTTATTATTATTCAGTTTTCACACACATGCATCCATTCAATGAATTTGACTCAGAAAGTTTAGCTCATTTATTGCATCTTATAAAAGGCATCGTCTCACTTAGATATTAATTTTAATTAATTAATTGATTAATATAAAATTACTTTTATCACTTAGATAATTACTAATTATTACCTGACTTCTTGTTATCAATTATTTTAACATCTGTATTCAAAATATGAGTACACAGGAATGTCAGGTATATTGGGAAAGTTACCGAATATACCTGACATTCCTGTATTGTGTCTGAAAAGAGAAGGCCATACCCCATGGTACCCCCTGGTGTGGGGGTCGTCTCAGAGCCAGAAAACTGAAGCCAGGTCACAAGATGCTTAGTCAAAGCTCTATTAAACAGCTTGTTTTGCTTTTGTTCCTATCTTTAGAGATAAGGTAGATGATGTTAGATTTTCCTAGATCTCTATTCTCTAGATAAATTTTTGTTGGGTAATCTGTTGGTGATTTAATATACACTGAATAACAACCACTGAATCATGCCTTTAATTTGCAGAAACTCTATAAACTTGGGTGGGAAGAAGCTTTGAAGAAAGGTTATGATCTCCCAGTTGATGCAATTTCTGTACAGTTGGCCAAGGCTTCAAGAGATATTGCTAGTGATGTAAGTACCACTTTGACTTCCATAAGGATCTGAATCAGGTACCGTAATGCTTCATTTTGTCAATCCCAATAGTAAACCACAAAATATTCAGAAGACTTTGGCTATAGAAAATAAATTATCAGAATTTCATAAGAAAGCACAACCTCTTAATCACAATCTTTCAAACCAAACAAAACAAGGAACTGGTTTGGAGAGAAAGACAGTCTAAAGACAGAATCTAACAATAAATTCTAAGAATGTAAGGGAAGATTCCCCCTAATTCAATTAATTTGGGGCACTCCAGAAGTGTTGGAAAACTAATTAGATGATGTATTAGTACCTGCTTTTTTGAAGGTCAATACCTCATTAAAATGAGTCACTGTGGTAATAAGACTGGAGCAATAGCTGCAATAACGATGATTGCAAGTTCCCCAGAATGTAAGCTCATTTTCATCTCACGTTATGTGCTTCCCGTAAGGTTAAGATAGGGTAGGAGTTAAAGAAAGAGCATCAGTAATTTCCTAACAATGCAGCATTTGATAGTACCTATTTTCTTTCCAAGTGCTCTATTAGAAACTTTTGAAATCTTAACACTAAAACTAAATGAACTATTAGTGAACTTTCCCACAATTGTACAGATTATATCTCCTCTTGGTTTCAAATGATTTTTGTATCTATAAAATTTAAGAAAATTAGAGCAATTTTTATAAATACTTAATAAATTAAAATTATAGAATTTAGAGTCAGAGGATAACTCAAAGGTTATTTAATCCAATCCACCCATTCAATGCCTTCCCTCCTCTCCTTCTCCAACATGTGGTCATCCAGTCTGTGAATGCTTATGAATGTAAGAGTTTTTGTGTCCAATCCCTTGTTGGATCATCTCAAATTATTTTATGTTTTCTTATATGGAACTTAACTCTCCTACCAATCGGCTACAGTTCTGTGTTCTAGAAACACCGCAAAGTAGCTTATTTCCTCTTTCCCCTGATATATCTTCAAACATTTCAAGTTTCTTACAGATTCTCCTTTGACTTTAGTTCTATAATTCCTTCAATCATCTGGTCATTCAACTTGTGATCTACTCTATTTTTTTTTCAAAACCCCTCTCAAAATAAGAGTGCCTCACACCTTGGTGTTGTTTTCCTGGTACAGAAGGTCAGGCCAGAGTAAATGAACTTCTGACTTGCCTTTCTCTGTGTCCCTGCAGAATCTGTGACACATTTTTATAAGCAGTTTTGTCCGATTGCCTATTAGAGCTTATAGTCAACTTAAACTCCTGAGTATTTTTAATATACAAACCATGAAGTTGGTGTCAAGAGAAAGTATAACCTACTTCTATGAGGTGTAATGTGTGCTCAGCATCCAGCATCATGTAAATGCTATTATTACTATCATTGTTACCATTGTTGTTATTGTCATCCACTACTAATGCAGTTTTTCCAACTGAATCTAAACATTGGATTTCACTTTTACTTTCTTAAATTTACCTAGTTCCTTTTGACCCACCTTCATCATATGTTGAGATCATGTAGAATTTTCTTTCTAATCTAATATATTGTACTTAGCTGTTTTTAACCATTTGTGCAATAAGAAATGGATCCTGAACAGGACAAGTTTATAGGACATAGCCATGGAAACCAATAAAAATCCTGCTGCTTAATAAACTAATCTTCATTATTAAGCCTGTTCATTTTTTTTTGCCTTTCTACTTTCCCATTATTCCCTTAAGAATGTCATAAACACTTCATCAAACAATACCCTAAAGTGAGCAAACACAATGCTAGCACATCCCAGAATATATTTCTGCCTCCAATTGAAATTAATTTCTCATCACAACCTCTCTTGATGCTCAGTTACATTATATTTCTTTGGAAGCCTCTACTTAAGCTTTTATATTTCTTACTAAGTTAACATAGACATTCCTTCTCTCATTTCAATTTTGAAAAAAAAACATACCAACAAAGCAAGTTCAGTTTAACATAACCTCTGCTGATGTTGATAAAAGAACTGTTTCCTCTTATTTCAGTTTAAATATAAACAAGGCTACCGCAAGCAACTCGGCCACCATATTGGATTCCGGAGTCTGCAAGATGATCCAAAGCTTGTGCTGTCCATGAATGTAGCCAAAATGCAGAGTGAAAGAGAATACAAGAAGGACTTTGAGAAGTGGAAAACCAAATACACCAGCCCAGTGGACATGTTGGGGGTGGTGCTGGCCAAGAAATGTCAGGCCTTGGTCAGTGACGTGGACTACAAGAACTACCTGCACCAGTGGACATGCCTGCCTGACCAGAATGATGTTATTCAAGCTAAAAAAGTTTATGAACTACAGAGTGAGGTCAGTTTCTGTAAAACTAATAGTTTATATGCTACTTCCTATGTCATATAAGTGGTCATTTAGTCTTAGAGAGACAGAAACTAGAAAGAGGACTTATTACTGAATATCTGAAATGCATGTGTTTGTAACGGGTAGACTCACTTGAGTCAAGGGTCCACATGAAAATGGGATTTTGATGGCTTGCTTTGTGTGTTCACAGAATCTGTATAAGTCTGACCTTGAGTGGTTGAAAGGCATAGGATGGAGTCCCCTGGGATCTTTGGAGGCAGAAAAGAACAAGCGGGCTTCAGAAATCATCAGTGAGAAGAAATATCGTCAGCCCCCAGACAAGAACAAGTTCACCAGCATTCCTGATGCCATGGACATAGTTCTGGCAAAGACAAATGCCAAAAACAGGAGTGATGTGAGTATAATTCTTTGAAAATGAATAAAATAAATCATAGTGCCAGATATTTGGTAGGTGCTCAATATAATTTGCTTAATAAATTAGTGGGATAGCATAGCATCACATCACACAAAATAGCACAAGACAGCATAGTGTTTTATACTTAGTTGCTTCCTTTGAAGTATAAACTGCCCCACACTGAATTATGTAAACATGGGTTAGCATCAGCTTTTGTCATCCAAAGATCATTTGTTTGATTGTTTATCCAAAGTGTAATGAGAAAACTATTGACCATATTTTTTTTATTGAAATGAGTGCATTTAAATCCCAGATTTTGTTGTATGTTGTTGTTGGGGAATAATGTATGCAAGGGAGATATTCTGAGTACCTTACACACGCACAATAGAAATGTTATAAAGAGATCATTTTCTTCCACATGATAATAATGCATTTTGTTTAGCTGAATCAAGATACATAGACAATTATAAATAAACATATTTATAAATGTATATACATATATACACACATGTATATATATCCCATCATCAACTTCCTTCTCTACAACTGACACCAGTGTCTGACTTGTGATAGGTGCTGAATAAATATTTATTGAATAAAATAATTTAAAGGTAGAAGTATACAGTAATTCTATGCAAAAAAAGCAGAAATTAATCATAATTCCTCAGTTAGAAGCATGACCCTGAACATTACAAAAAGTTTAATTATGTGCATTAAGATTCTGGAACTCGTAAAAAAGTTTAAATCAATATATAATAATAACTGTTTGGCTCTTAAAAGGATATAAATATACTTAATATGCAATATATTTTATATATATCATATATGTCAGTTTTTATATAATGTATATAAGCTCATAATCAGCTTATAGTAAGCATTTGATAAGTTGTAGCTCCTCATTTCCCAATCCACCTCTCACAGATCTCTTGCAAGTTTGGTATCCAAAATTTATAGTAAATGCTGACCTGTCAGTTTTATTATGAAAGTTCAGGGATTTTTGTTTTGTTTTGTTTTTATGATGCAAATTTGAATCCAACAATCTGGGTAATAAAACAACAAATTTATGCAAAACATTTCCCCCTTTGGAATCCAAGCATTTTTTTTCTCTCCTCGAAACAGGCCTGTTTACAAAGCTCTGGACTAATAAGGTGGTCAGGAGAAAAGTCCTGGGTCATGGGATTTATCAACTCGGTGTCTCAGGACAGACTCCTCGACAGTGTGCCCTGGTTACAGGTCTCAGGAGAGAGGCCCCGAGGCCCTTGAGCCTCCTGTCTCTCCTTTTGAATAGACCAATACATCCATCTCAGGGTAAACAAATATTAGCATTTTCTCTATTTTCCCTTGGGTAAAAATGACACATGCCTTTAAACAAATGGTTCAGCTTAATGGTTGTCAACCAGGGACAATTTTGTCCCACAGGGACATTTGGCAACCCTTAGAGACCTTTTTGTTTGTGACAGTGTGAGGGTGGTGTGCTACTGGCATCTAGTGGCTAGAAAGCAGATATGCTGCAAACATCCCAAAATGTACAATCGGGGGCCCACCCGTACCCCTACAAAGGATCATCCAGTATACAACACTAACATGTTGTATAGGTTGACAAACTCTGATCTTACTTAATCAGAAAGGTTAGTGCAGAACCAGCATAAATGCATGTGGAAATTCACAAGCCTTGCTCATTTTTGCCCTGAGAGTCTTAATCATTTTCCCTGGGGGATATGGACTGTAGTGAGCATGTCCAAGAAGGAGAAAAGGGCCAACCCCACACACCCCACACTGCATGCCTCAAAGGGAAATTGACAAGTCCAAGGAACCAAGGAGACTTTTAAAATTTTTATATTAAAATAATTTCAGGCATATAGAAACATTGCATAAATAGTACAAATTATATATATATATATAAATGTTCAACCACATTGACCAGTTGTCAACATTTTGCCACATTTGCTTTTTTTTTTTTGCTTTCTCTCCCCCTCTCTCCTCTTTCATGATGCTATTCTATCCCTAAATACTTTATTACATACTTCCTGAAAATAAGAACATTCCACAAGAACATAACCACAATGCAATAATCGAAATTAGGAAATTAACTTTTAAACAATATTAGATTACAGAATTTATTCAATTTTACAACTAATATTCTTTAGAAAAAGTTAAAAAAATTCTGATCCAGTATCCAATCAAAGATCACACACTGACTTCACCTGTTATGTCTGTAGTCTCCTTGAGTGTGGACTGGGTCCTCACTCTGTCTTTGTCCTCCAAGTCCTTGATATTGCAAAGGGCACGGGCCAGTTATTTTATAGACTCTCCCTCAGTTTGGGTTTGTATGGTGTTTCCTCATGATTAGACTTGGGCTCTGTACTTTTTAACAAGATAACGCATGCTGTATCCTCCCGCACACATTATACTAGGAGATAACAGAACTTCGATTTGTCTCACTATTGATCATTTTATCTTTGATTGCTTGTTTAAGTTGGTGTCTCCAAGTCTCTCCACTGTCATTACTATTTTATGCTTTGTAATCAGTAGGTATCTTGTGGAAAGATTCCCTGATGATGTTAGTATCTGAGTTTGGGTAAATCAAAAACATTTTTGTTTGGGTCTCTTTCTGTGGAGAAAGAGGATTGTTCTGGAACATACAGGAATTTTTTGTAAATTCTCATAAAATATCCTTTTGAAAATCCTAATCCCCCAAATAATTATGGGGTATAACTATAAATAATAATGTGGGAAATGTGACTCCCTATTTTCTAGACACACCTTGACTATGTCATCTTTTGAGAAAGTAAGTCTGTCTCCCAATTTAACACTGAGGGGAACTTTTACGACCCAGCAGATGGAGAATTGCTGTTCCATTTTATCATCTTGGCAAAGGCTCCAATTCCTTGGGTTGATTTCTTAGGCAGGGTTATCTGTAACTTGGAAAAGATAATTCATAATCTCTATTTTGAAAGGCAGTTATGTCCCAGATAAAGCAAAAAATACTGTAGCTATTTTCTGCTTATACTGTCTGCTTATGCTATCAATTGTAAATCTTAATTCAGATGAATTCAGTAATCCTGTTTAAAGTTAACTATGTCATTCACTATTCTAACAACACCACTGAAAAACTCTTACTTCTCATTTTAGAGACTTTATAGAGAAGCTTGGGACAAGGACAAGACTCAAGTCCACATCATGCCAGACACACCCGACATTATTCTGGCTAAAGCAAACTTAATCAACACAAGTGATGTGAGTTTCCAATTCAGCATGTGTTTTCGGACAGCTAATTTTAATTGCTTCTAAAGCAGTACATTTATTTGCAAGTTATTTCGAATGCCTGGGTTATTCCCATTAATGAACTACATGTGACTTAGATTCTTCATTTACTGGCTTTTAACTTGAACATCAGCACAATACCACTCCCTATCTCAGGCAGAGATGGGGTGCTGTCTGTCCCTATAGTCTGTGATTACACTCATCATCGTAATGTGATGGCCTCTGTCACTCGCCCCTATGTGGAGGGGAGCTTGTTGGGGGCACGGACAATTGCTAATGAATCTGCAGTGCCTCACTAGAATAGTGCCTGACCCATAAAATTCAATGAAATGTCAAATGAATCAGCATAACAAAACTCTTGCAGGAAAATTTTATTTTTATTTTTATTGTCATCATAGCATAATCTCCTGAAATTTATAGATGTAAAAATTCAGTACCTTAAATACAAACTCTAAACTCTAATAGAAAGACTTTAATATTAAGTAAGGTATTAACTAATTCCACAAAGGAAGATATATTTATATTTATATTTATATTTATAAACACAAATCCAAAATCAACAGGCATTTTAAACAATCTTGTTTCTGGATAAAATGCATTAAATTACATTCTCAATTATGTAACAAATCTGAAAACAAGTTTATGTCACTTGAGCTTATAAAATTCAATTATTTAAATTTCCCTCAAATAATCTTACATTTTAAAAATTATGAAGGGCTATGTTTCATACCTACAGATGTGATCCAACTTTGGTTGACCTTATACTATGAAGCAGATCCATTTCACAATGCTTTAGCTACATGGAAGAGACAGCTCGTTAGGCATGATTTCCCCCCACCAGAGGTGTTAGATGAAAAGGCATTGCTCTTTGCTAAGAAAAAGTTCTAATGAAACACTCTCAGTTAATTGAAAAATAGCACCTAAGTAATATTTTATTTTCTTTCTCTATCAATTTACTTTTGCTCTATTCTCATAAGAATTTGAAAAACACTGGCATTTAATTTTGTTGATATAGGTAACTGAAGAGCTTTGACGTTTAAAATAGAATTATTAGCAATCAATGGGGATAATTTCCAATTACATTTGCATATTCAAGATACTATTCCCATGGACTCTTAAAATATTGAGCACATTGGACTCATTAGGCTGCAGTTGTTTATTTCCCAAAATGATCTTCGTCTCTTAACAGAAACTCTATCGAATGGGTTATGAGGAGTTGAAGAAAAAAGGCTATGATCTTCCACTCGATGCCATACCAATCAAAGCAGCAAAAGCATCGCGAGATATTGCCAGTGAAGTAAGACTTTATCCCGTTTCTATTGATTTGATTGCAATTTATCATTCCCAGTCTCAATTTCATTTTAAATTGAACAAAATCTTTCAAGGAGTAACAAATTAAAACAGAGTGAAATGATTCCAGACCTGCAGTGTGGGGTGAGGATGAGCTCAAGGATGTATTTATTTTGTATGAAATTTGAGCTGGATTTAGCCTTTCATCTTTCCTATAAAAAAAACCTTAAATCTGTGGCTCTCTAGGCTTAGTGAAATATTTGAAATTAATGTGTTTTTTCATTTGCCACAAATATGGCAACATAAGTTAATCTTGAAAGGAATAAGACTTTTTTTTTCCTTTAGTACAAGTACAAGGAAGGTTTTCGCAAGCAGCTTGGCCACCACATTGGAGCCCGCAACATCAAAGATGACCCCAAGATGATGTGGTCCATGCACGTGGCCAAGATCCAGAGTGACAGGGAGTACAAGAAGGACTTTGAGAAGTGGAAGACCAAGTTCAGCAGCCCCGTGGACATGCTGGGGGTGGTCCTGGCCAAGAAGTGCCAGAGTTTAGTCAGTGATGCGGACTATAAAAACTACCTGCACCAGTGGACGTGCCTGCCTGACCAGAACGACGTCATCCATGCTCGGCAGGCCTATGATCTCCAGAGTGATGTGAGTCTAAGATTTTCCTTTGGCCAACAAAACAACACATATGCTTTCTTAAGCATCAAAGTTCCCCTAAAGTGGGGGAAATTAAGTTTATACAACTGAGTTATACTTCCCTCAGCAAATGGCCACACTCTGTCCAGTCACCCAAACATTATCCCACAAAGAACCAGCAAAGCCCCCATTGCTTTGGTAGAATCTTCTAGACTGTTGGCCTAGAAGAGTTGTATCTTTCTATACATGTTGCTCTTTAAGAATGTTTTTCAAAATATTGCTTCTAATATGAATATTTTGTTGATATACAGATCATACCAAAATGTTGAAATTTCCCGTGAACTCAATAATTAAAATATATACTATACCATACTATAATTTTACTTCTTTAGGGACCTATTATGATGCTCATGCTTGGTTATCTGGCCTTTATAATTTCAGAATTTGTACAAGGCCGACCTTCAGTGGCTGAAAGGCATTGGCTGGCTACCTAGTGGCTCTCTGGAGGATGAGAAGAACAAGAGAGCTATGCAAATTTTGAGTGACCATGCCTACCGTCAACAGCCAGACAAATTCAAGTTTTCCAGCCTTATGGACTCCATTCCAATGGTTTTAGCAAAAAACAATGCTATTACCATGAACCATGTAAGTTCTTTCTTATTTGGGAAGAGTATTCATTTTAGTCACTCTGTGTGACTAAACACTGAAATCTGTTTCTATAAAAGAAAAATCACCTTCGATTCTTTTGTTTTCTATTGAAGTGGTTATTAAGTGAGTGTTGTGCTTCTTCCTGACTCAGGACATTGGACCAGAAGGTGTCACAGACACTCACTCACAGAGCAGACTCTCTGTGCTCTTATTCAAAACCAGATTATTTGTCGGTATGTATACATTACTGGCCCACTCTCGTCATGTCTTCTTTGTTTGTTTTAGCGCCTCTATACAGAAGCTTGGAATAAAGATAAAACCAGTATCCACATTATGCCAGATACCCCTGAAGTTTTACTAGCTAAACAAAACAAAATAAATTACAGTGAGGTAAGCAATGTATTCATGCTGCATGCTATATTTTCCTTACACTGCATGCACTTTATAAATCAAACTTAAAATAATTTATACCTGTTTCAGAAACTATATAAACTTGGCCTAGAAGAGGCCAAGACCAAAGGCTATGACTTGCGGCTGGACGCCATTCCCATCAGGGCGGCCAAGGCCTCCAGAGACATTGCCAGTGAGGTGAGTGCACCTGAAAATGTCTTGACCTTAGGTTTGACAGTTACTCTGTGAGGTTAAAGTTCTTGCTAACAGGCTTTTTTCTCAGTAAATAGTTTAAAATAATGGTAATAAAATTCTCAACAAAAGGCTAAATCCTGGTAATGGCTGAGTTTATAGCAACATGCATTTCAAAATATTATCTATTTCCTACTGAACAAAAGCACTGGATAGTTGACTATAGTTCAGACATCCTTTTGGCTTTTCCACATGATGGATCCCTATATGCAACCAAACTCACTTTAGGGTGCCTTCAACATCCAGTCCATGCTCTAAGAGCCAATGAATCTATAAGGGCTGAATGAAGGGTACATTTTATTCCATGTAAAGTCCATCTGTTTATGCGGACCATATGTCTCTGCATCCAGTGATTGGCTACAGATATTTATTTTCTTTAAAACATAAATTTGCTCAAAATTATTTTTTACTTATTTCCAAAATATGGGAAGGGACCATCATAACTTAAAAATAAGTGTTCAACAATCACAAAAGTGTGAAAAGCATTAGTATATACCAGTATAATAGAAAATCAGCTGCCATTAAAGTTCATGTTTATAGAGAATATTTAATGATACAGAGAAATGTTTAAATGATCATTAAAAAAAGCAGGTAAAAATCCATATACAGTATGACTCAAATTTTAATTTTATTCTCCCCACCCCTTCTCTCTCACTCACCACACAAAGCAGGTTTTTTCCAATGTTATCTCTAAACGGCAAAATGTCTTCATTTTTATTTTCTTTTCTGTATACATATATATGCTTTATTTTCTAAATGGTTTATAAGATATTTAGGGTCAAGTCATTATCTTCTTTAATGAATGGAAAAATGTGAACTTAGTAATTGCTTTTTACTAAACATTAAAATAAGTGACTATCAGCATTTTTCTTCTTCTAGTTCAAGTACAAAGAAGGCTATCGGAAGCAGCTTGGCCACCACATTGGAGCCCGCAACATCAAAGATGACCCCAAAATGATGTGGTCCATGCACGTGGCCAAGATCCAGAGTGACAGGGAGTACAAGAAGGATTTTGAGAAATGGAAGACCAAGTTCAGCAGCCCCGTGGACATGCTGGGGGTGGTCCTGGCCAAGAAGTGCCAGGGCTTAGTCAGTGACGTGGACTACAAGAATTACCTGCACCAGTGGACGTGCCTGCCGGACCAGAATGATGTCATCCATGCTCGGCAGGCCTATGAACTCCAGAGTGACGTGAGTACCCAATGGCGATAATGACATGCAAGGGTCGGAAATCAGTGAATTTACACTGCTTGGAGATAGTAGCAAGTGGCACCAAGTTCATGCACCCCCACAAAGGGGGGAATAGCATTTCTTTTTCCCTTGTGTTAATTGTGTAACCCTCCAGACCAAAAAGGAATATTGTCTGATACCTGCCTGGCCATTAAACTTAATTTTCAAGAGGTCTCTTGCTGTATTTTATATCCTTTAGATGAAAACTATTTCCCTGTGCAGAGATAAATATTTATTGACTATTTGTGTCAACAGAATATGTACAAGTCAGATCTCCAGTGGATGAAAGGCATCGGCTGGGTTCCCATCGGCTCTTTGGATGTGGAAAAATGCAAAAGGGCAACTGAAATTTTGAGTGATAAAATCTATCGCCAGCCTCCAGACAAATTCAAATTTACCAGTGTGACTGATTCTCTGGAACAGGTGCTGGCCAAGAATAATGCCATCACCATGAACAAGGTGAGGCTTCAAAATTCAGAGAATCAAGGTAGGGCTCCTAAAGCTGAATCAAAGAAAAAGAGCATAGTCAAGAAAAGAAACGAGTACTGAGCCCCAGAAGACTATCTATCCATCTATCTATGCATATATCCATCTATCTATCTCAGTCTGATATTTTATTTATAATATTACTTATGTCATTGTTTTATGGTTTTGATAAGTAGCATATTTTTATAGAAAATAATCTCTGCCTAAAAGATATTCTCAATTTCCTTTTGTTAACATACATTTCAGATTATCAGAAATATTTATTCTACTATGAGCTGATTACTTTACTTGAAGAAATGTGTATATAATACATAATGTGTTAGAGTGTATCACCTTTTATTATTTTTGTTTATAAAGTTCTTGTGGCCCTGAAACCCTTAATAACTTTACACTGAATATTTTTTCTGATGACAGTATATGTTTTCATTGATAGCGCTTATACACAGAAGCTTGGGACAAAGACAAGACCCAGGTCCACATCATGCCAGACACCCCAGAAATTATGTTGGCAAGAATGAACAAAGTCAACTACAGTGAGGTAGGAGCAAATGCTAATTTTGTAATGTTTTGTGCTGTTTCTAACTTCAATTAATCTATTCCATGGTGATAGAATACTAAATGACAACTTTATAAAGAATCTTTTTTTGCCCTGTGTGAACACCAAGTCCTGCATTTCTTAGTCACCATGCTAAACATCAAATTTCAAGTAACACAGACTATCATTTAGGAAGTACAAATTATAAGAATGAATGATGTAAGTGGTAAGATTAGACTTTTTCCTTTTATTATTTTTTTATTTTTTAATATCAATTTATTTAAATTTTTGAAATGAGAAGCATCCTCTTAATGAAAAGCTGTAATCTAATACAATGATGAAATATATGTAAGTGTAGTTATTCTTCAGCGAATTAGAATCTTTTTTAAAACCATAAGTATTAGTGGTTGTTTTCATCACATATAAAATGAACAATAGAATTTAATTAAGAAAAAGATATTGGGCTTTTTCTTATTAAGAATTATCAGTTTCTCATTAAGTAGGCAAAAATTAGAGTAGTACTTTTGCCACTGCTACTAGAACACACAGTAGAATCTGTGGGAAATGCCCTCTGTTCCCATCAGGGCTGCCACTGTCCCAGACCTTACTGCCCTCTTGACAAGTCTTTCTTCTGCTGCTGAATGCCTTTCATCTGCTCCTCCAGATACATTTTCTGCCCTTCCCCCCATGCTGTGCACCTCAGAAAGCTGATTATTAAACTTTGCACCAAATAGACTCACTTGCCCTTTGGCTTTCTGTTAAGTTCATTCAAAAGGAGGCATCGAAGGAGACAAGCAGGTGGAAAGAGAGAGAGGCCAGTGTGTTTATTCCCATGGCTCTCTCTGTGGGGGCTGTGGTTTGACGATAGCTGCTAGGTAGTCCTTTCCTAAGCTTACAGGTCTTTCCAGATTCCAACAACTTCTTGTCATTGTTCTTTCAGGAGTGCAGTGACCTCCTGTTGTTGCCAAACCTAGGGTTGATTTCCCTTGATCCTACTCACACCCTTGTAAATAGTCCAGTCCTTAAACTATCTGGAATCAGCCCTTTTGAGTGTGTGCTCTGTTTTCTTCCCACATGCTGGCTGATCGACTCATCTCACCCCTTAAACATGATCGCCTCATTTCTTCAGAGTTCAAGTTGTCAGTAAAAAGATCTACTAACCAAACTTAGATTAATGTGCTAACCGTGCCATGACTTTACTATTTATCTTAGAAAGAAGTTCTAATGTGAGTCATATCTAACAAACCCACCTTTGCCCTCATTTCCTCTACTTGGTTTTATTCATTGTTCCATCCCTCCTTAGCTTTTATTAATTTTTTTAAGTTAGGAAATTAGCAATAACCCAAATACACATTTATTTCCTTTCTCTAATACATAGCTATACTAAATATATATTTCCCTATATGATTTATTTTTCCTAAATTATAGTTTAAGGTCAAAATTTAAGATTTGTAATGGGTATGATTAAGGATGAAAATCACAGAAGTACTACCAATAACGTGGAGAAAGGGAGAAACAGAGAGAGGATCTGCCAGAGTTTGTATTCGCAAGGCCATCTCCTTACTTTCTGTGAGCATAGGGCCATGTATGCCCCACCACAGAAGCACAGATGTTTAGGCTGAGAAGTCAGCCTCTCCTAGTACAGGAGTCCGCACCCAGTACATAGGTTGTTATCCTGCTTTTGCTCAAGTGTTCTCAGTGACAAAGAGCTTGTCTCATAAGTCAACCCATTTGTTCTGGAAATTCCATTAGGAGATGCTCCTGGTGTATTGATTCAAAGATTTCTCTCTGCAGACCCACATAGCCCTCTGAGGCATGCAGACCAATCTGTGTCCACTCCATGGAGAGGGTGATGGCAACTGGGTGCCTCCCCTGCCGTCGCACCCCGGGCTCTCTTCAAATCCAGACAGCCCGAGTTCCTGGGCATTCCTCACACAACACCCCTGCTAGAGCAGGACTCTCAGAACCAGACAAAAGTCTGCAAGTGAGGAATGATCGATGTAAAATACGGTTGACGTCCCATGTCCTCTTTCAGATATCTGACCTCCATTTCTGCGCTGTGTGTCTCAGGGCTTGGCAGCAGCTGTGTCCTCTCTGAGGCACATGGAATTTGGGATCAACTGAAACCCTAAGACATCATGGGCTGAAGCTAGGTTTCCTCTTCCTGCACTTTTATATTTGGCAATTTAAATCCCAGTTCCAAGATTGACATTTATCTCTCCACAATTTCTTCTTCTTAGACTGGACCTATTTGTTTAAGCCCATGGAGACTTTTGTGACTCTCAGATTCTGTCAGATGATGTATTAGTTATTTCTCCCAGGTTTGTGCTCCCAGCAATAAAAATAGCATTTCTTTGACAGCTTAAATCAACAGTATATCACTCTTATGCAGAATGTAATTTAGAGAATTTAGATAGGTTAGCCACCATTTTAAGTCGTTTTATTTTGGAGGGGTGAAAACTGTCATTTTAGAGCTTATGTAACTAGCTCTTGTCACCAAAAACTAAAAATACAGGAGGCTTGGAACTCTCAAAAGTAAGATTATAGGCACCTACCCATACAGAACTTAGTGAATTATTTCAGTCCCCATCAGTTTTGTGGCATGGATGTTAACATCTTACTGACTTTTTTTTGGCCCAAATTTAGAGTTTGTACAAACTTGCCAACGAAGAAGCGAAGAAGAAAGGCTACGACCTGCGGAGTGACGCCATCCCGATCGTGGCGGCCAAGGCCTCCAGGGACATTGCCAGTGATGTGAGTTGTCAGTTGTGTTCCAAGGATGTGATCCATCAGAGATGACATTCTCACTAAACTAAATCTTTGAAAAGAACTTTTCTGGCCCTTTGAAAATATATCCTGATGTGTTTGTGTGGGATTTTTGAAAAACCTAATTTTAAGGGAAGCAAAAAATGTGATATTCATAAGAGGTGTTTGTAAACTTTAGGACACAGAATCTTCCATTACAACCAGTCCACAGAGAGAGGAAAATCCATGGTGTGGAAGTTGTTAGAGGGGGCTGCAGGCTTGGAGTTGCTTGTATAAAAAGTATCACAGTGCTTACAGAAAGTGTAACTCAAAAACTTAAGTTCTCTCAGTGAGAATCAGGGCTTGGCTTAATGTAACATTTTATTACACTATTTTAAAAATGTATATGACACTTGCCTTACAATCCACTATTATAGGGTTACTGAAAGAAGATCTGAACCAGTGATGGTTACTAACCTAAGCTCATACCCTTAACAATAGCTCCTGGCTGTGTAGCTCATGCCTCCCAGAATAAAACCATCATCTTTTCCTGGGGACTCAGGGCATTTTCAAGGAACAGACCACTGCTCTAAAACTTGAGACCCAGTATTCAGGAATGTGGAAACACACTGTGCACTGCCCTTTCTATTGGGAAACCATGTTAATGACTCACTTTAGTTTATGTATGTTGGACTTCCCGTACAAATGGATTTATTCCAACAATAATAAACAATGAAATAATAATAACCAAAAGTACTGATAACTCTGTACTAAAAGTTTTGCATGTATTATTTTACTTACTCCCCATAATTATCCTAGGATAATAAACCCTAATAAATAGTGTTACCATTGCCCCTTCACAGATTGCTTAAGGAGCTTGTCCAAAATCAAACTTGGTGGTGGAGTTGAAACACTAGGCACACTCATTCCTTTCCATGGTACCATGTTGCCTCTTGCTGACTCATCTACACTTTCTCAGCTTTCTTTAAGACTAAGAAGCATGTATTTTAGACAACTGGCTCAGGTTACAGGACAAAGCCATTGGACATAGAACAATGAAAACATTGTTGGCCCATGAGGAACTGTGACTTTGTTAGGAACATGCTCTGTGCAGTTAGGCTGCTGCAAAGGCTTAACCAAAACAATTAGTTTCAAAGTGATGCCAAGCATTTGCCACCACCAGTGAATGAATGGATCCATTATGAAAAAGTAAATTCCCTCTGTTGCTACTGCTCATAGCCCTTGACCTAGAGTACTGCCCCCACAACCAGTCATGTCATTACTTACTAAACACACCAAGTCACCAAGTGCTTCCTTTTCCTGACATACTTTTGGTGCATAAAATCCATTTCTCCAAGGTTCAAATGGCCTCTTCCCCACTTCCACCAGTAATGCCTCCCCACTGTGTGTGCTTCCTGCCTCCAGAACTGTTATTACCAGGCTATAAGTGATTTAGGGTATACACTACATTTATACTGATTACACCTATTACTGGTTACCTCTATGAACTTCTATGAAGTCAAGGTACTGGCTTGAGTTAGTGTTTATTAGCAAATATCAAGTTACAACTGAGATGTAAGCAAGATGATTTTCTATAGACTTGGGGCCTCTAAGATTTACAATAAAAACCTAATTTGTACATTTTCATCTCAGTACAAATACAAAGATGGTTACCGCAAGCAACTTGGCCACCACATTGGAGCCCGGGACATTAAGGATGACCCCAAAATGATGTGGTCCATGCACGTGGCCAAGATCCAGAGTGACAGGGAGTACAAGAAGGACTTTGAGAAGTGGAAGACCAAGTTCAGCAGCCCCGTGGACATGCTGGGGGTGGTCCTGGCCAAGAAGTGCCAGACATTAGTGAGTGACGTGGACTACAAGAACTACCTGCACCAGTGGACGTGCCTGCCGGACCAGAACGACGTCATCCACGCTCGGCAGGCCTATGAAATTCAGAGCGACGTGAGTATACCTTCTATCCAACAGATCTGTGTGTACAAATAAACTATACAAAAATTATTCTTTGTATACAATTAATGGCCTACCCAAACTAGGATTTACTAATTAATATTTAAATATTTGATATTTGAGTCAGTGTGTAGTTTTATGACTTTATTGTGAATATGTTAATAGGTTTTATAAGGAAGTAAAGTATATTAACTGGATTTGATCTTATCAAAGTAAAACTGGAATTAAGCAAATTTAGAATTCAGAGCTCACCAGAGGAAGACATTTTTTATTCTTTTAAAGGGAAAAGTACACATTTTAATTTTTTAAATTACTCTGATATTGGTTTTTATTTAGTTCTCCTTACAAAACAAATGAGGCCATAATTAACAGAATACTAATATCTGCTACATTACTACATGCTATACTTCTAAATGGTATTCTTATGAAATAATTAAAAAAGCCACTGTGCCTGGAATCTGTTGGATCATTTAGTGACCCTTCCTCCTCTTAGCAGGGCTCTCTGTGTGGAAGGCTCACATGGTAATGGCAGACCTAGGACCTGTGAGAAGCAGATGCACCCTCTTAAAACAGTGTGAAAAGCCCATTTCCTGCAGCATATATTTTATAAATGTTTGAAGGAATTATTAAATATTAGAGGGCTTTGGAGAATAAAGCAAATTAATAACAATTATACATTAATTGGCTTTTCCTAGAAACTGTATAGCCCACCTGTGAAAACTCCCACATCTGGTCTGTAACTTTTGACATACAGAACCCTGTGCCTTGAAATTCTTTCCAAAAAGAAAGGCATTGCCTGCACCGGAAAGGTAGTTAAAAATGGTTAGTGTCATGCATAGTGTGACAACATTGACAGACTGCTTGCGTTTGTCTGTTCAGTACTTTTCAAGATTGCTGCCCTCACACTGTGTGTGATACACTCAGAAATGTGAGAAGCATCTGAACGTTAAAATGCCCTCTAGGTGTATAAAATGTTATTGTTTTCATCTTTCCTGTTGTTATATAGGGGGCAATAACTACTCAGCATAAGGCAAATCCAATAAGCTTTTTGTCTACACTGCAAAATACCAGTGTATTTTTCTACTTCATTGTTACAAGTAAAATCCTTCAAATGACTCAGGCAAAGGTTTAGTCCCATAGTCATGAAATAGTTATGAATATTTAATGGCACACAAAATTATTGTTAATAAATATTTTTATTTTTTATTTATTCTTTCAACTGCTGTTTACATTCAATATTATTTTGTATTAGTTTCAGGTGTGTGGATAACATAGTGGTTAGACAATTATACATTTTACAGTGATCCCCCTGATATTTCCAGTGCCCACCTGGCACCATACATAGTTATTGTACTATTAGTTACTATTTTTCCTATGCTGTATTTTACACCCCATGACTATTTTGTAACTACCAATATGTACTTCTCAATTTCTTCACCTTTTTCACCCAGTCCTCCAACCCCCTCCCCTCTGACAACCATAAGCCTGCTCTCTGTATCTATGAGTCTGTTTCTGTTTATAAAAATCTTCAACACAGAGTAAAGTGAGAAAGATATGAAAAGATATGAAAAGATGATTCTGGAAAGGAGTCCATATTTCCCATCCTGAGAACTTGGTGGGGAAGAGACTGGGCCCAGGACCAATGAAACTGCCCATTACTGTCCTGAATCTCGGACAGCCTTACAGCTGTCCAAGCTCTGCCCCAGGGCATCAGGGGTTCTACCTCATCGTCTTCATGATTATGTTTTAACTTCTTTCTCTCTCTCTCTTTTTAAAAATAAGAACATTATAGATATTTTGAAATATAATAAAAATATATCGATGGCAATAGTAATCCAACCACTCCTGCTTATGTAATTTCTCACACAATATATCTACATAATGTATGTGCTATTCTTTCATTTAATATTATACTAATGACATTTCTACAAGTCATCAGTATTCTTAAAAATATGACTTTTAATAGCAGCAGACTATTTCACTTGACTACGGCTAACATTTATTTACTGATAACCCATTGCTGGACATATATGTGGCTTCTCGCACTCTGGCTCGGCATTCTTCTCCTTTGCTCATGAACACCACATCACCGAACTGACTGACAGGAGATGTTAGTTTGGATCACTCCTCCCCTAACAACTTGAAATATCTGAATCACTTTTGTTATGGCCAGGAGACATTTTGGCGTCATTTTTTAACATAGTTCCTCTTTTCATCAGCCTAATACTTGTTTTCTATGAAGAGCAGCAACAACCAGAATTGTACTTTATTACTAATTTCATTTCCATCTTTACCCTAAATCTTTTGATTTGCTGAAGAGTTTTTGCCTTTTTCCTCTTCACAGAATGTATACAAGTCTGATCTCCAGTGGATGAAAGGCATCGGCTGGGTCCCCATTGGGTCTCTGGACGTGGTCAAGTGCAAGAGAGCTGGAGAGATACTGAGTGACAACATCTACCGCCAGCCTCCTGACAAGTTTAAATTCACCAGTGTGACCGATTCCCTGGAGCAGGTGCTGGCCAAGAACAACGCCATCACCATGAACAAGGTGAGCCTCAGCTGCCCCAAGCTTCTCCAGGGTGCCAAATGGTGTCACAACCCTTTAATGACCAGTGGAGTTATAATCATCCATGAAACTATGGGGTCACATTTACCTCCTAAATTACATACTTGAAAGCCTCTAAATAATTTCTGTGATTCCTGGTTTTAACCTTGATAACCAGCACTAAGACTCAAATCTCCAACTGAATATCTTTATTCAAATCTGGTTTATTTTCCTTCATTAGAACAATAACATCCTGTTTTAATCTGACACTTTGTAATTCTTATTTCAAATGGTTTTCTATAAACATCTTTCTTGACAGCGTTTATATACAGAGGCCTGGGACAAAGACAAGACTCAAATTCATATAATGCCTGACACTCCAGAGATTCTGTTGGCAAGACAGAACAAAGTCAACTACAGTGAGGTAGGAGCAAAAGTCTGTGGCACTACACTTCTTTTGTTGTTTTTGTTGCAACTGTTTGTTTTTCTACACTTTTGTGGAGGTGTTCAATTGTGATGGCGCGTGTGGCTCCGTGATGTGAGCACTCAGCCCATCCAACCTCTCAATCTGGCTTGCACATCATAGGCTATCAGATTCTACAGACAAAGTGAACTCACATTCTCCCTTCACTTTATGGCCACTGCTAGTGTGAATTAGTGGACTGAGTAGTATTTTTGACATTTCCAAGAGGTAGGATAGCCAAATAAAATTCTGGATAAATATTTATACTAAAATATTATTTGTTGTTTATCTGAAATTCAAGTTCAACTGGTCATGCTATCCTTTTATTTGCTAAATCTGGCAACCTAGTAAGGCTGCTCTAATAATATGCATCTCTTCCCCACCTGGATCCTCAGTAAAACTGAGAAGTAAAACTAAGGAGTAGAAATGAAATTCAAAATATCACATTTTTTACTGCTAAAGTTAAGTTCAAGGACACATTTGTATAAGAGGCAGACCACCTGCTAACTAAACTGAAGAACTGGGCTCCTCATCCAGGCACAGGCCACATGGGAGCAGGACAATCAGCTCCACCCCTCCCAGGGGTGAGGTCCTGCTCGGAGCCCAGAGAAGCTCCTGCTTGGAGTTTGTTCCTAGAGGGAGCAGTTTAGGGCTGACCTGGGCCTGTCCAGGTATCCCATCCCTACCTGGGAGATAAATCAGTAAATCACTATACCTCTCCAGGGACAGAGCACATAAAGGCACAGTGAAAGGAGTAAAGCCTGAGAAAATAATGGAGCTCCTTCAGTAGAAAGAAAACCTCAGGCATGAAAAGAAGTACTCTCCATTAACAACACTGATTACTTTTTTTTAAACTAAAATGCAATTTTATAGGTGCATGTTTTACTAATATGATACAGCTAAAGTCTAGAATCAAAGTTTTTTTAAAACCAAGTTGTCTACATTTTAAATTGGATTTCAATCTTTTTCTTGTTTTTTAAATGTTATAAAATATTACATGATTGTCAAAATTGCCAAAAGTAAAGAAATGAGTAAAAGTATATAAATATATATATATATACATTCACACATACTCATATATACATGAGGTCTGCCCAGAAGGTACCCAACCATGTAATACTGAAAAGTAGAGACATTTACTGAAGAAGATAGAAGACACAAGAAACACTGTACATAGGACAATGACACCTCAGTCCCCCTTCAAAGTGGCCACCTTGGGACCTCACGCAGTTCTCCCAGTTGCCATCAGCTGCCCAGTCATAGTTTCCTGAATTTCACTGACAGTCTGAAATCTCTTCCCTTTCAAAGGTGGCTTTAGTTTTGGGAAAAGCCAGAAATCACAAGGCACCAAATCTGGGATGCAGGGGGGCTGAGTCACTTGGATGATTTGATGTTTCACCAAAAAACTCGGCATGAGACGTGATGCACAAGTAGATGCATTGCTGTGATGAAGCTGCCAGTCACCAGTTGCCCGTAGCTGTGGCCTTCTGGATCATCCAAATTATTTCTGCAGAAGAATGTTCAAGCTTAATACAAAATTGGATGCAGATTTGTTGCTCTAGTCACTCAGCCATTTTGAGTGCAAAGCCACACAGTACACATGCTCACTCAACATTGTTTACCACCCCCGCTGACTAGTACAGCGAAGTCATCATTGGTTACACACGTGCATTCTAGTTCATTCTCCTTGGCTGTTAGGTTAAACTGATATCATGCAAACTGTTCTCATTATATTAACAATGGCTGGACTTTTTCTGCACAAACCTCATATTTCTAAACAAAGAAATTAAGCATTGTTCTGCAATTTCTTTTTTTCTCTTAGAAATATGTATAGCTGGATGTTTTGTCCATCCATTTATATTATGATCACATTAATCAATGTTGGTATGCATAATATATCATTTAATCTACGTGATATATATTGATCTATTACATATCATTGTAGATTAATAATAGATTAGTATATAAACCTATGCTATATAATAGATTAACACATCTACTTTAATGCTCACTCATTTGTTTCTAATGCTATATAGTTTTTTTAAATAAGATACAGTGTATTTATTTTTAATATTGGTAGAATTTTTTATTGTTTCCAGAGCCTTTTCTTTTCTAAATGGTGTGGTGTGTCATTTGATAATCTCTAAGTGGTCACTGTCAGACCTTTGCTCTAGCTCTGACTTTCTTTCTGTAGACTCTGTACAAACTTGCCAACGAAGAAGCAAAGAAGAAAGGCTACGACTTGCGGAGTGACGCCATCCCGATCGTGGCAGCTAAGGCCTCCAGGGACATCGCCAGTGACGTAAGTAACACCACTCCATGTATGTACGTGGCTGGATGGGGTCAGGGCTCCTCATGGTCATCATTACAACAGAAAGATGCAGCTGGATGCCAGTTCAAGCACATTTATTGTGATTTAAATGAAACAATGTTTTTCCGTTGGAAAAGCTGTTTTGCATTTTTAACTTCAAAAGACTTGAATATTCAGGTCCCATTGGGAGAGGGTGTCCTAATCTTTAGTATAAAATTGAATTTGAATCTAAAGTTTTTCCTGCCTATGATTATGAGACATTATCTCCATATTTTGAGCACATGGCCTATGCAGAAATAAGAAAATGCCAGAAAAGTTTAAAAAATAACTTGGTTACATATATTGGTTCAACATCAGAAAAAGGCCTGGTTACAGTTAGGTCTAGGGAAACACACCTTTCCCCAAACCTGCTCTGGACTTCTGTCAACTCTTTCTTTGAAAAACTATCTTATGTGCTTCCTTTTGAGTTCTTTTTAAATGAAAACAGAAAAGCAAAGGCAAACACCTCAAAACAACGAAACGGTGAGCCTGACTCTTCTTCCCGCTGTCTCTGAAGGAAGTGGGTCCTAAATATACATTAGGATTTGTGTGACATTGTCACCTCAAGTGGACAGAAAATGTCCAGAGTCAGCATTTACCACCACTTCCAACAATATGCTTTCTTGTAGTTGTATAATTTATTTTCTCACTTGAGGAACCCGAGCAAACCTTAGCAAAATTTGATTTTTGACAGAGCAAGAAGCACATGGTGAGAAAACCAGGCCCGTCCATTTCAGGGAAATGTCCAGTCAGTGGAATTCAGCAGAGCCAGATTGGGGAGGGGCAGTATATAGTCTGGAGGGTGAAATGGTACCTGTGGACTCAGGAGTAGCATTCTCAAAACCATATGTAAAACTTCTGGGTTAGTGACTGTACTGGCCCAAGTTGAAGCAAAGGTAGCATACAATTCTAACTGATTTTCTTAGAAGTGTTGCTGCTTTTATTTCCAGGGACTTAATGTCTGCAAACCCTAAAACTGTGCAGTTTGGCACATCTTCCCATTTGAGTGCTTTTGTGAAGCCTAATCAGAGTTTAGGATGAGGAGATAAATTCATATTCAGATTACATTTCTCTCCAAGAATTACCAGTTTCAAAATAATAAACTTTAACATTAATAAGACATTGAGCTTTTTATTTTTATTTTTAAAATGACTGATTTTATTTCAGTACAAATACAAAGATGGATACCGCAAGCAGCTTGGCCACCACATTGGAGCCCGCAACATCAAAGATGACCCCAAGATGATGTGGTCCATGCACGTGGCCAAGATCCAGAGTGACAGGGAGTACAAGAAGGACTTTGAGAAGTGGAAGACCAAGTTCAGCAGCCCCGTGGACATGCTGGGGGTGGTCCTGGCCAAGAAGTGCCAGACATTAGTGAGTGACGTGGACTACAAGAACTACCTGCACCAGTGGACGTGCCTGCCGGACCAGAACGACGTCATCCATGCTCGGCAGGCCTATGAAATTCAGAGCGACGTGAGTACTGAGACCTGTTAAATACCACCGGTAACCACACTCATGATAGTAACGCAGCAATGTTCCATGGGTGTGCCACAAGATTTTTTGAAACATGTAATACCTGACTATTTTGTTAGGGGCATTCACCTCTTTTCCCTTAGATTGTCAAATAAAAAATGACAACATCCAGCACAACAATAGCTGTCTGATGTGAATGAATCAAAATTATACCTATTTTTTTGTCAGATCAACAAAAAGTACATTTTTGATGTACTGCAGAATTTTAGTAATTAGTTAATGTGTGCCATGAGATGAAAAAGTTTGAAAATCACTGTACTAATACATAGATAACAGTCTAAGATTAGGTAGAGCTCTCAGAAAGAATAATGTTTTTTTTCTCCTCACGCCTCATTCACTGTGCTATACTTTTCTTTCAGAGAGGACATAATATTTTAAAAGAGAAAGACATGAAATTTGCCTATCCAAGTTTTCCAGTCTTTTTCTTTCATTTTTAAAATCAGGTGTCATTAACAACTTTAGTAATACTTGCTTTTGTGTTTTCTCACCAGAACATTTATAAATCAGATCTCCAGTGGATGAAAGGCATCGGCTGGGTCCCCATTGGGTCTCTGGACGTGGTCAAGTGCAAGAGAGCTGGAGAGATACTGAGTGACAACATCTACCGCCAGCCTCCTGACAAGTTTAAATTCACCAGTGTGACCGATTCCCTGGAACAGGTGCTGGCCAAGAACAACGCCATCACCATGAACAAGGTGAGCTCCCAGTTTTGGGGAAAGTAAAACAGGGCTATAGGTTCTTGAGAATATTTATAATTAATTAAGTTCATCTTTTTTTTTTATTTAATTGTCATCCTATGTATAGTGATTTGGTTGAGTTCTCTATTCAGTTACATTATTTGTGGGAATTTCTGCTTTAACATCTCTTGGGAAATTCGATTGAGTTAAGAATAGGACAGCTATTTGGTGTGCAAATTGTTTGAAGTCTATGAGAGTTATTATGGTTTGGTATCAATTTTTTTTTCTCATTGGGTACTTACCTAGGTAAGTATATAACAAACAAGTCAAACGTAAATCTCAATACAATTTATAAAAAAGAAATCTAGAGATGGCTAATCCAAGTACAATTGCAGTTAATAAAACGACAAACAAAAGATGAGGAAGGATTTGTTTGTAAGGTCACAGTACATGTGGCTGTCCATATATGCTTCGAAAGAAAATACTTGCCTTTCATTTAGTTGGAATGGAGGTGATTTTGTAACGAGACACATAGTTTTACTATTCATATGTTAGCCTACATTTATATTTAGTAATAATAACCTCATAATATCAAAGAGACTGGAGAATATTGGTCTACTGCACACAGCACAGATAGTGAAGATGCTGGCTTTCAAGTTTGTCAGGATGTCTAAATCAGGAATTTCTGTTTACAGCAAACACTGCACGTCTAATTCACTAACATTTTTATCTCTTACAGCGCTTATACACAGAAGCCTGGGACAAAGACAAAACCCAAGTCCACATCATGCCCGACACACCTGAAATTACGCTGGCAAGACAAAATAAAATAAATTACAGTGAGGTAAGACCACTTATTTTATTTCCTTGATCTGACCACATTGATTTTTTGCTGATGTATAAAGAAAGGTCAAAATTATGGATTTAATTATCATGTGGACCAATTAGTTTAGTTTTATTTCTTATGGCCAATATTCTGCCCTGAAGATATATATAATTATATTCAAAAAGTAGATAGGTAGATAGAGAAATAGATAAACACAAAAATTCTCTATAATGGGGGGGGAAGCTCTCAAAGTCAACTATTAATGATTGAAACAAATTGTAATTTTAATTAAAAAACAATTATTGCTATTTATCAGATTAACACTTGCTTCAAAATTTGTTCCCTGAATTTTTCTTCAGTTACTCATTTGTAAAACAGGATAAAACTGCCTATCTTAAAGAATTTCTGTGATGAACAAATGAGGTTATATGTATATATACACCGAGTCCAGTACAAAGTATTAGTAGTTGCCTAATAACTTTAAATTTTCCCTTCCCATTTAAGTCACTATGAAAATTAGATTTTTAATATGCTCAAAATAACTTGAGGTTTATTTGCAAGAACTAAGAAAATTTTTAAATTTGCCCATTTAGAATTGTCTGAAGATGGTAAAACACACTCTTGCACGCATCGGCTCCAGCTGACTTGTCGCCACGTGTCTCCGAGGTCCGGGGGTACTCCCGCAGAAACAGCTTCTTGCCCAGTTGTTCTTGACAAAGAGTTATCTGGTTTATTGAGGAAGAATTCTGATGTCTTATGTGTCTGTGCATGTGTCTTCCTTTTTAACAAAAGAGGAAAGGTAGACTTTTCTTCAGTTTGAGAACACTGGAAAATTTAAGCACTCATTTCAAGACTTGGCCATATTCATTGTTTCATCCACATTAATTACTTTTGCCTATAAAAATGTAGCCCTAAAGAAGAGGCATACTTATGCCTTTTTAAATTTTATTTAAGGCTGAATATCCTAGTGCAGTTCTGCATCCAAAAGTAGTCTTCCTTTGGCAAAAATACATTTTTAGAGTGAAAGTGAGTACTGCATCTAAAATCTACTACTTCTGTCCTCAGAGCCTTTATCGCCGGGCCATGGAAGAAGCCAAGAAAGAAGGCTACGACTTGAGAAGTGACGCCATTCCCATCGTGGCTGCCAAGGCCTCCAGGGACATTGCCAGTGATGTAAGAGCTGATCAAGTCCCTCCCTTTGTTCCCAACAGGCCAGACCCTGCATATGTTATCACATTACAGGGACACAGCTGGAAGTCTCTTTAGTCACCATCTATCTTATTAACCACCTTTATTTTATAGGCAAATAAGTTGAAGCTTTGACACTGTAGGTGACACACCCCAGATCACAAGCATCATAGAACAAAGCCTGGACTAGAATGTGGTTCCTTTGATTTTTGTCATTTGGGCTTTGCTTAATAAAATTGAGTGCTTTGATTAAAGTTAGATGGACTTATGCTGAGCTTCTCCTAAAACCTCCTGAGCTCTCCTCAGGATACACCTAAGGCAAACATTCCAAGGAAGAAGAGAGTTTCACTGAGTTCTCCCCCATGACTTGAAGAAGGACATAGAATAGCAAAAAAGCTATAAATTCCCTTGCTGAGGGGTGCACAAAATCAATATTCCATTACCCTAAAAATAAAAGCATCAGATTCCTTGACAACTTAATATTAATCTGAGAGTAACAATATTGTCCATTTTTATAGGTTCTTTTTATCATAATAACAACACATAACATAAAATTTACTATCTTACCCTTTATCAAGTGTACAGTTCCTCAGTCTTAAGTATGTTCTCACTGTTTCATCTTGCAAAACTGAAACTCTTTACCCATCAAACAACAAAAACTGCCCAGTTTTAAACTACACCCCAGATTATTTGTGCAGAGATTATTTCTCAGAATGCCCTAGAAAAATAAAATCGATGAACCGTGGAAACGCATCTCAGATGTACCCCTCCACATGACTGACTTCTGAGACACTTTATCACTCTACCTGAGCTCACCCTTTCAATGTTCATTTTTAATCACTTTGTCAACATGTAATTTTTAGCATGATATAAGGGAATTGTCGTAGAGTTAGCCTGTGGGGGTGTGAGACCGAGCACATCATCTTTGACAGATCAGCACGCCCCACTGTGTAGCATCCCGGCTGCAAATGATGAAACTCCCCTAGTACCTTTCCCAGAAAAGCATTGCCACAGAAGGAACAGGAGGAAACAGCTCGTCATTTACTAGGTTCTCTCTTTCAGTACAAATACAAAGAAGCTTATCGTAAGGAATTGGGTCACCTCATTGGTGCCCGAGCAGTACATGATGACCCCAAGATGATGTGGTCCCTTCACATTGCCAAAGTGCTGAGTGACCGCGAGTACAAGAAAGAATTTGAGAAGTACAAGACCAGATACAGCAGCCCAGTGGACATGCTTGGCATCATTTTGGCCAAGAAATGTCAGACCTTGGTCAGTGACGTGGACTATAAACATCTTCTGCATGAGTGGACATGCCTGCCTGACCAGAATGACGTCATCCATGCTCGGAAAGCTTATGACCTGCAGAGTGACGTGAGTACTCCCAATGCGGGTTCTCCATGGCAGAAGCAGCTCTGAGTCATGCCGTGGGCTCTGACTAGTGCCAATGGACTGGAATTTGTTTGTATATTTCTGCATAATATACAACTGAATATTCAAAAACAGTTTCCCACTGGTAGCCCTATAGATTATTTCATAATTTTTCTTCCCCGAAAGCTATAAGTAAAAGAGGAAATGAAGTGTAAATAAATTATCAATTCTGTGCAGGTACATTTCTTCTTGGTAATTTGGGCTTTCTTTGTCTGAGTTAAATGAAAATTAGTCCTCAAAATATATAACTATACACATTTTGGGGCAGAAGTGGTAGAAATGTATGTATATGTGAATGGAGGGTATTATGGAGAGTTAGGACACAGGTATATTATGCTAAATTATTTTAACTTTCATATTTTGTATTTACTGACAGGAAAGTACTAAGACATTCTTATCTTTTTCGTGATTTTGTTGAGCTGTCCACTTGAAACCTGTGTGGTTTTGTGAACCAATGCCACCACAATAAATTCAAGAAAAAATAAAAATAAAGTAAAACAAAATAAAGTTGGTTCTTAAAAAGCAATAGTCTAATTTTTGTTAAAAATTGACTTATCCTATTAAGGGTAAAATAAAAAGAATAATTAAGGAAATGTCTAATATACTACCCTGTGTAAAAGTTTTATAATGCACTCAAGGGTATAACTGTGTCCTTTACATTTAGAAAATTTCTCATAACTCTTGGTATAATGCTCTGTACTAAAAAATGCTTAAAAAACACACACTCATAATTCAATAATGTTTATGAATGAGTGATCTAGGGTGCTGGGAGCCCTACCTGTTCACCAGAAGTTTTGTTGTCTCTCTAGTGTGAGCCATTTTGTGACTGTGAACCTGAAACACTAATGAATAAATGTGTTTCCTGATTTGCAGAATTTGTATAAGGCAGACCTTGAATGGATGAAAGGCATTGGCTGGGTGCCCATTGGCTCCTTGGAAGTTGTTAAAGCCAAGAGGGCCACAGAGATACTGAGTGACAATATCTACCGTCAGCGCCCAGATGCACTGAAATTTACCTGCATAACTGATACACCAGAGCAAGTGCTGGCGAAGAGCAATGCGATAAACATGAATAAGGTGAGTCTTCACCCCTCACGGTTAGGTATCAAAATTCACTGTAGAACAAGGTGAACATTCTGATGTATCACTACATTTTAAAGATTCCTATAGGGTTTATGATACCTTTAAAAATGACTTTTCCATTGTAAAGCCATAGTTACCTATTAATTCTTCAAAATATTAAACTAATGTTAAAAATACTGTGTGCTGTAATTATTTTATAACTACAGATTTTAAACACTACAACCCAATTATACTTTTCAGAGCTGCTACAGAATTTTAATAAGAAACAGTAAAAGCTCTGAGTCCACAAAATAGCAAGCTAAATACTCTTAGAAATAGTAATTTATATACACAAAAGGTAGAAATTTATGCAAATTTAATAATTTTATTTCTACTTTGTATAGAGGAGAGGTGACTGGCAAATAACGCCCCCAAAAATGTCTGTGAACTCCAAAATAATTTTTCTCACTTTTTTTTTCATAGCGCTTATATACTGAAGCCTGGGACAATGATAAGAAAACCATCCATGTCATGCCTGATACTCCAGAAATCATGCTGGCCAAACTCAACAGAATAAACTACAGTGATGTGAGTGAGCTATTGATGTTATAGTGAACAGAAAGGCAAAAGTGAACTGTTGTAACTGTTTCCTTCATGAACTGTTTTGACTAATTTATTATACATACTCCAAACTAACATTAAGAGTAAAAGGCAGTTCTCTCTTGATTCAATTTTGGGCTATGTGTTAGGTCCACAAAGTAGGCCAGCCTTTTAGTGACAGAATATCAAGGAATGAAATTTTTATGGAGAAATATTCCAATAGGAATTATACTACTAAAGCCTTCCCCTACATGTCAGTGAGGGTATCTCGCCATTATTTTATTCAACAGCTATTTACTAGGCAAGCCGTGGCTTGGAACTCACTTGATGGTCAGTGAGTTTTTATGCTCTGCATTATTTTGCTGCTTCATTAAAGTTCTGGTTACCATTTAATGTTATTTGCAAGCATTTTTTAGGCATTTCATTGAGAACCAACGTTTTCATCAAGGCACTGGTTCTGAAACCCTACTTTACAGATAGGTCATGGTCTTTAAGAACAGTCCACGGTAAAATGAGAAAAAAATAAGGACAATGCATTGAGTATTTCATGAATCTAAATATATTCAGTTTTTAAATACTTTCCTTCTTCTTCTTTATTACTAAAATGGCCTTTCTTTAATATTATGGTGGTAATAGTAACTCAGTTTTTTAAACATGTGTTTGTTTGGCCAAACAAAATTTTGGCAACTACATGTGGCTCTCTCCCCCAAATTCTTAAATTTTACCAATCAATAAAATTCCAAAGTTTAGAACATGTGCCTTAAAATACTTAAGTCCTATGAAACCAGGTTTTGTACAAACTCGTCCTAATACTTCACTTTGTGGATTTGTTCCTGTAGTTTAAATGAAGATGGAGAAAAAGTAATTAATTAACAGATTTCTTTTTCATGAAAGGAGGAAGGACTTACTGCCTCTCTTGTCTGCAGAAACTCTACAAACTTGCTTTGGAAGAGTCTAAGAAGGAAGGCTACGACTTGCGTTTGGATGCCATTCCAATCCAGGCAGCCAAGGCTTCCAGAGATATTGCTAGTGATGTAAGTTGATGTTTTTAGAAGAGGCATCTCATATCCAAAGATGTTCACAAATAGAAGCGTTTATAGTTTCTCTTGGCAGAATTTTTGTTGTCCCTAAATCTCAATTTCATTTAGTGATTGCAAATAAAACAAAAAAAAGCAAAAGATACTATGTCTATTATACCTACTAATCAATTAAAGATAGAGGTATTTTCTTAAATATAAATATTTTATGGACACTAAAAATGGGGTCATATGTTTGAAATTGGGCAACAGTTGACACAGAAATTTATAAAAAAAATTGATTGCACATGCCAATCAATAAATATAAGTGTGAACAGTTTCCTGCTACTCCTATCAATGTATTCTGGCATTAAAAGAATACTCTACGATGGATGTGTTTTAGAGTTTTAGTTCAGACTTTGTGACGTTTAGTGAGGTTTTCCTGCCAAGATGCCCATAACTGATCACAAGAACAAATTGAGAAGTAAGTGAAGCTTTTCCTCTCTACCTGCTTGTCTCTTCTCTCTAGTTCTTCCTTTCTCCTGAGGCGCCTCTGGGGAGGGTCTCCAGTCCCTCATTCTGTACGAAGGCTGCGTAGAACCCAAATCCAGACTTTTCTTGTTCTAGAAAAGTCCCATGCCTTACATGATGCTTTATTCCTTCTATTATTTAAACATTTGCTGGCTATCCAGCTGCAGAATCCCACACTATGATCACCTCATGGTAAAATGGACCATGACATGTTATTCTTAAATTTTTAAAAGTATTGACCCAAGGCATGACTTTCTCACATGAAAATTTAACAGCATTGACAGGCTAATAGGGGAGGTTGTTCCTGGTGATTCTGTCTGAATATAGCCCATGTCCTCCACCAAGGAATTCACTATGCTTTCTAATTACAAGGAATATCTTCTAAAATATTCTAAATATTAAAGCATTTTTAGAAAAGAATAGCCACATCTTTATATTCAGGAGATGCTCACTTAAATTATACAAGATGTTCTACCTTTACTTGTTAAGCAATGCTGTGTAAACTAGGTAGTGTCGTCCCTGGGCATGGACTGGCCTGGTGCGGGGCTGCCTCAGGCTGGCCTGCAGGGTGTGGGTTTTTGACTTAGTGCAGGAAGGATTTCACAACCAACAAGAGTCCAGGTGATTTTGAGAATATGTTTATTAAAGGTGGGACAGTGGACAAAGGAAGGACTTAAGGTAGAAGAAGCAACAGGGGAAAGCCTAGGCGGCACTCTGCTTTGACTCCCTACAACACTGTAGAAAAGAAGTGAGACAAGGCTCAGCTGCCATGAGCTCACTGGGAAGTCAGAGAAAACGGGGGCCTTGGAGACAGCGTCGGGGGAGTAAGCCGGGAACGAGCTGCCACTTCCCACTGGTCTCCTGGTTGCAAGTCTTGTGGGGACCCTGAGAGTTTAGGATGAAGGAAAAAGTTCATACCCAAGGAAGTACATGGGTGTGGTCTAGAGGGAGCCTGTGCTGGCATTTTTTGTAGTGAGGGTTTTTATCTCTCTTCTGTGGGAGAGACTGTTAGGGGAGGGTTTCAGCATACTATTCATCAGCTTTTCCATGTCCATTTTCAATATGCCCATGCATCAAAATAAGCATATAGGAGAGTTTGGGATTGATTATTCTTTGGTCTGCTTTACTGTTTTACTTTTATCTTAGTCTGACTGACTCTAATCAGGTTTTTGCTCTTTGCTTCCCCGACTTCATCTGTCCTTGGGTTTGGCTGGCACCAATGACATAAATTGGGTCTCTGACCTCTATCTCCCAGACTGGAGGGATTTGAGCTATGTATTCTCTGGTTAGGCAGGAGAAGTATGAACCATTTTTTCTCAAGTGTTCTTGGTGAGAGAAGATAACTTCTTGTGATTAACTAGCTGGCTATAAGTTGTTCAAATTGTTTGGCCTTGTTTAATTTTCTTGTCTTGGTTTCTCCATTCCACTTGTCAAGGAATTTCCCTAGCTTCTTGCTATCCTGCCTCACTGTAGTTTAGGAGAAAGGGGAAAATATTAGGAACCAAATGCTACTCCATTTTAGTCTCAACTCTGCCACTTACTTGTGATGTGACCATGAACAAAACAACTTATCTTCTCTAGACTTTAGGTTTCTATTTGATAAAATGGGGTTGATAATATGAACCTTTCTCCCTCACACTGGAGGTGGCAAAAATCAAAAGAAATGGTGTGTGTATGAAATTGTGAAATGTCATATACATGAGATGTTCTTATCATTTGACTAATATCCCTTTTCTTTTTTGCAGTACAAGTACAAGGAAGGCTACCGTAAACAGCTCGGTCACCACATTGGGGCCCGAAACATTAAGGATGACCCCAAGATGATGTGGTCCATTCATGCGGCCAAGATCCAGAGTGACAGGGAGTACAAGAAAGATTTTGAGAAGTGGAAGACCAAGTTCAGCAGCCCCGTGGACATGCTGGGGGTGGTCCTGGCCAAGAAGTGCCAGATCCTTGTAAGCGACATAGACTACAAGCATCCCCTGCACGAATGGACCTGCCTGCCCGATCAGAACGACGTCATTCATGCTCGGAAGGCCTATGACCTTCAGAGTGATGTGAGTGGGTCTAATATTATTCAGCATGTGTTTAAAAGGTTTAAAAAAGAGGTTCTAACAATTTTTGTGCCAGGGAATCTTTTGACAATCTGGTTAAAGCTATGCACAACTTTTCACAACAATGTCATAAAATGTGCAGATTAAAAATATATACATATTTACA
Source organism: Phyllostomus discolor (assembly GCF_004126475.2). Classification (NCBI taxonomy): domain Eukaryota; kingdom Metazoa; phylum Chordata; class Mammalia; order Chiroptera; family Phyllostomidae; genus Phyllostomus; species Phyllostomus discolor. The sequence goes on from NC_040906.2 coordinate 68,648,556, forward strand.
CATATGTGTGTATATGTGGATGTATGCTTTATTAACATATTAAATAAAGAGATCTAGCAATGGGTGTAACCACTAGTTTAATTTAAAAAAAATGAGGATCATAAATTTCAAGATGTCTGCAACAACTATAATAGAATATGAAAATATTTGTGAATTCTATTGCCGACCAAGTCCCAGGTAGTGTTAATACTACTATAATCTCTTGCCTAAACTTACAATTGAAAGAAATGCTGTATTTCAGTTACAGGTTAATGAAAATAAATTTAAATATATATATTTTTTTCTATCCAAGTTCATTGATATCAGATTTAAAATTCCTGGTTCAATGCAATCTAATTTTCCAAATGAATTGATTACATTAGCATTTTTCTGACTGCTTAACTTATAGGAAATATTTATTATAACTTGGAAAAGGAAGTTTAGGAATACATTATACATTGAGACAATTTATCTAAGGAGCTAGAAACAATAGCTGCCTAGGAATATGTTAGGCACTTCTGTTTTCTACCTGTAAATTGTCCTTACTAATGTCACCTCATTGGTTTAGTAGCTCCTTGGTTTTTTGTTGTTGTTGTTGTTGTTTTGATGTTGTTGTTGTTGTTTTGAAAGTGATTAAAAAATAATCACTTTCAAAAGAATGATAAAAGTAGTGGCATTGTAAAAAAAGTTTCTCCAAAATCCATAAAAATAAAAAGGATTGTTACCCTTAATAATGAGAAAACCAATTATTTTAAATTTAAAGAAGAAAAGTGAAAGAAAAATTAAATATCTTACTTTACTTGATTTATAACAGAAAAAGGGAACTGAAAATAAAATGGAGTAAAAATATTAATACCTTCTGGCTTAGAAGCATGTATATAGAATTATATGAAGAGACACTCTTTTTATTGTCCCCAGAAAGCATATCAATTCAACCTGCGATCAGCCAGGAGCATTCATCTTCTCTTTCTACTACAGGACTGGCTGTGAAGGCCACTGCCCAATTAGATAAGAGCAAACTGTATCCTACCAGAATATTAGTCCCACACAAGGAGGCATGAACACTCAAATCAGAAAGTAAACCCTTTGTATCAGGAGGCAGGAAGTAATTTCCTTAAAATAACTTTGTCAATGAAATTATATATTACTAGAGAGATTTCATAGGTCTTTAAAACAGGGTTATATTCCGGGGTAAATTGTTTGACTAACTCTTCTACGCCAAAGTGAGTCTTCCCAGAAATTTAACACAAATAAGGTTTAAAATTACACATTCTCTGTATATGCTAAATGACAATCAGACACTGGATTATCTAGCAATTTCTATAAGTATTTGACATTATTTCATTTTCAGGCTATTTACAAAGCGGATCTGGAGTGGCTGAAAGGCATTGGATGGGTGCCCATTGGCTCCGTAGAGGTCGAGAAGGTAAAGAGAGCTGGAGAAATCCTGAGTGACAGGAAGTACCGCACGCCTGCAGACAAGCTCCAATTCACATGCATTACAGATACCCCAGAAATTGTCCTGGCGAAGAATAATGCCCTGACAATGAGCAAGGTTAGTCTTCAGCTATTTCCAGTTGCCTAAGTCATACCTCCCATAAAGTGAAAAAATGTGTAACCATTTAGCATTTTGTTCTAATGTCTGGGAAATGCAGTATTTATAGCCATGCTAGTGCACAGCTCAAATTAGTTGCTTGGTTTACTCTTTCTCCTTAGGTTGTAGAACTCCATTTTGAAAAGTGAGCTGCTGTTGTTTTCAGTTTTAGTACACAAGACAGATGATCGGTTCTTTTTTACAGAGTTCTAGCAATCTGTTTATTGAGGCTGAGTTAATTCTTTATCGAATGAGTAGGGCCTCAAATATGCACATTTTAGATTTAATTCAACTTATCTGAACTCTCCCATACCTTCCTGGACATCTTCCAAATATTCACATGGTGAGACTGAGTGCTTGTTCAGTGAAGAATATGAAATTGGCTCTCAGCAGATTCCAGAGTTAGAGAGAGGTATTAACACTCCAGAAATTCTGTTCTATACCAAACCCATCAACAGCAACCACAGTGATAATAGCAATAGAAAATATCATAACATCTGTTGAGTGCCTACTATGACTGATGCATTATATATATATTATGGTTAATTTTTAACCAAAATAAAACTCAGTAAAAAAGGTATGATTATCTCCCTCCAAGACATGAGGAATACGAGGTGTTATATACATTTCTCAAGATCACACAGCTTGGTGGGCTCTCTCTGCAGTACACTTGTGCCTTGTCTCGGGGGTCAACTTCTTACTTTCTTCCTCCTAAACTCCAAGGGTTCCCATGAGACTTGCAACAGGGGAGCAATGGGCAGTGGCACCTCGTCCCGGGCTAACCCTCTGATCTTGTCCGCAAGGCCCCATTTTCTCTGACTCACCAGTGAGCTGACGGCAGCCCCGCCTTGGCTCATTGCTTTCCCACGACATTTCTAGGGAGCCAAGCAGAACACCGCCTCATCTCTGTCCTGTTGCTGCTTCCACCCTAAGCCCTTCCTCTGTTTCACTGTCCCCAGCTTTAATAAACGTACTCTAAAAAGAAAGTCACACACAGACCCAGTGGAGTTGGGCTTGAACTTAGGCTTGACTCTGCAGTCTAGGGATTCCTACTGTATCGCCAGCTATACCCACACTCCGACCTTGGAAGGCCTGTGGGGAAGCTTGAGTTTCACTGGATAAAAAGAATGAATAATTTAGATCATTATGTTGCTTCATATTGACTATGAAACAATCATATGGCTGTTTAAATATTGCCATTTTTGTCTCTCCTCACTACCCTTTTGCTTCTCTCACCTCCAAATAACCTTTAAAAAGCTATTTTATAGTTAAATGAGTCCAATTTGACATTAACTATAAAGTATTGGCTTTTTAAAAAGGGTTTTACCTCACTTTCCTCACAGCATTTATACACGGAAGCTTGGGATGCCGACAAAAGTTCCATCCACGTGATGCCAGACACCCCAGAAATCATGCTGGCCAAGAGCAATTCTGTCAACATCAGCCACGTAAGAGATGTTCCAGTTGTTTAAGCCTTTCTAGGAGTAATTAAAATACTTTTTCTATCATACCACCTTCCTTTCTGGAATTGGCCTATTAACTTTCCATAACACTTTTATTTTTCTGTTGTGATTATTCTCCACGTAGAAACTTTATACCAAGGGATGGGATGAATCAAAGATGAAGGACTATGACCTGAGAGCTGATGCTATTTCCATCAAAAGTGCCAAGGCCTCAAGAGACATCGCCAGTGATGTAAGTGCTCTCTGTCTCACACCCCGGGTTTTGCACTGCTGACTAACCTTAGTGCAACCTTACTGCAGCCAGTGGCCACACTTTGTGACTGCTTTCACAAGCATTCCTCCAGCCCTGCGTCCTAGGTCCTAAGATCTTGCCCTCTGTTGTCATAGAGAAGAAAAATACACTTTGGAATTATAGTTTCAGTTGATTCAGGAAAGGGTTTTACCAATGAAGATATATGATTACACTCCAGTTATGTTTGTAATAGTGTTTATAAAGTGTTAGTTTAAAATTATTCAGTGAGGCCAAAATGTTTGCAATATAAAATTTACCTATTTGTTTGTGGGTGTTCATGATGTCTGTAATTGTCTCTGTGTGTATGGTTATAACAGAATGGGTTTCTAAACCTGTATTTCTGATGTTTTAGTACAAATACAAAGAAGCATATGAGAAACAGAAAGGCCACCACATTGGAGCTCAGAGCATTGAAGATGACCCCAAGATTATGTGCGCCATACATGCAGGGAAGATTCAAAGTGAAAGAGAGTACAAGAAGGACTTCGAGAAGTGGAAGACCAAGTTCACTAGCCCAGTAGACATGTTAGGCCTCTTGCTGGCCAAGAAATGTCAGACACTAGTCAGTGACATTGATTACCGAAACTACCTGCATCACTGGACATGCTTACCCGATCAAAATGACATTATCCAAGCAAAAAGGGCCTACGAACTACAGAGTGATGTATGTACCGTGAACTTTGGGAAGGGCGGAATGGGAAGACACAGGTTTACTAATTGTCCAGGCACTACCTCTCTGGACAGATCCAGGGGGTGCCGTTCACAGTGCTTAATAAAAACCCGTATTGAAGACTTACGTCATGGGAACGAAGAATATAGATAAAGAACCCTTCTTGGGTCATCTCTTTTATTCCCTGGCCCACATTCCAGACTATTTTCTTTATATCATTTCTTTATTTTTTGGCAATGAAAATGTATTTCAGACAAATTATATGAATTTTTATTTTTAATAAAACACTTTTGTTTTATTTAATTTTTTTCTTTAGATGTTATTTATTTTTAGAGAGAGGGGAGTGGAGGGAGTAAGAGAGAGGCAGAAACCATTGATCGGTTGCCTCTCATGTGCCGCCAACTGGGGACCTGGCCTGCGACCCAGGCATGTGCCCTGACCAGGTATCAAACCTGTGACCTTTGGGTTCACAAGCTGGTGCTCAGTCCACTGAGCCACACCAGCCAGAGCATGAATTTTTTTAAAAAACTGCCACGACTGTGCTATATACGAAACACTAAATAGACTTTCCATGGATCTCTTATTATAGGGTAAAAGTGAAATGAGAGTCAACAAAATTTCCTTTTTAAAAAGTTTCCGTTATACAATTTTTAAACATCAAATAATTATCATGAAATTTAACATTATTGCTATTGTATTCCTATTTGTGGCCAGTATAAAGAATTATACTTTTAAAAATTACTCTGTCATTTATATTAAAACCCCAAGTCATGCAAAATCTCAGGTCTTGCTTTTTTGGAGCCACCATCTCCCCATGAACTTTATCCTTCAATTAAGAGATATGTCTAATATGGGAACAAAATTTCTGTCTGACATCTCTTCAGAATGTGTATAAAGCGGACCTGGAGTGGCTGCGGGGCATCGGCTGGATGCCAGAAGGCTCAGTAGAAATGACCAGGGTGAAAGGTGCTCAAGACCTGATGAATGAAAGACTCTACCGGACCCGACCAGAAGCCTTGCAGTTCACTTGCATTACCGACACTCCAGAAATTGTCCTGGCAAAGGCCAATTCTCTGCAAATCAGTGATGTAAGAACCATCTCATGTCAAGCTTTCCTTTTGTGGGGCTCTGTTACCGGATGTGGCCACCCAGCCAGACTAGTGGACCATTCCTCTTCAAAGGCTGTCGTGGTGGGAGCGGCTCTGAGAATCTCTCGTCTAGTTCAGGGAAGGCACAGGCAAGGTAGAACTCTGACAAATGCCAGTGGGCCTTTCTCCTGCCACACACTTGGAAGCACTAAAATTAGAGAAATGTTACTCCATTACGATTCAAAAAAAACCAAATATCTACTTAAGTTCTATAAAATACTAAAGCCTGTGGCATAACGCTTCATATTAAGTGTTCTAACATTGTATTAGTCAGGATTCTCCTGAGAAACAGAACCAACAGGATGGGCAGGAGCGAGACATTGGTTTGAAGGAACTGGCTCACACTGTTGTGGAGGCCAGCAAGTCCAAAATCTGCAGGTGGGCCCGCAGGCTGGAGACCCAGGAAGGAGGTGCGGTTCAAGCTCAAAGGCAGTGAATAGGTAGAATTACTTCTGGCTCAGGGGAGGTCAGTGTTTTTTTTCTATTAAGGCCTTTGACTGATTAGACGAAGCCCACGCACACTACAGAGGGTAGTCCGCTTTACCCAAAGTCTACTGATAATGTTAATCTTATCTTAAAAAATACCTTCACAGAAACATCTGGAATAATGTTTGACCAAATATCTGAGTACTGTGGTTTATCAGGTTAACACATGAAATTAACCATCACAAACATATATAAAAACATTTTCCAGGTTAAATAGTCACCCAAACTTTATGTTTCAGACCTTCATTCTCTATTAAATATTGAAATAATATTTCCCTTCTCTCCACAGAAACTGTATCAAGAAGCCTGGAATAAGGACAAAACCAACATCAGCATTCCCTCCGACACACCAGCCATGCTGCAGGCCCAGATCAATGCCTTACAAGTCAGCAATGTAAGAGGCACAAATGTGAAGTGTAAATGCCTTTATGAGACATCTGTCAGCTTATGCAGTATGCTATCGAAAAATTACCTGTCTTAGAAATGTTTTCAGCTTTTGGAGTTGGACACTTTCTCTCTCTCTTTTTAAAAATATTTTATTTATTTTTTAGAGAGAAGGAAAGGGAGGGAGAAAGAGAGGGAGAGAAATGTCAGTGTGCCAGAAAAAACATCAATCAGTTGCCTCTTGCATACCCCTCAAGCGGGGGACCTGGCTTGCAGTCCAGGCATGTGCTCTACCCAGGAACCAAACCAGTGACCTTTCAGTTCATAGGCCAGCGCTCAACCAACTGCGCCACACCAGGCATGGATAGACACGTTCTCTTTAGCTACCATTCCCAATGCAATATGAATAAACATTCTCTTTAAAATGTTAGTTCAGATACGTGGCCAAGTTCCTACAGCATTTGGGATACCTGAATCTTATTAGTGTACTCCTTTCAGCCTTAAAATCATTGTCATATGCCCAGTGTTTATAGCTCAGTTTCATTGCATGTTGTTTGAGAATACTGAAATCCTAGTTAAATGCCTCTTATGCAAGAAAGTATAAGAGGTAACAGTCTCTATTGCCTTTTTTTTTCTATTTTCTTTAAAAGGTTTTTGATTGATCCAAAACTTTCTTGTTTGGCATTTAAAGGCCATAAGAAAAGCCAAAAGACAACTTATAATTATATGCAAAGGGCAGAGTATGTATGATATCTATGTCACGTCCCATCAACAGAGACCTCTAAAAAGTTGAAGGTCAACATGAGGAAGAAAATCTAATCAGGTCTTATATGGTACCTTCTGAAGGTTCACAGTTGATTCTTAGTTTTCATGTACTTGCAATGGGATTTCTTCAGATGTGGACCATTTGTAATAAATGCAAATATTCAAATGTTAGTTTAACTTCAGGTGTTTAGATTTAGATGTTTACCTTTAAAAATTTAATCAGAAGTATCCTGCTCTCCATGAAGTAAATAACCAATAACCAAAAGAAGAACTCAGAGGTGACCGTTGTTTTTCCTAGGTTGCCTCTGTTGACGTTATACCTTGTGATTCATGTGGCTACTTTGAGTATATTCACTTATTTTCAATCCCTGTAATCAAACCTGTGTTTTCCCTTAATAGAAACTCTACCAGAAAGACTGGAATGAAGCCAAGCAGAAAGGCTATGACATACGAGCAGATGCCATTGAAATCAAGCAAGCCAAAGCCTCCAGGGACATTGCCAGTGAGGTACAGCTCCATGTCTCCTTGTGGTTCTTCTCCTCCATGCAACAAATAGGAAGAGCATTTTTCAAGAATTTAGGTGTTTTTTAAAAAATCTATGCGAACTATTTTGTTTTGTCTTACACTAAAGACTTTATTTAAAAACATTAAAGTAGGAAGAAAAACATTAAGGTAAACATAGAGGTGGTATATGATTTTACTCCCCCAAATATTTATGACTTCTACATAAATATAAATCACAAATGAAAGTTTCAAACAAGTAGACTTAAGAATGAAATCACTCTTCAAAATCAAGTTGTACTCAAGGCTTATATGTGATGCTCTCAGTAACCTTTTGATTCATTTAACAGCAATTTCAAAACTTACTAAGTCAAAATAATTATCCTAGCAAGTCTCCCCCACCGCAGTTCCAGATCTTTAAGTCACCTTTGTTCCCTTTATCCAGGTTCTTCTCTATTTTTTATTTTATGTATTCAGCTGTTTCTTCCTTCTTATTCCTCATTTTTATCTCTAAAAGCCATAGCAGAGCACAGTATCTGCCTTATTCCCATTCTCTCCCTTTTGTCCAAACTTGCCTGTGCTACCTAAACAAAGGGAAAGAGAGAAAGAGAAGCTCTTACTCTCATCCTAAGACACTTAGGATCAGTGTGGACCAGGTGGAAACTCTTGTCCACAGGCCTTACTGCTGTCACCTTCTGATTCAAATCAGCAACCTTGCTTTCCATTCCTGAAACATACACCCTGTCTGTCTCCTAAATCACACATGACTTTTTCCTACTTCAGGTACCTTCTATATTCTCTAGGGACCATCTGACTTAATGTTCTACCTGCCAAGCAACCCTGGGGACAATGGATACCCTTTACTGTGTCTTATTTTCCCCATCTCAAATATGTGATAATAAAAGTACTACCATGTAGAGATGTTGTGAAAATTAAATGAGCTTATAATTGCCACTACTAGCAACTATTTTTAACTAAAAAATTCAGCAATACCTTATAGATCAACCTAATACATTTGAAGCACTCGTAATAGTGTCTGGCATATGGTGATTGCTCGGTAAATGTTAGCTATTATTATATTTTTATTACTCTTGTTACCATACTGCTTCCCTCCTGATAGGTGCATGTCCTCTATAAAACTATCTAAAAGCCCTATCTAATTTTCTTAAAGTGAGCTGATGTGCATAATGACTGCCAATGTTGAGCCATTTTACATTAAGAAAATATTCTGAAACATTTAATGAAAAATCCTCTTAATACATTATTTTCACATTTCTTTTTATTTGATTTTTACAACTTCAGTACAAATACAAAGAAGGCTACCGTAAGCAACTGGGCCATCACGTGGGTTTCCGCAGCCTACAAGATGACCCCAAATTGGTGTGGTCCATACATGCTGCCAAGATCCAGAGTGACAGAGAATATAAGAAAGCTTATGAGAAGTCTAAAGGAATTCACAATACACCATTGGATATGATGTCAATTGTTCAAGCCAAGAAATGCCAGGTCCTGGTTAGCGACGTTGATTATCGCAATTATCTGCACCAGTGGACATGCCTGCCAGATCAGAATGATGTGATCCAGGCTAAGAAAGCCTATGAACTGCAGAGCGATGTGCGTATATTATCACCAGAGTCTTGGGGAGATGTGTGTCTCTGTGTCTAGTCACAATGCATTCCCTAGGGAATTAATTTAACTGGTAACCTGAATAGAGCTTAACTTGTTCTGTACACTTCATGATAGTAGAGGCTTTCTGAACATTTTTTTTTAATCTTATAGAGGATTCCTTTTTTGGCAAGGCCTTACTAATCAAGATGAAAATCACTCTGCTATTCTATGCAATTAGGTAGAAAATTTCAGTCCCAGTTGTTCTGATTCTATATATTTGCATTATCAGATATCTAAATTTCAGAAAAGTTAAGCATAAGAAAGTTTTAAATTTCAAGTTTACCTGATGCAGGTAGGAAAACATATTTATACTTTATATATAGAGAAAAGTCCATATAGACATAGCTATGAATTTTGTTTTCCTTGTACATGCATCTAAGGACCTTTTTTTCTAGATTCCTACAGCTGTTATGCCCAGTGGTACCTAAAAGGCAGATTTCAAGTGATAAGCACCAAAGCTCGCCCTTGATTTTATGCCACTGCTATCTGTCATTCTCCAAATGCCACTTGTCAGCCCTACTCCAATTCCTATAGGGTACTGGGAATTTCTCTGAGATGCGCACCAGAGACACGACACTCAGATGTTAACATTTAATGCTGATCCTTGAATTTTGTGGGATTGGCCACCCAGCTGACTTAAACAGAGATGTGCATGGTTTGCTGGCATTATGCTCTGGTAGGTAAGTTTGACTCTGCTGCACTCTGTGGTCCTCCCGTCATGCAGAATGTATACAAATCAGACCTGGAATGGTTGAAGGGTATCGGATGGCTGCCAGAGGGTTCTGTGGAAGTGGTAAGAGTGAAGAATGCCCAAGATATTCTCAATGAAAGAATGTATCGTACAAGGCCTGAGGACCTCAAATTCACCAGCATTGCTGATACCCCTGAAGTCATTCTGGCAAAGACCAATGCTCTCCAGATCAGTGAGGTAAGTCAGATTTATGGTATGTTCAGACACATTGACGAAATCTCAGTGAAAATTCTAATTGTGAACTTTAAACTGCCCTTACCAGCATTAGATTCTTGAAGATACATATGTCCAGATAGAATTTTATATGGTCCAACAATTAACAATATCCACATTTCATTTGCTTGGATAACTCTTTGGTCAATGTGAGTGTGGTGGGCATCTTCATGCTCCACAGATTCCGATAGGTGCTTTAATGCATTTTGAGAATTTGTTTGTAATGCAAGTCAACCAGTTAATACCATGCTCACAAAACAGCCACCATCTTTTGGCATTCAGTCATGAAATAGTTGAAAAGTCTAGGGGCAGCAATATGAGTCACTATGGTAGTTTATTTGAGCTCAAAGAGCCAGGACGTTATCAGCAATGTGGGTCGTTAACTGCAATGTGGGTTTACCTGCCTGATAAAGTACATGTGAATAAATACAAAAGGGTCACTTCACTACTGTCTCTGACTGACTTTACACTTAGATTATATTACACATGAATGTATTCCTCTATGTAGTTACTATGGACACTTTCTAAGTTAAAAAAATGCGATCTATATTTACATAGGAGAACCTCCAAAGAGAATTTTTAATTGTCCCTATGATTTTATTCATATTGTACTTAACTTATTTACTAATCAGTTATGCTTTATTTTTCATTTTTACCAGCCATTGTATCGCGAAGCCTGGGACAAAGAGAAGACTAATGTGAATGTGCCAGCTGACACTCCAGCGATGCTGCAGTCCAAACTCAACGCCATCCAGATCAGCAACGTAAGACACCACACATCCACTTGGTTTACACAGCCTTCTGCCTAACTGAACATTCCAGCCGTGTGCTCCAGCAAGAGTTCAGCAACAGGCATTTCCCTGCCATTACTTTAACTTCTAGTCTTTAGGCCAATGTGTGTGCACACCTACATGTGTGTTTAAAATATGGAGATGTATGTCTTTAGAACTTTGTTGGAAGGAAGAAGCAGTGGTTTTGCCAAAACACAACATAAACATACATAAGTATGTATAGTACTATTCAGTTCTCTTTTTAGTGGTCCAGCATTGATTTTTTCATTTTAAAAGCCAAACAATATTTTTTTCTCATTTTCACATGATTTACTGTCTCCTAAATTTCTTTCCTTAAGAAAAAGTTATTAGAGAGTACTTTACTAAATTTCATTAAAAATCTATTGGAACTTAAGTTCAGTATGAAACCAGCCTATTTTATAAATCGTAAGGGGAGATTAATTTTCAGTGCTAACTGTTAACATGTTCTTGAACATGTCAGTAATGCTGACTCAGTAGCTCCCTCTTCAGATTGACTGTGGTGTTACAATCTCCATTTGCAGAAACACTATCAGCAAGCTTGGGAAGATGTCAAGATGACTGGTTATGACCTGCGTGCAGATGCCATTGGGATCCAGCATGCCAAGGCTTCCAGGGATATTGCCAGTGATGTAAGAGCTCCTCCTTGCCCAGCTTTAACAAACACTAACTAGTAGGCACACAGGGAGTTAATTCCATCCTAACCTTTAACTTATTCCCTCAGGAATTATATTTAAGTAAAATGGAGGTCATTGTTATGAGAGTCTTGTTTTCAAATCCCAAATTCAAGAACAACTTTTACAACAATTTGATGATCCTCATGCATCTCTGCTTAGTTTTGCTCTTCTTATGTTTAAGCACAGATTTTGATTTTCTTTCCAATACCTTCTCAATATAAGTTAATTTATAAGCACTTAGGGATTTATGGGTAGAAAGAATTGCGTTATTGCTCAAAGTGCAAGATCCGTAGGTGGTACCTGTGAAAATTTTATGCAGTACATAAACAAGCATTTTTAAATGGTTATATATTTGTTTTAATGAGTGCTAGAAAATACAGATTTTATTCTATTTATATAGAATTATAAACTTTAAAATAAAAATTAGTCAAGCTTACACTTTAGAAGTAAATTTATGTGAACAAAGAATCAAGTTGGTTTCAAGTATGAAGTGTATGTGGCACATGTTTGTGGCGAAACATGTGAGGGTGCCGAACAGTGACTAAATTGTGGGAAACACAGGACAAGCCTAGACTGAAGGACAATTGGGAAGCACAGTTCTCACCTTAGGGGTGCTCACAGTGCCCTCAAGAGAGTCGTGTAAGGAAATGGAGCTATTTTAACAGGATGTGTAGAAAAACTGAGTTTGAAAAAACAACTCTTCTTTCTTCTGTTCCCACCCACCAGTATCTATATAAAACTGCTTATGAGAAACAGAAAGGCCATTATATTGGATGTCGCAATGCCAAGGAAGACCCTAAACTGGTCTGGGCAGCAAACGTGTTAAAGATGCAGAATGACAGGCTGTACAAAAAGGCCTACAATGACCACAAGGCCAAGATCTCCATCCCTGGGGACATGGTGTCCATCAATACTGCCAAAGAAGGCCAGGCATTAGCAAGCAATGTGGACTATCGCCAGTACCTGCACCAGTGGTCTTGCTTTCCTGACCAGAATGATGTGATCCATGCCAGGAGAGCGTACGACCTGCAGAGTGACGTAAGTGTGTTCTTGTGAGGGGTGAGCCGCTCCCCAGGGAGAAAGCCTTCCACAGCTTTGCCTGGGCACTCCTTCCAGTACTTGGGCAAACACAACTCTCCCTACATAACAGCTTGTCTTTAGTATTTGACCAAGTTTATTAATTACCTACCTCACTGCTGGGCTTATTCAGAACATTTTCATTGTCACTGTTAAATTTTCCTTTTCATAATTTTTCTATAGATTAGTTAACATGTTCAGTGTTTGTAGTTTATTAGACATAAGAGTTGTCAAGGTTCTTCAACTGTGCACTGAAGAAGGACAGGGCTGTCTTCCCGAAAGTTAATTTGAAAGGCTAGCAGCACGCTCCAGATTCACTAGTTTTCCTTAACTGGGTGTGCTTCACAATATGCTGTTTCATTAATTCACCTAAAGTACTTCTAGATTTACTCATACCTTATGCCCATTCAATGTCTTGGAAATGATGAATCCCCTCAGGCTATTTATTTCTCCTATAGAAGGGATACTTTTTTAGATTCTGTGAACGAGGTTCCCCTAAGCTTCAAGAGATGCTTTCTCATAATGAATGAGTTTCCTACAGGAAAGTATACCCATCACTTGAAATGAATTGCCAACCTGTGGATATAAGCCATTTTCTAAAGTGCAGTCTCTTCATTAACCTGAATCACATTAGTATACTGAAAGCGAAGAAGGGAAATTTCAAAATTTGTATGTAATTCTCTTTGAGAATCCCTTCTTTTGAGTTCTGGATATCTGTCAAACTTTATACACTAAAACATATGCCATTCTTCATTAAGATAGAAATTTTCCTATATTTTTCACTTCTCTTACTATCTTTTTAGCCTGGTATGTGTATCTTATTAACTAGTTATTAAAATACCATTTTTGAAGAACACCATAGTTTTTAGTAAAATTAATAACTAGTATTTAACATAGAACAACTTTATATGGTTAACCACTTACCTGTGGCGGGGGAGGCGCTCTGCCCACAGGGCCCCCCTGGTCACCACGGATGAGAATAAGTCTACCATGACAGGACCTGCTTGGGGAGGAAAGGTATCCAATCTCTCAAAGGAGAAGGGCCAAGAGCCTTTTCCTTGTTGGCCTTTTATTGGATTCATTTGCACAGGAATACAGATAAAGGTCATTAATCATTGCCAGGCAGTAAAGATCAAACAATAAATAACAAAGAACTCTGAGGGCCTATTTTCAGTCAGGGTCAGATAACTAAAGAGCTGTAAAATTTTGAGGAACAAACTTACTTCTTGTTTGGACCCTTATCATTTAATTGAGAGCATTCCAAACAAAGCAGGTTTCACAGGATTTTACATATTCTTTCTTAGGCCTGATTGCCTGGGGAACCTGCCCTTTCTAGCACAGGGCTGCACCACCCTCTGTCATTGTTTCAGGCTACGTGGAGCAAGGGAAGTAAGGCAGCCAAGAGATTAGGAGATTTCTTGCAGACAATGAGGACTCAGGCTATGCCAAAGCCAAGGGGCGAGGGTCCATCACCCCCTTTTGCTGTAGCCCCCAAAGTCCTTCCTTGGGGGCCTCCCACATGATCATGCCCATCTTAGGTCATTCCCCCCTTGGGGAATCTTACCAAAATCTCTTGGTTTTGTCTCCTTGGTGACTTACAGTCCAAAGTCACTCCCTCAGCCTTAGTCTTGGTGGGGGTTACAGCTTCTGAAACCAAGCAGGGTGGTTCCCAACACTGTGTCTGGGGAAAGAGCTTTAGATAACCAAGAAAATGAAAATCCCAACTCAAAGGGAGGTGCTATCTTGGAAAAAGAAAACCCAATTAAAATCAAAATTGTAGAGCTAGGGTAGGCATTGAAATCTTAGTTAAATCTATTAAACATACCATGTGTCAAGCATTGTGCTGAGCACTAAAGATACAATTGTGAAGAAATAAGATGAAGTTCCTTTAGAGAATGTTAGAGGATTCACATTGCTAACAAAGAAATATGTTAGAGAAGATCAGTAAATGTGAGATGGCTGAGAAGGAGTGATCTCCAGCCCTATGAGAGGTGGCAAAGCTTACCGAAGGAAGTGCTGATTTAGTGGGGATATGGAGAGAGAGTGGGAGGTGGCTTTGTGAGGAGGACACAGAGGACAGTCCAGCAGAATGACTAACATGTGCAAAGGGGGCTGTATGCAAACTGCACACTGAAAGGTCAACACAGACAGAATGCACAGGTCAAAAACAGGTTGAGACTTGTGCTAGATCATCCCTCACCTTCCAGTTCATGTTAAAGATTTTGATCTTTATCCTAAGACTAATGGGAGGCCACAGGATGGGGGAATGCTGTGACATCAGATTGGAATTACAAATTTTGACAAAATCATTCTGTCTGCCTTGAGGAGAACTTACTGGAGAGCCCATTATTCTTGTTTTTGAAGTCTACATTGACTAGTATGATGATTACTTAATACTATTCAAAAATTTTCCATGCATCCCCCAAACAGAGAGCTCCTTGTACATCTTTCTGCTTTTTTAAATATGCACACGCACCCCAACATAGACCCAGTGTGACAGAAAACACGCAGAACAGAACACTGCTGTGCAAATGAGAAATTATGTTCATCAGGACAATGCTCAGCTTTTAGTATGGTTTGTGGAAATTAAAATATAATGTACAAATTGCTTCCCTATTTTAACTACAGGTTTTTTTAAACCTGTTCCTTAGCTAACCCTGTTTTCTCTCACAGGCTATCTACAAGGCTGACTTGGAGTGGCTGCGCGGCATTGGCTGGATGCCTGACGGGTCTCCTGAAGTCCTGAGGGTCAAAAATGCCCAGGAGATCCTGCGAGACAGTGTCTACCGGACACCGGTGGTGAACCTCAAGTACACAAGTATTGTCGACACCCCAGAAGTTGTCCTGGCTAAATCAAATGCTGAAAACATTAGTATTGTAAGTCACTGTTTTCTCTATAATAAAATTAGATTAGTCTTATAAATAAAGGAAATAATAAACTTGGAAATCTAATAATAATACTATTGATGATAGCAAAGATTTTAATAAATGGTGTTGACAGGGTTGTTGTATTAGTACTTAGTTAATTTTAAACAAAAACTCAAAGTATTAATAAAAGGTACTAATACAGATTTCATATCAAATCTGAGCAATTTATGTGAAAAGACTCTAGAAGCCTGTATTTTAATATGAACAAGTTTTGTTTTGGATCAGAAAAATTGAAAGTTGTGCATTGGAACTGGCAAAATTATAAATTATGAAATAATTTTGTTATTATTGGTTCTTTCCATAGCCAAAGTACAGAGAACTTTGGGACAAAGATAAAACTTCGATCCACGTAATGCCAGATACTCCAGAAATTAATCTCGCCAGAGCCAATGCTCTAAATGTGAGCGATGTAAGTACCGCAACAGACTCCCTTTTTGTTTAAAAGTCACTCAGTTGGTGCTATTGCAGTGGACCCCTCCATAGCCAAGGGAGCGAAGGCGGACTGGTGGAGCCAGGGAAGACTCCTCTCCATCAGCCCTGGGTCAGGAGTGAGGAAAGGAGCAGGCCCTGGCTCGGAATGGCTGGGCAGGGTCAGTTACTGGTGAGCCAGGGTCAACATGAGAGCAGGGAGAAGGGAATAAGGACCGGAAAGATGAGAGGAATAAAGAGACCCACAAACAAGAAAGAGAATTAATGATGGAGTCAGATGAACTCACAGTATGAGAATTCTTTGCAAAACTTGGCACATTAATTTTAAAACCCACATTATAGTGACTTCTCTAGGAAATTACAAATTACTAAAATTGACCTCAGAAAAGGAATAAAAACATCTAGTAAGAAATTAAGACGGTTGTTAAAGACTTTTCTCTCTCCTCTCAAATGCTAAGGTCACCCAGGTGATTTCACAGAAGAATTCTTTATTAAACCTTGGAGGAAAAACAAAACCAAACAAACTACCCTGGAGCCCAAAGAAAGAAGAAGAGCCACCGCAGTTACGGAAACTTGTCAAAATAGTTTCACTAGTGGAAACTAGACCAATAATAATGAGGAAGACCTTAAATAAAATATGAACAAATCAAATTCAGTTGTACATAAATACATAACCCAAATGACTAGGTTTCATTCAGGAATTCCAAGGGGATTCCATATTCAGAAACCTAAAAATATAATAGAACAAAAGAGAAAAATCTGCTCATTTTATCAGATTTGAAAAGACGTATGAGAAAGCCCAATACCTGTTCTTATTTCTTAAAATCAAATCCTAGCAAAATAAGAATAAATGAGTATTTTACTGATGTGACTAAAAGAATAAATCTCAAATCAAAGGCCAGGCTCATCCTCAGTAACTAAGCTTCTTATTCAAGTCAGGAATAAAATAAGGAGGCCCATTAACATTCCTCCCACACTTCTAGCTGAGTAAGCTTCTCTTTTGAGCCAAAGTTGTTAAGTAAGAATAAGAATAAGAGATAAATTTTGGAAAGAAAAAAGATAAAATTATTATATTTTCATAATAAGTCAGAACATGCCTGGGAGAAACAAGGAAATCAACTTAAAAATATGTTAGATAAAATGAGAGAATTTAGTTCCATGGCTAACTACACAGTTCAGCTATGTTCAAGGGCATACTGCCTTCGTGGGCCACAGAGGTTTCTTCTGTGTAGAATAAGTAAGACCTTGGAGGAAGAGCACTACCTTAGCGCAATTCACCATCGTTTGAAACTTTTGTATGGACTTCAGTGTGGTCATTGTTTGGGGGGTGGGTAGGGGGACTAAATGGTTATGGAAAATAAATACAAATTTTAAAAATTTTATTCACAGACACAATAATAATAATACATTTTGTGTGAGAAGGAGCCTGGCAAGCAGATTCCTCACCATGTGCCAAAGTGTGCACCATCGGCTCCATTATAATGAGCCACTTGGGAGCTAATGTTTTCAAGGGTTGAGAAAAATACCAAAATTTTAGGGCACTGATACATTTTGGGGGGGACCTGAATCAATATCATGGTACAGTGTACTCTTGTCAAGTGACTGGAGGGAGAGGCAGTCAGCTCTTCATTTCAGCATGGCCTCCTCAGCAATTTGGTTTGATCCAGAAGCATCTGTGGCATGAAATCTGGAAAGTCTCATGTGCTCTCTTTCACATGATAAATTTCTCAGCTGGAAATAGCAGAACCCTACCATTGATATGATGATATAAGCAAGGCTAATATTTGATACTATTCCAAAAGTAAAATTATTAACTTTAGATATTTAGCTATTAGATAGATAGATATTAATGAGAATGGCTTATGTTTTGGAAGAAATCAAACGTCCTATTTGCAGTGCTAACCAAAATGTACATTTTTATATATGGTGCCACCACTATTATAATCTTTATAAAAGCCACTATTTAAAACCCTCCCCATCATTTAGAAAGCACAACATTTTTTCAAATATTTGTACACGGTTTTATAGGCAACCAGGCAAATTCATTTTAAATTGATGTATTTAATCTTCAAATCAATCACATGAGTAAAATATGGTTATTTTGTTTTATCAGATAGGAATGATGAGACTTTAAAAGATTAAGAAATTTGTCTGTGTTCTCAAAGTTAGTAGATGAAGAAGTTTGTTCTCAAGCCAGATATTTTTTTAGTTCAAATAAAAAATATATTTGGCCCTGGCTAGTATGGCTCAGTGGATTGAGCACTGACCTGCAAACTGAAAGGTTGCCAGTTTGATTCCCAGTCAGGGCACATGCCTGGATTATTGGCCAGGTCCCCAGTTGGGGGATTGCAAGGGGCAACTGATTGATGTTTCTCTCACACATCAATATTTCTCTCCCTCTCTTTCTCTCTCCCTTCCCCTCTCTCTAAAACTAACTAAATGAAATCTTTAAAAAATATATATTTGACTATATAAGCAAATAAAAAGTAAAACATAAGAAAAATAATGTAATAATATATGTAATAAAATTAAAACATAAATTAAAATAACATAATGATAAGTTTTCATTGAATGTTCTCTGGTATAATACATTTAAATGTGGAGAATACTTTTTATTTTGTACAGAAAATAATGTCAAGTGTTAAAATAAGCCCACCCAAATTCATGCAAAAACTTGAAAAAAATTACTATAAACCATATCAATGCTTACAAAGACAAAATTTGTTTGAGCACTCATGGTTCAGATATGAAAAGGCCATGAAATTGTCAACAATTGAAATTCACCTGTCCTTTCTGCACTGTTCAAGATCCCGTACTGATGGGTATGTTTTCTAAATTATACATGTAAATTACTCTTATTTCTGAGTCTTTTTGACATTGTCAATACAAAATGTGCCTATTTAAATATGAACATATATTTTTAAAGTTATCTGTAGTTACTTTATTAATTAACTTCTCTTTACAAACAAAAAGACTACATTTTTTAAAAAATGGCTATTAATACCCAATTGTGCTTTAGCAGGAACATCCCTAAACAATGTGCATCCTCAATCACATAAGATCTAGGAAATCATACTGGGAGGAAACCCCCACAAATGTACAAAGCTTATGATTCTGAAGATTACAAAATTGAATTTTTGAATTACATAAATTGAATTATTGAATTAAAGAAATTCAGTAATAGCCCATTAATGTATGCCTGGACATATATTTATCCCAAAGCTAGCAATACCAGAAGCAACTAAACTCCTTTACATAAACCATGAACAACTACTTCAAAGCTATGGTTCAAATTAAAAAGAAAGAACTCTTGTCACGCCCAGATACTTGGACCCCAACATGATTTTTATTTCAGTGGCATGGTGCAGAAGGATTCTTTCACCTATTCTCTTTTCTTTACCTGGTTCTGGGACTTCAAAATTGTATCCCTCTAATAATAATTCCACCTGCGCCCTTGGCCGCATCGGTAGATCTGAACCTGGAATGACGCCTTTTGTTCTCCTCAGAAAATTTACCGGGAAGGCTGGGAGGAAATGAAGACGGGCTGCGATGTGCGGCTGGACGCCATCCCCATACAGGCCGCCAAGGCTTCCAGGGAGATTGCCAGCGATGTAAGTGTGGCCTTGTTTAGCGTCTCCGTTCTTCGAGCAAATGCCCTAGCTGCATCAACAGAACAAACTGTGATCCATCTGCTTTCTTTTTGCATCCCCAGTATAAATACAAGCTTGACCACGAGAAGCAGAAGGGCCACTATGTGGGCACCCTCACAGCCAGGGATGACAATAGGATCCGGTGGGCCCTCATAGCTGGCAAGATTCAGAATGAAAGAGAGTATCGGCTGAACTGGGCCAAATGGAAGACGAAGTTCCAAAGCCCTGTGGATATGCTTTCCATCTTGCATTCGAAAAAATGCCAGATCCTGGTCAGCGACATCGATTATCGCAACTACTTACACCAGTGGACGTGCCTGCCTGACCAGAACGATGTGATTCAGGCCAAGAAAGCCTACGAACTGCAAAGCGATGTGAGTGGCCTGCGTTTTAGGATGAGCTCTTCTCCATTTTGCCATGACTCCCAGGAAGTTTGTCATTAAGTCCTTATATCATAACTTTATGTCTTATACAGCCAAGAACTCAGTTTTAGTTACACCTTATAGTATAATATCAAAATCACCTCTAGACTTGGTGTCAAGAAATAAATGGTAACATGAATATAGTTCTTAATCATTACAGGGTAGGACAATTATATTATTTCTATAGAATTTAAGTAGCAAAAGAGGTTCATATCATAAGTAAAATATGGGCAGTCCATGGAAAGGATGTTAGCACAGATATGCTTTTTAGTTGACACAATGTGTAAAAATTTTGAGGTTGCCAACATTTTTAGACTAGGACATTTTGGGTGCAAATCTAGGATTTCCCATTTCTTGTGAAAAATCAGAGGATGAAGGTCTGAACGTGTGTTAGCCCTGACAACCATAACCTGTAGCTGAGCTGCAGCTAATGTCTTTTAAATAAAAAGTATGTCCTTTAGTTTATCATACCATCTGGCCTCCTAATTAATCTACTTGTGGTACCTGCCTGGCTGCTTGAGTGTATCATTTTTAAATCGTAATTCTCCATTAGACCCGTGGGCAGAACAAACAGGACTGTGGCTAGGGTTGCTGACCTGACCCCAGCCTTGTTTTCACAGGCTATTTACAAGGCCGACTTGGAATGGCTGCGCGGGATCGGGTGGATGCCCAACGACTCCGTCTCCGTCAATCACGCCAAATATGCTGGGGATATCTTCAGTGAGGTACTCCGGCATTTTCTCTTGCCATCTTTTATCCTGAATGACTAAACAGAAATACACAAGCCACACTTTGGCCATACCCTACCAACAATTTAAACAATTTCAATTTCTGTCATTTAAGCCAAGCATGCTTTCTTCCCCAGAATAAGCTCTACTGCAGCTATGACACTGTAGGACCATATCCATAATACAAAGTCCCACACACTCACTGGTGCTTGGGATTGTATAAATGAAAAACTTATTTTGGCAGCAACAGGAAAATATTTGAGAGATGTTTGTCCAGTTGGAAAACATGTGTTATGTGTTAAGCTTTATGATGCACATAAGATACACATACATAATGATCCATTACATGACTTTGGGAGCTGAGCAAACCTGCTACTTTAAAATCTGTGGGAGGTATAAGAAGCTGGCCCATTTGTTAAAAAATAAAATGCTAAGAAGAAAGCCAAACTGCCAAGGAGACACCATTTGCATATGGTGCTCTATACCTCTAGCAGAAAAGGATCCTTGAATTTAGCCTATCGTTCTCAGCTCACATAGGACCAGTGACACCTGTCTATTTTCTTTCCCATAGAGTAAATATCGCACAAAAATAGAAACGCTGAACTTTACTCCTGTGGATGACAGAGTGGATTATGTCACAGCAAAACAAAGTGGGGAGATCCTAAATGATGTAAGTACTTGGCTGTCATTCTAAAATTTCCCAGTCATATAGATGTTACCTCCAAAGCTTCTCCACCTACTTGCACTCAGCAAGCAATCATTGTCTGAGATACAAACGTAACCACTGAGATCATTGATGCTAGCTAACACTTGCTTACGTTATGTTTTCTTAGCATCAAGTAACTTACCCCTTGCCTCTCGTTTCCAGATTAAATACCGGAAAGATTGGAATGACACCAAATCAAACTACACCCTCACAGAAACCCCTCTGCTGCACACTGTCCAGGAGGCGGCCCGGATCCTGGACCCGGTATGGCTTTTACCCAGGTGTCAGGGACTTTGTGTGGGAACAGAGGACCGTGCTACAACCATCGGAGATATGTGCACACGATTTATCCCTCCATGCTGACCTCTCAGTTTAATCCTCTGTCGTGGCCCTCTGTCTTCTAGTACCTCTACAAGGAAGGCTGGGAGAAACAAAAAGCCACAGGTTACATCTTGCCTCCGGATGCCGTGCCCTTTGTTCACGCCCATCACTGCAATGACGTTCAGAGCGAGGTAATCGATCCTCCTGCTACAGCACACTTTGCAAAGGCTGAAACTTGCACGGGGGGCACCTCAGCTATGCCAACACACAGCGCCGTGGAGGGTGCCTTGTCAGCTGGGCACGCCTGGCCAGGCGTGGGGATGGTGGGAGTGCCTGCCCTCCTGGTCCTTTTCCCATGGGCTTTGGGAGTTCCTTTGTTTTTCCCTTGGCTTTTTCAAAGGCTAGTGTTTGAGTTTCTTACTTTTTCTTATTTATTTATTTTTTTAAGTTTCAGGTGCACAACATAATGATTTGATATTTGTGTAGACTGTGAAACGGTGACCACAATGAGTGTGATTAACATTCATCACCATCTTCACCTTTTCTTCTATTCCCTGACTTTCCTAAGCTCTCTAGGCCTTCAAATACAATATTGCCAGAATTAGAAAACAATGCCTGTTTTTCTCATTTTTAAGTTGATAAATTCTTATCTTTATTTATTTATTTCAATGTTTTTTGTTATTTCTTCTCGGGGTTGGGGTGTGTGGCACAAAAATCTTAAGGAAGGGCTGAATTTGATGATGTTCAAAGTCCCTTTCGCCCTGTGCGCATATAAAAACCAACAGAATCTCTGTGCTTCTTCCCACCAGCTGAAATATAAAGCTGAACACGTAAAGCAAAAAGGTCATTATGTGGGTGTCCCGACCATGAGAGATGACCCTAAGCTGGTGTGGTTTGAGCACGCAGGCCAGATTCAGAACGACAGACTATACAAGGAGGACTACCATAAAACAAAGGCCAAAATCAATATACCTGCTGACACAGTGTCAGTGTTGGCCGCCAAGGAAGGACAGGCTCTTGCCAGCGATATTGATTACCATCATTACCTGCACCAATGGACATGTCATCCTGACCAAAACGATGTTATTCAGGCAAAGAAAGCCTATGACCTACAGAGCGATGTAAGTGGTTTTTATTTCTTAATTATCTAGAAACACATGTTATAGCCTGAGAATTATAAGCAGTATGCTGGAGCCACCACTCTTTGAAACTTGAAGCTATAAATATTTAGTTTGTTCATGGAGGGAGCCAAAGCTGGATGTAAAGAACAGAGAGGTCAAGAGCAGGGGTTGAGTGACAGCGTTGCTGACTGGCTGCATTTCTGAACCAATTTCAAAGTTATTTTTTAAAAAACCTGTTGCTTTCATACCATCACATTAGCAACTCCTCATTCACATTTGCATGCAAAATCATCAGCTGATATAAAACAATAATTGGCGTGGGTGGGAATTGAGACCGAGTTGGGATTTTGACTACGTTTCCTGATAGAATAGTCACGGCCCTGGAAAGGCCCCATTCTTGCTTTGCCAGGCATGTCATTCCTCAAGGCATTTAGGAAGTAGTTGCTTGCAAGGAATCAAAGCAAAAGGACCGCAAAGTACTGATGAGCCACATGAGGGCCCAGAATTTCTCATGTGGAGCTTTGGTACAGCAAGGGTAGAGGACGTGACTTAGGCCACCTGGCACCGAAGCCTGCATCAGGCAGTTGTTAATCTGCTATCTGTAACCTTGTGTCTGGGTCACTTTTCCCTGCTTCATATCTCTTCTCCTGCCCTCAGATTATCTACAAAGCTGACCTGGAGTGGCTCCGAGGCATTGGCTGGATCCCCCTGGATTCTGTGGACCATGTGAGGGTTACTAAAAACCAAGAGCTGGTGAATCAGGTACACAAAGCCTGTTATTCTTACCTAATGCCTGGCCTCCTTACCTACCATGTAGGTATAGGTACTCTGTAGGGGGAGACTTGTCTTCATCCTGTCTATTACTTTGCAGGTGAAATATAAGAAGGCTGCTCTTGACAACTATCCTAACTTTACAAGTGTGGTAGATCCTCCAGAGATTGTCTTGGCCAAGATTAACTCAGTCAACCAAAGTGATGTAAGTTTGCTTTGTGTACAATGAGGTACATAGACTGGGAGCTAGTTATCTCTCACTGAACAGATTGGCTTGTAAGAAAATTGGGGGGTGGGGGCAGTTACAAGATAATCCTTGGGAGAGAATGTCTTAAAAGCTACTAGTAGGTAGAATAACTGTACCCATGTTTAGATATCCATGTTTTTGTTCAAGTTATTCTATTGTATTAGTTGACATGGACTGAAATTAATCCATTTTAATCTCTAGTCCATTTGTTCATTTCAATCTCTAAATGAATGTTAACTGATTATTATCTCACTTAGGTAAACCTATAGAACTTAAATATACATTCATAGTAATTGAAGGTTTGGTTTGGTCTTGTTTTCTCTCCTTAGATAAAATATAAAGAAACATTTAATAAATTATTAAAGGGCAAGTATACATTTTCACCGGAGACACCATACATCACCCACTCGAAAGACATGGGAAAACTTTACAGTACTGTAAGTGCCATTTTATGTGATATACAACTCGGTTCCTAAGCTCTCGTCAGTATTCATATTCCTGCATGATTTTGTGAACAACTGAACTTTGGAGATCTATTATTTCTATCATGTTCAGTCTTGTTTATTAAAAGTAGCACACTAATTAGACCACATAGTGTTTGTTCAGCTGGTGTTTTTGAGCTGCTATGCTGTACGGAGCACTGTAGGAGGTGCTGAGGAGCTAATGTTCAAATGAATCAGGTCCTTCAGGAATTTACACAAATGAGAGAAACAGACACACAAATGGATAAATAATAATGTAACAAGTGCTGTACCAGCTCTGGGTGCACACAGGACAGAGCAACTACCATCAGAGAAGAGATGGAAAAGTTGGGTAATTCCTCAGTAATCATGTACAAACATTTGCAGCCAAGGAATGGAGCACTAGGGTAATTTAAAGGATGATGTAAATGTGCATGCAGTGTGCATGCATTCAATCTCAATGGGAAACAACCTTCAGCGATTCTCTCCCTAGGAGCAAATTTGTTTACACTTTTATTAGAACTGTAGCTATAGTTAACCTTTGTTATGATGCCTCAGTTTGTTAATTTCATTTGCAACAAGCCAAAAGACTGCCTTGTCCTTCTTTAGGCACACTAACAGTTTTAAATAAAGATTTAAGCCTGCCTTTAAGCATAGATATTTTTTTACCTTGATCTTACCATTTTCTTTTTAGTGACATCTGAAAGCAAAATTTGTTGACACACATTTCTTTGTTCTAGATACTGTATAAAGGGGCGTGGGAGGGTACCAAGGCCTATGGCTACACCTTGGATGAACGCTACATCCCCATTGTTGGAGCCAAGCATGCTGACTATGTGAACAGTGAGGTTGGTAGGACTTTCTCCTCTCATAGATTTGAGAGTCTTTACGGGGAGCAAGGGCTGGTTAGAAAACCCAGTGGTTCTCAATGCTGAACCTATTTCACAGCTGAAATACAAAGAGACATATGAGAAGCAGAAGGGTCACTACCTGGCTGGAAAAGAAGTCAGTGAGTTCCCTGAGGTGCTTCACTGTCTGGATTTCCAAAAGATGAGGAGTGTGGTAAGCAAAGTTCACTTTAACTTTATTTCTGATCTACCTTTTGGTTCCAGATTAGCTACAGATGGGGTGGTGAAGAATGAGGCAGTCAGAGGCTCTCCCCCACCCCTGCCAGTTAGCCTGTGGTGGCTTTGAGTCCCCCACTTCCCTTCACCTTCACTACTGCACAGTGGGCTTCTGTATTTGACCATAAGGTCATTTTTTACTCAGTGTTATGTAAGGATGGGGATTTTTTTTAAAAGAACATATCAAAGCATCATTTGTTCAACCTCTGTCTATTCTCAAGGTATTGATCTATATTGGAAATAAGACCCTAAGGGTTTACCTAGAAAATTTACATTTTCCTTTCTTATTTTTGTCTTTAAAAAATATTACTCTTTAGTTGAACTACCGAAAACATTATGAAGACACCAAAGCAAATGTTCATATCCCCAATGACATGATGAATCACGTGCTGGCCAAAAAGTGTCAGTACATCCTCAGTGACCTAGAGTACCGGCACTACTTCCACCAGTGGACCTCTCTTCCAGAAGAACCCAATGTCATCCGGGCCCGAAACGCACAGGAGATCTTGAGTGATGTATGTCTTTTCTCCAGTTGAACCTAATCCCAGGCTTCACCCAGCCCTGCCCTGGCCCCCCATGCTCTAATTATCCCCGTATTCATAAATCCTGCTGCTTTCCAGCACACAGTGGCATGAATAACCACTTTTTGGTAGAAGAATTCCCTCTGAATCTTGGACACCTGTGTTCAATATTTAGTCTGTTTAAAACAAGACTAAAAGTTAGCTATTGCCCTCTTCCTAAGCTGCCATAGGCCAGAGCATTAAAGACCTCCCAGCTGTTGAGAAGTCCACACTGTGACCACAAAGCACCATGCGCAGCCAAGAGCTGATAGGAAATCATCAAACTGTTCACTTGCAAATTCATTTAGTACCTATTATCTCTCACCATTCCTTCCTTCTTGCAGAATGTGTATAAAGATGACTTGAACTGGCTGAAAGGCATTGGGTGCTATGTTTGGGATACACCCCAGATCCTCCAGGCCAAGAAATCGTATGACCTCCAGAGTCAGGTGAGCCAGGCTTCCTAGAATGACTAACGGGCTGTGGACCAAGGGAGTCCATGGTGCTTTCAGCGGGGTATTGGCAAGGTTGTCCCTGTGTCCAGGCAGAGAAAGCTGCTCTGACAGTGCATGATCAAAGGAAACCAAAGGCCCCCTGCCCAGCAAAACCTTTCCTGGTGGGTTGCTCTGGTACTGGACCTTCTCAGCTTGCGTCTCTCGATAGTTTAAGGCATTAGGCATTTCTAACAGAAAGTTATCTGGGAGGTGTTTCAGAGTAAACCAGTCTCAAGCATCAATACCTTGGTTGATCAAGTTAACCTGTGGGTAGTAGAATGCAAATGCACACTTTGACCGTAGGCAGGTAAGCTCTCAGGTAAAAATATAGATATTTGGGAAGCTTCCCAGAACATGGTTCAGCTCTGATGGGGCAGACTAACAGAATGGCGAATAGAACCCCCAAGGGGCTGCAGTCAGGAGGAGCATGGGCATGGGAGAGACAACAAAACAGGGACGAGGGCTGGGAGACATCCAGGCCTCACTCTTGGTCAGGAGAAATGGCTGGTTTATGGCCACACAGTCTGTAGGGCTGCGGAACAGCAGCCTCTGTGTTAGGGTTAAAGCAGGAAGCCCCGCTGCAAATGAGGGCACATCCAAGTTGGCACAAACTGCCAAAGCTGATGGCAGACCTGTATGTTACCATTTTAGATGACTCTTGTTTTTCTTCACAGCTACAATACACGGCAGCAGGTAAAGAAAATCTACAAAATTATAATTTGGTCACAGACACACCACTTTACGTGACTGCTGTTCAAAGTGGCATCAATGCCAGTGAGGTGCGTCTTTCTTATCTTCCATTCCAGAACCAGCCATCATTTGTCTTTGCACATTTTACAAGAGAAAAGAATAACCCACCTTTTTGTATCTGTAGGTGAGATACAAAGAAAACTATCATCAGAATAAGGACAAATACACGACAGTACTAGAAACAGTGGATCACGACAGAATCAAGAATCTGAAGAATCTTTACAGCAGTGTGAGTTGAGTTTTTCTCTCCCTCATTTGGGTCACCTTCCCCCTTTTGAGTTAATAAGAAAATAAAAGGGACAAGCCTTCACTCCCAAAGGTGTGTCCAGTTTTTTCTCCTGGACCTTCAAATTTCTACTTTATCTCATTAATCCTCCCAGTTGCAATTAGGTGAACCCGAATCTGAATACTGCACTGTTTTACACATTTGACAGAAATTCAGCAACTTCTTCCATGTTGCAGGCAGGTACCGTTGAAGCTATTCTTTGTTGATCTTGAACTTGTCCTTCTCTGGCTTCTCTAGTGGCCAGTGGCTTACAGACCGACAAAGGCACTCTTTTTCCTCTTCTCAACTGATTAAATTCAACACACATTTTTTAAACTTCATTTGGAAGTAATTTGAGATTTTCAGAAAAGTTTCAAAAATATTGCATAGAATTCCCCCATAGTTCTTTCTGTAGTACAATGATCAAAATTAAGAAATTAACATTGTTGGAATGTTAATTACAGACCTGATCTAGATTTCACCAGTTTTTCCACTAAAGTTCTTTCCGTTCCGGATGCCCATCCAGGACTCCCCATCGCACTTAGTTCTCATATCTCCTCAGCCTCCTCCAACCCGATCATTTCTCAGCCTTTTCCTCATCCTTTTCTGATCATGATGTGTTGAGAGAATACTAGTTGGTTCTTTTGTGGAATGTCCCTCCTTTGTTTTTATATGAAGTTTTCTCACAATTAGATTGAGAGCATTTTTGGTGAGAATAACACAGGCCCTGACCCGTGTGGCTCAGTGGGCTGGGTGTCATCCCACAAAACAAAGAGTCACCAATCCAATTCCCAGTCAGGACTCATCCCCAGGTTGTGGTCCAGGTCCCTCATTGGGAGTGTGCAAGAGGCAACTGCTCCATGTCTGTCTCTCACATTGGTGTTTTTTCTCTCACTATTTTCCTCCCTTCCCCTCTCTCTATAAATAAATATATAAAAAATATTTTTAAGAATACCACAGAAGTGATGTGCCCTCCTCAGTGCCTCACGGAAGGCGGTACGTGATGTCAATAACTGGTGATGTTGTCCTTCATCACTTGGTTAAGTTGCTCTTTGATGAGCTTCTCCACCATTGAGTTACTGTTTTTCCCTTTGTTATTAATAAATACCATGGAGGAGATCCTTTGAGACTACACAGCCGTCCTGTTTCTCCTCAAACTTTTTTTCACATATTGATGGATCTTGCAACCACTACTACTGTGAAATATGCTTACTGGTGATTTTCTTTCCCTTAATCCTCCTACATTTACTCATCGGAATTCTTCTGTAAGGAACACTATTCCTCCTTCCCTGTTTGTTTGTTCATTTGTTTATATCAGCATGGGATCATGAGTGTTTCTTTTGTTTCATGGGATTTGGTTTAATACTATTGCTATTTATTTTGCTGCTCAAATTGTTTCAGCTTTGGCCACTGGGAGCCCTTTCAGGGTGGCTCCTGGACCCCCTGACACACCCCATCATCGTGTGTCTTGAGCACTTCCTTACTTCCTGTCACCACCAGATGCTCCGTGCTCACCTTGTATTTCCCCTGTTCCAGACCTGGAACCAACCTCTCTCCAAAGAGCCCTAGTTTATTTATTGGAGAATGGTATTTCAAAAGCCAAGATCTAAGCACTGGGTGTGCTTGTTGCTCCTGGGATGCCATTGCTATGTGCTCCTTTAGGTGCACAGAGCTTAGAAATACATGTATGTATACCAACCAATGTATCCTTACATATCTGACTTCTGTGTTTACCCAGCTATATCACCCTGATACCTTCAATGCAATTCAATACCACAGGGTTCATTTGAGCCTTCTCCCTTTCCTTATTTGTAACATCTTTCTCCTACTTGTAACTTTCTTTTTCCTGTCCAGTGAAAAGCCTGACTCTCATGATCTATGATATATTTACTCATCTGTGCTACCCTTATATGCACATAAAGTATTTTCAAGTTGCTAAGCTGTACCCCAGTGAGAAACAGATTTACTAACTAGAGTGCAGTACTATGTATACAGTTGTTTTGTCTATGGCATTAGAGTGTCCTGTCAAAATTCCATTTTCCAAAGTCATTTAAATTAGTTGTTTTCTCCCCAGTTCCATCACTGTTGTCTGGTTGTACATTTGTAACACAGTTAGATTTATTTGTTACAGTTTGTATTCCATTTTAGTCCCCTCCTTCATTCTGATTGGATCTTTCTTTGTTTTAATTTATGTGCAATAAATCTCACTATTTGTGGAATATACTGCTGTGGCTTTTGGTAAATACATATAGTCATGTAGTTTCACCACCACAGTCAAGATACAAAAAAATTCTCTGTAGTTTCCAAATTTCACTCGTGCTGGCCTCTCCTGTCTCTCATGGCGTCCATGGAGACATTTCCGGTCCCTAATGTGCTACGTTTTCCAGGACACCATGTGAACGGAATTGCATAGCATGTTGCCATCTGGCCTGGCTTCCTTCTTCTGGCAAAATCAATTTATATATCATGTGCATTGCTGCATAAATCAGTAGATTTCCTTTTTTATTGCAGAATGGCATTGCATCACATGGATGTACCACAGTTTGTTCATCCATTCACAGTTAATTAACTCACAGTTAAAGGAATGAATTCACAGTTAAAGGAATTAGAGTTGTTTACAATTTTTGCCAATTATTAATAAAGCTGCTATATACTTTTACATAGGTTTTTGTGTATACATAAGTTTTTATTTCTCCTGGACAAATAAATGTGTAGGAATGAAAACAAACATATTTTGTGCTTCTACTATCTACTTAAAAATAGAGAAGGGTAAATGTTTTTTTTTAAATGTTAGTGGTTTCCATCCTCCAGGAATTCTTAGACCTATGGGGAATAAATGTGGCATCAAAAGCTCTGCTAACTGTCACATTGTGCTAAGCGTGGTCGTGGCATTGAACCAGTGATTCACCTGGGGTACTTGGAGCCTACAGAGGGAGGAGGTCTGGGGTTGTTCTGGCATGTCTGAGAAGGGCAGAAACAAGGGGGAAAACCTGCAATTCTGAAGCTAACCAGAATGTGTTTTTCCTTACTCACAAGAAAGTTTTTAATTCCTACAGAACCTGTACAAGGAAATCTGGGAAAAGGTGAAAGCCACCAGCTACATCCTACCTACCAACACCATGTCCCTGACACATGCCAGGAACCAGAAGGATCTGGCCAGCAGGGTAAGTGAAGTACAAGCATGATAGCCTCCCACCCACTCTCTGCCCTCGCCGGCTCTCCACTCCCAGGGTTGCTCTGGCTGATACACATGCTGCCCAGAAGTGCCCCCCGCCCTTCCACAGGCATGTAACCCATCTGCGAGAGTCCCAGATGCTCAATCATCACAAGCTCTGTGCACTTGCTTCTTCCTCTCAAGGTCCCCGAGTCCAGAGAAAATCACAAACACTTGTATGCAGGACACAGGTGTGGCCTTTTAGGCGGATTGCCTGCAAATGACATCAGCCTGAAGTGGGGATAGACAGAAGTCATACTATGCCGCACAAAATAGACTGTTTTTCAATAGAATTGTGTGGGTTGTAGCACAAAAATAAACCAGTAAATGTGATAACTGGTCATTCCACATCCCTGAATAAGTCATTTAAAAGTAAATACCGGTAGTTATCTTTATTACCATGAAATATAAAAAAAGAACAACTTTTCTTAGGTACAGAAATGATTGTTAAAAATCCTAAATTACATGAGCTGTTTGAATCTAGTTCAAAGTTTTATGCTCTTTAATCCTTTATGCCTAAAACATCCTTAAGTAAAATCTCCTATTATAAAATTCCCTGTAACCTTCACTGGAGTTCTAATAAACCCAGTTCTCTTTTGGGAGCTTTACCTCTTTTAGAAACTTTCCCTCCTTAATTGTGAACATTTTATATAACATCTTAGGCCATATTTCTCAAAACTTTTTTTTATCAAGACCCACAGCAAGAAATTTATTTTGTATTGCAAGTCAACACACATACAAACGAAGTCACTGTGAGTCCCTTCTGACAGAAATGTTTTATAGAAGAGGACTTCCTGCTCCACGAAAAACAATGCACTCCACTCATTTTATTTCTATTCTATTCCTTTATAAGGACAGTGACCTAGTAAGTTGATTTCACTACCCTCTATTGGACCTATAGATACATATTTTTTTAAAAAGACTTGTTGTATAATATATGAAATTAATATACTTCTTACTTGGAGAAAAACTAGTACACATGATTTTTCCCATCTCCAACTATTTGGAAGACTGTAAACAGACTAGCCCAGAGGGGCAAACTTTTCACTTGGGAAGACAAGACTCATAGGTAAGAGTTTAGAAAGCTTAGCAAAGAATTTATTTTTGTTTTTCATATTTTTTGTCATGAAAAAAGCTACAGGGGCAGGATTCTTGGAAACTTGTTCTTGGAACAAGGTGGGACACAGAGAAATTAATCCTCTAAAAGAAGGGCTCCAACAATAGTTTTTTTAAAAGGTACCTTTAAATATTATCCTCTTTATAATTGAGGAATGGGTTAGGTGTAAGAAGTATGTGAACTAATAATCTGGAAAATTCTGATGGGGATTTTGTTGGATTTCTAGTCAGTGAAGAGCTTTGCAAGAATTCTAACACAAATACTCCCATCTCCCATTTTTTTACAGGGATGCAGGCCTCTGTTCTGAGGCCCAGTTGTAAGAGAATTGTTACTTTTGTTGTGTGCCGGGGGATTGTATCTTAGTCTCTGTAATGGCCTTGCCTCCTAGTTCATGAAATCATGCAGCACTAAGTAAAAGCCAATACAACTTACAAACTAAACGTTAGTTTTCCCATAGAAGTTGATTGCACTGTATCTTTGAAAACCATGGTAGAAACCAAAACTCAGAGTGTCTCTTATGCACCAGGTTTGTCAGTTACTAAAAACAAAGGAATTCCTGAACACATTTTTCCTCTTTCACATATGATTAAGAAAAACAAAGCCATGATCACAAAAGAGATCATTTAAAATTACATAACCTTTGAAATGAGGTAGTTGTAGTAGCAGCACAAGTACTAGTATTAGGATAGAAGAATTACAAACAGTGACTAAAATTTTATAGCTCCCTACACTTTCAAAAGCACTTTCATTCATAGTCTGAATTAAGCCCAGGATAACCTGCGGCAGGTACTACTGCTGCACCTCTGCCGCTGTGCACAAGTGAGGGAAGGGACTCACGGCAGTGGTGGCCCCAAGGTGGCTGGGCTCAGGGATGGGCTCTTCCTGTTAAGTCTCATTCTCTCGTGACAACACGGACCTATTCCTCTCCCAAACGATGTTTCTTCCTCTGCGCTTTCTCTCTGTAGATCAAATATCGGGAAGAATATGAGAAGTTCAAAGCTCTTTATACTTTACCAAAAAGTGTTGAAGATGATCCAAATACAGCACGATGTCTCAGAGTTGGCAAGTTTAACATTGATGTAAGTAATTTCAAAGGCCTTCCCTCAAATCAAAGCCAAGTAATATAGCCATCTACGGTAAGTCAGAATGGTTTCTATTAAACAGCACGTGTGGCTCTGACTGTGCGTATGTGAAAAAGTTAGGGGGTACTTCAGCCCAGGCTGCTTCTCCTGCTCACACGAATCTGTAGAAAGTGTCAGAAAACTCCAGTCCCTGCTCTGCCCCCAACTGGTTGCTATAAGTTGGTCGTCCTGACTTCTCTGGTATATAGGAAAGTCATGCATGGCCGTGATTCCGTGCACAATTTCCTTTACAAGTGGCATGTCATCTTAACTTCACAGCGCCTGTACAAATCAGTGTATGAAAAGAACAAGATGAAAATCAACATCGTGCCTGACATGGTAGAGTTGGTCACTGCGAAGGATTCTCAGAAGAAAGTCAGCGAAATTGATTACCGCCTCCACCTCCACGAGTGGATCTGCCACCCTGACTTGCAAGTCAACAGTCACGTCAGGAAAGTCACGGACCAGATCAGCGATGTAAGCGCACCGCTTCTGAAGGCCCACCCTCCCCAGCCCCACACGCCCACCCTGAAGTGAAGCAGACTCACCTATTTCTTCACCTCAGCCTTCTTCAGGATGGCTTTCCTGTGTGCCCGAGGGTCTGATTAAGGTCAAAGGTCCCCCTTGGAGCAGGACTCCGTGTGCCAATGTTTCCACAGCATGCTTGGCCTCGTTGCATAATGCTTTTTGTTTTTCATTCCACAAATCAGCCTTGGTCCAGAAGGTGCACATGTCTCCGGTGTTACATTTACAGTCAGATTTTATCTCGCCAGTCCTTTTTATCTGTTTCCATTCTGTAGATTGTGTACAAGGATGATCTCAACTGGTTGAAAGGCATTGGGTGTTATGTCTGGGACACGCCTGAAATCCTCCATGCCAAACACGCTTATGATCTACGCAACGATGTAAGTTTGCCTTGTTTTTTTCTCGTATTTTTTTTTCTTCATGTAGTCCAGAGTCAAGGAGAGGGTATATAAACTATGAACATTGTAACAGAACAGCTGCATCTGAAGTGTTGGTGGGGATGGCCAAGCCACAGAAAGGCACTTAGGAATTGAAAGCAGCCCTTTCTCGGGAGTGCAGATGGCATTCCTACTCGACAATGCAGTTGAGCTATCCCATTGTACCCTGGGGGAGAAGGGGCACGTGGCTCCTCTCCCTACTTTTTGGGCTGTTTTGGGTATATCAATGAGCATATAATTGTCATTATAGGAAAAATCTCATTTGCTAAGAGTTTCTGATGCTATAGACAGGATCTATTGGTACAGAGAGGATTTGCTAGGCAAATTAATACTGTGATCAAGATCTCAGTAAGAAAGCTTAAACGTTCCTAGAATAGCAATTGTCAAACCACCTAGAAGACTGTAAAAGTTCCATATGACTCTAAGCATTGATGACGCCGATTGTCATAATTTCAAACAGATTCTGGTCTGTTAAATACTTGCTAGTGAACGTAAATGCCTGGAGTTAAAAACAACCGAGCCCTCCGTGAAAACCAGTAGTGTCTAACGTAGTGAATGATCTAACACAGGCTTTATTTTCTTTCTCGTGGCAGATCAAGTACAAAGCTCATGTACAGAAAACAAGGAATGACTACAAGTTGGTCACCGATACCCCAGTCTACGTCCAGGCTGTCCAAAGCGGGAAACAACTAAGCGACGTAAGTGCCCATTGGGGATGCTGCTGTGGGCAGAGACAGGGCCACCATTCGGGAAGAGGTGGCAAGAACGGAAGACTGGGCAGTGCCTGGCCTTTTTGCACCAGGAAACCAGAGTTGATGCCTTAGGGAGTACTTAAGATTCTGCTCTGCACCTGAAGCTAATATAAAATAATATTGAATGTCAACTGTTACTGAAAAACAAAAATAAAAGATTCTGTTCTGGTTTCCTGAAACCTGTTGTGTTCAAGGAGCTCCCTGGGGTGGAGCTGTAAGTGATCTAAGTCTATAAAACACTTGTCATTTTAGACAGAGCTTGCAAAGCTGCTTTTTGTATCCCTGTACCAAGAGCAGCAGTGTAGGTGTCACTGCCTAGACCTTCTAATGCACGAGAGCCAACTGAAGGAGAATGAGAAGGAAGCAGGCTCTGTGGTTAGAGGTGTATATGGAGTCCAGTCTCTACCAATCTCTGAGGCTTAGGAAAAGTACGCAATTCTCCAAGCCTCAGCATCCTTATCTGTGCAATGAGAAAATGGGTGAAAAGCACCCACTATATGCCTGACATAGAGCAGGGAGAACAGGCACAAGGCTGCTCTTCTTTTATGCACTCCACAGGTTAATTAAGTAAATGCTATCCCAGCAGTGAGTTAGAACATTGAGACCTATTATTTTTGAACTCGCAGTGGTAAAATGATCACTCTCCTCTTCTTATGCCTGAGCCAACTCTTACACTTATTTCTCAGGGTGAGGTCCACACCCTGGCTCTGATCTTATTGGACACGGCACAATAATATATCAGAATTTTTCAGACAAAGGGAGCATGCTACCTTTTAATAAATAAATAGATAGATAGATAGATAGATAGATAAAAAGAGACACTTGGGTTTCCATTAACTTTGCTTCTTTCTAACAATGCTGCCATAGTCTGAATCAACCCCCTCTGCTTCTCTCTGCACCCAGGCCGTCTACCACTATGACTACATTCACAGTGTCAGAGGCAAAGTGGCTCCAACTACAACAACCCTGGATCTGGACCGGGCTGTGCATGCGTACAAGCTCCAGAGTGAGGTGAGCATTGGGAACTCTATAAGCACTGGCACATATCCTGGTGCAGCTTACAAAGGCCTCTGTAGAAGCACCTCGGCTGGGCATCTTCTCAGCCTGACCTGGTAAATTGTAAATGCTGTTCCATTCACATGACTTACAAAACACAAAACACCCAGTGCATAGCCTGTCTTTCTTTTTGGCTGGCCGGATCATCTTTTTAAGCAAACAATGAACATTTTTGGAGCAATGTTCACAAGTTACAAAGAAGAGGACCAATCTACCATCTCTGTTCTCAAAAAGCTTAAAATCGAGATAACAAAGACAAAGCTATAATCATAAAGACTATTAACAATAAGAAATAAAGCTAGAAATTGCTATTGAAATTTAGACAAGAAAGAATATGGATTCTATTTACATATTTAATTATCTCTATTCTGTGTTACCTGATTGTGCTATTTTGGTCTCAACCTTCAGTGCTACTCTGCTATTTTGCATGTTAGAAGTAATTTGTTTTTGAATATTTTAAATATTCTTACTTCTGTAGCTCCTCTAAGAGACAGATCATTTAAGATCACAGAAAGAAACTCCTTCTGCCTCCTGCCAGGAATATGAGCATCCTACCTGCTTCATAGTCTAACATCGAAGCTGTGTTTGTGGGGGAGATGGGTTTCCAAAGTTGTGCCTTATAATTATGAGTGTCTCTGAGATCGGTGGCAGCTCAAATATCACTTAAGAGTGTGGTTAAGGACAGAAGTGGCCCTTGGCAGCCTGTTTTCTTTACTTAGCCCAAAGTCTTGCTAGTTGCCACGCAGTCAACTGGGCACACGTTCGGAAGCACGGAAGAATTAATTTCTATAAGTCTCTGCACTCATTGCTCTTTTTCTCAAAAAACAATCAGTGAAGAATAATTTGATTAATTGCTTGACTCTTAGAACTGATTTAATTTCTCCCTGAAATCGATTCAGTAAGCACAAGTACTTTAGTATCTAATTGAAAACCCCACGTGAACTGGATGTGACTTGTTTAGCTCAAATCAGTTATTTGATGCAGATCTCATGTAACCTGTTCTTCCTCCTTTGGCAGAATCTGTACCGAGGAGCTGGCAAGCGCTCCCTGCCTACTGGGTACAGGCTTCCCGTTGACACTCCGCACTTCAGGCACTCCAAGGACACCCAGTACATGAGCAGTTATGTGAGTGCTCTCCTCCCCGTGAAGATGGGATCGGAAGTGGGAGGGCCACTCGCATTCATTACCGGACTATTCTCACCCCCCAGTCCCACCCTGAAGGTTCGACATGATGTAATTATAGGAGCAGAGGAGAGGACACAGCATATTTCCCAGGCGCGCTGTGGCATTGGACTGCTCCCAGTTTGGCAGTGTGCACAGCCCACTCCATCAGCACAGGGCTCCCATGGGACTATGTCTGCGAGACTCAGTCACCGTGGCTTGGGGTTCATGGCTGCCATGACGCCTCTACTTCTGCTAGCCGTACACAGAAGCCACCCACTAGGAATTTAAATATGTTCACTATGCATGTGTGGTGGTAGTGTTGTCCTTCTTTTGCAATATTGAATTGAAAAGAACATAACATCACTGTGTATTTCTTTGAAAAGAAAGACTTCTTTCTGGGCTGCTGGCCCTGGTACTTACCTTACTACTCACCCTCGGTACCGGTACCCATGTCATAGAAAGTTCAGAGGGACAGATAGCTTCTCACTACCTGTGTCCTGACCAGTTGTTAGCTCTGACACCAACCTTCCCCACTTTTTAAAAGTGCCAGGCTGGGGCTCGATACCGTTTACCTGAAGGATAAGGCCTAGGGAAATTTCATCTATTCCGGTGACACTGGCCTGCAGATCATACCCCCAAACCAGCCATCAGCTGAAGAATAAGCTCTCCCTTCCAGGTCGTCCTTCGGAGTCCTGGGACTCCAACCTGCTGGCCAGGCAGGGCCCAGTATCAATCTGTAAAGCCTGTATCAGTCTTTAAAATAGTCTCTTTTTTCTTTGCATCTCCTAATTTATTAGCTATATTGGGCCTAAAAATGTAGGGTTTCTTACATTTTGCATACCTGCCTACAGATTTCATCTAGGCAATCTTGGATTTTACTCCTTTCTATACCTGGCTTTATCAGCCCACAAAATAATTTTCAAGACTCGGATTATTATTGAAATTTTGTCAATGACTTTTTTCTTATACTAATGCTTACAGAATCATTTTCAAATGAAAGCGACAGCTCTTTTCTATCTGAGAAATGTAACCCTACTCCTTGTTTGCCCATCAGTGGTCTCATTCTGACTTTGCTTTTGCAGTTCAAGTACAAAGAAGTTTATGAGCACATCAAGGCGAACGG
This sequence comes from Phyllostomus discolor, assembly GCF_004126475.2. Classification (NCBI taxonomy): domain Eukaryota; kingdom Metazoa; phylum Chordata; class Mammalia; order Chiroptera; family Phyllostomidae; genus Phyllostomus; species Phyllostomus discolor. Next base: position 68,686,519 of record NC_040906.2, read on the forward strand.
GTACACGCTGGGCCCCAATGACGTTCCCTTTGTCAATGTCCGGAGGGTCAACGATGTTACCAGCGAGGTACTGTGATGCTAATTCTGTGAAGGAAATCTTACATTTCAAAGACCATGGTTTTGTTTGAAATGCATTAAGAATTAATTGTATTTCAGCTATAAACTTATACATCAGCAGGGAGTAAGAGGGTCTTATTTGTCACCGTTTTGATACTGGCATCACTTGGAAATGTTTTTCTATATTTGATAATGCCATTGTAAAGAGCCAATGCCATATATTATAATGCAAATTAATTTTATATTTTGATGTTTGTGTCCAAAACTTTTTAATAGGGTTACATTTTAGTCTGATTCATGATCCTAGTTTTCTATGTGAATTATTAGTTTGTATGTCTGATCTACCATCTAATTATCTGATAGAAAATGGAAGACTTTATACTCAAAGTTTTTCACCTAAATAAAATATTATTTTATTTTTTGCATAATCTAAATCACTTTCTATATCTTTAATCTCCCCTCTCATGTCTCTTTATGTAAACTATTTGCTTGTTGACCAGTCAGTGTCCCACACTAACCACCTGAAATGGTGTCTCCTCCAATGTAGAGGCTGTATCGACAACTGTACCACAAACTGAAAGACAAGATTCACACAACCCCTGACACGCCTGAGATCCGCCAAGTCAAGAAGACACAAGAGGCTGTCAGCGAGGTGAGTATTTCTTAGGAGAGAAGACAGGCCAGGGAACCCTGAGTGGCTGTCAGCCATTCAGTCTCTAATGTGTGTATTTCTGGACATTCTTTCTGTAGTTGATCTACAAGTCAGACTTCTTCAAGATGCAGGGCCACATGATCTCACTGCCATACACACCACAAGTGCTCCATTGCCGTTACGTGGGAGACATCACCAGTGACGTAAGCATCTTATGGGGTCTCTCTGGAAGACTCTCACCAAGAGGCTGGCTTCTTTCAACACTTAAACCTTTGAATAACCCTTTCCACTAAGTATATAACCTGGAGGTGAAGTAGTGTGAGAGCAGGAACCCACATTTTACCAGCTTTGGAAACAGTGGTAAGAGGACCACTTGGGAAATGCAGGAATGCTGGCTGCCATTCTTCATTCACCACTGAATCATGACCAACTCCTCACTCTCCAAATGCCTCTGCTTCAGGTCATGGTTAGGATCTTTCTCCTGCTCACCCCTAACTCCCACGCCCTTAAGCAACTTCTTGTTGTCTTTTTTAGTTTTTCCTCCTTGGATGTTTTCTTCCCCTGAAAGACTACTCCATTAAACCTAGGCTCTTCTCCCATCAATACAATAACAAAATGATAGCCATGTCCTTACCTCAACTCAGCATTAGATATTTAAATTTTAAAAACTGTGATTTACTTGCGTGCAAGCAAACTAAGAGTAAAAGGTGGATGTGTTGAATTGAAATGAAAGATATATCAATAAAAAGTGCCACGACTCTGCCTTATTCATCCTTGATTTACATTTGCTCCTGACCAGATGTATTTCTATCTTTGCCACACAGATTAAATACAAAGAGGACTTACAGATGCTGAAGGGACTGGGCTGCTTCCTGATGGACACTCCTGACATGGTTCGCTCCCGGCACCTGCGGAAGCTCTGGGTGAGTGTCCGTCTTCACAACACGTGGCTACTCCAGCACAGCTTCAGGAAGCTGGTAGACGAATCATTGCCTGGAGCTACTTTTAAGGGGAAATTTGCCATTAACCCTCCCGAGCAAGTCATGACCCACTTAAGATGATCTGTGCCCTCTATCAAAGGTGATGAGCTCGGGTAGATGGCAATTGTTTTTGTCCCTGCTTGGGAAGACATCCAGGGCACATGGAGGGTCAGCTTGACTTACACATATCAGCCATTTGAAAGACAATGTATAACTATGGCCTGCAGTTCCTTAAATGATGAATCAGTTTATATGTTTGTTGTTTTTTTTTTAGTCTAATTACCTGTACACTGATAAAGCAAGGAAGATGCGAGACAAATATAAAGTGGTGGTTGACACTCCAGAACACAGAAAAGAACAGGAACTGAAGACACACCTGAGTGAGGTAAGGCTGCAGACCTGGCGCTGCCAGGGTGTGTTCCTCTCATGATCACTTTTCAGGCAACTCTGTGAGGCAAATATCTCCCCTTTGCCTGTAATTACAGACCCCTCTTTTAATAAGGTGAGGATATTGCCACTTGTTTTACCTATGACTAGGACTGCTGACAGTTTACATGATCTTACAGATCAGAAAAGTGTTGTCTTGCACTATTGTAACCAAATTTATTTTAAAAGTTTCTCTTTAATTCCTGCGATCATTAACCCTAATCATGGTAGTGTCATTTGTAAGTCTTCAGTGGCTTCCCACTCTGTTCCCACTCAATAAGTTCCAAACTAAAATTTATTTGCATGCCCATCATTTTCCTCTGCCCCACTTGGCACTGAGGGTCCTGATTCATTGCAGCTCATTGTGCTTAGTTAGATATGCTGTCACCTACACTGTTGATTACTCAAGGGTTGGACCCCATCTTATGTACATGCATTTCCCTTAGTGCCATGGCCATAATAGATGCCCATTTTTGCCAATGGCTAAAACTGCTTTGGGAAGGTAAGGACATTGCACAGATGTCGATGATTGCCCTTATCTTAGGTCAGCTGGCCATTTTCCCTCGGCTCTCACTTTGTCTGTGGCCTCATCCATCAAGCTGAGCCAAGCTTTGACTGTTGGGCCACTTCACTGACTGCCCATTCTCAGTAGCTCTGATGGCTGCTGCTGAGGAATCATGTAGGCTCTTAGACTTCGAGATGCCCAGTAAACCCAATGTGGCCCTCAGTGGAGGGGGTGTACAACTTCCCACACTCCCGGAGAGCCAGAGGCAGAGGATGATTAATTATTCAGCTGTTATAAATGCTACATTCAGCCCATTTACTTTTCCAATAGGAATGCTTATGTGTTGTTGTTGTTGTTGTTTTTAAATCTCTGTAAAGGCACTTTTCCACTCTGGCTTAGTATCAGAATCATCTGTCTGTGAAATACTTTAAAGCTGCCCTCGAGTGAGCTCTGATCCCTGTACCCACATATATGACTCTCTTGGCCTGGGATTTTACCTGCTCCATAGGTGGTTCTAATATGCCGTCAGTGTTAAGAACCACTGCTTTAAAATAGTACATCTCTCCTCCAGCAACCAAAAATAAAGAAGTGTGTGTTCATATCTCTGAAATACCCCTACTTCTCTTGGATGTCTGGGTCCAGAATTATCTAAAACTTTAATTTGTCCTCTTCCCAGTTCCTCTTGGGAATTTTATATGTACTGTGCATCAACACTGAGGAAGAAGAGTAGCCATTTCTTAATAGTGCAGTTTCTCCCACACTTGCTTCACCATGAAATGACCTGGATTTGATAAAACATTGATCCAAGCTACTACCTTGAATTCAGAAGGTCTAGGGAAGAGATTGCAAATCAGTTCTAATAAGGAATTGGGAGAGGGGGGAGTGGGAGGGGAGGTGTTGGATCAGGAAAGTTTGGGTAACGCTGGTTTAGTAAAACGCTTAATAGCCAAAGAAACTTTAAGTTGTTAAGTTTTGAATTATTTTTGAATTGTACAGATTCTTGTCACATACACTTTTGCAGTACTAGGAAGCAGGAGTATTGTCCCAAGAAGCATAAACAATGGGTACCTACGCACGAGGAAACACAGCACAAAGAGAGCTGTGGAAAGGACATTGGAGAAGGGGGCCTTAGTCCCAGCTTTACTGCCCATTTGCTGTGAGACCTTGTATAAGCCACAACTTCAATACCCCAATTTCCCAAGCTAGAGATTGGACTTGAAAATAATTTGGGTTTCTTTTAACCATGATATTCTATGGTGTTTTTTTTCTTTATTTGACATTTAGCCTAGAAAAACATAAATTTTTAATTAGGTTCTCTCTTTTGGTAATAACCTCAGAAATAGACTCAAACAGATAAGCTCATTTTGTTTCAACTTGCACTTGTATGTAATTTAGATTTTAAAAAATGGACATGTACATACATGTGCATATACTTTTTATTTCTTACATTTTGCCTGTCTAATTAGCATTTATATTCATAATTAGAATTTATTTGTTATCCATTTATACTTTCTAGTTTACCTCATATTAAATTCCCTCAATATTTCTTGGAGAGCTACTGTTTTTCAGATCACTTATCTAAGCACAAGGTGATAATAGAGCAGAGCCCCTGCATTCCACGGGCCCATAATCTGTGAGAGGACACAGGCATCAACATGATAAATGGTATCCTATAGAAATAATCAAGACAGTTGGACCCCAGGAGTTTTCCAAGCAGATAGGAGGGGGAAGAACACTCTAAGCAGAAGGGACAGTGTATGAAAATGGCTGTAATGAGGTCTAGAAATTGGGAATCATTTAAAATAGCACATGGCGAGTGTGGAAGACTGTTGGAAAAGGACACCAGAGACAGAGGATAGAAGCTAGGTTATGAAGGTGCATGGGTGCTGTATCAATGACAGGGGCTTGATGAAAAATCATTGAAGAATTGCTCTGAGCACAGTAGAGCTGAGCCTTAAGATCTGCTTTAAGAAAGATCTCTTCCTGAGACTCATGAAAGATGATGAGCCATGTGGAGTGTTCAGCAGAGGATTTGGGGCAGTGGTTCAGGGGGCTCCTACAGATAGGTAGTGACATGGGAGTCTGAGCCAGGACAGTGGTGGTGGGAAAAGAGAAGGATCAGACTTAAGGACTGTTATGAAGTTGGGAACCCAGGGTTCACAACCTTTTGGATGTGGGGCTGAGAGAGAAGGAGTTGGGGTGACTCCCCAAGTTTCTGGCTTGGGTGACTGGGAGATCAGGAGTTGTTTTGCAAAACTGAGAAAACAGGAGAGGCAGATTTGGCCTGGAGATGGGGGTAACATAAAGAAACCTACATTGAACATGGTAAGTCATCCATGTTCAAAATGTTGAAAATTTGGGTCTGGAGCTCAGGGGAAACACTGGATATACAGATTGGAATTCACCAATCTCAGATTGATGGTTGAGGCCCTGGGTATGAATGAGGTCACTCAAGGAGAATATATACGATGAAAGGGACCAACCAACCCTTAAGTCCAGCGAATAGGACCCTTTGGGGGAGGGCAGAACCATAGAAGGAAGCTGAGAAGGAAGTTGCTCCCTAAGCACCCAGGGGAGAAGGGAGGAATGAGGGCAGAGAATAGGATTTTCAGGAATGAAACTGATCAGCAGATTTAGTCGCTACAGAGAAACATTCTTGGACTTGGCAATTGTAAAGTTTTGGTAATCTCATTGAGAGTGACTTCACCAGAGTGGATGGGGGAAGCCAAACTATTTCACCTTGAGAAATGAATCAAAAGAGAGGAAAAGAACAAACACATAGTCTGTTTGGTTGTGGAAGGAAAGAGCAAGTCCATTGCTAGAGGTTGGAAAAGGCTTAATGAAGGGAGGAAATTGAGTCTGTTTGCAGACAAAGGGAGAGGGCTGCAGAAACGGAGAGCTGAGGATATGGAGGGGGAGAGGATAATTGCTGCAACAGGGTCTTAGAAAGGACAGATGAGAAGGGACCAAGATCACAGCAGGAGGCTTCAGTCTTGGATGCGCTACAGATGTATTTTGATAGGAGAGGAAAAAGTAAAGGAAGCCTAAGGCGGTAAATGAATTACTGGTTTACTGAGAAGAAACTGAGATTGTTGCAGTGGGAGGGCCCTGCTCCTTCCATGAAGTATGCAATGAAGGCATCTGCAGGGAACATATAGATGAAGCAGAAATGACGGTGATGACTGTTTTATGTCCAGCTGGTGTACAGAGCTGCAGGCAGAAAGCAGAAGTCAATCTTCACTTCAGTTCCTGATACTCCTGATCTTCTAAGAGCCAAGCATGGGCAGAAGCTTCAGAGTCAGGTAAGATTGATATACAAAGATTCAAAATCCTGCCGCGCTGGCATCACAAAGGATGCTTATGGGTGCCTGACTTTTCCTGGTCAGCAGCAGCCTCTCACACTTGGTCATCCTTGACATTGTTGGGTGCCCGTTAATTTCAAGAGGCAGTGTTTGGACCTCCATCACCATGGTTTTGTTTTACATGAGCAGGTAATGCTGTGTCTTCTTTTTCCAAGTTCTGTACAACTTTTGTCATTGGATGGGTGGTCTGTGGACTCCAGGTAGTGAAAATAATTTTCTTGACTCATTCTGTAGGACCTATCTATTGTCCACAGATGAATGAAACTACATGTCATGCATTCAGGCAAAAATGGGAAAAAAATTTGAAGGCTCTATCAAAATCCTCTCGTTCGTCTATCAGCATTCTTTGTTACATGGATTTAGATTGAACTGTACTCACCAATAAGACTATTAGTCAACTGGGCACAATTGTGTGTTTCCAAAAGTGAGACACAGAGAGAAACAAATGAACAGAAGTATATATGACAAACAAAATATCCTCAGGAAAACAGACTAAAGAAGACTGAATGTTAAATCTTCTCTATATTGAATAAAGAAGACTGAATACTGAATAAGAAATGTTTCATCTCTATAACATCTGATCTCTATTCTGATTATTTAGTACCTATATGTTGAACTTGCCACGAAAGAGAGACCCCATCATCATGCTGGAAACCAGACCACAGCCTTGAAGCATGCTAAGGACGTGAAGGACTTGGTCAGCGAGGTAGGTTGGGAATTGGGCACCACAGCATTGGGTTAAAGATAAAAATCCTTTCTTAAAACCCTCACCTGGGGTGGAGGGATTGAGCAAAAAGGAAAAAGGACTTGTGGACATGGTCAATAGTGTGGTGATTGTTGGGGGGAGAAGGTATAGGGGGGCTAAATGGTAATGGAAAAATCCCTCACCTGCCACCTGTGACAGGAGAGACCGTGTCTATTAACTGTGCTCAGCAGTATGAAGAACAGAAGGCAGAGCCATTCTCCTAATGAGCACAATACATTGTGTCCCCAGGGCGGTCTGTGACATGGTTGTGAATTGTGAGGGATGGAAACACGTGAACTTAACTTTGTCTCTCTCTTTTATCTTTATTTCTTAGAAAAAGTACAAGATTCAATACGAAAAGATGAAGGACAAGTACACCCCAATTCTAGATACACCAGTCCTCATCAGAGCCAAGACGGCTTACTGGAATGCCAGTGACGTATGCATCCCTTCCCCTTCCTTCTGTTGTGCTAGGGACAGCAGAGGTTGAGGTGCCAAGAAATAGAAGAGCTTACAGTCATATCCCTGATCCCACAACATGGACCAGGGGGAGAAGTCCCGAAACGTAAAACACAGGCACAAACAATAGTTAGGCAAAGTAGTAGCTAAGAGTAATGCTGAAAGATGCAAAAAACATATTAATTATTACATTGCTCTTCTAGGAAGAATATGACCCTTTCTTGCGACTCCTTGGTAGCATTTCCTAAGGATGTGTGACAAATAGTTGTTACTTACCTATAAAATCATGTTCTTGGAGTCAGTGAGACATGGTTTCAAATCCTGATACTGTCACTTGCCAGCTCTATGACTCTATACACCTTACCTAATTTTTCTGAGACTGTTTTCTTGTATGTGCAATGAGGATAAGAATTGCGATAATTAAATTAGAATGAACAAGATAACATTCCTCACATAGAGCTGGTCTCTTTGTTGTCCCTCAGAAAGTGTTTGTTCCCTTCCTTCACCTGATTGTCTAAATCACATGAATGAAATGCTTGTTAGAATCAGGAGGGACAAACTTTTATTTCCCACACCACATGATCAAGGACTGCACTGCCTTTTAATGGTAATGGGATTATCTGTTAATAAAGACATGAAATTAATCAAGCCAGGGTAGAGTCCTTACCGGTTCTGTCTCAGAGCCCAATAGAAAATGCCCTCTACCCATTACCAGAACCAGAGTCCCAGGAGCACTGGCCATGTTGAAACTTTAGCTCAGCCAAAAAAAGCTCAGTCAACCTCACAACCCCTCAGCTTAGCAACACAGCTCTAGTATTTCAAGGCCTCTTAGAGTAATTATAGTGATCCCAAAACAGAAATGTGAAAGCATACAGCAAATTGAAATAATATTCAGTTGCATAATTTTGTCAGAAAATTTTATTTGGAACTGAAAGAAGTCTGCCATTTGGAAAGAGACAATGACAATTTGTTTCAAATGTAAGATGAGAAAATTATATGCTACCCACAAAATCTATCCCCTGAGATATATTTAGTCTTCTTGTGACATCCCGTCTTTACCACTACAAGGTCACCATTGAATGTTGATCTGAAGCAAGCTTATGCTGCATCACCACTGTTGGGAGTGGCCACACCATGAAATTGGCCCCTGGAGCTCACTATGCCTTGTTGTCAATACCAGTACTGGTGACTCCGACCCTTAAACTAGTCCAGTGGAGCAAGGGTGGTACCTAGCATTAAGATCAGCTGGTCTACCATGGTTATCCCCACAGGTAGAACTAAGCAATTTTATGAGATTATCCTTGTGAACAGCAAAGTTAAAGTGAAAGAAAATACCTGTTTTATTATTTGTTTGCTCAGCTACCCAGAAAGAAAAGGTTTGTTGAAGGTGGCTGCTTGGAAAGGTACCCATCTTGTGTAGATGAGGGGAATCTTCTATGTCATTCTTAGGTTACAGTAAGAGTTGTTATTTCTTAAAATACAACAAAGGTAAATATTATAATGAAACACAATTTCCGGGTTGCTTCATGGAGAAGGCATTTTAATACCAGGAGTTAGAAACAAAATCTTTCTCCTCCTTCCAAGCACAACAATATGTCATGGGCTCAATAAAGTTATGTTTTTTTTCTCCTCCCAAATGAGCTCTTTGTTTGTTTAACATTTTAGTAAACTGTTTTACCCTGAAGTAGTATTAGGTTTACAGAAAAGCTGCAAAAATCGCGCCGAGATCCCCTGCAGCCTAGACCTAGTTTCCCCTATTGTTAATACCTTAGGTACCATCGCACATTTGTCGTAGCCAATGAACCAATACTGATACATTATTAACTAAACTCTATACTTTGTTCAGATTTTATTAGATTCCTCCTCGCGTGCTTTTTCTCTTAGAGGATGGGAAATGAGTTTTTGAATCTCTGCTAAATTTATTCATGGGGAACCCTAAGAGAGAAGACTCAAAAGAGTTTAAGCTTAAAAGACCTCAATTATTTAACTCAGTAGTTTTCATCATCCACGTGTGTTTTCCCTTCCAGCTACGCTACAAAGAAACATTTCAAAAGACCAAAGGGAAGTACCACACAGTGAAGGACGCCCTGGACATCGTGTACCACCGCAGAGTCACCGATGACATCAGCAAAGTACGTCCCTGGATATTTCTGCAATTCCTGTGTGGGGCTCAGTAACCCACCAGCAGTTTTAAAAAGTGTCCTCCCTTTCCTAACATTCTGTAGAGAAAAGAAGACTTTTGTGCATTAATTTGGGTAAGATTTTATACCTGTCTGTATTTTTACCACAGGTGAAATACAAGGAGAACTACATGAGCCAGCTGGGAATCTGGAGGTCCATCCCTGACCGCCCCGAGCATTTCCACCATCGGGCAGTCACTGATGCAGTCAGTGATGTGAGTCTGCACCTCTTCTGTTTCCACACACAGATTCGTAAGCCCATGGCACTTGGGGAATCAAATGCCACATGGAGACCGATTAAGTACTTGACCCAATGTTAGTTCTTATGTACGGAGGTTTAAACCATACAACTCATTGATAAATTAGTGAACTTCAACCTGGGAGAGAAAAAATATATATTCAAATTTATAAGCCAAATTTTTCTCTAAATATATCATATTACATGACTGGAAGTGGTATACTTCATCTAAGCAATAACCTACTTATGGTCAACTAAAGAGACAACTCCATGAAGCAACTAAGTCGTGTAACAGTGCTCACTGAGAAAGGGATTCCAGCTCCTGTATGAAAATATAGCTGCCGAGTTACTGATTTACTCTCTGGGGAAGTAAGCCTGTTAAATTTGAAGTCTTTACTTAGTATTAAAAATAAAAATTTCCATATATAATATAACAGTATACCATAAAATGAGCAGAAAAAAGGTATTACTGGAAACTTCTCTTAAATAATTGTTTTAATACTTTATTATTCTATATGCCTCAGTGGTTAGAGCTTCTATTTGTCCCACTTATATCAATCCTAACCTACTGCTATTTGGAGAGAGGTTCTTAAAGCTCTTCGGTGATGTTCTTCTCCCAGGTAAAATACAAAGAAGATCTGACCTGGCTCAAAGGCATTGGTTGCTACGCCTTTGATACCCCTGACTTCACTCTGGCTGAAAAGAACAAGACCCTCTACAGCAAGGTATAACTACTCAAGGACACTGGCCACACCCGTTTAACACACCTCAGTGCCCACAGAGAGGATTAGCACTGAGGATACAGCTTTTTCATACTTCCATCCCATCCTTGCATCCAGACCCCATAGCTGGAGTAACACTGAATTGTCACCGTTGGACGGGCTCTGCCAAGTGGCATGTCTCAAACTGTTTTTGGCACTGACCTCATTGACTATAGTCATCATTTGTTTACATAATTTATGGAATATATGGAATAAATGGTCTTTTTAGTACAACTCCTCATGTTCCTGCCAGAATACCCTCCTTATTAATATGTCTCTGAGTGATTCACCTGATTAGAGTTGACATGGTAGCAAATATAAATTGGGATTATTTTACTCTACAAACCTGATGTGTGACTTGTGGCAAATAACTTTGCTTTTCTGTCTTCATTTTTCTATTTCCAAAATAAAGTCATTGGATTAGCTTCCTCTGAGTTCTAAAATAGGAGTCAGGAAACCTTACTTAAAAGTGCTACATAGTTAATATTTTAGACTTTGTGGGTCACATTCATTCTGTAATATGTTCTTTATTTATAATCCTTAAAATTGTTTAAAAAACATTCTTAGTTCATGGGGCCATTTAAAAATAGTTGGTAAGCTAAATGTTAGCCTACCCCTGCCCTAAAATATTATGATTATCTGATTAATTACTGGAAAGTTATTTCAAATTAATGGACTAAAGTCTGCCTTCAACTATACATGGTAATACCTTCAAAGTAAAATAATAATCATTATAATATGTAGAAACAGAGAAGGAAATTATTTGGATTTTTGCCTAATTTGGAAAACAGATTTGTTTGTCATCCATTCAATAAAAGAATATATTTGGGGGTGAGTTTTCAAGAGATCCAGGTATATATACCCTTCATTGCCTTGGGAGACAGAGCAAGCATTCAGTAATTACTCATTTAATCTATGAATGAATTATCATAATTGTATAAGATAAATGGCATGTCTCATTCTTAAGATAATCATGGCCTGCTATCAAGTAACCACATTCTGTTTTCTCTAGTATAAGTATAAAGAGATATTTGAAAGGACGAAGTCAGATTTCAAGTATGAAGCTGATTGTCCAATCAATAGACATTTCAAGCATGCAACTCAGTTGATGAATGAGGTATGTAATGATCTGACCCAATTAAGCCCATTCAGTTCCCTTAAGAAGTCTGTAGAGTTAATTGACTGTAGCTCAAGAAATAAAATTACAGGAAAGCCTTTCTAAGTGTTGATTCAAGATAAAGATTTGGGAAGATCCTTATAAAGTCACCATCTGAGGGGCTCTGCCAAAAGCATGAGTAAGAACAAGTGAAGGGACTGTGCAGAGTGGTGTGAGGGCCCCACCGCCATCACCACCTCTGTTCGTACTAGTGTAGGGCGAGGACGGCAAGGAGGTAAAGGATTTTGCTATCAGCCAAAGCCTCTTACCCATGATACTGTGTAGAGTTGGGAGACACAGAAGTCCAAGGTTAATTTAGTAACCCTTACTAGGGCACAAAAATAGCAGTAGTTGGAAAAGCCACCCCTCAGGGGGTAGTTGTGATTCAGCATTCAATTGTATTGTCATTGTTACTAATACATTGATGTAGAGAAATATCCATTTGCACCCAAGCTATTCCTTTATAGTCTACCCTGTTATTCCTAGAACTGTCTTTGTAATAATTTAAGTTAAATTTAGCTTAAAAAGACTGAAATAAGCAAGCTATGGATTAATTTATGTTTGGATGGTTTTATATTTAATTTCTTATCTTTGGATTTTCCACAGATTTATATAATTCAAAAACAATATCAGAAAATTAGTAAAATATATCTAAAATGGAAATGTAACCAATGGTATATTTATTTAAATGTATGACATTTTTGTTGTTTTTAAATTTAATTTTGTTCATTTTCAGTAGACTTCCAGGTTGGACAACTCTGAAGAATTACAGTTAATAGCTTCTTAGAATACAGTCTTAATACATTTTGTTTCTATTTTTCACATTCACAGAGGATTTCCAGGTCTCTTTTGTAATCAAATAAATTAACTGGCAATAGAAGACTATTAGAATTTTTCATAATTATTTTTTGATTCTCCCAATCATAGATTGTAAGACTGTAGATTGTCAGTGTCTTATTTTAAATACAATGTAAGGTGCCATAAATCCTAATGTTGCTAATGCCATCGTGTGTAGAGAGGGGACCTGTTTAGGTACAACATACTCCAATTTTGTTGTCATAAATCAGATCTACTGCAAGGCCCAGTCTTCTCCAGCCACCTCCCTTCATTTGACTCTCTTTGCCTCCCTGTGTTTATCACCCTGGATGCTTTGGGACCCCACCTCCCAAAATGACATATTTCTAGGTCTCTGGAGTGTTTATCTAGGGATGTTTCTGTATAGCCTTGAAGCTGTACTCTTGCTATAACTTGATCTGATGTCTGAGCAGAAAAAATACAGAGCTGATTATGAGCAGCGGAAAGATAAATACCACCTGGTAGTGGATGAGCCTAGACATCTGCTGGCTAAGACCGCAGGCGACCAGATCAGTCAGGTACTGTGATGGGGCTGGTTGGACAGCCCAGGCAGGATTGTGCTCCAGGTTTCTTCTGAGATGTTGTTCTGTCTGCTGCAAGGATGTCATAGGTTCTGCCTATGATATTGGGATGTTCTGTTTCGAAGTATCTGTCTAGCCACCCAAAGAGCCCATGAGCTATTTGAGTGTGCCAGTCCATGCTCTGTGTCCTCACATGCGCTGTGGTGAAGATGAGAAGGAAAGCTGGCTCCTCCCACCCTTTATTCTCTGGAGGGCCTGTTGTTAACCTACAATTGCAAATTTCAAATTGAACTGCAAAAGCAAAAACAAAGAAGCAAATTAATGGAAGGAAAGAAGACAGAACTCCTACCCTATTTTTCTCCTCCGGTGAAGTCTTTTTTCCTATGAGGCAATTTTGTGGCACTAGCTATGTCATTCCCCATTCACATGATGACAGTTGGTCAACTGCAAGTGTTGCAGTCATTTTGCTCGGCTCTGTAATGTTTTTGTGTCTTCACCACCCAAACATGCGAGTACATAGAGTGTGTCTGCCTACATCTCTTCACTCAGAGGTGACTGGGATATAGAGCCATGTTCTTAAGTCTCTTTTGTGCTTCACTGCTCTTTGCATGAACAGAGAAAGTATAAATCTAGTGCCAAGACGCTTCTGAAACGAGGATGCAATGAACTTCTGCGTCCAGATATGTTGACTGCCCTCTACAACACATACCTTTGGAGCCAGGTAATTTTGGATGTGATGTAAAGAAGAGATTTAGAAGCCTTGGGAGCATTCACCTTTATGCCTTCCTTGAATTCCTTCCCCTGCCCCCTGCCCAAGCTGGTTTCACATGACAAAGCTGCATAAATATTCATTCCTTGTAAATGAACCGTGGGTGTGACCAACTGTTATGATGCAGTGGCCGTCATCTGCATATGATAGGACACTTTGGAACTCCTAGTAAGATTAACTGAGACTTTTCCAAAGTTTGTTTCCAAATCAGTGTAACATTTATTGATATTTTTCAATAGATGCCCGCCCCCACAAATAGATTCCTTAGAGACTGAGGATATTAAGTAGATTCAACAGCATATAAGAGATCTGAGTATTTAATGTTTCCATCTAGTTTGGTCGTTGTTCAGTGGCCACTACAAGTGTGCCATTCAGGAGAGATGAGGAGGATCACAGTGCAGCTCTTTGAATGTTGTACATGTTCAGTGCCCCCCTTGAGTTCAATGCTGAATTTGCTAGGCTGTGCCCCGCACACCTGTCCTCTCCCACACTTGTTAACAGCATTGCTGATCACATTACCTTCCTACAAGGTCAAAGGAAGCACACAGCACCACCTTTCCATCATATGCTGAAAGGTAAATTTGAAGCAGCAGAAAATGGTGACAATTGCTTAACTACCAGATACAATGTCAATAAAATGCCATTGTTTTCACACACAAAAAAGCTTTTCATCAATCTTTTGTATTAGGAAGTTGTTTTGTCACTTTAGTTTGACATGAAATCAACACATGAAGCGGGGGATGAGGTCTCCTGAGGAATATCCTGTTTGCCTGCCACTCTTCTTTTGTCGTGACATGGTCGTCGGACAGTTGTGCATGAAACTTTGTTGTGCTCTCTGTATCTGCACTGCTTGGGACAGCTTGTGTGCATGGGAAAATAGTCATGACTTAGAATTACAAAAATGAATGTCTTTTTTTAAATGTTAAATCTTTTAAACTGTTATACTCATTTTTTACTTTACATCTATTTTATCTTTGCTATGGAAACATACCTAAAGAGGTCATACATATTCAGTGCAGCATACAGAGTTCAGCAAAAGTAGTTTACACTTGTCAAGTACACAAAACACAGAGTTTATTCTTGTATTATTATTCATTGATTATTGTCTTATTTTCCATACGAACAATAGTAAACCTACTTTTGCTCCACCCTGTACTGTGAGTGAACCATTACTTGTCAGAGACCAGACAACGAGGGTCTGGGCCTGGCTCTGAGAGTTGCTCTGTGTGTGCCCTTCACTTAGTCTCTTAGCCCTTCTGGGCCTCAGTTTCTGCATGTATGAAATATATGGAAATTATATTTACCATTGTCATTATTTTCTCACTCCATTACGCCATGACTATCAAATACAGGTTTATATTAAACATTTTCAATTAGAAGTTAAGGAGAAAGCATGATGGCCCCACTCCCCCATGCCTGTGCCTTGGATAATAATAATCCTACTGTTTGCTGTGGGACTCTCTCAAGAGGAAAATTATATTCTTTAAAGCCCTGTCTTCTACTTCTTACAGTTAATTTGTCCTTCCCTTCCACAATTTAGATCAAATACAAGGAAAAGTATGAAAAATCTAAGGACAAGTTTACCTCAGTTGTGGACACTCCGGAACACCTGCGCACTACAAAAGTCAACAAACAAATCAGTGACGTGAGTACAGGAAACATTGTGTGCATACTCAAGGTCAGGGGGCATTTGCAAATGTGGAGGGACATTTTAGATGGTCACAGTGTCTGGAAGACTCTTCTGCCCGTCAGTGGGAGTGAGGCAGGGATGATAAATGTCCTGCTGTGCTCAGGACTTCCTCTGACAATAAAGAACTGTTCCAACCGAATTGGCAGACCCCCCATTTGAGAAACACTGGGGTCTTAGCAGAAAGCATGAGAGCACCTGTTGAATTTACAGGTGTTTCTCTCCTTTACATACACTGAGGAAAACTCCTTGCATTTATAATTTTATTTTACATTGTAAATTGAGACGTATAACATTTTTCTGCATTTTCATCTCCTTTAGATACTTTATAAATTGGAATACAACAAGGCCAGGCCTAGAGGCTACACCACCATCCATGACACGCCCATGCTGCTGCACGTCCGGAAGGTCAAAGATGAAGTCAGTGATGTAAGTACCAGGATGGCTTTGCAGCGCCTCCCATCCTGCCCTCTCCAGTGTCATATAACACACCCAGGTCCAGTCATCGACTTCTGCACAACAATCTCCCTAAAACTCAGTTTCTTAAAACAACGATCTTTTTTTTCTCATGACCCTGTGAGCTGACTGGGCACAGCCTAGTAGATTGTCTGTTCCATGTGCTGTTGGCCGACAGCGGAGGCTCGGGTGGGCCTGGACCTCTAGATGGCTCACTCACCAGTTGTAGGCTCTGGGCTGGGAGCGTGGCTGCTGTGTAGACAGGAACCGCCCCCCATGTGGCCCATCCATGTAATTTGGATATCTCGCAGCCCAGTGGATGGGTTCTAAGGGGCTGGAATGGAAGCTTCCAGACCAATTCAGGGCTACTCCTGGAACTGACACAAGTCACTTTTGCTGCATGTGACTGGGCACTGTGGACACCCAGGTTCAATGGGTGGAGAGATAAATGCCACCCCTGTATGAACAAATGGCAATGTTCCATTGTAGAAAAGCGTGGAGGAGGCTATATTGTAGAGACCATTTTGTAAAATGCAGTATGCCATAAATGCTATTAATAAGCTTTATCTTGAGTAAGACGAACAAGGTGGGCATTAAATTCTAATACCCAGGATCTGAGGAAACACTGTAGTCACAAACTTTCAGATATGTACTTAGATTGTATGGTTGAAAACTATCACCATTGTTTATTTTTTTAAAAGTTAAGAACTCCATGACTACATGGGTACCCAAGAGTATATTGAAGGCAACTGTGGAGTACCCTCATCCTTACCCCAAAGTGCTGCACTGACCATGGCTGGTGTTCAGGAATTCTCTGAGAAATGAATAAATGCGTTCACAATGATGACCTTGGGTTGCCGTGAAAAAGTGTTAAATACATTCAGCATATTGTTTATGCAGGCAGAAATGTACAAAATATTTTTTTCATATTTTTCATTTTAAGTTTCAGCATTTCAAACATGAACATCAGGCATTCATTCATAAACATCTACTGGTCAGATCCTTTATGTGAAGGAGCCCATCCCCTTTCACTGTAGAAAATGAAGCATTTCTGTGTCCATTCTCCCAAATTTTCTGATTATAACAATAACCCGAGATATTGATGAAAGCATGGATTCCCAGACCTCTCCCCTAAAGGTATTGATTTAGCCTGTGTATGGTGAAGTACAGAAAAGTATGATCAAGAAAACTTACTAACACTGCTGGGCTTCCTTAGAACAGTTTCACTTCAGATTTAACAACTTGAAAACCTAGGATCCTTCAGTAACCATTACTCAGAAAACCCAGGTGAGGCTCCAGGGCCCTAAAATGTAAAAGAAGCAAAATAGAGCGAAGCTTGAACTTCCAGGCCCAGAGTGCAGAAACTGCCTATTGGGCCCACAGAGACCAAGTCTTCCCCAATACTCTCCCTGCCACCCAAACCACAAATGTCCAAACTTGCTAGATGTGGCTCCAGCGATGATGGTAGCAATGACTACATCCATCCATCAGCTCATCATTCAATCATCAAATATTTATTGGGTTTCTATGTGCCTGACACTAGGGCTAGGACACTCAGTCTTTGCTCTGGATGGGTTCATCTTTGTGGAAAGAACAGACAGATAAACAAATAATTACAAAATGAGGTGGCAACAGCTGGAACTGCGGGGGCCCAGAAGGAGGGCCAGACTCATTCCATCTGGATGAGAAAAGCTTCTCTTCCATTGGCAGTTTTTGAGATGTTCTGAACTTATAGTGTTCTGATTTGGAAAAGGAAAAACATGCAAGAGTAGCTGTGCAGCTGGCTCTTTCAGCACAACCTCGCCGGATGTCAAGGCCATGGCGACACTAGTGAATATACCCAGTGTATCCCGGGGGTCGATTTTAAGATCAGAGATGCATTGCTGCCTCCTTTTTACACACAGATTTATTCTGTCTTAAGGAGCATTGTGTACTATAGTCATGATTTTAATGCCTTCTTTTAAAGAAAAGCATACTGCTCAGGAGGCTGCTATAAAAAGTTAAGCTTGTCATTGTGTTTCTTCCCACAGCTAAAATACAAAGAAGTTTACCAAAGAAACAAGTCCAACTGCACCATTAAGCCAGATGCAGTTCATATCAAAGCAGCTAAGGATGCCTACAAAGTCAACACCAATGTAAGTACCAGAAACTTCCCCAGGCCTAACGGGGATTGATTATCTCTGCAGGACACATGATCTCGTTCACGTCCCTTCAGGGGACTGAGCTCTACTGAGTCCAGATCAAGAGTTAGGCCCCAGGAGCACACATAATGATGCTGAAAGGTTCTCACCAAGCACAACAGGGAGAGGAAGGGTGGCCAGCCCATGCCACAGACACTACTACACCCACTCAGCCTTCATGCTAGGAGGCTGAGAAATAGGACACTCACTTCAAACATGGAAGCTGCATTTTGAAAATTGTCTTCAGCATCTGTTATTGCCTCCATCCTCCATATTCTCCTCCTGCCTCAAACCCTAAAGCCTGCTTCTTATGAAAAAAAAAATGTTTTTAGTCACTTGGTGCTGTCAGGAATTGTCCTGGACCTTCCTTCTGCTCAGGCCTCCTGTACAGACTCAGTTCCTCATGGTGGAGCATCTTAAAGCCTCAACCACAAAACCATTTTTGTGCAGTTAGGTGAGTATTAGCTTTCTAAAAAATATGTAAATGGTTATATAATGAAACCACCATACCCAGCTAGTCCTCTCTAGTGCCAAAGAGAATGTATGTTTGTTTGAACCAGCAAACTGAGATGTCTCCAGGGACTGGCAGGTAACTTACAGGTGTCCTGAGTGTGGATTAAGGGATAGGTAGCAGGATGGATGGGAGAAAAGGCAAATGCAGTAAAATGGACATTGTAGCCCTGGTTGGGTGGCTCAGTTGGTTGAAGCATCATCCCATGTACCAAAAGGTTGCAGGTTCAACCCCCAGTCAGGGCACATACCTAGGTTTTGGGTTAGATCCCCAGTCAGGGCGCCTATGGGAGGCAACCAATCAATATTTCTCTCTTACATTCATGTTTCTCTCTTTCTCTGTCCCTTCCTCTCTAAAACCAGTAAAAAACAAAATATTCTCAGGTGTGGATTTTTTTAAAAATGTACATTATAGAATACAGGTGGTGGGTATTTTCTAGAAGGTTCTTGCAACTCTCTTGTATGTTTGAAAAAATGTCACCATAATATGGGTGAAAACTCATCAAATAGTATACCTAGATACATGCACGTTTTATGTACAAATTAAACCTTGACAAAAGGAGAGAAAGTATTGAGTAGAGAAATGCGGTCAATATAGAGAGCTCTTCCCAAAGAAAATCAGTGTAAATTACAAACACTTCAGTGCCTCAGATTTGGCTCAAGGCAACCAACTCAGATGAAAGTCTAATAAGTGCACAAGCACCCTAAAACCAGATCACCTGGGTTCAAATCCCAGCTCCACCTTTTACTAGCTGTCTCGCCTTGGGCATCTTACTTAATCCTTCTAGGCAGTTCCTCAGCTGTCAATTTCATGCAGTTGTTACAAATATTAAATAAGTTAATATTTATAAAGCACTTAGAAAAATGCCTGGCACAAAATAATTTACTATATGTGTTCAAGATTTTTTAAATTAAACCTGAATTTAGTTAGAAATTAAAAGTTCTCAAGTACTCTGAAGATGATTAAGCTACACTGGCAGAGTTAGAAAGACTGTAGAAACATTTCACCCAGAGGTCTTTAAAAATTTTAGCCCCTGTTTTGGGACCAAAAGTTCCCTCCCACAAGATGACCTCTTGAGTGGCTGACTAGCTACATAAATTGTAGGGAAATTTTAATTGAGGCTTTCTCTTGCACAAAGATGAGTCCCTCTGAGCCATGCGTGTGGTTAGGAACTCAGCCCACTTGACTGACATGACTTGTTTTCCTCTTGTGAAAAACAGCTGGACTACAAGAAGCTGTATGAAGCCAACAAGGCCCACTGGAGGTGGACCCCTGACCGACCAGACTTCATCCAGGCCGCCAAGTCATCCCTCCAGCAAAGCGATGTGAGAGAGGAGAGACGTGCCTATGGCAGAAAAATGAATAATTATTTATAATTACCACTGTCATGAGTTTTAACCTAGCTCATTTGAGGTCCAAGAAGGACAGGAGGGTTGTGGGGAGTGAAGGGCAAGCTCGGGAAGCAGACCTGGCCACACGGCTTGGTATCCCATGGCTGGGCCCAGACACAGATGGTTCAGAGTCCCAGGCAAGGCCGGGGTGGGGTTTGCGGCAAGTAGGCTGGGGGCTTGGTCTTGACCCCAGGGCTGGAAAGGAGTTCAGCACCAGCTAAGGGGCCAGGAAGACCCTGCCCCATTTGGGTAGCAAGCCCTCTTTAAGAGGAGGATTCCTACTGGATTTAATCAAATCCTAGCTTTCCCCTGTGCCTGCCCCCCTTTCCCATCTTCCTCTGCTTTTCTTCTATGACAGTTTGAATACAAGCTGGACCGGGAGTTCCTCAAGGGTTGCAAGCTTTCTGTCACTGACGATAAGGACATGGTGCTGGCCCTGAGGAATTCCTTAATAGAAAGTGATGTAAGTACCCAGTCTCTTCTATGATACGGGACCTCACTCAGGGCCATCTTCTGCAGCACAGTCCCCAGGGACACCCAGGAAAGGACCGCAGGCTGCTGCTGGGGAGCTGAGGTGTGGGTCCTGAAATAGAACCTTGCCCAACCCCCAGCCTGTGAACACCAATGACATGGCAGAGGAGGGCAGCAACAGAGGGAAGCTATTCAATCCAGGTGACCATTTTTGACCTTTCTTGAACCCCGAGATGACTCACACAGCAAGAACTGGGAATCTGAAGGCACAGCTGGATCTATAAGGAATCTAATTCATGTTTGTCGGATCCTATGCTTCCTATGCTGCAGTTTCCTTGTCTGGAAGGGAAAAATAATAATGCCTCCTGGGCTTTGGGAAGAAAAGCCAGGTCAAATGTTATATTTGAAAGTACTTTGAACTAGGCTATATGCATAAAAATTCATCGCAAGACCCATTGTGATTGTTATTAAAGTCTCAACTTGCAAGAGATAGATTATTACTGCATATTTCCCAAGATTTCCAAACATCAAATCTGTTACTGAGTTTTATGTTCCTACTGTGTCAACAATGCTGTTCTCCTAGCTCTATCTAGTGACTTGGGAGCCTAAAAATATGTAGGGGACGCAGAGGAACTAAAGATATGCTTTTTTCATCCCTGCAGCTGAAATACAAAGAGAAACATGTCAAGGAAAGAGGGAGCTGCCATGCTGTGCCTGACACTCCTCAGATCCTCCTGGCCAAGACCGTCAGCAACCTGGTGTCCGAGGTACCCCTCCAGCTGCCCTATGCTCTGCTTTTGCCTTGGGCTAATGTCCAGCCAGACACTCTAACGAGCTTTCTGTGGGTTCTCTCAGAACAAGTATAAGGACTACGTGAAGAAGCACTTGGCCCAGGGCTCCTACACAACACTGCCAGAGACGCCAAACACTATTAGAGTCAAGGAGGTGACCAAGCACGTCAGTGATGTAAGTGGCCAACCCCAGGACTCCGGGCTGCAGCAATGCTACTTAACCTTAGGAACCAGCAAAGGACTGCAAGCTGCCATTTTGCTTTCAAATACTTGGCTTTATGTCACTTCATTCTTACCATCAATACCTGTCTGTGAATTTTGAACTCTAATTTAAAGGACAAGTCATTATTTATTAGCTTTCCAATTATGACAAATGTGGCAGATGTGTGTATTGCCTCAGGATGTGTTATCCAGAAATTTAAGATGTTGTTAACTTAGAGTTAATGAAGGGGAGAAAAGACTGCTGATGAAAATGGGCTTCTCCTACCATTAAACTTCTAAACAATTTTAGAGAAGTAACATTACCTGTTTGTATCTCGGTAGTCTCTGCCCACTACTTTGGTAAGTAGTGGGCAGTTCCATATATTTTTAAAAGGTAGAAATGGTGCATTAAAGAGCTTAAGGTCCTTGTAGTCATTTCCCCAAAGACTGGTATGTGGTTCGAGTATTGGCTTACAGGGCAGAAATCAGAGAGAAAACTAGAATATGGATTAGAGATCCAAGTTCCAGACCAATCCATGATGGGGAGCCCTGATTTTGCCTGGAGATCTTCTCAAAGTTTTTCAAGTAAATCAATTCTGTTCCCAGCTTCCTCTGCTCACATATGTAACTCTGGCTATTTTTAGACAAACTACAAAAAGAAGTTTGTCAAGGAGAAAGGGAAATCCAACTACTCCATCATGTTGGAGCCCCCGGACGTGAAACACGCTATGGAGGTGGCCAAGAAGCAGAGCGATGTAAGTTTCTCCTCTCGCCACTCTCAGGGGCCCACTGAGCCCATGGACCACACACTGGTGCATGCTGGTTCCAGTCACCCTAATATCTGCATCTCCTAGTTTAATAAATACAGTGGTAGGATTAGTTTGGTTTTAATGAAAAAAATTCTTTCACTTAATGAGGACTTTGAAAAGATAGGATAGCTCTCAAAGGAGTAAACGTTTTTTCCCCCCCATATAAAGGTTGCTTACAGAAAAGATGCCAAAGAAAACCTGCATTACACCACAGTGGCTGATCGGCCAGACATCAAGAAGGCTACGCAGGCAGCCAAGCAGGCCAGTGAGGTAAAGATGTAGTTAAAATGCACCTGGTCCCCAGTGGTCAGTGCCAACAGTAGTGCATGGCACCTACCACCCAGAATACATTGCCCATTTTGGTTTTCTTTGATCCAGGTGGAGTACAGAGCCAAGCACCGGAAGGAGGGCAGCCATGGGTTAAGCATGCTTGGTCGCCCAGACATTGAAATGGCCAAGAAGGCGGCCAAGCTGAGCAGCCAGGTAATGCAGATGGGCAAGAGGCAGCTCTAATGTGTGGAGATTTTAAAACTTTGAAGCAGCCCTGGCTGGTGTGACTCAGTGGATTGAGTGCTGGCCTGCGAGCCAAAGGTCACTGGTTCGATTCCCAGTCAGGGCACATACCTGGGTTGCGAGCCAGGTTCCCAGTTGGGGTTGTGTGAGAGGCAACTGATTGAGGTTTCTCTCCCTTCTCCTTCCCTTCCCCTCTCTCTGAAAATAAAATAAAATCTTAAAAACAAAACAAAACAAAACAAAAAAACAAACAAAACAAGACCTTGCAGCAGAAGGCATTCCCAGATGGAAAGTGCAATACTAATGACTAAATTGATGCTGGGTCTTTGATAGCACTGCAAAGCTTTGGAACATCGGGTCAGGAAAAGTGTGCTAGGGACCTTCTTTCATTTTTCCGGCTGATATCTCTAGGCCTTTGTTTTTCTCCACTTTTCTATTTATGGGTATGTATCAAAAATATCAGCTTGTGAGCTCCCTTTGGAACCTCTCTTCAGGCATTAAGAATCATATCCCAAGGGCTTGCTTCATACTTGACTCACCTGTGGGATCTTGCTGACATGCAAGAGTCATGAAATTCTAATTTCTAGAATCCATCTGGATGCAGGAACCCTTATTCTTTCATTGAACATATATATAAAATGCCTGTGTTAGGAACTAAGGTGAGTAGATGTCCTCTGATGATATGTCCATGGATAAGTAAGTGCTGGTGGGATGATAAGTGAGGGAGAATGCTTCATTCTAGCAGATTTCCTATTATTAAGAAGATGGGCTCAGAAACATGTTGCCCAAACCTGATTGCCCCATTACCTAATTTCCCCTGTTGCACCATTTATCTAGAATCCCCCGAGTATTGTTAGACCTCAGCCCTGAAACCTATTGATCTACCATCAGCTCTTTCAGATAGCAAGTTCTAGTTCTACAGGACTTTAGCTCAAGAATATCTTATTTCTTCTCTGATTTACAAGTCTTACCTTCCTCTTCATTGTCTGTTCTCTCAAGTATTTTTTTAAAGAAATAGGTTTGGGATACATATTCGGTTACTATATGTATGACTCTTAGCCATAGCACACACAGGACCCCAATCTTTGGGGAGATAGAAACTAGTAACATCAAGTGACAAAACAAGTCACAATCATGAAGAGACAAAGGTTCAGATGACTGAATACAAGCAAATAAGACTTTTAAAAGTTTTTTAATTTAAAACTCCTATGCAATGTTTTTATTATAAATTAATGGAATTGCATGAGCATTTGAGACCAAGATATGAAATCACCAAGAAAAACAGTGTAATCTCTAACATAATGAAATGTAATGAGAACTTGTTAATGTAAACATGTTTAATATGTTTTAAAATTTCCTAAGTCATACCATTATCAAGTTAAAAACAAAATTCATTTTGATGTTGAAATCTTGAAGACTTTGCTGTTTTTAAAAATCAAGAGGCTCATATTTCTAATTCTAAGTGAATGCAATGATGTGGAGAATGTGACCCCACCAGATCTCTTTACAAGCTCACCTTCTTAGGTTCACTTCCTGTGAAATGCCTGCCTCAGGATGTACAGTGTCAGGGTGTGACCCCTGGCCCAACAGGGCTTCCCCTCCCTGTGGGCCGTCCCCATTCTGACTTTGCTGTCTTGCTGGCACTCTAGGCAGAATACCTCAAAGGCCAAAGGAGAGGACATGGGCACGGCGCCGCATCTTATGACACCCCTATGATGAGGCATCTTAAGAAAATTAATGTACTCATCAGTGATGTAAGACTGGCACCAGAAAGCCAAGATCTTTGTCTTTCTCTTTTTCTTGTCAACCTTCCTAGCCTTGGTCAGGTGACTGACCAAGTTGCCCTCTTTTCTGTTGATTTTGTGTTGGAATGTGTAGAATGCTGTGGAAATTTGTCAAAGAATATACGTTTGCACACAGCCATCTCTTCTTGCATGAAGCTTTCCCTCTGGAATATACCATTTGGAATAGGAAGACAGACTAGACTTGGAGACAGGCTCCCAGTGGTTTTTGGGTCGCTGACAAAGATCAAATTAAAAGATGAAATGAAAACAAATGAAGAGCTCAACTTCAACCACACACATAAAACCTCTGCTAATGGCTATTGTTGATGTTTAATACATGTAAGACTGGCACTTAATACAGTCTCTCAGTCCGGGCATATTTATGGACCAACAGAATAGACTCCTTAAAATGTATTTACTCACAGTTCTTTCGCCCTCTGTTTTACAGTCTTAATAGCAAGAAATTTTCTAATTCTTGGGTGTATTCTTCAGTCTTTAGAAGTACCAAGTCCCTGATAAGGAGCCAAATGGGAATGTTAGATCTTTAAACTTAAACATTGAAAGAGTAATTGATTTGAAACTACTTCCTAGACTACATCCATATAAGCCGACACCAGAGCCTGCTGGGATCACAGACACTGGTGTTGCAACTGCTGATACGTGGCAGTATACAGTTGGCCTCTCAGCCTCCCAAGGCTAACAAGAAGAGGAAGGCTTTACCATTCCACAGTGCACACATATGTAGCCTAACTGTATTCCCTGCCCAGTGCAGTACCAGGGATTTACTGTATTTAGTGCATAGTCCAAGAATTCTTGGAGTCCTAAATCTGATGTGTGTCCACATCTTTCAAGATGTACTAAGTAGTTCTTAAGAAGATCCAGTTGAAAACAAAGGCCTTTTTGTGCTGAATTCAGATTCATAGTAGTAGTTCTATAGGCTGCATTTCCTCAGGGACCTTCCTGTGGGAAAGGGAGGCACAGATTTTTTTAATTAAAAATTTGAAAATTTAAGTTTACTTGAAATTAACGGAAGAAAAAGATACTGAAGCAAGACCAATGGATTTGCTGCTCTTCAAGTAAATATTTCTTCAGAAAGAAGTTGTTTTCTAAAAGATAGAAAGAGGAATCTAACATACTTCTAAAAGAAGTAAATTTACTCTCATTCAAGATGGATCTTTGTAACTCTTCTTCCTCAGCCTGACTGTGGACATCTAGTTGCTTTGCGTGTCTGTGTTTCGTGACTCTTAGGATCAAGCCTAGTCTCATGGATTCATACATCTCTTAGAAAAGGTTTCCTTTGGGTCCAGACACCAGCTCACCCACTCTGACTTTCTTTAGCAGGCTTTTCATTTCTTTATTATGAGAAGGGATTTTTCTCAGAGAGGAGCCACTGTAGCATTCATTTACATTTTCTTTTCCTTTTATGTTGTGTTTCTGCCTCTTCCTGTGTCTGTCTCAGTGTACACAGTACTGTTTTGCATGCTTATTTTTTCCCATGCATTTCTATTGTAGGTTTTTTCAATATAAGTGCGTCTCAGCCTTGTGAATGCATTTTCGCTGAGGTGACAGATGTCATTGTTCTTAGCATTTGAGCGGTATCATTTTGTGTCTGTTCTGCTGAATCTGTCAAGTTGTGGGGAAGTGAAGTGATGAAGCATGAGGGGTACTGGTTTGAAATGTCTGTAGAGTAAAATATTGGAGTGACCGGATTCTGGTGTGCTAACTTTGAGTGAGTCTTTCATCTTACCCATAACATGTAGAGATAGCTCATTTTTCATTCTTCTACTTCTAGATTTAATCCTACAATACTCTTGACAAAGGCAGTAGTCCATTTCTCAGTAAGGAAATGTTTCTGTCAGTTTCAGTTTATTCTGTTGAATTTTCTTATAAATGAAACGTCTTCTTTAGCTATTTTACCTAGGCATAATGACTGTTTCTTCCTTTCATTCAGTCAAATCACATTTATTGAACAACTATTAGAGCCAGGCATTATACTTATTTTTTAATTGAAGTAATTAGTTTTTTGCATAGTCTTACTTTTATGTATTCAAAAAAGTATATTTAATCCTATTTTCTCATTATCCTAAAATATCTCACTTCTTTCTTTCTTCTAGCCTGAAATGATGTGGAAGCCATTATCTCCTAAACTTCATTCTTTTTACTCAGAAGCTATGCCATTTTTTGCCAAAAATTATTAAAGTGATGTAGCCAAAGAACTATTTTAAAATAGCAATAAATTCTCCTAATTTATCAGATTTCTAACATCTCCGCCTTCTTGATTATAGACAAACCCTCTTGGAACTCCTTGCAAAGACCTAAAATGCATTCACCTTTCTAGTTAGGAAGGCTGAGGCACTCCAGATCAAACACTTCAGATCACGCCTCTGAATTCAGCTTAATGCATTTTCCACTTACTTTTGTTTTGCATTAAAAGGAGGTGATTATTTTCATACCTCTGGATGATATAAAAATGAGCAAGCCAAATACTATATCACTGGATCTCATTTTTGATTGACTGTTTTCCCAACTGAATTACTAATAAAAATGTCCTAGTTTGAATAATAGATTATGTGATCACTTTATGTATAACACATATTCTTTTGCATTTATGTTTCCTCCATTCCTCCATCCTCAAATTCATTCATGTTCAAGAATAATTTGATTTTTGTATTTGCTCTTAGGTTAAATACCGAGAAAATTTTGACAAAGAGAAGGGTAAGACACCAAAATACAACCCAAAAGACAGCCAGCTCTACAAAGTCATGAAAGATGCTAATAATCTTGCAAGTGAGGTATGTTTATTATTATTATTACTTTTGAGTTATTTTTTTAAAACTGGAGTAAAACACATAACATGAAATTTGTCATTTTAATTATTATTAAGTGCATAATTCAGTGGGATTAATTACACTCACAATTTTGTCCAGCTACCACCATCATTTCCCAAACTTTGTCATCAGCCCAAATAGAAAACTCTATACTAGGCAAATAACTCTCCATTCCCCCACAATCCAGATCCTGGTAATCTCTAATCTACTGTGTGTTGCTATAAATTTGCCTATTAGAGATTTCATACACGTGAAATCATATAATATTTGTCCTTTTTTTCTTCTGCCTGATTTCACCTCACTTAAATTTTCAAGGTTCATCCATGTTATAGTATGTATCAGAACTTCATTCCTTTTCATAGCTAAATAATATTCTATTATGTATATAAACATGTTGTTTATTCATTCATCTGTTGATGAAGTGTGTTTCCAATTTTTGGCTACATGAATAAGGAATGTTTTTTCATTACCATTTCCAACATTTGTTTCAGGATGAGTCTTACCATGGTTTCTATTCGTACTGTTTACCATGTCCTACTTACGTGATTTATTTTCCTCTTAACATACAGGTTAAATATAAGGCTGACTTGAAGAAACTTCACAAACCTGTGACTGACATGAAGGAATCTCTGATAATGAATCATGTCCTGAATACAAGCCAACTAGCCAGTTCTGTAAGCTCATTTACTCCAGAAACAGCTTGTCTCACCCACTTGCACCAGATTCCTTCTCTGAGCTCACATGCGTATCCATCTCTGCTACTGAGACACTAGATTGCTCAGAAAACTCTTCTCTTACTTGAGTGCATTCTTCCAACTTATGTTAACCTACACTTCTCCACTGACTGTAACACCTTTTAGAATATTTTTAAATGTTTTTATTTTTAGAATATTTAAATATTTTTCAATTAGCTAATTCTTTTCCTCCTTTAAATAACTTCTTTCACTTTTAACTTTTCACCCTTAAAACCTACTTTGAATGAGCCATATAACCTAAGTGTTTGCATCCCATATTACCGGACAATGCTGAACATGGATCTTCATCCTTTAAAACGTTTTCTTAACCCCCAAATTCATGTTTGCTCATTTTAATTTGTTCTTGCTGCTGCTGCTGTGTAAATGTCTAATCTTAAGACAAAAGATAAAAACACCAAGCAGCTTTGACGTCCCTGTGCCCTTTTTGCCATTCCCCTGCAGTACCAGTACAAGAAGAACTATGAGAAGAGTAAAGGCCACTACCACACGATACCCGATAACCTGGAGCAGCTTCACCTGAAGGAGGCCACAGAATTACAGAGTATAGTAAGTTCGTCAAGGCTGACCTTTTCCCTGTTGCTTATCCATCTACAGTGTCAAAAACTTTCGTGGACTCCCCCAGGATAGTAGTTATAGTACCAGTAATATTGAGAAAATGCCCAAAGATATAAGGGGTGTTGAATTTAGTAACATTTCGAAACAAATTTTTATGTTATAAATGATAACAGCATCAACATATATCAGGGAAATAGCTCATATACATGCATCATGTGTGAGACAGGTTACTGAATGGGAAGAAGCATAACATTATGCAGCAAGGGGGCAAACCCCTTATGATAACTCCGATGTGCCCTCATGAGCCTGCCTGCAGGTTGGGAAACAATGTAAGACAGGGAGGCTTAGGAAGACTTTAAGCAGAGAAGTAATATGATCAGATCTACCGTAGAGGTAGTCTCTGGGTATTTCAGAAACTGCAAATTTTGTAAAGTAATTAGGATTCTTACAAAAAAAAAGATTCTTAAGATTCTAAAGTAAAGTAATTAAGAAAAGAACTAAGAAAAGGAGCTTGCTGTCACATGACCTCCCATATTTCAGGTTCAGCATTATTAAGGTCCCCTGTTGGGCATTACTCAAGAGGGCTAAATTACTAGAAATGTCCCCATCTCATCTATAAAGCAGCACATGTCCCTAGGCCTCTATATTCAAGTGTTGTTACAAGAAAAAGAGCTGATATTGAGCATTGCCACCAAGATGCTGCACGAACAAGGGCCTCTGCCCTTTAATCCCATGAGAATAAGGGAATTCTATTTGTAAAATAGTGTTTGGGGCAAGTTAGAGAATGTGACGTTTATTAGTAAGTCAGTCAACGTGTAAACTGGTTTTCATTTTTTTTTTAAAGATTTTATTTATTTATTTTTAGGGAGGGAAGGAGGCGGGGGGGAGAGAGAGAGAGAGAGAGAGAGAAAGAAACATCAATGTGCAGTTGCTGGGGTTATGGCCTGCAACCCAGGAATGTACCCTGGCTGGGAATTGAACCTGGGACACTTTGGTTCCCAGCCCGCGCTCAATCCACTGAGCTACGCCAGCCAGGGCTTGGTTTTCATTTTTATATCAGTTTTGGTTGCATTAAATATGTGACCAGTTGTGGCCTAGACAGAGTCATTAACCTATAAAGTTTCATGCATTATCTATTAAATCAAGACCCCAGGTGTCTGCTAACAGTTCTTATGAAAGAAAAACAGAGATTTTAAAAATCAGAAATATTGACTAATGCCATGGTTAAAATGTTCACATCTATACATATCAGATCTTAGCCAACTTTATCTATGGGTGACTTTCCCATGCATTCCCTCACCTCAGCGTTTCTCTCTGCTGATCCTTCAGCAGTGATTCCTTGTCTCTGTAAACTGAACACAAATCCTGATCATCCTTGTCAACAGGTGTTTCTTCTAGGCAGCCACAAAAAGGTCTAGATCTGTTTTGAGTGGCAGAGATGCCACCCAATTAGAAATAGGTATCAGTTGAAAAGTGCAATCATTAAATTGGTGTCTGTCTACAAATTGACACGAGGAGAGATATCTGATGAAGCTTTTCATCACCAGGTGAAATACAAAGAAAAATATGAAAAGGAACGGGGAAAGCCCATGTTGGACTTTGAAACACCAACGTACATCACTGCCAAAGAGTCCCAGCAGATGCAAAGCGGGGTAAGTCCTACAAAGCCACACAACAAACACGCCATCTACCTGATGAAAACAAACTCTGTCCATGAATGTTTCCAGCCTTCTGCTATCCAAAAAGGGTAGACAAGGGAATTTTTAACATGTGATCACTAAAATATTTCTCATCACAAAGATCCTACAACACAATTATCAAAAATTTTCAGAATAGTAAAATTTACCAAATGTTTTATTTATTTAAGCTATCATTTTTATAGAATTAGAACATAGCAAATTATTCCTAACACTGAAGAAATTATATTGAATACATACACACACACATATATATATATGAATTAAATGTTTCCTCTGCATAGATTTACCATCAACTTTGGATTATTCTTCTCTTTTTTTTTTTAAAGATCTTATTTATTTATTTTTAGAGAGGAAAGGGAAGGAGATAGAGAGAGAGAGAGAGAGAGAGAGAGAGAGAGAGACATCAATGTGCGGTTGCTGGGGGTTCTGGCCTGCAACCCAGGAATGTACCCTGGCTGGGAATCGAACCCGGGACACTTTGGTTCCCAGCCCATGCTCAATCCACTGAGCTATGCCAGCCAGGGAAGGATTACTCTTCTCTTAATAGGCAGCCCTAAGCCAAACAAAAAGAAATTAGTGATCAATAAATTTATCAAGACATAGAGAGTCAAGGTGCCATAATTCCTATTTCAGAAACATAAGCAGAGAACCTAAAAATAACTTTGTCCACATAATATATTTAGTGATTAAAAATAATAGATCATGCCCTCACTGGTATGGCTCAGTGTGTTGGGTGTCGTCCCGCAAAGCAGTCAGCCACTGGTTTGATTCCCAGTCAGAGCACATGACCGGTTCAATCCCTGGTCACGGCATGTATGAGAGGCAACCAATTGATGTTTCACTCTCACATTAATGTTTCTCTCCCTCTCTTTCTTCCTCCCTTCCTCTTTCTCTAAAAACTAATTAAATAAAGTCTTTTAAAAAAATAATAATAGGTCATGACTATGAAAAAGGCCAAGTTTTTATTTGGTGCCCTCAGGTTCTCCTTCCTCTGAGTCACTTACTTATAATTCAGAAGTAAAATCTTTTGTCATCTTAAGCAAAATGTCATCCAGAGACATGACAGTAGAGAAAGAGTATCAATGGCACATAGGTGCTTCCTTCTGCTCTCTGGAGGGCTGGCCCCAGCCATGGCTTGAATACAGGCCCATCAATGTTTCCCAGCCACTGGCTCTGTACAATCAGACATGTTTCAAATGTGTGACTATCAATAGAACTATGATTAAGTTAAAAGGCCAACATAGAAGGAAAATGTAATATTTTGTCTTCCTAAAATTGAGAAATAAACTATAATAAAGATTTTTTTAACATGTCTTTTCTTCCTATTCACATTAGAAAGAATATAGGAAAGATTATGAAGAGTCCATCAAAGGCCGAAACCTGACTGGCCTGGAGGTCACCCCAGCTTTACTACACGTCAAATATGCAACCAAAATAGCCAGCGAGGTACTTCCCACCTGTCTTTTCTTTCTTGATCTAAATAACTGCACTAGCGCCACTCATCAGGATGTTCTTTCTGCCGTTTTCAGCACTGCCTAACTTTTCGGGTTCCAAGTTGAGTTCACATTTGGTACTACTATCTAATCTATTACCCATGTTAATTTTTCTAACTTTTTAATTGAATACCTAATAAAATGCTCTTATCTTACCATTTTATTAATTTCTAGTTCTTATTGGATACTTAATACTAACTGATGAAGCTGATCCCTTGCTTTTATTGATATCTTTATTTAGTAAACTGCAACTGTTTAAAATGGGAAGTGTTTTTTTATCTTTTGGTTTTTGGCTCTTTGCTTGAGAGGAACAATCCAGGATTTCCAGTCATCATTGCTGCTTTTATTTTGTGATATAGAAAGAGTACAGGAAAGATCTAGAGGAAAGCATCCGTGGGAAGGGTCTCAATGAAATGGAAGATACTCCCGACATGCTAAGAGCAAAGAACGCCACTCAAATCCTCAACGAGGTGGGTTCTCAGCCAACTGCATGCACTTAATTCACAGAACATCTTCTTCTTAGCCAAGTGGCACACAAACACACACACACACACACACACACACCCCACAAGGATGAAAAGAAGAGGTTTTGAATTTCAGATTCTATATCCAACATGATTATTACTATTAAATAAAATATATCTTAATTTCTAATGAGTTGATATTATAACAGTCTGTGTCTATAGTGGTTATTGCTATCATAACCTGTTGTTTACCTAATAGTATTTGATTTAACCTTGACCCATTTTGTGTGCTCATTTAAATAAAAACACTACATGAGAGTGGTGTGTGCCTAAGTTTAATCCTAGCTGGGTACCAAACTTGATTTCAAATTTGCTTTATACATTAATGTCCTAAATAAAGGATGCTAAGGCATTCGAAAGGATGCCTTAAAATGGGCTTTGGTGGTCACCACTGCATCCCACTACAGGGAAGGATGAGCGCAAGGTGCCATGCTATGTGTGGGTTTATAGTCACTCCGTACATTTACTATGTAACCATGGAAGTAAGGTAATTTTTTTAATGCTACTGTAGAAAGAATATAAGAGAGACCTGGAGCTGGAAGTCAAAGGAAAAGGCCTGAACGCCATGGCCAATGAAACTCCTGATTTCAAGAGGGCCAAGAATGCTACTGATATTGCCAGTCAGGTCAGTGCCACTATTTTATGTCAACCTTTCAAAAAAGTAGCTGTGATTACAAGGACACAAATTGTCCTTCTATTATCTCTCCTGTTCGTCAATGACAGACAAATGTGTGAAGTGTCATTCTTAAACATCCGCATGGTAAATCCATTCTAATAAAAGGATCAGGGACTCTGCCGGGCCTGCTTCCTTCTGCCTTTCTGAGCCATAGTCACAGGAGACATACAGACCAAGGGGCGGAAGCTGAGGAACCAAATAGCTGCTCTGAGATGGGTGGACTCTGACGTTCTGGCCTTGTTTCTTAGTCAGTTTGCTCCTCCTTTGGCACAAAGAATTCCTTGCTAGAATATTTTGGAAGTTCTGTCCCTCCTTTCAAGGCCTAAATTTAAAACACAGTTTTTAGGTATCTCTCATTGTCTAGTACTGATTGGTATGGGTATTTTGCTTACTTGTTGTGCTCCCAGCTCTTATGTAAAAAAAGAATCCATGCCTTACTATCTGCTGATTTTTTCTCTCATTGCCCATTACTCCTCCCCTCCCTTCACCCCTTCTTTCCCCTCTTTCCTGTTTCCATCCCCTTGTCAGTTTCTGTTGAATTTAGAACTCAGTCATTCTTTCTGAATTTCACTCTTTAGTATAAAGCTATAAACATAATAGGAAAAATGTCTGTTGAATATCAAGTGAATGAATTTTTTTGAAAAAGAGTTATTGATCACCTCTTAAACTAAACTAACAAGTGTTGTGCACATTGTAAACATTTAGCCAATTGTTGGATGGTCTTTTGCAGATTAAGTATAAGCAATCAGCTGAAATGGAAAAGGCCAATTTTACATCTGTGGTTGATACTCCAGAGATCATTCATGCCCAGCAAGTCAAGAACCTTTCAAGCCAGGTAAGGGCATTCATTAGAATACCATCTCTCATTGACTCCAGTTATGAGGAACAAAGTTTTCCATTAATTCATAAGGAAGTTCTTTCAAATCACAGTTTTGCCCAATAAAAGAGGAGGAATCTATCTATGATGCAAGTTTGAGTCAAAGTTGAGATTTTTTCATCAGAATTAAAATAAATTATATGAGATAATTTTAAGGTACTGAAGAACTCTTACGTGGAACCCATAATTAATGAATCACTATCTTAACATGCAAAGTCTCTTAAACATGGGTGTAAAATTTGTGTTCAAATCTGGAAGAAACAGAGTAGACAGTCCACATTTGTATTATCAGTTTCTTTAACAATATTGAGATTATGTCACTGATGCTAACCACGTGATCTAACCCTGATTCCTCCCATGATGGGTAACTCTCCATCATCCTAGAGACAGAGAGAGGAAGAAATGCAGGATGTCCTTCCTACACCATGATGTACCTTCATTTGTTTTCATCTTCCATGAAACCAGTAGTCTGCAATTCATTCGAGTAGCCCTGAATTAGAAGGTTTTCTGTCCTCTGATTAGTGAGTTCTAAAGCAGTAGTTATATGGCCTGGTGATGCCTTATAAACACCCAGGAGTATAGACTTTCCCAGTTCTACCATGGAATTTTGAATATAGTAAGTCTGATGTAGGCACTGGATATCTGTTTTATTTATTTGTTTTTAATCTTCAGAGTTGATCTCTTAAGGCAATCAGGTTTGCGGAATCATACATTTAAACACTTTATTAGCAACATATAATTTTATGTCATAAAGTTAGACATAAAAATATAGTTATCACCACACAGTGGCTTGATTAGGAAGCAGATATATTCAAAAGGAAGAACTGAACGTTTTATTTAGGAGGTGGGGAGTAGAGAAGAATTTCATCAGCAAAATTATATGGGCCCCAAACCACCATGTTGTGTTCACTGGGGGAACCATGGAAGCCAAAATTCTCGGGTCTGGGAGAGGCTCACCATCCAAATAACCTGTCTGCCTCTTGACTTGTTAATCTTTAAGGAAAACCCCAGCCTCTGAGTTCGGAACTTTTCCAGGGAGGATTAATTCACTTACTCTGCTCTTGTGTGCTTTCCTAGGCCTTTCCTGGGCTAGTTCCCCAAAACATAAAGTGTGGCCAGTTCAGGTCAGAATCTTTCTCTGGGTGATGATGGAGCATCGCTGGGGCTGAGCTGTACACAAAGCTGTGTCCGGGTCCCACTGGGGAACATATATTTTATAACTTATAAACTTCACACTGAGGGGTTCAAGGAAGCAGTGTGAGCTGACCCACAAATTTAGAATAATATTCAGAATACTCCTTCATGCCAGGAGGCCTGGGACTCCCTGCTCTCAGAATACCCCTAAATTCCCTGTGCAAACTGATCACCCCTCTTAGGGACTAACAAGCACTAACTCTGCAAACCAGTTAAAACAGCTTTTGCCAGAGAAAAGGAGGTCCGGTTTCTGTCCTGTTCTCGGGACCAGGAGAACGCTTTGCCTTACATTTGCATAACTAAGAAGAATTCTTCAAGTGACTTTTCCCTGAAGGAAAACAGCTGTTTCCAGTGAACTGCCTTTTACTTCCAGAAATCTGCTTTTACTGGCTTCCTGCGAGATGAACAACATCCAAGCCAAATTTCTGACTGGTTCAAACTGCATCTTATTTGTTGTTCTTGAGGAAATTAAATTTTTTAACACTTATAAATGTAATTTGTTTACAGGGTGGAGCAAAAGTAAGTTTACAGTTGTTTGTATGGAAAATAATGCAATAATAAGTAAGAATGCAGGCATAAACTGTGTTTTGTATACTAACAACTGTTTACCTACTTTTTCCCCATCCTGTATAATACAATTTAGACAGAGAAAGATAAACAGAAAAAATGGGTTTATCCCCATTACAAAAGTAGCTAGTCTCTTTCCTCAACTCTCAGCCCTGCACACCCATACTTCCCTGAAAAGTGGCAGAAGTAGAGCTAAAAGAGAAAGGTGGAAGGACTTAGTGACAAGCGATAAAAGAAAAACCAGGTTCTAAGGCAGAGTAAGTGTCCCACTTTTTAAAAACTGAGGATCATTAGTTTGGTCCCGGGGGATGGGCTGCGTAGGTGTCTGGGAGGAGACCAGCCCCTGTGGGCTGGGCGGGGAAAGCCCAAGAAAAGCTGTGGCTGGCTCAGAGCAGTCTTTGGCCAGTTGGTTGGTCAGCTGGTCGTGGTGGTGGCCCCAGGGCAGGTTGGTGGAGCCACCAGTCTGACCAGGCCAGTTTCTGCAATGTCAGAGGGGTGTTCTGGAGGCGCCTGCTGGTCCCGCCTGCCTGCTCAGTCCTGTAGCCAGCAGCCCTGATCACCTGCTCATGGCTCAGCAAAAATGTCCTTGTCACCAGCTAAGTCTGGCTCTCAAGGGGCCTTGTTGATGGCCCTTAACGCTCTTGCTTTTCTCCACCTGCCTTTTGCATAGTCTGGTTCCATCCAGTTCATTGTAGGCATCTCCGTCTCCCTACCAGGAACTTTGCTAGCTGTCACCTCCCTCATGTGGACCAGCCAACAGCACCTTCCTCTGCCAGCTTTGCCTTGAGAGTGGGTCCTATTAAATACCTGGGCTCACTTCTCCAGGAAAGAAAAGGCGTGGTGCTTACTCACTGACAGAGCTCTGCTTTACAACTCCCTAGCATCCTTGCACAGTCAAGAAAATAGAAAAGTCCTCCCTCTGCTGAGCAGAAAGGACTATTTTAGGTCCCACTGGTTCATATAACTCTGGCGTTTACCATCCTGATTTTGGAATCTATTTCCAGAAAAAGTACAAGGAAGATGCAGAGAAGGGCATGTCATATTATGAAACGGTTTTGGACACCCCGGAGATGCAGAGAGTTCGGGAGAACCAAAAGAACTTCAGCATTGTAAGTTTTTGTTGAATCTACAACACAGCCTCCTGGTACCTGAGATGAAACAGGGCAAGGAGGCCTCCTCTGGGCACACTCACTTGAGCATCCCGCCTGCAGTGGGGCCCCAGGGCAGCCCCACACCCCCACCCCATGCCGGAGAAATGAGTGCGCCATTCTTCTCCAGGCTCCCCTCACATTTCAGTCCCTAATCAAAGCACGAAACCCCACCTGCCACTTTGTTGGTGACTTCCTGGCACTGTCAGGAATGTGAACTATCACCATTTTTATCTGTAGTGGCAGCATCTGTCCTTTTCAAAGTTAATTCTAGGTAAGGTATACATTTAAAAAAAAACTAATTTGGCATAGGTTTAAAAGACCTAAAAGCTAAGTTTTAAGGTTTTTAAAAATTAGTCTTTCTTCAAAATTCTTATTAATGAATTTCCCTTTGGCTATCAGATCTCAACTATTGTGGTATAGACATATTTTTAAATACAGGATTTTAACTTCCTTTACACAACAGAGGACAATTAAAATATATAAAACAATGTTGAAATCTTAACAAGATATTTACTCTTTCTTCATAGCTGCAATACCAGGGTGACCTTAAAAACAGTAAAGGAAAAATAACGGTTGTTCAGGACACACCAGAAATACTGCGTGTTAAAGAAAATCAAAAGAATTTCAGCTCGGTATTTACTGTTTATATCCCACTTGATGCTAACCTAATAATTCCACTCTCTGCTTTAAAAACGTGCTAGCCTCATGTTTATTCAGGCAACATCTAACCTCCCCAGTTAATGCTTGTGGTTATTTGTTAAAATTCCATATACTCTGCTCTAAAATCATCATTCTAGAGACCGCTTCAATAACAACTTAAATCTGCTAACAAAATAACTTCTTTCTCTAATTTTTTTTATCCCATGAGTAACACGTGAGTAACATGTGTTGTCTTGCTCCAGGAAGGTAGGTTTCTTTTAGACCTTGTGATTCTTTTTGTTATCCCCCACCACCCCGGAAATAACTGACCAACTTCATATTTCTTTAATGGATGTTGTATTTCATATGAGTGTTTTTTTTCGAAATCAACCTTTTCTGGTTTTTCTCATCCTGTATTAACACGGTATAATAATCTTAAAAGAACCCTCAGTATCTGGAAAGTGGCCCATGGTGTGTGTTGGAGTCCCTGATGCTGCTGTGGGGACCTCAGACCCCCTGGCACTTGCCTGAGGACAGTCTCTAGTGTCCTTCACAGAAGCCATGTGTCCTAGACTTTCTCCAGGAATTGCTGGTGTTTCCTTCCTTCTGTGTAACACTGCCTTGATTCTGAATGTCCAGGTCTTATATAAAGAGGACCTCTCGCCAGGAACCGCAATTGGAAAGACACCCGAGATGATGAGAGTGAAGCAAACACAGGACCACATTAGCGCGGTAATGATGCCCACTGTGGACTCACTTCTGAAATTTTCTGCCCTCCCCCCGCTTGATAATTGACACTGATGTTTGAGCTGCACTCAAATCTTGGTCACCAGAAGCAGCTAAGTTGCTAATATCAGGGCCTGTGGTCGGGTTATCTCACAGTCAGTGTGGGGCTGGGCTGTCATCCTGAAGGAGGTTCGACGAGGAACAGGGAGAGGCCTGTGTCGCAGCAAACAGATGATGAAGTGTAAAAACCTGTATTTATTCAGAACTGGATTCCATTTTAAAAACAACAAGGAAAAGTGGCAATTTATAGGTGGGGGGTTGGGGTGGGTGGGGAGAGGAGCAGTGGGTGGAAAATTACTCAGAGAAAACATCTCAACCAGGAAGGCTTATGGCTAAACCCACCTAACAAGATTCTTGCTGGAGTTAGGCCAACTGATCAGACCTCTCCTGAGGGTTGGTGAGGGGCCAGGAATTTGCTTAGATATGGAGGGTGATCAGATATCAAGGGAGGGAGATTCTGGCTAAACTGACTTATCAAGGTTTTTGCTAAAATTGAGCAATGCAAAGATGGATGCTGAAGTCCAAAAGTTGAGAATTCAGAGGAACCTGACTAAAGTTTGTTTAAGTAGAGAACCTTTGTCACTCCTAAGAAAATAGAATTTGTTTGAGTCACAGAATTAAACTTCCTGGATATACAAGGTCTGTCCAGAAGGTATCCAGCCATTTAATGTGAAAAATAGAGACCTTTATTGAAGAAGATACAAGAAACATTGTACATGGGACAGCGATGCCTCAGTACCTTTTAAAGTAGGCACCTTGGGACCTCACACAGTTCTCCCAATTGCCATCAGCTGCCCCATCATATTTTCCTGAATCTCATCAATGGTCTGAAATCTCTTCCCTTTCAAAAGTGATTTTAGTTTGGGAAAAAGCCAGAAGTCACAGGATGCCAAATTTGGGCTGTATCAGGGCTAAGTCACCTGGATGATTTGATGTTTTGCAAAAAAATTGTACATGAGATGTGATGCATGAATGGGTGCATTGCCCTGATGAAGCTGCCAGTCACCAGTTGCCCATAGCTGTGGCCTTCTGGAACATCTGAATAGTTTCCATGGAGGCATGTTCAAGCTTGACACAAAATGTGATGCAGATTCATTGGTCTACTCAGTCATTTTGAATGTGATGACCACACAATACATGTGCTTACTCAGTGACGTCTACCACCCCCACTGACTAGTACAGTGAAGTCATCATTGTTCACACAAGCATATTCCAGTCCACTCTCCTTGTAACCTGACAGGTTACATCAATGTCATGCAAACCATTCTCATTATATTAACAGTGGCTGGACTTTTTCCTGACAGACCTTGTATGTATGTGAATGTATCCGTACTCATCAAATAAACTGTTGGGTATAAAAACACTGAAGTATACAGAAAAGAGAAGGGGCTACAGTTGAAGTGTGGAGCCCCACCCTTACTGCGCCTCCAAAGAGACAAGAGAGCAACCAAGAGTCCTTGTCCTAGGCATTGTTCTCCTCTGCCCAATATCAGAATGTGGCCCCATTCAAATTAAGTGGAGAGGTGGTGCTATCTAATAGTGATTTTAAAAACGTGGGACTACTAATCAAACACACCACACATGTTCCCCCTTTTATATCTGCAGGTGAAGTATAAGGAAGCAATTGGACAAGGAACCCCAATCCCTGACCTGCCAGAAGTGAAACGCGTCAAGGAGACGCAGAAGCACATTAGCTCGGTAATGGCCCACATGCTTGCCCCACATGCTTGCCCCACATACATGTGTGCAACCAGCCTGTCCCATTCGCTACCTAGCTCCACCTCGTCCCTTTGTCCTTCCACCAAGGGCTTCCCATGCCTTGGGGATGGTGTGGCCTGAGAGGAGTATAGCAATTTGCAAAAGTAGATAAGACACCTCTGTCTTCACATGATCAAGGAGCCAAAGGGGCTTGGCTTCTTGATTAATCATCACACCTGCAATTTTGAAATGTGCCAACAGTAGTCATAAAGTTATTGGGATGATCTCAAGTTTGTTAGCCAAAAGATGTACATATAAACATGAAAGTAATATGAAATAATGTTTACATACCCATGTGTGTGTGTATGTGCATGTGTATACATCGCAGGACATTCTCTGTCCTCCAGAAGACCCTAGGCAGTCTTGTGAAGTCTCTGCAGCCTTCTCCCCTCCCTTTCAAGATTCCTTGTCCTGTGTCCTCTGCTTTTTCCTTGTAAACGCAGTGTGTGTATAAGGTGCTAGCCCATCATCTACCTACAAGACTAAATTGCATGTTAGGCCTGTTCTCTAACAGGAATTTCAGGTGTACGCACACACACATTCTTATCCAAAAGCAGATTTTAAGCAACTGCTGGCTACTAGCAAGAGACTGTGAAGTTTGAGTAATAGTTTATGGCCAATAAAAGGCGAAGACCTTATACTTAGAGATAGATCCTTCTAGTCCCTGGAGGACTGAATTCTCATTTAATTTCCATTAGAAAACACTTGATATTTCTTTTGCATGTCAATCTTATTATTATTTAGGCCTCATTCCCTCTCACTTCCTGCTTCCACTCTGGTTCCTGGTGCCTGAAGCTTCCCTTAGAGTTCTGCATCCCACTAATCCAAGAAAACCAGCCCATAGCTTCTTTGTCACTTTTCACTGCACACGCCTCTCTTTCTGACTTTCTTTTGTTCTTCTGTCCACGGTCAGTTCTGCTGCCTTGCTGGGTAAAGAAACATAACGTTGTACAAAACAGTCCACTTTTAATCCCTAAGAGTTTCCTTGTAATATCAACACTAGTTGATCGGTGATTTTAGGACATCATCTGTGACCAAACCCCCTAAATTGTCATGTAGCTCCCACCTCAGGTGCGAGTACACTATAGAATCCATCCATTTTAAAAGAGTTCATTCATTCCTTTGGGCTAAAAATTCTTAGCATTCAGTGTTAAGAGGAAGGAGGCTAGAGGTTCAAGAAGTTTCTCACTCTTCACGAAAATGTACAGTCCTCTGATACTACCCCTAACAAATAGGGACTTACCCCCCATTAGCAAAATACCAGTTTACATGATCCAGCAGTCACCAGTAAAAATTTCAGGGAAAGATGCTCCTCCTGAAGAAGTAAACCACATAAGCCTCCTCACATTGAGGGTACCTACAGACTAGTGGCCACTTAGGAATTTTCAGTAGAAAATACAAAGCAAACAGAAAATCCTCAATAACCTTCAAGGAATAGAGTATCATGTAATTAGAAAATTTTAAACCAAGAAACCTATATATTAAGTTAAACAGATTTCTATTTATTAGAAATATTAAAGGCACTAAGACAAGATATTACAAAATGGATTTTTTTCATTGTTGAATTTATTACTATTTAGTGCATTTCAGGAACTCACTAAGTGCTAACTATAGAAAATATACAATTTAGTGGACAGTTTTCAAGGTAGTAAAATTACTACTTTTGAGGACAGAATGTAAATATTTGTGGAATTCCTTTTCCTTATTCCTCGAGTGTCATATTTGAAAGTGAGATTATTTTTATGAGTTTCCACCAAATAGCGGACATGAGACTATAATACACAGGATTCTCAGTCATTTTACCTTCTTGGGTGTTCTAATTATCTCCTACAGGTTATGTACAAAGAAAACCTGGGAACAGGCATTCCAACCACTGTCACTCCTGAGATTGAGAGAGTCAAACGCAATCAAGAGAACTTTAGCTCGGTATTTATAAATATATCAAATAAGAAACTCCATTTCCCATTAAAAAATTACCAGAGTAACCCATCATCCTTTTTTGAAAAGTAACATCTTAACAACAATTCTGTGTGTATTTGTGTCTGTGTCTGCGTGTATCTGTGCGTGTATGTGTGTTATTATCTGACCTAAAGCCCTCTGGACTTACACAAAATGACTCACTTTCCTGATGGTAGTTTAACACTTCCAGTAACTGACAAGTGTGAGCACTTAGATGTGAAATACTATAAGTAACATTAACACCAGATTCCTTATCACTATACTCATATCCTGTAACTCAGTGCTTTTCATCGTACTTTTTTATTCTCAGAATTAGCACTGTAGAGTTTATTAAAGTTGGAAGTAAAAGCACTATTCTTACTAAATATTATTCACTAAAGAACTCCTCCCTCACACACCCCATCTTAAAATTTCTCCCTTCCTTAATCATTGTGCTCATTTTGAATGTCTTCTGGGTGCTTTCTTGTATCTCACAGGTTTTGTACAAAGAAAACTTGGGGACAGGAACCCCAACAGCTATCACTCCAGAGATGGAGAGAGTCAGACGCAATCAAGAGAACTTTAGCTCGGTATTTCTTAGGGGACAGAAATAAAATCCCTTAATTCTTATTTAAAATAATATTTTAACACATTATAAACATCTGCTTTTTCTTCCTATAAAATTACTAAATTCGTATTCAAATAATAATGATACCAAATATTATCTCAGTTTCAATCTAAGTCTAATTTAGTATTTACTTTAGTTCTGGTGTGAAATTTTAACTGTTTTCCCTAAAACATAGTATTGATCAGTTTCTTTAAATGCCTGTAATACTCCGTGTTTCTTTCCTCACATCACCCTTGAATAACAATAGGTGTTCCTAACTGGTGGGGCAAATGTCAAAAGTAAAATCTAACATGCCTTTAAAAGGTCAATGTTAAGTAGAATTTTAGTGGTATTTATTCTGACTCTGATTTTTGTGTGTGTGTGTTTGCAGATTTTCTTAAAAGAATGTGATTCTTAAACATTTTTGTTCAAAAGACAACATAGCAATTTTTAGTAACTCTGAAACACAAATTTCCTTGACTTAACTATTTTTGTATACCACGTGAGATATAACTGAGCTCTCCTTTGGAATAGTTTCAGGATCATTGAAAACTACTATTTATTTAGCTTCTAATATTTGTTAATATTTATTTTATTCCCCCAAACCTCTGTCTCTTTCATTCCCTAAATTAGAGTTACCAACAACTCATTATGGATATTAGTTTCAATTAACTTGAATGCTATTTGACAAGGCCTGATCTCTCTGTCACTGAGAGAGGGCCCATGTAAGTAGGTGACTTCGGCCCGCATCCAGGCACCTATGTCTGCATTAGTGCTACTGAGAGACATTCATCCTACTGTGTGTGACTAAATGTCCAAAGGTGGCCTATAGTTGTTCTGTTTCTTAAAGTTACTTAGGCCTTTTTACATAATTATGAAAACAAAAATACTTTTAGAGACTATTTTAAAGATTACGTCTACCTAAAAAATGGGCCCAGACTGATTTGATTATTGGTTTTGTGTACACAGATATTGTACAAAGAGAATTTGAGCAAGGGGACCCCCATACCTGTCACTCCTGAGATGGAGAGAGTCAAACGCAATCAAGAAAACTTTAGCTCGGTATTTGGCAGAAAGCTCCTTTAACTTCCTATTAAAAAAATAATAACTTTCTATAAATCCAAACTTATGAGTCCCTTTAAAAATATTAACTTAAATTCTTTTTTAATCTCATCAACTGAATCCTTCTGTTTTCTGGATCTTTAACCCCTATTTGATTCTAACATTTTATACTTTCTATAATGGTCACTTAAAACTTTTAATTGGTTCCTTCCCTTCTCTTTTCACTTTTTATGTTACTAGTGGGACTTTTGAAGTTAACTAATGTCCAGAACAACCCCAAACACTATAGCTCTTAATTATTTGGAGCTCTTTTTATTCAATGTTTCTGGGTTAGCATTGCAAAAAAAGACACAGAATTGAGGCACCATGTAAAAACAGTGGCTCTTGTTTGGGAACAGAAATTACCTTAACACAAATCGTGTCTGGATAAACAGTAGTACCGAGAAAGAAAATGGATTGGTATCGGGACCCAAAGAAATCTTATCTTGATACTTGTCCTAAACAAGCCATTTCATGAATTA
Source organism: Phyllostomus discolor (assembly GCF_004126475.2). NCBI lineage: Eukaryota > Metazoa > Chordata > Mammalia > Chiroptera > Phyllostomidae > Phyllostomus > Phyllostomus discolor. Next base: position 68,730,610 of record NC_040906.2, read on the forward strand.
TAAATTCAAACCTTCTGATTTGTTTTTAGCATACAAATCAGATCATACGCTTATATTTAATGTTATTTTTCTTTTGTATTATTATTGCTGAAAACCTCTATAATCTTCAAAGGGTATGTGCAACATCTACAGAAGGATTTTAGATTCAGATATAAAAATCTGAATCAAACCTAATCAAATGTAATTAGGAAAACTTAGCTGGATTTTTAATGTGTATGTGTTTTTTTAAAGATTGTATTTATTTTAGAGAGAGGGGAAGGGAGGGAGAAAGAGAGGGAGAGGAACATCAAAGGTGGTTGCCTCTCACATGACCTTCACTGGGGACCTGCCCGGCAACCCAGGCCTGTGACCTGACAGGGAACCGAACCAGCAACACTTTGGTTTGCAGCCCACACTCAATCCACTGAGCTACACCAGCCAGGGCCTTAGCTGGATTTTTTTTTAAGGGGGATGGGAAGAAGTTTGATCCAAAACACATGTTTTACTTGTCAGTTTAAATATTTTATTAAAGCTTGATTCTTTCACATAACTAGATTAATAACTTTCTAAGGTACAGCCATCTTTTTTAAATACATTTTTTTATTTTTCAGCGACAGTTGACATATCATATTACATGTTTCAGGTGTACAGCATAGTGATTAGACACGTATATAGCTTATAAAGTAATCACCCCAATAAGTCCCACTGTATTTAAATTTTGTTTTCTTTTGTTTTTAATTACTATTTACTAACAATCTTTCAATTTTGTTTAAATTTTCAATGTCAATTAATATTACTATTGGAATTTTATAGTCACTGTTTTCCTTGTGAGTTTCATTATTATTCTTTCCTTTGCAAAAGTTTGCATTAGTTTTTCAAAATTATTTTCAATTATTTTCTTCTACATTAGAGTAAGTATATTATTATTTATAACTATTTAAGATCTTGATTACCCTGATGATCCTGGAGAATTTGTTTTTCAAAGTAAGATTCTGTGTTAATTTTTCGACAAGTTGCATTTAGGTAAATTGTCCGGTGGTGCGTGAAGCCTTTATGGTACTGTGGGAAAGAAACAGTGGCTGTGTGTTCACACCACGGCTTGCGGACTTGGCCACCTCCACGATTTGAATTCACTCAGCAAAGACCAATTTTGCCACATTGCATAGTTTTGGCCTGGGGTTTTAAATATCTGTTATTATGTAAAACAGATGTTCTGTGTAGGGAAAATAAATATGTGCCAATCTAATTTAAAAATAATCTTTCTTAAAAAATCTTTCTATTGTTAAAACTAAGCATTTTAGTGCTCTTATGAAATTAGCATTTGTATTTTTTAATTTCCTGATACAGGAAACAAGCACTTAATATATGAGTTAGACTAGAAGTCGCAAGTCAGATACCCTGGCACTTTAGCTGAGGATGGGTGGTGCATGTTCTCATCCAATCTGTGCTTGAAGAGACAAGTTGACTTGGTGAAGTTGTCTTTCCTGGTTGATGTCGTAGTCCCATACTAGGTTCCCTACAAGACAGAGAGGAAAGGGCTGTGTTGACTGCTCTTGTTTTTCCCGGATGCTTTCTTGTGTTGTACAGGTGTTATATAAAGACAACCTCGGGAAGGGGATTCCGATTCCCATCACTCCAGAGATGGAGAGAGTCAAACACAATCAAGAAAACTTTAGTTCGGTATTTAAAAAAAAATCCCTTAACTATTTTTAAAATGTTTTTAAAATCTAATTAACTTATCCCAATAAAAATTTTGACATGCCTTGTTTGCAACTTAATGCTACCATTTCCTATGAATTAGATTTCCCATTTTGTTTAAACATTAATATGATCACTTGGCTTAAAAAATGTGTTGAATATTATAGTCCAGGCTTTCAAAGCATAACATTCCCAATGTCTAAGCACCCACATTTATCCTGCTTTGGCAAATTTGATCTCAACGTAATCTTACAAAAATGTATTCTGTGACAATCAGACTGCTGGCCTCATTTCCTATTCTAACCTTCTTGTCCCTATTGGTACTTGTACAAATACTTTCAAGTTTATTTTTTCTTTTCTTTATTATTAATACTATTTTTTGCACCTTGTCATTACTCTCTTTTGCCTTAAAAATTATTAATTCTTCCCAACATGTTCACCCAAACTAAAAATTAAATACTTGAACTTCTTTTGGAAGTCAACAAAAGAAGATGTGTGTGTATATATCTTCATATATGCAATGTTTATAAAACCCAAATATCTTTATGTGGTTTATTAATAACATTTCCAAACCAAAAATAACTTCCTTGGTTTTCTTTCTCTCTCTTGCCCTTTTAATTTCTTCCCCTCCTCTTAACAAGCTGAGAAAGGCTACTTGTTCCCTTTTGTGGTGCTGTCCATTGCTCGGCGCTGCAGAGATTAGTTCAACCAACACTGATTATAAAACTTTCTTATCTCTTAGTTTTCACTGCTGTTTCCTGCATTCCCTTGCTTTTAAGGATGTCTCTAGGCTCATCGAAGTTGGATCTAGAAGCTTGTGGAACTTCCCTTCCTTCAACTCACCCTCTTCCTCTTTGCTCCTCTGCTTCCCCTGCCCCACAGCGGGGAAAGGGGCTCACTGCTGTCTCTGTTCTGGATGCTTTCTTACCTCACAGGTGCTATACAAAGAAAACGTGGGGACAGGAATTCCAGTCTCCATCACTCCTGAGATGCAGAGAGTCAAACACAATCAAGAAAACGTTAGCTCGGTATTTTGGAAAGAAAGGGAAAAGAGATGCCATTTAACTTCATAATTAAATCAATACTAAATGTGTATTCTTTTTTTTTTTAAACCCACTTCCCTCCCTTTGCTTCTAATATACCTCACTTAGTAAAAGGACAGATGGACTTTTGCATTTCTATGATACTACTATTGATTCTATTTTTAAAAATTTTAGTTGATTCTGATTTCTATTCCATCTGGTATTTTTAAATAATATTTAAATGACCTTATGTTTTAATTTGCTTGGATAACAATAAAACTGAGTTCTAACCATTTTAAATCCCCACCTAATTGTTTATTAGGTACTGTGCTCTTAGAGATGAAAAAATAACATGGATAACTCCGATAGCTTTACCCACCCCCCTACCCACTGCAGCTGAGGTCTTCGCACCCCATAGGGTGTTTCCCTGTTGCAGGAATGGCTGCCGTTAAAGTAGTTTGTGGTATATGACTCCTAGCTTCTTAGAATACTGTGTAATTTGGTAACAAAGAAGTTGAACTCACCCTTAAAAATCTCGCAACAAATAAAATGGTATTTATGGTTGTTTTCTGGATGCTTTCTCATCACACAGGTGTTATACAAAGAAAACATGGGCAAGGGAACCCCTTTAGCTGTCACTCCAGAGATGGAGAGAGTCAAACACAATCAAGAAAATATTAGCACGGTACTTTGGCAAGAAAAGAAAAAAAGACTACTCTTTAATGATTTAAAATAATACATATTAATCCTACCTTTTAAAAACAACTTAAATTTTGTGAATTTCTTTATTACATTTATCCTTTTTTCCTACAGGGTTTTACTCTTATCCTTAACCTCGTAATAACAAGATTGCCTTAATCCATAATTTAAAATTCTAATATCAGGAAGTAACAGATTTTCCAATAAAGTATTGTTTTGCTCATCTGTCCCCAAACTTACTCTCTAGTCACTACCCTCAAGGTCTCTTTGTTTTCCGTACTTGTGAAATTTGGGAGGTGGCATGGTAGGTGTGAAAGGGGCTCTTTCCAGTACATTAGAGCTGTGTTTTTTTGTGCCTATGACTTTAGGTTCTAATCTACCCTGTCACATTTGGACAAAGAGACCTTGGGAAAAATAATTCCAATTCTGTCCTTCAGAAATGACATAAATTAAGATTCAGTAATGGTTTTGGCAAATGGTTATCAATTAACTTAAAAGGAAAGTGTCACCTGAATTGTTTTACCAATTTTTGTTCTTTTGTCTTTTTCATGGTTTTTAACTGCTAACTTTGTAAACCATTTTCTGTAAGCCTGTGCTCTGTGACTTTATGTATGTGGACAAATTACCGGGTGGGGGTTGGGGTTTGTGTTGGGGCGACTTCAGCTTAGCAGTGAAGAACCTCGTGGCCCCCACATCAGCACTGTCTATGGCTGGTCACAGTGCTTCAAAAACCTGAGCGTGCACCCAAATCACCCGGGGTTTGTGAAACCAGATTGCTGGGTCCTGCCCCAACAGTTTCTCATTCTGTAAGTCTGGCGCCGGTCAGGAAATGTGCATTTCTAGCAAGTTCTCAGTTGATGCTGACCTTACTGCCCAGGGACCCACTTTGAGAACCACTACTTCTTTTATGGTGGCATTTCCCAAAGCTTCTCTGTCCCCAAGAATGACACTGCGGGAAGACATGGAAGTTGAGGGCTTGTCATGACATATTAATGATTTTTTATTGATTTACCATGATAGTGATATAATTGCTGAAAACATTTTCCCTTACTGACAAGTTTGATGTTGCAGTAAACTAAAGCAAGAGGCACAACACAGATGATAGCAAGGAAAAAAGAGAGAAATCCTTTGCTTATTTGAGGGCCCACGGTTTTACTGAGGTATCTGTATGAGTTTAAGTGCTGCAACAAGGTCGATTTCCCACTGTGAAATCGGGAGCAGCCTCAACCGTCTCAGGGGTGTTCCAGACCAGGCCCCTAAGTCCTGTTCAGATGATTTGTCAAGAGCTTGAGATTCATAGGCGAAGGTGGAGTGAAGGAGGCCCCTCATCCCCCAGGGCATGCCGACGTTCTGTCTTGCAGGCTACAAGGGTGTCAGTGCAGGGTCCCACCCTGGGAACGTGTGTCTTGCTGAAACTACCACATCAACTTCCTTTGGAAGCTTATTTCTATCTGTCTAACCTCACTGCCCAAATGTTTTGGCACCCTGTGCCTCCTAACAAGTTATCTGTTATGTTTAATCTTTTGGTGACTGTAATTCTTCTTTTTTTTTTTCTTTTTGGCTTTTTGGATCCATTGGACTCATGTAGGTTTTGTACAAAGAAAATATGGGGAAAGCCACCCCAACCCCTGTCACTCCAGAGATGCAGAGAGTCAAACGCAATCAAGAGAACATTAGCTCGGTATTGTCTTGAGAAACGGAAGTGCTTTTAATTCTGCAAAGTAACCCCTGCAGTTTGGCCTGCTCCTAACTCCATCCCAGGTTGAACACAAGCAAAATGCCAGTTTTTTAGAACCTCCTCTAAATGACATACTACACCTAGTGTTGCCATTAACCATTTTTTAAGCTTTCTTCTTGAGAGCTATTCTCACTAATAATAATAGATTAAACATGGAATTTTCTCCCCCAAATTGCATTATATTTAACAGCCTGAAAATTGCCTCCTAGTGACTTTTGGCTCCAACTTTGTATCTCACAGGTGTCATACAAAGAGAACCTGGGGAAACCGACCCCCACACCCATTACTCCTGAGATGGAAAGAGTCAAACGCAATCAAGAAAACTTTAGCTCGGTATTTCAGAAAAGAAAAGAAATTGTTATACTTTTAACAAGCCTGGCAAACTGGTTATACTACTAATACATCTCACAGTGTTCCCCAACACTTATTCTTCTTTACCCACTGAAAACCACCAACCAACCCCTCCAGCCCAACTTCACCTTTCGCTTTATACAATAACATTTTAATGGCTTCATCTTCCTGAGATGTTTCTTATACAGTGTGATATAATTGAGCCATAACACCAGCGAGATGACGGTTTTCAGAAACGGTTTTCTGCTCTCTGATGTCTGGATGCTCTCTTGGCTCCTCTAGGTTTTGTACAAAGAAAATATGAGAAAAGCAACTCCGACACCTGTTACTCCAGAGATGGAGAGAGCTAAGCGCAACCAAGAAAACATTAGCTCGGTATTTTCTAAGATTACAAAAACAAAAACAAAAAAAATGGAATGCAAGGCAACTTGGACAATAACACTTTAACATCATAAAAATGTGCTTTTCTTATTCAACTGAAAAACACACTAAAATGAAAAAAAAGAAATGCAGTATCTTGGAAAATAACATTTTAACACCGTAGAAATGTACACTTCTTTAGTCCAATGAAAATTTACAAAAAAAATTAACACAACTGTTTTTAAATTCCAAATGATCATACTAAGACATAACAAGTTAATTCCCAATGTTTTTTTCACCTTCTTACTTTACTCTGAGGCAGTTTTATGTAACCAACTGTAACAAATTGACTTCCTAACTCCCTTTAGTCTTTAGCATTCCTTTATTTTTATCGTACACTATGAAACAGGTAATACTCTACTCTATAATGGATGCCTTTCCTGGTTTTGATGTTTTGGGTGTTTCATGTCTGGGGGACTTAGATTTCTTTTTTTTAACTGTTGTTCAATTACAGCTGTCCCATTTCCCCCCCCCCATTACTGTCCCCTGCCCTAACCACCCTCGTATCCCACATTTAGTCCTCCCCGCCTCCATTGCCTTTGTCCATGGGTCCTTTATACTTGTTCTTTGACTTGCCCCTTCCCCATCTTTACCGGTTACTCCCCTCCCCTCTCTGCTCTGGTCACTGTCAGTTTGTTCTTTATTTCATGTCTCTGGTTCTATTGTGCTCACTCGTTTGTCTTGTTGATTAGGTTCTACTTACAGGTGAGATCATAGGTATTTCTGCATTTGCATATTGGTTTATAAAATCAGGACATAAACCTACAAAAAAATGATCACTTGTCTGAAAAGGATAGTTCTTTCAAGTGTCAGTATCACATTTAGCACCAAGTACCATCCGACCTGCTCATGCTAGTGCTATAGTTCCCAGCAAATCCAAGAGACCAGTTTCTCCCTTTTCCTTTCAAAATCACACTGTGCCTCTTCTCCTTTGAAAACAAATGTGCCATTTTCAAAGGCAAAGCAGATCCTTTCTCCCTGGACTCGAGCCCTGCCCACCGTCCTCATGGTAACCTGTGCCACCGTTAGTCACGGATCTTGCTGGGTCCTTTCAGTCGACTCAGCTTCCCGCCCCAGCTCCTTCCATCTCCACCTGTCTGAAAGGCTTTTTGAGGCTTCAGAATGAGGACAGCATGGTGACCTTTACTCATTCGTGGTTTCTCTTCCATCAGGTTCTTTATTCCGACAGCTTCCGGAAACAAATACAAGGCAGAGCTGCCCATGTCCTGGACACCCCGGAAATGAGACGGGTGAGGGAGACCCAGCGCCACATCTCCACAGTGAGTCGGGAACTCTCTCGGATCGGATGGCCAGCCTGTGGGAGCATGGGAGGAAGGAGATGATCACACCATCCATTTTCACACAGCGAATTCATGAAATTTCAGGTGAAATATCACGAAGACTTTGAGAAGCACAAGGGTTGCTTCACACCAGTGGTGACAGACCCCATCACTGAACGAGTGAAGAAGAACACACAGGACTTCAGTGACATTAACTACCGAGGGATTCAGAGAAAAGTGGTAGAAATGGAACAAAAGCGAAACGACCAGGATCAGGAAACTATTACAGGTGACTGAGCGCTAATGGGAGGCATTGCCTTTAAGTTAAGGGGCTAGAAGAACAGAGGTGATACTATCTATATCAAAGGAAAGGCTAAAGATCCCAATCTGTACTTTCATTAGGTGTGAAAGAGAATCTCTATTCATTTACAGCTTGCAAACCTGACCTCTCTTCTACCTTGTCCTTTGATCTCCTCTGAGGAGAAGACGTGACTAGAACCTAAGCTCAATTAGTGTGCTACTCAGTCCTCCTATGATTAAGTTTGTACTTTCCTTTCCAAGTTATTGAGAGAGTCCAAGAGCCCCTGCTCTGATCCTTAATCTCATTTGCAGGTTTACGTGTCTGGCGTACTAATCCTGGCTCAGTTTTTGACTATGACCCAGCAGAAGACAACATTCAGTCCCGAAGCTTACACATGATTAATGGTATGTGATGCCACGAAAGGATGACAACAATATGTCCCCATCTAGTGGGCTAGCGTCATGACCTTCTGAAGTTCCTCTTCTCTAGGGTTTTCAGTTTCTTGAGTTGCCCCTTTGGCATAAAAACACCTTGACTAGTGGGCCAAACTTATTTTCTAGATAAGTTTCATTGCTTCAGTGTAAGTCTTCCTCAGGCCCCAGTATTATTTTTTGCCCAAAGAAAAAAGGGGTATAAGATCTTTCTATTAGAGAAATAATGAAAAAAAATGCATAGGCAAAGGGAAAAGAGAATGGATTTAACTTTTAATAACTTTTGGAAAACTTCTTTATGTCAAGGAAGATTAGTCATTCCACAAAAAAGAACACACACATGTCTTTGTGCCTTCTATTCATGGTACAAAGTAAAATAAGATGTAGTGCCTGTCCAAAGGCTCCACACTCTGGTCCACTGCTGAAGACAGGCGAGTAAGTCAGGGGTTACATCTGACAGTGCAGTTTGGAAGGTCTGGACATGGATCGTGGGAACACAGAGAAAAGGCATCTAAATTGATCTGGAGGTTAGGGGGGAATTCCTGGAGAAGTCAGAGGTGGAGTTTGAATGTGAATTACTGTCTGTTCATTTGGGCGAGCTAGGAAAGTGGACTGGGTGGTGGGAAGGACTGATCTCAAGGACAGACTCTGGGCTTGGTACCACTGAACTGTTACCTGCCCTTTGGTAATTTACTTAAACTCTGACCTGGAAAATGAGGAGGATGCCATATGCCATAAGAGTTTTGAGGGTTTCATCCACGGACATCTACTTAACACTGTGCTTGGTAATAAACAACAACCAATGGAGGTTCAATTACTGTTAGAGATTACTGCCATCAAAATTTCATCTCTGCTCCCTCTCAAAATCTTACCCCCCAGCCCAGGCTCAGCGCCGCAGCCGGGAGCAGTCAAGGTCGGCCAGCGCGTTGAGCACCAGTGGTGGCGAGGAGAAGTCTGAGCACTCAGAGGCTGCCGACCACCACCTGTCCACCTACAGCAACAGCGGCATCTTCTTCTCTGCAACCTCAACAGGTACGGGAGGATGGTGCTGAGTGGCCGCGTGACCAGACAGTGCACTGGCACTTACTAGAGGATATGCTTTGAGTAATATGTATATTATAAAGATTATATGCATAATCTTTCTTCCCAAATTGTGGAGAGGTACATGAGTTGAATGTTTCCTTTTCATTTCTCCTTTCTTAGAAATCATTCTTTTTCAAGTGGGGGAAAAGACACCACAGCTGAGCTGCTAACCACAGATTTAAAGATGTCTGCCTATGGTTTCTTCTTAAAAACTGTTTTTTCCTTCCCTTCAGCTTACAAACATGCAAAAACCACCGAGCTGCCCCAACAACGATCGTCTTCAGTTGCCACACAACAGACAACGGTGTCCTCCATCCCGTCTCACCCATCTACTGCCGGAGTAAGTAATAAAAAGAACTTATTCAAACCACTCTTATTCTTTGATATGTGCAAAAATAATTATAGGTATTCTGTTTTTTTTAATGAAAAGTTCTGCTTTATATAATGCTTTTTTCCCCATACACATCTCAGGTTAATTAGTACTATCAAAAAACTTTCGTTACAAAACTATGGTTAAAAATAAACACTTTAAGCCCTGGCTGGCATAGCTCAGTGGATTGAGCGCGGGCTGGGAACCAAAGTGTCCCAGGTTCGATTCCCAGCCAGGGCACATGTCTGGGTTGCAGGCCATGGCCCCCAGCAGCCGCACATTGATGTTTCTCTCTCTCTCTCTCTCTCTCTCTCTCTCTCTCTCTCTCTGTCTCTCCCCGAGTCCCACCCTAAAAATAAAAAAAAAATAAATAAAATCTTAAGAAAAAATAATAAAATAATTTTAAAAAATAAATAAATAAACACTTTATCCTCAGCTGGTGTGACTCAGTTGACTGGGGGTCATTCCACAAATTGAAAGGTCACAGGTTCTTTTCCTGGTCAGGGCACCTGCATGGGTTGCAGGATTGGTCCCGGTGAGGATGCCTACAGCAGGCAACAAATCGTTGTTTCTTTTTCACATTGATATTTCTCTCCCTCTCTTTCTCCTTCCCTTCCCTGTCTCGAAAAAAATAAATGATAAAATTATTTTTTAAAAAAAGCACAAGTCAATGATTAAAAAAAAAACTAAAGCAAATGATTTAGCTTCATGCAAATTTGGGCTTTTTGGTCTCACCTACTAAACTAAAACATGTGCTGCTTGGAATCATTCTTCAAGAATATATCAGTTTGTATAATACATGTCACACATATAAACATGCCACATCTTAGACTTCTCCTATTAATATATATTAAAGAGTTAAATCAAATCATGTTCACAATTCACCAGGCTACTTTATCTATTTATTTTTTATTTCTTAGAGAGAGGGGAAGGGAGGAAGAACGAGAGAAAGGGAAACATTGCTGTGTTAGAGAAACATCAATCAGTTGCTTCTCATATGCCCCCAACTGGGGACCCAGCCTGCACCCCAGGCATGGGCCCCAACCAGGAATCGTACTGGTGATCCCTTGGTTTTCAGGCTGGTACTCAGTCTGCTGAGCCACACCAGCCAGGGCTCAACAAATTAACCTAAAATTCTGTTTAAGACTCTGGAGCACATGATTAGTATCATAAAAACATAATTCTCTAGGAAATAAATATCTGTACAAAGAAAACTATCTTTACTAAAGGATGTAAATGGAGATTCTAAAAAGTATTGAGAGCCATTATATTTCAGGAAGATAATCTTGTAAAGTTATCATGTCTCCTAAAATAAATTATTCAAGGCAATTCCTATCTAAATCCCAATAGCATTTTTTAAAATTTTGTGTGCTTATCCTAAAATTTATCTGAAAGAGTAAAGGCGTAAGAATAATCAAATAAATATTGAAAATGACAGTATGAAGGACTTAACCATGATAGAATAAAATATATATAAAGCTATTATAATTAAATATGGATTTAACATGGGGATAAAGAAAGATAAACTCCAAAAATGGGCCTTAAATAATTATAAATCTTCAGGGATAAAAGCAAATTGTAAACTACTACAGCATACTACTGGTATGCTCCCAAATTTCCAAAATGAGAGATATATCTGCAATGTTATGGTTTTGCAAATTCTTCTCCAAAACATGAATGTCTTCCTCCAAAGGGAATAAATGGCTACATGTAAAATAAGCACATTCTTTTTTTAGACACATACATATCCATAGTATTATTATACTATGAAGTTCATCGTTTGAAGTATACAAGTCCAGTGAGTTTTTGTTCATTTACACAGTTGTTCCATGTGACCATAATGTAATTTTAGAATGTTTTTATCACCCTAAAAAATAACCTTGTATCCGTCAGCATCACTCCCCATCATAAGCCCTTCCCTCCACCCTCTGCCTTCCACGCAACACTAGGTAGGCATCCACTGAAGTACTCTCTGCATATGGGTACTGCTATTCCATGAAAATGAAATCATACAATATGTGATCTTTTGTGACTGGCTTCTTTAACTTAATGTTTTAAACTTCATCCACGTTGTATCATACATCAGGCCTTCATTACTTTTTATTACCAAGTAATATTCCAGTATATAGAAATAGCACTTTTATAAAGTTTATTCATCTTGGTAGGCATTGCAGTTGTTTTCAATTTTGGCTCGTATGAATGATGCCACTATGAGTAAATATGTGTGCACAAGTTATTGTAGGGGCACGTGTTTTCATTCCTCTTGGGGAGAGACCTAGGAGTGGAATTGCTGGGTCGTATGGGAACACTATGTTTAACGTGGGAGGAGCTCCTAAAGCTGTTTTCCAAACTGCACATTTTACATTCCCATCAGCAACTTATAAAGGTTCTAATTTCTCCCCATCCTCTCCAACATCTGTTATCTTCTTGATGATCACCGTCCTGCTGCGTGTGAAGTGGTGTTTCAGTGTGGTGGTGACCTGCATCTCCCTGATGACTAGTTGTGATGTGCATCTTCTCATGGGCTCATTGGCTCTTCATACTCTTCTTTGGAGAATTCAGATCCTTTGATACCCCACTTTTTGTTATTGAATTATAGGAGTTCTTTATATATTCTGGATAGTGATCCTTTATCAGATATATGATTTGCAAATATTTTCTTCTATTTTGTGAGTTGTCTTTTTACTTTCTTGGTGGTAGTTGCACATCTCTTTGGGGCAACTTAATTTATGAGTAAGTCATAAGAGACCTGAAAATGGGGTGTTTGGGTTGTTGCAAATCTAATATATTTCCCCCTTGTTTCCATCTTCACGAATAGAAAATCTTCCGTGCCATGTATGACTATATGGCTGCTGATGCTGATGAGGTGTCCTTCAAAGATGGAGATGCCATAGTAAATGTTCAAGCTATTGATGAAGGCTGGATGTACGGCACCGTGCAGAGGACGGGGAGGACCGGCATGCTCCCAGCCAACTATGTTGAAGCTATTTAGGCGTTTCAAAGCATCATGCCTGCCTGCAGCACCTACAAGCCCTGCAGTCAGCAGTGTTTCTGTCTAGAGTCTCCACTCTTACCCAAGTTCTCAAGCTGCCTAATGGTTTTTTTGTGCCAGTAAGATGTATGCCTCTACCATCCTTTAATCTGTTCATATATGAACCCAAATCATTCATATGAACCCAAGTTAGCATCACTAATCTGTCCAATTAGTAAACTGGTTTTCTTTCTCATTATCTTCTGGACTCGCACATAAAGCAAGAGATAACATTAAACCTATAGGTTCATTATTTTTTAGATTGCCGCTATCAAATTTTCTTTTTGGTTCTAAAATAAATTTAATTTCAGAATAGACATTTAAAAAGTTTCTACAATACTATATTATTGCTGTTTCAATCCAGACTTTTCTCAATTATGAAATGCTTAACATTATGTTTTTCTAAAACAAGAATTCTGAACACGTACACATTAAAGAAAAATGGCAGAGATATTTCCTTATTCATTGAATGCTGATGCTTTTATTTCTAATCCGGTTCTGAAGTTATAAGTTGATAGTAAATATAAACTGGTGTAAACTAGTAACTAATAAAAGCTATAATTCTGCAACAAATGTCCCTGATGGAATGAACATTATTTAAATAGTTTTATGATCTACAAATAAAAAATTTTAATAAAGCAAATACCTTATACTAGACTTCACTAAAAAATAAACTTTAAAACAGTGTATTGTTAAAAACGCACAAGTATAGACTTTCTCAAAACTTGCATACTTGCACACTTCAGCAAGTGTCCCTTACGGCTCAGCTTACGAGGTTTTAGAAACAGTGAGGGATCCAACCCTAACCTCAGGGGATCTTTGTCTGCTGTATCCAGTGGGCTGTCAGTACGTGACAAAGGCATTAACTAGGCAAAAGATGGAGTGCCAACTAATGATGACTTAATGCTCAAGCTTGCAGAGCACCCTTTCTAAAAAACAAAAGATTTGTCCATGTTACTTCAGAGCTGTGGTAACACTGCCATCCTCATGAGGCAGGACAGTTATGAGCCTGGACAATTCCCTGGCAAGTAGAATAGGGAAACGGAGACGGATATCTGATTCAAACTGGCCTTGCCCAGCACCCTGACTCACCTGCCTCCTTCTCCATTGCACAGCCACCCCCTTAAGCACTAAGACTTCAGGACAATGAGCTTCTGATCAGCATCAAATAACCTTAGGAACAAAGCCTTCGGCCTGTTGACAGAGAGACAGAGTTGTGGACAAACTAAAGATGACATCTAGGCCTCAGTTGTGTTTCAGCTCCAGGCCCAGAAAAGCAGCAAAACCAGAGGAGCAACACCATGGGCTTCAGAACCAGGTGCAGTGCCCAATGACCCCCTGCCCTAGCACTGACTAATCAGTGGAGACCATATTCCTGACTCTATATGCTCATTTTGATGTACCAGCATGTTAAAGGAAACACCTAGAAAGCTGCTGAATATTCTATTGGGATCCTTCCGTGAGTTCTCTAAAATTCCTGCCTTTAGAAAACAGATAAGAACCTTTAAGACGAAGGACCCAAGTCACAGTCTCTCTCTAGAACACACCCACACCTTCGTTTTTCAGGCATGTATCTTTGCTTTCTTTCTCCTAAGCTCTAAATGTCCCCACAGGGCTTGCAACCAGGGGAGCAGCAGGCAACAGCAGCTTGTCCAGGCTAACCCCATGAACCTGTCTCCAAGGGCTGTTCCTTGGCCTCTGTAACTTATCTACTGAGCCCAGCAACCCAACTGGCTCACTTCTTCTGCTTCCATGACTTTCTTTCTAAAAGGCCAAGGCAGCTCTCTGAGCAGCCCACTTGAACCTTGTGTTTGAGTGTGCTTTCATTTTGCATGGTAAACAAACTTCCTCTTTCTTGTACTAGAGTTCTTGACTCTGAATCCTTCCTTTGAAGAACTCAAGAACCAAGAGTCAATACTGTAACACTCAAGACTTCTTTTTTTAATCTACTTTATTAACGAGGCAGGTGAGATGCCGGAGACTGCCAGGGGGAGCAGATCATGAAGGGCGGTTCAGGATAACTCCCCGGGACCCTCCCCTTTCTCATAAGGGGAGCAGGGACCCAGAATAGCCCCCACCCATTGCTGGCAGCACAGACAAGGGGGTGGTCTCTGCCACTTCGGACCCCTTGGAGGCTGGCACTGGGTGGAGCGGCCCCTGAAGGCCTGAGTGGGCAGTGGGAGGAGACAGGGAGCCGAGGAGCCACCCCTGGAGGACGGAGTGAGGGAGTGGCCTGCTGAAGAGCTCCAGAGCAGCAGTGGCGCAGTGGGCAGTAGGGGACGAGAAGTGGGCAATGGGGAGCCAGTGTCTCAGGCATTGTCAGGTAAGAGGACTGGGACTGGAGGATCAATCTCTGGTGGGGCTGGAGGACACAGAAGGATGGGGCCATGGCCACCTCTGCCTGTCCCTCATGTGTTTCTTGATTCTCAGCCCTATCTGCCTGCTTGTCTCTCTTGCTCTTACCATCTGTCCATTTCTCTTCCCGTCTGAGCCAGCAGGCAGTTCTGCCCTCAGCCCTCACCACCAAGGTATCAAGGGATGGGTGGTCCTGAGCCAGCCTGGAGGCCGCTGGAGCAGGGGACATGGAGCTGGTGGGAGTGGAACCCTGGAGCATCCAGGGTGAGGTAGCGGTGGTCAGGAGTAGGGCCTGGGTGAGAGAAAGCAACGGAGCTCAGAGATGGGAATGTCGGGGGCACGGGTGGAGCCTGGAGACAGAGGTGTGGCTGTGGGGGACAGAAATGCAACCATGGGGACAGAGATGTGGCCATGGGGACAGAGACAGTGTAATGAGGAGAGCTAGGCAACA
Organism: Phyllostomus discolor; assembly: GCF_004126475.2. Taxonomy (NCBI): domain Eukaryota; kingdom Metazoa; phylum Chordata; class Mammalia; order Chiroptera; family Phyllostomidae; genus Phyllostomus; species Phyllostomus discolor. Next base: position 68,745,819 of record NC_040906.2, read on the forward strand.
GTGGCTAAGGGGAGCCAAGGGCATCATGGATGGGACTGGAGTACAGGTGACATAATGACTGTCAGACATGGGGCAGCAGGGTCATGTGGGGCCTGGGGTCAGAAATGGGTCAGTGAGTATCAGATGGGGCCAGCGAGCAGGGGTTTGCTGTGGTGTTAATGGGCAGGTAGGTCCATGAGGTTTAGAGGCAGTGACAGGCAGGAGGGCTGGAGCCAAGGGAACCACAGTGAAGAGAGAAGGCAGAGTGAAGCTGAGAGCAATGGTAAGAGGCAGCGGAGGAGGAATTGAGAAGAGGGAAGCCAGGGGCATTGGAGTCGTCATGGGGTACCTGGCCCTGATGTTCTGAGAAGGGACCACTGCTGCTCCTAGCCTGACGGTGCGCACTGTGCCTGGGTCAACCTCAACCAGCTCCCCTCTTCTCGCCTGTCCCACCCCCAGCACCTGACATGAACCCTTATGAACCCCTCAACCTGAGCCTGGAGGGCTAAGAGAGAATGTGTATGGCACCCCCAATGCCTGGGCTGGACCACAGTTGGGCCTTGGGGGCACATGCCAGCACTGCTCACCTTCTCCATGAATGCAGGCACTGGCGCCGCCGCCTCTCACCGCACTGGCCTCTGTGGCCTTAGCCGTGGTGCTTCTGCTGCTGGCACACGAGCCACTACAAGCTGCAGTAGTGGGGCACATGGTGCTTTGCTGGCCTGGGTGCAGTGGGTGGCTTGTGCTAGGCACTGCTCTCTGACCATTTTGGCAGCCTCAGCCTTGCCATGCTGCTCCCTGCGCGGGTGTGCACCTCACTCAGTGGCAAGGCCCTGCTGTGCACTCGCTGGCACCACTACATTTGACGACAACCCCTACCTCAGGCCCCGAAGGCCACCAGTGCTGGGGGGGCACACAGACTCTACAGTCTCCGAGTTTGTCCACTGTGTCCAACACTTCGGCCTCCACTAGCCCCGGCGGGGTCCAGGGCTGTGGCTTGGCACGCAGAGCCTGCACCCACTACGTGTAGATGGTGGGCCAGCTAATGAGTATCATGGTGATGTCATGCCCGCAGACTCAATACATGTCTCTGAGACTCAGGGAGTGGTACACTGGTGAAGAGTGCCCACACTTGCGTATGATCCATGACTACCCATGTATGTTAGGCACTGTGAGATGCCAGAGTTAGAGTGATAAACAAGACACAGTTCATATCTTTATGAAGCTTACAGACCCAAGAAAAAGGCAGACCATTCTCAAACATTTTAATGGCAGGAGAGATAGCCACTTCCCCCCTCCCAAGTCTTCAATCTTCACTTAAACTGGGTTAAAAATCCAGGTTAAGCCGGGCAACAATCCCATTGTGCATTAGAAATGGTTTTCCCCGAATTTAGGAAACATCCAAGGTATATGCTACCTCAGTTACAATAAATGTTTTTGTTTTCCAATTACCTATTCACTTTATAAGGCTGCAAAGCACATTTTATAATTGCTAGATAAAAATAGAAAAAAATATTTAACTCAAAAATTTTAGGAGTTTTCTAGAAGTTTCAATTAAGAAGTTTCAAAAAATATAAAAGTAGAGAATCCCAGCATACCTCAAACCGGGCAGCCTGGCCTCTGGCTGCCTGCTGCCATGCACAAGCATAACACGAGGACAAGTGAAGAGAAAAGGTTTTTATTAACAAGGTACCCAATTTGAGGGGCCTGGGAGCATCCATGCTCTAAGACAACCTGTTCTGCAAAGCACTTGTTCCCAGAAAGACTGAAATCCAAACCCATGCCCAGAAGTTCCCCATCATTCCTTCTTTTTGGGACTCAAGATGGCCACACCCATCCTCAGGCTCGCTCTCTGGGGTGCACACTTGCAGGTTCCAGCATCATGCCCTCACAGCAGCTTTCTCTCTCTCTCCCTCCGGAGCACTGATAGATCACTCCAGATGGTTGTGAAGGGGAAGCTCCATCTGTGGGACCCTGGCAGCTGAGGCTGCCTGTGCCCCTCAGGCAGAGGAACTTTCCCGGCCAGTCCGCCTCTCAGCGAGAAAGTGGAAGCAGTTCGGGACCTGTGTGCGGTGCTGCATAGGGTCTTACCATCCCAAGGCCCAGCTCCCAGCCACATGCCCCAGGGTGGGACTCTACCTCTGCGAGCTCTCTCACCCATGCCAGTCACAGAGCCAAGAGTGGGCCCAGGATCTGCAGGTCCCGCAATCACTCCTGTGCCCCACCCCAATGGAGGGGGAGGCAAGGAAGAGAGCACTTCTGCACACTTCGTTTAATAAAGTCCCCTCTCCAAACCCACGTGCTGTGGGAATGTCCCTGGGTCTGCCAGTTCTAGCCAATGTCCACCATGTGTGTCAGCCTACAGGGTGTCTGCCATTTTGACAGCTCCCTAGTGTCTTTTGATTCTCTTCCAGCCAACATTTTGCAGAAGGGGGCAGTTTCTAGGCACAGGCAGGGGTGCAGCTGTCTATCTACCCCCATACAGGGTGTCATCTTGCCACGTCTTGTGACCTTCTCAGGCTATGCATGCTCTACGCAGCCTGCATCACAAGCTCACCAGTTGTTACCTTCCTCCAGAGTGCAGAAACCTATCACATCCCAGCTCATTTCATTCCCAGGTTGCTTTCCACACCCCCCTCCCTTTGGGGGAGGGGTAGGTGCTGGCTCTCTGGATCAGTTTCTCCCTCTGCTCCCCACTCCCACCCCAACCTAACTTATTACATACCCACCTCATAGCCTCAAAAGTTAATCAGCTCATGGTTAATCTTGTTCTGTGCCTACCCCTCCAATGCTTCCATTATCCGAAAGTGATTCCTAGCAATCCCATTTCCTGGAAATTAAATCACAATGGACACCTCCAGGACACTGGCAATATGTGGTGTTCAAGTTTTCCTGTTTGCTCAACTCTTCCCTGTTAGCTCCAGCCACGGTCTGTCTGAGCCCCCATTTCTGTTGGTGCAGACACCGAGGAGGTCCTTTGTCTGGTTATCCTGACAACCACACTCGTAACACCTCAGGCTGCACAGAACCAGTGTCTTGAGAGTCATCAAGAGGTTATAAAGAAAAGTGACATTTACACTCCAGCCAGAACTCAAACTCGGCTCCCTCCATAACCAGTACTCCTGGAACTACTCTATGCTCCTCTCTTGTATGTTCCCACCCCCCACGGCCAAATCCATGAAGTCCCAACCTCCACTGCCTCAGATGGGACCTTGTCAAGAGGGTAATTGCAGAAATTATTAAGATGAGGTCATAGGGGTGGGCTCTAATCTAATGGGACTGGTGCCTTTATAAAATAGGGAAATTTGGACAAATAAACAGAACATCATGTGAAGATGAAGGTAGAACTTGGGGTGATGGTTCTATACTCCAAGGAAGCCAAATTGCCAGCAAACCACCAAAAGCTAGGGGAGATTCATGTTAGCCTTCTTCACAGCTTTTACTGATACTTGATCTCAGAGTTCTAGCCTCCAGAACTGAGACAATAATTTTGCTGTTTAAACCACTCAGTCTGGCAATAATAAACTAATACTATGGTATCTTGCCAACATCACTAAGTTGCCCCCCCCCCCCATTTAAAAATATGGATTTAAATGTGTGGAACCCATAAAACAGAACACCTGTAAACAAGCTAAAATGTTTAAATTGGTATTTGGATATTCTTACTCATTTCAGGTCTCAGTAAAATTTTTTTTAAAAAATTAAAACCTCAAATCAAGCAAACACATACCAGAGTGGTTTAGTTTTTATAGTTTTATTTCAGATTAAAGTGCATTTCTTTAAAATATTTCAACATCCAGTTTCAATTGGCAAGTGATAACAGTCAATTCTCAATAGTTCATGAAAAGTTTTACTGTGAATCGTAAGATTTTTTTCCCTCCCTCAACCCATTCATAATGAACCTGAAAATGCTCTATTAGTAGAGGGCCATCTGCTGCAAACCTTGTATGAAGCATTACAGATAAAATGGACTGCACCCTTATTTCCGGACTACTAGTGCAGTTAACTGAAGAATGAACAGGTACTTCTGTGAAGTTTCAACTTAAATTATTTGACTTACCAAATATAAATACTTTGAATGCAAAACTAAGCTCTCTTAGAAAGTTTATCAAGTCATGAGAAGAAAAATATTACAGGGCTAATACATGTAATATTTTTATACATGATTTGGCTTCTCTTGTCTTTCTCTAAGTGCGTATTAGTCAAGTCTATCCACAGGAGGTAGTGTTTAGATTAAAACTAATCCAGTTACTCACCAACACAGAAAGCAAACTGTGACTTAACCAGTTAGTGCCAGATGCCGTTCGCTGACACATCGAGGTCCATGAATAGCCATGGCAAGCACACTGATTATATTTATCTTAACAGTTTAAGGAAAAGAAAAAGTGCTCCTAAAAAGTACTAATATCTCTTAAAATATTGCGTATTTCAGCAATAGTAAGACATAAATGGAATCAGGGGAATCCAATCCATTTTATAAAGTAAAATTTGAATAACAGCAACAGAAATGAAGGAAGGAAGCAAAGATCCCCTTTCTGCCAGCTGGAAGCACATAACCAAACTGACAACATGCCATGTGTGAACAAAACTATCCTTTACAACAGGAATCAGCCAACTTTATATAATGGTCAGACAGTAAATGTTAGGTAATACAGACCACTACACTCAGACTACTAAACTCAGTGTAGCAGGAAAGCCAACAAAGGTAATTAATGTAAAAATCACAGTTGTATCCCAATAAAACCTTATTTACAGACATTAAAATTTTAACTTCATATTTTCATATGCCACAAATATTTTTCTGACTTTTTTCAGCCATTTAGAAAATGTAAAAACCATTCTTAGCTAATAGTATTTATTTTAAAAAAGGTATCAGGCTGTAATTTATCCTCCTCTGCTCTATAAAAATGTACTAGATAAGACTGCTATCTTTGCTTTTGTATTTAAAAGTGATTCTGTTCTTAGTTCTATTTTTCTATTTCAAAGTTCCCATTCTATAAAAATATTCTTTAATTATTTTTCAATTAAGCATCATAGTAACTGTTACACTATATTCCACGACACTATTTTGAAGGTGAACTTTATAGTTATGTGCATTTTATCCATTTAAAAACTAATGATGTCTTTCCTTGAAAATTTTATCATTTACCAGTATACCAATCTCTACCAGCATATAAGCTTGTTGTCTAATAAGCTTACTTTTACCCACAATTAAAAATCAGAAGGCTATAGCCTAAAGATAATGTTTACTCTGTAATAAGGACAAAAGCTAGGTAGGTTTTTCTTCACTGTGACATCAATTTAAATACTGCCTTCAATTTTTTGTACTCTCAGGTAAAGAAAGATTATCTTGTATTCTAACAGTGTATTTCAGGGGAGTAAGCATTTACAGCTTGGCACTTCATGTTTGGTTTTAACTGTTTTTTTTTTTTTGGTGAAAGGCTTGGTATATAAAGGGAAAAAATGGTTAAGATCACATTGGAAAATTTAACATTCTATTATAAGAACTGAATAAACACTAATAATTCTGTGAGACTGCTGTTCCACCAAGTGTCTATACATCTTCAAATCCATGTGACTCAGACTTTAATGGATGCTTTCAAAAGGCAACACACAAAGCCTGGCATGTAACATATTAACTGGGCCACCAGAAACCACCGAGCCCAGATTTGTTTTACAGATCAAGCAGTCAATAAATTTTGATTAATATATTACTTAACTTCTGATTATATTTTGATTATATTTTAAGTGCTTTGGATGAGGGGAGCTCTTACCAAAAAAAGTATTTAAATATGAGGGAAATACAATGCTTTAACAAAATGCCAAGAAAAACTCATTTTCAGAGAATGTCATTATTCAACTGTCTTTCTAACTGCACTTTACAATGAAATAGGAGTTTCAACCATGTCACGGTACAGCAAAGCCTCCAGAGGTCTTCATCAGTACAATCACACATGACTTATTTTGGCGTTGCTAGCTTTACTGCCAAATTAATCTTAGGGGTAGTCTGTTATCAATGTTTATGAATAAAATAATGAAGTCCCATAACTTAGAAGGCAAGACTCATTTAGAGACAAAATGTCATCTCGAATATTTTAAAATTTACCTTTATATTAAAAAAAACCCACAACACAATCCACACATACCTGTAAGACTCATTGTTCAAACTGCTTAATGAGATTCCTTGTAATATCAAATACTTAACTACCTGCCTACTTAAAAACATAAATCTTCCATATTAAAAAGGCTTCAAGAGGCAGAATTCTTTTTTACAATCTGAAGTTTAAACTGATGTATTCAAGACCAGTCTCTGTCTCTAACTCATAAATTTAAAAAGTTTTTTTAAAGGACTAGCTTTTATTTTTTGTGGCAATAATTCTAAGGACTTAAATGTACTTGGGCTATCAAAACCAAACTCACAGCTTGAAGCTTCTTCAGTCTGCCTACTACAAGTGTAATCTGTAGACATCAGTATTTTGTATGGGTCATATTAGATGTTTTTAGAAATGAATCATCAGGCTCCACCACAGATCTATTGAATCAGAATCACCATTTTCACACATTAATGCAAGTTTGAGAAGCACTGTTAAAAGTAAAAACGTCTTTGTTTGTATAAAAAATACAAGACCTTTCAAAAGGCTTGAGAATAAACTGGACATGGGTTGTATGAATGAGCAAACAGCTCCTCCCTCGTGCTCAAGTCTTAACCTAATAATGTTTACAACTGATCTCCCTAAAAAATCAATAATGAAGAATATGAAATGGAACCCAGGCCTTTCCTACTAGATTATCAAGTCAAAACTGGAAGACATGGCATTGAAGGAAAACATGAACCATCATCCATCTTAACTCCTCTTCTGTTAAATTTCAACTAACCCAGCTTTTAAAACAGCACTTACAGTTTTACTCTTTACCTTAAAAAAAAAAAAAAAAATTCTACTTGTACACTTTGTACACCTCCTATTTCCCCCTCATTTTGTTTTTTGCCATGCCATTTTTATTTTAGGCAATATATAAGCTAACTTTCTTAGCAGTCATATGCTTCTTTCATATATAACAGAATTCCTGACTACCTTCAAGCTGTACGAAAAAAAAAAAAAAAATCCACAGGCAACATCATGAATTCCCATGTTCTTAGTGTTCAGATTTAAATCTTATTTTTTGCAGGATTATCCAAAAGCATTATTACTTAACCTGACTAACCCCTTACTGTATCAAATTATAGCTAAAGCCACGCACTGTTCAACAGTGGCTTTCAAACTTGTTCAAGTAGCAGAGAATTTTTAATGGGCTCATTGAAATACTGAAAATTTAAATCCACTATGAAATCCATTTTGGAACATAAAAAATTATACAATGCTTCTGCATGCAACTAGATTCTTTTAATAAATGCATAGTAAGAGATCACATCTGAGTGCTATTATAATTGTCATTTGTTTTATTAACCATTTAGAAAATATCTGCCAAAGGTGATTTCACTTTAATAGTGAAACAACACAATGGAGCTAATCAAAGAACATTAGTGCATTTTGCTATTCAGGAATCATTCAGGGAAAAATTTGCAGAAAATTTTAAGGCAAGAATATTGAACATAAGGTTCCTCAAAGATACATTTATATCAACGATAAAGACTTAGCTAACAGTTTTTGCCCTCAAATATTTTAAAATATGTTGCTGTTGAATCACAATGCTTTTCAATTAATACCTGTGATTGTATCAAATTCAATGATCTAAGTAATAAATGTTAATCACTTTGGTCCGGCTTTCTGCTATACTCTTCACCTCCCCAAAGACCTTCAATTCTACCAACAAGTAAGTTAGGTTCACACAAATATTAAAATATGTAGTTATGAGATAAATGACTCCTCCAAACACACATATACACTTGTCCACTAAAAACGTATATGCCTCTTTACTGTCATACATCATTTGTGCAATAACAGACAATATAAGCTGCAATTATAATTCTGTTAAAAATATTCTTATTTTTCATTAGTTACTTCAAGTTACAATCCTCAGTTCAATTTCCCGGAATTGCTTTTAAAACCATCCTTGGTATATAGTTATTAAAGTTAGATTCCAAAATATTTGTAATGATAATGGATTTATAATTACAAAAGACCCTTTTATTGTGGCTGGATGGTGGTCCCCTTCTGAATATAGGAGCTAAATTACACACAAGGATTAGACTTTCTATAACTTGGAATACTGTGTGCGTTTTCAAGTAGGGGCTAGCTGTGAACCCAGTATGAAAATGAGATTGCTCATTCCTTCTACTCAGAGAATAAATTAGAGATACTGCCATTATTTAAAAAGTCAGAACAAATATGGGAAGTGAGGCACTAATCTAGTCAGTAAAATTTATGAATGTTTTATAATTACATACACCCTATTTTTTTTAAACGAGGCAAAACATACATATTTCAAAGGAGTTTTAGATTTCTTCCAAGTTTGCTTTAGGTGCAGGTGAAAAGAGCAGATAAATTTGACATTTTTTATAGTCTGCGTTGTAATGAAAATATTCTAACTCTCCATTAAAAAGAAATGTAATGAGGCATGCTTCCTAGGGGCTGACACCCTCTTCCAAACCAAAAGGATAAAAAGTGTATCTACAAATAGCAAACTTGTCATGTAACGCTCTCATATTTCTATAATTTGACCCATTCTGGTTACTTTAGAAAATAAACTCATGTTTTAACTAAGAGTATTTACTAAGTACAAAACTATTTGCTGTTTTATTTGTAAATAGAGAATCCTACAAACATCTGCAGCAAGTCCATGAAGCACTTCCATAGCCCATACTGATATATCAGTACCTAATATATACAAAATATGTCTCTATTAAACAAAACAAAGGTATTCACAAGAAGCTACAGAAAGTCACACAATTAATGTAAGCTGAAATTTATAAATTAAAAACACTGTAATTTATACAGAATGTACAAGTAGTCATGCACTTTAAAATGAATACTATGTCTCATGAGTACATTTTCACAGGCAAATGGTGCTGCACAAATATTTGCTAATGCAAATAAATGAACATCTCAGTAAGTAAATTCTGCTCTAATACTTTAACCCAAAAGCTGAACGTTTTGGTATTTTCCTTGAAAGTTGTCCAAAGTTGACATCTGTGAAAATATTCTAATTCTTTTACCTAGGATATAAGGTGTTTTACCAAGAACAAATTTCTTAAACCTCAGGCACAACAAATATAAATAAAACAAAAAAATCAAGTATAAACACCTTTTATCAGTTCAAGGGGAAAAAACCCAAATAATTTCAATTTCACTTCAAATAAGGTTTACAGAAAATGTGTCATCAGAATATGCATGAGTTTAAGTGAAATAAATGTATTCTTGTTTCTAGTTTTATCTTCACATTTCGATACAATATGTAAATGTTTGAAAAAGTATGCATAGCAGCCAAGAAAATACATACTACAGAAAAAACAAATGACCTTACATAATGAACATAAGCTATCTCCCTTCAGGTTCTAAAATGTTACCAACTTTGCAAATGTTCAGTCTGAAATGATGCTACATTTTAAAGCATTTTATAAATCAAGAAATTCAGTGATATTAAAAAAACCTTCAATTTTCTCTTAAAATACTAAATAACATTATCATGGGCTGGTGACCTCCAACGTGACTGCAGATTTTTTATTATAGAGTTTGCCATGTTACCAAGTTTCTCGTGCATTTCAAATAATTGGCTTCCTGAGTAATTATGGAGATCCTCTGAATCCAGCTGAAGAGCAAGTGCACTAACCTGTGCCACAAGATTTTTAGATAATGGAGTCTCTAAAGCAACAGGATCAATTAAATCTAAGAGAGGGAAAAAAAGCACAATTAGATCTATTTCAGATAAAACTTAAATTGTATACATCTCCTTTCAAGTTAATAAGAAGTTTATGCGCCTAGGATTCAAACCGAAACTTTAGGCTAAGGTATGTACCCGTTCCTTAAGAAATCAAACAACAGGAAAATCTATCATAGCTTATTCTGTGCCATTCAAGAAATTGCCAGACTACTTCATTTTTATTGAAGTATAACCATAACACAGTATTTAGTTCATATATTTATTTTAGACCTTAATGAAGTAGAGCTGACAATTAGAAAATAGCAACTAGACTTGAAGTAAAATGAACTATTTTTTTTAAGTACTTGGCAACTAGTGCAAAAAAGGAAAAACTTGTGTAATTCACAAGGCATAATAAAATTAAAACTAAAAGCGTAACAAAATAATTCAAGAAAGTCAGCTGATCTTGTAAATAAAATTGTCTCACTTCACTAAAATATACCTGAAGCAAGTCTGTCTTCATCAGAAGAGAGAGGTTTATTTTCGGTTCCATTTACATTTTTTTCAGAAATATCAAAAACAGGAATCTCTTCTAATCCACGAGACCTCACCTTGATTATACATTCAGACCAGTAAAAACAAAAACAAAACCAACAAATTCAGTTACTTTTAATAGGACTAATGATAGTACTAACACCGAAATAGAATATGATAGCCCATCAAGTTATTATTAGCTTGTTAGCAAATATTGCTAAGAAACTATGTTCTACTTAGAAGACAAAAAACTACATGTGATTCTTTAAAACATTATGCTCAGTGAAAGGCAGTCATAACATGCCACAGGTTATATGACCCCATTTTTACAAAATGTCTGCAACAGGCAAACCTACAGAGGAAAAGGATGAGTGATTGCCTAGAGGTTGGAAATAAGGATGCTAACAGCTGTAAAGGTTTCTTTCTGGAATGATAAAAATGTTCTAAAATTAGGCCGCAGTGGTGGTTGTGTAACTTTGTAAACATTCTGTAAAAATGAGCACTTAATTGTGTGTTGGGGTGGTGGGGGAGTGAATTTTACAGTATGTGGATGTCTCAATAAAGCAGCTTTTAAAAAATTATTTAATTTTTAGAGACAATTCATAGAGCCCATGGACCACAGAATATATTTCAGAAACTAAATTCTCGATCCATGAGACTGAAAATTAGTAACACAGTTTTTGGGGTTTTAAAAAAGCTAACAGATGTTTTTAAAAACCACAAAGTAATATTAAGTATGGGACTTTCAAGTCTTCAGTAGTTAGCAAACTCCAGACTCAAAAATTCTAATATACAATGATGGTTTTCACCTTTAATAGACCATTTTTTCATTTACTCACAAATTTGTATGTTACTAGATACATAAAAGACCTCTGGTTTCAGGAGTCTGTGAACCCTTCTGAAATGACACACAAAACTCTCTCTCTCTATATATATATACATTTTAATTTTATTTATTTTTAGAGAGGAGAAGGGAGGGAGAAAGGGAGAAACATCAATGTGTGGTTGCCTCTCAGATGGCCCCCACTGGGGACCTGGCCCACAACCCGGGCATGTGTCCTGACTGGGAATCCAACCAGCGACCCTTTGGTTTACAGTTTGGCACTCAATCCACTGAGCCACACCAGCCAGGGCTCCATATATACTTTTTTAAGGGGAAGAATTTTGGCTTTCATCAGAAACTCTAAAAACACGAATGACCCAAAATGTTTCTGTGCAAAAAGGTCACAGAGAGAACAAGTTTTTAAAAAAGTCACAATTGTGTTTGATATCAAAATCAAAACACTATTAATTACAAACCTGCAAGATTTTTGTAAATGTTAAGATTTTAACATCAGGGTTTTAAAAACAGCAGCCATGAAACCAATCACCGACTTTGTATAAATGAATGAGAGAAGGTGACACAACAGAATTCAGAGAGTTGAGAGGTGCACTGCATGAGACTAGTTCGAGATAAAAGGAGCAAGATTTCTCTGTGGAACTATAAAGTGACCTTTTAAGTTACTCTTGACTGTAAGGACAGGGAATAAAAGGGCAGTGCCGTGAAATGGGCCTTTTAAGTATGTAGAGTTTAAGAACAAATTTATGTAACTGTATTGCTAGATCATTTACAGTCACTAGTTAACAACGGGGCACATTCTGAGGAATGTGTCTGACAATTTTGTTGGTGTGATATCATAGCGTATACTCATACTAACCTAGACAGAATAGGCTACTACACAAGCACACTGTATGATTACTCTATTGCTCCTAGGCTACAAGCCTGTAGAGCATGTTCCTGTAGAAAACAGTAAGATTAAACCGAGCATAAGCAAAATGATGCGATCAAGAGATGTAGTCAAGTAACATGGAAGACTGTTTCACAACAAACTATTTTTGGCATAAGTAGAAAGAGTAGTCTAAAATAACAGCAAAGTTTAGTGAACTAAATAGATAAACCAGTAACGTGGTTGTTCATGATCAAGTACTAAGCACTGTACGTAACGGCATGTGCTACATTTTTATATGACTGGCGGTGCAGTGTGTCTGTTCCCACCAACATCATCACAAACAGGTAGTGCATTTGCACCACGATGTCAGTAGGTGACAGGAATTTTTCAGTTCCATTATAATCTTATGGGACATCATTGTATATGCAGTCTACTGTTGACAGCAACACCATTAGGTGGCACAGGGTTGGTTTGTACAAGATTTACAGCTGACATAAAAGGGTTTTTTTTTTGGATGTGAAAGTTTTTACCTGTTGCTCATGATATACTCTGAGAGCCTTTTTTACATTGGACACTTTTGGAGAACGAATAGGAAGTGTTTTTATTTCGGATGCTGTAAGAGTACTCAAATCACCAATTGTTCTTATATTCTTGGCTCTAATGAGTTGTCCCAGTCCTCTTGCCCTGAACAGACAATGAGAAAAAGGTAGAAGGTCATTGTAGTTTTATATTTATTCTATTTGTGAGGGCCTATCTAGTTGAGTTTCCTGGTGTAAGTTCAATCATAAATCAATTTATATAGGCCTACCTAACGTCTTTTAAGGACAAGCATATGTACATTTAATTTAAAACTAAAAATTTTAATCTGATGTATATGCCTAGTTTAAGCAATAGCACTGGAATCAAACTAAACCCAGTGTGTGCCTATTGTTTCACTAACATTATGACTGCTTGACTTCGGTGGATTAACCTTTGTAAAGTTCATCTTATAAAGTGGAAATACTACTACTCTTACAGGGTTTATAGGATTAAATAAGATAATGTATACAAAGAGGTCAGCACAGCACCTGGCAAATAAGCACACAATTTATGTCAGCTGTTATGACAAATACTTCTCTTACTGTTCTATCTGGCCCATCTTCTCACTTGAAATTTTATTTATTTCTAAAATGTGTGTAAAGATGCATGTAAGTCAATCCTAAATATGAGAACCTTGATCATTTTCTTAAATAGGGTGCATTTTTAAGAATAAGCTAAAGCCTAAAGAGCCACTTACCACATGTTTGACGTAATCTGAGGTAAAATGATGTCAACTGGTGCCATACAGTTCACTAAAGCCGGGTAAATACTTTCTGTGGGGCATGGTATGGATTCTTTAGCCATTTCTGTAATCTTAGAATAAATTTCAAATCCATTAAAAAGAGATCACCTTACTTAAACATGAAAAAAAATTGCATGAAAACTAAAGCACTTCTTACTAAACACTTCTTTGAGCTCTTAAATTTAGGGCTACGTGATCCTGGGAACAGAAATCCTTTGCTTGTAGTAGTATTATGCTAGATAGAAGAAAGGAGAGAAAACAAACTCAGAACCCTAGATAACTACAATTTTACAACTTTATTCTCACCACTTAGACTGCAATGATTTAATATTTTCAGAAAATCTAAAATGTAATCAAGTACGTAATCAATTACTTGCTGGGTCATCATTGCCTCTTACCACCCCCTCTTGTCTGCTTATTAAGTAGCAGATGAAAAAACAATATATCCAAACAAGTTTTTTTTAGTTAATTTTAAGACAAATTATGCAACACAATTCTATGCATACATATACAGCTTACCTTAGATTGTGCAGTAGGTGAAGTTTTAACACTTTTTACTGTGGGAGAACTATTTGAAGAATGCGCCCTAACAATAGAACATCGCCTATCAATGTCATCTGCCAATCCTGCTTGATATATTGGATCTGCAAATGAGACACGGCGAACCTAAAAAACACAGGTCATGTTTTTATTTAACAAAACTAAAGCTCTTAAAGAGAACACCATAAATTCTACTATAAGGTACCCCAAAATAAAGTGTAGGCTTAGAACTTTAATTTATTTCACCAGAAACCAACTGCACATAGCTGTAATTCTCCTTAGTAACTGCTTTCACAGATAGTAACACAGGTCATTCCAATAACCTATGTTCTAGAACAACAAAGAGTGAAACGGACAGGAGCAGAAACTTAATGAAAGTGCATGTGACAGCTAAAATAGTATAATCCAATTCTACTAACTTTATGGGCTTAACTATTAACTACAGTGACTATAAAGAACAGGTAAAAAGGTAGACGCAATACTAATTGGCCTCTGGTATATCTTCCTCTCTGTTCTAAACTCTTTGAGGGTACCAAACTCATAGCAACTGGGTGACAATTTTTGTTTCTTAACTCCAGCTTGAAGTCATTTTAATCTCTTCTAACTCTTACAATATGTTCACTCATTCAGCTATTTAACATAAACATATAACAGAGAACTTATATTGTTAAATATGTATATAAATGTTTCCTAGTCTTGATTTTCAAAAAGTCTGCAGATTCTGTATGTCTGCTATAGAAAACTACAATATGTTATACTGTTGCCTAAATAAAAATGAAATATGAGACACTACAAATAAAATATAACTAATTTGTATTAACAATCTAAAACATACCGAAGACCTGGAAATAAATCACTTATACAATCTAGGACAAAGGAGGTAAGGATATATGATGGGGTAAAGACAGATTTTTTTCAATAAACACACACACACACACACACACACACACACACAAATACTGGACCACTTTCTTCACCACATACAAAAATAAACTTAAAATGGATTAAAGACTTAAATGTAAGACCTAAAACTAAAAATTTCTAGAACAAACTACAGGCAGTAAACTCTCTGACATCAGTTTCAGCAATATACTTTTGGTTAAATCTCCTTTGGCAAATGCAACAAAGGCAAAACTAATTAAACAGGACTACATTAAACTAAAAAGTTTCTGCATAGCGAAGACATCCACCAACAAAACAAAAAGACAGCCTATAAAATGGGAGAAGATATTTGCAAATAATATATCTGATAAGGTCTATATACATAATATATAAAGGGATTCACACAGTTTTAATACCAGAAAGATAATCCAATTAAAAATGGGCAGAGGACCTTAATAGACATTTCTCCAGAAGGCATACAGATGGCCAACAGACTTGTAAGACACTCAACATCACTAATTACTAGGAAAATGCCAATCAAAACCACAATGTGGTACCACCTCACACCTGTCAGAATGACTACCATAAAAAAATATGACAAATAACAAGTGTTGGGATAAGGGAGGAGGGGAGAGGGATGTGGAGAAGAGGGAACACTTATAACGTTGTTGGTGGGACTGTAAATTGGTACAGGCACTACGGATAACAGCATGGAGATTCCTCAAAAAATTAAAACAGAGCTGTCATATAACCCAGCGATTCCACCTGAGTATTTCCTGAAGAAAACAAAAACATTTATTGGAAAGATATATGTAGCATGTTTACTGAAGCATTATTTACAATAGCCAACACCTAGCTGTCCATCAATAGATGAATGGGTAAAGATGTGACATATACATAAAATGGAATATTTTTTTTAAAGATTTTATTTATTTATTTTTAGAGAGGGAAGGGAGGGAGGGAGGGAGAGAGAGGGAAAGAGAGGGAAAGAGAGGGGGGCGCGAGGGAGAGGGAGAGAAACATCAGTGTGCGGTTGCTGGGGGTCATGGTCTGCAACCCAGGCATGTATCCTGACTGGGAATAAAATGGAATATTACTCAACAAAAAAATAACGAAATCTTGCCACCTGCAACAACATGAATGGACCTTGAGGGTATTATGCTAAGTCAGACAGAAAGACAAGTATCATCTGATTTCACTTATCTGTGAAATCTAACCCCCCCCCCCCAAAAACCATAAACAGACCCATAGTTACAGAGAACAAACTAATGATTGCCAAAGGAGGGGGGATGAAAAGGAAACACTTTTATTTTAATATGAATAAGGAACAGAATGCCAGGCACTTCATAGAACAGATGAAAAGGGCCAGTGGGCCAAGCTTGGGGAAGGCACAGGGAATAAAGTAAAGTATAATGAAGACATAACTGTCAATGCACTGCATCTTCATAAACTTTTCAAGAATACTATACTATGGCCTACATAATTAAACATAAGATACCTAAAAAAAAAAAAATAGTAAGAGCTGCCAAACCAAACCAAAAGAAACAAAAAACTCAAAAGAGGTGATGTCTTTCCAGGGACTAATCTCTGAATTCTTAGTATAAAAATTTTTGGTATATCCAGGAAGTCTTCACAATATGCCTGCTAAAGGCAAAATTGTATCATTATATCTTTACACATGTTTGTATATATGAACAATTTCCTCTACTGTATGTAAATAGTACAATCAATTTAAGATGGTGGTGTTCATAAATGCAGTACTGGCATCCTCCCATGACCACATCAAAAACGCAACACATTACAGAACCACCCGAAATCTAGCTGAATGGAAGTCCTACAACTAAGAATATAAAGCAGCCACACCAAGACTGGTAGTATTAATTGTTTAGTGAATAAAAAAATAATTATAAATGAAATTATATCCAGAGCTTGAAGGCACAGCCTAAAAGGTTTTTTTTAAATTAGGCAAGGTCTGGAAATAAGAGTTTATATAAACCTCTGAATGTTGAATCAGTATAATCTTCTAGTACACACAAGGGCTAACTAAAAGCTGCTTTATATCACATTCTAAATCTACTTTTCCATATATTATAAAAACCATAAAGAAATAATGAGAAATTCTCATCAATTTTGAAAATGGTAAACAATGTTCATAGTTGTATAAAGGTTTTTAGTGTCCTGAAATAATGGAGTACCTAAGGACTTCAGTCTCCTTTTCTGAACACTTGTCTTTCTACCTGCCCTTTTCCTTAGTCATCATGGTAAATATTCAAAGCAAGTGGTCACAATAGTCTAATATTCTGTCACTCACCAGGTATCACAATATAGCCAAAATATTCTAATTAAACATAGGTCATTAATATTGAGCCTCAAACCCCTACCTTGTGAATAGGCGATGAGATCTCATCTTCTTGAGGTCTTTTCAGTCCTCTCTTTAAAATGCTGCTGGATGGAGAGGCCGAAGGAGACCAGAAACAGCGTGTCTGCATACTGCTAGGACTGTCAGTTGCTGACAAAAGGAAAGGATCAAATTCATTTAATTTTTGAGGAGATGTATTATTGTCTTCTGTTATCAGCCCAGAGATTGCTCTTTCAGATGTCAGTGATTGTGATGTTTCCTTCACTTTCTCTGAAGTATGGTGAACTTCTGATAAAATTTCACCATTATTTTCCACTTTCATTTGACTGTCATCTAATTTTGTTTCTTCAGGTTTATTAAGTACAATGTTTGTTTCAGTGTTATTATAATTAACCTTTCCTTCTTCAGTGCTTGTCTCAAGGGTGTCAGGAACAAAACTGTCAATTTCTATATTCATTCCGTTTGTTTCTGCTTCTACAGGCTTTGATGCTTCTGTAGTCAAGTCCCCGGTCTCCATTTCACTAATATGATCAGTTTTAGCATTCACCTCATCAACCACTCTTCCTTCACAATTTTCCATTTCAGATGAGCCTGTATCCGGTTCACCATTTCCTCCATGTAGTCCCCCAACTGCTATTTGTTCAGAAACCTCGATGTGAGCTCTTACTTTTACAGGTGTGATATTATCAGGATGACCAATGGCTGAATTAAATTCCTCACTCACTGTTTCTTCAGCATTCAGTACTTCAGCTACACCTACTTCAGATTCATCGCTTCTTTTCTTCTTTTCCTCTGTTGCCTCTTCCTTAAAAATACCAGCTTTGGCATTCTTTTGTTCAGAGAAGCTAGCTCCTGATTTATTATCACATTCCACATCTAATTCCACAGCTTCTACTTCTTCTGGACTAAATTCTCCTTTTACTTTACATGCATCTGCTTCAACATTAACAATGTTCTCTGTACTTATGTCCCTTTTCCCAGTAGCCTCTGGCTTTCCTTCTTTGGTCTCCAAAGTAGAACTTTCTGGTGAACTATCTTTGGAATCACCTAAACATGGGTCAACAGTTTTACATTTTTTATTGGATGGCTCTTGGCTTTCAACAGCTACTGCTTTCTCAGAATCCATATCACAAGCTTCTTCTTTAAAATTTATTATTTCAGAAGGAAGAGAGTACTGATTATTTTCTTTCAACTCAATTTCAGGTACAATTAATGAATCATTAACAGTATCGTTCTCCTCCTTGAGACCCAAATGAAAATTCACACTATGATGCTCATCTAAAATTTTAACCTCAGAGTACATATCAACTTTAGAAGTCTCTGATACAGTCAGAGGTGTTTGCACATCTATCTTTTTGGTTTCACTGACCTTTACATTGTAATTTTCTGTATTAGTTAATCCAAGAGGTGACTTTTCTTGAGGTTTTAGTTTTTCTCCACAGCAATCACAACCTTTAGATCTTCTAACCCTCCTACTTCTCTTGTGTCGGCACTCAGGTGCTTGAAAAATTTTTTCAGAAGCCAAAGAAATGTCCGATATCCCTATTTTTGAGCATTCTTCCACACTGTTATTTTCTATGGAATCTCGTTTATATAATCTCTTACTGGCATTTCTAGTCCTTAAATTCAATTCTGCTACAGAAGAATTTGAAAAGGAAAGTTCTGCACATTTGTTCATTTTACTTTTTCCTTCATAACTATTCGACAGATCACAAACTTGAGATAAATCTGAGGGTAGAATAGAATCTTGAAGAACTACAGTATTACTTTCATCTTTTTCACAAATCTGAGATTTTATATTTATGTCCACCTCAGAATTTGCTTTATAATCATGTGTCTGATTTTCAATTTTTACACATTCCTGTTTTTCTGTTTTCTCTTCTTTATCTTCAATGTCAACACTGTCACCATTTTTGTTTTTCCATTTTCCAGATCTCTTCTTTCTAGAACCTTCTTCCTTTGCCTCAGAACTATCAGATTCAGAGTTCTCAATGCTGGAAAGTAAACCCTGGGATGCTCTTCTTGTTTGATAACGTGTTCGTCCCCGTACTGGTTTCTCAAAGGACTTATCTGTAATGTCCTGGGCAGTATCTCCCTCAGATTTAATATTCTCAGGGTCTGGTTTTCTTCTATTTTTGTCAATTTCAATATTACTGCTAGTTTCCCCAAAAGTCTTCTGATGTAAAGTATCTTTCTCAGTTAAACTTTCCTGTACATTTTGTTCAGGAGTCACTTTTGGCTTAGGTAACACATCATCTTTTACATGTAATGGACTCTTCTGAGGAGTCTTTTCTGAGGAAAAGACTGAGGGCTCTGAGGAATCCTTACGTTTTTCCTTTTTTTGGTGATTATTTTCCTTATCTTGGCTATCACTGGTAGCCTCTGATATATCTGAACGTCGCCTTAAAGATCGTCTGAGGGTTTTCTGATTTGGAGTTATCTGAACATGACTATCTTCATTTACCATTTGATCCAACGGTATTATGGCTGGGGGTGTATTTTCTTTGGATTCCAAATTACTTCCTAAGGTTTTCTCCTCTACAGTATTGTTTTCTGATAAAGCATTTTCTATTGTTTGTTTAGGCATTGCATCTTCACGTTCCACTACAGGTTCAGAGAGAGAAGTCTGATTATCTAACACACATTCTGTTTGATTAAGCAAACCAGCTGTGTTACTACTTTCTAAGGTTACCAAGCCTTCAACTGGTTCCTGAGTATTTTTCTCCTGATCAGATCTCATTAACAGCTTAGATCTTTTATTCCCTGTTTGTTCAGCTTTACTGGACCTTAGGCCTGTTCGCTTATTCCCATGCACTGCCTTTTCAGAGTCAGATCTTGAAAGAGCCACTTCTCTTTTCTTTGCTTTTAGTGGAATGTCTGTTTTAGTCATGCTTTCTTGGTTATTTTTCACTATAACAGCTGATGACATATTATTCAAGGGGGACAGACTAAAAGGTCTGTTTTCTGAACCATCAAACTTTTCCAAAGTAATGAAGTTTTGCCTTCGACTTGCAGGCTGTGGCAGTGTTCCAGGAATGGTAGCCTTAGAAACTGAGCTACTGCTGGCACCAGAAGTGTTTTCTGCACTACATGCACATTCAGTTGACATTTTCTTTGATGAAATTAAAGCCTTTTTCCTGGCATCATCATTATTGTTCAGTATTCCTAGACTGGTTTTTTCAACAGAACCACACTCATTATTTGAAAGGGAAGTCTTTTCAAGATGTTCTTCCATACCACAGTTTTCTGTAACATCTTGAGTAATGGGAATGTCACTCTTCATTTCTTCCTCCTGCACAGAAATGTACATATATAAAGATTAACCTGCAAACAAGTCTGACTTACTGGGAAAATTTTAGTGGGAAACCTCAGTAATTTAAAATGCAACCATGTACTTTCAAAATTTTGCAAATATTCCAAAGGTGGTGGTAGATGCCCATTAATTTGCTTCTAACTGTAAGTATTCAATAAAGCCAAATACATCTAAAAACCACCCCCACCCAACCAATGACTATAATTCTGCTAAAATCTGCTAATGGGAGTTAAGAGATTAAACAGCAAATCTTAAAATGAAAATGAGATGCCATAATGGAAAAAGAGTTATTTGAAAAACTCTGAAATATGAAATACCAAATATACCTTAAATATCATCTTGGAATCTTCCTTTGATTTTTCAGGTAAACCAGGAATTTCCCTGAAATAAATATGAATTAGAATAGTTTTTAAAAACTTAAAAAAAAAAAAAAAAAGTTACTTCAGTGGCTTCCATACTTACATAGGCTCTTCCTGACTATACTGAGAAAATAATGCATCTTGTGAAACATCCAAATTATTATACATGGCAGGAATATCACACCTGGAAAAGATAAAAATTTGCTATTCTTACAATTAAAAATTAAAACCACAATTCTATATCTAGTTCTCTTTCAAGAACAAAATGAAATTAAGGCTTAGATGCTCATTTTCCATGAAACTATCTACATCACCTTCCGTTCCCACATTACCTCAATAAAAGAATTCAGTTTAGAAACATTAGGTGCATTACTAAGAAGACTTTATACATAATGAAATGTAATTATGAATAGTATATCTTCTCAGCATTAAAATATAGTATAGTAAACACAGTATCGTAGTTCTAAAGACTAAGTTATAGTCTGCAGCAGGAAATCCAAATGTAATTACAAAATACCCAATTCAAAATAACAGGACTACAAACCTCTTTGTTTTGAGTACTTCTTTCTGATGTTCAGTTAGTATTCTTTCCTTTGCTTCATTTCCTTCTGGAGGTATAAACACAAATTCAATAGACTTTTCTTCTTCCAAAGGCATTTCACTCTTTGTTTTGGGGGATGAAGATTCTAGTTTCAACTGCACATGTTAAAAAAGTAAATGTACATTTGAGTTGCCAAATTATTTTCCAATACTTCAATAAATCTCTCTTCCAAGATTTTGTAAGATTTTTGATAGCGAGAAGGAAGTTTTAAGTTTAAATCCATACTATAATTCCTGATTAAACACAATTAGTGCACTATCCCTTCCCTTCATTTTCTCTAATACTCAGAAAATAAAAATTATTACACCAGTTTAAAAAGTAGCCAAGTGTGTGCTTACCAACAAAGCATGGGCAAATGTTTTTCAGGCTAACACACAGAAATCAAGATGTTTGGCAGGAAAACAGTGTATCTGTGGCTCTCAAGGTAAACCATGAAATAGTCAAGTTTCACTTGCCAAAATAATATGCCCTACATTGGTAATATAATGTTATTTTTACACATTTTCAGCATGACTATTGTTTCCATTCTACTTCACCATTGCTATAAGACTACATTGGAATTTTCTTCAAAAATAACTTTCCCTTTTCCAGGACCATGACCCTCAAGATTCCAGAATATCCTTTATTAAGAGGTCATGGAAAAGAGAATTACTGTCCAAAAATTGGTTAAATGGAAGCTAGCAAGATATTTAGTTTTAGATTTGAGGTTAAAATAGATTTCTTGCCTAGGCATTTTGCTCCTAGTCAAAAGCATAAGTTCTAAAAATATTTTCCCTCTTATACTAACTATGTTATAGCTATTCCTATCTAGTTCAATTCCATCTCAATGAGGCTGATACTTACTGGATGCTAAGTATTATGCAGACCTAATTTTACAAAGAAGAAATCACCTCCCAAAGCTTCTAGATTATCATGCCATCCTAATATAGTCTTTCTGGACTAAATTCATATTCTCCTGCAATCTCATCTTTTCTTAGTCTTTAATAGCATTTTCTTCCAATTAGAAGTTGTGTGTTTTCAAGCTATCACATACTTTAAAAGTTCTATGAAATAAACTCTGGAAAAACATACGTTGGCTGGTGATTTCATCTTTTCTTTTGTACCCTTTGGTTGTGTCAGAAAAACATCTCTTTTTCCACTTGACTTTCTTTCCATGCCACTTATCTTCATATTTAATTGTGAATTTTCTGTCTGTTTGATAACAAAAAACAACAACAAAAAAACAAAACACCACATTTTGTTAAGTACAACTGTTTTATTTCTCATTTTCATGTTTTAAAAATTCCATTGTGATAAATACTCATTTCAAATTTCTTTTGAAATTATTCAACCCTAGTAAAATCATGTCAAAGAAAAGAAAGGCACTAATTCACTAACAGCACACAGGTTTGGTATCCCCTTCATATACTGTAGCTGTGTTTCAGCACTTAATTTTTATGAATTCTGAAAATAAGATACATCACATAAATACTATAAAAATAAATCAAATTACCAGACTCTAATACTCCTCTCTTACTGCTAGAAATAGTTCTAGAAAAAAAATTAAAGCTATAAAACTTTAAACATTCAACAATAAAGCATGCATGATAGAAAAGATCAACCATGATGTTCTTCCCAACAGACTATGTAGGTTTCTCAGGCCCAGTTACAATAAGCAAATCTCAAGTCTCAATAACCATTTTTAATTTTAGCCAAAAACCAAAACTAAATAGCGTACTCAGCTAGCTATACCACTTTTTTTCCTTTACAGGTTCTAAACAAAAAACAACTAGACTACACTTACTGAAGAAAAAAGGTGTCTCAGGATGTTCTACCTCACATGGTACACGGTATCCATGCTTTCATTCCTTAATCTTCATATAGTAACCAAGTATTCATTAGCCAAACTACCTTTGGTCCAAATAGATAATAGCAAAGAGGTATTTTTCTGACAGAAGAAATGATTCAATGGAAAGAAATGGGAAAATAAAGGGTAGCTCTTGCTTAGATGTGGACACGCTAGTTATTACTCCTAATTCATCTACAGCAATATTTAACCATGTATTTTAATAATTACAACCTTTTCAAAACAGTATGCATGAGATGTCATAGTTCAAGAGATCATTAATGAACAACCACCAGAGATTATTTACACAGGGACCTATGGTGACATTTACTGCCCTGAATTAATTGTAGTCTCTCAAGCCAGCCAACTGAGTTTATGGAAAAAATCCTGTATTATAAAGCATCTATATTCTGGTTGTACTTGCTTACCACTTCAACCAGACAGTCTATCAAGTTTTTATCCTTTTAAAAATTACAGTGAGGATTTTAATGGTAGGCTGTGATGCATGCTCACACGAGGGAAATCATGATGCATACTGAAGGACTACCAGTCAAGATGGTAGTGTAGATAAACATGGCTCACCTTTTCGCACAACCACATCAAAATTACAACTAAACTATAGAACAAGCATCATTCAGAACCATCAGAGACTGAAGTGAAAGGAAGCCCTATAACTACAAAATTAAAGAAGAAAACCACACTGAGATGGGCAGGAGGGACAGAGATACAGCATGTACTGGTCCCATACCCACCTGGGGCAGAGAAAAATCAAGATGGTTATCTCAGGAATGAGGGGTCCCAGCCCCACATCAGAGCCTGTAGCCCAGGAAGGTAAGTATCCATAACTTCTGGCTATAAAAACCATCAGGAATTGAGGCTGTGTAAGACAGAAACTGTTGGAACCCCAGACAGTTCCTCTTCAAGAACCCATACAGAGACTTACTCCAATTCATGCCATCTGAGTTCCTGTGCCAGGGTAGCAGTTTCAAAGGCATCAGAACTATATAGGAAGTAAGTGAATTGTCCAGCATCATGGCAAGACCTGGGGGGCATCTTTCTCCCAGACAAAAAGTGTTGGCAGAGGCCATTGTTCCTTTTCTGAGCCCTCCCCCAAGAGAGCCTCAGAACCAACAGTGTACACCTTATCTGAGACTCTATCAACCTGGCTTACACTGTTTGCCCCACCCTGATGATTACCTGAGGCTCTGCCCCAACCAACTTTTTTAGGCCTACCCAACCGGCTTGTCCTGGACCATGCTTCAAATTTTCCTAAATTCCCTCAAACAAGCAGCATGTGACTTCAGCAAGCCCCCTACCTCCTCTGGCTGAGTCACCCCAGGCCCAGCACTACTAGCAGCTGACCCTGGTACACAGCTTGGCCTCTCCTGGACAACTCCAAGCCCAGAAGAAGTAGCTGCCATATGCCGATTGCTTTCTGGCTTATGCTGTGTGACCCTACACAGAACAGAGGCAATGGCTGACCTTGGACATGCTAAGAGCAATCTAGGCTCAACTAGGGTGTATACAGCCTACACAGTAGAGGCACCTTGAATACCCAGCTTGGGTAACAGGGGAGGCTGTGCCACTGGACCCTATTGGACACCTACTACATCAGGCATGCTATCAAGTCTGGAGACATAGCAGCTTTACCTAATACATGGAAATAACACAGGAAGGCTGCAAAAATAAGACAAAGAAACATGGCCCAAATGAAGGAACAGAACAAAACTCCCAAAAAAGAACTAAATAAAATGGAGACAAACAACCTACTAGATGTCGAGTTTACAACACTGGTTACAAGGATGCTCAAGGAACTTAGTGAGGACCTAACCAGCATGAAAGAGATCCAGTCAGAAACAATACATTAATTGACATAAAGAGCAATTTATAGGGAATCATGCCCTGGTTGGTATGCCTCTGTGGACTGGGTGCCAGCCTGTGAACCAGAAGGTTCCTGGTTTGATGCCCAGTCAGGGCACATGTCTGGGTTGTGGGCCAGGTCCATTTTTGGGGACATGCGAGAGGCAACCAACAGTTGTTTCTATTGCTCATTGATGTTTCTCTCCCTCTTTAGAAATAAATATAACTTTAAGAAAAATACAACAATTTTCAAGGAATTAACAATAGAGTAGCTAGAGCTGAGAATCAAATCAGCAATATGGGACATAAGGAAGCAAAAAACTACCAGAACAATCAGAGTGGCAAGAAAAAAAATTTTAAAAATGAGGATAATGTAAGGATACTTTGGGACAACTTCAAACATACCACATTTGCATCACTGGAGTGCTGGAAGAGAAAGAGCAAGAAATTAGAAACCTATTTGAAAAAATGACAGGAAACTTCTCTAACTTGGTGAAAGAAATAGATATACAAGTCCAGGAAGTACAGAGTCCCAAACAAAATGAACCCAAAGAGGCCCACACCAAGAAACAACGTAATTAAACTGCCAAAGGTTAAATACAAAGAGAATCTTAAATGCAGCAAGAGAAAAGCTGTTTGTTACCTACAAGGGAGCTCCCATACAACTGTCAGCTGATTTCTTAAAACAAACAAACAAAAACTTCATACATGAGAAAGGACTGGCAAGAAATATTTGAAGTGATGAAAAGCAAAGACCTACAACCTAGATTACTCTACCAGCAAAGCTATCATTTAGGACAGACAGATAAAGAGCTTCCCAGACAAGAAAAAGCTAAAAGAGTTCATTACCACCAAACCAGTATTATATGAAATACTAAAGGGTCTTATTTAAGAAGATAACAAATATGAACAATAAAGTGGCAATAGATTTTATCAAAACAAAATAAACAAACAAGTAAAACAAATACAGAACAATAGAGAGTTTTGATTGTTTCCACATGGGAGAGGGACCAGGAGATGGATGAAAAAGGTGAAGTGATTAATAAGCACAAACTGGCAGTTACAGAATAGTCATGACATGTGAAGTATAGAACAGGGAATGGAGTAGCCAAAGACCACATAGATATGACCCAGGGACATGGACAATGGTAGGGGGGCTGCCAGAGGGAGTATGGAGACTTGGTGTAGAGGTACAAAGTTGGAAAAACTAGGACAAATGTAGTAGCATAAACAATGAAGTATAATTTTAAAAAATTACATTGAAACCCAATAAACAGACTAATCAAACATCATTCAAAACTACAATAAATAAATAAATACACCATCCAAACTTACTGCATCTGAATACGGTCCACTGGATTCCTCCAAAATGTCAACATTTTCCAAACCAGGCAACAGAAGCAAATTTTTTTGTTTGGCTTCTTTTAGTACTGGTCTTTAAAACAAAACAAAACAAAATACAACATAAACATACACATCTTGAGTCAAGTACAGCTGAGTCTTCATTATGTTAACAAGAACACTTTGATTATAACTTTAAAGTGGCAAATTACATCCAGCGTAAAGACTATTTCTTACTCTACACATACAAAACTGGGAGAAATTACTGGCAGTATTTAAAATTTTTGCTAAAATACTTTAGATTCCAAATTTTCTCTTTAAAAAACTCAAATTTTCCAAATTTTTATTGTGGAAAATTTCAAACAAATGTAGACTATTACACTAGATACCCGTGTGCACAGATTTAACAGTCACCAATTTCTTGCCCTTTGTGTTTCTCTTATAAGGTAATTTCATATTGGTTTGTGTGTTCCTAAAACCAACAGGTTATGACTCTAAAAACCAAACAAACAATCAAGTCATGTTTAATAATTACCACGTACTTTACATAACAGTATGTTGATTAAGGAATCTCCTGTAGTAATTCCTCATAAAAAAGTTATGTTTAAACCCAAAAATTACACTATCACAATACAGTAACTAAATAAAAGAGTTTTGTGATTAGCATACTTTAACTCTTCAGGATAAATCAACATTGTCACTTTAGCAAATGTGGCATTCCAGAACTGAGCACTCTGTTTTCGAATCTGTTTATTCTTGTGCAAAAACATTATGCATAATAATGGGGAGATCTGTTCAAGTAGTTCACTGTCATAAGTTCCAGTGTAGCTGAAGTGTAGACAAGTAATCATTTCTCCTAGTAGCTTTTCTAACTAGGAAAAAGGAAAAGTTTATTAGGGCAACACTTGGAAATGTTAAAACAAAACCCCCATAAAGCATACTAAATTTAAAAACTCACAGATCATGTGACTATTTCAATTTTTAAAATTCAAATGGCTTTTAAAAAACTCCCATCCATCACCTTAAATATACACTACTCATTATATGCTGATAAGTTATCATTTGAGTTAACTTGGAATAATGTCATAACAAAAATTAGGTTTTCCTATCAATTACAATAGATTAATAGTGTATACAGTTATAAATGTAAACCATTGAAACCAATTACCTACACATAAAGAGACGAGACAGGAGTGGATGACTTATATGAATGTAAAGCAACATTATTAAATCCTTCTTTAAAAAAACTATCCTTTGAAAAAAGTAAAAACTTTGCTGTGAACCAGACTAAGAAAAAGTGTTTGAGAGGCGATAGCTCAGTGCTTCTCAAACTATGGGCCTTGAACCAGTAGCATCAGTATCATCTGGGAATTTGCAATACAAATTCTCAGGCACCAAGAAACTCCAAGGCTAAAGCCTAGAGTTTGTGTTTTAACAAGACTTCCAACGTAATTCTGGAGCAGGTGCAAGTTTGAAGGCCACTAGGATGGATAAAGCATATGGATTTTAGAACTGGGAAAGAAGTCCAGAGAGCCTGAATTAATTCTGGCAGGCCCAGGTTCTTCATTTGCAAACCCTATGAAAGGAGCATATTTTAAACAAACAAAGCAAACTATCCTTTGATTATTCCTATGTCATGTTATTAATTGTGCAATAAAATTGAAGTATAAAAACAATCCCTTTTAAAATAAGCAGGATTATATTTAAGGAAGACAATTATTTAAACCCTAACACTGGTCTCACCATAAAAGCAAGTTTATGGCTAATTGTCGATTTTTACCTTATTGTTCATACAACTATACACTTTAGGAACTTCACCAAGCCTGTGAAGAAAGAAAACATGCAACATCATTTATATTATAGAAGGCTAAACCTAAAAGTATCAAAATGCAGACATAAAAATGAGACATGCCTGTACACTGATTTAAAAAGGTGCCCAAAGACCTTAAAGAAACATCAAACTGGCAAACATTAAGTATGATACAGGCCTACGTTTTAAAAATGAATCACATAAAACATCTGGAATAAACTCTCGAAGTATTAATACCAGTTACTTGTTTTCTGTACCTTTAAATCAAAAAAGAATAAATTATTTCTGATGAAGCTTAAGAACTGTAAGAAAAGATTCCCCCAAAGTTAATAGATCTGAGGTTCTATTTTGTACTTTATAATTTCTTAAAACTTTCTGAGTTTTATAAACTACAAGTTGTAGTATGATTTAACCACAGAAGTTTGCTATAAAGAACACTGATAAATCATTAGAACTGCTTTCAAGTGTTACTTACAATTTTTCCATTTTTAGGCATTACTTGTTTTAATTAAATGTAAATTAATACAAACTTTGGGAATTAATTCAGAAACTTAAACGTGGTTATCTCTTTGAACCAATTTCACTTGTACAACCTTGTTCTACTTGGCAAATGTTTTATGTACAAATATGTTCAACTGTAATGTTGTTAGTTAAGAAAAAGGCTAGAAAAAACCATGTATGTCCACCAACAGGTACATGGGTGTCATAAAACCCTATGCAGCAGACATTAAAAAGAATGAGATTCTGAGGTGTATGGTGCATGCAAGATGCATAAAAATACACTGAGTACACACCATATACTTAACTGCCAGTAGAATGTCAAATATGCCTTCAGATTCATCATACATTTAATAGGTATGCTTGTTTGTATTAACAAATCTAAAAAGCTGTGCACTAAATTGAAAAGCGGTTAGACTAGCATGTAAAATAAAAGTAACACTAATTCCTACCTTGTATCTATGTGTGATTTGAACTATTTTAAAGGAATGGTTTAATATATTATCTTCTCCACAAAAGCACAAATAATTACTATCTGTAAGCTCACAGGGAAACAAGTTTGCTACTTAGATCTGAACGATACACATATACTTCAAAGCCATTAAGCCAAAATACTTACTTTGAGTTTTTGTAAAATAATACCAGAGGTCTTGTTAAAGTTGCAAATATTTTTCGAATCATGGAAGGCAAAGAAATATGTCCAAGTACATTGGAAAGAATGCTGGTGATTGAGTTGCCGACAGCGAGGAGAGTATCAGAATGTACTTCCTTGAGGCTCAGAGTGTGAAAAGAATAGATGACTCTCACAATAAGTTTAATTAAAGAAGCCAATTTTCCCAGAGGCTCCTTCTTCTTTTTGGACCAATCCGAAGGTCTCTTCAGTGCTAAGATAAAATTGAATTTATTAAAAACTGAAGCACTTTGGAAAGCGTCACTGTCCCTCTTTATATTGAACATTTAAAAGACATATACCTAATATAGTTGCTTCTGTAGTAATACCCACAAATCTTTAAATTATATACATACCATTAATGGATAAATATCACTACAACATTACCTTTAAAACAAAATTAGAGATAAAAGGAAACTGGGCAGGTCTACAATAAGAATTCTAGAAAAAGGAATCTTTTTTTCTCTAAGAAATTACAAAATGTATTTCAAATTTTAATTTTTAGTCTCAGAATTTCAACAA
Organism: Phyllostomus discolor; assembly: GCF_004126475.2. NCBI lineage: Eukaryota > Metazoa > Chordata > Mammalia > Chiroptera > Phyllostomidae > Phyllostomus > Phyllostomus discolor. The sequence goes on from NC_040906.2 coordinate 68,775,740, forward strand.
CTAATTTTTAAGAAACTATTAAATTATATGATAGGTTCCAAAATTAAATTTGAAAAGCCATCTTAAAAAAACAAGAAAAAATCTTTCCTTAGAAAATGTTGCTTCCTGGCTTACCTATAAAGTACACATTGAACCCAGCAAGTAACACTGAACAAGTTAGAGATCCAAATTCTCAAAAGAATAATAATAATAATAAAAAGGCCTAGATTTAAAGAAAAATATGATGTTATCTTTTAAGCACCATCCAGGTTTCCTTCATACCCTTCTGAGACTACATCTCTCTTAACGTACCTAACTACAGAGATAAATCCATATTTGCCTTGTGAAGAAAATCATACCCATTCTAAAATTACCTTTGTTTCCCCTCAAAGAATACATTTTTTTAAAGGTAAGATATGTCAGAGATTTAGGAGAAAACTGTAATTCAGTGCTTGTTAATTAAAATATCATGAAAAACAAGTACTGCTATTAAAAGGAAGTCAAGTCAATATTCCTCCCTAAAAACTGCCTCCCAGACATAAATATAAATTAGAAAGGCTACCCAAAAATTCTTGGACAGATACTGAGCCTGAGAAGTAAGTCCATGAGTCAGGAGACTGGTTACATACAAGAAACTCATTAAACAGTAAATGTATTGAGGGTGATAGAGGCCAAGATTCTCACTATTAGAGAAGGTAAATACCAAAAAGGATAAGACTCAAATAAACCATTTGATACTAGATGGTAACTGAAAGTATATCAAGAGAAACAGGTTAATAACTATGTAGTTCACAAGCACACCTATTTCTTCCACTTCTGTCCACTGAGAGGATCCAGAAGCAGTCAATTTTAATAGCAATGAACAGATCTTAGAGTTTCTAAGTGTCATTCCCAGCTAAAACAAACCATGTCCTATGGAAATATAAACTCTCACTTTGGGAATTATCATAATGTTTCAGGCAAAAAGTATCAATGAATGATAAACTCACGGCTGTAAATTTGCTGAGGAACAGGACATTTACATATCTTAAAGCATCTGCCACAAACATTTATTTACTAATTTACTTTACAGTGGAAAACCTGGCAGATGTCATCTTAACCAAATATCAAGTATTAACACTAACAATAATGGGACAAACTGGCATTGTGTGCCTGCCATAATACACTGGCAAACACTTACAGCATTACATTTCAGTAGTATCCCTGTAAAGAAATGAATGAAAACTGAATCTAATCTTAAGGAAATATTGAAAAGCCTAGACTGAGGGATATTCAAAAAGTAAACAGGCCTGTGCTCTTTACTTTTGAAAGGCATGAAAAGACAAGACTCAGTAATTGTTCCACATTGAAGACTTGTCTACACCTATACTTTGAAATGGTTCTGGGGGTCGGGCGGGAAGAATGACTAAAATATATACATGTGGGGAATAGTAAGAAAAGTGTAATCAATTGTTAACTAAGGAGTCTAAGTATAGAATGTAAGGTGTCAGTATATAATTCTTGTAATTTTTCTATAAAACAAATTAGTAAGTTATCAAACCCCCCAAGTGATCCTGATACATACCCATGAATATTCTATTTCAACTATTTCTAATTTTCCCACCTCTCCTCTGCATCTTTTGCTGGCAGATTTTTGAGACTGCTTCCAGTTTCCATATTTAAATAGCAAGAATACCTCTTCTAAGATCAGTGAAAGACAAATTTTAATTGTGGATTTAATTCTAACTGTTCAGAATTAACAAAATAGGTAAAACTGTGTCCATATGGGGATTACCATCATGGCCTTAATAAGGAAGTGGCTTACAAAATAATGCCATCTATTTGTTATAACATAACCCTTTTTATAGTTATGGTATTTAGAAATGACTTAATTTCTGTAACACACTGAGGTAATCAGATTAGGTCCTGTTCAGCCCAAGAGGAGTACTGAGCAAAAACTTTAATTAAACATCTATAACCTATTGCTGTGACACTCAGGTTGAGATGCTGACTTTTAACGAACTTTAGACACTTAACCTGTTTCTCTATATTCCCATTTAGTAAAAACTGAAACATCAAAAGAAAAACTCTAAAAATATTCTATGTTCTAAAAACATTCACATTAATTCATCAGTAGTTATCTTATTTAAAAAATTATGTTCCTAATCTTTATTCGAGAAAAGCAAGCAGTATCTTTACATACTACTGGAAGGTTATTTTCTATATAGTATACATATATGCAGTGATGGAAACATTTAACTTCAGAGAATCAATTACATTAAAGCAGCTCAATATTTATTACAACATTAAGTTAGAATTAACCACGGCATGCAGTTTTAAAAAGCACACCACTTACTATGTCAATTGTCCAAGTTTAACTAAAAATGGTAAAAACTAAGCTAAATTTTTAGAATCATCTTAAGTTTTCCACAAATCATAACTAATTAATCACTGCATGCTTTTTTACTCAATTTAATATTAACTCAATAATTATTTCAAATCAAGCTACCACATAAGAACATGTTAACATTAAAGTTTCTTGCCCAGAAAACCCCTTTTATGCAATTGGGTAAGTAAAATCACTTGTATTATTAGGCAATGCCTAAACAGGATAATGTTTATCTTTCTAAGTTAAAAAGGAGTAAAAAAAAGTTTCAGAAACTCTTTTTTAGAGCAAAAAAGAAAGAAAGACAATTGAGTGAACTTTTCAGCTCCTGGCATAGTAATTGACATGGTTATAAACGTCAAAAGCAGATAAATGAAGTGGGAAAAAACTATGCGGATTTGCCGTACAGTTCAGGCAGCCATGTTTACAAAATATTTGGTGAACAAATAAAGGTTATGAAAATACTTACATTTAACTCTGGATTGAATTTTAATATCATATGGTGAGAAGTCGATGCAATCAACCATTACCGTAATAATATGAATGGTTCTATCCAAAAATAATAAATTCTAGGGAAGAATATTTGAAAGTATTACATTAGAACCTTTCAATTATTGGCATAATTTTCAGAAACAGTAAGTATCAACAAAAATATATTTAAAAACTTTTCCTCTCACATATATTTAATAGCATACAAGACATGGCTATACCCTATAGCCTACCTTAAGATTATCATTACGAATATTTCTGAGTTAATTGTTGTATGCCAAGTACTATACTTTTGTTTCTCAACATGTAGAGAAAATAATTTAGCTTTAAGATGCCCATAAAACTGAGCATGCAAACCAATACATTGAGAATGGAAGAGCTAGGTTCATAATCAGATTCTTTATCAAATTCCTTTTGAAAACTGTCTTCACTAAAACCAGGAAAAACAAAATTCAAAAGGTTGTTAAGCTTCTGCATTCCCTTTCCACATCCTCCTCCTCTAATTCAAATGAATTAAAAATAAATCCATAAAAATATCAGAGAATTCTGTGAAAATTTATTTAAAGACAGGGGTCAAGTGGAGATGTAGGAACAAGTTTTTGAGGAATGCTAAAAACAGAATAAAATCCCAGCACTACAAGTCAAAGAACATCTCAAGAATAGCTTTCTTGGGAGAACTTAAATAATGAAAGAGACATTGAGGGTTCTGTGAAAAAAAAATTGATGGTTAATAAAAACACAAATGGTTGCCCTGACCGTGTGACTCAGTTGGCTGGAGCATCATGCTGAACACCAAAAAATTTGCAAGGTTAATCCCCAGTCAGGGCATATATCTAAATTACTATTTTTTTTAAGATTGTATTTATTTATTTTTAGAGAGGGGAAGGGAGAGAGAAGGGGAAAGAAATGTCAATGTGTGGTCACCTATCGAGTGCCCCTAACTGGGGACCTGTCCCGCAACCCAGGCATATACCCTGACTGGGAATCGAACAGGTGATCCTTTGGTTTGCAGGCTGGTGCTCAATCCACTGAGCCACACCAGCCAAGACTATGTTGTGGGTTTGATCCCCCATCGGGACATGGAACAGGAGGCAACCAACTGATCAATGATTCTCTCTCATATCGATATTTCTTTCTCCCCCTTCCTCTATCTGTAAAATCAATAAATATATCCTTGGGTGAAGATTAAAAAAAACACACAAACAGTTAATTAAGAAACTACTGAAATTAAAAATCTATAAAACAGTTTACTCTTCCTTTAATTTGCCATTACCTTACACTAGTTCACTTCACTGGACTAATTCACATTGTCTGCTTTCAAAGACAGCCTCCCCCAATGGTTGTTAAGGGAAAGGATGAGGAAGGCAGTGCCCAACTACCCTGTAAAACCATGTGGAATGTCAGTCCAGATGACAATTTACATGCTCATATAAAGGTGCTTCCTTCTCGTGTAAAATGACAAGATAAAGGATGCCTATAGCTATAATTTGCTACCAAAGCCAGAAAACAGAGGTGCTCTCTTGGATTCCAAAACACTCCAACTACCATTATTCAATATTAATATTCCTATTGACAAGTATGCAAAATCATGACAAACAGTATCCCAAGGAATGTAAAATAACAATAGAATTAACCATGAAGAAAAGAACTAATAAGAAAAAGTGGAAACTAATATTCCCCAAAGTCAGAGGGACTCCTACCTACTTAAAAACATTAAATGTAAAAACAAAAACTTCATAAAGTATCTCAACATTTTAACTGCAAAGGAAGGAACACAGAAATAACAAGCTACCAGAAAGCAGTTCCAAAAGCAAAACACAAACACACGTAGAGAAAGAAAAGGGATACAAGACAAACCCAAAAGTAAAATGACGTAAAAATCACATAAAATGGTACTCAAAAAAGGGACAGTGGAGTATCAGTAAAGCAAGGCAACTTTCCTGAGAGGACAACACAGCTCTTAAGATAGAAGAGTCAAGAGACCCAAGATGGCAGTGGAGTAAGTGGAAGCTACACTAACCTCTCAGGATGAATTTGTACTTACAACTAAAGTGTATAGAAACCATCCAGAATAACCAAGTGAACACCATCTGGAGAGAAGCTTTATAACCACGAACAGACAGAAGAAACCACCTTACCACAATATGACTGGTAGACACATGAGAGATCAGGCTGGGCTCCCATGAGCACCAGCTGAAGAGGGGATATTTTCACATCTGGGGGACTTCCCTGAGAAGTGTGGGGTCTAAACTCAAAGCTAGGCTCCCCAGGCTACAGCACCAGAGTCAGAAATAAACCTAGCTAACATTGAGCTATGAAAAGCAACAGGGTTTAGATGGCTGGAAATTGAGAGCCTCTTAAAGGGCCAATACACAAAATATTGTTTACAGCCACTACCCTCAGACACAGGAAGGGCAATGGTGGATTAGACAAGCAAGAGGAGACTGAGGCTGATGGCTCTGGGGAGAGAACTGAAGGAACAGCCAGCAGGGTCCCTATCCTGAGTCCCTACACTGTAGGAGCCATCTCTAGCAGGCAGAGCACTCCCCTCCAAGTGATTCAACCACAGGAAAAGCAATAGCCCCGTCAATAGGAATTACTCTGCTCTACCCTATGGAGCTTAACCTGGGCAGCGGAGTACAGCCTGATTAGTTTAGTGACTGACCGGTTTAACTGGTGATTAGTTCAACAGCTAAGGCAGAAAACACAAAGCTATAGCTAAAATGGGAAGAAAAAGAAACAGACCCCAAATGAGAGAACAAGAGAATCCTTTAGAAGAGCTAGATGATATGAAGGTAAGCAATTTATCAGATTTAGAGCAACGATTATAAGGATATGTAAAAACATGAAAAAAAGACACAGAAACCATAAAAGAGGGCCAGTCAGAAATAAATAATACAGTATCTGAAACAAGTAACACACTAGAAGGGATAAACAGTAGTTTAGATGAAGCAGAGGATCGCATCAGTGATTTGGAAGACAAAATAGAAAAAAAAACATCCAGGCAGAGAAGCCAAATGAAACAAGAAGGAAAAAAAGGAGGAGAGCTTAAGAAACATTTGGGATGCCATGAAGCATAACAACATCTGCATCATGTGAATATACTAGGGAGAAGAAAGACAGCACAAGGGATCGAGAAGCTATTTGAAGAAGTAACGACCAGAAAGTTTCCTAATCTGGTGAAGGAAAAAGACACACAAGCCCAGGAAACGGAGAGTTCTAAACAAGATGGACCCAAAAAGGCCTCCACTGCGACACATCATAATTAAAACAAGAAGGCTTAAAGACACACACAGAATCCTACAATCCACAGGAGAAAAGCAGAGAGTTACCTACAAGGAAACACTGAGTAGAATGCCATCTAGTTACTCAACAGAAATATTTCAGGCCAAAAGGGAGTAGTGTAAAATATTCAAGGTGATAAAAACCAAAGGACCTACGACCAAAGCTCCTTTACCCATTAAGGCTATGTTTTAAAATCAAAGGAGAAATAAGAAGGTTCCTAGTCAAGAAAAAGCTTAAGTAGTTTGTTAACACTAAACAAGTACTGCAACAAATGTTAAAGCAGAGGTGTCCAACCTTTTGGCATCTCTGGGCCACATGGAAAGAAGAGGAGCAGTCTTGGGCCATGCATTAAATACAAACACTAACAAAAACTGATGACACAGAAAAGCACAAAAAAGGTCTGTGTATAATATTTGTGATATCTGCCACCACAGATAAGCAAAAAAGTCCTGACATAATAACCCTATTTATGAAGCTGTCTTTACAATAGATAATCTTTTCATATTATCAAGCAGGTCACAAGTTTGTGATCACTAATATAGAAAATGTACATAACTAATAAAACTTAGTATAAAACTAAGTAATGATTTAAGCAAATTTACAATTTAGTGTTGGGCATCATTCATACGCATCCGGGTCCACATGCAGCCCACAAGACATGAGATAGACACTCCTGCGTTAAATGGCTTGCTTTAAGAAGAAAAAGAGAAAGAAAAAAAAATCAGAGGAAAACTGTGTAACAATAAAATGGCACTACATTCATATCTATTAGTAATCACTTTAAAGGTAAATGGCTTAAATGCTCTGACCAAAAGACAGGGTAGCTGAATGGATAAGGAAAGAAGACCCATGTATATGCCACCTCCAAGACACAAGATCAAAAAATACAGACTAAAAGTAAAGAGATAGAAAAAGATATTTCATGCAAATGGAAAAGGAAAAAAAGCTGGGGTATAGTACTTATAGACAATAAAACAGACATTAAAACAAAGGATATAGTAGGAGTCAAAGAAGGGCACTACATAGTGATAAAGGGAACAATCCAACAAGAGGATAAAACTCTAATAAACATTTACATACCCAACATAGGAACACCTAGTTATATAAAGCAAATTTTGATGGACATAAAAGGGGAGATCAACAGAAATACAGTCATAGTTGAGGACTTTAACGTCTCACTGATGTCAATGGATATTATCTCCCAGGCTGAAAATTGACAAGGAGACAGTGGCCCTAAAAAACACACTACATCAAATGGGATAAATGATATTTTCAGAGGATTTCACCCCAAAGCAGCAGAATAGACATACTTTACAAGTGCACATGGAACATTTTCTAGGACAGACAACACATTAGGACACATAACAAGTCTCAATAAATTTATAAAGACTGAAATCATATCAAGCATCTTCTGACTACAAACAATGTTAGGAGGTTAGAAGTCAATCACAAGAACACTGAAAAACATGCAAGGACATGGAACCTAGTAACATGTTATTAAACAAAGAATGGGCCAACAACGAGATCAAGGAAGAAATCAGGAAAGATACCTTGTAACAAATAAGAAACAAAACATAAGGATCTAAATCTGTGGGACACTGGGAAAGCAATCCTAAGAGGGAAATTTATAGAATTACAGGCCTATCAAACAAACAAACAAACATCCCCCAGAAAAAGCTCAAATAAACCATCCAATTTCATACTTGAAGGAACTTGAAAAAGAACAACAAAGCCCAAAGTGAGGAGAAGTGAAGGAAATATAAAAGATCAGGGCAGAAACAAATGAAATAAGAGTCTAAAAAAGTGATAAAAAAAAAAAAAAAAAATCAATGAATCCAAGAGCTGGTTCTTTGAAAAGATAAAGATTGACAAACCTTTAAACCAGACTCTTCAAAAAAGAGAAAGGACCCAAATAAATAAAACCAGAATTGAAAGAGGAGGAATAACAACCTACACCAAAGAAATACAAAGCATTGTAAGAAAATATTATGAACAATTATAGGCCAACAAACTGGACAACCTAGACGAAATGGATAAATTCGTAGAAACACAGAATCTTGCAAAACTCAGGAAGAATCAGAATTTGAATAAACAGATTATATACACTCAGATAAACAGAAGCGGAAATAATAAACTCCCAACAAACAAAAGCCCTGGACGAGATGGCTTCACAGGGGAATTTTAACAGATGGTACGTGAAAACATGAGAAAACTCATAAGCGGTACACAATGTATGAACATTAAGAGAAGAACTAACACCTCTGCTTCTCAAACTATTTCATAAAATTCCAGAGGAAGGAAGGCTCCCAAACTCATTTTATGAGGTCAGCATTATTCTAATTCCAAAATGAAATAAAACAAAGAAAGAAAATTTATAGGCTAATATCCTTGATGAACATAGATGCTAAAATCCTCAACAAAGTACCAGCAAACCAAAACAGCAATGCATCAAAAAGATCATAAACCATGATCATGTGGGATTTATTCCAAGAATCCAAGGTTGGTACATGGTACAACCTTCGCAAATCAGTAAGTGTGATTTACCACATAAATAAAATGAAGGGTAAAAACCAAATGGTCACAGCAACAGATGCAGAAAAAGCATTTGATAAAATCCAGCACCCATTTATGATAAAACCTCTCAGCACAATGGGATTAGAGGGAACATCCCTAAACATAATAAAGGCCATATATGACAAACCCACCACCAGCATCATACTCAATGGAAAGAAACTACAAATATTTCCATTAAGACTGGGAACAAGATAGTGAATGTTTGCTTTCACCTCTTATTCAACATAGTAGTTGAAGTCCTAGCCACGGAACCAGACAAGAACAAACAAAAGGCATCCAAATTGTAAAGGAAGTAGGTAAAACTGTCTTCATTCATAGACAAGATGATTCTGTACATAGAGAACCCCAAAGATTCCACCAAGACAGTTACTAGAACTGATAAATGAATTCAGCAAAGTAGCAGAATACAAAATATCCAGAAATCTGTTGCATTTTTATATGCCAATAACAAACAAAAAGGGAAATCAAGAAAACAATGCCATACACAACTGCTACAAAAAGAGTGAAATACCCAGGAATAAACTTAACCAAGGATGTAAAAGACCTATACACAGAATATTACAAGACACTGAAGAAGATACAAATAAGTGGAAGTGTGACCAGATCCATGGATAGGAAGAAATTAACATCATTAAAATGTCTATACTATCCAAAGTAATCTAGACATTCAATGCAATTTCTATCAAGATTCCAATGACATATTTCATAGAACTTGAACAAATATTTCAAAAATGTATATGGAACTACAAAAGGCCATGCATAGCAACAGCGATCCTGAGAAGGACCAACGAAGTGGGAGAAATCATGCTACCTAATAACCAAATGTACTATAAGGTCATAGTAATCTAAATAGAATGGCACTGGCATAAAAGCAGACTCGTAGATCAATGGAACAGAATAGAGAGCCCAGAAATAAACCCACACTTTCACAGTCAATATTTGGCAGAGGAAGCAAGCACATACAAAGGGATAAAGATAGTTTAGTCAATAAATGATGATGTGAAAACCATACAAATAAGTGCAGAAAAATGAAACTTGACTACTTTCTTACTCCACAAGCAAGAATAAATTAAATATGGATCAAAGACTTAAATGTTAGACCAGAAACCATAAAAATCCAAGAAAACATAGGCAACAAAGCTCAGACACTGTTCATCAAAAAGTTTTATCAGCTGTATCTCCCCAGGCAAGGGAAAAAAAGAAAAAATAAACAAATGGGACTACACCAAACTAAAAAGTTTTTCCACAGCAAATGAAATCATCAATAAAATAAAGACAACCCACAGAATGAGAAAACATATTTGCTGATACATTGGATAAGGAGTTCCCATCCAAAATTTATAAAGTACTTAACAAAACTCAACACCAAAAAAACAAGCAACCCAATTAAAAAATTGGCAAAGGACCCAAACAGACACTTCTCTAAAGAGGACACACAGGTAGACAATGGACATTATGAAAAGATGCTCAACATCACTAGCCATCAGAGAGATGCAAATTAAAACCACAATGATAGCTGTGGTTTTAATTTGCATAAATTAAACCTTGATAGCTTAAACCTATCAGAATGCCTAGCACCGATAAATCGACAAACAAGTGCTGGAAATGATGTGGAGAAAGGGGAACCTTCTTGCACTGCTGGTGGGAATGCAGACTGGTGTAGCCATTGTAGAAAACAGTGTGGAGATATCTCAAAAAATTAAAAATGGACCTTTTTTATTTTTGACTGCCTTTTGACTCTATAATCCCACTTCTGGGAATATAGCCAAAGGAACCCCTAACACTATTCCAAAAGAGCATAAGCACCCCTATGTTCACTGCAGTGTTATTTACAGTCACCAAGATATGGAAGCAGCCAGTGTATATCAATAGATATGCAGAAAACACAACCATGGGTGATTTACATAATGGAATACTACTACTTGGCCATAAAAAAGAAAATTTTACCCTTTGCAACAGTACGGGTGGACCTGAAAAACATTATGCTAAGTAACATAAGCCATTCAGAGAAAGATAAATACCATATGATATCACTCATATGTAGAATCCAATGAACTGAACTAACAAAGAAAGATGGGACAGACTCGGAGATCAGGATGACAGCTAGTGGCGGGGGAAAGGAGACAGTTAGGTGCAAAGGGATTGACCAAAAGGAAAAAGGACACATGGACAACAGTGTGGTGACTGCTGGGGGAAGGAAGGTGTAAGGAGGCTAGAAGGCAATTAAAAAAATTTAAAATAGATTGAAAACATCTATTAAGTATTAAAAACAATGTAAAAACATGCCCTACAGCACACCTTGGTGAACTGTCTTAATTCCAAAGATAAGAGAAAGTCCTAAAACTTTATAAAATAGAAAAAGAGGCTAAGAAGAAGAAAAAAACTTATGTCCAACTACGTATTTGCTACAGTGGCTGTAACAAATGAACAATAATTTGACTTCAAAATTATGATAAAAATTTCCTGAAACCTAAGAATGATAACTTATCAACTGGATGAAAAGTTATCAGTTATATACACGTAAGTTTGCAATTAGTCCTTTTTAATAGTAAAATACAATAAAGCAAAGCAATGAAGAAATATCTGGGGTATAGGAAGGCCTGTCCTGGCTGGTGTAGCCCAGTGGACTGAGCTCTGGCCTGCAAACCAAAGGGCTGTCAGTTTAATTCCCAGTCTAGGGCACATGCCTGGGTTGCGGGCCAGGTCCCCAGTAGGGGGCACATGAGAGGCAACCACACATTTGTTTCTCTACCTCTCTTTCTCCCTCCCTTCCCCTCTCTAAAAGTAAAATCTTAAAAAAAAAAAAAAACAACAACAAACAAAAAACTACAACAGAGATATAATATAGATTAATAGAGTCCAAAATTAGAAGTCATATAGACAATCCTCTGATCACAAAATAACAAAACCAGAAACTAATGATAAAATAGCCACATATATCCACACACTATTCTCCTGAATTAAAAAAGCACCCTTCTAAATAACTCTTGAGAAAGACATCAAAATTAATATTCCATGATTACTAATAGTAGCAACAGTCATAAAATGCCTGTATTGAAAAAAATGAAAAAAGCTTTCAGATTTAAGCTGGAAAAACTACCCAGAAAATGGAAACAAAACTACTCGGTGTATAATGACAAAATTTAAAAATTAGAAATTCATCTTTTCATATTTTAATGCATTCATCATACTCTTTATTAAAATATCAGTATATTTCTAATTATACTTTGATATAACAGAACTTGTCAGTGATTTTTAAATGCAGTGATGATCATTAAAATAAAACTACCTACTCGTTTTTTTAAGACTTAAAAATAGGTAAGCATTTGATTATCAAGTCTAACCAAGAAAACAGGAATAAAGCTTAAGAACAAAAAGAATAATATAACTACAGATATGGCATTCTTCTTACACTATTTCAACTGGTGAATGCAGACAAGTTCCAACTTTCTATATCATTCAAGAGCTTTGTACCTCCATAATAAAACAATTGGACAATGGGGAACTCCACAAGAATAAAGATATTTATAAAAGTGCTAAAAAACTAATCTGCAATGTTTTAAAAGAATTTCAATGTGACCAAAAAGGGTATCCCAAGAACACAAGATTGGTTCAATATAAGAAAATGCACAATAGGAACAGCTTTTGTATACAGTCACACATTGCTTAATGTTAGGGATACATTCTGAGAAAGGCACCATCACTGTAAAACATCAGAGTGGACTTACATAAATGATACAGCCTATTACACACCTGGACTATATGGTATACCACCATCATGTACGTGGTCCATTGCTGAACAAAATGTTATGTGGTGCATTACTGTAGTACTCCAGTAATGGGGGTGGGGGATACTGAAGTGTGGGAACCATTTAAAATAGCTGAAAAATAGCTTTAAAACTACCAAAAATAAAGGAACTTAATTAGGTTAATTTTAGAAGAACTAAATACATGGACACAAATATTCCTGGATGAAAAGATTCAACATTACAAATATGTAAATTATTTTACAAATTAATCTTTGAATTCAATGTAACCAACCACATGCCAAGTAAAAACTTGTCAGGGTATTTTATAAAGCTTTATAAATTATAAATTTCTTCCAAAAGGAAACAAAGATTAAACCTAAGCAAGATAATATTTAAAAGGTGAAAACTGAGGGTCAACTTTTCACTAATAGCTATAAAAGCATTTAACAAAAGCACTGTCTACACACCAGATAAAAGCCAGGGGTACACATCAATAAGACAAATGTCCTTCACCTCATGGAGTGTGAGTGAAGTAACACATAAAGTATACAAATGACTTTGAGAGAAGTGCCAAAAAACAAATAAACTACTCTGATGGAAATTAATAAGCTAATTAAATTAGATCCCCTGGAGGCAAAAGTCTCGTGGATAGTTGTAAGCAGTTTATATTTTACTCCAAATGCAAGTGTTTTAACAAGAACAATAAGATTAAATTCACCATCAAATTCTATCATATTGAAATACAATAATCAGTATTGTGACAGTATTTTTTTAAAAGGAGGATATTATAAATGTATTTTAAAATCTGGAAAGATAGATTTTTAGCTCTTTACCTCTACTCTTCTCACCAGTGGTAACCACTATCAAGAGCTAAAAATCCATCTTTTCAGATGAAAAAGCATGCTTCAACAGCAATGAATACAACCAGTAATAACACTACATTCATATATACATGTGAATATAAGCATGTAAATTATATGTTTAAATACAAAGAAAGAAGTCTATTCTAGAATGATACCAAATTGTTGACGGCAGTTGTCATTTTTATTAAGAGAAAGGAGTGAAAAGGAACCTATATAAGCCTACCAATTTCCAAAGGATTGACTTTAACACTCTAAAGGATATGAGAAAGTAAGGTCTGGGACAGCAAGGTCCTTGTATTAATAATGTAGAATAGTACAAGTAGGTACACATCATAGTAAAAGTGCGTCACTGTTAATGATCCTGAAACATGGACCTTTGAGTCCAAAGGCAAAAATTTTTCCTCAAAGCTGTTACTTGTTTTATGTATCACCTCAGTCATTTGTAAACGAAAAGCATTAATGAATGATAGCTCACAAATGTTATCTCCATTTACTTGAAAATAATCCTTTAAATACAAAAAAGGTCAGTATCAGGATAAACTCACTGAAGAGTCTTCATCTTCCAAACAGGCCATTATCTTGGAAGAAAGCTCCTCACAGCACAAATTCTCTTCTGCAGTTGCCACCAAAGCAGCACAGCGGGCAAATGCTCTATATAATTCCGACCAAGCTCTAAGTAAGGTTTTCATGGTGGCCTAACAATAACAGTAAAACAAAATTAAATGTATTATTTATATGTCAAACACCTAATAGAATACATCACGAACATTTTTAAAAACACTGTAACATTAATGTGTCATGGAAGAAGCTAGCATAGGGTAATAAGTTTGTCCCCCACCCCCACAGCAGTGTTCTACTGAAAGAATTGTAATAATGCCACAATACCAGCCATTATTAAGGGTTAAAAGGAACTCTCTTCACCATTTTCCTTTCCCTTATCACAGGTGGTAAACACAAGGCCTGCAGGCCAAATCCAACCCTCCACTTTGTTTTAACTGGCCTGGCACCTTGTTTCTACCCCATGGCAGTGCCAAGCTCTAGCTCAACTGGTAAGGAGTAGTTACATTTATACAGTCCTAAAATTACATTCAGCCCTTTGAAGGCAACCAACCAGGAGGCTGATGTGGCCCCCAGTGAAAATGAGTTTGGCACCCCTTCCTTATATTGTCATGAGAAAGTCTCATCTTAGGAAAAATTATTGGAGTTCATTATAATGGGTGAAATAATGTTTTCAGAAAAATGCAAATTCTGTAAGTAAAAATTTGACATTGCCTTACCACTGGAAATTTCTGTACTGAAAAAATATGATTTATTGGTAAAGTCAATGCACCATAGATGGCACTAAAATTATGTTCTAAGGCATCACCTTGATTTACTTCATTGGTCTGAAACAAGAAAAATTATGAAGTTAGACAAATTTATCATCTAATTCCGGTATCTTAAGTAATAGAATTGTGTCCCCCAATGTTGAGATGTTCAAGAGATGGTAACCTAACACTCCATCTAATAACTGGTACACTTATGAAAAAAGGGGAACTTTAGATAGAAAAGATACAAGAATGCCATGTGAAGATGAAGTCTGACGGTTGGAGCAATGATTGTAACATGCCAGGAAACACCAAGAATTGCCAGTGACCAACAGAAGCTGAGACGCATGAAGAGATTCTCCCTCAAAGATCCAGAACAACCATGCCAACACCTTTATTTTGAATTTCTGGTCTTCAGAGCTTTAAGAGAACAAATTAACTTTGTTTTAAGCCACTGGATTGTGGAAATTTGTTACAGCAACCTTGGGATACAATGCACTGTTTGTTTTAAGTCCTAAAAATGAATCCCAAAGATGGCTCCAAAGGCTTTCACTATACAGTGAAGGTAGCATTCAAGGCAAGGACTTTAAAAAAAAAAAAAAAGAGCCTGGCTATTCCTCAAAGAGTGGGAAACTAACAATGCAAACTATCTTCCTCCAGAAGACTGTTGTTTACTGATGGCTGCCTTGAGTAGCAGAAATAAAGACTACTGCCCTATTACATAGTAAATTCTATGCAGTTATTACTTAACTTAAAAGTTACGGTGAAATATTTCCCAAAGAATACTTCCTTTTAAATATTGATAAAGCAGCTGACAAACCACCACAAGTATTAGAACTTGAGCTCCACACCCTCTCAATATTGCCACATATTTAAATAAATAAGAGTTAATCAACTCTCAACATATTATTGATTTAGGTACTACTATACAGCTTCACCAACATGGCTTGATCATGGCAATCCTAATATAGTCTAGTCAAGATGACCACTATTATTCCCCATAATACAAATATTGAAAGGATCCAAGATACAAACATGAAAATTTGTATGTATCATATGTGAGTATTCTGGCTTCATAACCTCTACTGGAGAAAACAGACCTGAGGAGCTGCCCTTAAATTGTATGTTCTTAAACAATAAAGCACAAATGCAATGAAAAGAAATCAACTAATCCAAACAGTAGGAAGTTAACCAATCCCACAGGAAAAACTATTTAATACCTTCTATTCAAATTCAAGCTTCTATTCATTTCCATATGCTCTAACAAAAAAAAAAATCCTTCCATTTTTGGGGAAACGTAAATATGTAGCAGATTTTGTATCATACCTGATTAATCAATTCAGTTAATGGGGTGACTATAATACTCCACATTCTCCAGAGATGTTCCTTGTTCTCCAACTGCTTTGCATTTTGATCAATAACATTTAAAACAGAATCACTGAAAGCTAGTGGTGAAGTTGGACCAGAAAGAACACAACCTACAAGTATTTCCAGATTAAGAAAAAACCTGAAAAAATTTTGAACGAGTTAACATGTGTTTTTTGCCAAAATACATCAAGCACACAGCAACAAATTTCTAAAAATAACTGATAAAAGAAATGAATTTCAAATCTTATTTTTGACTTTTTAAAAAAATTTGAGAGTATCTTAAATCAAAGGCATCTAATTCATCACATAACCACCTTTCCAAGATAAACATAAAGAATACTTTTAGCCCTGGCCCCATTGCTCAGTTGGTGAGCACTGTCCAGATATGCCAAGGGTGTAGGTTCAATTTCCCAGTCAGGGTACACGCAAGACAATGAATGTATAAATAAGTGTAACAACAAACAGATGTTTCTCTTTCTTTCTCTCTCCTCCTTTCCTCTCTTTAAACAAACAAACAAACAACAAAAAGGAACAAAAACCCCAAAACACCAAGTTAAAAACAAGAATATTTTCAGTTTAAATTACCTTTCATCTTCTACACCATATCCCAAGAGATTATCATTGAAAATTAACTGAATTAAGAACAAAGCAGGAGTTCCCTGAAGAAAGATGGGAGATTGCAGTCAATCTTGTTATACTTGTTTTCTACAATCAATTACGTAAAACATGATACTGTTAAGGTTGAAATTTAATTTTTCATGTTACTTAGAATGTGACGAAATAAAGAAATGTATTTGAGTAAACTACCCAAGCTCTTTATATTTTCACCATAGCTGTTCCATCTACACTGAAAAATGGTGACAAGATTCCAGATATGAAAAAGAATGTTAACTTAAAACTTGCAGGACCAGTAACACCTACAGCCTGCAGATATCAAGTACATTTCACAATTTAGCCTATGTCACTAAAAACTTACAAAATTTTTAACAGTAACCAGCACTATTACTATATACAAGCAAATAGAAAACTTTTCTTCTGAAATCCCTTTTTAATCCCAGAAAATAGTGCCATATTTAATTATTTACATTAATTTCTTTGCCTATTAATTTTTTTCTTTAACATAATCAGCAAATCCAATTTTCTCAAAAATTTTACAATTTATTTAAGAAAAAGAAATCACAGAGCTTTTATTCTTAGCTCATTTAAATCATATAATTATACTTAAGATACTTGCATTAAGAATGTCCATATTAGCAACCTGATATGCTGGTGAACCTAACACTTTCTGAGGAAGTCCTTTAATTGTAATTTCCATGAGGACCTAAGAAAGACAAAAGGTTTTGTTGCAAGTCATTCATAAAAATCAGTACATAGTACAAATCTAGTAGTATTAACTATATTTTTAATTTATCAATTTGTTATATTTTTGTTAAATATGTTATCAGTGGGAAAACTTCAAATATAGTAGTGTTTGTATATCAATGTGAATATATTTACATTAGTTTAAAAAGTTCAACTAACAACAACACCAAAAAACACCAAAACAACAAAGTCCCTATTTCCAGGGATGATTAATACAAGTTTAGAGTTTATTTTTCTAGACCATTTAAATTTCCATATATGTAATTATACTAAGAAACATAATCTTGCCCTATGCTGGTGTGAGTCAGAGGATTGAATGTCAGCCTGTGAAACAGAGAGAGGGTCACTGGTATGATTCCCAGTCTGGGCACATGCCTGGGTTGTAGGATGGGTCCTCAGTAGGGGTCACTTGAAAGGCAATCACACAATGTTTCTTTTCCCCTCTCTTCCTGTCTCTAAAAATAAATAAAATCTTAAAAAAAAAAAAAAGGAAACATAACCTTCCAATATTGTATTTTTATACCCTTACTGACATACTATGAGATACTATGAAACTTACCTTCTTCATCTGTGCATTTTTCTCTTAATGGCTCGAGGCTATTTCTATCTTTTATTATTAGAAAAAAAATTCTTCAATAAATTATGTGCTCACTAGTACCAGAAACAAATATTTCTTTAAAAAAAAAAAGATTTTATTTATTTATAGAGAAGGAAAGGGAGGGAGGGAGGAGAGAGAGAAACATCAGTGTAAGAGAGAAACGTCAATTGGTTACTTCTCATAAACATCCTGCCCAGGGACCAAACCTGCAACCCAGGCATGTGCCCAGATCAGAAATTGAATCCACAACCTTTCACTTTGTAGTATGATGCCCAACTAAGCCACATCAATGAGGGCCAAAAGCTAATTTGGCCCTTTCTAAAGACTGCTAAATGCTGAATCTAAGACACACCTCTCAAATGTGACAGAAACTGCTGTCCCAAAATATTACTGAACTTCAACCATTTAACTGAAGTGACATACATACCAAAAAAGGCTTATGTTGGTAAAATATGCTTCACATATGCTCATTTGACGCAAATATTAATAAAAATAATAAGTAGCATTTAACTCATTTATTTTGTTCCTGGCCCATAGTGTTTTGCATTTATCAATCCCTTTAGTTAGAACACTGAATTCTCTCTTTACAGAGGCAAGAGAGTAGAAAAATTGCATAACTTTACTTTAATAAATAGGCTGAGATTCAACTAGGTCAGCTCCAAAGCTGTTGCTCTACTGCCAATGTAGATACTGAAACAATACGTAAAGGAAACAGGCTCTGAATTTACGTAAGGGTATACTTTACTCCGTCTACAGATTATTTTTGGATGTTCACTCTTATAAAAAGGTATCTAATTAGCTTTTTCCTTCTCTACTATATAGGAAAACAGAGATGTTTAATACCAATATCATTACATTGGTTAAAAACAGTTCATTTAAAGCATCAAAGCTGCCACAAGATTATTATTCAGATACTTTTTAAAATATACAAAATAACAACTAGTGGAGTTTAGCAGTCTTGTCATGAAATTAGTGTTCATGAGAGTGTCTTCAGTTCAAGTTTAATGTCCTTTACCACATTTACTTTGTTTAGCTTATCCCTTTTCTTACCACAATTGAAGATTTTTATAGCTGCCAATATAGTCATTTGCTTCATTAGTTTTAAATGACTCAAAAGTCAAAGGAACAGTACTCCTTATAGCGTCAAACTCCTGATTAATACTTGATATGTTTTCCCAAATCATGATCTGCGTAAGTATCTTCAATATAAAATTCAGTGTGGTTTTTTAAATTCCAGCATACAGATATTGTACTTACCAGTGTTTTCGATATAGGAAATACTTCTGATTTCACTATGGTGTCCAAAGATTTTAATAAGAGGGTCAAAACCTCAGAACCTGGTCGCTCTTTTTTGTTACCTATCAACAAGCAAAAGAAGGGCAAAAGTTGTTACCTATCAACAAGCAATCTAAACATACAAGTATCTTTAGGAGTAAAAATATACATTTAAAAGACTGAGAATTGGCTTTTTTATTAAGTCAACAAAGTGTTTTGCTAAAATTCTGAAAGCTATACTTCAAAAAATTATTTTAAAATAAATTTATATAAAAGTCAAATAATTCACTGAGTGCTATAAAATTCATTTGATCAGTATTACGGTGCTTACCTGATTCAATAACTGACTTCACTAAGTTAATTAGCTCCTTCCAGATAGCACTGACAACTGCATCTGTCAAAACAAAATGTAAAGTACTTCAGAACAAAGACTACTACAATGGCACCCCTTTTCATCCTCAAACTAAAATAAATTAAGCAATAATTAAGAATGATTCTCATTGAATTTTGTGATCAGTTTATAAAACACTATTACCTCATTTTTACTTAGCAAGAAATGTGTTTAATTTTAATTGTTCTTACAGTACAATTTTCTATCTTTTACTCCTATCCCAACCTCCCCTCCCCCCTCCCATTTCCACCTGCCCCTAGTTTTTATCCATGTGTCCTTTATACTTGTTCCTGTAAATACTTCCTTTTTTCCCCCTGAAATTCCCTCTTCTTTCCCCTCTTAACTCTGTCAGCCTGTCCTCTATTTCAGTGTCTTTGGTTATATTTTGCTTGTTTCTTTGTTTTGTTATTTAGGTTCCTGTTAAAGGTGAGATCATATGGTATTTGTCTTTCACTGCCTGGCTTATTTTGCTTAGCATAATGCTTTCCAGCTCCATGCATGCTGTTGCAAAGGGTAGGAGCTCATAGAATTCCATTCTGTAAATGTACCACAGGTTTTTTGATCCATTCATTTACTGGTGGGCACCTAGGTTGCTTTCAACACTTGGCTATTGTAAATTGTGCTGCTATGAACACTGGGGTGCATAGGTTCTTTTGGATTGGTGTTTCAGGGTTCTTAGGATATAATCCTAACAGTGGAATTGCTGGGTCAAAAGGCAGATCCATTTTTAGTTTTCTGAGAAAAATTCCATACTGTTTTCCATCGTGGTTGTACCAGTCTGCAATCCCACCGGCAGTGCACTAGGGTCCCCCTTCCACCACAACCTCTCCAACACTTGTTGTTTGTTGCTTTATGATGGCCATTCTGACTGGTGTAAACTGGTATCTCATTGTGGTTTTAATTTGCATCTCTCTGAGAGCTAGTGATAAAAAATACGGAACGCTTCAGGGGCCATGCTAATTTTCTCTGTATCATTCCAATTTTAGTATATGTGCTACTGAAGCGAGCACAAGAAATGTGTTTTTTTAAAAAGGACTGTAACATATTAATACCAGGTCATGTAACTATGTTTAATTTTCTTTTTCTTATCATCTGTTTTTTTCTGTATAGAACATATTTAACTTTTGAGACAAGGGAAAACAAAGATCAGGATACCTGAAAACCAAAAGAAAAAAGTTTTCCAAGCCAATTAAAAAGCAAACTATTTTACTTATGATATTTCTTCTCTTTAGTTGATAGGCTTTTGAACACAGGTGTTTAGGTTAACAGAGCCTGGGTTTGTTTGAATCATAGGTCTACAACTTACTATGTGACTTTGCAAAGTATTTACTTCTCAGAACAATAAAATTTCCTCATCTGTAAAACTGACTAACACAAAAGGTCACCATAAGGATTAAATTAATTATAAATTGCTCTTACAGCACAATCTAGCCAATAGGTGACACTATATATTGATTTTTTTAAACAAATAATCTTAAAAAAATCTTAAATATTTACCAGAAGCATCTTTTCCAACTGCAACAAAGCTATCATGAACAGCAGTGATAAGTGTATTTGCATATTTGGAAAAAAAAGAAGAGTTGCTGATTAATGGATGTTCGAGTGGCTCTAGAAGAGGAAAAGAAACAATTATGTAAAACCAGTTTTACAAAATAAACTTCTCAATATAAAGCTTAGGTGGTCTGACATGTTTTTATATTAAAAACTTATTTCATATATAATTATAAAATATTTTTATTAAACACTATTTGCCCTAAATGCAAACTATCTAGAAATTTTAGTTCTATATTCCAACTTATAAACAAAAATAATTTTTGCAAATAACACTACCTGAGTTTTAATGATTGGTAGGCTCATTTTAAGCTTAAAAACAAACAAAAAACAAAAACAAAAACATTAAGCCCTCCCTTGTGTGGCTCAGTGGATTGAGCACCATCCTGAGAACCACAAGGTCACCAGTTTGATTCCCAGTCAGGGCACATGGTTGGGTTGAGGGCCAAGTCCCCAGCTGGGGGCATTTGAGGGGCAACCAATCAATGTTTCTCTCCTCTTTTTCTCTCCCTTCCCCTCTCTCTGAAAATAAATAAAATCTTTAAGAATTAAAAAAAAATATTAACTAAGAAATCTTTAAGCTCATTTCTAAAATCATTCCAATACCAGTCAAATCCCCTTAGTTCATTGTGTTCTAAACTGTTTTAATAAATGAAATTATTTTAAAAACAATAAGTACCTAAGCTCAATACAAGTTTGTTTTGCTTAGCAAAACTCAAAATTTCTGGACCCAAAAAAAAATGAAGTAACATTTCAAGTCCCAAAAGCTGAATAGAGGGAATTGTGGCCATTACACCGAAATTCGAACTCAAGTTCATCCGGGGAGTTACAGAGGCTCCATATGGGGAAGCACCTTTAAAACAAACAAACAAACAAAAAAACAAAGAACAAGTTATATAAGCTTAAATTATCTACTGAAATGAATATATTTTGTTTATTCCCTTTAAGTGAAATGTACTGTTAGATGTAAACATTGTTTTGCTAATACAAGTTGAAGTTTTTGTTAAAACCCACAACAGTATTCCAATTAAATAATCTTACTAGATTAAAAACATTAGTGTTACACACCAAAATGAATATAATTCTCACCAGCATTAATCCACATCCCGAATTATTAAAATTCATACATTCCTTAAACTTAAATATAAAAACTTGGATAAGAATAGCTACTAGAAAATAATAATAGCAATAATTATCTTTCAATGATATTCATTCTCAGCCACATTTCTTATATCTGTTAAGATCTGTTGTTTTTAAAAATATCCATGAAGATTCTGGTTCTGAAACAAACACAATAGTCTGTAATGCACTTCACATGTGCTAAGAAAAGGTTGGTATTTCCAACTACAACAATGTGATTATTGCAGAAAACATTTAACACATATGTAAAACAATGAAGAATATATAATAGACTTTGTGATGGGCGGCCAAAATTATGAAGTGCTTCATTTTATGTGAATAACACTTAATAAAACCTTCAGTCAAAACAATTTTTAAAGATGTAAAGCAAGAATGTCTATCTCTTCTTACCTTTATGTTGAGGGGTCATAGGATTTAAGCCTGGAGAACTAGCTACACGAGATGAATGAGGTGAAGCATTAGTATCAATGCGTATTGTGCTCTGAATCAGGGGCACACAAACCTATTGGAGTAACAGTAATAAAAAAAGATATCTGTAAACTGCATAATTTTCATATTTTTAAAAAGCCTTGCATAATACAGTTAATTTTTTTAAGAAGCAGTCTTTTTTTAATATGTTGAATTTCACGGGCCGTTTCAATGAACAAACTTAAAACTGAAATTTAGAAGTGAGCATTTGTATTAAACTGTATTGCCCCAACTGCGTACTATCTGTAAATTTCAATTATAAATTTCAAATTATACACAAACAATTTTTGCAAATATCTACCTGATTTTTAGTGCAACTGGCAGACTCACTTTAAGCTTTTTAAAAACACATGCTAAAAATATATTAGGACAAATTCAAGCTCATTTCTAAAATCACTCCAGTACCAGTCAAATCCAGTCAATGAATTACAGCACTACTGGGTAAGATTAGCTTAAAAGAACCCTCCAATGGTAGAATCTGAAAAAATTATGATCCCGATTACATGTTACTATCAATATCCAACTTTAATTAATTCATCTTCTACCAAATTTAAAATCCTTAATATATTAAAAAATTTTACATTTGTGAAAAATTTCAAGTACATTTAAAGTCTCCCTTTCCAGGAATACACTCCCTGCTTATGATATTTACATAGACTAGAAGGCAAGGACTAAAGATCCAAAAGTAGTATTTCCTTGAAAATCAAAAATAATTAATAAAGAAATTTTAAAAAGTTACAGACATGTCCCTTTCACTTTAAAAAATTCAGAAATGAAGGATACGATTAATTACAAAAACAAAAAGGTATATATAAGATTAAGTCTGTGTCTAAATGCCCAGAAGGATATCAAAATCTAAAGGAATCTATAAATCATTTGCAACATTATGGAAAAGCTGTAATAGGATTTAAATAATTTGTTGTCACTATGTGGTCTAGAAAAAGGAGATACAGTAAGAATTAATCCAATTTTGTTATCAATCCAGTGTAGCCCTTGATTTCTAGTTCAAAAATTCTGCATCTACTCTCAATTCTATTCTAAGCCCCATGGAATTCCTTTTTAAAAATCTTTATAATGTCCCTAAAAAATGGAGAATATCTTTTGAGGAAAAGGAATTCAAGTTCGTGGTAGGAAAAAAAGATCTCATATATTGTGGTCTACTAACACATAGTAAAAGTAACACTAAAAGATTAAAGAGCACATTTTTAAAAAACTCACAAAGTATTATAGTCAACACTTGTAATGTTACCTGTTCAAAATTAGCAGGTAGATGAGGTCCAAGTCTCATTAGCAAATACCACCAGACTTCCAGTTTTGTTAGTGCTAAAGCTTCTGTTCTCACATGGATGGAACTCAAAGGCTGCATTAACAACTTCAGTCTTTTCGCACTACATAGTATTTCTTAAGAGAGAATGAAATAAGCACCCAGGTAAAAAAACATTAAGAGGTAAAGATTAAATTTTAAAAATGAGTATGCAATAGTCTCCTTTTACCATAGAAAGAGAATAAATTTAAAATTTTTTAAATCAACAGCTAGCTGTTCCCCTTTTCACCTCAAAATTTCACCTGACAAACTCCAGTAAACCTAGAAAACAATATTTAAGAAGGTAACAGCAAAAAAGGAGTAAGTATTATTTATTAAATACTGGACACAAGGGGTGATTTTGCAATCAAGGGGCACTCGGCAATGTTTACAATATTTTTGGTTGTTACAGCTCGACAGGCAAGGCTAAGGAGAATGCTACTGCCATCTAGACAGTGGGCTGCATCCAGAGGATACTATTTAATACAAGTGGTCTCCACAACAAACTGTCTAGCCAACATACCAAACATTGAGAAACTGTCCAAGCTGTTTTAGTATTTTCATTATCCCTATTTAACATGTAAAAAATAAAGGCGTATATTTTGCATCCTGTCAAAAATGGTGATTTTAAACTTTACTAGTATTTTATTTTATCATGCATTATTATACCTGTTGTTGCCATTAGATTTTGGAAACCTAAATAGATTTTTGTAGCTTCAGATGTACTCTACATTAACAATAATCAGATTAAAATTCAGCATAAAATTTAAATCTAGTTCTTTAAATAAAATATTTTTGTCAGAAGTATGTGAATGTGTAACTGTAACTGGAAATACATAAAAAGACAGTCTGTCTCAAATAACTTATTAAAAAGACTTAAAAGTTAGAAATAAGTAAGTATAAAGTCATGTATTTGGTTAGACGATATTCATTAATGTTTTCTTATAACTCTTTTGCCATTCAGCTTTTAATTAACCTTTCCGTAAGAAAATAGAAAGTCAAACCACTGTGAGAACAAATGCTCTAATCCTTTAACTATTTATGAGAGGAGTTCCACAATAAAACCCCTATAGCATGATTGTCAACTGCCATACAATAACCCATTCATTCTCTTTTAGTTATAAGGCCTGCTTTCACTCATGACAGTGATGGGTGCCCAATTTTGACTTCTTTATCTATTGTCCTGTTTAGCCATTCTATTCAGTGAGACTTAAGTGGCAGTGTATGCAGAATTTCTAGAACGCATATTATATATAGCGGGCTCAGCTGAGTTCATTTCAGCTCTGCCTTCCCTCCCTCCTTAGTGCAACTAAGGTATAGTGAAGATGACAGAATAGAAAGTTAGGCATCTGATTCCTTAATGACTTCCTAGGTCTGTAATACCAATTGTAGACTTTCTGGCTCTGGACTTATTTTATCTTCTTTAAGCTGTAACTTAAAGAAGATTTTATGCTGTAACACTCAATACATTCAGTCCTGAACATTATTTCATGGTGATAGTTCATAAACAAACAAAAAGTAACATTTCCAATTAAAACTGGTCCCTGGCAATGAGCTTTTACCAATATTTTCAATAAAAGCAATTATGGTTAATACAAATAATCACCTTATAAAACACATTTTAAAAGGAGGGAAAGGATTAATGGTCTTTGGTAGAAAAGAAAATACAGAATGGAGTCAACATTACTTAGCAGATCTGGTAAATATACAGTATCAGTTACACCTAAGATTAAGTTACCCAGTGAAGTAGGTACTAATAGTTACCCACTTCTGGGCTAAATATTCTTTTTCATATATATCAACCACCTTCACTGGATAATAAAGTTAAGGCAAATTAAAAGGAATCACTTATATATATTAATGTTAACCTATTATTAAGTTGATCAGTCACTGATACGTTTGTTCCAGAACAATCACAATTGTTTCCTATCTACTGACCGTGCAACCTTTGGTAAATTACTTAGTCTCTCCAAAATAGTAACAATATTTACTATCTCAGGTCCATTGTGATGATTAAATGAGAGACAGGTAAAGTGGTCAACTAAAATGTGGGCATGTACTAAGAAGCCACAATGGTACTTGTCATTTTGTTCACTTTTTGAACATAAATATTCAGAATTTTTAAATATTCCTTACCTGGATTTAATGCAAAATTATCTATTAAACTCTTCCAAGCAATAAAAGCAATTTTTTTAATTATGGGTGCTCCACTACGAAATCCCAGTTCTTCCAGCTGTAGTAGGGAATTAATAAAACTCCCACTTCGATGCAAAGTCTAAGAGGGAAAATCATTAAAAAGTTATTTACCTGCCTAAAACAATACATAAAGCACTAATATCATTCACTGATTTGTTTCAATCAGTTTCAACCATGTAAAAGTCTTAGAAATTTAAATCTTAAATAGTACCAAATTCTGTATGAACATTCAGAATTCAAGATCACAAATATAAAGCTCCACAAAGCAGGTAATATATAACACAAAGCATTTCTAAAATATCAGAGAAAATTAGGACGACAAATAAGAATTTTACCAAAATCAATACCAAAAAGGGAATATTTATATGAAAAAGTAAAATCAGTATAAAAAAACTAAGAAATGTTAAACCCTGAAACTAATAAAAACTGTCTTTTCAAACACAGTAAAATAGGCAAGAAAAATGGTTAAGTGCAAAAATGGATGAAGGACAAGTAAACATGCATCCTGAGAGAAAATACAAAAAAAGACAAAATATTGCCCAGGCCAGCATAGCTCAGTTGATTGGGCATTGTCCCACAAACTAAAGGGTGGTGGATTAGATCCCAATCAGGGCACATGCCTCTACTGCAGGTTCATTCCCTGGCTTGGGCACCTATGAAAGGTAAACAATTGATGTATCTCTCCCTGTCTTTTTCCCTCCCTTTCCTAAAATCAATAAACATGTTCTTGAATGAGGATTTAAAAAAATAAAATAAAATATTAACAGCCATAAGTGAATATAACTACATATAATCTGAATAGAATATGAACAATAACAGAAAAAACCTGGCTTAGACAATCACAAGGAATTCACCAAGAAAGCTGCTTGAGCTGATGAAATTAGTTCAACAATGTTTCAGAGCAGATCAACATCTGAAAATCAGTTGTATTTTTATATATCAGCAACAATCTGAAGAAATTAGGAAAGAAAGCAATTCTATCTACAATGGCACTTAAAAAGAATTACTTAATAATAAACCTAATCAATTGGTGAAAAGACTTGTACACTAAAAGCTACAAAAAGCATTGCTGAAAGAAATCTAAAAAGACTTAAATAAGTAGGGAACAAAGTTGGAGCTCTGGCTGGTATGGCTCAGTGGATTGAGCACTAACCTGTGAACCAAGAGGTTGCCGGTTTGATTCCCAGTCAGGGAACAGGCCTGGGTTACAGGCCAGGTCCCCAGTTGGGGGTGTGAGGGGCAACAGATCAATGTTTCTCTCACACATCAGTGTTTCTCTCCCTGCCTCTCTCCATTCCCCTCTTTCTAGAAAATCTCTTAAAGTAAAAAAAAATAAATAAATAAAAAAAAGTTGATTTCTAAACTTACTACAAATTACAGTAATTAAAACATATGGTAGTGGGGGCTAGGGTAGCTCAGCTTGTTAGAACATTGTCCCAATACACCAAGGTTGCAGGTTTCATTCCTGGTCAGGGCACATTCAGGAAGCAACTCATGAATGAGTAAGTGAAAGCATAAACAGAGAGAGGTCTGTGTGTGTGTCTGTCAACTCAATAAAAAAAGAAATATGGTAGTGGCACAAGAACAAATAAACCTTTCCATACCTTCCATATACTGTCAATTGGTTTTACAAGTGTGCCTAGACCCTTCAATAACAAAAAATCTATTCAACAAATTGTCCGGGAAAATTAAACATCCTCATGCAAAACTGAAGCTAGACTCTTGCTTTACATACATAAATAAATTCAAAATGGATCAAAGATCAAAACATACAAACTAAAACTATAAAGCTCCGAGAAGGTAACATAGGGGGAAAATTAATGCATTGGCTTTGGCAACAACTTCACGGATATAACACAGAATGCAGAGATAACAGTTATCTATTATCTAATTTATATGCACTTAATCAAATTTAACTTTTATGCATTAAAGGATACTATCAAGAAAGTAAAGACAACCTTTACGGTAAGGGAAAAAATATTTGCCAATGATATCTGATAAAAATTAATATCTAGAATAAGGAACTACAACTTAACATAAACCAAACCGCCCAATTTAAAATAGGCAAAGGCTGGGCATGTAAAGTACAGCACAGGGGATACAGTCAATCATCTTGTAGTAAGTGCCAGGTGGCAAGGGTGGGGGGGTGTTCAGACTATTTTGTAAGGAATATGGTTGCTAACAACTACACTGTATACCTGAAACACAAGATACTCAATGTAAAATAAACTGTAATTAACGAATAAAATTTAAAAAAACAAGCACAACTTTCACAGGAAATCCTAGATAAATTAAAAATTTAAGAATATGAATCAAAAAATAAAAACAGACAAAGGTTTTCCTGTCATCTGAGTTGTGTGGAGTCAGCTCTTGGATCTCTGAGATCCAAAACCTTAAGGCTTCTTTACCAAGCAGCTGGGCTGCCATCACTATGCCACAAAATGAACATACTGAGCTACCACCATAAACACTATAGATATTACTTGGATTATCATGAGAAAAAGAGAAAGAAAAATTGAGAGGTTCATAAGTGTTCCAGGAGGTCAGACATACCTAGTCTGAAGGCTAAGGGCTACTATAAATAGCACCATGATAAGAAAATAAAAGACTATTAAGATGCATGAAAATAGCCCTGGCTGGCGCAGCTCGGTGGATTGAGCGAGGGCTGCAAACCAAAGTGTTGCAGGTTCGATTCCCAGTCAGGGTATATGACTGGGTTGCAGGCCACGGCCCTCAGCAACGGCACATTAGTGTCTCTCTCTTTCTCCCTCCCTTCCCTCTCTAAGAATAAATAAATAAAAATCTTAAAAAAAAAACTCCAAAAGCATTTAAAAAGAAATGCATGAAAATATAAACACCAATGATGAAAAACACACCATAGAAAATAGTACCTGCCATCCCACTGGATACAGAGAGACAGTGCTAAGCTTATTTTGAGTACTTTCAATAAAGAAGAAAAAGCAAGAAAGTCCCTCTGCCTAAGGTTCACACCCATGGAGAAATAGAAATATTAAGTTATTGGAATAGGAAAGAGGACTGAAAAATGTATAAAAGAGGTTGGTTATTAAATTCTGCTGTTGAAAATGGCTATATGTAAAAACCACCTAAATATAAGATTCCTGAGGACTTCTGGCCAAGATGGAGGCATAGATAGACACACTGTGCCTCCTTGCACAACCAAGATAGGGGCAACAATTTTGAAACAGAGTAACAAAAAGAAATGACAGAAAATTGAACTGTATGGAAGTTGGACAACCAAGGAGTTAAAATACACACATCCAACCAGACCAGAAGGAGGGGCAGAGTCGGACAGCAGGGTGCAGAGGGGTCACAGCACAAACAGTGGTGGGACCAGGTGCATAAGGCATCCCAGGTGTGCAAGACCACAGCAGGTGGACCCTGGGTGCGGGGAGGCAACTGGCAGACCCAGCAAGGCAGTGATTGTGAAGCAAGGACTGCAAGCAACCCAGGATCCCAGCGCCAAGAAATAGAGCCTTGAGGCACTGACTGAAAACGCCTGTGGGGGTTGAGGTGGCGCGAGAGACTCCCAGCCTCACAGGAGTTTCGTTAGAGAGACCCACGGGGTCCCAGAAAGTACACAAACCCACCCACATGAGAATCAGTACCAGAAAGGCCCAATTTGCTTGTCGGGAGTAGCAGAGGGGACTGAAATCTGAGAGAGAAGGGCACAAGCCCCATTGTTCCCTCTCTGACCTTGCCCCCACAAAAAGCATCACAACCCAGTGACTGGGTTGCCCCACCTGGTGAACTCCTAAGGCTCCACCCCTCATTCGTAACAGGCACTACAAGACCCCCCCCCCCCCCCGCCAAAAAAAGGGGGGGGGCGCAAACAGAAGAACAGATCAAAGCTTCACAGCAAATACAACTAAGTGACCAAGAAATAGCCAACCTATCAGATGCACAGTTCAAAGCACTGGTGATGAGGATGCTCACAGAACTGGTTGATTTTAGTTGCAAACTAGATGAAAAAAAATGAAGGCTATGCTATGTGAAATGAAGGAAAATGCACAGGGAACCAACAGTGATGGGAAGAAAACTGGGACTCAAATTAATGGAGTGGACCAGGGGAGAAACAACCAAACAGAAAAGAATGAAGAAACAAGAATTCAAACAAATGAGGAGATGCTTAGCAACCTCTAGGACATCTTTAAACGTTCCAACATCCGAATTATAGGGGTACCAGAAGGAAAAGAGGAAGAGCAACAAGTGGAAAAGTTATTTGAACAAATAATAAAGGAGAACTCCCCCAATCTGGCAAAGGAAATAGACTTCCAGGAAGTCCAGGAAGCTCAGAGAGTCCCAAAGAAGTTGGACCCAAGGAGGAACACACCAAGGCACATCATAATTACATTAGCCAAGGTAAAAACGGAGGAGAGAATCCTAGAAGCAGCAAGAGAAAGGAGACAGTTACCTACAAAGGAGTTCCCATCAGACTGTCAGCTGATTTCTCAAGAGACCTTGCAGGCAAGAAGGGGCTGGAAAGAAGTATTCCAAGTCATGAAAGGCAAGGACCTACATCCAAGATTGCTTTATTCAGCAAAGCTTTCAGTTAGAATGGAAGGGCAGATAAAGTGCTTCTCAGATAAGGTCAAGTTGAAGGGGTTCATCATCATCACCAAGCCCTTATATGAAATGTTAAAGGAAATTATCTAAGAAAAAGATAAAAGATATGTACAGTAAAATGACAGCAAACTCACAATTATTAACAACCATACCTAAAACAAAAACAAAACAAGCTAAGGAAACTAGAACAGGAACAGAACCACAGAAATGGAGATCACATGGAGGGTTAACAATAGGAGAGTGGGAGGAGGAGAGAGGGGGAAAAGGTACACAAAGTAGCACAAATGGTAGGTAAAAAATAGACAGGAGGGCAAGAATAGTATGGGAAATGTAGAAGCTAAAAAACTTATGACACATGGACATGAACTATAGGGGAGAATGTGGATGGGAGAGGGCATGCAGGGTAGAAGGGAATGAAAGGGAGGTAATAGCATAATCAATAAAATATATATAAAAAAAAAAGATTCCTTAAGCCAATGGATTTATGTTTCAGCAAGGCCCACATAATACATAAGTGAAAAATCTCCCTTTGCTTGTCAATATGGAATGTGCAGAAAAATCCCTCATCCCTACTATATATAACTTAGGGTATTACTACCACAGGTACTAAGGTGAAATGTGGGCAATTGTTACAAGGAAGCAAAGTGATTTGGGGGGAATATGCCCCAAACAACAATCCTGAAAATGATAGATATGTAAATGCAATTACACTGACTTGACAGCTATTTCACACAAGAAACTCCTTATAATTATTGAAGACTACAAAGCAGTAAGAAAAACTACCATTATTATATTTCTGAATCCTACCCGTCTTATATGTCCACAATCATCAAGAGAACTATTTATCATATTGAAAAAAACAAACAAACAAACAAACAAACAAAACAACCCACAATAAAATAGTCCAATTAAAAAAAAAAAAAGCTATTATCCAAAAGCGGGAAAATAACAAGTTTTAACAAGGATGTGGAAAAATTTGAACCCTTATGGGTTACTGGTAGGAGTGTACAATGGCGTGGCCACTGTGGAGTTTGCAGGTTTCTCTAAAAGTTCAACATAGAGCTATAATGACCCAGCATCCACTCTTACGTACATACCCAAAACTACTGACAGCAAAGAATCCAACAGATATCTGTACACCAACATTCACAGCAGCATTATTCATAATCACCGAAGCGTGAAAACAAGCCAATATCCATGTACAAATAAATGCATAAACAAAATGAGGTACGTACACATAAAATATTTTTCTGCCTTAAGAAGGAAATTTTAATGTGCTACATGGCTGGATCATTAAAAAAATTATGCTTAGTGAAATAATACACAGAAGGCCAAATATTATAGAATTGCACTTATATCAAGTATCTAGAATTAGCATATCCATACAGACAGAAAGTACAAGTTACCAGGAGACATAAAGAAAGGAACAGGAGAATAACTGCTTAACTTAGTCGAGTCTTTGTTGGGGAAAATGAAAAAGTTCTGGGTGTAAATATTGGTGTAATATTCATACAACTTATGAATGTATTTAATGCCACTGAACTGTACACTTAGGATGGTTGTAAGTATTGTATTTACCATAATAAAGAAAAATATATACCCTCCTATCAAGGAAACCTGGCTTACAGATAGAACATACAGTCAATTCTCTTTATTCAAGATAGTTATGTTTTAGTAAGTCATCTCAAACACTGTATTAAGGGAATATTGAGCCATCACTCTTAGGAAAAATGCAGTTAGGTTCCTGAGAGCCTCCGGTCATCTTTGTTGCAACCAATCAATATACAACCTTGTTTTATGTTTATTTTTTTAAGAGACAACTTACTTAATATGTAGTCATGCAATGCATAACAAGGATCCGTTCCAACAAATACACCAGGCAATTTTGTCATTGTTTGAACATTATAGAGTGCATGCACACAAACCTATATGATATAGCCGACTATATACCTAGGCTATGTGGTACAGTCAAATTTCTTGACTAGAGACCTGTACACAGTGTGCTCCTGCATAAAACATGAGGTTAAATCAAGCACAAGAAAAACTGATGAGATCAAGAGATGAGGTAAGCCCAAGATATATGAGGTTGCTGCCAGGGTAACACGGCATACTATTTTATAGCAAACTTTTTTTTAGTAAGTAGAAAGAGTACATTCCAAAATAATGGTTAGTATAATACTTAAACCAGTAACCGTCATTTATTATTAGTATCAAGTATTATGTACCATACGTAATTTATGTGATATACTTTTAGGTGACTGGTAACGCAGGTCTGTGGACACCAATATCACCGCAACCACATGATGTCACTAGGCAACAGGAATTCTCAGCTCCATTACAACCTTATGGGACCACCATCGTATATGCAATCCATTGCTAACCTTAACATTGTTAATGCGGTACACAACCATACATCACTATTTCACTAACACTGAATTCCTGGCCAGGAGCACTGTAACTGATGCCTGAATAAAGCTTATCTAACACCCTTATTTTCTCCATTAGGCACAGCAGTCTTCCTGTACTTAGAAACCATAGACAGCCCTTCAACACTACACTTGGGGGCCATCAAAAGGTGCAATCATCACCCTTTGGTGGGTGGCTCAGTAGGTTGGAGTATTGTCCTATACACTGAAAGGTCTTGGGTTGGATTCCCAGTCAAGGCACATACCTAGGTTGCAGGTTCAATCCCTAGTCAAGGCACAAGCCAAGAGGTAACCGATCACAGGGTTGTTTCTCTCTCTCCTCCCTCACCCTCCCTCTTTCTAAAATCAATAAGCATGTCTTCAGGTGAGGACCAAAAAATGCAATCATCAAGAAAAAGCACAAAAGGTGAAAAATGTGGCACTAAATGGATCATGAAAAGGACATTTAAATGGTACAGGGAGCTTAGACAAAAAGGCAAAGCATAACCTTCCTTATTCAAGGTCAGCTGGGAACAAATGCACTGTGGAACTCAAATTTGTTTGCCACTCTGCAGGTCTGTTATACACACAGGTAGTAACTTTAGGAAATTATACAGCCCAAGTACTAGTACTGGGTTTACAAACAAATTTTGGTGAACAGATATCATATTGGTATAATGAGGATTGACTATACTATGTAAATAAAGTTAAGAAATGAAAAGTGTTTAGCATATAAAAGTGAACTGTTCTTTAAATATGGACTTACCTTCCCAAGAAGTCTGACAAACAAAGGCCATAATTTTAAAACATAAGTCTCATTTTTACTCATAAATAGCTTTTGGAGTTCTGAAAGTAACTTCTGCAAACAAAAGAAAAAATATTTACCAAAATGATTCTTGGAAAGTAAAAAAATATGCACTATCAAATCAGTTGATTGTCTCAGCTAAATAATTTTACCCAAAGTTTTATCAGGAAAACTTTCATACCTTTCATACCCATAGCAAAGCTGAGAGTTTTATAATAAATGTCCAAATATAAATAACCGCTAACATTTTACTATGCTTGTCTTATCACAATCTGGCCATTCTTGCATCCATTAATCGTTTAATTTTTTTCTACCAATATTCTTTCCCCTAACAACTTCAGCATGCATACAATTAATTCAAGTTCAAATGACAATGTTTTAACTTCTCACTCTGATAACTTTAAAAATACATTTAATAGCTTCATGGATAATGGACATCTGAGAAAATTTTAGTTCAAATACATCAAGAATTTTATATATACTCTTAAAAATAACAAATTAGAATAAAAAAAATTGCAAGATAAGTGATACTTTATCAGACTCCAAACATTACCATGAAGTAAAATGGACAAAAGAAACCCCAGATTTTAGACTGGAAGGTCTCCTCACTGTCTGGATTACTGCGTATGTCTAAGTTTCCCCCACTCCTACTCACCCGTCTTTAGTCTACTTTCAACACAGGCAGAAGGATCCCTTTAAAACCCAAGTAAGTCAGTACATACAGCATTCTTAGACTCAAAACCTTCAAATATGGTTTTCAGTAGAACCCAGAGTCTTATAATGACCCCCAAGGTGCTTTGTGATTTGGCCGTTTCTCTAATATCATCTCCTACTTCTCATTCTTAGTGATCTCCGCTATCATACTGCCCAGTGTTCACTGAATACAACCCATCAGAGCAGGGCCTTTTGCTCTCATGGTTCCTCCCAAGAGCTAACTCTTGCATCGCCTTCGATTCACTATTCAAATATCCCATTATTTCTCTTCCCTGACCATCTCACCCTTCCTCTTCAATAACACTCTCTCCACCCTTGCTATTCTCCATAATGTTCTTTACTTAGTTTACTATATACTTTATTATAATCTCTAGTACTAGAAAAATAAGCTCCCCAAGTTCCTTTTGTTCACTGGTATATTCAGTGCCTAAAACACTCAACATATAATAGGTGCTCAATAAATATTTGTTACAAGAAAAAGGATTAAAAAACCTAAAGCCAGAGGCAAATAACTGCTTTAGGGAGTTATACAAAGTAGATGCACTTATGCGTATAGAACTTTTATCTATTGGGATTATGCTAAAACCACCCAAATAGCACTGAATTAGTTAATACACTCCCTTTTCCCAAAATGCAGCCCCTTCCAATCACCATTCACTGAGGATGGAGTACAATGACTGGATCACAGTAATACTGAATAGACAGCTGCCCTCATTGTAATGCAGGATCAGTTCGTCTACAACTAACTTCAGCAGTTCTGTTTTAATTCAAAGAGGAATTTCTTAGATCATAGTACAATTATATCAATATGAGCCCTAAGCTTGGTGCAGAACCTTACAATGCACTATTCAAAAAATCCTTACATAAAGTAGTACTTACAGTAGTCATAAGCTGCTCTGTGATAGATGCTATTTCTTGTTGTTTCTGAAGCAACAAGGGCATTCCCATCTCTAATGCAGTCGCTCCCCGCAAATGTACCTTTTGGGCTGAATGAACAACTAAAGGTATGACCAGTTTTGCCCACCTAACTGACTCTTCTCCCATTTGAACTGGGGCTTGCTCCATTAGCCTATAATGGAAAAATCAACAAATAATTTAGTTTGACCTCAACTTTTACATCTAAACTGACAGGAAAGTAAGTGGCATACAGAAATACGCATAGTATAGTCCATTAGTTTTAGAATACGTACGTATATGCATATACACAAAAAATCTAATATTTACATGCTAATTTTTAGATTTCAGTATTATTTTTTCTAGAGTCTATTAGTTTTTTTATTTAAATTATTTTATTGTTGTTCAATTACAGTTTGTATTTTCTCCCCACCCCCTCCAAACCCACCTCCCTCCCTTGCTTCCACCCTGCCCCTTGGTTTTGCCCATGTGTCCTTTATAGTAGTTCCTGAAAATCCTTCTCCCCACTGCATTTTTAAAATAAGAACATATTTTGTCTTATTTTCAAAAATTTTTAATACTAATTATTTTTATATAATTAAATTCAACTTTCTTATAGGACAGCCAGAGAACTGTGATATAATGTGAGCACCCATCAAGGCACCAGAACATTAAGTAGTTAGAGCAAATAGCTCAACTATGGAAGAAAACGTTAAAACAAAGATAAAGCTTATCAACAGAGTCTGTGCTGATAACATGTTCATTACAAAGAGCAGGGATGGACAGAAGAAAATAGAGGATTTTCTGGTTCTCCCATCTCCTGCTAGGCACTGTTAACAACATCCTAAATACCTCCTATACCTCACTTGGAAGTGTACATTACTTTTTAAACTTGCAAAAGCTTTAACAGAAATAATTTTTAAACCCAGAATTATGTTAGCAGCAGCAGCCTAAACAAGGCTATATTTTTAAGACCATCTCAGTAAAAACAAAGAAACCTACTAACTTTTAAGCAAATCTACTTCCTTCTTCTTCAGGTTACCTTTTTTCTTGATACTTTTAGTCTGTCTACAAGTCATTTCCTTCTTTCAATGTCTAACCCAGAGTCAAGTCCCAAAAGTTAACTCCTTAAAAGTAAATTCTAAATTCCTAGAAACGATTCTTCCAATTTGCAGTGCATCCAAATTCATACCTTATGATGACATTTAATGCTTCATAATCAACAACAGCAGAATGTATCTCTCCTCTATTAAATACTACTTCTAATGAATCAATTATACTGGATACCTAAAGATAAAACAGAACAAATACAAATCAAATAAGCCTGAATTTTTAAAATGGCATGTAGTTAAGAAGACATAGAAAAACTATACTCACTACTTTGCCAACAACTTCAGTGGGAAATGTCTGCTTGGATATCACCCAAAGAGCCCTTGTACATACATTTTTGTCTGAACTCTTAACAATATCATTCAATTTTGAAAGCAGTTCTTGAATATTTTTCTCTGAAAAACAAGCAGCTTTAGTTATATGGAATAGTTTCCATCCTTTAAAATGTCAAATACAAAATGAGAAAAATATATTCTTCACTGTCAAAATAAATTAAATGCATATCTAAAGAAAAGGACCAAAGAATCAATGCTGACATCAAATTTCTCTTCCCGAAACACAAAAATAGGTAAGATGGGAGGGTATATTTAGAGAAAACAGTAGACTCTAA
Source organism: Phyllostomus discolor (assembly GCF_004126475.2). Classification (NCBI taxonomy): domain Eukaryota; kingdom Metazoa; phylum Chordata; class Mammalia; order Chiroptera; family Phyllostomidae; genus Phyllostomus; species Phyllostomus discolor. Next base: position 68,813,125 of record NC_040906.2, read on the forward strand.
ATCAGATTATTTTGTGCAATTAAAATAACTTTATAGGTTTCACGAGTAGGTTTGGACATACAAGATAAATTCTGAAAAGATGTTATGAACTCTACATCTATGCTCCAAAATGAACAACTCCTACTTTAGATTGCTAACTTTCTACACAGTGTGGGCCAAAATTAGGTTTATAGTTATGAGTATGCAAAACAGTTTACTCTATTATTATTACTTCATTATTTTTCTTACAAACAACTCTTAAACCACTACGTAAAAACATTTCAATTCAGCATATTCCTGTGTATATGCTTATAGAAAATAAATGACTGTCTAAATTACTAACTTCCACCCTGGCTGAGCATTGGGCCTGCGAACCGAAAGGCTGCTGGTTTGATTCCTGGTCAGAGCACATATCTGGGTTGTAAGCCAGGCCCTGGTTGGGGACATGCAAGAGGCAACCAATGGATGTTTCTCTCACACATCAATGTTTCTCTCCCTCTCTTTCTCCCTCCCTTCCCCTCCTTCTAAAAGTAAATTTAAAAAATTTTTTACAATTTTTAAAAAATTATTAATTTCCAAAGCAAAACAAGTGTTTTATAAAGGAGAAAGTTCAGTTTTCATAGCAATCATTATTAATAGGCTTATTTTCTTTTAGAGCAAATTTTACCATTATCAGAGGGCTATATTTAAGAAAGACACTTTCCAATGATAATCTAAACATTTCTTTCTCAAAAGCAAATACTAAACTGTAAGTTATATATCTAACAGGTAACAGTACTTTTAACAATATCAAAAGTATATACTTATAAACTTCAAAATATTAAGTCATAATATATTTAACTACCTGATAATCCTGAGGTAATTTTGGTATTATACAAGCAAAATCCCAAGGCTTGTAGAGCAGCACAACTGAGCTCTGAGTTTTTACTAGAAATGTGAGTCTATAGAAACAAAACAAAACCAAAATCACCATATTTGTTACAAATGAGTACAACTGTGAATCAATGTCTAGAGAGCAAAATCTGATTGAAAAGCAAAATTACATTTTAACATAATCAATCAAATCTTTGAAAGTAAATGGAATAAAATCAGCAGGCCATGTATACATACAGTACGGCAAAGAGAGAAACAAGAAAAAAGATCAAGTAAAGAACATTTTTCTTAAAAGATAAAGAACATCTTCACACAGCTGAAAGCAAAGAAAAAATCCAAGAAATGGAAAATGCTAAAGACACTACACAGGAAATAAATAGGAGCAAAGCCCTTCCTTCTACAAAGAGAAAGCAAAAGACTCAAACACAAAGCTGAAATCCTAGCATTAAAGTGGAGTGACACTTGGGGTGAGGGCGGGAGGGGGAGTGTTGAAACGTAGCATTTACAGCAAGATTTAAACATCTCAATCTTTAAAAAAAATCCCTACTTTAAAGTCAGAATTTGAATCCATGTTCATCTGGAATCCAAAAACCAACCCATATTATGGGCTAGGACACAAGGGATATTAAAGAAATCTATTCAGACAACTACAAATACACAAAGTCTTATACACCTAAAACTTCGAAAACTACTTCTACATCTCCTGGATAATAGCTAGCATGTGTCAGTAATAAACTTTTATATTACATCTTGCCTGAAAGGGTTTCTCAAAAGTGTTATGTCTCATCTTCAAGAACCCTGTGGGTTCATGAAAACAATACTAGCCAAATTCTAAATAGCACATTTCACCTAGTATGATTCCTGTTCTGAAGAAATTCAAATATCCTTTTAGTGCTCAGTAATTCACGCACAAACCTCTTGATTTTCCTATCAGTAATCACTCATGTACTTCTAAATAAAGTTTAAAGGGAGCCAGAAGTTATATGCAGATTTTTGACTGCAAAGGGGAGGGGGTTGCTGCCTCTAACCCCTATGTTGTTTGAGTCAATAGTTTTAATTATTCATCAGGTGTTTTAGTTATAAAATTTACAAACATTGCCATTTCACTCAAAATTCAGGTCCTGACCCCATACACTGTCAAGTACCAAATATATGAAAACGCATATTTTCATAGAAGCTACACTGTCTCCTGCTGCTTAACAGGGGTATGTTCTGTGAAGTGCATTATCATACACACCGTTAGGCAACTTTGTCATTGTGCGAACATCATAGAGTACACTTACACAAACCTAGATGATATGGCCTACTACATGCCTAGGCTATAAGCCTGTACAGTATGTTACTGTATGAAACATGAGATTAAATCAAGCACAAAAGAAAATGATGCAATCAAGAGACATGGTTAAGTACAAGATGTATGAGGCTGCTGCCAGGATAACACACCATACTGTTTTATACCAAACTTTTATTAAGCAGAAATATTACACCCTAAAATAAAGATAAAAAGTAAATACATGTACCAGTAATATAGTCATTTATTATCAAGTAACATATACTGTACATAATTGTATGCACTATACTTTTATACAACAGGAAGCATGGATTTGTTTACAACACGAGAAGAACGTGTTCAGGTGTAACATCATAAGGTCTACAATGTCACCAGGTAATAGAAAGCAATAAGAATTCTTCCGCTCCATTATAATTTTATGGGACCACTATTGTATATTCTTTTGGTACAAGTTGTTGACCAAAATATCATTATGCAGAGCATGATTATACTGCTGGAATGTGGTTCATGACAATGAAGAAAAATGTGGTAATTAACCTCAACATTTAGCCAGAAATCATACTAAAATACACAACGAATATCTTGATAGAACACTTCTATTTAAAAGCATAAAACAGGATCATAAAAATAAGAACTCAAAGGAGATTGAGTTCCACCTCTTAATTCTAAAGGCAAGAAAACTGAAAGTTAAGTGTTAGGAAGGTCACAAAGCCACAGTGTAGTCAAATGAGACAAGAATATAGGTCCTCGTTTGTGGTTAAATACCACTTTCCAATAATCAAGCAATAAAGATAATCTTAGTAACCGTGTCTAATCAGGCTAGAGCAGCAAAAACTAAGCATGTGAGAAGATAAAAAAAACTAGACCAAAAGCAAAATGACAGTATCATTTATTTAGGAGTACATTCCTACAAAAGCAGTTAAGAAAAATAAAATAATCTCTGATGACTGCTTTTTAATCAAGGGAAAAGGGTTTTGGATTCAAATGCCCTTGGGCAACTTTAGGCAAATTAAACCAATCTCTTCTGCAAAGTGGGGATTAAAGAGTAACCTCACCCAGGACCTGGAGTTAAATTAAGTGAGAGAAAACTGTAAAGTAATTGAGTACTTCATACTTCATACACTGTAAATCTCAAATAGTACTATAATCTGCTTTGTTTTATTTAATTCAAAGTTCTTATGAGTAAACTGGAAAAACTTTTCTCCCACAAATAAAAAACTATTTAATAAACAACAGAGACACACACACCTTTAAAACTTCATACAGCCGAGGAAGTTTGTTCTCAATTTCTACAATGACTTCTTTTCCATCTTCTCCAGTAATACGACTTAAAAGCAGAAGTAATACAAGTTTATGCAAATAGCAGGCACAAAAAACCACCCTAAAATATCTGTATAATCTTTTCAAAATTTATGTTAGAATTCTAGCAAATTCACTTGCCCTAGAGCTTAAACTACTTAAGTACAGAATGCGATATACAACTGAAGCAAAAAAAAGAGAAAAAAAAATCCTCATAATTACTTTTGCAGCGACATCATAGAAGTTTGTACGGAGAAACCTACCCCCACTTACAAACTTACTGAATCTTTATTGTTCTGTGCCAGTTGTTATCGTCTCCACGCAATTTCCCAGTCACTACAGAAAACCCAATGTTTTGCAGGGGGGAGAATATTATGAGCACTTGCAATTAAAATAAAACTCGGGTTACTGCTCTCGAGGAGCGGGCTTCCTCATTCCGAATGCACACCTTAGGCAACGCAGCAGCTGAGAACACCGCCTACCACGAACCCTCCCACCCTCGGCGTCCGCCCGCGACCCCCAGCATCCTCACCGCTGCCAAACTTTTAGATTATAAAAACTCATTTCGCAGGCCCCCGCAACTACGTTGTGCCCAAGAACCACCAGAACACCCAGCCCCACTCCCCATGGGCCTCACCTTGTCAGAGTAAGGTAAGCGTCGGTCTGCTCTCCATAGGAGGCGGAGTGGTCTTCCAAAGTCTCCAAGAGCGGCGCGAGGGGGCTCTCGTCCGGGGCCGTCATTTTGGCCACCCTGAAGCACGGATCAGAAAAGGAGAAAATCCAGCGACCGACAGAAACAGCCCCGCGCCGGCCCAGCGTGATTTCGGGCCCCACACCACGCGCTCACCCTGGGCCTCACAGTCCCACCGACCACGTCCACAACCCTGGCCCCTGGCACACTAACCCTAAACCCTAACCTCCTGTGCCGCACAATCCGCATCCAGGCCCACGGCGCTCGGGCCCAGGCCCTCTCCCGCCACCACTTTCCCGGGCAGCTTTCAACAGGGGGAGGAGACCGGCGTGGGGCGGGAGAAACCGTGTGTGAGACGCGTCTCACCCGGAGGGGGCGGAGGTGGCGCCCAACTGAGGGTTCCGCGTGGCGTAGCACTGTGACCCCTATATTTACCCCGCGTATGAAGATCACAACTGCGCCCTCTCCACCTCCGTCTCGCACCTCGCGGACGCCGGCAGGCCCAAGCTTTCGCGTCTCGGACTGTTTACTCACGCGTGCAGCTAGCTCCTTCCTAGACCAAGATGGCGGGAGGGGCGGGACCAGGAGCGCGCGAGAGTAGGCAGGCCTGGCGGGAGAGGCCCGAACAGACCCACCAGGCCACGGCGCGCCGAAGTCATCGATCGCACCTGACCCGGCTGGTCTCCCACCCCGGCCGTTCGGGTCACACCTTGCCCGGGGGCGTATTTCGGCCTGAATTTAATCAGAAAGGGGCTTGAAATTCCCAATGTTACCGAATCTCCCAAATTCACGTGACTAACTTTAACGGACTTTCAGACTCTCTTCAAACTCGGAGTTTAATGCTTGTTGAAGTATTAGCAACAAACCATTTACTGCGATGTTTAAGACTAAGACCTGCGTCTAGTTTGCTCTAGATTCCAATCCTCGTTCAGTTTAACTTTAGCAAGTTCTTAAGCCTTTCTGTGCCTCAATTTACTCCTTCGTAAAATAGGGTTGATAATAGTACATACTTTGGATAAAAAAGAAGAAAAGGTGAGAGGCCAAGGTTCTCAAGTTTTAGTTGCACAACAATGGCCTGAAGATATTCCTGATTAAATTGCTGATTTCTGAGCCCTGCCCTTGGACATTGTGATTCACTAGATTTAGGTGGCCCCCCGGGGATCTGCATTCTATTAAGCCCCAGGTGTTCGAGGATGGCGTCTTGGCCTGGACTTCAAACTGGAGAAACTGCAGTAAACCCTTAATGAAATTCAGTTCTTATTATTAACATGTTGACCCCCTTTTCATAGGCCTCTGAGCGCTTTGCACAGCACCTTAGGGCCCAGCAGCCTTGCACTCTGACCTCACGGGTTCCAGGCGTAGGGCTTACCCCCACGCAATACAACTACCAGCTCCATAATCCTGGGCTATGTTTTGTTTTTCTCTGTGTTATCTGCACCTAGCAAAGGGTCTGCCAAACAAGCCCTGGATACGTAACATGTTTCTTAAACGAAAAAATGAAGGAAGAAAGAAGGAGGCATCCAAGTCGGCGTCCAAGTTCTTTTGAGCCGAGCTGTGAAAGTTCCTTAGGTGCTGCTACTGCAGCACTTAAGGTGTGTGTTTGGAATGAGGAAGCCCACACGTGGTCAACCCTCTTTCCTGCCTTATCTTGACTAAAGCCGGCTTCTGAACAATTTATCGGAATCTCTAACTTTTCTGTGTCTTGCAAAGTCTATGTTGTTCGTTCGTTCGTTCGTTTGTTTGTTTAGAACATTTATTCAATTTCTCAAGTGAGAAATAGAGAAATAAATGCACACCTTTTAATGAAATCCTTCCCCGTACTGTCCCCCCATGGAAAATAAACGCTTCCACCACCATCTGAGGTAGCTCTTTGTTTAGAGATCCTTTAAAACAAGTATCTCATTAACTTGCTGCTGTTTGAGTTACAAAACTCTGCTGTGGCAGAGTTGAGACTTAGCTGGAGGGGAATTAGTTCCAGCCACAATCTTAATCAGTGCCCCTCCCTGTTGTTTGGTATTTTCTGAATCTGATCTAAAGTTCTAAGAAATTTCAGGGTCAAGACAAATGCCCTTCCCTACCCTGACTCCACACACCCTTCCAGCCAGATTGCTTCTCCCAAGCTTCATTTTTATAGAAATCCTGGAACCACCACCATGGATCTGCTCACACTGCAATAGTTCCATAGTATTTGACACTCAAATAGATTTTGAATTTATTTGCTTATTTATTAATTCATCTAGCTTTTTTGCCTTTCCAAATCTTATATTTCTTATATTCTTCTTATTCTCTCCAGACCGTCTCTTTAGGAGTAAAAGCCTTCCACTCTCAAACCAATACTCCTTTCTAACCTCCCCATTCTCGTCTTTAACCACACATCAAATATATCAGCAGATATCAAATGTACAGTCTTATGTCTGTTGATGGCTTCTTTCTCCTACTTGCCCTGAATGGTCGGTCCTAATGATTCTTCATACCAAATAATTCTTGGATCTTCCCACCCAGTATCTACCTAGAATCCCAATTTATGGCCTAAACATATCATTTCAGGATTATAACATTTTTAAACTACTTTTTATTGAGTGGTAGATGCTTTATATACCTTATCTTCTTTATTTCTCAATAATTGCTCAAGATGAAAAAGTACTTTTCCCAGATATACACATAAGCATTTGAAGCTTAAAGAGAACTCCAAAACTATCTATTGAAGCTATATTATTTATCAACATTTAATGAGCTCTACTCCACATAAAGCACTGTGATGGTATAGTTTTCATGGTAGATTTGTTCTTGAACATTGTAAGAAAATTCAACATAAAGAGTCCTTTGGAAGGTCACTACTTAAAAGACTCCTATAATACCTCATTTAGTAAAATAAAGTATTTATCTGTAGTCCAAATTACTAATGTTAATGTAATGAGCCCAGTTTTGGAGTCAGATGAGGATTCAAATACTGGCTCTGCCACGGTGCAAAACTTGAGATCTTCCAGAAAAATGCTTTGCGTCACCATGTCTTCATTAATAAATTGAGAAGAAATTATACCAACATCAAACTTCAGTAAATGGTAATTATTACTACCTAGTACCTAGCTCAAATCCTGACACATAGTAGGTATTTTCAAAGTTTATTACAGGAAATGAATAAATTATGTTAATTAAAATGTTTTTAAATATATAAATTAGTTTAATGTTTGTCTTTTAGACATTGTGGAGTGTAAGTGTTCTAAGGAACATTTGTAACATTACCCCACAAGATAACTATTTAAAGAGAACCACGCGTTGAGACCTTTTCAGCTTTTTAATTCTGTATTGCTAAAAGATCCCATGATAAACTTTTCAATAATTAATAGATGGAAAACCTTTTTTACAGATGATTTCATCCCATCACTAGTTCACATCAATAAACATACACCTGCCCCATGACTAACATGAAATCTGCTACCCTTGCCTTCAGACCTACTCCACAATGTTATCGACTTGTATCGAATAATAGATACTTTAATTCTTTAAGAGACTAAAAGTCTTATCTGGACAAATTGTTTTACTCTTTCCACTGAGCTATGCAGAGAGTTCCTACCATTAATGACCAAACCAATTCATTTTTAGATGAGAAACTCGAACCCCTTCAAGTTCATGTGAAAAGACAGAGACAGCGTGGTATAATGGCAAAACATGGAGCCTGAATGATAAGGCTTAAATCTTGTCTACAAACTTCTTTTTTTTTTAAGACTTTATTTATTTATTTTTAGAGAGAGGGAAGGGGAGGAAGAAAGAGAGGGAGAGAAACATTAATGTGTGAGACCTGACTCAACCCAGGCATGTGCTCTGACCAGGAATCAACCTGTGACCTCCATTTGCAGGATACCACCCATCGCCCTGAGCCACACCAGTCAGGGCCTGTCTACTAACTGCTTAGCTGTGTGACTCTGGCAAGTTATGCAGCCTCTTGTGCCTCAATTTCCTTTTCTGTAAAATGGAAATAACTGTGTTTACCTCATAGGCTTGTGGGGTATATATAACTTAATACATGGAAATTAGTTAAACAGTGAGTGGGTACATGATATAAATATTCAGGAAATATTTGCCATAAAAACACTAGTTTCTCAGGTTCAAGAAAAATAGCATATAATATATAAAACCATGAATGTTTAAAAAAATAATCACTTTTTCATTGTCATGGATTTCCTAGCTCACATTACAAATATGCCACTATAGTCAATCAGCAGTAATTTAATATTTTATTTCTCAAAGTTCAGTTCTGGGGTCTTTGCATCAGAACCACAAGGGATTATATACAAATATGTGGGCCATTCCTATCAGACCTACTGAACCAGAAGTTCCAGGGTAAACCCAGTGATCTGAAAATTTAGTATGCTCCCAGAATGATTCCTTTCAGTTCCAAAGTCTGAGCATCTTACAGTGCTCAAGGTACAATTTTCTTTAACATTAAAAAATAGCTCTTAACTATTAATTTTATTCATAATTAGAATACAAATATCTATTTTTGAAATAACCCACCTGTGTATGCAGAAACCCTTTGTCTATATCTCAAAACGTACAGAGAGAAAAGTCTTTTAGAAGCTCAAGAGCTAGAAACAATTTAAACTGACAGCCTTGAGACCCCTAAAGGGAAAGTGATTCATTGTTGTGCTTCAGGACTTTGTGGAAAAAGAATGAAATTACAAATTTAGAAAATTAGTTTGAATTCATCACCAGGCCTACTCAGGGCAGGATTAAGTGTCCAATTTTTCTTGATCAATGGGTTAAGAAAAAAAATTTAAACTGCCTATTGTAGTACACTAATGTAATTGAAAATTTTAAATCCTCTAAATGTACTATGGATAAAACTGAATTTTGACCAAAATTTGCAAGCTTCGTAGTCTGTTTTTCATGTGGTACTGGTAGGTAGAAATATAAATCAGTACAGCCTCTAAGAAGGACATTTTGCAGTATTTATCAAAATGAAAAATTCTCAAAGTCTTTGATGCAAAAATTTCCCTTCTATATGATTATTCTACAAATATACTCGTTCATGTGCAAAGTAAAGTATAGAGACTGTTAACTTAAAAATACAAAGTCTTTTCAAAGTGAGAGACAAACAAGCATTTATTTGAGATCAATAGGAATAGCTATTCAGAATCATTAATTCAGGCAGAAGCCCAGACAGTGTGCTCCATTAGGAGACAAAGGCAAAGGATGTTTATGAGAAAGGGAAAAGGAACAGTTACATCAATAGAAGGAAGACATTTCTATTGGTGCAGATACCATAATACAGTCACACTAATTCTAAAAGATATTTTTAATTTTTAGTCTGAGAGTCATTTGTTCAGTGGTCATACTGTTTTCTTGTTATCTTTGCAAACAGTTCTTTGGGATACAATCTTGCTGTAGTCCGAGTCCAAAAGGTTACTTTACCCTGTTTTAGTATCCCAGAGGTTTGAGACATGAGGTGTGCAGGCCAATTCCTCTGGCAGCTCCATTTTAAAGTGGCTATATTTGTATTATTTTAACAAGACTTTTGTTCCTAGCAGAATTGTTTGTAAAAAATAAGGTGATAAACAAGTAATGTGAAACAGATTATGTGATGTCTATACTGTATAATACTGTGCATATGAAATAATATATAGTGATATTCAAAAATGGGAAATTTTTATTTTACTAGAAGGAACCGATTTCCTTAGAGAAATGGCTAATTCCAGGGCTGAGGCTGAGGAAGTATAAGAAAAACCTGGAATAGCTTTTTGTGCCAGAAAATAAACAAGTGCTTAAAAAATGGTGGGAACATGTTAAAGGGACTCAGGAGCTCACCTGATGGACTTTCACTGACTGAACCTGGAACAATGGATTATGAATCATTGAATAGAGGAAGAATCCAAGAGCCCATATTGATACTAAAATATAAATGACTAAAAAGAGGAAAAGGAAAGACAATGTTAGGAAGTCACCATTTTGCACCTATAATTGTAATAAGTGGTTCAAGAAAATTGATTTTCTTGATCAGGTGCTAAATCAGTAGGTGCAAAAACCATTGAACAAAAGTCTGATGGGGAGCACAGTCTCATAATATGTATCTGCCCATAAGATGCTTATCAGCAAGAAGAGATAAATAGTAACTTTACAGTGGAGACACATATGAAAATCACCAAAACCAGTGCAAACTGGTATCACTGAGATTCTGTGATGTGATTCACTAGAGAAACAATATCACTTCTTATGGTATGCTGGCCAAAAATTCAGAGCCTAAATGTATCCATGAAGAAAGAATCAGAAAAATTCATATCAAAGGATGTTTTATAAAAACAAAACAAAACAAAAAGACAAAAAATCAAACAAAAAACTGGCCTATGTTCTTCAAATGGCAATGTCATAAAAAACAAAGGAAAGCAGATAAACTGTTTCAAAATAAAGAAGAAAAAAAACACATGACAGCTAAATGCAATGTGTGATCACAGATCAATAAATCTTGTAAATAATATGTTTAGCTTTAAAAGAATAAGGAAATTTAAGCCCTGGCTGGCGTAGCTCAGTGGATTGAGCGCAGGCTGCAAACCAAAGTGTCACAGGTTCAATTCCCAGTCAGGGTACATGCCCGGGTTGCAGGCCATGACCCCCAGCAACCACACATTGATGTTTCTCTCTCTCTCTCTTTCTCCCTCCCTTCCCTCTCTAAGAAATAAATAAAAATAAAATCTTTTAAAAAAAAGAATAAGGAAATTTGAACAAAGACTAAGTTTTCTACATTTGATAACTACTGTGGTTATATAAGAAAATCAGAATAAGAAATTCTCCTAAATTTAGAAAAAGATTGATTGTTCTGTAGACATAGAACCAAGTCACAACCAGAACCATTTTTAAACACATTCAGTTGATAAATACAACTCACTTCAGTAAAACTGCCCTTTGTGAGTCAACCAATTAGTATCAGCCTCTCACTTGTTAAAGTCAGCTGATCAGGGATGAAGTTACTCCAAAAGAGATGCCTTGTAGTACCAACCAATCAACAACAGTCACTTCAACTCTGACTGGTGTGGCTCAGTGGGTTGGGCATTGTCCTGCAAACCAAAATGTCACCGGTTCGATTCCTGGTCAAGGCACATACTTGGGTTGCATGTTTCTCTCATGCACTCCCTATAAATTAATTAATTAATTAATTAAGTCTTTTAAAAAATAGCCACTTGAGTAACCCAGCTTCTAAGGATCATGCCAAACCACTAACTCCTCTGAAAGCCCACCCATCCTGAACGCCACACTTTCCGATGACTCCAGCAGACTGCTTTTATAAGACTATGACTGACCAGCATAACATCCAGTCCTACAGTAAAAAGTAAATTCAGCTTTGTCTTTTTATGTCAGATATTGATTGGTAGCTACATTATCCTTTGGTAATTCTGGCAATTCCACCAAGGTCATTTTGAAAACTTGCTTAGCATCATCCTAGGTAACCTTTGGCCAAACAGATGCACTTATTGGGTCCTTTGTGTCCCTACTTTGTTACTCAAGTCAGCTGCAAGAGGCTTCAGTCTCAAGAACCACCTGAGCTCTATTTTTATTGTATTCTCAATACTGTATTTATTGTTTTATTCTAGGATGTGTAGCAAAGTAAACCTTTGCTTAAGATCATTAGGTTTTGTTCTTTCCTCTGAATAATTAGACCTTTTGGTTTGGAATAACACCATTTGGTACTTGCCCTAGGGTTTAATAAGGTTATTATCCTTTTGCTTTGGAGGTCTGCTATTTGAAAATGTTTGCCATTAACTTGTTTATTCTCCTGCTTTGGTTTTTGTTTTGTTTTGTTTTGTTTTTAGAAATTTAAAAATATTTATTTAAACACAACAATGAATACATTACATATTAACAAATATTATATTTTAATGACAAGATTTCATGAAAAAATCAGAAGCATGGCATTTTATTTTCTTGTCTGTGTTAATAAAAGAGAGCTAAGTTCTCAAAAAGGCTTCTGCCTTTAATTTACTGTGCTTTATTGTTTTATTAAGAGGAGGAAGAAAACCCAGTCTGGTTTTCTTTCTGTACTGGGTCAGGTATGTAGTTAGAAGAGTGAGCAATATTTTAATGGCATTTTCAGATCATTGTAGATATTCTTCTTTGATATAACACCAAAACTTGGGAAACAATATTTCCTTAAAGATTAATTGCATTGTGGAATCTGAAGTTTTATCAATGAACTTTTCATATCTGTTACATTAAATACATTGGTCAATTACCGAATTTTGAGTGGGATTTTTATCCATACATGATTTTGTATGACTATATATTGGTCATTTGCAAAATATTGTCCTTGAGTTATGTGGATCCTTCAAATGTTGATACAGCTTATTGTACGTTACCAAATATCACATTTGTTAACATTATAACCAATCTCATCGGAAAGGTCTTTCCATTGATTTTTGGTTAGCAGTGAAATTTCTGAATCATAGGATATGAGAACATTTAACTTTGTAAGTCTGTGACAACTTCTTTTTCCAAAGTGGCATTCCCAATTTACAATTCCACCAGCAATTGTATAGGAGATCTCATTGGTCCACATTCTGTCTAACAGTATTGATCATTTCAATTTGAACCATTCACATTTGTATAAAAAGTAGCTTCCTGTGATGTTGTTCTTCATTTCCCTGGTAATGAATTTGAGTGGCTCTTCATATTTATTCTTTTATGTGAAATAAATGTCATGTCCTTCATTCTTCCCTTTGTTTCTAACAGCATTATAGTTCGCATTCCATACAAGTTACTCATTTAAAGTATATAGTTCACCGTGGCCAGGTGGCTAAGTTGGTTTGAGCTTTGTCCTGTGTACCAAAAGGTTGCAGGTTCAAGTCCTAGTCAGGGCACATACTGAGATTGCAGGTTTGCTCCCTGGTCAGGGCACATGGTAGGGGGCAGTAGGTAACCGATTGATGTTTCTTTCTCACATCCTTGTTTCTCTTTGTCTAAAATCAATTCTCAGGTGAGGGTTTTTTAAAATGGTGTATCATTCAATGGTGTTTAATTTAGTCTCAGATTTGTAAAACTATCACTAAAATACATTTTAGGGCATTTTTGACACCTAAAAAAATAACCTGTACTTTTTAACTATCACTCCCCTCTCTACTCAATATTCCCCTCACCTCAGCCCAAGCAACCACTACTCTACTTTCTGTTTCCATAAATTTGCCTATTATGGACATTTTTTATAAATGTAATTATATGACATGTGACCTTTTATAACTGGCTCTGACTTAACATTTTGTTCTCTAGGTTCATCCATATTGTAGCATTTACTTCATTTCTTTCTATGGCCAAATAATATTTCATTGAATAGATAAACCACATTTTGTTTTTCCATTTATCAGTTGATGGACATTTGAAGTTGAATAAAAATCCTGGCCTATTAGTTATAGCTCAGTTTTTTAAAATGCTGGTCTAGAGTTCTGGTCAAAATGACAGAGTAGGTATATGCTGGGCTCACCTCCACCCATGACCACATCAAAATGACAACATCTGGCTGTGAAAATCAGCAGGGATTTATTTGGCGTGGGAAGGCAGAAGGCTGCTGAAAACCAAGGCATCCTTTTAAAGTGCCCATACACAGCCTCACTTACTCACAGGCAGTCACTCTGATCTCCAGCAGAGGAATACTAGCTCAGGAAGTCTCTAAGACATAGGGAGAGACTGAGTTGTGTGGCATAAGGGACAGCCAATGTTGTCCCTGTGTTGAACCCTCCTCTCACATAGCTGGCGGGGTGGGGGCATTGTTCCTATGATGAGTTCTCCCCAACAAGGCCAAATCTGAATCCACATTTACCTGGTGAACACCCCTCACCCCACCCTGTTGACTCCCTGGGATACTCCCTTGCCCAGCTCATGTACAGCCTGAAGCTCTTTAAGGGGCTGACCCTTATAGAAACCCAGCCTGTGGCAGCAGACCTTGGAGTACTGTTTTGCTGAGTGGTCCCAGGTCCAATGATGGCAGCAGCTGGCCTCAATGAACAACATGGCCTCTCCCACATACCTCCAGGCCCAGTACAGACAAACTATCAACCACAGATCATTTTGTAGCTCCTACCAGGTAGCTCTGGGCCAGGCACAGGCAGCTGAACTTGGCCTGTACCAGAGCCCTTTCCAAGAGGCCCCAGAACAAATAAACTTGGTGGTTGGTTTCAGACCATAACCAAAGACTACCTGTTAAATTCCACAAGCAACAAAACCAAAGAGTGGCCTTGGCAGACACCAGACCACACTGGGGCAAATCTTGCTACATGGGGTCAGTTCCTGCACAGCAGCTCCTATGCTGTGGTCATGGCCAATCTTCACAGTGAGTCAGCCTGAAGGTCAACCCTACCTAATGATGTGCCAACAGCAATCAAGGCTCAACTACAAAGGGATGGTGCACACAGACCACACTAGGGACACTCCTGGAGCACCTAGCTCAGGTGACCAGGGAGACTGTGCCACTGGGTCCCACAAGACATCTACTACATAAGGCCACTCTACCAAGAGTGGGAGACATAAAAGCTCTATCTAATACATAGAAGTAAATACAGGGAGGCAGCCAAAATGAGAGGCAAAGAGACATGTCCCAAATGAAAGAATAGGGGGGAAAAACAGAAAAAAAACACTACTAAATAAAATGGAGGCAAACGTCTGCCAGATACAGAGTTCAAAACACTGGTTATAAGGATGTCCAAGGAACTTAAACTTCAACAAAGAGATAGTAAGCATAAGAAAGGACATAGAAATCATAAAAAAGAACCAGTCAGATTAAGAAAAAAAATAACTGAAATGAAGAATATCCTAGGAGGAATCAATAGCAAATTAGACAAAGAATAGGATTGAATGATCAATTTGGAAGACAGGTAGCAGAAAACACCCAATCAAGACAGCAAAAAGAAAAAGAAAAAAATTAGGATAGTTTAAGGGACATATGGGACAACATCAAGCAAACCAACATTAATATCGTAGGTGTATCAGAAGAGAGAGATCAAGGGATTGAGAATCAACTTGAAGAAGTAATGATTTACAAGTCCAGCAAGAGCAGAGAATCTCAAACAAGATGACCAAAGAGGTCCACACCAAGACACATCATGACTAAAATGCAAAAGGTTAAAGACAAAGAAAGAATCTTAAAAGCAGCAACAGAAAAGCAGATAGTTACCTACAAGGGAGCTCCCATAAGACTGTCAGATGACTTGTGAACAGAAACTTTGTAGGCCAGAAGGGATTGGCATGAAATATTCAAGATGATAAAAAGCAAGGAAATACAACCAAGATTATGCCACTCAGCAAACTATCATTTAGAATCAAAGGACAGATAAAGAGCTTCCTAGACAAGAAAAAGCTAAAGGATTTCACTGCCACCAAAGTAGTATTATAAAAGAAATGATAAAGGAACTTCTTTAAGAAGAAGAGGAAGGGCTCCCAGTCAAGATGGAGGTGTAGGTAGACATGCTTCACCTCCTTGCACAACTACAAAAAGGAATTACACCTAGATCTCAAAATAAATAACACCGAGAACCATCAGGAAATTGACCTGTATGGAAGCCCAACAATCAAGAATTTAAAGAAGTCACATTCATCCAGATGAGTAGGAGGGGCAGAAATATGGATATGGGGTGATGAGGAGAGGAAATGTGGTGTGGTGTGGTGTGGAGAGGTAATGGTGGTGGTGAAATGGGCATGGGTGGTCTCACATTCATGTGTGGTAGATAAAAATCAGGAGGGACACCTTGGGAGCAAGTGATCCCAGCCCCAGGCCAGACTGCACAGCCCAGGGTTCCAGCAACAGGAAGATAAATCCCCATAACTTCTGGCTATAAAAACCAGTGGGCATTGGGGTAATGGAAGAAACTGCTGGATTTTCAGAAAGCTTTGTTTAAAGGACCCATATGGTCTTAAAATGTATGTAAACCCATTCATTCTGGGATTCAACACCAGGGCACCAGCTATAAGGGCAGCAGTCACACACGGAGTAGGTAAAGTGACTAGAAACAGGGCAAATGTTTCACAAACCCCCAGACAGCAGGTAACCTTGGTGATTACCCAAGGCTCTGTACCCACACGATTTACAGATGCCTTTTACAGAGCCAAAGCAACTCTACCTAATACACTGAAACAAACACAGGGAGAATGCCAAATTGAGGGGACAAAGATACTAGTATATGGCCGAAATGAAAGAACAGAACAAACCCCCCAAAAAGAACTAAACGAAATGGAGATAGCCAACCTACCAGATGCTGAGTTCAAAACACTTGTTATCAGGATGCTTAAAGGACTTATTGAGTACAGCAACAACACAAAGGAAGAAATGAAGGTTACACTAAGTGAAATAAAGAAAAATCTACAGGGAGCCAACAGTGGAGGAAGGAAGTTGGGATTCAAATCGATGATTTGGAACATAAGGAAGAAATAAACATTCAACCAGAACAGAAAAAGGAAACTAGAACTCAAAAAAGCAAGGATAGTATAAGAAGACTCTGGGACATCTCCAAACATGCCAACATCTAAATATAGGGGTGCCAGAAGGAGAAGAGAGAGAGGAAGAAACTGAAAATGTATTTGGAAAAATAATGAAAGAAAACTTGTCTAATTTCGTGAAGGAAATAGACATACAAGTCTAGGAAGCAAAGAGAATTCCAAACAAGTTGGATCAAGAGAAGACCACACCAAGACATATCATAATTAAAATGCCAATGGTAAAAGATAAAGAGAGAATCTTAAAAGCAACAAGAGAAAAGGAGAGAGTTACTCACAAAGAAGCTCCCATGAGACTACCAGCTGATTTCTCAAAAGAAACTTTGCAGGCAAGAAAGGACTGGCAAGAAGTATTCAAAATGATGGAAAGCAAAGACCTACAACCCAGATTACTCTATCCAGCAAAGCTATCACTTAGAATGGAAGGACAGATACAGTGCTTCCCAGACAAGCTAAAGGAGTTCATCATCACCAGGTCACTATTGCATGAAATGTAAAAGGGACTTAAGAAAAAGAAGGTCAAAGCTATGAACATTAAGAAGACAACAAATTCACAACCAGCAACAAATGAATCTAAAAAAAGAAAAAAACTAAGGAACAACCAGAACAGAGACAGGGTCATAGGTATGGAGATTATTTGAAGGGTTATTAGCTGAGAGGCACAAGGGAGAGAAGAGGGAAAAGGTGCAGTGATTAAAAAGCATAATTGTTGGGTACAAAATAGGGGGATGTTAAGAACAGTATAGGAAATGGAGAAGCCAAGGAACTCATATATATGACCTGTGCACATGAAGTAAGTTGGCGGAGGGTGGTGGGGTTGCTGGAGCAAAGGGTAGTACCAGGCTGAGGGTGGCAAAGAGAAAATGTGTGACAACTGTAATAACATGATCAATAAAATATACTAAAGAGGAAGAAAAAGAAGACATATAAATAATAAAATGCCAATAATGATGTACCCATTAATAATTACCTGAAATATAAATGGATTGAATGCTCCAATTAAAAGACATACAGTAGTTAAATGGATGAGAAAACAAGACCCATATACATGCTGTCTGTAAGAGACTCCAGATAGAAACCTGAAGAAATCCAAAACATTAATTTGAAAAGATATGTCACCCCTATTTTCATTGCAGTGTTATTTACAATAACCATGATATAGAAGCAACCTAAGTGCTCATCAATGGATGACTGGAAAAAGAAGTTATGGTCCATATATACAATGAAATAGTACTCAGTCACAAAAAAGAATGAAATCTTATCATTTGCAACAACATGGGTGGACCCAGAGGGTATTATGCTAAGTGAAATAAATCAGACAGAGACAAATACTATGAATTCACTTACATGTGGAATCTAAAGAAGAAAGTAAATGAACAAACAAAACAGAAACAGACTCATAGATACAGAGAACAAACTGATGGTTTCCAGATGGAAGAAAGTTTTAGGGGAGCTGAGTGAAAAAGGTGAAATGATTAAAAAGTACAAACTCATCATTACAGAATAATCATAGGGATATAAAAAATAGCATAGGGAATATAGTCAATATTATTGTAATAGCTGTGTGGTGTCAGGTGGGTACTAGACTTACGGCAGGACTACTTCATAAACTGTAAATGTCTAACCACTATGCTGTACACCTGAAACTAACATAAAATAATATTGAATGTTCACTGAAATTGAAAAAAATTTTAAATCCTGGTCTAGAGCCAAAGTAAGGGCTATAATTAAAGAATTTGCTAATCTTTAGAGAGAGAAATTTTTGCTATAGAAGCCAGGACTCTTACTGATACTTACTGTCCTGGGCTACAGATCTGTACCAACCAATTTAATTAAATTGTGAGCCCTTCCAAGGGGAAAAATTGCTAAGGTCAGCAAGGCATGAAAGAGATTTTAATAATTCAGCTGTGAAATTTTTTAATAAAAAAGAAAAATACATTCTATAAACAATTATATATAAACCTTTTTTTAAAAGGCGGACAAAGATTCAAAATTGTTAACATAAATAAAATTACAAGATAGACTTCAGGAAGCTTTCAAACAGTAGTCTGGGGTACTTTCAGTATCTGAAGTGAAAGGAGCTTTATCTTCTCTTTTTATACAGGGGCTCAAATCTGACTTAGGAGATTTAATTAAAAATTAATTAAAATATGAAATTGCAGTTTAGAAAATATCTAATATGTGGCTTAATCTTTGCAGATAGCTTTAAAAAATAAACAAGATAGAGATCAGTATAGTTAATGGCTCTGTAGATAAAATACCCCAAAGTATCTTTGTTCCCTAAGATGTAGGAACCTATATGAAAGAATATTTGTAAATATAGCAAGTAGAAAGACCATTAAAGAAACTACTTACCACACTGGCTAAAACATGGGACAGCTATCCAAAAATCTATCCAGTGATACAGCTTCAATGTAGACAAGAGCACCCAGCAATCGCCAATTCTTTTTTTTTTATTTCCCAAGGGGGGAAAACAGCTTTCTTGTTTATATAGATATCACTTGTCTGCTTTTAGTTCCACCTCTATATCAGAGTAAAAATTTAAGTTGTCTAAAAAGCCAAGAGGAAAGACAAATAGGCTTTGCATTAGAAAGAAAACAAGAAAAACTTTTGGATTACAGCAAAAATGACAGTATCAGATTGTTTGAAAAAAAAAAAGACAAATTTGAATATATACACCAACTTGTGACAGACTTGAGGAGAAATAAACTTCATCTACCTTGGTTTAATAGAACTGCTGAACTTAAAAAAATCTCCAGCAACTCAATGTCTCACTGTAACTGATATTTTGAGATCATTATCAGAGGAATATTCTTTATTCTTTGTGATACAGCATTGTGTAGAATACCGTCATCATGGTAGACTTGAACTGCTATCCTTGGAAAGGACTATAAGGCTGGCCCTTGGCTGGAATCTGGAAACTTAGATTTCGGAGGTTCCCAACATAAACTGGTAAGAGTGCCTCGCTAAACTATTTATAGAACCAATATAGTTTTTGCTGAACACTTGCTTTTCCTCCTGGGAGTCAGAGTTTCAGCAGGGCGTGGCTATGTGATTAGCCCCCAGCAGAAACCCTGGGCACTGAGTCTTGAGCTTCTGAGGTTGGCAACATTTCACACATGTTGTCACAACTCAATGCTAAGGGATAAAGCATATAAATACATAGCATAAGCTTTATTTATAAAGCATATCCCTGTGTGACTCAATGGGAGACGATCCTGGGGAAGCCTGTGTCTGGTTTTCCCAGACTATGCCCAGGTGCCTTTTTCCTTTGCTGATTTTATTCTACAATGTTCATACTCCTTTACCATGAGTACACCTATATGCTGAGTCCCTTGAGCCCTCCTAGAAAATCACTGTACCCGGGGTAGTCTTGTGGATCTCTATACAACCCAAACATCGACAAATTTAAGATCTACTTTTAGACAAAATATATTGCAGGTCTTGTACATGATCAGATTATAGTTCATCTAGATATGAGGATGTATATACCATGTATGATTCAAGAAACTATAAAAAAAAGCTATGGTTGTGGCATTCTTATGGATGAAAAGATTACACAGACAGGCAGGTTAACTTGGAGCACAGCCCATAGATAACAGATTGATTCTGTTCCTTAATTATATAAATCTGTCTTTTATACAAACATGAAAATATTAGAGCATGCTCTAGGTATTTTAACTACTAAAAAAACATTATCTATAAAATGTATCCCTTAAATAAGAAAAAAAAAAGCCTTCTTGTGTCAGAGCAATTACAGTTCTCAAATAAGAAGTCAAAATAGCCTGAGATCTCCTACTAGAACTTTTAATCTAATGTTGGCACATGAACTAAATCACTATTGCTAGCAGAAACCACTCAATATTTTTAACTTATTAATTATTATTCTCTTCTCATTAAATGAAATACTAGTGTAGCACACTAAATCCAGTAACTCCATAACCCTATGAAAGAGAATCCCATACTTGTGCTTCTGTAATTCAAGATGCTGATGATCAAAAATGAGCTTCTGACACTATTGTACCAAATCTGAACTCAATATTATTAGATTTTTATTAAAATTATGAAAATATCAGGCTTGATGTATAAAAAATAGTCTTGTCTCTTATAAAACCCAACTTTGTACCAAAAGCCAAAAATTATTCAAGTGAGTGAATGATGATCCTTTCTAGGGCATATTAGATTGTTACTATAAAAAAGTATGTGTATATATGAATATATGTATATACATAAGTGTATATGTGTCTATATATAAAAGTATATATATAGGTTAAGATTGGTAAGCTTTTAGAATAATTTACTTTTTAAAATATTTTTATTTATTTATTTTTAGAGACAGGGAAAGGGAGGGGAAGATGGAGGGAAACATCAGTATGAGAGAGAAACAATGATTGGTTACCTTTTGCATGTGTCCCAACTGGGGATCAGGCACCCACCCAAGGCATATGCCCTGACTGGGAATTGAACCGGCAATCAAGCCAGGGACCTTTTGCTTCACGGGATGATGCCCGACCAACTGAGCCATGCTGGCCAGGGCAATAATTCCCCTTTTTTAAAAGATATACAAACACAGGCTCTTTAAAATTGAGATAACAAATATATCAACTACTTGACATCATCATGCTAAAATAATTGTTTCATAAATCTACAGATTCACAAAAAAGTTATAGAAATTAATATACTATACTGCAATTACTATAGAAAACTTTATATATATTAAAGAAATACATGAACAGATCTTCGTGGCAAACAGATTTCTCTGATTAAAGCCCTTGTACAGGACATCATATGAAACAACAAAAATGTTAACAATAAATCCATGTAGAAGTTCAAAGATTCCATCATAGATTCATAAAATCTGGACACTCAAATTCAGAAAATAATCATTGAGAATGATCACATTATAAGATCCATGAGGATGAAATCTGGCAAGTCCAGAATGGCCACTTGATAGCACCCAAATGAATGCTTGCAGAAATCTTTCATGAAATAACCCATCCACAGTAGGAACAAACTGTCCACAGAATCTAACTTTTATGGGACACCTTCTAGGACAGAGGATTTAAGCCAGTTCATGTCCTGTCTGGAACCAGATTAACCAGGAAATGTTGTAAAGGTAGGGCATAGGCTAGGATCACACCCTACAAGATCCTCTGAGCGTCACTCAATGAACTGTATCAATTGCTTCCCTCCCTCTTTTATGAATACATACTTTAATAGTAATTGGTATTTAGGATAGATTAAGACATATCCTATTGAACAGCCACCACACTGACAGTGGTTAAAATACCATTAGATCTAGTGATCTACGTAGGGCATTTCATTTCATCTTATGTATCCAGTAATGTAGAAATACATTTAACTTGGCAGTTATTCATGAAATTTTATATACATAGAATTTTGCTCTTTACTTCAAAATTTAATCATGTATATAACTGACAATCTTCTAGAAAAATATAAAGGACCTTAACATAACCAAGACCACATCTGTTAGAGAGATGTGATTCTAAATTTTATTCTCAATTCTAAATTGAAATTCTCCAGAGAACCTCCAGAAGTTGATGGTTCTTGAAAGTCGACTGCTGATTCAAGATCTTAGAAATAAACTGGCAATTACACACTGTAGAATGTGTCTGCCCAGAACTACCAGAACAGTGTTCTTTTGTATGTCTATTCTTCTTTCCCAAGTACAGTTCACATTCAATATTATATTAGTTTCAGGTGTATAGTGTAGTGATTAAACATTTACATAACTTACAAGGTGATCTCCTAATAAGCCCAGTACCCATCTGACATCACACTTAGTTATTACAATATTATTGATATATTCCTTATGCTGTATTTTTACATTCCACTGTCACACTTGCTTAAACACATTTATTTATTCATACTTCTTTCTGTACTGATTTAAAGTTGTATACTTTGACTCTATCTATCATGCTTCCCTAACCATTAATAATCATGTGCTTAGACACAAGCTTTACTAAAAAAATCACAAACTCTCGCCAATAAAAACAGAAATAAATAATAAATAAATAACATTTTTAATGTTGAAAAAATTAAAAATAAAAACACTTTCATAATTTTGTAATTTAGCTCTATTAAGCTTTGGTAGTACAACCAATTTGAAAAATAATATGAAGGTATGCTATGCCAAAAAATATAATTGTATTACAATAAGTTATATTATAATGCATGTATTCATAATTACATTAATATGATATACAATATATTGGCTAACAATGTATTAAAACACATCATATAAAATAACATTATTATTATTTACAATAATGAAGAAAAATGTTCTTTTGCTAGGAGGGGGGAATAAAATTATTCTTGGGCTGTAGCAGTAACTGTTTCTTATAACCACACCCAGAAACAGTATTTCTACAACTTCAGTAAAATTAAACATATCTCTTAGGCACTTCCTGGATATTTTCTCCTATGTGGGAATCAGTTTCTTCAATGCTGACCCAGAACCAGGGTTAACCAATCTATAGGACAGTCCATGAGCATAATTCCCAAAACTCTCAATGAAGTATAGATTTTTAAAAAAGAGTCTGAAAGATAAAGTCCTTTCTAGGAAAAGTTTCCCAAGGGTGTTTTCCCACCATCCAGAGGCATAGCTTAAGGAAGCAATCCTTTAGACTGGCTGAGAATAGAATACTGTAAGGTTTTTTTCTGGCCCACCAGCAATGAGTCTGTGCCATTTCTACAACTTCTTCTTGCACAGGGAATAACATGTTAGGTGAGACAAAGACAATCTATATGTATCTAAAAGAAAACACAAACTGACTTAAGAGTCAGGCAGTCGATAAGCCTCATTTTATTTATCAGACCTGTGGACTCTTGGTTCATGTTGTGAAGTATCTTCCTTCCCTTTTTGAAATGACAGCTACCTCTAGTTTACCTGTTTGTCCCACTGTTGTTTAATGTCTGTTGTCCAAAATAGTAGATATTTCTGCATAGGCACTGTGCTAACAGTGATTCAACAGTTGATTCAAAGGCAAAATCAAGATGAAAATCACAATAATCAATGTGCAAACTGAAAATCCTATCTCCACAAAGGAAACCTCACATTCAAAAACAATCAACCACAGTTGTGAAGCAGCAGCCAGTGGCGAACAGCAAGGCCAGAAGCCCTTGTTCTGCCCTCCCTCTGCCCCTCTGGCTCACTTCTGCCTACCCATCCTTAGTTGCCAGACCCAGGTCCAGGCTCTCACCAGGTCATTCTCATCTGGTTGAAACTAGAGGGCCACGAAGATGCCTGCTTACCACTCTTCTCTCATGGACCCCGACACCAAACTCGTTGGAAACAAGGCACTCTTTCCCATCAGAGAGTCAGGTCAAAGGACCTGCCCCTAGAGAGACAAAACCTACAGATAATGTGGATGAAGCCATCTATGACTTCAAGGCCAATGTCTTCTTCAAAAACTACGAAATTAAGAATGAAGCTGAGCCCTGGCTGGCGTAGCTCAGTGGATTGAGCGCGGGCTGCAAACCAAAGTGTCGCAGGTTCAATTCCCAGTCAGGGTACATGCCTGGGTTGCAGGCCATGACCCCCAGCAACCGCACATTGATGTTTCTCTCTCTATCTCCTTCCCTTCCCATTCTAGAAATAAATAAATAAAATATTTTTTTAAAAATCAATGTTTAAAAAAAAAGAATGAAGCTGATGGAACCTTGATATGCATAACTCTCTAAATTTCTGAGTGTTTCCAGAAACTCCAAAAGTGCAATTCCGAAAGCCAAGGCAAGAAATAAAGGTATTGTATACACTGGGAATCATTAATTTTCCCATTTCTGGAGAGCCTGATTTTCTACTTAATACAGTTTATGCCAACCCTGCAACGAAACAGGAAGGCAAAGCGATGAGGGCCTATTTATAGCATCTAAGGCAAGAGACTGGACCAAGACTTTGTGAGACAGTTTTTGACCTTTGGAATGATAAACCCATCAGGGAGTAGATTTGCTTTGTGAAGAGGTAATTCATGAACAAGAGTCTCTCAGGGCCTGGGCTGTAAGGGGAGCTTGGGCAGACACTGTTTCCACAGCTGTGAGCAGCATTTTACAGCAAGATGTACACTGTTCTTTGTTTTTATTTCACCAAGTTTTATGCAGAAGAGAGAAGAGAACATGATTACTTGAAAGTTCATTATCAAGAATTGGGGGGGAGGGAAGAATAAGTTGGCAAAGAGTTATTTGACATTTTCTGCAGTAGTAAGCTGGTATTTAATAAATAATAAAAAAGAAATTTCTAACAACAACAACAACAACAACAACAACAACAACAAAAGCAGTGGTGAAGATCTGGACTTAGGGTCTCTGTTTCAGCTTTGACTGAATGAGGATCAAAAGAGAAGACTGAGAATAAAACAGTCCCCACAAATGTAGGAAAAAACTGCTTGTTCAGGAGCCATGATAACATGTAACCATTAGAACTGGTCTTAAACCTGTTGAATTGTTCAACAATTCACCTCAGTGAACACAGTTTAAAAGTCAGCTAACCTGCATCAGCTCATCACTTTGAAAGTCTGCCAGTGAGGTATGAACTCATTGCAGTAAACATGCCTTGGAGTGCCAAACAATCAACAACAGTGTCACCTCACCAACCACACTTCTACTGATGACATTAATCCACACAGACCTCTGAAAATCTGTCAATTCTAAAAGTCTTATGAAAATCCTTTCCTGCCCTGACTGGTGTGGCCCAGTGATTGAATGTCGGCCTGTAAACCAAAAGGTTATAGGTTTAATTCCCTGTCAGGGTACAAGTCTGGGTTGCAGGCCAGTTCCCCTGTTGGGGGTGACTGAGAGGCTGCCCATTCTCTCTTCCTTTCTTTGTTTCTCTCCCTCTCTTTCTCCTTCCCTTCCCCTCTCTCTAAAAATAAATAAATGAAATAATTTAAAAAATCCTTTTCTGTGGTAAACAATGAATTCAATATTTTTGTATGTCAGATATTGAGTGTTGATCTTATTATATGAAAAATATGACTATTCTTAAAGGATGCATGCACATGAACTATTGAGAGTAAAATATGAGGTATCTGCAACTTTAGATGGCTCAGAAAAGTTAATATTTTGTTCGTAAATCTAGGTGACAGTTTATTATAGTAGTCTATAACTCTTCTGTAAATTTAAAATATTTTTCAAAATTAAAAAACATAAACAAGAATGGTGACATAAGCAAGATGGCAGAATAGGAAGTTCCAGGCCCTTGTTCTGCCATGGAGAAGCTGACTTAACAAACGACACTTATGTGTGACAAATTACCTTAGTGAGAACTCCACAACACAGTTAATGGGTTGCAACACCCCAGGTGAGTGCAAAGCCAAGAAGAGATCTGTGTAATCAGGTAGGAAGTTTTCTCCCATTGTCTGTCCTAGCCCTTACCCTCCTAAGCATGGCACCATGCTAGCTATCAAAAGAAAACCCCTAACTCCCAGCTTCTCTCTGGGGAGGGAAAGAAAAGATGGAATGTGTATCTAATGTTCTGGCTTTTCAGTGGGCTGCTCAAAGGGTTGGTGTCTTCCTTGCCTGACTCAGACTACTGATAGGAAGGGAGGTATACTTTGGATGCTCGGTTAGGGGTAGCTGAGAACAATGACCAGCGCCATACCTTGTTACAGCTCAAGAAAGACCGCAGTACTGCAGGCAGACACTAGGGGGAAGACAAATGATGGGCTCCTGAGATGACACAGGGGCAAATATCCTTATCTGTGAAATTAGATCTATAAACCCTGAGAACACAAATTGCCAGAAAAGGTTTGAGCAGTCCCCAGAATCTCTAGATAAGCTGACTGGCTTTTCAAATGCCTAAATCTCAACAAATGGGCACAAGGCATATAAAGAAATAGGAAAACGTGGCCAAATCACAGGTACAACAAAACAAGAAAAACAAGAGAATAGCTAAAACGATCTTGAAAAATAAGCAGAAATTTGCAAAACTTTCTATTTCAAAAGTTGTTATAAAGCTACAGTAATCAAGAAAATGTTGTATTGGTGGACCTACAGGTCAATGGAACAGAACAGAGTACAGAAATAGACCCACATGGTCCATTGAATTACCTCAAAGATGCTTATGCAATTCAGTGGGAAAAGAGACAATTTTTTTAAAAAGAATGCTAGAACACCTGGATACCTATATGCAAAACAAAACAAAAAAAAGAGGAAAAAGAAATTTGAGTTACCTTATAACATACAGAAAATTAACTCACATTAATGGACTTAAATGTCAAAGTAAAACCTATAAAATTTTTGGAGGAAAATATAGGAGAAAATCTTAGCAACTTTGGAGCAGACAAATATTTTCTACATAGCGATAAACTTACAACTTTTATATACAGGCTTCTAGTAAAGATAGCAAAGTAGGTAAATGCAGTACTCACATTCTCCCATTACCACATCAAAATCAAAACTAAATTATAGAACAACCATCAATGAGACCACCTGAAGTGTAACTGAAGTCCTGTAAATAAGACTATGAGAAGAAGAAGCCACATTGAGCACTGGCCAGGTGTCTCAACTGGTTGGATCATTGTCCTGTACACCAAAATGTTTTGGGTTTTATCCCCCATCAGGAAACATACCTAGGTTGTGAGTTTGATTCTCAGGGCATGTATGGCAGGCAACCAATTGATGTTTCTCTCTCACATCAGTGTTTCTCTCACTGCCCCCTTTCTCTCTCTCTAAAATCAATAAACATATCCTTCTGTGAGGATTAGAAGGTGGAGGAGGAGAAGGAGAAGGAGGAGGAAGAGGGAGAAAGAGGAAGAGGAGGAGGAAAAAAAGAATAGATAAAAAATTCAAAAACTCATTGAATGGGGCATATAGTCTATGCATTTTGTGTAAATTATACCTGCTTAAAAAATAAAACAAATCTTTAAAAAGTAATTCAGTCTTCTTTCTTAAAAACAAAAGTTGTGGACTTCTGGCAAGACGGAGGCATAGGTGGACGCACCGTACCTCCACACACAACCAAGATTAGAACAACCATAATTTAGAGGCAGAATAACACCCAGAACTGACAGAATTTATCTGAATGGAAGTCGGACAGCCAAGAAGTTGAAGTAGACCCCTTCATCCAGACCGGTAGGCGGGGTGGAGACAAGCAGCTGGGGCGCGGGTTGCAGCAAGGGTCGTGGCGCGGAGAGCAGAGAGCAGCGGGCCCATAGGACAATAAGGAGCGGAGCGCGTGGGGCATCCGGGGCACGCAGGGTTGCAGCGGGTCAACCCTGAGTACTCGAGCGGCAGCTGGCGGACCCAGTGAGGCAGCGATTGTAGACTGGGACAGAGCATGCAGCCCAGGATTCCAGGGAAGGGACTGTGGTTCCAGGAGACCAGAGCTACCACCATTGTTCCCTCCCGCCCCTGCCCCCACATACAAGGTCACAATCTAGCGACTGGGGTGCCCAGCCCTGGTGAACACCTAAGGCTCTGCCCCTCACCATAACAGGAGCGACCAGACCCCCCCCCCCAAAAAAAAAGAGAGAGGGAGAGAGAGACATGTCTCAAACAGAAAAACAGATCAATGCTCCAGGACTCATCCTTTTGAGCGACCAAGAGATAGCCAATCTATCAGATGCACAGTTCAAAACACTGGTGATCAGGAAGCTCACAGAATTGGTTGATTTTGGGTGCAAATTACATGAAAAAAATGCAGGTTACTATAAGAGAGATGAAGGAAGATGCTTGGAGAACCAATAGTGATGGGAAGGAAACTGGGACTCAAAACAATAGAGTGGACCAGAAGGAAGAAAAAAACAATCAAACAGGAAAGAATGAAGAAATAAGAATTCAAAAAAGTGAGGAGAAGCTTAGGAACCTCCAGGACATCTTTAAACGATCCAACATCTGAATTATAGGAGTACCAGAATGGGAAGAGGAAAAGCAACAGATTGAACACATATTTGAACAAATAATAAAGGAGAACGTCCCCATTCTGGCAAAGGAAATAGATTTCCAGGAAATCCAGGAAGCTCAGAGAGCCCCAAAGAAGTTGGACCCAAAAAGAAACACACTAAGGCACATCATAATTACATTAGCCAAGGTAAAAATGAAGGAGAGAATCCCAGAAACAGCAAGAAATAAGGAAACAGTAACCTACAAAGGAGTTCCCATCAGACTGTCAGCTGATTTCTCAAAAGAGACCTTGCAGGTAAGAAGGGGCTGGAAAGAAGTGTTCCAAGTCATGAAAGGCAAGGACCTACATCCAAGATTGCTTTATTCAGCAAAGCTTTCATTTAGAATGGAAGGGCAGATAAAGTGCTTCTCAGATAAGGTCAAGTTGAAGGAGTTCATCATCACCACCAAGCCCTTATTATATGAAATGTTAAAGGAACTTATCTAAGAAAAAGATAAAAAACAGATACAATAAAATGACAGCAAACTCATAATTATTAACAACTATACCTAAAACAAAAACAAACTAAGCAAACACCTAGAACAGGAAGAGAACCACAGAAATGGAGATCACATGGAGGGTTAGCAACAGGGGAGGGGGAGGAGGAGAGAGGGGCAGAAGGTACAGAGAATAAGTAGCATAGATTTTAGGTTGAAAATAGATAGGGGGAGGGTAAGAATAGTATG
The DNA here is from genome assembly GCF_004126475.2 of Phyllostomus discolor. Classification (NCBI taxonomy): domain Eukaryota; kingdom Metazoa; phylum Chordata; class Mammalia; order Chiroptera; family Phyllostomidae; genus Phyllostomus; species Phyllostomus discolor. Next base: position 68,842,311 of record NC_040906.2, read on the forward strand.
GGAAATGTAGAAGCTAAAGAACTTATAAGTATGACACATGGACACGGTTAAAGGGGGGGATATGGGTGGGAGAGGGGTACAGGGTGGAGGGGAATGAAGGGGGGAAAATGGGACAACAGTAATAGCATAATCAATAAAATATATGAAGAAAATACCTTAAATGCAGAGTATTAAATGTTTCGATCAAAAGATAGAGGGTGGCTGAATAAGAAGACAAAACTCTCATATATGCTGTGTACAAGAAACTCACTTCCGATCAAAGACATACACAGACTGAACATAAAGGGATGGAAAAAGATATTTTATGAAAGTGGAAATGAAAAAGAAAAGCAGGGTAGTAGTACTTATACCAGACAAAATAGACTAAAACACAGGCTATAACAAGAGACAAAGAAGGACCCAGCAATTTTATTTCTGAGTATTTATCTGAAGAAACCTAAAACACTAAATTAAAAAGACATCTGCATCTATATGTTTATTGCTGTGTTATTTATAATAGCCAAGATATGGAAGCAATCTAAACATGCATCAATAGGTGAGTGGATAAAGAAGTGGTGTATATATACAATAAAATGTGACTCGACCATAAAAAAAATGGAATCTTGCCATTTGCAATGACGGATGGACTTAGATAGTGTACTGAGTGAAAAAAGTCAGAGAAAGACAAAGGCCAGATGACTGCACTTATATGTGGAATCTAAAAAACAAAATAAACAGACAAGCAGAACAGAAACAGACTCATAAATACAGGGAAGAACATTTTGACGGGTACCAGATGGGAGGAGGTTCGGCAGGATGGATGAAAAGATGAAGGGATTAATACTCTATATATTTATCAGATGGGTACTAGATTGTCAGAGGAATCACTTTGTAAGTTTTGTAAATGTCTAATTATTATGTTGTATACCTGAAACTAATGTAATATTGTACATCAAATGTATTTTAAAAATAAAAATTTATTTAAAGAGCTTAAAACTTTTGCTCTTCAAAAAACACTGTTAGGAGTAATGCAGACACTGGCCCATAGTGTGGGAGGCATTATAGATGAGACGAGAGACAAATTCACACGGGCTACCGAGTCCTGTGGAGGAAAAGGGATTGGAGGGACACTCTCTCAAGAGGAGAGCACCCCCACCCTTGCCTTGACAAGCTTTTATTGGGTTCATTTTGCACAAGAATACAGGTAAAGCTCATTAATCATTATCAGGCAGTAAGAATCAAACATACCAAGAACTCTGAGGGCCTATTTTGAGTCAGGGTCAGGTAGCTGAAGACCCATAAAACTTTGAGGAACAAACTCACTTCTTGCTTGGACCCTTATCATTTAATTGAGAGCATTCTAAACAAAGCAGATTTCACAGTATTTTACATAGTCTTTCTTAGGTCTGATTGCCCTAGGGAACCTGCCCTTTCCAGCACAGGGCGGCACCCACCACCGGCATTATTTCAGTCTTCAGGCATTGTTTCAGGCTTAAGTCAGGCAGGGGAAGTAAGGCAGCCAAGAGATTAGGAGACTTCCTGGAGACAGAATGAGGACTCAGGCTATGTCAAAGCCGAGGGGCAAGAGTCCATTACCCCCTTTTGCTATAGCTCCCCAAGTCCTTCCCTGGGGCCTCCACGTGATCATGCCTGTCTTTGGTCATCCCCCACTTGGGGAATCTTACCCATCATTGGCTAGCCGATCAAGCATTTGGGGCCAGGCAGAGTGAAGTAAAAGGAGCAGAAGTGGTGCCCCTGCCAGGGAGATAAGCTTTGTCTCCTTAGCAGCTTATGGTCCAAAGGTCACTCACTCAGCCTTAGCCATGTGGGGGTTACAGCTTCTGAAACCAGGCAGGGCAGTTCCTGATGCATGGGTCACCGGCCAGCAGTGATCACCGGATGCTGTGGATGGAATGCAAGAAAAAACATGCACAGAGACAGACTAGTTTCTGTGGAGAAGTAGGGACGGGATGGCCACCCTCTCTAGTGGGGAGCGCGCTGATTTACTGTCCAAACCTGCTTTAATTGGGCTCATTTTGCATAATAATTCAGGTAAAGTACATTACTCATACAAGGAAGTAAGGAACAATAGATAACAAGGAACTCTGCGGGTCTATTTTGAGTCAGGGTCAAAGAACTGTAAGACTTTGAGGAACAAACTAACTTCCTCCTTGGACCCTTCTCATTCAACTGAGAACATTCTAAATAAAGAAGGTTTCACAGTAATTTACATGTTCTTTCTTAGGCCTGATCACCTGGGGAATCCACCCTTTTCAGCACAGAGCTGCACCACCCTGTCATTGTTTCAGGCTTAGGTGGAGCAAGGGAACTAAGGCAACCAAGAGATAAGGAGATTTTCTCCTAGATGATGAGGACTCAGGCTATGTTGAAGCCGAGGAGCGAGGGTCCATCACCCCCTTTTGCTGTAGCCCCCAAAGTCCTTCTTTTGGGGGCCTCCCACGTGATCATGCCTGTCTTAGATCATTCCCCCCCTTGGGGAATCTTACCCATTTTTGACTAACCGACCAAACTTTGGGGTTCAGTTATGAATGAAGCAGCAGAAGCAGCGCTCTTGCCAAGGAGATAAGCTTTTGTCTCCTTGCTGGCTTACGGTTCCAAGGGCGTTCCCTTAGCCGTAGCCTAGGCGGGGGTTACAGCTTCTGATACCAGGCAGGGCAGTTCCCAACAAGTTCCCAACAAGGAGAATGAAAGAATAGACTGATAGAAGTATTTGCAAGACATGTATTTACCAAAGACTTTGTATTCAGAACAAAGAACTCTTAGAATTGAATAATAAATAGACAAAATTTTTTAATGGGCATAGGTTTGAACAGACACTTCACTAAAAAAAGATATAAAAATGGCAAATAAGCACATGAAAAGAGGCTCAACATCTTTAGTCATTAAGGAAATGTAAATTAATACCACTAGATATTTGCTTGAGTGGCAATTTTTATAGCTAATTCTATTACAATTATCCCAATTTTTCCCTCGCCGCCACTCCACCCCACCCACCCACCCACTTAGCCAACAGTCAAATACTTTCTGTTGTCCTTGCCCATGTGTTTTTCTTACATGTTCTTTGGCTTGTCCCTTCTGCTTCCTTCCACCATTTCCCTTTCTTCCTCCTCCCCTCCTATAGCTATCAGTCCATGATTCCATGTCTTTGGTTCTATTTCTCTCATTAGTTTATTTTGTTCATTAGATTCCAGTTATAAGTGAGGACATATGGTATTTGTCTTTCATTGAGTGGCTTATTTCACTTAGCATAATAGTCTCTAGTTCCATCCATGCTGTTGAAAAAGGTAGGACTTTGTTCTATTTTCTGTTGCATAGTATTCAGTTGTGTAAATGTACCATAATTTTTTAATACACTTATCTACTGAATAGCAAAATTTTAAAAAATTCTACCACACCAAGTTTTGATGAGGATATGACTAGCTAGAATTTTTATGCATTGTTGGCAGGAATATAAAATGACAAACTTTTAGAGAATAGTAGGGAAATTCTTTAAAACTTAAATATAAATTCACTATACAACCCTACTAATTCAGTCCTAAGTGTTTACCTAGGAGAAATGAAAATAATCTGTCAACACAAAAACTTGTACAAGAATGTTCATAACACCTTTATTCAGCACTCAAAAACTGGAAAAAGCATATATGCATCAGCTGATGAATATTAACAAATTGTGGTATGCAATGAAATAGTACTCAGCAATAGTAAGGAAGGATACAAGCAATAGCATGTGAATCTCAAAAGAACTGTGCTAAATGAAAGAAGATAGTCACAAAAGAGTAAATACTCTATGATTCCATTTATATTAAATTTTAGGGAAGATAAAACAGTAGTTATTTTTTTTTAAAAAGAAAATTTCAGTTATTGTAAGGTTGCACAAATGGCAGGAGAAGACTGACTACAGAGGCAGAAAGTCACAATTTGAGGAAATGATCTGCATCATACTTATGGTAGTGGTTATATGAGTGTATACATTTGTCAAAGCTCATTGACTTATACACTTAAGTTTGGTGGAACTGTATTTTATGTACAATATAGCAGATGGACATTGATAAAATTAATTAAGATAGAAGTAAGTATAATACGCTATCAAAAAACTGGAGTAGGGAAGGGAGAAAAGCTAATATACGCATTTAAGTAGACTGTCTTTTGAAGGATATCAAGACACTGGAAATAGTATCTCCTGAGCAGTAGAAATGGGTAGATGGAGACTGGGATAGAAGGAAGAATATTCCTAGTACACCATCTGTAAGTTCTAAGTTCTGTAAATATAATCAGATGAACTACCCCAAAATTAAATTAAATTGAAAGAAAGAAATCTTAGTTGATTAAGTAAATAGGTATATAAGTGTGCTAAAGATTGTGCTATTTACGCAGAGAGCACGTGTTGCTTTTCCCCCAAGGCATTAAACTTTAGACAGAACTCTAATATTTGTCTAGCACTGCATCATTTTCTACAGCACTTTTAAACTCGACTGCCTATAACTTTTAAACCGGAAAAAAACACATTAGGGCATTGCAAGACTGGGTCAAACACGTGAAAGGATTGAGAAGTACAAATTGCTAATTACAAAATAGTCACAGGGACACAAGATACAGCATAGGGAATAGAGTCAATAATATTTTAATAACTATGTATAGTGTTAGTTGAGTACTGGAAATATCAGGGGAAACACTTTATAAAGTATAAGATTGTCTAACCACTATGTGCTACCCCTGAAACTAATATAATATAACATTAAATGTAAACTGTGATTTAAAAATTTTTTTAAAGAAAAAGCTCATCACAGCTCTAGAATCATTTTTACCTTCTAAGCTTGCTGTTCTGGTATTGTAAGAAATAACACATATACTGGAGCAGTTTTTTCTACTCCAGCCTAAAATGTGTGACTAAACTATTGAGGCATACTGACCTGATATATAAATGTATTCGTGATGTAGGTAAAGTTGATTTCAAATGCAACAAACCTTCTAGACTCAGCCTACTGGGCTTTGTCAACAGCTCCTCAGTAAGCACTCTTCCAACATCTGATTTTCTGTGACATTTAAAAACCCTATATTATCTTATATTTGCAGATTGACCTTGGGGCAGCAGCTATGTTTAATATATCTTGAGTAAACTCATATAAAGAGGGAACTGTGGGATTTTACTGGAAAATGTTTAGAGTGTAACTGTGACTGAAAGCTCTTGAGAGAATGTTTAGCAGCCTTGTCCAAGAACATTCTGGTCATTTTGGATTAAAAAGAAACATAACAAATAAAAACTTAAGTTAGTAGAAAAGAGGCAATTTTCATGCCTGTTGTTTTTACAATGGACCCAGGTTTTCTTAGAATTCACATTTCTTAGGCTTTTGTTCAAAGTTTACCACAATATTTTAAGCAAATCTATATTGCTGTAATTCAAATAGGAATACTTTACACCAAAAATGACAACATAGAAGACATTTGTAATTGCTGCAGTTTGTCACGGATACTGGCCTGCAGTACCTGCGGCGCTGTGGATGGTGGAGGTACGAGAGACATACACACGGACTACCGAGTCCTGTGGAGGAATAGGGACAGCACGGCTACTCTCTTAAGGGGTGGGTGCCTCGGAGTGGCCTGGCTATTCTCTCAAAGGAGAGCGCCCCATGCCACTACCTGAACAGGCTTTTATTAGGTAGTTTTGGGTAGGAACACAGATACAGCTTATTAACCATTGTCTGGCAGTGAGGATCAAATGAATAGATAATGTTCAAAGAGCTAATGGGTCTCATGCTGAGTTGGGGTCTATGACTACAAATTTTAAGGGGCCAAACCCATTTCCTGTCCAGGCCTTCATAATCTAATTAAAAGCATCCTCAGCAATGCGGACTTCACAGGATTTTACATATCCTTTTTTCAGGCCTCATCTCCCGGAGAAGTCCACTGTTCCTAGTGTGGGGCTGCACCACCCCTTGTCATTGTTAGGGGCTTGAGTCAGGCAGAGGAGATAAGGCAGCCGAGAGATAGGAGACTTCTCAAAGGCAGAATGAGGACTCAGGCTTTGTCAAAGCTGAGGGATGGGGGTCAATCACCCCCATTTTCCACAGCTCCCTGAGTCCTTCCCTGAGGGCCTTCCCACATGATTGTGCCTGTCTTAAATCCATCCTCCCTTGAGGAATCTTACCTGTCACTGGCTAACTGATCAAGCAATGGGGGCCAGACAAGGAGCAGAAGCGGCACTCCTGTCAGGGAGATAAGCTTTGCCTCCTTAGTGTCTCCTGGTCCAGAGGTCTCTCACTCAGCCTTAGCCACAGGGATTTACAGCTCCTGATACCAGGCAGGGCAGTTCTCAACATCAGTTAACATTAAATGTTTCACATTTTAAAGTCTTTTCATACTTTTATACTTTTACCATTGAATTCACCATTCCTGAACAGCTTATTAACTTATTTATACAGTCACCACTCATAAAACTTGAATGAGTTTGTCCAGAAGACTCTGAGTACAGTTGGCATTTTCAATTTAGGAAGTCCAACTACTCTGAATGCTTATATATTTCAGATGGTACTTCTATGGAAGAAAGTATTGACCTATATACCATGAAGTTCTCTAAGTATACAGTTGTCCCTCGCTATATAGAAGTTCACTTATTGCAGCTTCACTATGTTGCAGTTAACCACATATTTTTCCAAATATTCAAGATTATGTAATATGGTACAGTATTTACTATAATAATTTTTGGACATAGATATTGTGCCAGTATCAAGTTCCTGCCCTGTGAAAATGGAGATAGGTCCTTTAAACTCTATTTTCTCCATGTTAGACAATGTTAAACTTTGTCAGTAGAGGACACTGGAGAAATAAGGGGGAGAGGAAGGCTTTTTGTGGTTTCAGTGTGCTTGCACAGCAAGTTCCTGCAACATACGTGGTTTCTGCAGCACCCAGCTCCTGCCTTGCCATCTGGACAGCAACACCCAGCTTCCCCAGGCACCCACCTCAGATGATTTTGGTAATGAAGGGTCTTCAGTGAGATACCTACCTCTCTATGAATAGTTTTCCCTGGCAGAATGCTTTCCAGCAAGTTCCAACACCACACGCAACTTCTCTGTCACCTGGGAGGCACTCTTATCCTTTCCAACAAGGTCTAGATCTCAGTCCTGGTCTGGCACTCTTTCTAGCATTTTCTCTCTCTGCCCTAGGGGTCATGGCTGCATTATATATACACATCCTTTGTATCTCTTTATATGTTTACTTTCCATAAGTCAATCTGTTGTTGTTCCACTCCCCTGTAGTAGTTAATAATTCTTTTTTTTAAGTTTTATTTTAATCATTGTTCAAGTACAGTTTTCTCCCTTTTACTCCCATTCCAGCCCACCCACCCAACCCTCCCCACTTCCCTCCCATTACCACCCTCCCCCTAGCTTTTGTCCATGTGTCCTTTAAATTTGTTCCTGTAAACCCTTCCCATTCTCCCCTGAAATTCCCTCTTCTCTCCCCTCTGGTTGTTGTCAATCTGTCCCTTATTTCAGTGTCTTTGGTTATATGCTGCTTGTTTCTTTTTTTTGTTGTTTAGGTACCTGCTAAAGGTGAGATCATATGGTATTTGTCTTTCATTGCCTGGCTTATTTCACTTAGCATAATGCTTTCCAGCTCCATTCATGCTGTTGCAAAGGGTAGGAGCTCCTTCTTTCTTTCTGCTGCATAGAATTCCATTCTGTAAATGTACCATAGTTTTTTGATCCATTCATTTACTGATGGGCATCTAGGCTGCTACCAGCACCTAGCTATTGTAAATTGTGCTGCTATAAACATTGGGGTGCAAAGGTTCTTTTGTATTGGTGTTTTAGTGTTCTTAGGATATAGACCCAGTAGTGGAATTGCAGGGTCAAAAGGCATATCCATTTTTAGTTTTCTGAGGAAGTTCCATACTGCTTTCCATGTAGTTAATAATTCTTTATATAAATTTTCTCTGTTTAAGTTACTGTGTGGTTTCCCTCCTGACCATACCCTATATGCTGTAGATGTAAAACATACATTTTTCTATTAATTGGCTCTTGACAAACAGAATGTTTATGATAGCTCATACCTTAAAAGTTTTTTCACTTGGCTTTATCATTCTTAAGCTAGTTATATTTTATTACCATTTTTCATTCTTAAGATAAGGCTAACAATAATCTGTTCCTTCATTTAATTGAGGATCTTCAATGTGCTGGCTCTGTAGCAGAGCATGTGGATACAACAGTGGGGAAAATACTACCAAAAATGACTGTTCTTGTGGAACTTAGATTCTAGTGGGGGAACAAGCCCAGGTAAAGAATTTAAATATGGAGTATGCTAATACTGACCTTAAATAAATAGACAGCTAGATAATTCTCTAGCAAAATGAGTTTATTTGAGAGCAGCAAAGAATTGCAGTTCGGAACATGCAATGATCTAATGGTGAACCACAGCACAGGTCTGGGGCACAAAGGAGAGGAACATTTATTTCACTGAGGAAAGGGGAAGTTCAGAGGGACTGGAGGGGCTGTTGTAACCAAAGCGCCTATAGGAGGATAGTAGAAGTTTGAAGTTTAGTGGCTTTTCACTGCTAGAGTTGTAATAGTCTTCCATTGGCTGACTGGTTGCTGGATGGGGAGAAGATCCTCCTTGTTCCTGCTGGAGTAGTAGAGGAGATAAAGCATCTTTCTGCTGGAGATGAAAAGTCAGTCTCTTCCTGTTTGGGCTAATTGATAGTGAGTGGCAGGGTTTGAGAGGTACACCTTCAGGCTCTCCCAACTCTAGTTTAAAGGAGGTTTAGCTCTTAGGATAAAGTAGGGAAGGGGATATGAGAGTATAGATAATAGTTAAAATAAAGACCTAGGAAGACAGAGAAGGGGACTTTAAGTAAAGATCTGAAGGCAGTGAGAGAGTGAGCCATGTGGCTAACTGGGAAACAATATTCCAGGCAGAGGAACAGCATCAATAATGGCCCTGAGATGGAAGTGTGCTAATATGTCAAGGTACAGTGAGTACTTGTGTGGCTGGTGGAGAGGAGGGGGTCAGAGAGAGACGAGAGAGTTTAGAGTAGAGGCCAGATCACAGTGGGTCTTCTAGATCACAGGAATAACTGGTGTTTTTTTCTGAGTGAGATGGGAGGCTATCATCATCATCATCATTGATGTACTATTATTTTAAGTGCAATTGTTTGTGCTTGAAAAATGTTGATTACTAAAATATTTGGTATTTTACAATAGAAAAACAAACATAACCCTTTTTAAGATTGTTTTGTAAGTGATCCCCACTCACTCTAGCAGGAATAGAATTTCAGAGAGCAATGTGAAAATTAGTTTTTATACTGTATTTTACATATAATTTTATTTTAAATGAATATCTTTATTCAATTAAATCTAATATCATGTGACTTTCCCTTTGACATCATGAGAATCACTGTGAGGCTGTTAATAGGTAGGCAAGAAGGTCCTATTTATAATTGTTTGACAGTCAAATAAATGCTCAAAAACTGTTTTGTATTTTATAAATGCTCTTAAGAGTGTGGCTCCTCCAGTGGAGCCTGTGCTGTTAAGGAGTTTACTTTTATACATTTAGGTTTTGTGGGATGTGAGTTCTTGTGGTTTTCTTTGCTAGTTATTGGTTCAGAAGGAAATTAAACAGCTGCGGATACATATTTTAGAAATCTTAAAAAAAATTGCAAGACATGTAAACAACTTGCCTTCACAATAACAGAGCCCGGAATACATATTTTTTTTGAGGGAGATGAATTGTAAAACATATTTCTAAAAAAACCTCCTTTCCAAAATGTTCTGAACTTGAATCTGAACTTGAATATAATATTTTAAAAATATTGTATTTGTTTATTTTTAGAGAGAGGGGAAGGGAGGGAAAAAGAGAGGGAGAGAAAAATCAATGTGTGGTTGCTTTTCGCATACCCCCAACTGGAGACATGAACCACAACCCAGGCATATGCCCTGACTGGGAATCCAATCGGTGACCCTCTGATTGTAGGCTGGCACTCAATCCACTGAGCCATACCAGCCAGGGCTAAACTTGAGTATCATATTAAATAAGACACTGAATATATACACATACAATAACATCAATACATTTATTATATTTTCAGAAATGATATTGATATAAAGATCACATTAAATTGAAAGTAAAGAAAACTTAAAAACCAGAAACTCCCAAACCTATACAAAACATGACAAAGAGAAAAATATTTTATAACTACATCTGAGAAAGTCTTAAACTGAAAAATTCAAATAAAGTGGAATTAGTAGAGTGTAAAGAATACTAAAGTAGATGTACAAAAGTATTTTAAAGTGAATAAAGAAAATCAAATTTTAGGAAATATTCTACAAGGTTACAACAATTTATTAAAAAAATCATCCATGTGTATCATAACTTTTCCTTTCCAACTACTTCTATAGGACCTAGAATAAATCATAATGTATCCCAAAGCTCATTGGGAAGGTTTAGAAATAATATAGCCAAATCTCTGGAAGTCATTACAACCCATATCTGATCCTGTGTATGCTACTCTCACTACACTATGGAGATATAGGAGAATATAGGTCAGTGGTAGTAGATGGCATTTAATATCAGTGTAATATTTCACATATCTGAATATTCTCAGGAAAATCTTAGAGGATTTACATTTGTTACCATTATGAATAATAATACTTATGTCCTAGAGTGCATTACACTTTTCAAATTTACACTCATCCTGTAATTTCCTATTTAAATGCCATTTATCAAAACTCCCAAAGAAAACAAGCAAAAAATGTGAATTCTGATAAAGACCAAGAAGCCTAGGGAGGTGAGGAAAAGAGTAAAGAAGAGTGAAAAAAAAATTCATGAGCAAGGAAGTCAAAAAGTATTAGATGTAGGTTGGAGAACATATAAACGGAGAGATGTTATACTAGCCTTAAATATTATTCACCTAATTTAATTTCTGCAAGTTTAGAAAAATAGCTATTTACAGTGTAGTACTTCTTGTTTATGCTCCGTCATCTAGAATTATACTTTAATTCCTCAATGTCTATGCCTGCATGAAACTGATTAAGAGGTGTGTTCATTTTTTTATCACTGCAATAAAAAAGTATAATACAGTTAGTGGCTTAAAACAGTAAGAACATATCTTAGAGTTCTCTAGTTCAGAAGTCTGACTTGGGTCTCATTGGGCTAGAATCAAGGTGTCAGCAGGGATGCATTCACTCTAGAAACTCTAGGGAAGGATCTCCTTCTTTGCCTTTCCCAGCTCCCAGAGGCCAGCCCCATTTCTTAGCTCATGGCCCCTTTCCTGAATCTTCAAAGCCATCAAAGTTTCATCTCTCTGATCCTCCCTCTTTTATCACATCTTTTTCTTTGACTCTTTTTTTTTAATACCTACTTCATTCACTTTTAAGGACCCTTATGATCACATTGGGCCCCTTGGGATGCTCCAGGATAATATTCCATTTTAAGGTTCTTCACTTACATGTGTAAAATCCCTTTTGTCACATAAGGTAACACTCACAAATTTGGGGGGATTACTATGTAGACATGTTGGGGCAAGGTGGGGGGGACACTAGTCTGCCTACCACAAAAAGTTATGTTTAACATCTCATTCTTTGATCACTAATTCCTGCCTCTCATACCCTGATTCTACAACCATTGAGCTCTTGTGGGACCATCACTTCATCAAGTCTACCACTTTTTCACTGTCCCTCATTTCTGTAATATCCTTTTCCCCTTCTTATCAAACTAAATTTGATGGGTTATCATTACTTTCCCTTCTTATGTACATCCTCTACTCCCTTGGCCTCTTTAGTCACACTCACTTGGCAGAACTCAAACTTCGGTGACTCCAGTTCTCTCCCTAATCTGTCTTTGTTCTTGTGTAGCTGAAAATGGCTGGAAGAAAACATAGTCTTGCTGAACAGTCTCCTACAAGTTTCAAATGGGTCCTTAATGCTGCTTGGCATGCTATTTTCCTTGTCTGTTTATTTTCCTACTTTCCTAGAAGACTATTTCTTGCCTCTGTCATGTTAAACTTTTTACATCTACTTCTTCATCCACCCCCTTGGCTCATGAGTTAACTCTTTCTTCACTGAGAAACACAAAGTATGCAGAAGAATACAAGGGAATACATTCCCATGTATTTCTCCACAGATCAGCTTCTGTGTCCTTATACTCTGCCTTCCTCCTAATGGGTCCTTGGACTGAGTCTAGACATTCATGATCTTGCATGCAAAAATGTATCTCTACTTCCATTAACTCTTAAATCTAGTATTTCCTTCAACTATGATGTAGGTAGCAAACCACAGTGAACCATAATAGCATTAACAATATCTATGCTTTTGTCACCAGTAGACATCATAAATACATATATTTATATTGTAAAACAGGTTTTTTTTTCCAGATATCTCACAATATTGTACACACATATCCCTACTTTGAAATTATGGTAGTTATTAGGCCCACTACTAGATCTTATTATTTTTAGCATTAATAAAGATGCACATGTGTTAGGATATTACAGATTCAATTTTTAAATGATTTGATAATTGTTTCAATAAAATTAGTTTTTTTGTACTCCAGTGTATTTTATGCATTTAAAAACATTATACTGAGAATTGTCCATAGGTTTCATTATTAAAGAGTTCATCACACACACACACACAAACATTAAGAACTCCTTCTGTACAGGACTGTCTGTGCTCCTATCTAAAGCTAGTCCCTCTACTTGTGTACTAGATCCTGCTTTCTCCCACCCTCTGTGCAAGGTGTCCTCCTTTTGCTCCTCAAGATCTGCATTCTACATTCTCCTCCTTGCTCTGGCCCTGGAGCTGATCTCTGTGGACAGCATCAACCAAGTTTCCTTGTATTTTGACTTCTGCTTGGACTCAGACAAGGGGAGGGACTATCAAGGCATAGAAAGGTGGCAGGACGGAGAAGTTGGGGAATTCATCCAAAAACCCTCCCACAGCCTTGATTTGGTAGAAGCTCTGTTTCAACTTCTGTTTATAATCCTTTCCTAGGACTGAAGATCTTTCTCTGGACTCAGATAATGGTCCCTGATTTTCCTCCTCAAGGGGACCTCCATCTGTAGTGAACACCTAGTGAGGAACCATCCCTTTGGAGCGTCCCATAAGTCAACCCATATCTTTGTAATAGTATCTTCAGTCTGTCACTTTTGAGTGCGCCATCTACTCCCTGAGTACTACATAGACTCAAGGAAATCACCCCAGCATCTTTCCCATCTCTAAGTTTGTTCCCATCAAGAAAGCCTTTCAACCCAGTTCACCTGACAGCTACCACTTCCTTGATAGCCAAACTCACCAACTCCAGTCCTCTCCTCTAGATCAGTCCTCAATAAACTCCACCTGGTCTTTTGCCTCCTCCTATTGAAATCACTCATCAAAGTCACCAACAATCTTCATGTTGCTAAATCCAGGGGTCATTCTCAATACTCATTTGTAGATCTACTGGCAGTATTTAACACAGTTGATCATTTTCTCAACTTGATATACTTTTCACTTTGCTTCCACTACACCAAAGGATTTTCCTCCTAATTCACCGTTTGCTTCTTCTCAGTCTTCTCTGTTGATCTTCCTCTTCCAGGGTTTAGTTCTTAGCCTTAAAAAAAAAACTATACTTATTCCATTAGTAACTTAGTAAGCAATACTCCATTTCTAACATGTAGTTTACTCGTTTATCATATTTGTTAATTATTGAATCTCTCACCCCCACCAGAACATAAGCTCCCCAAGCCTAAGGTGTTTTGTTCATTTGGGTCTTGGGTGTTCCTCAAGTGTCCAGACACTTGGAATAAATTTTGTTAAATTGAATTGGATAGTGACTGTTATCTCTCATATACAGAGTAACAACTATGACTTTTTCCTTCTAAAAAAGCAAAGCCATAAAGCAACAAGAACAAAATATCAATGAATGAATATCTAAACTTTGAAGAAAAGAGTGAAGTTATAAAATGGAGTCACTATGGTCAAGATGCTAAATTATTAAAATAAAGTAGGCTGAGGCATGAGGATACAATTCTATTCTTGCCTTAACTATGCTGGGAACTTAAATCTCTGAACTTTCCGATCATGTGTCAGTATCTGAATGCCTGGATATACATCAAACCCTTTGATGACCATCTGAATGATCTCAAGAAGAAATTGCTTCATTGTCCAGACTACTGGACATCTGAAAATTACCATTGTCAATGCAAGAAACAGCTAGGCCTTTAGAAAATTTTTACAAGCTTTTTGAGCCAAATTGACAATTACTTGGAAGCAAAACTCAATGAATTGAGAAAATGCTCTGGAGAATGGAAGTTTTGAAGCTTATTTATTTGTTTATTTTTAAGATTTTATTTCTTTTATTTTTAGAGAGAGGAAGGGAGGGAGAAAGAGAGGGAGAGAAATGTCAATGTGTTAGAAAAACATCAGTCTATTGCCTCTCATACATACCCAACCAGGGATCGAACCTGCTCCTTAGGGAATGATGCCCAACCAACTGAGCCACACCAGCCAGGGCTGCAGCTTATTTTATACATTAGAATCAAAGGAGGAAACGTAAGCAGGGTTACATGAAATCCATTGGTGGTAGATTAAGGCTCAGGAGAAAGCAAAATGGAGAAATCCCTGAGGTTAGATAAAGAGTAAAATCAAGAGATACATACTTCTTTTACATTGGTGGGTTTAAGATAGTAAACAGCATTTACAGCACATAGAGATGGTATGTAGAGAGCAAGATAATAATGATGGGTTCTGTAGTCTCCTGCTGTAGTGCAGTGGGTGTACCCTGAGGAGTCTGGAAAAATGGGATTACTCTGACACTCCCAGGGTATGTTATCTTAAATGCAAAAAGACAATGGACAGGCTCACTTGAAGTAAAGATCGACCTTTGTCAAGGAAGCTACATGCCTAGTCACATGATATGACTACCCATCATGAATCTTTTTTTTAGTTAAAAATATGTTTATTGACTTTAAAGAGAGAGAAAGGGAAAGACAGGAATGTTGATTGGTTGCCTCCTATATGTGCCCCAACCAAAGAGTGAACCCACAACCTACGTTTGTGCCCTGACTGGGAATTAAACCCTCAACCTTTTGTTATATGGGATAAGGCTCCAACCAACTGAGCCACACAGGCAAGGGACAAGACTTCTTTTCATTTAAGAATTTTTATGTTCAAACCATCTTCTGTGGTTGCTTTTGGATTTTGAGTTTGTAGGGCCTGTCATACAGACTTTCCCTGAGCTTGTCATGTTTAGTATTTGGCCCCTTTTTCGTTCATACTATCTTGGACAAATCCTGACAGTAAGAATAGCAGGACTGATTCTTCTCAAGAATGTATTTTTTTTTTTTTTTTTTTTTACTATAAGAACCAACCCTCAGCTTTTCTTTCTCCTTCAGAACACATACAGGTTTTGCTTAGCTGTGTTTCCAGTTTGCAAAATCTGATTCTTGAATTAGTCTTTGTCATTTGTTTTCTTTTTTTTCTAAGATTTTATTTATTTATTTTTAGAGAGGGAAGGGAGGGAGAGAGAGAGAGAGAGAGAACATCAATGTGCGGTTGCTGGGGGCGTGGCCTGCAACCCAGGCATGTGCCCTGACTGGGAATCGAACCTATGATGCTTTGGTTCGCAGCCCACACTCAATCCACTGAGCTACACCAGCCAGGGCTGTCATTTGTTTTCTAGCAAAACCTCTTGACTCTTTTGGCATTCATTCAACAATTTGTAATGGGAATATTTATTGTAAATATAAAGACAAAGGACCAGAGCAATAAGTATGACAGCAGATAAAATTAATCTTAGTACATTAAAAACCTCATAGGATAATCAAACTTGAAACAAAATTAAGTTGCAACTTGTATGACAGACGTGAAATTATATAAGCTAATATATAATTATTTCTTATAAGTCAGTAAGAGCAAAGATGACACTGGCTAAAAAAATGGGTGAAAGACATAGAATAATAATTCACAAAAGAGTCCCATCAAGAAGGAGGCAAGAGTAGACACACTTTGCTTCCTTGCACAACAACAAAAAGGAATTATAACTAAATCTCAAAACAAGTAACACCCTGAACTCTCAGAAAATTGAACCGTATGGAAGTCCAATAACCAAGGAGTTAAAGAAACATTCATACAGACAGGTTGGAGGGGTGGAGGTATGCAGCCAGGACGGAGAGAACATGTGGCAATAAGATGACTGGCAGAGTGGGCGGTCCCACATTTGTGTGTGGATAAATCGGGAGGAACAACTGGAGAGTGACAACCGCACAACCCAGGGTTCCAGTGCGGGGAAATAAAGCATCAAAACCTCTGGCTGTTAAAGCCTAAGGGGGTTGCAGCTGCACAAGAAACTCCCAAACTCACAGGATAGGTTGTTTGAGAGACCCACAGGGTCCTAGATATACACACACCCACCCACCTGGGAATCAGCATCAGAAGGGCCCAATTTGCTTGCAGATAATGGGGGAAGTGACTAAAAGTGTGGCAAGAGATGAGCAAGCAGCATTGTTCCCTCTTGGACTCCTCTCAACATACAGCACCAAAATTCATCGATGTGGGTTGGCCCACCCTGGCAAATACCTAAGGCTATGCCTCTTGCAATGTACGAGGTGTGTCCAGACAAAAAGTATGGCTCTAATGAAAGAACAGATCACAGATCCAAAAATAGAACTCAGCAATGAAAAGATGCACAGTTCAAAACACTGGTAATTAAGATGCTCACAGAAATGGCTGAGTATGGTTGCAAATGGAGGAAGAAGTTAAGGCTATGAGGGGTGAAATAAATAAAAATACACAGGGAACCAACAGTGAAGGGAAGGAAGCCAGGGCTCAGATCAATGATTTGGAGAAGAAGGAAGAAATAAACTTTCAGCCAGGATAGAATGAAGGGACAAGAATGCAAAAAAATGAGGAGAGGCTTAGGAACCTCCAGGACAACCTTAAATGTTCCAACATCAGAATCATAGTTGTGCCAGAAGGAGAAGAGGAAGAACAAGAAATTGAAAACTTATCTGAAAAAATGATGAAGGAGAACTTCCCCAATCTAGCAATGGAAATAGACTTCCAGGAAGTCCAGGAAGCTCAGGGAGTCCCAAAGAAGTTGGATCCAAGGAGGAACACAAAGCACATCATAATTACATTACCCAAGATTAAAGGTAAGGAGAGAATCTTAAAAGCAGCAAGAGGAAAGGAGACAGTTACCTACAAAGGACTTCCCATAAGACTGTCAGCTGATTTCTCAAAAGAAAACTTGCAGGCAAGAAGGGGTTGGAAAGAAGTATTCCAAGTCAGGAAAGGCAAGGATCTGCATCCAAGATTACTCTACCCAGCAGAGCTTTCATTTAGAATGGAAGGGCAGATAAAGTGCTTCTTAGATAAGGTCAAGTTAAAGGAGTTCATCATCACCAAGTCCTTATTATATGAAATGTCAAAGGACTATCTAAGAAAAAGAAGAAGATTAAAACTATGAAGAGTAAAATGATGGCAAACTACAAACTATCAACAACTGAACATAAAAAACAAAAACAAAAACAAACTGTGCAAACAACTAGAACAAGAACAGAATCATATAAATGGGGAAAACATGGAGGGTTGTCAGTGAGGAGGGGGAGTGGAGAGAATGGGGGAAAAGGTACGGGAAATAAGAAGCATAATTGGTAGGTACAAAATAGATGGGGAGAAGTTAATTATATTATGGGAAATGGAGAAGCCAAAGAACTGATATGTAAGACCCATGGGCATAAACTAAGGGCAGATAGAATGCTGTTGGGAGGGGAATATAGGGTGGAGGGGGATAAAGGGGAGAAAAAAGTGTGGCAACTGTAATAACATAATCAACAAAGTATATTTAAAAAAAAGAAAAAAGCTATCAACTGATTTCTCAAAAGAAACTACATAGGCAAGAAGTGCTCAAAGTCATGAAAAGCAAGAAACTACATTCAAGATTACTCTATCCAGAAAAGCTATCATTTAGATTGGAAGGACAGATAAAGTGCTTCCCAGACAAAGTAAAGCTAAAGGAGTTCATCATCACCAGGCCATTATTATATGAAATGTAAAGGGACTTATTTAAGAACAAGAAGATCAAAACTATGAACATTAAAAAGGCAACAGATTCACAGCTATCAATAACTCAATCTAAAACAAACAAAGAAACCCAACAACCTGAGCAGGAAGAGAGTCGTAGGTGTGGAGATCATTTAGAGGGTTATCAGTGGAGATGGGGAAGTGGGAGAATGGGGGAAAAGGTACAAGGAATAATAAACGTAATTGGTAGGTACAAAATAGACAGGGGGATGTTAAGAACAGTACAGGAAATGGAGAAGCCAAAGAACTTATATGCATGACCCATGGACATGAACTAAGGGGGGATTGCTGGAGGGAAGTACTGGGTGGAAGGAGGCAAAGGGGGATAAAGTAGGACAACTGTAATAACATAATGAATACAATATACTAAACAAGTAAAAAGGAATAATAAGTCATAAAAGAAATGAAACTGGACAAATAATATATAAATCAACCATTAACCACACTGCAAATTCAAACCACAATGTTATGTTATTTTTGCTTATCAAAAAAGAAAATTCTATTTTATTTTATCTGTGACTCAGTAAGGCTACTTCTAGCACCCTACCCCAAATAATTAGAGAGCTGTACAAATGCATATGTTCAAGGATGTTTATTGAAGTACTGTTTATGAAAAACGACTTAAAAAACCCATAACAGAGAGAGGTTAAAATAAAGTAAGGAACAATCATACCATGGAATATTTTACAGCTGTTCAAAAGCATGATTTTGCACAATACCCAGTCATATGGGGAAATACTTAAGCTACGTATTTCAAGGTTAAAAAAGATGTAAAATATGGAGCACAATTCCAAAATTTCAGATACAAATGCATATATACAGATACCACAAATCAAAAAATGACTAAAAAAATATGTACATGTTAATACCTGTTATTTTCATGTAGTGGGATTATGAGAGATTTTATTCCTTTAACGTTTTCTGTATTTTTTTACAACACATCATCTGCACACTGTTGCACTTTCCAATTTTCTCAAAATTATAGGTATTACATTTACATTTCAAAAAGTAATAAATAAATGCTAATAACAATAATAAAAATATAAAAGTGAGATCCAAGGGGTTCCAAAAAATACAAACATAAATACTAAATATCCTTTTTTTGATTTATAAATGGCTAAATCTTCCAGCTAAAAAGTTTTTATTTCCAGTAGCAATAGTGCTTGTATTTTTTCCTTGACTGGATTTTGATGGAGGATCCACTGCGACATATTTGATTTGGAAACCTCCTGCAGTCACAGAAGCATCACTTAGAAACTTTAAGGTCATGACATTTCCTGGGGAGGAAGAGGATGCAAAAGAACAAAGATGTTAGTCTCCTTCAATTTAGCTGACAAAAATGTCCTTTCAGTGCTTCCTTTTGACTCTCCCTCCCTCTCTTTTTAAAAATAGGATTCTCATCCCCCATCTATCTCCTACAGCTTATAAGATGTCTTCTTTTAACTTTCAGTTAACAAAATACGTCCTTAAGACAAGAATACCAGATGAACAAAAGGTTTTAGAAGTTTGTTTTTCCTTGGGAGATTGTAAAAGAGTAATGAATTAATAAGTTTTAAGCATTATTCATTCAAGAATTGAACAAGCAGTTCCATCTTTTCTGATAATGATGAATAAATGAAAATTGTGTGCAAGGCTAGGGTGTGTGAGTAATGTAGCTAGTAGTATCTGAGCTTGAGGACTGTTGCTTTTAATTGCATGAGCATTGTGATAATTTTATGGTTTGAAGGAAAAATATAGCTTGTAAAATGCCAAATACTAATACTGGTGATGAAAATAAAAAGAAAAATGACACCTAAGAAAATAAATGTTCTTAGCCAGAAAATAGCAGTTTGGGTTAATAGGAGTGGTATTGCTTAATGACATTAAGCTACAAGGACATTTCTTGAGGTTACATTTCATGCAACAAAGGCATACAAAATAATTTGCTGGAGGAAAACAATTGGGAAAGCATTGCCTACCATAGGTAGCCTTTTGAGATGCACAATGTATAATAAGCATATTAAAAGATCTCTGCTGTTTTCCAATAAAGAAACCTGTTTAACATTATTGAACTCAATGTTACCCAAATTTATTTGACCTTAGAGCCCTTTTGTCATGTAGCACCTTTTAAAAAACTTTTTACAGTACTATGCTCTTTATGACTCTCTCTGGGAAATGCTATACTAAGATTTAAAAATGCAATAAATAAGTTGTAAAATTTTTTCAGTGGCAGAAGGTATTTTTTTCAGTCCTCACTTGAGGACATGTTTATTGATTTTAGAGAGAGGGGAAGGGAAAGAGAAAGAGACACATCCATGTGAGAAACATCGATGGGTTGCCTCCCATATTTGCCCCGGCTGGGGATGGGCCTAGATAAGTGCCCTGGCAGGAGGTCAAACTGCAAACTTCTGGCAAATGGGACGATGCTCCAACCAACTGAGCCACCCAGCCAGGGCAACAGAAGGTATTTTTAACTACTTTGTAAATTACTTCAATTCTTTATCAGTGAAAAATGTTGGCCTTTTATTACATTTTATGGAAATTATAACCCACAGCAGAATTCATGGATTTGCTGATTCAAGACTATCTCAGACTGCATTTTCTGCAAATAGCAAGAATCTACACATTTTCAGTGTAAGAAGTTGCCATAAATCTTTCTTTAACTATAAATAAATACTCTGAATTTCACAAGCCAGCAAACTACATCTGTCCACAGTTCTCTCAACTTGAAAAATTAAATAGTAATGACTACTGGGTCTTTCACTTTCAATGACACTGAGAAAAGAAATAGTTATTTGTTCCTTAATTTAGAGCCATTACCTGTACTAATGATGTCTTCTGGCAGCTCATTCCCACAGAATCTGAAAAGGAATTTTTTAAAAAACAGAGGTCACATGAATCAATATTATATAGCTATTGCAAGTAGCTCTTATCAATACCTAAAGTGCTTTATTTAGCCTAAGTAATGGCTCATTTTACTAATATTTTATTGTTTTTTTAAATTTGAATTTGTAAGGGAGAAGAGAGTAAAACATTATTTGAAGTAATCTTCTCAAGAAAATAATGAGATTCTTAAGAAAGGATGTGACATTTCTGCTCTCTGTACCTACAAAACTATTTGTGTAGCAGACAATTTGAATCTTTTTGGAAAATTAAAAATTTGTTTTTGATTAACCTCATAAAGTTTTCTTCACAGTAGAAAGACAATGAGTGTATAGTTGGTGATATTATATTTTAAAATTCGAGAGTATATAGAATTAAACATAGAAAAATTACATTGGAACTTAGAGATATAAGAGAGTTTTATTTTAATAAAAATCATGCCTTGAAAGGGACTCCCTTGCACACTATATAAGAGCTAAGGGCTCTGTCAGTTCCCAAAAGTGTAATTTATTTTGGAGGGGTGGAAAGTCTGTTACAATGGTAAATTACACAATATATATTTATAACCTGTTGAAATTTTTAAAAAATGTTAATTTTTTAAAAATCTAGGGCTGTAATTGATTTGTGAAACTAGGTTTAGAATAAAAACATCATCCTAAATCCAAGGAAGGAGGTACATTCTTTCAAAAAATATTTTGTCCTTAATTCCTTCAACCCACTTCACGTCTTTTTGAAACTACTTTAAAAACTATTTGTATTTTTTATATAGCAGTAGTCTCAGCCAAGGAACAAAACAAAAAACACTTCTCTCCAAAAAGTTGTTCATTTATTCAAGAAATGCCTTTGTTTGTCTTTGTATTTAATTACACATTTCAAAGTCAGCATAAAAACTCTTGAGTCTGTCATTTTTAATTGTCCCCAATATCATATTCTTTGATTAAATAACAACTATCATGGATAATGGAGAATTGATAACTGATAGTGTATGGACATTATTAAATAGTGACCTGAATATAGAAAGCACCTAATTGCTCACTCTTTAAATTGCAATATTTTGTGAGACTCTCAACATTTAAACTATGTTAAATTTGGGAGGGCAAAAACACAAAAATGTTGTGTCCCAGCACACATGTTGAAAACCATGGGAGAAATGTTGAGGAAAAGAGCAGTTGCTTTTTATGGCAAAGAAAGCTATTTTTAAGAAGCTTCCTATTGTAGGTTTAGCTAAATTGTGTGAAAGAAGAGACTATAATTTGCTTATTTACTTTATACACATAAATCTTAGCACATGCTTCGTACACAGAAGAAAGGCACTAATTACTGAGTTTATCATTATTTTTAGAGGTTGACAGAAATTAGAACACTTAAAACTTCAACGAATTTCCCATCTCACATCTTTCTTTTTCCTGTTTTTAGTTAATCCTGAGGTCTTTCTAAATAGACTATAAAACTAACTGTTACAGCTTAACAATAATCAAAAGGTGGCTATCACTATTTTAAAAATAAATAGCAGCTGACAGTGATTTAACATACTACGAAAAATCTTTGTTTAAACAGTGTTGTAGGAGTGTAGAAACACTGGAAAATCAATATTGTAGGGACAGTTGGGGGAAATTAAAGAAACATTAAACACAATATCGAACGTTCCTTTAGCTTCATGTATGGGGAAACAGCACATACCTTCCCACAAAGCCATGGATATCATCGTAACTGTCATATATTTCAAAATAGTCAGCCAGGCAAGCTGGGTCATCTTCAAGGTCAAAGTCCAAGAAACTCAGGTGAATACGCTGACCATACTGGAGTCTAATGTGCCAGTAGCAGATCTGGTTATCGTCATACTCATTTGGGAAGCCTGGAGATTTAAAAATTCTCTTTGGATCTGTAAAGATACCACCGCATTCTTTTGCTGAAATGAAAAAAAAAAAAAAGAGAAAGCATTAGAAAAAAATTATTTCTACTTTAAAATGATATTCACATCTTACTGTTTACTTATTACTCTTTATGAAATAGTAAAGAAATAACTTAAATACATTACTTATACTATATAGTGTATTCTTGCAGCTAAAGAATAAAGGAATTTTTCATCAATAATTGCTCAATTCTCTAAAATAAGCAGACATTTGTGAATTTTTAAGAAATAAAGCAGCAATAAAAAATACTTAATTTAATTGTGCTCCTGGTTACATTTTTTGCTTCTTCTTATCATTTAAGCATAAAATGCACATCTTATGAGTACACGTCCGTATGCTTTGACAAATACATATATTCATGCTACCAACAGCCCAGTCAAGACAGCAGGGATTTTTTGTCCTGTGGTGTCATCCCTGTGTCTTCACGGACTTGAATATTTAGAATAAAGAGTCTCTAGCCCTGGCTGGCATAGCTCAATGGATTGGGCTCAGGCTGCGAACCAAAGTGTCGCAGGTTTGATTCCCAGTCAGGGTACATGCCTGGGTTGCAGGCCATGACCCCCAGCAACTGCACATTGATGTTTCTCTCTCTCTCTCTCCCCTCTCCCGTCCCTCTCTGAAAATAAATAAATAAAATTAAAAATATATATATATATAAGAGTCTAATAAATTCTGTTTGGAAAATCACTGTAGAATTTCAGGATTACAAGAGACTTTGAAGGTCACTCTAATCCAGTTACAAGGAATAATTTATAATCCTTTTATACTCTTTTAATGGGTTTTCACCTAAAACCTAACACCTAGTCTTATTTAAGAATTTGGTCAACATATTTATGTTTGTTTTTTTAAGTCATTTTTTTAAAATTAAAAAAATATTTATAGATATTATATGAGAGAGAGAAAGATGTCAATTTGTTGTTCTACTTATTTATGCATTCATCAGCTGATTCCTGTATGTGCCCTGACCGAGGATGGAACCCACAACCCTGGCATAACAGATCCATGCTCTAACCAACTGAACTACACAGCTAGGGCTCATTTTTTTTTAAATTTTATAGATTTATATTGTGTCACATAACCTGTTATAAGGACAACCTTGGCCAGAACCAATGACTTGTAGTATGACCTAGAGGGGAAGCTCTGGATGGTCCCTGATTAATTTTAATTCCATATCAAGTAAGTGTGTAGTGTCTTGAAAAAGAAAAGAAAACCTGGAAACTCAAAAATAATCTGGGTAGTGCTGACTCTGGTAAGCAGTTGATATTTTTAATTTTATCAATTTCAGGCTTCTGACAAGAATATTCTTCTTTAAAGTAACTATTTAAAAAATTTTTATTAGCATCTTCACTGCCATAGATGTTAAGGAAACTTATCTCCAAAGTAGAAGAGGGTCCTAGAAAGGTTGGGGAGTGACAAAGATCGGAGGTCCAGTCCGAGTGCTTTGTGACCACCCCACATCTCAGTTTCTTCACTGGGAAAATAAGCATAATTATGCCTCTCCTATCACTGCCCACAAGATTATTCTGAGGATAAAACAGGGAGGATAACCTAAGGATGTTATACAAAATGTAAGCTATTCTTATTACATTATTAAAATTTATATAATACATAGTTTATATGTGTACTTAAGTCTATACAGTGCCAGCTTGTGGAGTGACTCGCTCTGTCCCATAAAATCTTTTCTTTATTGTATACATTGTTTGGTTAGGATAAAAATTCAAATATTGAACTATTTTGGTTGTCTATTTAGCTATATCTATTCAGCTGGATATTTTATACTACATATAGTTATTGCTTCATATTTTTATTTTGAAAATAATAGATTCACAAAGTTGACTAGATCCTTGAGGACCTAGCCTAAGTTTGGATAAGTTACTCAAGCTATTTATTTATTTATTTACTGATAAGATTTTATGTATGTATGTATGTATGTACGTTAGAGGGGGGGAAGAGAGGAAGAAAGAGAGGGAGAGAAATATCAATGTGCCAGAGGAAAAAAAAATCAATTGGTTGACTCTCGCACACCTCCACCCGGGAACCTTGGCCTGCAACCCAGGCACATGCTCTGACTGGGAATGGAACTGATGACCTTTCTGTTCTCAGGCCAGTGCTCAACCCACTGTGCCACACCAGCCAGGGCTATTTATTTATATTTTAATCCCCACTTGGGGATAAGTTTTTTATTGATTTTAGAGAAAGAGGAAAGACTCAGAGAAGGAGAGAGACAAAGAGAGAAACATTGATTTGAGAGAGAAACATCAATTGGTTGCCTCCCATATACGCCCCAACCAGGATCGATCCTGCAACTTTTTGGTGTACAGGGCCACACTCCAACCAACTGAGCACTCAGCCAGGGCAATTACTTAAGCTCTTAAACCGTTTTCCTGATTTCTAAAATGGTATAGCTCTTGCCAGTGTGGCTCAGTTGGTTGGAGCATTATCTTGTACACCAAAAGATTGAAGGTCCAACTTCCAGTCAGGGCATATACTGTATTTTGCTGTCTAAAATACACATATTTTTGCCCAAATTTTTGAGGGAAAAATAAGGATGTGCATTATGCATGGGTAGTACTAATTCTGTATCTATATAAATGTTTTTAATTCTTTTATTTAGGTTTATAATGTAATGTAGAAATTGAAGAAGATGGCACTTCTGACATTGCCAGTGATGGAGAGTTCTTGGCTTTCTATGATGTGTAAATACCATAAATTTATTACTGGCAAATAAAATTTCTTGTACTTGTACCATTATATGTTCAAAAATGAATGTTAAAATTTCTTTATAATACACAAAATTAGTATCTATATACAAATAAGTAAATAATTTAATTTAAAAATTAAAACAAGATTTTTTCCTGCAAGTTTGAGCGCATTATACACGGCACATTATACACAGCAAAATACAGGCACCTAGTTTACAGGTCTGATACCTGATGGGGATGGGGATGGGAGGCAACCTATTGGTATTTCTCTCTCTCTCAAATCAATAAACATTTTGAAAATTTTTAAATGGGTATAAAAATACTTCCTTGCAGTGTGGTAAATACTGATTGACAGTAGATAAGGAACGTAAATCAGTGTCTGACACAGCATAATCGCTCAATGTGTGGTAATTGTTAGTGATTATCATCACTAAATTGATTTATCTCTGGAAAAATTTTTAACAACCTCTTAGTAATGTAACTTTTTGCAAAGTATAAAAATCATTATTTTTAACAAACCATGTGGGTTGTAGCAATAAGCATCCCATTTTTCACTCTTATTGAGACGGACTCCGTAATCAATAATACCAGTTTTTCCAAATCCACAATTGGGCCCTGGCTTCACAATGGGGTATCCAACTCTGCCCTTGGCCATCCAACCAGCAGCACAGACATGAAATCCTGCAAGAGAATGAATAGGTTTTATACTTAACTGGTAATCTCAGCTGAGAGAAGCTTATCTTTACAATGATGGCCCCTTCCAGCAGTAACAGTTTCAGGCAAAAGGGTGAAAATTGTTTTCTTTTAAATAAATAACAAAATTGGAACACCTATAAAATATAACATTACATCTTAAAAAATAAGATGCAATGAACTAGAAATCATAATACCATGAATATGTAAACAGTGCACTTTCAGAGCTGGCTTCTTTTCACCAACGACCTATCTAGGACAATGAGATAATTTCTGAAATTACTATCAATCATGGAAAAAAGTTTTGGATGATAGTTTAATTAATTTCTATTTCAGGACCAATTAAGATATCACTAATATTTTAAAAAATTTGAAGGGGGATAAAAGCATTCATAGATTTCAAACAAGGTCTCAGCCCTATTTTTCTTGCTCAGCTCTGGAGGCTGTTCAAATGTTTGCCAGTGCCATCCAAGAACTATTTTACTTGAAGACCAGGGCAGCTAGTAATGGCTCTGGCTTTTGTATCCATCATTCCAGTTACTGTGTCACTCAGTCCTGTGGGAACAAAATGAGCAGTTATCTGGGGAGACTTGGGGGCATTTTAGAGAACACCTGTATTTTTGCCTTGGGTAATGTATAATAATAGCATAACCTTTGCCACTTATTTTCCTATCAGCAAAGGTGTTTCTTCAATGGAGAAGAGTTCCAAATGTGAGTGGCCTTTTGTAAGCTTCTGAAAGCCCAAGAGAGATGGTAGCAGGCCATTTTTTAAAGTAAAGAAACAAAAAGCACTAGTTGATAATTGGGTTTTCACCAGGTCTCCTGACATCATTTTCCCAGTTCTTTTCTCCTGCCATCTCATAACTTGCTTATCTTCCTTTTCCTCATAACTTTTAACCCTGAAATACAAATGCATTCTCCCACATAATGTTAAAAAAAAGAAAACATTGAAAAAATTAGAAAAAAAACACTAAATTCAATGTTTTTTCCTGCCAAGTAAATTTCCTTGTAAGATTCGATGTAGGAACATCATCTAACTGCTGAGGAAACCTGTACTCAGAAGTCAATAAGAGATGGAACAGTATTAAAAATGAATAGTAATGGATTTACATTTATGAGGAATTTAAATGATACTGGGTTAATGTCTTCATGTTTTCTTATGATTTTCACTTATTATCTCATAATGGGCTGTATCCCCAAATAAGTTGCTAGTACTGGGAACTTTCCACTAGCACCTCTAGGCAGAGAAGATGGGAAAAGCCGGAGGGCAGAGGCGGCATAGGGGCTTAGAGAACAGTTAGGGTAGAATAGAGAAGACTTACTGAGAGGTTACAGGAAAGGTGGAGCATTTTTCCCCCAAGGGCGGCAGAGAAAGAAAGTCATTGTCAAATCATTTACCAATTTTTCTGGCTGCCTCTAGCTGCTTGTAAGTGGCGAGACGGCCACCTTCATATTCGCACACCTCCTTTGCTTCTGTGTAGGTGAGCTTGTACTTGCCAGACCGAGCTTCTCTGTGGTACACGCCTGCTGCTTGTTCTGTGAATTCACAAAATGTTATAAATGCACTGCTATAATTCTTGTGGAACAAGGGAAATTTTGTGACCTCAGCTGGAAGATTACATCAGCTATTGTTCCTGCCAAAGTGCTCCCTAGTTCAGCTGCCTTGGGTAACTACATTTTTCATTATTAGAAAGCTTTGGGGAAAAATTATAGATGAGGGGGAATTTTCGGGAAATCTGGTGGCATAGACAGAAAGTCAAGGCTAAATTATGTTTCTGAACTGACGGCATGAAAGAGTTTAGCACATTGGATTTCTACACTACCAAAGGTGAAAAAGTTTTTACTTTTTTTGGCTTTAACTCACATAAAACTTGGAAAGGTAACTAATAGGAGAAAAAAGGAGGTGAAGGCAAAGGAAACCACGAAAATTGATCCATTGTGTAGGCTCACAATGATGGAGAAAAATAAGCCAAAATATCCATTTGAGGGAAATGACTAATGCAATGTAAGTGAGAATTTGGTAAACAAAAAACTGAGAGAAAGTTTGAAGGAATCTAAAGCAAACAGATATTGCATTAAAGAAAATAAAACTGCCTTGGATGGGTAAGCTCAGTTGGTTGGAGCATCGATCCCAATGCCAAGGTTTCGGATTCAATCCCCAGTCAGGACACGTAGAAGAATAAACGAATGAATGCTTCAATAAGTAGAACAACAAATGGCTGTTTTTCTCTCTCTCTTCTTTCCTCACTCTCTCAAATCAATAAACAAGTTAAAAAAAAAAACTAGACTCAAACACAGCAGAGAAAAACCTGGACACACCTAACTACTGGTTCCTAAGTTCTTTATCTGTTTTGTTTTCTTTTAGTTTACATTTGTTCCCAACGTATTTTTGGTGGTGTTAAATCATACATGAGTTGTCTCCCAGTAGATCACTATTTAAATTGATTGTTTTGAGTTGGAAGCACATTTTGCCATGGAAACAATGTGGAAAGATTCCCAGGACAGTAATCATAAAACAGCTCTAACAGTTCCATGTAGACTGTCATAGTAATTCAGTCCCTGTGCCCTGACCTGTGCATTCAGCTACCATTAAGACCATTTTCAATGAGAACACATATATATTGGCAGGCAGTGACATGAAGCCAGCTCTGTTAGAAATACTGTTCCTTGCTCTCCTCCCCAGGCTGAAGTTGAAATTGCCACAGTTGAACAGGCAATGCTGTTTGGCATTTTTCCTGTTTCTCTGGACGAGATCTTCTTATACATTATATAGTAAAGGCCCATTATTGAAGACCTTAATCAATCTGATACTACTAGGTGAGAGACACAAGGTCATTTCCTCCTCTTTATGGTAAAGCCTCAGTTAACTGCACTTTCACTAGTTTCCAATCTGGTTGTTTTGAGCATATACTGTGAGGTACTTTGCTAGGTGCCATGGATCAAGTCCTGTGCCCAAGCAACTTGGACACTAGTGGGCAATGCAAGCACAGATGGTGCCTGTTTACGATGGTTCAACTTACAATACCAGAGTTAAAAATCTTAGGGGTCCTCTATTTCAGCCTTCTCATCTTACTAGGGTGTACCAGAAACCAAGGGTTTAAAGTGCCTTGTTCTTGATAGTTGCTATCTGATTCTTGCCTTCTAATCCAACTCCCTTTCCTTCTTAAATAGTTTCTAATACTATATTGACCTAACCAACTGTAAATAATTTTTGCTAGGTTGACTGGTCAATAATTTGTCCCAGATTAAAGCAATGTGCAATTACCCCAAGCCTCAAATTTGCAGCACACAATTAACAAACATTCGGGTTTGCTCTCTCTACCTCTAGGACTGAACTTCTATTATTCAGATTTATATTTTTGTAAAATACAAACTCGCTTTTTAAGAAAACCAACAATAGCTCCAAATTACTTGATCATCAGAAAGTTTTACAGCATTTCAAAGTTCATCCATGTGTGTTTCATTCTTACTAGCTTCATGACAATCTTTCTCATGTCTAAAAAATATGTGCATATTTCCAAGGTCTGATTGTGTGCAGTGACAATAAACAGAGACTTGTTCATTCCTCTAGTAAATCCCAGATTCCATCTTGGCCAAATGCATCTCACTGTTCAGCACGAAACTAGCTCACTGGCTCAAGCTGCAAAAAGAGGGGGAAAGGCTGTGCATTGCAAATCAAGCTTTTTAATGAAATCCGCATGACTGCAGTTATTATTACCAGGGAAAAACAGGCTGGAATATTCTATAACTGTGTGCTGCTTAGCAAGTATAAAACCAGGATGTAAGTTAATATTGCTTTTGCTTTATTTTCTTATTTTATACAAGAATCCCTCAATTTTCTTGTTGGGAATTCAAAATATTTTCACTATCAAACACAATAATGGACATAAAGCATTATTAATTTGTATCATGGAAATGAAAGTATTGTTTAGAATATTATAAAGGGTATTTTGGGTTTTGCATATTTGGCTTTTTTGATCTATTGTTTATATTCACAGTTAGGCCCATGTCATTCCTCACTTACATTTAACAAAACCAACAACAAAAGCAACTTTTCTTGTCTAACAAAAGGGGTAAAAAAGTACATAGATAGTTCAAAAAAAGAAATCAAAGTGGTAGGAAAGCATTCAGAAATACAAGCTTTAATTTTTTTTTTCTGTATTATAACCTTGCTTCATCAAACTAGTCAAAATTGTTTGGAAAAAGCAAGCTATGTACTATAGGTCAGAATACCTGGAGAAATGATTATAAAGTTATTGTATATTCCATTTTACCTGTTATGGTTCTGGTACTATTACCTGCTATAAAATCTGACTGCAAGTGCATTGAAATAAAAGCAAAATAATAAGTTGGTGGGTTTTTTTGTTAAAGAAACATGCTCCATTATACCACATCTGCTATGAAAATTTTAAAATATACTTTTGTATGGAATATAAATATTAATATCTATTTTTTACTGAAAAATTTACTTTATAAAAGCCATTTTTAAACTTTAGAAGGCAGGAACACTATTTAAAAGTGGTATAGGCATTCTTAAAGCTATCTTTCCTAAGCATTTTCTTTGAAAACATCAGGCTTGAACAGAACAGAAAAAACTACAGCTTTGATTCACTTCTCCGTCAATTCAAAGAAGTGACATTCTCAACAAGAAGCTTAGTGAGTGCAGTTTCTTACCAAGCCATATGGAGTTGTGAAAAATACCGTTCTTGTATCCCCATCCGTGAGCCTCTTCCCACAGCAAGACAAAGAAGTAAATGAAGAAGATCATATCTTGGTCGTAGAGAAGTAATAGCCTATTAGGGGCTCCTCAGGATGAGTTCTCAGAGCAGAGGCTGCAATGCGGCTGAAACATCTGGTTTCCACATCTTTTAAATGGTTTTTTCAACTGTGAGGTCAGCAACTACTCTCCAATGGCATTTCCCGCTGCAGAGTTTCACAATTAACTCAGTGTCTGAAGCAAATCCTCTGACTCATTTGCATTGGCAACTACAACTGAGGATATAGTGATCATCTACATTCTAAAATTCACTTACATGAGGTGTTCATTAATTCTGTCCATCACAGACACTTTTCTATTAGGAAGTTTGTGTAACTTGATGCAGAGTCAGCAGTGATTTAAAACAAAAAGTGTGTGTAATTTGGCAAATCCTAAACCATCTCCAGGGATATAGAATTTCTTTACCCTCTATCTGCTCTTCTCCTGGGGTAGGGTCTGTTGCACCCTTGGTTTATTGTGGTTAGCAGATAGATACATCAGCTCCCAGAAACGTAGTACAGTTTCAGAGCCTTAAGCCATTCCAGCAGCATTCTAACACAAATTTCCCCAAGGCACAAATCCTTGAAATCTGGGGGGGAAATGTGGGTGGGTAGATAGTCATACTTAATAAAAATATAGTCCTACCTTCCGCAACACTCTAACTTTGAAGATGATCAAAGGAGCAGGTAGTAATTGTCATAGTAAAGTCACCACACCTTAAAATATCCCAAACTTTGTTCTCCTTATGTGAAGGGTCCTTTGGTAACCCCAGTGTTCTGATGCTAGTGGTATTTCCTGTTGGCTGACAGCCAGTTTTGGGCTGTACTTTGCTATGTACAAAGTACGTAGCAAAGAAAAAGTTCTTTGCTACATGGTGTCTCTACTCTTGCAGTTGAACTGCTTCCCATTTGCTTCCATTATGTTTATTTCTCTCATATTGAACACTTTCATAGTTCTTTTGGTGATTGGAATTCTTTGAAACAAACAAATTTCTGTATATGCTGTGGTTTGAAGTTAGCCCTGAATCCCTTACACCTCAGTTCATTGAATATTGAAGGCTTGTCTTGGTCTCATCTCTCCTCAGAAAAGCAGTTGTGGGATATAGGATAAGGGTGCAGAATTTATTGGATGCTTCCTGAGGTATGCACAAGGTTATGGGGGTTCAAAATCTCTGTTTTGGGTCCACAGCAAATGAGAGGTGAGAGAATTGTGTCCCAGTTTACTGATAGGGTTAGAAAGTTTAAGCGTGGTCAGCAAGGAAGGATGAATGAATAATTGGAAGGAATCTGTGATATTGTTTTGGAAAGTAGAATTACATGAGTATTTTAAGTTTGTGGCTTAGGAAGTAAGTATAACTTTCCTTGCACAGGGATACAGCAAAACCCTCACAGCCTTCCCTATTCTTTGCCTGGTTACAGCCACTGGCCTTGCCTTTTCTGCATCTCTTCAAAGTACCCAATGTCCCTGGTTCTCATTTATCAAAAATTACTCTCAGGGAAGGGTTAGAAATTAATCTTTACTTAGGTCAGATAACTAACAACAAATACACATCCTTTATTCATTTGCATTTTAATGAAGCTCCAAGTACAGCAGGGTGTAAATGTTCATCTCGTTTTAACATGAAATTTAACGATTTTGATGGATTAACCCAGTCCAGGGTAGAGAATTTCTCTTCTCCTTTCCCAGCTCTCCATGCAGAGGACAAGGGTTTCTCCTTACAAAGCTTCGAAACCCAGTCCTTCCTCTCATCCAGCAAGTACAAAAACTGCCTGATGATGTGGGCTCTGGTTTTGAGGGTTGACTTAAGAAACGTCCAAACCTGTAGAGAATTTTCATGAGTTTATTTGAACTAAACTGACCACAATTTTGCCAAGAGGTGAAATCTCAATGAATTGAGAAAATGTTCCAGAAAATGGCAGTTTTGCAGCTTATTTTATACATTAGAATCAAAGGTGAAACCATAAGGAGGTTACATGAAATCCATTTGTGATAGATTAAGGGGACAAGAGAAAGCAAAACTGGGAAATCTCTGTGATTAGATAAATAAAACAGAGAGACACATACTTCTTTTACACTGGTAGGTACAGGATAGGTAATAACATTTAAAGCATGTAGAGATGGTAAAGGGGAAACAAGAAGACAGTGAAGGATTCTGTGGTTTTGTGCTCTGGGATGTGTGCCTTGAGGGGTGTGGAAAAGGAAATTACTCTGACAATTCAAAGATATGTTATCCTATATAAAAAAAGACAATGGGGAAAGCTCACTTAATGTAAAGATTGACCTTTGTCCAGGAAGCTACAGACTTCATGTCCAGGAAGCTACAGGACATGAATGCCTTTCATGACCCACTTTTTTTATGTTCAGACCACGCTATGTGGTTATTTTCAGTGTCTGAGTTTGCAGGGGCTACCATGCTGGCCTCCCCTGAGCTTATCAGGTTTAGCATGTGTCCCTTTTTTTGTCCACAAGGGGGTGTTCAATTCTACTGTGGAAGAAAAGAGAATGAGATTTTTATGTGGAAAAGATGAAGTGGGTATAGGTGGCAAACAGGAGAGAATAAGAGGGAGGAGCAGAGGGAGTGTTACCTATGAGCCTACCTTGGAAGTTGCCAAAGATAAGTGGGCACCCCCACCCAACTCCTAGTACACATGACCTAGGATGTGTCTGAGGAGCAGAGAGAAGATACACTAGATAAAAATTCCTTTCAAGGGTTTAGAAAATTACCAGTGAAATGCTCTGCCTTCATGGTTAAATGCCACCACGCTCTCAAACTTGCCTTCTCTGCCCTGCCCCCCACTGTAGAATCAGGCAGGGTGTACATTGGCTCCTTTTGCACGTGCCAGTGACTGGCTGAGAACCCAGTAAGACTGTTTTTTTGTTTGTTTGTTTTTTGCAGAGGCAGCTCCCTTTTTGGTTGCTTTCCTGCAATGTTCCAATGCCCATAAGCCTAAGCATCTACTAGATACCTAAAGACATGGTGAGGGGAAGTCCACTTCTGGTTTGGGTTCAGACTGCACTGAACAAGAAGATTAAGATCTCCTAAATTGGCACAGTGGTTTATTGACATCACTATCACACAAACACTCTTTAAAAAAATGAGACTCTAAAGTAGAATTTCAAATATCAGAAGGCAAGAGGATAAGGTCTTTTAAATCCTTTTCTAAAAATTTAATTATTTAATTTTTATTGAGGTTATATTGGTTTAGAACATAAATTTCTTATATACAACACTTATATAATTACTTCATATATAATTATAGGTATAATTTAATATCTGTGTGTTTACCTCCAAAAGTCTAGTTTCCATCTAGTTTCTAAACACCATGTATTTGACCTCCTTCACCCAGTTGCCCCCATCCATCCCCTCTGGTAATCACTATTCTGTCCTCTGCATCTGTGAGTTTGTTTTGTTCTGCTTTGTTAGTTCTTTTGTTACTTTTTGTTTTCTATCCACATATGGGTGAGATCATACCAGTTTTGTCCTTTTCCTTCTGACTTACTGGTCAGTCTCTGCTGACAGGGAAAATGTATGGAGAAATGTCAGGGGGACGTGGGCAGACTCAAGAAAAGAAGAGAGGAAAGAGAAACAAGTTTTAAGAGATCACATTTTACTTAAAGACTGGATTTACAGAAACATGGAAACAGGAGGAAAAGGACTGACAGCTGCCAGAGGAGAATGGTAGAAAGAAGGGAAAGGGGCTAGTCAAAGAGCATGTGTGAATGACCCATGGACATGGACAACAGTGTGGGGGTCGACTAACTGTGGGGGCAGGGAGCAGCTGCATGGCAGAGGGCAAAGGGGGAAAATTGGGACAACTGTAATAGAATAAACAAGAGTTTTTATTTTTAGTTTTAGTTTTAGTTTTTAGTTTTTAAAAAGAAAAAAACTGGATTTGAATAGCAAGACATTGTAGTAAACTGCAATTCTTTGGAAAATAGTAAGAAAATTAAATTATATCATTTATTGATTACATTTTGCAATCTTGGAAAGAGAATAAAAACGCAAGAGGAGAAGGAAAAAAGGGTGGAGCTCTGTGAATTACAAAATATGTCAGTAGAGGACATCTTCAAGAACACTGCCAATAAGGCCATGAAGTTACAATACAGGAATGCCCCACCCACCTTAAGATCTCCAAAGGATCTAGGATGGGAATAAAGGTAAAATAAAAAATAAAGCTCATTCTCTTTCAGCATGATGTAATGCAATTAGAGAGAAATTCTAATGTGTAGCATAGGATAACTTTAAAGAAATGAAATATGTGGCATCCCACTCATTCATTCAACAAATACTGAAGAATCTTGAAGTAGAATGCTCCAAGCCTTTCCAGGGCCAGTAAACAGGATAGAGCCTATATAAAACAACAACAGGTGTATGGAAAAGTGAAACATTTAACTATATTATATCAAAACCCTTTTTAAAAAGTGAATATGACACTAAGTAGAATAATGTGCTTTCGAGTTTATGAGAAAACATATGTCTGAAAGAGATCTGAAATCGATGTTGAACTTTCCATAGGTATGAGAGTCATTAGTAATGCCCACCAAGCATTTCTGGTTTTCCACCTTCTGGCAGAACATTAACATTGTACTTCCTGGTCCTGCGTGGTTTGGTGGGGTCATGTGATTATTTCTGGTCAAAAAATTATGAGCAGGAACTAGAAATGTTATCTCAGAGATAAACATTTGATTGCTGATGCTCCAGAACTCTCTTTTCCCTGGCACGGAGGGTAACATTTGAGATGGTGGCTGCCTGATCACCTGAATCTCTGACTGATCTCTAATGCTATGAAGCATGAATAAAATATAACTCTTTATTGTTTTAAGTCACTGATATTTTGGGGTTGTTTGTTACTGTTAGCAAAATTTAATATGTTCTGATTTATAGGAAGAAGTGAGCTTATACAGGTATTAAAACAAAGGATGACTTCATAAGTCTAGGGGCATTCTGATATGAAAGTTACTACGAGGAGGAGAAAGAAGAAAAGGAGGTGATAAGAAAAAAGAGAAGGAAACAATGATTAATATACTTAATATCCCCTCTCACCCCCATCCCACCTCCTATAACACAGAGCATCTCAAGTGGTGTATGAGCTGCCTTCTCAATTTGTTTACCAGTACTCCCCATATGCATTCATTCCGATCAGACTATTCCCTATCCCTGTGATTAAGTCTTCAAATTGCGTTGTGACTCCTTCCAGTCATCATCCCTTCTTTCAGTACAATAGATGGAGCTACAGGAAGGAGAGGAATCAAGCATATTTCCTAGATCCTCTTTCACCACTGTTACCAAGCATCACTAGTGAGAAAAGTCCGAAGCTTCATTCTTTTTTATTTTTTTTACATGATTTTTAAGGAGCAAGAGAAAGAGGGAAGACAGTGAGAGAAACATCAGTTTTGTTGTTCCACCTATTTATGCATTCATTGGTTGTTTCTTGTATGTGCCCTGACTGGAGATCAAACCTGCAACCTTGGCGTATGGGGATGATGCTCTGGCCAACTGAGCCACCTGGCCAGGCCCAGGGCTTCATTCCATTCCTGAGTCCTCTCTTCCTCTCAGCAATTTCATCCCATCCATTTCCATCTTCTGTGGTCTCTGCCTCCAAAGCAAAATGGTGGCAGAGATAGTAATTACCAAACCAAGTTCCCTTTCTACATGGACACAGTCATAGACTACATTTCTCTGCCTCCTTTGCAGTTAGGTGCAAATAGTATGTGCCTAATTAATAGAGTGTGGGTTACTTGATGTGTAACAGTTGCAGACCAGGGTTCTAGAAATCTCCCACATGTGGTCATCTCTTTGCTCTCTGAGAACTGAACGAGGAGGGCTTTTGTGGCCTTAGAGGAGAATATAGTCAACAGGTAGATGGTGTCTCATTCTCTATGTGACCAGGTAGAGAGAAGCAGACCAGTCAGAAACTGAAAATAAAATTCTACTCTGTTAAGCCACTGAGAGTGGGATTTACTTGTTACCCTAACTAATACCATTGTATTGCATTTCAGTAGTCCTCCTGTCCTCGGTTTCACTTTCTGAGGTTTCAGTTGCCTGCAGTCACTGATGTCCAAAAATATTAAATGGAAAATTAGAAATAAATAATTCGTAAGTTTTAAGTTGGATGCCATTTTGAGTAGTGTGCTGAAGCCTCGTGCTGCCCCCCTCCATCCTGCTGGGGCTGTGAACCATCCCGTTGCCCAGAGCATCGGGGCTGTAGGTGCTGCCCGCCCCTTAGTAACTCCACAGCCATGTTGGTTATCAGATCAGTTATCAGCGGGAGAGAGCACGTTCACATAACTTTTATTACAGCATACTGTTCTAATTCTTCTATCTTATTATTATTGTTGTTAATCTCTCACTGTGTGTAATTTATAAATTAAACTATTATAGGTATATATATATATAGGAAAAAACATAGTATCTATAGGATTTGGTACTATCTTTGGTCTTGGGCATCCACTGGCCGTCTGGGAACTCATGCCTTGTGAGGAAGAGGGGATTGCAGAGTATCCACCTCTTTCTACCTTTATCCTTCCACCCCCATTCATGACACCACAGCCTCTTGTTTGGACTGCTACAGCAGCCCCCTGGTTCCCACCTTCTATTCTTGCTTCCTACAGCTCATTCTTTGCATAGTAGCCTGAATGATCTTTTAAAAGTGTAAGTCAAAAGCCAGAGTGCTCTGCTAAAAATCTAAGTTTTCCTGTGGCACTAAAAATAATATCAATCTTTTGATCTTGACTCTAAAACCCACCATTCTCTGGATCCTGTCAACATCTCCAACCTTATCCACCAAGCTCATTCCCATAGTAAGGATTTTGCAATTACTGTTTCCTTTCTCTGGAATAAGCTTTCCATTTATTTTTTTTCTGGTCCTCATATCTCAACTTAATTATTACCTTCTCAACAAAGCTTTTGTTCCCCACTCTAAAGTAGCCTCCTATCAATTTTTATTGTATGGTTCTATTTTTTAAAGGTCAAATTTTTTGAGATATAATTTACATGCAATTGTGGAACCACCGTAATCATGATGTAGAGCATTTCCATCACTGTATTGAAGTTCCTTCATTATCACCTTATTTTGAATCTCCACATTAAATTTATTACAACCTAAATATTGTCTTGTTTGTGTGTTTATTTGTATTTTTACTCATTTGATATTTTATTATTTGTCATCTACTAGAATATAGGATGATCAAACCAGAGGCCTTATCTCCCGGTTTACCTCTGTATCCACAGTGCCAAGAATAGTGCCTACTACATCACAGATTCTGAATAAATATTTGTGGAAGAAGCGGGGGGAGGTAAGGGTGGAAGGGTGCAGGGGTGGAGAGAGGGAGATAGAATGGACCTCTTTGAGCGTCTGTGTTTTCATATGTCCAGAGGGGATATGTAAAAACACCCCTTTTAGAGTACTTGTGAGGACCACAGGAGATGTTGACTACAAAAGCCCTTAACATTATGCTGGTGTTTAGTAGTGCTCAGTCTGTAGAGTTCCTGTTGCATTTAAAGTCAGTTTACCAATTTTCTTTGTCTCGTTTGAAACTTCAGATAAGATTAGTCTTCCTTCCTTCCTTCCTTCCTTCCTTCCTTCCTTCCTTCCTTCCTTCCTTCCTTCCTTCCCTCCTTCTTCCTTTTTTTCTTTCTTTCTTTCCCATTTTTGTTCTGCAGTGCTGCCTTCTCCTTGTCCAGAGCTTCTCCCTCACTAGTGCCAATTCCTCAGGTCAGGGTGGCCACTGACCTTACCAACTTGCCTACTGACAGAAGTGAAACTTCCGATTTCCTTCTTGCTCTGATTAGTGATTACAAGACCCACAGTGCTATATAAGGAGCAAGAGAAGAGATTCCCTGCTGTGTGCCATCTTTATGGCTCTAGTGATTCAACAAACCAAGGGGTTCACCTTGCTGTGAGGTTCTGGGGTTCTCTTAAGGACTTACTCCCCTCTCTAAGCCCCTTTTTGTGCTCAGCCTTGGCCCAAACCTTTGAAGGAGTCAGCACCCTACATGTCAGCCCTGACATCTTTTTCCAAGGGAACGCTGCCCACAGCGTTCACTTAGCTCCTGGCTGCAGTTGTTAGATTTCCTTTGGCATCAACTGAAAATACTTTGTTACTATTCTCTACTTCCCACGCCAAGGGACTTTTATCTCTATGTGCTGGAGACCTTAATTCTCCTTAGCTGATTTGTGTTAGGGAGACAAAGCCCAGAACACAGACTTTTGCTCTAAGTAACCAGAGATACATTAAAAAATATACAACTTCTTACCGGGATATTCACTTTAACACTGTGTGTAATAATCAAATTAGAAGCCACCTTGATGTTGATCGACAAAGGAATAATTAAATAAATGATGGCTTGCGGCAGTGTAAAGAATTAGAAGGAAGAATTGCGAGATTCAAGGGCAACATCTTTTAATCAGTATTATTTGAGTATTTAAATGACAATGAAGTTACTGAGTAATTAAATTAATCTAAAAATTAAAAACAAACTATTTGATCTGCTATCTAATTTGAAACTTGAGAGAGGGCTTGGTGAGCCTCTTGTTAACACCCTCATGTAGAGGATACACCCTCTGGGTAAACGCAGAGGCCCAGAGAAATAAACTGTTTTAGCTTGTCAAGGTTAAATTGGTAGGAATCTGGACTAAGGACCAAGTCTGTTAAATCTTGTTCCTATATCATTAATAAAGTCAACATGTTATCTCCTGGACTGGGGAGGTAGGGTGTTTTCCGAAAGCCTTGACACCTATCTAATGCCCCATCACTGCACAACTAGGCTCTGAGGTGTTGATGGCCCTGGGACTGAGCAGAGGCTGGCACGTAAGCCATGCTGTGGCATCCTTGAAAGGGAAGATAATGCTGTGTATAATGGGATGAGACATGGTAGCTAATTGCAGTAAATGCACCAGCAATTGGATTCTTTAAACAAAGAATTATCTTTAAACAGTGTGAATATTTGGATGACATAAACTTGCCAGGACCAAAAAGTTCCCAGCAAAGGGAAACACAGAGGGAGGTTTGGAGACTGAAACAGCTGACTCCTTTGAAGGACAGCAAGCCCTTCAGTGGAGCTGGGGAACAGGGCATGGTAGAACCACAAGCCAAGTCTTTGCAAACTTAAGGAGTTTGAATTTTATCCTGGAAGTTAGAGGGCACCTCTCAGGGGTCAAGAAACTGTCTACAACAGGTTTCTTTCCTTAATTAATTCAACCTTCCAGACTCTTTTCAAGACTCCTTTCTTGTTCATGAACTCCTGTGACTCTTTGGACCAGTTTTATACATTTATTTGAGAGATTTGACAGAAAGGCAGAGTGCGGGGGGAACATCGATGTGAAAGGTAAACGTTAATTGTTTCCTGTGTATGCTCCTACTGGGGATCAAATCCGCAGTCTAGGTATATGCCCTGACTGGGGATCAAACCTGCAATCATTTGGAATATGGGACAATGTTCTAACCAACTGAGCCACTTGGCCAGGGCAAAGGACTACAATGTTTTAAAGGAAGAGAATAGTTCATCCATGGAAAGGTGTGTGGGTGTGCATATTACCATATATTGATGTATCTTGCTATCCCTGTTGGGAGAATGAATGAATGAATGAATGAATAATTAAATAAATAAATAAATAAATAAAAATATAATCAAGCAAAAACATATATATATATTTTAAAAGTAATTATTTATTTACCTGTGCTTCAATAGCATCCAATGCATACCATTGGATTTAAAAGTCCCCTTCTTAGCCCTTAGATCTCTCCTATATAGAAATTCCACAGCTGCCATTTAAGAAAAAGTTCAAAAAGAATACATCCATAAAATGACTAAGAACTAGGAAAAATGCTATCATCAAGCAGAAATTTTGAAAAATTCCAAAGAAAAACAGATGTAGTTAGTCAGGAAGAGGAGAATATATAGGAAAGTAGTTCTATTGAAGGCAGGTCAAGTCCAAGTTTGCTCTGAGTGCACAACATTGGCTGTAAGGGTTAAAAAGGATGCCCCCAGCAATCATTCCAGTGATTGGGGAAACTTCTGAAATGGTCTACCGGGGCAGCCCTGTCCTGGCAGGAGGAAGACAACAGAACTCGTCCCCTGCAGGTGGAGCAGCGAGGGTGAGCACTTGGCCAGAGGCAGGATGGTATCTTGGGAGATCATTTACCCTCAGAAGGGAAGGGGAACTGGCATTTCCAAAGGATAAGCTACTGTAAGATCAGATTAGGCATCAGAATCTACCCCTTCCCAACAATAACTGGTGCAGATCCTGGAACAGAAGCATAATTCTCAGACAGGAAAACATGGGATCTCGACCTGGCTGGTGTAGCTAAGCGGGCTAGAAACCAAAGGATTGACAGTTCAATTCACAGTCAGGGCACATGCCTGGGTTGCAGGCTAGGTCCTCAGTACGGGGCATGTGAGAGGCAACCACACATTAATATTTCTCTTCCTCTCTCTCCTTCTCTTCCCCTCTCTCTAAACGTGAATAAATAAAATCTTAAAAAAAAGAATTCTAAAAAAGAAAAACAAAAAACCATGGTATCTCAAAGACACAGGTGAAATGAAAACCAGGTATCATCAGCCATTAAAGGAAACATCACAACCATGAAAGGAAAGTACCAACTCAACAAATAACCATGAAACAAGAACAGAATATTATGAAAGAGAATAATGAACAGTGATGCAATGAAAAATATAATTATTGAAACAAAAACTCAGTAAATGAGCTGAATAGCAGAATGCATGCAACTGAAGACTGAATAAGAGCTGAGGAATTAAAAGAGGAGTTATGTCAAGGCCTAATAAAAAGAATAGAAATATGAAAAGTATAAGAAATGTTGAGTCCTTTCTTTATAGGCCCATAGTTTTCATATGTATTTAGGTAGATCTACAACAATGAGACTGACTGTAGTCTCATATGTTTATTGATCATTTGTATTTCCAGCCCTGGAACTTTTTTTTTTAAATTTTTTTATTGTTCAAGTACAGTTTTCTGTCTCCCCAGCCCCCCACCCATCCCCACCTTATGTTAGGTTGAACCACTAAAGCCAGTCAGGCTTTAAGAATTGGAAAGAATGATGACTCACACTTGCTTAAGTTATTGTGCAAGTCATCTGAGGTTACCTTTGCACAAGGTCAAGGACACAATGTTGTGAGGCACAGAGTTTTCTACTGTATCTCATAGTTATCATGAAAACATGTCTAAGGTTTGGTAATCTCTGCTTCCCGTAAGAATGAGGAATCCCTCCAATCAGGAGGTCCCAGAACTGTGGGTCCTTTATCTCTTTTTGTCCTGGGGAGGAGGAAATGAAGGTCAGGAGTATAAAAGGGGGATTTCAGGTCTCACAGCAACAAATTTCTGTGTTTCATTTTTGCATGCTATTGGACCCACTTCAGTACTGGAGGCCTTCACATTGCTTTTCAAGTGACATTTGCCCCCCCCCCCCCCCCCCCCCCCCCCCCGCCGCCCCCGGAGTACTGCTATTTGCTGTTTCCAAGTATATCACATACATCTATGTTTCTACTCCTTTCACCAGAAAGAAATCTATTTACTATGCAAAATTTTGCTTCTTATCCCTTCTGAAACTTTCCTTTATCCTCCCCAGGTAGAATGAATTTCTCTCAGACTTTCGTAAAAATAGTTTGTTCTTATGATAACAGAATTTATCATTCTGATAATTTATTTATCATTCTTATGATAACAGAATCAAAAGTACAGTCAGGACACATCATGACACATGATAAGGTTTGCTGAGTGAATGAACAAACATATTCTTTGAAAACAACACTGTTTTGGAAAAGCCCTG
The DNA here is from genome assembly GCF_004126475.2 of Phyllostomus discolor. NCBI lineage: Eukaryota > Metazoa > Chordata > Mammalia > Chiroptera > Phyllostomidae > Phyllostomus > Phyllostomus discolor. Next base: position 68,885,074 of record NC_040906.2, read on the forward strand.
CCACAAACATAGCAGGTATTCCATTGAATTCATAGGTGTGGCTTGAAAAATAACACTTTCAACCTGAGAGGTGTACCAATCATAATCGTGATAATTTATGAGTGAGACTGTATGGTTCTGGGAAGAGAACAGATCTCTAATCAGATGAATTAGCTTTGTGATCCTGAAGCTATCATTTTTTAAAAAATATTTTATTTATATTCAGAGAGAGGGGAAGGGAGGGAGAAAGAGAAGGAGAGAAAAGCAATGTGTGAGAGAAACATTGATCTGTTGCCTCTTGCTCGCTCCCAGCTGGGGACCTGGCCTGCCACCCCTGCATCTGCCTGGACCCCGAATCAAACTGGTGACCTTTTGATTCGCAGGCTGGCACTCAGCCCATGGAGCCACACCAGCTAGGGTGTGAACTTGTTATTTTAATTCCATTGAGCTTCAGTTTATTTGTCTATAAAAGGTAGGTGAGGCAAAAGTAGGTTTACACGTATGAGTACGCAGAACATGGAGTTTATTCTTGTACTATTATTTAGTAATTATTGTATTATTTTCCATATGAACAACTATAATCCTACTTATGCTCCATCCTGTACATACTTTGTGGGGTTTGTGAGACCTAAGTGAGCTAAAAAGTGAACTAAGTCCTTCCAGTACCAGATATATTATACAACAGCCACATAGTGAGTGCTGATTCCTGGGTGCTTTAGGGCACATTTTTCAAAGTCCTCATCAAGTATTTCACTGGAGAATCACAATTCAGCTAACATTCTTACTTTTGGAAAATTACTGGTAGTTATGGTACATGACAACTAGTTTCTGAATATTTCATTTGCAAATTACAATAAAACATGAGCCCATATTTTAAAAGGCTTTCCATTTAAGTTGTCATTCTGAAACACAGAGTACAGTGTTCCCCCATATTGCTCCATCGAGTCAAGCCCTACCAGAACAGATTGCTTGGCTGAGTCAAGCCCTGCTGGAACTATGGCACTTATCCATAGATAGCTGTAAAGCAATGGTCCAGGAACTATCCTAACTCCTTTTAAGTTTGTTTTTCAGATCTAAATCCAAGCCACAAATTCCAGAGACAAACTCAATACCAGGTTGGGAAAGTTCCTTCCTGAATCCCATAATAAGTGTTGCACAATCCCACAAGGCTTTGCTGACATATACCCAGACATCAGTGTTCCAAAAAAGGAGAAGCCTGCTAACCTATTCCCTGACTGGTTAATCCCAGCAACATCTTTGTTTCCAAGCAATAAAAATCCCTAAGCCCCACATTTGGCACACAGAACCTGGGGCCCTATCTCAGTGTTCTCGCCCTCTGTAGGGCTTCATTCAGTAAATCTGTCTTTGCTTTTATTAGTGTCCCAGGTCTAACTTCTTTTATATCAGGAGACAAGAACCCAAACTCATAGCTAGAAATTTTCCTTATCTTTTTCCTCCTTGCCAAAAGAGCAGGGTGGAGATGGCAGCAAGATTGCAAACCAATTGGCGACTGAAAAACTTCAAATTCCCTTTTCGTCCCTCCCTCCTCCTTTTCCCCCAGCTCACTCTCTCTCTCTCTCTGTCTCTCTCTCTCTCTCTCACACACACACACACACACCACATGTTGCTTGAGAAAATAAGGAGAAAAAGCAAGACATTCCGGAGATAGTAATGCATTTAGGATTCTCCAAGTGGAATTTCCTTTCTTTCTTTCCATTCTTGTTTTCTGTCCATCCCACCGTGTCAGAGAAAATGTGCAGGGCAGGATGTGAGGGGCAGGGGTGTCCTGAAGAGCACTACTCTCGACTTCTGGCCCAAACCCTCCTTATCGGGGATTTCCCAAATGAGAAGACACAGGGAGATGGAAGGGAGATTTTTGAGGGAGGCGACAGAATATCACTGTAAATCAGGAAAGAAGAAGAAAGGAAACTCAGCCAATAGACCTCTGCTGCTCTTTTTTCTCTTAGTTATGAGTTACTACCAACTGCTATCTGCTGCATTTAGATCTTGTTGGGCATTTCTTTTTTTTTTTTTTTATTTTAATCATTGTTCAAGTACAGTTTTCTCCCCCCTACTCCCATTCCAGCCCACCCACCCAACACTCCCCTCTTCCCCCATTACCCTCCACCCCTAGTTTTTGTCCATGTGTCCTCCAAATTTGTTCCCATTCCCCCCTGAAATTCCCTCTTCTCTCCCCTCTGGCCACTGTCAGACTATCCCCTATTTCAGTGTCTTTGGTTATATTTTGCTAGTTTTTGTTTTGTTTTGTTTTGTTGTTTAGATTCCTGTTAAAGGTGATATCATGTGGTATTTGTCTTTCACTGCCTGGCTTGTTTCACTTAGCATAATGCTTTCCAGCTCCATCCATGCTGTTGCAAAGGGTATGAGCTCCTTCTTTCTTTCTGCGGCATAGAATTCCATTGTGTAAATGTAGCATAGTTTTTTGATCCATTCATTTACTGATGGGCATCTAGGTTGCTTCCAGCACCTAGCTATTGTAAATTGTGCTGCTATGAACATCGGGGTGCAAAGGTTCTTTTGTATTGGTGTTTTAGTGTTCTTAGGATAGAGTCCCAGCAATGGAATTGCTGGGTCAAAAGGCAGATCCATTTTTAGTTTTCTGAGGAAGTTCCATACTGCTTTCCATAGTGGTTGTACCAGTCTGCAGTCCCACCAACAGTGCACTAGGGACCCCCTTTCTCCACATCCTCTCCAACACTTGTTGTTTGTTGCTTTGTTTATGATGGCCATTCTGACTGGTGTGAAGTGGTATCTCATTGTGGTTTTAATCTGCATCTCTCTGATGGCTAGCGATATTGAGCATCGCTTCATGTGTCTTTGGATTTTCTGTATGTCCTCCTTGGAGAAGTGTCTGTTCAAGTCCTTTGCCCATTTTTTAATTGGGTTACTTGTCTTCTTAGAGTGGAGTCGTGTAAGTTCTTTATATATTTTGGAGATTAAACCCTTGTCTGAGGTATCATTGGCAAATATGTTTTCCCATACAGTTGGTTCTTTTTTTATTTTGATACTGTTTTCCTTAGCTGTGCAAAAGCTTTTAATTTTGATGAGGTCCCATTTGTTTATTCTTTCCTTTATGTCCCTTGCTCTAGGAGACAAGTCAGTAAAAAAGTTTCTGCGTGAAATATCTGAGATTTTCCTACCTACGTTCTCTTCTAGGACTTTAATGGTGTCACACTTTATATTTAAGTCTTTTATCCACCTTGAATCTATTTTTGTATAAGGTGTAAGTTGGTGCTCAAGTTTCATTTTTTTGCACGTAGCTGTCCAGTTCTCCCAACACCATTTGTTGAAGAGGCTATTTTTATTCCATTTTATGGTGCTGCTTCCTTTGTCAAATATTAATTGACTGTAGAGGCTTGGGTTTATTTCTGGGCTCTCTGTTCTGTTCCATTGGTCTATGTGCCTGTTTTTATGCCAGTACCAGGCTGTTTTGATTACAGTGGCCTTGTAGTATAGTTTAGTGTCAGGTATTGTGATTCCTCCTACTTTACTCTTCTTTCTCAAAATTGCAGCAGCTATTCGGGGTCGTTTATGGTTCCATATAAATTGTTGAAGTGTTTGTTCTATGTCTGTGAAATATGCCATTGGTACTTTAATAGGTATTGCATTGAATGTGTAAATTGCTTTTGGTAGTATGGACATTTTAATGATATTCTTCCAATCCATGAACACGGTATATGTTTCCATTTGTTTGTGTCTTCCTTGATTTCTCTCCTCAGTGTTATGTAGTTTTCTGAATACAGGTCTTTTACCTCTTTGGTTAGGTTTATTCCTAGGTATTTTATTTTCCTTTTTGCTATTTCAAGTGGGATTTTTTTCTTGATTTCTGCCTCTGCTGTTTCATTGTTGGTGTACAGAAATGCCTTTGATTTCTGGATATTGACTTTGTATCCTGCTGTTTTACCAAATTCATTTATTAGGTCAAGCAGTTTTTCGGTGGAGTCTATAGGATTTTCTATGTACACTATCATGTCATCTGCAAACAGTGACAGTTTTGTTTCCTCCTTTCCGATTTGGATTCCTTTTATTTCTTTTTCTTGTCTGATTGCTGTGGCTAGAACTTCCAGTATTATATTGAATAGAAGTGGTGAAAGTGGACATCCTTGTCTTGTTCCTGTTCTTAGTGGAAAAGATTTTAATTTTTGCCCATTGAGTATAATGTTGGCTGTAGGTTTCTCATATATGGCCTTTATTATATTGAGGAATGCTCACTCTATTCCCACTTTACTGAGTGTTTGTATCATAAATGGGTGCTGTACCTTATCAAATGCTTTTTCTGCATCTATTGATATGATCATGTGGTTTTTGTCTTTGCTTTTGTTTATGTGATGTATTACATTTACTGATTTGCGAATATTGAACCATCCTTGCATCCCTAGAATGAATCCCACTTGGTCATGGTGTATGATCTTCTTAATGTACTGTTGGATGCGGTTTGCCAGTATCTTGTTGAGGATTTTAGTGTCAATGTTCATTAGCGATGTTGGCCTGTAGTTTTCTTTTTTGTTGTGTCTTTATCTGGTTTTGGAATTAAGATGATGTTGGCCTCATAAAAAGAGTTTGGGAGTCTTCCATCTTTTTGGATTTTTTGAAATAGTCTGTGAAGGATAGGTGTTAGTTCTTCCTTAAATGCTTTGTAGAATTCTGTGAAACCATCTGGTCCAGGGCTTTTGTGTGTTGGGAGTTTTTGGATTACTGCTTCAATTTCTTTTGCTGTTATTGGTTTGTTCAGGCTTTCTGCTTCCATTTTATTGAGTTTTGGAAGGTTATATTTTTCTAGAAATTTGTCCATTTCATCTAGGTTTTCAAATTTCTTGGCATACAGCTCTTCATAGTAATTTGTTACAATCCTTTGTATTTCTGTGGTATCTGTTGTAATCTCTCCTCTTTCATTTCTGATTGTGTTTATTTGGGTTTTCTCTCTTTTTTTCTTGATGAGTCTGCTTAAAGGCTTGTCGATTTTGTTTATCTTTTCAAAGAACCAACTCTTGGATTCATTGATCTTTAGAATTGTGCTTTTAGTCTCTATGTCATTTAATTCTGCTCTGATCTTGGTTATTTCCTTCCTTCTGCTTGCTCTGGGCTGTCTTTGTTGTTGTTCCTCGAGTTCTTGTAGATGTAGGGTTAAGTTGTTTGTTTGAAATGTTTCTAACTTTTTTAGGTGGGCCTGTATCACTATGAACTTCCCTCTCAGGACTGCCTTGGCTGTGTCCCATAAGTTTTGGGTTGTTGTGAGTTCGTTTTCATTTGTTTCTAAAAACCGTTTGATTTCTTCCCTAATATCATTCTTGACCCATTCATTGTTTAATAGCATGCTGTTTAATCTCCATGAATTTGAGTGTTTTGGGTTTTTTTCCTTGGGGTTGGTTTCTAGTTTCAGTCCCTTGTGATCCGAGAAGTTGCTTGGTATGATTTCAGTTTTTTTGAAATTGTTGAGGCTTGTTTTGTGTCCTATCATGTGGTCAATCTTTGAAAATGTTCCATGTACATTTGAAAAAAATGTGTATTTAGCTTCTTTGGGATGGAGGGTTCTGTAAATATCAGTAAAGCCCAGCTCGTCTAGGGTATTGTTCAATGCCACAATATCTTTGTTGATATTTTGTTTGGAAGATCTGTCCATTTTTGATAGAGGGGTGTTAAAATCCCCCACAATAATTGTGTTGCTGTCCATATCTTTCTTGAAGTCCTCTAAGATTTTCTTTATGTATTTGGGTGCTCCTATGTTGGGTGCATATATATTTACAATATTTATGTCTTCTTGATGAATTCTTCCCTTGAGTATTATGAAATGACCTTCTGGGTCTCTCTTTATGGACCTTTTTTGGAAGTCTATTTTGTCAGATATGAGTATTGCTACCCCGGCTTTTTTTTCCTGTCCATTTGCTTGGAAAATTTGTTTCCAGCCCTTCACTTTCAACCTGTGCAGATCTTTTATCCTGAGGTGGGTCTCTTGTAGACAGCATATGTGTGGGTCATGTTTTCTTATCCAATCAGCTATTCTATCTGTGTCTTTTGATTGGAGCTTTTAATCCATTTACATTTAAGGTTATTATTGATAGGTACTTATTCATTGCCTTTTATGTACGTGTGATCCTCTCTCACTCTCTCTTTTCCTTTCTTTCCTTAAAGCAGTCCCTTCAGCATCTCTTGCAGAGCTGGTTTAGTGGAGGTGTATTCTTTTAGACTTCTTTTGTCTGAGAAGCTTCTTATTTGGCCTTCTATCTTAATTGAGAGCCTTGCTGGGTAAAGTAGTCGTGGTTGCAGGCCTCTGGTTCTCATTACTTGGATTATTTCTTGCCATTCTCTTCTGGCTTGGAGTGTTTCCATTGAGAAGTCAGCTGTTAGCCTTATTGGGGCCCCCTTGTATGTTACTTCCTTTTTCTCCCTTGCTGACTTTAAGATTCTCTCTTTGTCTTGAAATTTTGTCCTTTTAATTATGATGTGTCTTGAGGTGGGCCTCTTTGGGTTCCTCTTGATTGGGACTCTCTGTGTTTCCTGTATTTGTGTGACTTTTTGTCTCATCAAATTAGGGAAGTTTTCCATCATCACTTGTTCAACTAGGTTTTCTATCCCTTGTTCTTCTTCTTCTCCTTCTGGTATCCCTATTATACAGATATTATTACGTTTCATATTGTCTTGCATTTCTCTTAAACCCTCTTCATTTTTTCTGAGCCTCTTTTCCCTTTCTTGCTCTTTCTGGGTGTTTTCTTCTATTTTGTCCTCTAGCTCGCTGATCCGATCTTCTGCTTCATCGATCCTGCTTTTCATTCCTTCTACTGTGTTCTTCAGTTCAGAAATTGTATTCTTCATTTCCTCTTGGACCTTGTTGAGAGTTTCTATTTCCTTTTTTATGCTGATGTAGTTTTCATTGAGATCATTGTAGCTTCCCTGTAGTTTCCCGTAGCTCATTGTGAGCTCATTGAGCTTCCTGACAATCACTGCTTTGAATTCAATATCTGATAGTTGAATTGCCTCTGTTTCATTTAGCATTCTTTTTGAGGCTTCCTCCTTTCCTTTCATTTGGGGATTATTTCTTTGTCTTCCCATTGTTTGTGAGACTCTTCTTGTTCGCCTCAGCTTCTTATATTGATCTGTTCTGGCTCCCTGGGTTTATGATGTGAACTTCTTTAGTAGAGTAGCAGTGAGTTTCAGTGGTGCTGTTTCCTTGACCCCCCCCAAGCTCACTGGTCTTGGGCTGTCGTTTAAGTTGGCTTTGTGTTTGCCTTTGGGTTTTGATTGTTGTTGAGTCTTTCTTTGGTGGTTCCTTCCCGCCAGCTGGTTAAATGTGGGTCACTCTGTCCACCACCTTCTGTATTTTGTTGTGCTGGTGAGGGCAGGTTGTGTTGAAGCTGGTTCTTCTGTGTGTACAAGGTTTAAAGAAATCTTGTTCAGTTGTTTGTATTGGGTACTGTCTCTACTGTTTAGTTGTATTTACAGATAAGACCTGGATTGAGGTTTGTGTGGTTACTACTCCCTCCTTCACCTTCTTCTGCTGTTATCTGTTAGTGGTTCCTTTGTTGTTGGGTTTCCTCTTCCAATGGGTATCCTGGTGTTCACCTCCTCCACCTATTCTTTTTTGTCATCAGTTGGAGGGGGAAGGCAAAATGGTTTAAGACAGCAACAGAGAATTCTATGCTATTTACAGTAGTAGCAAGTAGGGAAGATATAGGAGATCCTTTCACTATGTATAGTGTTAACCGTGGTCTTCCACCCAGCTAGCTGATTTTTAGAAAGGATGGAAAGAAGATAAGACTCTTGTTGGGGGAGGAAGGATTGTGAGTTGGATCTATAAAGCAGAGAGGTTGTGGGCGGTCAGATTCTGGGGTAAGGTGAGAGTAAAGGATAGTAAATAGGTGTAGTGTGTGAGAGAATAGAGTTAACCACTACAGTAATAGAGTTCAGGAAACTTTGAAATGGGCTAAGATCTGGGGAGGGGGTGTTGTGAAGTAATTACAATTGCATGGAACAGCAGTTATTTACAATAATATTATGGCCACATTCATATGGCAGAGTCTATGAGATCTAGGTAACAAGAATAGGGAGCACAGAACATCGAGTAGTATGCTGATGGGACACAGGTGAGTTAATGGACAGTAGATTAGTAATACAGTATAGAAAGAGATATCAGACAAAGCTGTCAGGTCATACAATAAAACCAGCCTAGCAAAGCAGGCTATACAAAAATAAGAGGGATATAAAAATACTGTTAAAAAAAAGATGTAGGAACACTGGAAAAATAATAATAATACAAATATGCAATAACTTGCAGGTTCTCTGTAATAGCAGAGTGACATTTATCTCACTGTCTCAGCTGTTGTGATGCCCCTTCTTTGGGTTCAACTTTGGTCTTTTCACCGATCCAGGATTTTGTTTCACTTGTAGGTATTTAGGAAGAAATTTAAAAAAGTAAAAAATAGAAAAGGCAGACGAAGGAAGGAAGAAGAGATAAAATTGGAGGACAGGAAGGAGGAAGGAATAAAACAAGAAATCAGGTAAGAGAGGAAAAAGAAATCAAAAGAGAACAAAAACAATAAAACTTAAAAAATTAAAAATTGTTAAAAAATAGAATCAAATTAAAAAGTCTCTTGATTTCAAAGTGGCCAAACCGGTTTTTCTGCTCTTGCTGGTTGAGGCAGGCTGAAGGATGATTTGTTTAGCTTTTCTTCCTTGGCCCATGGAGTTCGCACTGGCTCCTCAGCTTTGGGCCCTGGGTGTGGGAATCAGGTCTTTCCCCAGGGTTACTGCTGTGGGCTGGTGTGCGGGGATGCTCTCCTTGCAGGCGCCGCCCCTGCGCCAGTGCTCCTGTGAGCGGGTGCGGCCCATCCGCCGCCTGCGCGCCCTTGCCTGTGCTCTTACAGCTGGGGAGCAGAAGGCTAGAGCCACTGATCACTTTAGGAGAATTCCCCAAACAGTGTCTGTGTCTATTCACTCCTTCCTCTTGAGAAATTCCTCCCGTTCGAGCCCACCACTCCCCACAGTGGCCCGGCTTCTCTCACCGCCAAAGCTCCAGCCAGAACGGTGACCGTGGGAGTCCGGGTCCGCTGCGCGACTCGGCTCTGGTGTCCACCACCTCCCAGGCTGCTCACCACCCCGGTGTGTTTGCCAGCACCTGGATTCCTCCCAGAGCCGCTCAGACCTTGCTTGGCTGGGGAGGGAGCAGCTGACCTGGCTCTCTCCCAATAACCCTATGGTAAACCCAGCCGTGACCCCCGGGCCTGGGGCTGCAGCCCCGGGACCACACGCTTGTCCTGGGACCGTACCTTGTTGCAGCACTCCCCTTAGGATCCGTTCTTTGTTCTTTCGGTTCTGCCACAATCCTTGGTCCTCTGTTTTCAAAAATGCTGAAATATGTTGGTTGCTTGCCTTTCTACTCCATAGATTGGTCAGGATTTTCTCCCCTGAGCAGAGGAAAGCCAAATCTGCTCCTTCCTACTCTGATGCCATCTTAGATCTCCGGGCATTTCTTTTTAAATCTCTTTCATATCCTCCTGATTTGTGTCAGGCACCCCTCCTGGTATGCTTATGGATGAATGTCTATAAAAGTTCACTTGTAAAAGTGGCAAATATTACTTAGAAATTTTTATGTTTTATATTCATTGGTTTTAGAGAAAGAGAGGAAGGGAGAGAGAAAGAGAGAAACATTGATTTGTTGTTCTACTTATTTATGCAGTCTAGGATTCATGCTTGCATGGGCCTTGACCAGGATCAAGTCCACAACCTTGGCGTATTGGGACAATACCTTAACCAACTGAGCTACCTGGCCAGACTTTTTTTTAACTTTATTTTTATTGTTGACACTATCACAGATGTTGATATCCCCATCCCCTGCTTTGCCCACCTCCATCTAGCCCTTGCCCCCCTCCCCCACTGCCATCACCACACTGTTGTCTGTGTCTACATGTTCTGTATATAACATGTTGCTTCTTTAGTAAGATGGAAGTTTTTCTCAAAACAGTCAATATAATTATTATAAAGTAAATGATTATTTTTATGTTAAAAGCATAATATAATTTTAAGTGGTAATGTGGCATCTCAGGCTACTTGCCACTGACCATTTTACGCCTGCTCTTTCATTCCTTCCATATCTGGTTGCTCTTTTGCATGAAACAAATTCTGCTTTAGATTCCTAAATATTTTTCCGTATGTCAGAAACTTCTTGTTTCTTTTTTGCCAGATTGGGATTTTTTGATGGTCGTGGGGAAGGGATGTTGCAGATGGGAAATTGCTACTTCTCTCTATATTGTGATTATATTTTATTTTTAAATATATTTCCTTGATTATGCTATTACAGTTGTCCCATTTTTTCTCCCCTTTATTCCCCTCCACCCTGAATCATCTCCCACCAGCATTGTGTCCCCCCTTAGTTCATGTCCATGGATCATACATATAAGTTCTTTGGCTTCTCCATTTCCTATAGTATTCTTAACCTCCCCCTGTCTATTTTGTACCTACCATTCATGCTTCTTATTCCCTATACCTTTTTCTCCATTGTCCCCCCTCCCCCTCCACACTGATAGGGCTCCATGTAATTTCCATTTCTGTGAATCTTTTCCTGTTCTAGTTTTTGCTTAGTTCACTTTTTTTTTAAGTTTGGTTGTTGATAATTGTGAGTTTGTTGTCATTTTACTGTTTGCATTTCTATTTTAAAAGCAATATTCATCTAATTTAAAAAGCATATGCTTTTCCTTTCTTTATTGTCCATTGGTTGTCAAATGATGACATTTTATCTTCAGGCACTATCTCCCACCTTTCTAGCCACATCAAAAGTTTCACTGTTGGTGAAATGCCTGACCTTTCCATGCCTCTGTACTTTTGCGTAGTGATGTGTAGTTCATGAGAAGTGTGGCTACTCCTGAAATTTTCCTCTATGCCAGGTGAATTTTTATTACTTCTCCAAAATCTATCCAAATGCCATCTTGTTGTGAAGTGATCTTTGCTTCTATCAAGCAATTAATTACTTGAATTATTTCTGCCTCTGTGTTCCCACTGTACATGGAATACATCTCTGCTAGCATCTATGATACCTTTTACTATATCTGTCTCCTGCATTAGACTGTGATAGGCATGAATGTGATACCTCTGAAAGGATTACACTAATGTGCACTCCACCTTTAGAATGAGTGCCATTTTTCTCTACTCCAACGAATACTGGACAGCATAATTTTAGAAATTTTTGCTAATTTGGTCCACCAAAATTAGCATCCCATTATTATTTAAACTTATGTCTCACTGATTACTTTTTTCTTTTTAAATATACTTTATTGATCATGCTATTACAGTTGTCCCATTTGTCCCCCTTCACTCCCTTCCACCCTGCACACCTGCTTCCACCCTCGTTTCCCCCTTTAGGGGGAAACTTTAATTCATGTCCATGTGTCATAAGTTCTTTAGCTTCTACATTTCCCATACTATTCTTGCCCTCCCCTGTCTATTTTTTACCTACCATCTATGCTACTTATTCTCTGTACCTTTTCCCCCTCTCTCCTCCTCCCACTCCCCTGTTGCTAACCCTCCATGTGACCTCCATTACTATGATTCTGTTCTTGTTCTAGGTGTTTGCTTAGTTTGTTTTTGTTTTTGTTTTAGGTATAGTTGTTAATAATTATGAGTTTGCTGTCATTTTACTGTACATGTTTTTTATCTTTTTCTTAGATAAGTTCCTTTAACATTTCATATAATAAGGGCTTGGTGATGATGATGAACTCCTTCAACTTGACCTTATCTGAGAAGCACTTTATCTGCCCTTCCATTCTAAATGAAAGCTTTGCTGGATAAAGCAATCTTGGATGTAGGTCCTTGCCTTTCATGACTTGGAATACTTCTTTCCAGCCTCTTCTTGCCTGCAAGGTCTCTTTTGAGAAATCAGCTGACAGTCTGATGGGAACTCCTTTGTAGGTTACTGTCTCTTTATCTCTTGCTGTTTCTGGGATTCTCTCCTTCATTTTTACCTTGGCTAATGTAATTATGATGTGCCTCTGTGTGTTCCTCCTTGGGTCCAACTTCTTTGGGACTCTCTGAGCTTCCTGGGTTTCCTGAAAGTCTATTTCCTTTGCCAGGATGGGGAAGTTCTCCTTTATTATTTGTTCAAATAACTTTTCCACTTGTTGCTCTTCCTCTTCCCCTTTTGGTATCCCTATAATTCGGATGTTGGAACATTTAAAGATGTCTTGGAGGTTCCTAAGCATCTCCTCATTTGTTTGAATTCTTGTTTCTTCATTCTTTTCTGTTTGGTTGTTTCTTCCTTCCTTCCATTGATTTGAATCCTAGTTTCCTTCCCATCACTATTGGTGGGAACATTTTCCTTTATTTCCCTTAGCATAGTCTTCATTTTTTTCATCTAATTTGCGACCAAATTCAGCCAATTCTGTGAGCATCCTGATTACCAGTGTTTTGAACCGTGCATCTGTTAGGTTGGCTATCTCTTCGTCACTTAGTTGTATTTGTTCTGGAGCTTTCATCTGTTCTTTCATTTGGGCCATATTTTTTTTTTGTCTTCACATGCCTGTTGCTGTAGTGAGGGTCGGAGCCTTAGGTCATCACCTGGGTGGGGCAACCAATGTTGCTGGGTTGTGACTCTGTGTGTCGGGGCGGGGTCTGAGAGGATACAATGGCACTTGCTCCACTCCCTGCCAGATTTCAGTCCCTTCCACTGATTCCTCCAAACAAATTGGTCCTTTCTGGTGCTGATTCCCCAGTGGGTGGGTTTGTGTATGTTCTAGGCCCCTGTAGGTCTCTCCAATGAACTCTCCTGTGAAGCTGAGAGACTCTCCTGGAACCTCAACCCTGACAGGTGTTTTCACTCAGTGTGTGAGGCTTTATTTCGTGGCACTGGGGCCCTGGGTTAAGTGCTCTGTCTCACTCCCCAGTTTCACCTGGTTTATCTCTGTGCAAATGTGGGACCTCCAGGTTCCACAAGCCATCTTGTGTGCTGTGCCCCTCCACAATCTGCTGCCTTTTGGGGTCTGCCTGTTGCCACCTTGCACTTCCAGGGTCCATCAGCCACCATGTTTTTTTTGCCATGACCCCTCACTGCCCGGCTGCGCCCCTCCTACTGGTCTGGATGAATGTGTCTACTTTAACTCCTTGGTTGTCAGACTTCCATACAGTTCAATTTTTCTGTCAGTTTTTATTGTTTTTTGTTTTTAAATTTGTTGTTGTTCTTCTTTTGGTTGCATGAGGAGGCACATTGTGTCTACCTATGCCTCCATCTTGGTCAAAAGTCACACTGATTACTTTTGAGAGAAAATATCTAACTGTATGTTTTGTATAGTAATAGCTACTTGTGTTTTGAACTAATCATATGTTGAGATTGATTCAATCCTCTTATGTTATGATATGTGCCCCATCCACCCCATCCTCTTAACTCATCCTATTCAGCAATTCTGGGGATTATGGTGTTTATTTTGCAAAGTATTACAGTATGGTAATATGACCAAGTTACTTCACAGGAAGATACTCTTAAGGCCATACCATTTTCTTGGAAAATCATTTCTCCACTCAGTCACAGTACTCCTGAATTACACATCACTACCAGTAAGGCCAATAAAAGCTTCTTCCAAATGATGTGTCACTAATAAATCTGGAGAAAATTAAAAAATTCCCTGGGAGTTAGTGGAAGGTTTTTTTTTACATTAATAGAATTTTACAATACATTTTATATATTTGTGTTGAAGAATCTTATTAAAGAAAAAAGAAAAAGATTTAGAAAATGATTAGAAAGTTTGTTGATGTTTAATTTCATGTGCATTTTTATAGTTCCCTCTTAATGACAATAATGATGATAAAATTAACAATAATAATAAAGCTGAGATATTTTGAATGTTTAAAAGGCTATGGGAATTTTTCTAAAGGCTTTATACATTTTAACAAATTTAGTGTATAACTTACTCTACCAGTTGCCACTTTACTCAGTTTTCTGGGAGGCAGAGGTTTGTAGACAATATCGTTGGAGTTGCTGGCAATCTGGCTTTCAAAGTGTTTGGCCAATGGAAACTGTGGGCAGGAGATGTGAGGGGGGCAGGAGGAGGGGATTTGGGAAAAATGTTTTCTGGCCTCCTTTTCACCAACTCTACTGAAGGAGACAGGTCTTGTCTTGGGGCACTCTGCATTCAGTTGCCTTCTGGATGCTGGTGACTCATTTCTCCCTTTGTGCCTCAGTGGTAATGATGCTCTACCCAAACCTTTACAACCAGTCCCTTTATTATACCACCTCCATTACTGCATTACTCCCCAGAGTGCACCATCTTTTTCTTGCCAGGATTCTGGCTGATAAGCTAAATTGATAATTTATAGAATTCTCAGTTATAATCATCCTCAGAATGTTAATGACATTGCTTCATCACTTCAAGATTCCAGTGTTGCTGTTGAAAAGTGTGATATTTTGATTCTTGAATTTGTGTCTCCTCACCCCCAGAATCTTGTTAAATCTTTTTGTCCCTGGTGTTGTGGAACTTCACCAAGTTACTTCTTTTGAAACACTTTTTCCACCATTGCATTGCACAGTGAGTTCCTAGAATCTGCAAGTTCATGTCCCTGGAGTATTTGGAATTTTTCTTAATTATTTTGCTTTTGATTTTCTTCTCCGTGTTTTCCAAGTTGTCTCTTTCTAGCATTCATATTACTGTGTATTAGATGTTAGAACTGCTTGTCCTATTCTCTAGTTTTTCTGTTCTCATTGTTTGTCTTTTTTGCTTCTGTGTCTTTTTTGTTACTTTCTGAGATACTTACCTAACATTACCTTCCAACACTTCTGCTGGGTTTCTTCATTTCTGCCATCACTTTTTTTTTTTACTTCTTCTGGATCACTTTTCTTCTCCTGGAATAAAACATTTAGAAGTAGATATTTATATTTCATGGATAGATCTTCTTTTGACTGTATGAGGATATTGGTTATATTTGATTTTGAAGTTTTCTTCTCCCTGCTTAGCCGGTTTACACCAAGTTCCTTTTGCTCATTGGTTTTCATCATTGTTTTTGTTAAATGCTTTCTCAATTTCTGGTAACCCTTGACCATTTCCTCACATTTAAAGATTAGTAATAAAAAAATGAATGGAAGTCCTGAGTGCATGGGTGAGTCCTGTTGGCTGTGGCCTCCATTCTAGGGAGATCTGACTGGGTGGCGTTGTTGGGAAACCCTCAGTGCCAGTGTCATGAGGCCTGAGATCTTAGGCTGCTCCTGTGTCCTTGGAAGGTACAGCCAGGCTGCCAAACGGGAGTTGTGTAGGGGACGAAGGCCAGGTAGGTCCTCATCATTCATTATGAGAATATCCAATGAATCCCCTTGTTTGTGATACCCACCTGTACTCTCTACCATAAGTGATTTTGTCCTATCCAGAGATCCTCTATTTTGCCTCTCCAAAGGAAAAAGCCCTTCAGTCTTCCACAGAAGGAGGAGACCGATGGCCAAGCTGATCAGAGTTGCAGTATGGACCTTGGAGTTACGGTGATTCCTCCATACACTCTCAACAAATCCTCACATTTCACCACTGCTGCGAGTTTATGGCACTGTTGATTCCTGAGCTTTTCTCTACATGGTAGCAATTACTTCTCAGATTCCCTCGCTAGTAGAATAGGATTTAGTTTTCTTGTCCTGCTCACGTAGTTGCCACTTTCACATCTGCTTTCTAGCTTCCAAAATCTTCATGTTAGATAAAGATCTTTTAAAATACAGTAGTTCCTCCTTACCTGTGGGGGTTAGTTTCCAAGAGCCAGGCCATGGCTAGTATTGAATCCTATATATACTATATTTTTTTCTATACATACATAACTGTGATAAAATTTAATTTATAAAGTAAGCACTATAAATGATTAACAACAATAACAAATAATAAGATAGAACGATCACAACAACATGCTCTGACAGAAGTTACGTGAGTGGCTTTGGGGCCATTGTTCAATGAAGGAAGGCTCCCTGGAACACAGGCCTTGTGCTTCCACCACAGTCAGTCTGATGTCTGAGACAGCTGCTGACTGATCGATGGGCAGGTAGGGCCCACGCATGGGTGTGGTGGACAAAGGGTCAACTTGTATCTCAGACAGGACTGGGTGACTTGGCACAAGATTTCGTCATGCTACTCAGAACAGTGCATGATTTAAAACATGAATTGTTCATTTCTGGAATTTTCCATTTAATGTTTTCATGCCACCACTTACCATGGGTAACTGAAACCACAGAAAGTGAAACCGTGGATAAGAGGAGACTACTATATATCCATTTAGTATCGTTTTACTGTGATTTCAGGTGGCATAGAACATTAATGCATTTGTTACATCCATCATCCTCACCTCTTATAAGGTGATTATAACTTTTTGTGGCTAAAAAAAGAGATCTGTAACAGTCCATTCTTTGCCTTCTATCTACTTTAAAGCATTCTTTTCTCCAATATTCAGTTGTTTATTAGTTGCTAATGAAAGAATGCTTTATAATTGTTGATACTGGCAAGATACGTTATTCTTACATAAAACAGGGTGATCTTGTGAAAAAGCAAGAATGACCCAAGAACTGTGCTCTGGTATCACTGTTGGAGCACCACTTGAACAAGTCGACGATACGTTCATAATTGGGCTGCATAATTTGGTCCTAGGTCACGGCCACCATGCAAACAATGACATTTTTTTTAGTACTCTCATTGAGAAGGTTTAAGAAATCTCCTGACACATATATTTTCAGTGTGAGATAGCAGCCACTTTGACCTTGGCAGATTCCAGGGACAGACGATGTGGGATCCTCTATTGCACAGTCTGTCCTGTACTTCATTGTGCAAGACTGTGGGAACAGATGGGGGCCAGATTTAACATGGTGTCAGAGGCCTTGTTTTGTCCTGTTGAGTGATTGTTGCTGGGGTTTCTGTTGCTCAGCCTGGTCATACAGTCCTCCCTGAGAGTTCTCTGCTTTCTTAAGGCTGGTTATCTGGCCTCTCATCAATTCAGTCAGCTCTCGTGATCTTCTGACAAATTTCACTTTTGCTTAAGCTATCCAGTAATGTTTTAGTTACTTGCAAACAGAAGCCTTCACTGATCAGCATGACAACCATAAGAAGGCAATTGGTTAAGTGCCACAGGAGGTAAGGAGGCTTGGATGGATGGACATAAATTCAACAAGTCATCAGAAAATACATTTAAAATACTTGCCCCATTAGGAATTGCTTACCGGTATCTCCTACCTTTGAAAACAATGGCAGAATTTTTAACTTTTGCTGTGTGCAGTCTGAGATGAGGTCAGCACTCACTTCATTGCATCTGCAACCCCACTCATGTTTTATCAGGAGCCAAAGGGAATGACTCACTAATTAGCACCAGATCTTTGTCTAAAATGCCAAGGGAATTTTTTAGTAATATTTGGAAGCCATCTCTGAAAACAGCACAAATCTAAGAGTCTGATAAATTAGGTGGGGAATTAAATCGATTTTTGCTGTCGATATTAGATCACGCCCATACACTCAGTTCCACCAGACGGGTTTGGTCTGACTTGCGGCAGGAGTTACCTGACATTGGCGGCAGTCTCATCTAACGCGCATGCGGAATAGCAGGTCTTAAAATATCATAAGTACTAAAGAAATGCACGAAACCAGTTTATTATGAAAATAATTTCAAACAATAAAAATATATAAAGTGAAACCTGAAATGCCTGTTCTCTAATCATCCTCATCCCCCATCCACTCCAGTCCCATTCCCTCCTTGTTTGTAACCTCTGTTAGCAGTTAGATGTCTGTGTTCTTCCTGTTTATGCCTGCGTGTCTCTATACACATTTACAGATCTGTACGTTTACATATTTATAACTTTATTATACATGTTACTTCATGACATGCATTTTCATTTCTCCAACACGTCTTAGAAATCTTTTCATTGTATACATAAAGATTGCCTTCGTTTTTTTAAAACCTACATCGTATTACATAATATGGTTAAACACAACTTGGTGAGTCCCATTTTTATCAACTTAGCCTGTTTGGTTATTTTTGTATTACAAACAATGTTAACGTGGTATCTTGTGTTATGTATTCCTACATGCATTTAAATATTCTGCAGAACAAATTACTCCTAGAAGTAGAATTGTTAAAGGCTGTGCGTGTTTAACATTTTGCAAGATCTTGCTCCCCAAAGTCTCCAATGACTTCAATTTGTATTTCTATACTTACTAGAAAGTTTGTGCATCCTTCATATCTCTGTTGTGAAGTCACTTATTTATACTGTTTGTTCACATCCCTAATGGATTGGTTATCTTTTTCTTATTGCTTTGATTGAATGAGGCATTCATAGTAAACCACTTTTATGCTGTGTAGTAGAAGCCTGTAAACATTATCACCTCTTTGCCCCTTTTTGCCTTCCTTGAAGTAATATAAAAGCCTAAAGGCTTACTCAACTTTTTAAAGTGCAATGCCAAGGAATCAATCAGTGTCAGCCATACACATTACTCTCACATGTACTAAATATATCAAAATAATTTAAAAAGACAAATAAATTACTAAAATAACATTTTCTACATAGATCTTTTAAATTATATACTGTTAATTAATTTAACAATTAGGGTATTTGATAATTATATTCTAGAATATATATGGAAAGGGGCACAGGTCCTGAAACAGCTAAAGTGATATCGAAGGAGACAAATGAGTGGGAGGAGCCCCTCTACCTGACATGAAGGCCCACCAGATGGCTCTAGCAATCCAGACAGTGTGATGCTGTCAGAGCAGAAGACTCAAAGGTCAACAGATCAGACTTCTAAAAAGACAAATAAATTACTGGACTGGACTCATAAAAATATGTCCAAGTAATTTTTTGACAAATGTAAAACAGTAACTTAGTTGAGGAAAAATAGAAACAGACTTTCAACAAATGGTGCTGGAGCAACTGGACATTTATAAGCCAAAAAATGAAACAAGACTTAAACCTCACATCTTGCTTAAAAATAACTCAAACTGGATAATATACTTAAAGGTAAAATGTAAAACCAAACTTTTTGAAAAGAAAAGGGAAAGTCTTTAGGCTCTAGGACGAGACGAAGACTTCATGGTCAAAGGAGTAGGGCTTAGACTGGACCCCAACCCGCAGCTTATAAAGGAAAAGTTAAGACTTCCGGCAAGATGGAGGACTAGGTGGACGCACCATACCGCCTTGTACAACCAAGATTAGAAAACCAATAATTTACAACAATAATTTACAGACAGAATAACGCCCAGATCCGGCAGAGGATTTATCTGAATGGAAGTCGGGCAGCCAAGAAGTTGAAGTAGATGCGTTCATCCGGACTGGTAGGAAAAGACGAGCTGGGCGGGCTCGGGGCTGGCTTGGGTCGGCGGCGCGCGGAGGTCGGGGGAAGGTTTGGCACGAAATCGGCGCAAAAGCCATCCGGGGGCGCAAGAGGGCAGCGGTGATCCCTGAGTACGCAAGCTGCGGCTGGCAGACCCAGAGGGGTAGCGATTGTGGACCAGGGCAGAACTCGCGGCCCAGAAGCCCAGACAAGAGTCTGAGTCCAGGGGAACTGAACTACCGCCATTGTTTTCTCCCGCCCCGCTCCCGCTCCCGCCCCACCCCCACATATAACGTCACAATCTAGCGACCGGGGTGCCCAGCCCCGGTGAGCACCTAAGGCTCCGCCCCCCACCGTAACAAGAGCAACCAGACCGGAAAAAAAAAAAAAAGGAGAGACAGGGGGAAAAAAAAATACATGTTTTCAACAGAGCAGATCAGTACCCCAGGACTCATCCTTTTGAGCGACCAAGGATTAGCCAATCTATCAGATGCGCAGTTCAAAACACTGGTGATCAGAAAGCTCACGGAACTGGTGGATTTTGGACGAAATTTAGATGAAAGAATGCAGATTACCATAAAACAGATGCAGGAAGACACGCGGAGGAGAGCCAATAGTGAAAGGAAGGAATATGAGTCTCAAAACAATACAGTGGACCAGAAGGAAGATAGAATCAACCAAGCAGGAAAGCATGATGAAATAAGAATTCAAAAAATTGAGGAAAAGATTAAGAGCATCCAAGACACCTTTAAACGTTCCAATATCCGAATTATAGGGGTACCAGAATCGGAAGGGGAAAAGCAACAGATTGAGCATGTATTTGAACAAATAATAAAGGAGAACTTCCCCAATCTGGCAAAGGGAACAGTCTTCCAAGAAATCCAAGAAGCTCAGAGAGCCCCAAAGAAGTTGGACCCAAGAAGAAACACACCAAGGCACATCATAATTACATTAGCCAAGGTAAAAAACGAAGGAGAGAATCCTAGAAGCAGCAAGAGGTAAGGGGACAGTCACCTACAAAGGAGTTCCCATCAGACTGTCAGCTGATTTCTCCAAAGAGACCTTACAGGCAAGAAGGGGCTGGAAAGAAATATTCCAAGTCATGAAAGACAAGGACCTACATCCCAGATTGCTCTATCCAGCAAAGCTCTCATTTAGAATGGAAGGGCAGATAAAGTGCTTCTCAGATAAGGTCAAGTTAAAGGAGTTCATCATCACCAAGCCCTTATTTTATGAAATGCTAAAGGGACTTATCTAAGAAAAGAAGATAAAGAAAAGACATGTATAGTAAAAGGACAGCAGACTCACAAATATTAACAACCACACCTAAAGCAGAACCAAAAGAAACTAAGTAAACAATTAGAACAGGAACAGAACCACAGAAATGGAGGGCACATGGAGGGTTAGCAGCAGGGGGGTGGGAAGAGGAGAGAGGGGGAAAAGGTATAGAGAATAAGTAGCACAGAATGTAGGTTGAAAATAGATAGGGGAGGGCAAGAATAGTACAGGAAATGTAGAAACTAAAGAACTCATAAGTATGACACATGGACATGAACTAAAGGGGGAAATGTGGGTGGGAGGGGGGTACAGGGTGGAGGGGAGAGAAGGGGGGAAATGGGACAACTGTAATAGCATAATCAATAAAATATATTTAAAAAAAAAGAAAAGTTAACAAACTGGGCCTCACCAGAATGAAAAACAAATTAAAAAAAAAAAAACCTTTGCTATGTGAAAGATTTGGTTAACAGGTTGAAAAGACAAGATAAAAGCTGGGAGGAAACCTTGAAATTCATAAATCTGAAAAAGGACTAATATCTAGAATACATAAAGAACTCTCAAAATTTGATAGTAAAAAGAGAACAAATAATTCTATTAGAAAACTGGCAAGACACATAAACAGAATGTGTAACTTATGGAAGAAAGTATACAGTTGGCAAATAAGCACATAAAAATGTTCAACATTATTAGCTATCAGGGAATGCAAAATTAATACCGCAATGAGATACCACAACACAGTTATCAGAGGACCTAATTGGAAATAATGACAATGCCAGAGGCTGATGTGAATGCAGATAAACTAGAACACTTGTATATTGCTGGTGGGAATATAAGATGGTAAGGCCATTCTGAAAAACAGATCAGTAGTTTCTTATAAAATTAAACATGCAAAAGATAACCCACAGAATGGGAAAATTATTTGCAAATCATATATCTGATAAGGGTCTAGTACCCAAAATATATAAAGAACTCTTACAACTCATCAATAAAAAAGTAACTTAATTTTAAAAATAAGAAAAAGGTCTGAATCAACATTTCTCAAAAGAAGATATATAAATGTCCAATAAGCACATGAAAAGATGCTCAGCATCATTAGTTATCACAGAAATGCAAATCAAAACCCCAGTGAGATACCACTTCATATCCGCTAGGCTGGCTGGGATCAAAAAGTCAAATAACAGCCCTGAGCAGACATGCTCACTTGGTTGAACATTATCTCATAAAGTGAAAGGTCTCTGGTTCAATTCCTAGTCAGGGAACATGCCTGGGTTGTGGGCCAGGTCCCCAGTTGGAGTGTGTGCGGGAGGCAACCAGTTGATGTTTCTCTCCCTCTCTTTCTCCCTCCCGTCCCCTCTCTCTAAAAATAAATAAATAAAATATTTTTTTAAAAGTCAAATAATAACAAGTATTGATAAGGATGTAGAGATACTGGAAACTGCATAGACTGCTGGCATGAGTGCCAAATGATACTCCTCTTTGGAAAAGAGTCTGGGAGTTCCTCAAACAATGAAACGTAGTTACTGCATATATGACCCCATTAATTCCACTCCCAAGTATATGTCTAAAAGAACACAGATGTCCATGCAATGACTTGTACATGAATATTCATAATAGTAAATAACCAAAATGTCCATCAACTGATGAGTGGATCAACAAAATATGGTATATAGTATATAAAAGAATATTATTCAGCCATGAAAAGGAATGAACTACTGGTACATGTTAGAACATTAATAAACCCTGAAAACATTATGCTCGTTGAAAGAAGCTATTGCAAAAACCATCTATTACATGATTACTTTTACATTAAATGTCTGGAATGGGCAAATATATAAAGACAGAAAGGAGATAAATTAGATTAGTGGTTGTTTGGAATTGGAGGGTTGAGGGGATTGAGGAGTGGTATCTTGGGGTGTGACATATATTCTTGAGATAATGAAAATGTTTCAAAGGTAATTGTGATGATGGTTGCACAACTCGGTGAATATACCAAAAGCACTTGGATTGTATACTTTAAATGGATGAGTTATAGTTCAATAAAACTATCACAAAAATACCTAAACATGCAAGTACTCTTTGACCCCCAAATTGTACTCTTTGGCATTTATCTTCAAAGCCTGTACACACATGTCCATTGTAGCTTCATTTGTAATATCCAAAAACCAGAAACAACCCTGATGTTTTTCAGTGTGCTTGGTTAAATAAACAATTGCCACACCTTGGAATACAAATAAGAATGAAAAAGAATGAGTTATTGATACACGAATCTCCAGGGCTTTATGCTGAGTTAATAAAGCTACTCCCAAAGTTCGCATAATGCATGATTTCATTTATAAAATATTCTATACTGACAAAATTATAACAATGGGGAAGAGATCAGTGGTTGCCAGGGGTGCAGGATGGAGCTGGGGGAAGCAGAGGGAGGTGGGCCACAGGAGAGACCTTCGTGGTGAAGGACCTGTGCTGATGTCAGTGCCCTGGCTGTGATGCTGAACTACAGTTTTGCAAGATGTTACCACTGAGGGGAACTGAGTGAAGGCCACATGGGATCTTTCTGTATTGTGTGAATTTATAATTTTATCAGAATTAAAAGTTTAATTAAAGAAAAACACTGGGCACAATGAGGGCAGACTTTTTTTTTCAAAATTAACAGAAAAATCAATGAAACAGTTATGGTAGATATCTTCAGGTCAACCTTACATTCAGAAATGGCCCTTCTAGGAAAGAAAATGTTCATCTCAATATCCTTCACTTTTTTAATTTAATTTTTTATCAGAGTTTTAAAAGTCAGACTGTCCCATAAGACTTAAAATACAGCAACTTCATGTCTGACCTCTCTTTAATCTAATCTGTGCCCAATGCCTACTTCCAGAGTCAATCATTTTATATTCTTTTAGTAGTTTCTTCAGATATTTACCTCTGTATTTCTGTTATATTATGCTTCTATTGCTATTTCTTAAGTTTTCACTTTCAATTATACATTGATTTTCACGAAGAAAGATGAGGATATTTGCTCTTATCTCCTTTTTACCATCTCACTTCCATGTCCCCACCCCCTCAATATAGTTATATCAGAAATATAAGCAAATATTTAAGTGTTTACATTATTATGGCTCTGCCATACTTCTCTTAGCAGAGCCAGGTAGTAGACTATGGTTAAATATCCATTCTTGTACAAGTCTTTGTTTTTCTCTGACAATAATAGCCCCTGTTGTTTTTTTTTTTTTTCATTTGCTTAAGTGTTCTCTGTATATATTGCTATTTCATCTCTAAAATTCTCACAGAATTATGAAACTACTCTCAATATTGGCAAACAAATGAACTAAATTATCTCTTTAAATTTTCTGGGAGATATCCCTCCCAAAGGCCTCACACAGGAGGGAGGGTCAGTCACCTGTCTGTGGAGTGGTGGGGAGGAGATTCAGGGGTTGAGCCTTTCATGCAGGCCATCAACCAGTATATTATATAATCAAAAATATTTTTTGTTAAGGAAGTTAAGGATATGAGAATAGTCATAAACATTAAGGGTGAAAACAAAAAAGAAAGAAGAATAACTTTTTCCTATGAGTGCTTTTGTATTTCATTAAAACAAAACATCGTTTCTTTAAGATTTAGAGTAAAGAAATTCTCATTTCTTTTTGGAAAGCTTTCTACAAAAAGAGAAAGAGGAAGAGAAACATCAATGTGCAAGAGATACATTGATTGGTTGCCTCTTGCAGATGCCCAACTGGGGACCTGGCCCTCACAACTCAGGCATGTGCCCTGACTGGGAATGAAATAGGCAGCTTTTCAGTTGGCAGGCTTGTGCTCAATCCACTGAGCCACACCAGCCAGGGTGGTTTATTTTTATTATTAGTGACGAATAGCACTCTTTTCTATTTCTACATTTTAGTCAGACATGAGGTCATGCAAACTGCCTATATTTTTAAATAGTTTTTCTATGGTGATTCAGTGTCTTTTTCACTTATTGCTCCCATGTCTAGGTTCTTGGGTTGAAAGAAGATGATGTCAAACTAATATGTTTTATTTAAATTGACTAAAAGAGTTCTGAATGTTGATCTCACAAGTTTTGTTTTTAAGAAATAAGACTGAGTTCCTTTTGAAAGATTTATTTTTATTTTTTAAGCAAGTATAATTTATATAAAATGCACAGGCTTTACAATACATGTTCTATTCAATGAGTTAAAAATTTATTAAAGATTTTATTTATTTTTTATTTTTTTAAAGATTTTATTTATTTATTTTTAGAGAGGGAAGGGAGGGAGAGAGAGAGAGAGAGAAACATCAATGTGTGGTTGCTGGGGGTCATGGCCTGCAACCCAGGCATGTACCTTGACTGGGAATCAAACCTGCAACATTTTGGTTCACAGCCTGCACTCAATCCACTGAGCTATGCCAGCCAGGGCCAGATTTCATTTATTTTTTAGAGAGGAGAAGGGCAGGAGAAAGAGAGGGAGAGAAATGTCAATGTGTGGTTGCCTCTTGTGCGCCCCCTATTGGGAACCTGGCCAACAACCCAGGCATGTGCCCTAAACTGGGAATCAAACCAGCAACCCTTTTGTTCGCAGTCCAGCACTCAATCCACTGAGCCATACCAGCCAGGACTAAAATTTGTTTTTTAATTTATTGATTTTAGAGAGAGATAGAGGAAGAGAATATGTCAGTGGGGGTGGAGAGGGAGAGAGATTTGTTGTTCTACTGGTTTATACACTCAGTGGTTGATTCTTGTATATGCTCTTGTAACCGGAAAAGACACCGGCGTTCGGGCTGCCTGTCACTACCAAATCCAATAAGCAATGACAGTGATTGAATCTTTTATAGGCGCTTTATTCAGATGGCCGGCGATCTGAGAAGATGGCGGGTTCATACCCTAACAAACCATCTTGCTCTTTCTTTCCCAGCCAGATCTTTTATAAGGGGGTTGGGGGAGGGCAAACAAGGTGTCAGCGAAAGCCTTTGAAATTCAACAGTTGCCTCCAAGGGGGAAGGGTAGTTACTTGCTTCTTCCTGGTACAGACGTCTCCAAGAGGTCATCTGCTTACTCTTAGGCGCCAAGATAGGCCTTATCTGTAGTTACTGAAACAAAAACTTAACATACACCTTACTTGCTAGATTTATGACTATTTACCTTAAGCTAAATTTTCCCAAGTCTTAAGCCCCTATCACTCTGACTGGGAATTTAATCTGAAAGGGTAAAGTCAACCCCATTTGCTATTGCAGCACCATTTGCTTTGCAGGCCTATGACCTTGTTAAACATGACTGCCATTTTACTCTTCTGAGCTTGTCCCCAGGACTGGAAAGTATCTACAGAACAGCAAGAACAGAACTAACTGTTCCCTGCAGCCACAGGCAGAAGAAAACACTGGAACAAACTGTAGCCTCGTGTTACAACACCCAACAGCCCAGGGGTCACACAGCAGCAGCCCTTCCACCTTTTTTTAGTCCAATTATAATCCAATAAAAGCTCAAAGCCCCCACCCCTCCATGCTGTGTATCCCTCCACACCATGCCCCTCTCCTTTTTTGGAGAGTGAATAAAAACTTTGTTCTCTATACTTCTTTCTCTTTGTAAAGTCTTTCATAGCCTGTGTTACTGACCACCCTAACAGAACCCTCAGCCTTAACTTATCTGGATGATGTTCTAACCAACTGAGCTATCTGGCCAGGGCTTTTTTTTTTTTTTTTTTTTTAACTGATTTGAGAAAGAGAGAGGAAGGGAAAGAGAAAGAGAGTGAGAGAGAGAGAGAGAGAGAGAGAGGCCATTTAATGCATTTTTACAAACAAGACATGGAAGATTCCCAGAACTTGAGAACTTTTCCTCATGCTCTTTTCTATGCAATACACCTCAAACATTCACAGCAAAGCATTTTTCTGATTTTGGTCATCACAAATATGTTTTATCTGTTTTGGACTTCATATAAATAGAATCATGTAGTGTCTATTCTTTTGCAGTTATTTTCCTTTGCTTGACATAATTGGGTAAAATACGCCATTGCTACATCGTGTCATGCATGATGCACAGTTTTGTGGGAAGAAAATGGATGCTCTGTAACAAATTTCTGTGTCAGTCTCATGTGATGCATCTGATTGATGTACTTTATCCCACATATCTACAACCAGCAGCAAGGAAACTGGGAATTACGTGTTTGGATTCTTCACTAAGATGAAAGATTTCTACCATGGGTACCTATCAAAACATGAAGAAGTCATTCAAAAGATTCTGATTAGTCACACATGACAGATATCTGCTACCTACCGAGTCTTTCAGTAAAGCCAAAAAACTTGTATAATGGTTGTGGTGTTGTGGGGGAAAAAGGGAGAGAGAAGTTAAGTGGAAGAGATGCCCGAGCAGAGGGAATCACATACTACTGAAAGCCTGTGCCTAAGAAGCCTTAGTAACAGCAAAGTGAGTGGTTTCTAGTTACTTTGCGTGGTGGTCCGTGTGGAACCCTGAGAAGCAGAGAGAGCACATGATTCCATTGTCAATGTAGGAAACATTCAAACCTGTAGAGAATTTTTGGTGAGTTTATTTGAGCCAAACTGACCATAGCTGCTGGGAAGCAACATCTCCAAAGATTGAGAAATGCTCTGGAGAATGGTAGTCGAGCACCTTCTTTTATACATTAGAATCAAAGGAGGAGGCATAATGATAGGGAACTTAAGAGTTGAATAATTTTAGTTTAAGTAATAGCTAATAAGCTTAGTAATCAATGCTTGTAAAAGCTTTAGTTCCAGGAACTGAAGGTATGACCCACCCTGACTGCAGGAGACAGTAAGCCTCAGGGAGGCTTTGTGCCTCAGGGAGGCTGCAAACAACTCAAGATGGTATCTGAGCCGTTGTACTCCAGGGTGAGATGACCACTGCCCAAGGTGAGCTAAAGACCACTGCCTGGGGTGAGAATGCTAAAATGGTTTTTTAAATCCAATTAACTTTTCTCTGAATTTCAAAACCCCCTCACCACACCTTGTGTATTCTTTGCTATAAAAATGTTGGCCTGGAAAGAAAAGACAAGATGGTCTGTTAGGGTATGAACCCGCCATCTTCTCAGATTGCCAGCCATCTGAATAAAGTGCCCATAAAGATTCAATCACTGTCATTGCTTATTGGGTTTGGTAGTGACAGGCAGTCTGAACTCTGGTGTCTTTTTCAGTTTCAATAAGATTTGGTGATAAATTAGGGGAGGCAGGAGAAAGCAAAGCTGGGGAAACCTCTGGGGCTGGATAAAAGGTAAAATGATAGACACATACTTCTTTTACATAGGTGGGTAAAGGATAGTTAACAGGGAACAATTAACATAACAACAACAAAGAGGGGATTTGTGGTCTCAGTTTATGCCAAAGGGGTTTGGAAAAACCAGGAAGTTACCTTGACGTTCCAAAGGTTTATCATCGTAGATGCAAAAAGACAACAGACAGGCTTAGTTAAGGTAAACACTGACCTTTGTTAGGGAAAAATACTGGCTCAGGGCATGACTACTTGCCACCAACAGCTTTTAGTTAATAAGTTTTCATTTTCGACCACCCTTTGTGGTTACTTTCCGTCTCTGAGTTTGTAAGGCCCCCTGAGTTTGTCAGGTTAATATGTGGCCTCTTTTCTTCCACACCGTCCTAGAGAAAAGTGATCAATGTTAAAAAATAATTTTCATAAAGAATACAGCCATAACTTTCAATGAGCACATATCAATTATTCAACACATTAATTTATGGAAGGAAGATTGAATAGTAAATTTTAATTAAATAATAATTAGAAAATACAAACAAAGGTAGAAAATACACAACACCCATGACTTTATGTTCAAAAAAATTTCTTTTGGGACCTTTTTCTATGTACTATGTTGTGAAGCTCCAGAATGAATCAGTGTTCTGCAGATTACTTTGAGGAAAGGTAATTTTAACCTTAGGCTGAAGAGAAACCTCTGCCCGCCCCCTCCCAGCTACCTAGAAGAATTTGAATTAGGGGCCTTGAGCCTAATAAACAATTATCAGAGCCTCTTCCCACTCTTTTGACCTACCTACAGGGTGGGGCAAGCTTTTCTTTACTAAGCCTTTGCTCTTCTGAACATCCAGGGATGACCTTTGAAGCCCTAAGGCGCCTTACCTCAACCCCAGCCCCGGAGGTCTTACACAGCTCAGTCCTCCTTTCTGTCTCTGAACCTCTCCGTGTGTGGGCATCTCTGACCCTCTTGCACGTGGGGTTTCACAC
Organism: Phyllostomus discolor; assembly: GCF_004126475.2. Classification (NCBI taxonomy): domain Eukaryota; kingdom Metazoa; phylum Chordata; class Mammalia; order Chiroptera; family Phyllostomidae; genus Phyllostomus; species Phyllostomus discolor. Next base: position 68,913,805 of record NC_040906.2, read on the forward strand.
AGACATATTGCATTTGGTTACTTTCTCTTCTTCATCTATCTCATTGTTACAGGGTGCAGCCAAGGGGGGGACCCCAAATGGGCATTTGAAATGGGGTCCAGAACTCAAGGTGTCCAGGAGATTTTAAGGTGTCTTTACCCCTTCCCCCACAGGTGTGAGTTGGGGGAAGGGGCACACAGAACAAGAACATGCAGGGCAGCTTTGCAGCTAATCCATGGCATGGTCATTTAACATACCTATAGCCCTTGGCTGGTCACTTAGATATGCTAAATAGCTATGGCCATGCTATTTAGCATATCTAAGGCCTACCCTCTAGGCCAGGGGGATGGAAAGGGCCCTCCCCCCCAAAATGTGATGGGGGGGGCAGGTCCCCCAAGTTACAGCTCCGGCGTGGGAGCTTGGAGAAGATTGGCTCCATGACATGGGGTCACACCTGCCCAGACCCACAATGGCGACCAGAAAAGCTGGAGAAGACTGCAGATTGAGGGCAAGTGTGCCCAAGCGTAGGAGGAGTTGGAAATGGAGCTGCAGAGGAAGATTGGCATGGGGATTTAAATCCAGACATGGCAGCCATTGAAGGGAGAAGCACGTGGTTTCGGCTGAGTGGGGACTCCCATGGCCCTGGGAGAGAGGACCACATGCCTGTGCCAGAGTAGGGGCCCCCGCAGCTTTAGAAGGGGGAACCACCACCCGGCTTTTGCAGAGATCCTGGCAACTCAGCTGAGGGTGCCAGGAACCCAGGGAGGTCTCCCAGTCGAGATGGAGTACTAACTGGGAATAACCAGAGGACTGCCTGAGCCATGGACTTCTATTTCCTTTCCTGAGATACGGTACTCTGGACTGGGCAAAGGGGGAAGGAAGGAAGGACTTTGTTTGTGGGTGTTTTTTAAGGGACTTTAGGATTTTTTTGATGAAGACATTAGGTCACTACTTTAAGTCTGTATAACATTAAATAAACATTTCCTTTCCTTTTCACAAATCTCTGGCATTGAGAGACATCTTTCCTCTGGCGGTGGACATAATAGACCTGGGGGCTTCTTTCAATAATAGTATATCGTCCCAGGCCCCCCCTTGTTTGTTCTGTAACATCATGTCTGTTCAATTGTCAGAGAAGCCAGAAGAGCCTTGAGGGTAGAGTAGAAAAAAGTTTGTTCCTCCCCTACAATATATGTACACATATATACGTACACACACATATATAATTGGGAACAAAAATGAGTTCCCTGTAGGCGTAATGTTTTGTGATTGGATTTAAATATTGATTTAAAATATAATTAATAAAATTCATGTGGCAGTGGCTTTCTGAAGAACCTGTCTTTGAAGCTGCCCCTGAAGTGACAGCAGATAACTACAAACTGCTGTCCAGAGGACCAGGCAGCCCAGAAAGCCGAGTAACTGGAGCCACTTTGCAAGCTGTGGATATTAAACCTGCAGAAGAAAGGGGTTTATCATGGTGAATGACCTAAAGCGATTCCTGTATAAAAAGTTACCAAGTGTTAGCCCTGGCTAGCGTAGCTCAGTGGATTGAGCTCGGGCTGCGAACCAAAGTGTCGCAGGTTTGATCCCAGCCAGGGTACATGCCTGGGTTGCAGGCCATAACCCCCAGCAATGGCACAATGATGTTTCTCTCTCTCTATCTCCCTCCCTTCCCTCTCTAAAAAAATAATAAATAAATAAATAAATAAATAAATAAATAAATAAATAAAAATTAAAAAAAAGTTACCAAGTGTTGAAGGGCTCCATACAAGTGGGAGTGCCTGTTATTAAAGTGGCTGATGATAATGTTCCAGAGCTTGCTTTGAGACCTGGTTTCTTATCTACTTTTGACTTTGCAACAGACCAAGGGAGCAAACTTGGACTTCCAAAAGAGAAAAGTATCATCTGTTACTATAATACCTACCAGGTGGTTCAATTTAATCATTTACCTTTGGTGGTGAGTTTCACAGCCAGCAGTAATGCCAAAACAAGACTGTCAGCCTAGAAAAGGAACTGGCTTCATTCTTCTAAGAGTGGAGACAAGGTGTATAAGTTTCTTAATCTGTCAGTGTTTTTGATGTCTACCTTATCTTCATTATAACAGACACAACACCTATCAGTCTAGCATCTTGAGACCACAACAATACTTGTATCCATGTGCTCAGGAAAGGGCCCCTTTCTACCTTACACTAAAGAAGGATTCTATAGATACAATTTATGGACAGATTGATTGCTATTTTTTTCTTGTGTAGCTCTTATTTACTGAGATCTGGGGATACTACAGAAAGGGTTCCGTCTATTACTGCTCCCACAGAATTAGTCCAGTCACCAAATGTGCATGAGATTCTATTCAGTGGGTCAGAATCAAAATGTTACCTTCATCTTCTTGAACCATGCAGTGCTGCTTCTTGTACATTCTGCCAGACCTGCTGAATGAAGCAGGTCCTTTTTATTGTGAATAATAACAAGGATATATTTTTTCATATTGTTTTATTTCTTTGCATTAAATGTGGGGAAGACAAAATCGGTTAGTAAAAGTAATAAAAATCTGTACAGTCACTAACTTTCTTCTGTATATATTATTTTCAAGTATAGATGAATATTACTACTTGCCTGATTCTCCTCAGAGGTTGCTGCTAAAAATGAAAATGATAGCTGACGGTTTTTCCCCCACTCTGCTTTCTATAACCAGTGTTTCAATGTTTGTGCATTATCTATAAAATTTAAATGTGATTCATTATTGAACTCTGTTTCCAATATTGATATGTATGTAAACATGATACTATGGCCATTTTTTCAATACATAAGTATAAATAAAATAGTATTTTTTAAAGTAAAAATATAAGATATAATAAATAATTGAGAAGAACTGAACTTTTAAATTACCATATGTTTAGGACTATAAGATGCACTGGACCATAAGACACACCTAGGTTTTAGAGGAGGAAAATGGGAAAAAAAATTTGAAGGAAAAACTATCGTAAAATATTCAATAACCTGTGACCCCGTTCCACTGCTCCCCCCACCCCACAGTGAGTCAGGTAAGCTACATCTGGACTGTAAGACGCATCCCCCTTTCCTCCCAAATTTGGGGGAAAGTGCGTCTTATAGTCTGGAAAATATGGTAGAATGTGCTTCTTTTTATTTTCTCTTCCTCTTTTCCCCGAGAGTAGTTTTAACATAAAATTATTTAATGGGTCCAATGGAAAAACATAAGTGAAAAACCGACAAAGTAAGATGTCAGTCCAGCGTGAGGCACGGCTGTGCGGAGAGGGTTCGAGCCTCTGGCTGAGGAAGGCTGCACTAGAGGAACCTGAACCTTCCAAAAGTGAAGTGACTGATGTGAGGGGTTTTTGGAATCAGATTGTAAAATCAGATTTCAACCTTGCATTTATGTCTCGGGCCCAAGGCTATGGGTATGTAAGTGTGTCAGAGCAATCTCATGGGAGCAGATTTGCATAAAGAAGAATGCCAAGGTCAGGAATCTTTTCTTCCCCTTTTTCTTTTTCTTCCTCTTCTCTCTTTTCCTCTTCCTCTTTACTTTCATGTGAGATGAATAAGTTTTCTCAACTTTCTAATATTACTCTTTCTTGAATTCCCATATAAAATAACTTGGGTTCCCTTCCCAGATAATAAGAGGAAGTTCAATGACACACACACACAAATCTGTCTTCTCTTTTCCTATCAGCCTGGAAATAGTGAAGCTTTGTTAAATAGTGACTAATTTTATCTACATCATTTTACAATGTCATACAAAGATTCGCATGCTAAGAGGACTCATCCACACTGGAGCCTACGTCAGAAGTTATTTCTGCTTTTAAGTTAAGTATAGTAATATTCCATTGTATATAAATTCTGCATTTTGTTTATCCATTCATCTCACTAAAAATTTTTTGAGTGGCAATCCTGTTAATACTTCATTGTGCTTTCTGGGCCTGGACAAGTTACCAATGTTCTACTTGAATATTTCCTAAAATTTCCCGATTTTATTTGACAGCCTAGAATTCTTTGAGGATTTTTTTAAATGTATTTTTTAAAATTCCCAGTCATAGCTACTGTTCTCCTAGTATCTGGGACTAGGACTTTGGTGTAAATTGAAAAAGAATGAGGTCAAAGCCATAAGGTGGTTCATAGTACCTTATTCAATAAATATAGCAGTGAAAAAAGTAGGCTTACAGTTGTATTGTCTTAATAATACAATAATTAATAAATAATACAAGAAGAAACTTTTGTATACTCGCAACTGTGAACCTACTTTGCCCACCACTGTATTCACGGGCTACTCCTGGGTGAAATGTACCGTCTTCGTTGCTATAGTCACTGCTCTTCCCACAATGGCCAGATGTCCATTTGGTGGAGAAAGTGGACATAACTGCTGAATCAGTAGGCTTGATACTGCTTAAGCTCTTTGCCCAATAACCAAGATACATTACTGGAGGGAAGTTGTGTTTCTCACTCACACACAGGGGCTGCCACCGATCAAGAAATAGTAGAAGATAGTCACCCAGCATCCCACCCTTTTCACCCAACTCCCTGGTTCTGGAAGCTTGGTTTTGCTACCATGTTGCAAATCAGTTGCATAAGAGGCCCAGGGGAATGGCTTCTCCTAATGTTCTTTCCCTGCACCACGGGAACTCCCCTGAATCTCACATTGTCGTCATGGTATTTTCTATTTGGATCTATCCACGTGGAGGGCAGTACACCACACTATGCAGAATGACATGGAGGGAATGACTATTTTCCTTTCAGACACTTTCCTTCATTATCACAGTTGTCAGAGCAGAGGAGAAATAAGGCTGCTGCTGAGTCACAGACTCCTCAATGGCACACCCTCACGTCTTCATGTTCCAGAGAAGTGATGTAATTCCTCCAAAGATTTCTTGGAAAACAGTGACTTTTTTGTGTCTCCCAGTAATAATACTTTGGTCTAAGGCCAAAAAAAGCATAGGTTGGCTCTAATTTTAATTAGCATTATTTAACTATTTTTTCCTTATTATTTTCTCTGGGGTTTTCTTCATGTCCATTTCTAATGTCTTTGTCCTAGTAGTGTGCTCCAAGAAGTTTCAGACAATAGAAATCAATCCAAAAGTTAATACCATATAAAAGATTTTTTACTTTTCCCAAGAAGTGAAGCAAATCAGTATGACATATGAAAAAGTATTATTTTTTCTCAACTTTTATGTCTCACCCATAGCAAGGAGTTTCCTTTGTAATTAAGTTCTCTTTTTTCTTCTAGAAAGAAGTGTATTACAAGGAGGCTACTTCACTGCCTTAGGGAGTTGATGGAAGTCCCATCTCTTTGAGTCATGGTGCAAAACTCAGTGGGAGTCAATTCCACCGAGTTTTAGTGACAATGATCTCACTATTTTAGACATCATGTCTATGCTTTGTTTATGTATGGAGGTTGCTTTCCCTGATGAACAAAGACCCATCTCAGACAAAGTTGATCTTGCATTTTCATATGCCCATCTACTCCCAGTTAGATGTGAATCACACTCTTCACACTTAGGCGTGTGGTTCTTGTCCAGTAATTCACCCGGTCAGTGATGGTCCTACTCCAGATTGTTACTGGCACTTGTTATCTGTCCTCTATGAGTATGACTAGTAATGAGTGCACTGAAACCCTTAGTCAGCAGTTCAACATTCCCGGAGGAGATTGTACCATTACCTCAAGCATATGGGTCCTGCTGCAATTCTGTGTTCCAGATAGAGGAGATAGGCACTTAGATATTATGATCCAAGAGGTGAAAAAAGGATGAGGTCCTAAAGTGCCTTTCTACTGAAATACCAAGGTAACACATCAAAATTCATCTTTAGTAGTTGGCTGTGGGGCTTTGGTGTGGCCTAAGCCATTTGTCCTTCACCAAGATGCTACAAAGCTTTATTAAAAGTGTTTGTATCTCCCATGAAGTCCTCCTATACTCAGGCTTACTTGGAGATTTGGGTTGCTGGGCTTCTCACTGTTTATAAAATCAAGAGTGCTGCCCTGGCTGGTGTGACTCAGTAGAATGAATGCCGGCCTGCGGACTGAAGGGTTGACGTCCTGTTTCCTGGTCAGGGCACATGTCTGGATTACAGGCTAGGTCCCAAGTTAGGGGCGTGCGAAAGGTAACCGATGTTTCATACATCGATGTTTCTCTTCCTTTCTCCCTTCTTTCCTCTCTCTCTCTAAAAATAAATAAAATCTTGGGGAAAAAAAGAGTGCTGATAAAAACAGGAAAGCTTTGAGAGCTCCAAGTTCTAGGCCTGCCCACGGTCATCGTTAACCAGCTTTACTTGGAGTGCACATCAGATGAAATGTGCTGTAACTTGAAGCAAACTGTGTCAGATGGGAACATAGAATCTCACTGTATATGTGCTATTTCCTTGGTGTTATTAATAAATGTACCTATAAGATGCAAAATTTAAAAGTTTATTCTTTAGATTAGTGCTCTTCGTTCTATAAAATTTCACTTAAACCATGGCACATAACCGAGGTTCTATTAGACCCTCAGGAATCTATGAATGGCTGAGGGGATAAGTGAGATGCTTGAAATGATATGCACAAGTTTGTGTAGCTATGGGTATTTCTGGGAAAAGGACTCCTAGCTCTTAACAGCCTCAAGGGCGGATGTCACTCCTTCACTCTCTAAGTGATTTAAAATGACTATATTATGATGTATATAGTTCCCAGTTATTTGATCAATCAATTTTCATTAACTTATTCCTAAATAAATATAGAATATACTTATTCATTAATAAGTACAGGGGAGGTGACTGCCTAAGAAAGATACTATATTTGACATTTTAGGAGAGGCAGATGCTGTACAACTCTTGTTTTGGAAAAGATTATCATCTTCATGGGATGGATTCTACAGTAATCCTCCAAAAAAATAACTAACAATGCAAGGCTGTAAATGTGCCTAATGAGTGTAATGGGCACAGCTTCTGAGGTTATTGGATGAAGAGTTTAATCTGAGCCTAGAGCTGCATGAGCAAAGTCTGCCACTGGTGTTCAGCTAGTATGTCCTGGGTGTTCATACTGAATGTTAAACAATGAAATATTTTTGTGCCAGCTGGTTGTAGTTTTTCCTTACACCCTCTCCAGTACCTCTACTGCCATGGCCATACCTGCATCTCCACCAGGAATTTCGAACACTTACCAATACCCCACCGCCAGCAGCTTGCCGCCCCCTTCCCCGCTCTCCTTCCTAGGATCCAGTATCTGTAGGATTAATGCCTGTCCCAGAAAGAATTCTTTAGGACACTACTCCAGCACTCTGGCTAGGGCCTTCCTGATGATTCATTTTGAACATCACCACTGCATGTAAAGTATGATATGTGTTTGTTGGAAGTTCATTTGTACAACTGTATGATGGAAATAATAGAAAGGAGAGGAAAGGAAAATGAGGAGAGTGAAAAGAAGCCCAATTTGTTGATAAGACTTCTGGAGTGAGATAGCTGACTAATTTAGCTGGGTACAAAGAAGGGGTGCAATGGATGATAAAATAAAAAAAAACAAGTTGTAGTCAACCTATTACAGAAACAATTGGGGATTGAGAGCGTGGTAAGGGTAGGCTTTGCAGTCTGGAGTTTGGGCTGTAGGTAATCTAGATGTCACTTGCAAGTGCTTAAGGTGTGGAATGATGTGATGGATGTGGCACTTTTATAAGAATAATCTCACAAAGGTGTGTAGGATAAAAAGACAGAAGGAATCATTAGTAGGGTAAATTCCAGATGTTAATTAGCCATCATGAAAAGTCATGTGGAAAGGTGTGGAGAGCAGGACCAATAAAATGCATTGGTCCAGTAAAGATAGCATAAAGTCTATAAAACAAAGTGGAGTCACTCAGGTCAACCAAGATGGCTGCCAGCCATCCGTGACACTTTGGTTCAAGAGGGAAACTACCTAAGTCAGAGCAGACACATCTAGCAAGGAGGCACACCTAAGATACCTGCAAGGGTGATCAGAACAGCCATGTCTGCAGAGTGGAACCACCCATACATAAGCTCCTGGGCACATTCCCCACTCGCCATCAGGGCTGCCAAAACACTTATCAAGGGACCCAGAAGGGTGGAGTACACCACTTTCACAGTATAACTGAGGCAGGTTCCAGACCATTGTTGAGACAGCCGAGCCCCACACACCAGAGTGCTGCTCCATACCATGCTGATCTCCCTTTGGCATCAACCACTGGAGGCTCTGCCCTGCTGGACTGAAGACTTCATCTGCTGCCCACCTGGCTCTGGACATTTTTCCTTGCAACACACTGAAGTTCCCTTGCTCACCAGGCTGTCTCCTGGACCCACAGACTGAGACTCTGGGACTCGGGTTTGTTATCATCCAGTTCTCTTGTATGATGTTATTACTGATTGTTTCTGAGTGAAGGTATTGTTATTAGGTTAGTATAGATTTGAAATAAATCTGCATTAATAAGAGCTGTGTGAACCTGTGTTAATAAAGTCTGAGTGAAATAGTCACCTGTTTTGGCTCCCTCTTATTTCTCAGTGTTGGTGTCACCTATAGGACTGGTGGTTACACAGGTGGTTCGGTGCTTTTGGTTCTTAAGGCCCCGATCAGATCATCTGAGTGGGGACTGAAGGCTGACTTATAGGAAAGACTACGAGGTCTGTTCAGAAGGTATCCAGCCATGTAATGTAAAAAATGGGGACATTTATTGAAGAAGATACAAGATACAATAAACATTGTACATAGGACAATGATGCCTCAGTACCCCTCAAAGTAGGCACCTTGGGACCTCACACAGTTCTATCAGTTGCCATCAGCTGTCCCATTGTATTTTCCTGAATCTCATTCATGGCGTGAAATCTCTTCCCTTTCAAAGTTGATTTTAGTTTGGGGAAAAGCCAAAACTCACAAGGTGCCAAATCTGGGTTTTAGGGGAGCTGAGTCACCTGGGTGATTTGATGTTTCACCAAAAGACTCTGCATAAGATATGATGCATGAGTGGAAGCATTGTCGTGATGAGGCTGCCAATCACCAGTTAGTTGCTCATAGCTGTGGTCTTCTGAATCATCCCAACAGTTTCTGTAAAGGAATGTTCAAGCTTAACACAAAATGGGATGCAGATTCTTTGCTCTACTCGTTCAGTCATTTTGAATGCTATGGCCACACAGTACACATGCTCACTCAATGGCATCTGCCACCCCCACTGACTAGTGTGGTGAAGTTGTCATTATTCATGCATGTTCATTCCAGTCCACCTGATGCCAGGTTACATTGATGTCATGCAAACCATTCTCATTATATTAACAATAGCTGGACTTTTTCTGGACAGACCTCGTATATCCTGAACAAACACTTGTGGCGGAAGGAAACCATCAACTATGAATTTTAATGCAAGAGGGTGGCAAGGAAAAGAGACACTGGCTGTGACACATGAATAAAACTGGGTAGAATGCTTGGAATGGAGTCTTAAGAAACCTGGGCCATCTGGCCACATTGTCCCTAGGAGGGAAGCAGAACATGTTAGTGACCACAGAAACGAATTCTAGGGAGAACAGGGAAAATTGCAGTATTGCTTGGGATTTCTTCAGGATAGTGCAATAGAGACTAGATAAAAAAAAAAATGCCACTAAAATGTGACCTGTCCCTTTTATGTAAAGTTCATAAAGTAATATGATGAAAATAGTTGATAGAATATGAATGAATCTTGGACTTATTATTTGACTGGCTTATTCTCACTTATTTTATCCAATACTAGACTAGCAACCACACAAGTCTTGGCAGCCCAGAAACCCTCCCTAACGTGCACAGCACAATTCTGGGGAACACCAGAAGGCATTGTACAGTATACACCCACTGTGGTTATAAGCAATTGTTTGGCAACTCCCATGAGATTTTAAACTTTTATTTAAATTATCTAGTTATTTTCTCCTATCTTAAATCACCTCTGAAAATCAACTCTTCTAATTGAAGCTTAAAACCAGAAGACAATATTCACATTAGTAATATTATTTTACTTTGCATTTATTGTTCAAAAGGCATTTTTATGCACATTAGCTCATTTAATCCTCACAAATACATTATCGTTACTAAGTAAACATTATTATCTTCATTTTACATTTGAGGAGACTGAGCTTCAGAAAGTTAAAGGGAAGTATGATCAGAGCTCACGTTTTTTTGTGTGTGTCTATTATGTGCCAGCATCATTACATAGTCCCAAGTTCACATTCCTGGTGAGGGTCAGAGCAGACTTAGTCCAGATGTCCTGTTATTTTAAGATGTTGCAGTTTTCAAGACAACCAACCTACCAGCCATTGTTCACCCACTTGAGGAAACTTTGCTTTGAGTATTGGTACCAAGACTAGAGTTTTTATTCTTCAAGGGGTTGAAAAACAGCTGAGGTCATCCTCCCAAAAGGCAATAATGTGCCCAGTCCAATTCATAAAGTCACCAAGTAATAAGATCTGAAGGACACTTTCTTGTTTTATTTTTATTGGGGATGAAGCCTGTTTTTATTTATAATTTCTTTGGAGGAGTTTAAGGACTGAAAGGGATAAATTACCTTTGACTTTATGTATCCAATATCATCAAATTGCCCCATGCAGATATTATGTTTATTAAAATGAGCACTGTGTGTGAGATCATTCTATCTGGTTACATTGTACACTAGGGCAAACTATTTAAAATAAACTGAAATGAATAATTAATGAAAGAGAAAAGAATATTCCTTTCAAGGTTCCCAGATATACTAGTCTTGTGTTTTTTTTTTTCCTGGTTTCTCCTTACTTCCTCCTTCTACTTTTTTACATCATTTTGACCTATTCACCCTCATGGTTTATTCCTTCCTTTCCATTTCAGAGTTGCTGTAATGGTAGCCTAGCTGCAGACAAGGGACAATTGTTCTCTGTTGGAGATGGTGTGGAGGATAGGAACAGCTGTTGCTCTTTCTACAGGGGAACCTAGACACGCCTTGCCTTCTACCCAGGAACACACCCACCAGACTGGCAATCAGGAAGAGGGCCCCGGGCTCTCTGACTGATCCAGGACAAAGTGTCACGCAGTACACAATACCTGTCCATTGGAATGATCGTTTCTGGCCAATCTCTGCTCTTTTAGTGAACTGGTCAGTTTTTAGCCTTGCTACCTCAGGTATAGTCAAGGACCAGTACCATTACCATCACTTAGCTATGTCTGAAATGCAGAACCTCCACCTAGGCCTGTGGAGTCGGGATCTGCATGTTTAGGAGATACCTGTCTGATTCTTGGGACATTAACGTCTGACAAGTACTGGTCTACCGCTGTCCTTTCTCCATGAACACATTTTCTCTCTTTTGTAACCGTGGCACTCAGTGCGAGGGAAAACAGTAGAAATCATATACTATACTGAGATTTATCTTAGTAGAAATTATGTCCCTACATAGAACTAGGTTCTCTAAGACGAATTAGGAAACAAACTTAATTTTGAAAAGCAAGTTGAGCTTTTTTGCCTGATATGGTTTTAATATCCTGAGATCAGTGAACTTCCTTGTTGCAATGATTTGACACCACTTGCAGAGTACTATTCAAACCAGGGAAATAATCAGAAAGAACTTATTCAATCACCAACCCAAATCTTTCTTCTTGGCGATTTCTGGAACTCTTCATATAGCCTTTAAGTAAAGAGAAATCACAGATTTTCAAATAAAAAACCAAAGATAGTCAAGTGAATACATTTCTACAAGGGTTGGCAAAAAGTTTTTTTTTTCTTTTGTATGATGGCTCTAGTAGTTCTTAGTCATCTTAAACTTCATTTGAAATAATTTTGTTAGATTGTATTGTGATAGCTGTCATATCAGAATGCATTAAAAAAACTTATCAAAATCGGTGAATTTTTGTATAGCTATTTGAGGATGGAAGAAAATAAGCAACATTTTCAACATATGCTTTATTATTTCCAGAAATGGTAAAAATGCAGCTGAAATGGAGAAAAAGATTTGTGCAGTGTATGGAGAAGGTGCTGTGACTGATCAAATGTGTCAAAAATGTTTTGTGAAGCTTCTTCCTGGAGACTTCTCCCTGGATGAGGCTCCACAGTCCCTCCGACTAGGTGAAGCTGAGAGCAATCAAATCGAGACATTGAGAACAATCAATGTTATGCCACCTAGGAGATAGCCACATACTCAAAGTATCCAAATCAATAAAGTTATTGGTGAAAATGAAAAATGAATATTTTATTTTATGGAAAAACTAAACAGACTTTTTGGCCAACCCAATAATATTTCTTTAGCTGTTTTCAGTATATTTATGCAAGTTCTCTTAACAGCTGAGCTCCCTGTAAGTCACATTGATTTATTTGGGTGGTTTGTCTGATTCTTTCTCATCTGCAATTTTGATGATAACACAATCAGAATTTAATATTTTGATTTTTCCAACATCTCAGGGCCACATTCTCTTTATACATTCCAAGAAAAGAATTCCAAGGTTCTTTGAGGTTTTTCTCTCTTGTGATTTTAAGTTCAAGCCAAAGAATTGTGTTTCTCCTATGATCACTTTACCTAAGAGAGCTCTACCAGAAGCAGTATTCAGTCCACTTTTGTTTCAACCTACCTCCTCTAACTTTAAGAGTCAACACAATCTTCACCTCTTCTGTGGAGGAGTCTTTCCCTAATTTCCTGAGAGAGAGAGGGGACTACTTTTTCCTTAGTGTTTTGCTACTACTGGTTTCCCACCTCTTCACAGCATATGTTGTACTGATGTGTTTGAGTGTGTGTGAATTTATAGGGAGCTCACTGCCATCTGGTGGTGTTACAGAACAAAAGGGGGGGCCAAAGGCAATATACTATTACCAAAAGGACCCCCCCAGGTTCGTTACGTCCGCCGCCTTATAGGAAAGACATCTTTCAATACCAGAGATTCGTGAAAAGGAAAGGAAATGTTTATTTAATGTTATACAGACTTAAAGTAGTGACCTAATGTCTTCATCTAAATCCGAAAGTCCCTTAAAACACTCACAAATACACACAGTCCTTCCTTCCCCCTTTTGCCCAGTCTGGGGTATCGTATCTCAGGAAAAGAAATAGAAGTCTGTGGCTCAGGCAGCCCCCAGTTCTTCCCAGTAATCCATCTTGGGTGGAAGGCCTCCCTTGGTTCCCAGCACCATTAGCTGTGTCACCAGGATCTCTGCTAAAGCTGGGTGATGGTTCCCCCTTCTAAAGCTGTGGGGGTCTGCACTCTGGCAAAGCTGCATGGTTCTCCTTTCTATTGCCACAGCTGAGTGGTCCTCTCTGCACAATGGCTGTGGGAGTCTCCACTCAGCCAAAACCACGTGGTTCTCCCTCCAATGGCTGCCGTGTCTGGGTTTAAATCCCCGCGCCAATCTTCCTCTGCAGCCCCATTTCTGACTCCTCCCACAATTGGCTACACTTGCCATCACTCTCATATCCTTCCAGCTTTACTGGGCTGCCATCATGAGTCTGGGCAGGTGTGGCCCCATGTCATGGAGCCAATCATCTCCAAGCTCCCAGGCAAGCGCTGTAACTCGGGGGACCTGCCTCCCAGTTCCATCTTGATGGGGAAGTTACTTTTATCCCCCTGGCTCAGAGCATGGCCACAGCCATTTAACATGTCTGTGCAACCAGTTAAAGGTTATAGATATGTTAAATGACCACACCAGAGGTTAGCTGCAAAGCTGTTGCTATGCAAAACAGCTCTCAATAGCCCTGCTCCATTTGTCCCTTCCCCCAACTCACACCTGTGGGCGGGGGTGAGGGCATCCTAATATTTCCTGGATGCCTTGAGTTCTGGACCCCATTCCAAATCCCTATTTGGGGTCCCCCCTCTTGGCTGCACCCTGTTACAGTAGGGGAGGTAAATGGGTAGCATATATATATTTCATATGATGGCATCGTAGATTTACATGAGATATCCATGGCATTTCATGTGCAAGATAACATTTATTGACCGTGTGGTAGGCATTCTTTAACTAAAGACTTTTATATTAGGAAACAAGATAATGTAGTATATGGTAGGAAAAACTTTTCCTCTGTCTTCTTAGGGTCCTGGCTGGGTCTGAAATTAAACTAAAAATTAAACTGACAAAGACAGATTAACAGGAGAAAAGTATACAAAATTATGTAAATTTTATGTGATGCAGCAGCCTTCTTAAAGAAATGAAGAGCCAAAGAAACGGTTAGACCTATTTCATGCTGGGTTTGATGAAGAGCGGGCAGTTGTGGAGAAATATACGTTAAGGAGTATGAGGTGAGCTCAGTCAAGTGGAGAAAGTTAGTAAGGTCTGTTTGTTAGAATTTTTCTCAGTGTCCATTTATCTTTGGAGGTGAGACTGCTCCTTTCCTTTGGGTACAGGGAGAGCACCTCACACAGGAGGGTTTTATGGCCAGTTTCGTAGAAGAAGGGTGGTGGTGGGGGAAAGGTCAGAATGATATTCTTCTACTGTTTTCTCAAACTCCTTCAACTTAAAATATTCAAGATGCTAAGGTGCTGTATTTTGGAGTAATATGTCCTGAACCCCATCATTAGTAAAGATAACTCAAATGCCCCACTAGAAACTCTTCAATATTTAATAGCTGTTCCATGAAAAAAAATGATTTAATGGTCAAATTAATTTGAATAAAGCTAATCTTTATAATGTGTTCTATTTTTTTCCTGCAGTACTTCTCAAAATTCTTAATGTGCTGATGTGCACTTGCGAACCTCCAAACATGAATCACGGGCAGCCTTTCCTGATCATATTGGTCGTGCTCATCCTTCTCTATGCACCACCCGGCACAGTCTGGAGACGCTGGTTTCATGGTTGAGAGGAAAGGCCAATATCAATGTCATCACATGTTAATTGCCTGACTTGGGGTCATCTCTTTAAACTTCAGTGTCTTCTTATGCCAAATGTGGATAAACTTGTATCTCATATAGTGGTTGGCAAAACAAAAGGTTTATAAAACTCGCAGGAGTTCTCAGTAGATGCCAGCAATTACAATTGTTAACGATAATATGACCTGGAGCTGACTATTCATCTTCAGAGTCCCAGCGCTTTGCAAAGTACTGGATCTGAAGCTGAGTTGACTGTAAGCTGTTACACATGGCTCAGCTTTAGCATGTAGGTGGCCAAAGGCTTCCCTGTTACCTGTATCCTTTGTCCTTTAATAGCATACCAGTCAGGACTAGATCAGTTTGTTTCTGGCTGTGGTCCTGCTGCTTATAATCTTCTTATAAAGACAAAAATAAGATGAAAGAAGAAATGAGATTGAGCTAGATAAACTCTAGAGTTCATGCTCTCTGAAATTCTAATGTACAATGGGAGTAATTCTCAACATGTATTTTTTGTATTTCCTAACTGGGCTGATAAGCACAAAAGTCCTTCTCACCCATCAGTTAATTTTTTTTCACTCAGAAAAACCACTTTAATTCCTATCAATTTTTTTTGATATGACGGAATTTGACTTTTGTTAATGTTACTTTAGACCACTGTATTGGTTATTATATATGATTACATAGCATTATAAACTAGAAGTTATGCCTGGAAATCATTCTGATACATCCCCTCTCCCCATCTATTTATGAGCAAGGGCAGCTGTGGGGTGGTTCTGTGTGTAGGATTAAGAAACACTGAAGTTCTTGAAATAAGCCAGATGTTTTTATTTTCAAAGGAAAAGATCACACCTAGAGAAGTGTTTATTTAAAAGCCTCATAACCAAACAAAATATTAAAAGAAAACTTTCAAGGGATAGAGGTCACAGAAACCATCAAAACGCCACCCCTTTCCCAACTGCTGTGCCCCAAGGACATTGACAAACACACTGAAAAAATGAAAGATGATGATGTGCTGGTTGCAGATTAAAGTTATAGTGATCAATAAATTGCAATAATTACAATAAAAGTTACAACCTGAAGAGAGACTCCTGTTTTGGCTTGACTTGGTGTGTCAATTGACCACCCCAACAATACGTCCAGGAATACACACACAAAAGAGTGTTTTTAGAAACATGTTCTTTAATTAGTGTTCATGGAAACTTCAGGAACACTTTTGTGAGAGATTTCTTCAAAACAAAAGCAAAACAACGACCTTTCTAAAACCGAAAGTGAAAATTGTTATAACTTGTTTGTGATTAATCAGAGACAGTAAGTTCGGTATTCTGGATAGTTTTAGAGAAAATAACCATTTGAGCAGACTTTTTCTTTTTTTAAGGAGCCAAACCGTTAAACTGAGGGACACTCAGTCGGGATAAGGCAGCGGGAACCTCGCGGGTCCTGCCCCCACCCGGTTCCCACGGGTTCCGGAGACTCCCGGGCGGGCGGGCTCCTCCCGCGCCTGCTCGCCACCGCACGGAGTTTCCCGGAAGGCGGGGCGCTTCGGGCCTGGGGCGCGGTGCTCGGCGGGCGAGGCAGGTGAGTGGGGTGCTCCGAACCCCGTCTGCCACCCCTGCGCCTAGTAGTCCCGGGCTAGAGGCCCTGAGTGTGAAGGGTGGCGGGTGCCGCGGGGCCGGGAACCGCGTGCTCCAGGAGCGACGGACCGAGAGCGCAGAGCATCCAGGCAGCGGCTGTGCGGCCCCCCGCACCTTGCTCCCCGCTCCCCTGAGCTGCCCGCTGCCTAGGTCACTGCGGCAACGTGTCATCGAGGGGGCCCGCCTGCCTCTGGGCCCACTTTACCTTCTCTTTACCTGCCTGGTCTCTGACTCCGTCTCCTTAGTTTGTTTTGCTTCTTTCCGGAAACTGAAACTTAAAATGGCTTGTGTTTCCCCACTGTTCCTGCGGTGTTTCTCCAGATAGTTCTTAGAAAAACTGATTCCTTAATGAGGTTTACTCTGGCAGTCGCAGGGTTTGGCAGTCGTGCCTCACTTTTCAGAATATGCAGGGATATTCTTGAAAGAGATACCTGAAGGAGAATATGATGTTTCCCTGTCTTCAAAACACACACAAGTTTTTAACATTGTATTTTATGTCCCTTAGCATTTATCCTCCTTATGCCCTTTTCCACCACACACATAAGTTTATAAAAAGCTATTTATGTGTATCACCATTTCACTAACCACCACTTTCTTCCCTTCCAGCCTTTGTTTTCTTTTTTGCTGCCAGGTGTGCATATGGGAAGATTTCATTCTCCCAGGCCGGCATTCCAATGATAAAGAGTATATTAGGGGAATGGGGAGTAGGCGGGTGGAGGCTATTTGTATTGCTTTTTCATTTGCCTGCGGAACAAATCACCACGATTTAATAGCTTAAAAACCACACATTTATGATCTTAGGTTAGAAGCCCAACCTGGCCTCGCTGGGCTAAAATCACTGTGTCTGCAGGGCTGCCCTCCTTTCTGTAGGCTATTGGGATAAATCTGTTCTTTTGCCTTTTTCTGCTTCTTCACGCTCCACACCTTCCTTGGCTCAGTGGTGCCCTTTCTCCGTCTTCAGAGCCAACGTTACCTACCTACCTCTGACCGTTCTGCTGTCATCACATTTCACCCTGACTTTGCTCTTCGGCCTTCCTCTTTCACTTTCACTTTCAAGAACTGTGGTGATTACATTGGACCCCACTGATAATACAGGATGATACCCCTATTTTACAGACAATTGATTAGCAACCTTAAAATGTAATAAGAGGATTTCATATGCCTGGGATTCCTGGGCAGAACAAATACGTGAATCAAGAACCTGCATAATTCTCTAAATTATGAGTGTTTTCAGTGGGTAAACTTGTATTTTGCCCTGGGTGGGTGCAAGAAGGAGTGGACATGGTCTCTGGCCTCAAGGTTGTGACCATCTATCTGGTCATGGAAAATGACACAGGTACACAAACAAAGCTCCCCAAAAGAGGTGAAAGAGGGAGACATACCATCCTTTGGGAGAATCAGAAAAGGCCTGAAGAACTTGTAGGGAAATTTGGGATAGACCTTGAAGAACAATTTGAACCCTTGTCAAACTTACAGACAAGTAGCAAGTACAATTTTTTTTCTGAATCATTTGAGAATTTTTCCAACTTCATTACTCATTACCCTGGAATATTTGAGTATGTATTTCCTACAAAAAAAGTATTCTCTATATAACCACAATACAGTGATCACAATTGAGGAATTAATGTTGAACATTATTGTCATCTAATTCTTGGATCCAATTCACACATGGCCAGTTGTCCCATTAATATACTGTATAACAAAGAGACCCAGTTCAGAATAATATATTGCATTTAATTGTGATGTCTCTTTAGTTTCCTTTTGTCTGGCACAATTTCTTAGTCTTTCCTTGGCTTTTATGAACTTGAAACTTTTGAAATGTATGTAATGATTCTTAATGCTTGTATTCAGGTCATGTATCTTTGGCAGCGATATCGTAGAAGTCTTGCTGTTTTCGCAGTGCACGCTATTGGATGGCACACGATGTGATTTACCTTGGCTTTGATTATTCACTGTGGTGGCGTCTGCCTGGCTTCTCCACTGTAAAGTCTTTTCCTTTTTGAAATTAATAAGTATTTTGTGGGGAAGTATTTTGAAACTCACGAAATGATCCTCCCAACCCAAATTTTAATTTATTTACCTACATGAATATGGACTCATAGTTGTTTTGTTTGTATTGTGCTCTGGATTTAATCATCACTGTCATTATTTACTTTTATGCCTAACTTACACATTGGGCCAGTGAGAACTTCCTTGGTCCTCATCCTTCGCTGAGCATGTCCTTGCTTTCTGACACCATGCATTGCTCTCCTTTACTGTTCCTGTCTCCATCCTAGAAATGGCTAGAAGACCAAAAGACTGATCTTTTAGAATCAAACTTGATGTTATGATTGAGCTGTTAACTGCAGAGGAATGTTAATGCTTATCATTTTCTATTACTGTGTTGAAAAGCAAATGATTTTTAGAACACTTTTATATATTTATAGGTGTAAAGTTATTTGAAATACAGACTTTGTTCAAATATAAGCCATGTAATGATAAAGACTTGGATGATAGCAGAAAAGGTATAACAAAGAACACATGTGTCTTCTGTAGAAGTGTCAAAGTTGTTATTTCTTTCTTACTGAGTTTGTGTGTGTATACTGTTTATAAAATAGTAAAAATTTCTTATTTTAGGGAATCATGGCAGCTGACAAAAACAATGAAAAACAAATTTTTACGGAGGATTGGATAGATGAAGAATTTATGAGAGATGAACAAACTAAGGTAAAAAGGAAAAATTACTGGGTGTTCTTAAAAATTAATTTATATACATTAGTTTTGCAGTGAAGCATGTTTTATATGTCTTTAACCAACATTACCTTGACTTTGGGAGTATATTAGGGTTTTCAAAATACTTTTACTTTCATTATTCAAACCTTACAAGAAAAAAATCATATTTCTGTTTTGCCTTTCACAGAGCTTACAACACTGCTGCTTTTACACTGCCTCCCCTATTTCTTTGGTTTGCACCTAGACGTTATGAGCTCAGTTAACGATCTGATCAGACCCAAGAGGGAAGAGAGGGTAGCTTAAACTATTTACCCTAGGCCTTGTGCCTGGCATGTGAAGGCAGCAAAAGAAGAAAATAACAGTAAATGTTAAAAATTGCTCCAGAGTAACATATGTATAATTTAAGAATCATACCTTAGTCGCAGATATCAAGGAAAGGGGTTGATAGAGCACTGGACTTAGTCTCAGAATACCTGGGTCTCGATCCTTGCTCTTCTGTGAAAATTTCTGAGTGAATGTTTCTATGTGAAAGGCAGTTTCCTCGTTTGTAAAATGGGGATAATAATATTTGGGATTGGTAGGACATGATGTAAAACGCTCAACATATTTGTGATTCATGTTATTGTATTTTTTTTGGAAATGTCTAATTTCTTTGCCTTGTTCAGGGTGAGAGAAGTTTAGCTCCTTTAATTCCTTTAGAAAAATGAGGTCAGGGGCTATTTAAATTTTTGATGCTATTTGTTATATATATGTATGTATATATTTTAGATATTACTTAATGACACGTTAAGGGAAAATATCAACTTAAAGGTGGAGATCCAAAAGCTTCAAGAGGAGTTACAGGAGACCACCGGGAACTCTCAGGTACCCTTTACTTATTTTATGTATCACATTTTTAATGACATAATTTTTCAGAAAAAGTGATTTTATTACATCAAATTAACTTTTAAAAACATTATGGTCATCCACAGCACCACTGTTTGTAATAGTCCCAAAGTGAAAACAGTCCAGTGTCCCTCCATAGTTGAGTGAATTAATAATTTGGGATGTACTCACATAATGAAATACTACACAGTAATGAGAATGAACAGATTACAACTACATGTAATAACATGGATGAATTTCATGACCACAAAAAAGATAAAAGAAGGCACACCATGTGCTTCCATTTAAATATAGCGCAAAAACAGGGTATTAGAAGTTAGTGTGGTAGGAACTAGAAGGGAACCCGAGAGGCCTGTGGAGTGTTGGTTGTGTCTTGTTTTTGATCTGAGTGATGGTCACACGCGTGTGAGCACTTTGTAAAATTTTATCTTGCACACTTATGATAATGCACTTTTTATATTTATATATACGTTAATAAAATTTTCAAAAACAAAAAAATGATGATCATTATCAATCACTTTTGGACCAAATTCTTGGTTTTGGTTTCTTTTTTGTTCTCCTCATTCAAAGAGCTACAGTAATTTAAACAAGTTGCACAGTTTAAAAAAAAAATGGATGTGTATCTTCACTATTAGTCTCTCCTATATTTTCCTATATTTGAATTTGACATAAATTTCACCCTTTTCCCCTCATAACAGCTCATAATTGTTTCTTTACATGATTTAAATGGTTAAAGCATTGCCACTCTCTATTTCTGAAATGGGGGGTAGGATACTGAATATCAGGAAGTGAGGTTTCCTGTGTCTATGGGATTTAGAGAAGACTGTTAAGCCAGAATCATTATGGGACTGGAGCCAGAACCATTTACCCTTAGAACTCAAAGGGCCTTGAGAAACAGCCACCTCAGCTGGTCCACTTTACAGAGGACTGAAGCTGTGGTCCAGAGGGCAGGAGTGCATTGCTTTCTCCCACACTGTGCTCAAGACTAGACTCAGGCACTCTCACTCTCACTCCAAAACCTCTTGACTTTGGTAGGTACAGGCACACATTCGAGATACTGTGGGTTCAGTTCCAGAGCACCACAGTAAATTGAATAGTGCAATATATGTGAGCCACATGAATTTTTTGGTTTCCCAGCACATGTAAAAGTTATGTTTATATTACACTGTAGTCTATTACTAAGAGTGCAGCAGCCTTATGTCCAAAAAACAATCTAATACCTTAATTAAAAATACTTTATTGCTGAAAAAGGCTAACCATCATCTGAATCATCAATGGATCATAATCTTTTTGCTGGTAGAGGGCCTTACCTTCAGTTTGTAAAATATGCAATATCTGCAAAGTGCAGTAAAGTGAAGCACAATAAAACAAGGTCTATCTGTATACTAGATATCTCCACATCATTGAGAAATACTTTGCCTTTTCTCAGACATTACAGATTGTTTTGAAATTAGAGTTATGGAAATCAGAAATTCTGCTAAAGTCACATGTAGATGTACAGTGAATATGAGATTAGATCAAATGACTCAGTGAATATTACTAATTTCTTCATAAGAACACCTTTTATTTCAGCATGTAAATAGCCTTTGGAAATAGACACTAGATTCACTTGTGCATTTTTGTGTAGTTGCATAGGTCTGTTACTCCAATGATTTTAAGCAGCTAAGTATAACCACTTAACTTTATCCTCCAGATTATAAATCTTGTTGATAGTGTCCCTTCACATTTTTATAAACACAATTTGTGGTAATGGTTGAAAAGTTGATGGGCACGTGTTAGGGAAGGGAGGAATTTCATTTGAGAAACTTTAAATTAATATAATTCAGGAGTCCTTCTTTCTGGATGAAATTTTTAGGGTTTGCTGTCAGATTCACTGTAGTGTACTCCCCACTCCATTTCATATCTCTGTGCAGTCAGAGTAAACATTCTGTCTAATGACTCCCGTGTGAGCAAGCCGGTTACTGGCACAGTTGTTTAAAAGGTGCTTAACTATAAGAACGATGTAGTGTTTAGAATCAAACACCATATTGTATTGACCAGTTTAATATTGTTCTGAAAAAGTGAGAGGTTATATACTTACAGTTTCATCTGTGCAATAAGATTAAAGGATCAGTACCTGATTATACTACTGAGTACTTACCTGGGCAGAAGCAATTACTAAAATTATTGAATAAGACCACCCTCAGTGTTCTGTGGGGTTCTGCAATCAGTGGAGAATGAATTATGGGATGATCAGATCACTGGAAGGACTTCAGTTTTTTTCTTGATTTTAATCAAACATTTCTATTTGAATTAGATTAAAGAGGACATTCCAGAAACAAAGATGAAATTCACATCTTTAGAGAATCCTGAGAATGAGAGCCAGTTTTTAAATATCTCCTGTTCATTTCAAGTGAGCTCACCAGTTCCTTACGAGCTACAAAAGGGAGAAGCGCTTATCACCTTTGAAGAAGAAGAAGGTATGACATGTTCAATAATATGACCAAGTTACCTTTGGGAAGTACCTGCACTTACAAAGAGCTTTCATAGATCTGTGGCTATTGTTTTACAATTTTACACATACTATTTCATCTCATCCTTATAGTGAAACTCTGAGGCAGGTATGATTATCCCCATTTCAGAGATGAGAAAACTGACTCTGAGACATTAAGTGATTTGAATACGATCACTCATTTAGAATACAGTGACCCTGAGACTCAAGTCCAAGGGCATGTGATGTGCAATCCCAGCATCTTTCTATTCTAACTGCTACCTCCAGATGACCATACTAGAAGTAATGTTTTAAGGACGTAGAGCTCTGCACATTTCCTACAGACATTATCTCATTTTATACTCTCATGAGTCTATGAAAGCAATAATATTGGGGAGTTACTATTTACATTTTCTAGCCAAGGAAACAGATTCTCAGGTGTTTAAGTGAGTTACCAAAGGGCACATGACCAGTGAGTAGACAGGGCCCAGGAGTCAGAGATGTGAGGTGGGACCTGACGTTGGCTAAGTCTGTCATGCTGGGGACACCTTAATGAGGAGAATCTGGCTTTGAGTACTATCTTTGCCCCTTTCTAGAAGTGTGATTTGGGTTGGTTTCTTTATAAATCTCAATTTTTTATGACAGGCTTTGAGGTCATACCTACCTCATGGGGTTGCTTTGAGTATTACATGAGAAATGCTGATAACATACTTAGCACATTGTCTGACATATAATAAACAGTAAATGTTAGCTGTTATTATTGCCATGTTAGGACTTTTCTAAGTAAGGAAACTGAAGATTAAAGAAGATGAGGAACTTGCTCAAGGTCCATACAGCTAACAAATTGCAGAGCTGAGATTCAAGCCCTGACTTACTTTCTCCTGATCCAACATTCCTCTGAGCAGGCCGCCATATGTCAAGTTATGGGTCTCCACAAGCCCTTCAGGTGCTCAGATGCTGAGAATCTATTATTGTAACTCATGTCTTCTGATTTCTGGTCCATCACAATAGCCTGAAAATAAGTGTTAGAAAGAAAGGGATTCTTTCTTTCTCAAGAAGTACAACCTTATATAAAATAATTAAGTCTTGAAGGTGTAATGACACCAGAGCATGACAACTATGGTCAGTAATATTTTATTGCATATTTGAAAGTTGTTAAGAGAGTCACTATTAAAAGTTCTCATCAGAAAAAAAATTTTTTGGTAACTTTTTATGGTGGCGATGATAACTAGACTTAGGGTGATTAATTTGCAGTATGTACAAATAGCGAATTATGATGTTGCACACCTGAAACTAATACAACATTGTATATCAGTTTTACCTCAATTAAAAAAAGACAGCAATGGCCTTCTAGCATGTCTGTATATATCCATACTGTTTGTTCACCCTGGGTCCATCCCTGCAGCTGAGGGCAGAGGAGGAGACCAAGGGCTGTGCTGGCATTTGGCCATGGTTATTGGGATTAACTGGAAAGACCGAAGTGAGGGTTTGGGAAGCAGGGATTCTGCACAGGAATTTCCTGGGAATGCTGAGAATGGGATCCTCTTCAGAAGCATTGCTTCCACTGTGGGTGTGGCTCTGAGGTCCTGCTCTCCTGAGACAACTTTGAGTTTATACAATTAATAGGATTTGGCTTGTTGATGGTCAGCGTCACAAAAGTCGAAACACAAGTGGTTGCTCCTAGCTGAGTCAGATCACCAGATGTTGGAGGTTTGGGTGTGGGGAGTGGAAGGGAAAGAGTGTCATCTAAGTATTATTTCACTGGTATTTTCTGTTATTGTTGCCTGTTCTCATTAACAAAAAAAGTCATAATTCAAGTTACAAAATCATATGGTACAATGATTGTGAATTCCCACATGACAACGCCCTGTCTTCTAACCCAGTTTTTCTCTTCCCCCAGCTGTGGTATACTAGCTGATTGTCATAAACACATGTGAGGTTTCTAAGACCAAGAGTGGGTATATCTTATCTTCATGACAAATTAGAGTAGGCACCTCCAAATATTGATAACTGAAGTGTTATAACCTCTCATGCCACACAATTAAAAGTAAACACCAACATGCCCTTTAAACAGACATACAGTTTTCTGTGTATAGATTTTCTTTAATTTAAAGGATCTAATTTTTAAACTTTTCTTAGCATTTCCACATGATAGTGGTCTTGCCACACAAGCAGGATAAAATCTCATGATTTTTGGCATAATCACTAAGCCTGTCCTATTTGTATGGATAAATTTAACATGATAGTTTTGTGACCAGTATAGCAAGGCTATCAACTTTTTAATGAATGATTTCAAAAACATTTTAGCGAAAGTTGAATTCCTAATCAAGTATGGCAAAAAATAGAGATTTACTTTTTGATATTGAAGCCTATATGGTCTTTAATATGTAGTCTTGGGAAAGACAGAGGCAAAAGAAATGTTTATTTCTGTGGTGCTTGTAACATATTAAAAAGGAGTGGCAAATGATAAATAAGGTTGATTGCCAGAATGACACTGATCCACGAAGGTTTTCCCAGCTCACTTGACGTGGAAGAAGTTTCTGGCTGTGCTTTACTGTCCAAAGGGAATTAATTCTCTGGTACTTCTGTCA
Source organism: Phyllostomus discolor (assembly GCF_004126475.2). Taxonomy (NCBI): domain Eukaryota; kingdom Metazoa; phylum Chordata; class Mammalia; order Chiroptera; family Phyllostomidae; genus Phyllostomus; species Phyllostomus discolor. Next base: position 68,938,822 of record NC_040906.2, read on the forward strand.
ACAGGGAGGGCGTGTGACTGCACTGCAATGATATGTGAGTTTCTGAAGAATTTATCAGGCTTATCTCTTATGAGATGAAGCTAGAACTTGATGAGAATTTCTACTCTGTAATCTTTGCTGACGTGTTTTGACATTAATATATCCTGCTTGTGTGGCAAGACCACTATCACATGGAAATGCTAAGAAAAGTTTAAAAATTAGATCCTTTAAAATTAAAGAAAATTGAAAATGTTTAGGATAATTTGTTCTTAAGCTAGAAGGGTAAAAATATATCAAAATATTGGAAATTAATACCTTCCAAATTATTTTTCAGTTGCTCAAAATGTGATCAGAATGGGGAGACACCACGTGCACATAAAGGACATAGCTGTGGAGGTCATGGCTAAACCAGTTCCCTTAAAATCAGGAGTCAGATTCCAGGTAACATGGTGATTAAAGCTTTTCAGAATTCTGTTCAACATGGACACTGTTCTCATCCATATCTCTGAATACGAAATGATTTCCCAGGTTCATGTAGAAGTGTCTAAAGTGAAGATCACTGTTACTGAAATTCCCGATGAATTGCCTGAAAACCAGATGAGAGACAAGCTAGAACTGAGCTTTTGTAAGTCTCGAAATGGAGGTGGAGAAGTGGAATGCGTGGAGTACGATAAACAGGCCAGAAGTGCTGTCATCACATTTGTGGAAAGTGGAGGTATTCTCAGTTTTAGAATGTTAATAAATACTCTATCATTTAAATTATGTTCTGCCATTTCTAAAAATACTCATTTTCTACAGGATTTATTACACTGCATACTAGGGAATTTTTTAAAGCATTATAAAACAGTCAAGTCCTGAAAATGATTTTCATGAATGCTGAGAATGGTAGTATTACAAGTAACAAGTGCATACATGTTAGTATGTTTTTGTCATGTGCTAGGCATGGAGCCAGGTGTACCATACATTTGTCTCCTCGGATCTGCAGCGAGCTCTGTGGGTGGGTGTTGTACTCATTTTGTTGATGAGGAAGCAGGCCTAGGGAGGTGAATCACTAACCCGAGGTCACACAGTCGGTGGTGGCAGATAAATTCACATTTATATATTTATATTCATTAAATAAACATGCATATTAAACTGTCTGTTTTATCACACCTATTAGGACTGACAGGGGTCTCTTAGGCAGAGAAAATTGATAACAGGGAAGACAAGGGTTTTCCTGGGAAAGAATAGCTAGACATCTGTTCCATTTTTAAGGTAGAAATGGACTTTTACCAAAGCATCTTAGGGAGGCTTACATTCTTATGATAAAAAGTAGAAGATTCTACAACTGCTTCTGTTAATTTTTTTCAAATGATTCTCAATGTAAAAATCTGTTGTTCTTAGGGCTTCCCTGGGGTTTGCAACTGTATAGTTAGAAAACATTGACTGATTATGTTTTTATAATAGCAAAATAATCCATGCTTTCTAGGAAAATTGAAATAACAGAGAAGAGCAACTAATTCAGTAAAAATTGAGACATTTCCTTTCCTTTCTCCTACTATGTAGTAAGTTGTGGTTAGATCTTTCTGGAATTGCTGGATCATAGGTAATTCTATGCCTAATGTTTTGAGAAACTGCCATACTGTTATGCTCTGTGGTTGCACCATTTCACATTCCCACCAGCAGTGTACTGGGGTTTCAGTTTCTCCACATCCTTGCGAGCAAGGGTCTGCATTCTAAACCACTGTATATACTGCTGATCCAAGGGGGACTGAGCGAGGAGAGAAAAACAAATTGATTGGATATTCTCCAGAACTGTTTCTATTAAATTTTATGCTATCTTGACACATAACCCTTTTCCCCTGTAGGAGGAAAATGCTGCTAAGCATAAGTCTGATTATTCTTTGTTTTGGAGAAGACTGATGAATTTTTATTATTTGCCTTCACTTTTTCTGGACAACGTTCAACGCTTCCCACATCCCTTCGGTTAACATCATTATATCAGTTTACTAAGAATCTTGTATTAGTTATAGGATAACTAACACATACATAAACACACACACTATAGTAATATAGTAATTTATTATATATGCGTATATACATATATAGCAAAAAATATAATATGCACAGTATTCTAATCATAGTTTTTTCTTCACACTTCTTTAGAAACTGGGAAACAGTCTTCTTAGGAAGGATGGGTTTCTTTTTGCAGATGGTAATTGCATTTTATGTAGCTGGTTCAGGCGGGCCTGCCTGAGAATATTGAAACCCTCTGTGCCTTGACTGATTGCAGCGGATAGTTCAAGAGAGAAGGATCTATTTAAACCTTGTTACTGTACTGTGAAGTCTTTAAAGTGAATGACAATTTCTTAAAAATTAATCACTCAACTTACCGTTGTGATATTTTCTTGTTTGAAGGAAGTTTTAACTTAGTTTAAAATGTTTAAGGTACAATGAAATAATTTTTGAAAAATTTACTCCTAGTTGCTGAAAGGATTTTGAAAAACAAAGACTATCCTCTTTACATAAATCAAGATTGCCATAGAGTTGCTGTTTCTCCATACATGGAAACACACCTGAAAAAGTTCCAGGTAAGATCATCTGTTTTGTTTTGGGAACTTACTGCTTGACACCACGCCACAAAAAAATAAAGAAAAAGTTGTGAGTCATTACCGTTTGAATCGTATTAGTGAGGAATATCAAAATTGTTTCTTCCCATCTGCTTGGCACAGAATGAGTTTGTATTTTAAAAGAATATTTTAATGTAAAACTGAACCTTATTTAATTTGTTGTACATATTTTAAAACTAAAATTTCTCAGATAACAGCACAGTCTTTGTTTCTGTATGTGGATACCTAGCTACATTTCTCTCGTGTGTCTACTACCATTAGACATTAAAAATAATTTTTCCTGCCCATTTACTCTGAACTCATTATGTTTACCCCAAACCAGCTCCCTTGTTCTGTTCCTACTCAGGTCTTAAATGGCGCCACCATCTACCTAGTCCACCAATCTGAAGGCTAGAACTCATGCTTAACCCTGTGTTACTCAGCTCAGACATTCATTTGGTCATTCAGTCCTGTCACCTCCACCCCTGACTACCTCTCTCACTGGTCTTGCTGTCAGTACAGTTGCCCTCCTTTCCTCTGTTTGTCTAGTGTCACCAGAGTTGTCTTTCTGAAACTCAGATCTGACTCTGATATGCTGTTTCTTGAAAAATTTTCCTGAGGCTCCTGCCTTTCCTAAGATAACTCCAAAATATGAAGCCAGGCTTATTAATGTAAAGTTTTACAATTCAAAGCTCTTAGAAAATGTTTTACTTATCTTTTTTACCTTTCTTTTTAGGTATTTTCAGGAATATCTAAGAGGACAGTGCTTTTGACTGGCATGGGAGACTTTGACATGATGGATGAGGAGACTGTGGAGGATTTAATTGGCATTCACTTTCAGCGGGAGAAGAACGGAGGTGGAGAAGTAGACACGATCAAATGTTCTCTCCATCAACCTTACGTGGCATACTTTCAGGAATAGGCTTATGGAGTCATGAGAATTAGAGCTTCTGAGCCCAAATTACCATCGGTATTGGGGGAAATGAGTATCTTTCTCCTTTAAAAAATGAAAGCTTTAATTCTTAGTGTCCATATATTCTTAAGAGACAAATATATTTTTGTGTTTCTGAATGTTCCTTTGTTTCCAGCTGTGCCACATATTTAGAAATGCAATAAGCTCCCTATATTAAAAACAGTCTTGTTCATAAATTACGTGGATTGGTGCCATGTCCTTTGAAATCAACTGTAAATGATACAACGGACTTCCTGCCAAGTTGGCTCCTGCCACAGTCACTTGAGCCAATTCACTTTTGGCCCCAGGTCCACCAGCATGCAGATTTGACTCTTAACATTCCCCACAAGAATTGTTATATTCAGCAGTTTGTGATGTGTGTACTGAATTTTCATGGGACTCTGAGTTTTCAGTTCCCATTTCCAAAGTATTCCCACGGCTCCAGAGGTATTTCTCAAAGCCAAGTGTAGTTTTCTCTTGAACTTTCCTTTACCCAGAGTGTCAAGTCCTTTTTAAGACACTCGCTCTCCAAATAGAACTTGTAAAGACCAGAATTTTCTTCCTTTTACACTTACAGTGGGAACAATAGGTGTAAGGGGTTGACAGCCTTGGAGTAAAGAGAGAGGTAAATGCAAAGCTCCTGTTCCCTCCCTCAGGCTTGATGCGGGGGATGACTGAGGGTTTTTACCCTCAGTTGGAGAGACACCTGGTCTGTTAGCATCCCACTGCTGTAACTTGCAGAAACTTTAAATGGTAAAATTCAAGGTTCCTATTTAGAGAAGGTAAAATTCTCTTTGGTAAAGAACTTTTGTACATTTTTTATCTTAATAGGGCATGTTTCATGAAGAGCCAACAGCCTAATTAAATTCATATTAAAATGTTTGTAGAAATGAAATGCTTTTAGAAAAGATCCTAAACCTAAACCTATCCACTACTGCTTGCCATCTAAAATAAACGAAGAAAAGCTAGAAAGTACTTTGTTTTTCTTCTGATATTTTAGTTTTAGGTTTTAAAGTTGTTGTGCTATTATCAGAAGTAGTCATTACTCTCACATTTCTTTTTGGAATAAGAGATGGAGCCTAAAAACTGAGCATTTATTTGTCTTCATATTCATTGTTTTAGGGAAAAAAAATCTCCCATTGTATCAGTTGTTCTTTGGAAATAGTAACATTTCAGTTTCCTCAGATATAAGAAGAAAAGTTTTAAGGAGCTTATTTAATTTCCATTGGTTGGGTCTCACTAGCCCAGAGAGCGTCCTTCTCCGTGTGGGCAGAATGCCATCAGGAAGAACTTTTTCCTGGTATTTAGGATAAGGTTTGAAACAGGCACGTTTGTTCCTTTTGGGGGCCTTCTCCATGCAGTAAAATGGGTGATTTTATTCAATTCTAAATTGAATAAATCGCTCTACTAAATGTGTGGAAAGCTATTGTTAATATGTAAATCAGGACAGATCTGTGGAATTACAGTCCTTAGTGTTTGTGGATTTATCAGTGAAAGCAGGCTAGGTTATGCTGTGACGGCAAACCACCTTCCACATCTCGGTGACCTAACGAAACAAGTCATTCTCATTCATGTCGAATGTCCAGCACAGGTTGGTAGGAGACTCTGTTTGGCCTAATCACTCAAGGCCCCATCTCAGAACATTCTTCCAGAGTCATGGAGGAGAAATGACATCTGGAGAATCTTGCACCAGCAATTAAATGTTGTGACTCAGAAATGACCTGTGTCATTTCCTCTCACATATCATTTGCCAGAAGTAATCACATGGCCTCACCAATACCTTGTAAAAATGAGGAGAACAAGAGATAGTTGAGCCAGAATAATGAAGAGAGCAGCCTGTCCTGTCCTGGTCTGCAGTATTTGGATCACTCTTCTTCATATACAAAATACACTCACACTCACCCCATCCGCAAGGGAGGAAAACAAAATATTCCACCCCTGCCAAATGGCAGCAAGCTCAAAATGCATGAACTCTAGGTGATATGTGGTAGTTTCTGTTTCAGGTCTGAATGTTCTCCTTTATCCAGAGATCCTCCAATATACGGTGGTGGAACTGTAACAAAATAATTGCGATAGACCGTGTCACATCTGGAAAGGGTCAGAATGGGACACATAGCAGTTACTGAGTCAAGGTCATTCTGAAATTTCATTGAGTGGATATGTTACAGAGCAAACAAGGGGGGCCTGGGACGATATACTATTATTGTAAAAAAAAGCCCCCAGGTCCGTCATGTCCGCCACCCGAGGAAAGATGTCTCTCAATGCCAGAGATTCGTGAAAAGGAAAGGAAATGTTTATTTAATGCTATACAAACTGAAAGTAGTAACCTAATGTCTTTATCAAAAAATCATAAAGTCCCTTAAAAGACCCACAAACAGACACAGTCCTTCCTTCTCCCTTCCCCCTTTGCCCAGTCCAGAGTACCATATCTCAGGAAAGGAAATAGAAGTCCATGGCTTGGGCAGTCCTCTGGTTCTTCCCAGTTAGTACTCCATCTCAACTGGGAGACCTCCCTGGGTTCCCGGCACCCTCGGCTGAGTCGCCAGGATCTCTGCTAAAACCAGGTGGTGGTTTCCCCTTCTAAAGCTGCGGGGGTCCCCACTCTGGCAAAGGCACGTGGTCCTCTCTCCCAGGGCCACGGGAGTCTCCACTCTGCCCAGGCCGCGTGGTTCTCTCTCTCAGGGCTGCAGGAAGGGAGAGTCCCCACTCTGTCCAGGCCGCGTGGTTCACTCTCTCAGGGCCGCAGTCTCTCTGCACTTCCACAGCTGCATGGTTCTCTCAGGGCTGCGCATGGTTCACCCTCAATGGCTGCTGTCTTCTCCAGCTTTTCTGGTCGCCATCGTGGGTCTGGGCAGGTGTCACCCCATGTCATGGAGCCAATCTTCTCCCAGCTCCTACGCAGGCACTGTAACTCAGGGGACCTGCCCCCCAGTCCCATCTTGATGGGGAAGTTACTTCCATTCCCCTGGCTCAGAGCATGGGCACAGCTATTTAACATATCTAAGTGACCAGCCAAAGGCTATAGATATGTTAAATGACCACACCAGAGATTAGCTGCAAGGCTGTTGCTATGCAAAACAGCTCTCAATGGCCCTGCTCCATTTGTCCCTTCCCCCGACTCACACCCTGGGCGGGGGGGGGGGGGGGGGGGGGGGGGGGGAGAAGACATCCAAAAATCTCCTGGACACCTTGAGTTCGGACCCCATTTTAAATGCCCATTTGGGGTCCCCCCTCTTGGCTGTACCCTGTAACAGATATGGAATCCATACCTGCTGGATATGGAATTTTGTTTAGGCTGTGCTTCTACTTGCTGGAAGTTCTCTTGCTCATTGTTCTCATAGCTCCGGGACAGTTCTTTTTCCATTGCTCTGCTTGGACATACCTAGAATGGACATTCAGAATATATCCGTCTTGGAGATCGAAAAGCATCCTCACTGAGTACTCACTCATTATACTTCCTATGATCAATGTTTGTGACCACAGTTTTTGAAGTTATGCATAGTCAGTCTCTTTATTCTGCCTGGTGGATAGTTAGCTGGCACAATTCAAACAAATAGGCTTCTTATTGTTATAGAAAGGACTAGGGAGTTACGGGGTCCCTTTGTCACTGTGGATTCTTTGCCCACCACCAGGAAATTGGAATTATGGCTCTCAATGCCAGAATTTGGTGAAAAGGAGAGGAACTATTTATTCAAAAGTTATACAAACTTTGAGTAATGACTCAATGTCTTTGTTAAAATCCCAAAGTCCGTTAAAACACACACATTCCTTCCTTCCCCTCTGTGCCCAGTCAGGCCAATCAGAGGTACTGTATCTGAGGAAAAAATAGAAGTCTGTGGCTTGGCTAGGTCCAGGTTCTTCCCAGTAATCCGTGGCAGGCCTCTCACGGCTCCGTGTGTCCCTTCCCTCAGTCCAGGCTTGTGGGGGTGGGGATATCCTATATTTTTATATTTTTTGGACACCCTGAGTTCTGGACCCCATTTCAAATCCTTCACTTGGGGGCCTCTGGCTGCACCCTGTTACATTATCTATGATTTTTGTAATTTTAAAAAGTTATTTATTTATTTTAGAGAGAGAAGAAAGGGGGGAGAAACATTGATTTGTTCCACTTATTGATGCAGTTATTGGTTGCTTCTTTTTTAAATTATATTTTGATTATGCTATTATAGTTGTCCCAGTTTTTCCCTTTATCACCCTCCACCCAGCACCCCCCAGCCCCTCAGGCAATCCCTACCCTTTGTTCATGTTCAGGTTCATGGGTCATGTGAACAAGCTGTTTGGCTACTCAAATTCCTATACTGTACTTTACATCCCCATGGCTATTCTGTGACTACCAATGTGTGCTTTTTAATCCCCTCACCTCTTCACCCATTCTTCCGAACTCCTCTACCATCTGGCAGCCATCAAAACCCTCTCCGTATCTATGATACCGTGTCTGTTCTTATGTGCTTAGTTTGTTTTCTAGACTCAATTATTGATAGATATGTATTTACTGCCATTTTATTGCTTATAGTTTTGATCTTTTTTGAAATAAATCCCTTTAACATTTCATATAATAATGGTTTGGTGATGATGAAGTCCTTTAGTTTTTTTTTTCCCTCCTGGGAAGTTCTGACAAGCCATTCATGTGGAAAAGCCACTGTTAACAGCTTGGGTGGACCCATATATTGGGTGGGGCAGAGTGTCAGGATCATCAGGGCAGGGCAAACAGTGTTAGCCGGTTTGATGGAGCCTGAGATATGGTACCCACCTGCAAGCTCTGTGACTCTGTTGGGGGAGGGTTCAGAAAAGAAACAATGGTTTTGCTGGCCATTCTGTCTGGGAAAAAGCTGTCCCCCAGCTCTTGCCCCAATGCCAGACACTTAAGTTTCTCCCTCTATCCACTGGTGCCTTTCAAGCTGTTATCCTGGTGCTAGAGCTCAGAGGGAGTGAGTCTGAGTAAGTTCATGTACAGGTTCTTTAAGAGAAACTGCTTGGGAATCCAGAACTTTCTTCCACTGATCAATCTCCATTGGTTTTTGCAGCTAGAAGTTATAGGGATTTATCTTCCTGGCACTGGAACCCTGGGCTGGGGGCCTATGCATAGGGCTAGGACCCCTCACTCCTGAGATATCCCTCCGGAATTTTTGTCCACTACACATGGGTGTGGGACCAGCCTGTTCCATGTCTCTGTGTTCCTGTGTCTCCATTCCATGTCTCCATCACTCCTACCAATCTGGATGGATAGGGTTTCTTTACACCGTAGTTGTCAGATTTCCATCACCTTGATCTCTGATGGTTCTGAGTGATGGTTGTTCTATAGTTTAGATGTAATTTTGATGTGGTTGTGTGAGAGGGCAAACCATGTTTACCAGAAGTCCATTGGTTGATTCTTGTGCGTGCCTTGACCAGGGATTGAACCTGCAACCTAGGCATGTTGGGACAACTCTCTAACCAACTGAACTATCCGGCCAGGATAAGGTACTTATCTCTTTTATTCTGGTCAACTTATGTGTGCTAACAGCCATACACAAAGTTTTTTTCTGGATTCACCTTTAATTTTTTTTTAATACTCAAGGACATTTTTCCATTGTTTTTTGGAGAAAGATGAAGGGGAGAGAGATAGAGACAGAGAGAGAGAGAGACATCAGTGTGAGAAAGAAAGAAACATCAATGGTCACCTCACATACACACCCTAACCAGGAATAGAACCACAACCTAGGTATGTGCCCGGACTGGGATTGGGATCGTACCCTCAGCCTTTGGTTAACAGGATGATGCTCCAACCAACTGAGCCACAATGGTTAGGGCCTGGACTTACTTTTTAAAGTTACTATAATTCTGTTTTCTTGGCCCCATTCTTCTCTCCCTCTCTTCACTAAATTGTGGGTACTTTGAGTCTATCTAGCCAGTTTTAATTTCTTTTTCCTGAGCCAGTTTGTCAAATTGCACAGCTTAATTGTATTTTTTTGTTTGTTTTGAGGTATCTTAATCCATTCAGAGATTTGAACCTTGATCTGATCCTTGCCAGAAGGCAGCCTCTGTATTAAGGGTCTTCTCAATTTTATCATTTGAAAATGAAAAATGTTTCTTCACCATTATGAGTTCTTCTATTTGTGGACTTCGTTTCCTTTCATTTCTGCTTTCAAAATGGCCAATTATAAACTCATTTCTTTCTTAAATACCTTGTCAAATGCTCCCAATAATAGCAGACACATGCTACTATAACCTAACAGGAACTTAAGTTGTTTAGTATGACTTTTTCCTTCCTTCAGGCTAGTTGTCCAGCCTACATAGCACTATGACTCACTCACATCATTTCAGCCAGATTCTTTCCCCTTTGCACATACTGCTCATCCACTCCCTTAATCATTAAGTCCTTACTTAGGACATCAGGTTCCAGTCAATATCAAGCTATCTTAGAATAAAGCCTCAGGACAGTTTCAAACTAAAAATAACATCTTGACCTCAGTTGTGTTTCAGCCCCAGGCCCATGAAAGCAGAGAACCTCACTGACCACAGCCTCATGAAATCAGAAAGAACTCTGTTAAGACTGAAATCTGGACCTGATAACAATTGTTATGGAAGAAACCAGGTTCTTCTTGTTCACGCAGTAAAGAATTATAGATCAGCAATCCTATTAGCATGCAGGTGAAGTTTATTAGTGCTGAGCTCTACTGGGAGAGCAAAAGGAAGGGTAGCAAGAACAGAGTGTCCAGAGGCCAGGTGGATAGCACCTGGGTGGCGACAGGCCCTGTGGCCAGAGTGGTGAGAGGCTGGGTGGCCAGGGAAACCGCTCCCTGCCTTGTGGCAAGAAAGCCAAGAGAGTGAGTCCTTTGTTCTAAGAACTTATATATTGGGATAAGAGTGAAGAAGTTCACATATTGATTGATGGGTAAAAGTGGTGTTGTTACAGAACAAACAAGGGGGGCCTGGGACGATATACTATTACTGAAAGAAACCCCCAGGTCCGTTATGTCCACTATCTATAGGAAAGATGTCTCTCAATGCCAGAGATTTGTGAAAAGGAAAGGAAATGTTTATTTAATGCTATACAATCTTAAAGTAGTGACCTAATGTCTTCATCAAAATCCCAAAGCCCCTTAAAACACCCACAAACAAAGTCCTTCCTTCCTTCCCCCTTTGCCCAGTTCAGAGTACTGTATCTCAGGAAAGGAAATAGAAGTCCATGGCTCTGGTTATTCCCAGTTAATACTCCGTTTTGACTGGGAGACCTCTCTGGGTTCCTGGCACCCTCAGCTGTGTCACCGGGATCTCTGCTAAAACCTGGTGGTAGTTCCCCCTTCTAAAGCTGCGGGGATCCCCACTCTGGTGAAGGCACATGGTCCTCTCTCCCAGGGCCACAGGAGTCTCCACTCAGCCAAAACCGCGTGCTTCTCCCCACAAAGCTGCAGGGGCAGGGGGGCGGTGGTAGCGCAGGGTCACCACTCTGCCAAAGCTGAGTGGCGATTCTCTGCTAAATCTACATGGTGATTCTCTCTCGCAGGGCTGTGGGAGTCTCCACTCTGCCAAAGCCGCGTGGTTCTCCCTCCTCAATGGTTGTGGTCCTCCCTGCACTGCCACAGCCGCATGTAACTCGGGGGAGCTGCCCCCCAGTTACATCTTGGTGGGGAACTTACTTCCATTCCCCTGGCTCAGAGCATGGCTACAGCTATTTAACATATCTATATAACCAGTCAAAGGTTATATAGATATGTTAAATGATCACACTAGAGGGTAGCTGCAAGGCTGTTGCTATGCAAAACAGCTCTCAATGGCCCTGCTCCATTTGTCTCTTCCCCCAACCCACACCTGGGGGTGGGGAGGGGGCGGTGAAGACATCCAAAAATCTCCTGGACACCTTGAGTTCTGGACCTCATTTCAAATGCCCATTTGGGGTCTCCCCTCTTGGCTGCACCCTGTAACAGTGCCAGCTTTCCCCAGGGAGATATGACTACCTAAACATAGGTATGTGTGGGGGTCTGTTAGCTTGTGCCTGAATCCCTACCTTGCTCCAGACTCCATTTGTTCATTTTGTATATGTGACAGGAGGCAGGCAGTTAATCTAAGTTACTTTATGGGCTTTTTCTTAGGGCACTGTGGACCCTCCTCCCCTTCCCCCTTCCAAGCCTTGGGATAATACACAGTCTCAAGGCTTTCCTTTCCCAAGCTGGTGGAGATGATACATGCAGACTTTCAAGGGCTCAGCCCCTTCCTGCACTATTATAGTTTTGCTTGTGTTGTTCAAAATGCCTGGTAATCTTATCAGACAAGGCTCAGGGCTGCTGGGTCAATGGGTGAGACATATCTTCCTTTGCTTCCAGTCTCCTGTATTGAGTTCTTTGTTAGGTTGTGAGGGCCCTGCCTTTGTTTCCCCTCTGGCTGCTCATTCCTCACTGCCACATAACACAATGACCAGCTATTCCCTACACTGGTCCTGACCAATGAGCAGAGCCCACAGCCCCAACTTCCTTAGTCACCATGACTCATGATTTTTTCCCTTTTATAATGGATCCCTTAGAGGCCATTGAGGAGCCAGGTCTTAGGCAAGCTCACCTGTGTCTCTGGGTTTGGCATTCTTTCTGATAGGGGACTCAAGACTTGGAAAACTTTAGCTTAAGGTAAAAAGCTGTAAATCTAGCAAGTAATGTGTATATTAAGCTTTTGTTTCAGAAACTACAGATAAGGCCCATCCTGGCTCCTGGGAAAAGCAGCCGACCTCCTGGGGCACTGGCTAGAGATTACTATCTGGGGACAAGTTGGAGGCATCCAGACCTTTTGTGTGACCACCCTGCCCCTTGGGAACAGCTAACTGCTGAGAACAGGAAGGCTGCAGCTTCGCTCACCTAATCCTCCCTGAAATGCCCTTACCACACCTTGCTTGTCCTCCCCCACCCCCCTTATAAAAGATCTGGCCAGGAAAGAGAAGGCAAGATGGTTTGTTAAGGCATGAACCCTCCATCTTCTCTGATCGCGGGCCATCTGAATAAAACACCCATAAAAGATTCAATTGCTGTCATTGCTTACTGGATTTGGTAGTGTCAGGCAGTCCGAACACCAGTGTCTTTTCTGGTTACATTTCCTTAAATGAACCTTTACCTTCTTTGCTGCAAACTGCTGTTGCCATTTTAGTGGGCTTTGATGTGTGTAGGCAAACAAACCCACTTAGTTTGATAACACTACTAATTTTGTTGTTCACACATCTTTCAAAAAAAACCCCAAACCCCACAAGCTAATTAGGTACATTATCTGCCTTCCAAGCTATCATGTGTGAGTTTTACCAAGTGTTTTCCAATATATAATATGGATTACTCTCTAATCTCTGGTAATTATTTTCTGGTTACCTCCTAATTGGTTCTTAAGCCAAAGCCATGCAGTATTTTACATTGTGTAGTGGATTCTCTCCAATCCCCATTCCTATCTTTTGGCTATTAAAATACTCCTACTCAGAATACCAATTTATGTGTCAATCAGGATAGACCATGTGATGCTAATGTGACAAATTATCTCTAAGTTTCAGAGATGCCAAACAACCAAAGTTTACTCCTTGCTCAGGCTGCATGTCCACGATAGGCAACAAAAAACGCTCACGGTAGACACTCAGGGGCCAGGCTTACTGCAGCACCAATTGGTCGTGATGCCAGGCTGCAGGGAACGAACTTTGAAGGGTTTTGAACTGGCAATGAAATTCTTGGTCCAGAAATGTCCTTTCCATTCATAACTCAACCAGAACTAAGTGTATGACTCTGGCCAAAAATAAAGGAGCTTGGATGTTCAATCCTACAATATGCTTGTAAGGCAGAAAGCCAAAACTGTAGAGTGAATAACATTATGATATCCAGTTGGTATTAAAAAAGAAAAGATACTCATTCTTGAAAAATATACAAAGTATAATGAAGATAATAAAAATCACCAAAAATCTCCCCTCAGAGATAATGGTAAAGCATTTTTATGTCTTTTCTTCCAATCTTTTTTTTCCCCAATCATATCACATTTCATCTTGTGATTATACCCTATGTTATTATTTCCCTATTGTTGGCCATTAAGGTTATTTCTGATTTTTTTCACATTATATGTGCTATGATATTCATAAACCCTTGTGTTATCTTAATGTGCACAGCTTTATTTGCAGCTCTGACCTTATTTCAGCTAAGCTGACAGGTTAAAGGATATTAGTTCTTTTAAGGATCTTAATACCTGTGGCTGCAATTGCTTTCTAGAAAGGTAGAAATTGGTCTGCATTTTTATTAATAGTACATACACTAACCTGGCTGGTGTAGCTCAGTGGACTGAGCACGGCTGTGAACCAAAGTGTCGCAGGTTCGATTCCCAGTCAGGGTACATGCCTGGGTTGCGGGCCATGACCCCAGCAACTGCACATTGATGTTTCTCTCTCTCTCTCTCTCTCTCTCTCTCTATCTATCTCCCTCCCTTCCCTCTCTAAAAATAAATAAATAAATAAAAAAAGAGTACATATAGTAGTGTTGGGAACCACCCTGATTGGTATCAGAAGCTGAAACCCCCGCCTAGGCTAAGGCTAAGGGAATGCCCTTGGAATCGTAAGCCAGCAAGGAGACAAAAGCTTATCTCCCTGGCAGGAATGCTGCTTCTGCTGCTTTATTCATAACTGACCCCCAAAAGCTTGGTCGGTTAGCCAAAGATGGGTAAGATTCCCCAAGGGGGGAACGACCTAAGACAGGCACGATCACTTTGGGAGGCCCTCCAAAAGAAGGACTTAGGGGGCTGCAGCAAAAGGGGGTGATGGACCCTCGCTCCTTGGCTTTGACATAGCCTGAGTTCTCATCATCTGGGAGAAAATCTCCTTATCTCTTGGTTGCCTTAGTTCCCCTGCTCCACCTAAGCCTGAAACAATGACAGGGTGGTGCAGCTCTGTGCTGAAAAGGGCAGATTCCCCGGGTGATCAGGCCTAAGAAAGAATATGTAAATTACTGTGAAACCTTCTTTGTTTAGAATGCTTTCAGTTGAATAAGAAGGGTCCAAGGGGGAAGTTAGTTTGTTCCTCAAAGTCTTACAGCTCTTTGACCCCAACCCAAAATAGACCGGCAGAGTTCCTTGTTTTCTATGGTTTCTAACTTCCCCCTAATGAGTACTGTACTTTACCTGAATTATTATGCAAAATGAGCCCAATAAAAGCAGGTATGGACGGTAAATCGGCACACTCCCCACTGGGGGGGTGGCCATTTCGTCCCTACTTCCCCACAGAAACTAGTTTGTCTCTGTGCATGTTTTTTTTTCTCACGTGTTTTTCGACGAGCCATCCACAGCGTTCTGTGATCACTGCTGGCTGGTGACCCACGGCAACACAGTAGAGGGCTATGTCATTTCTCCCTTTCAGCATTGGGTACTACTCCTTTAAAATTTTTTCTTTTTATCCTAGTTTTAGAAATCTTCACAATGTATGCCACAATTTATGAAAATAAATTATCATCAAGATACAGGTAATGGGTTTTGGTTTTTGGTATCACAAGTGTAAAACATTCAAGAAAATGTTAACCAATTTGATTTTACTTAAGCTGTGAGACAGAGACAACTACAGTGAGATAGGAGGCCTTATGGCTGGGGCTGTCAGGGATTAAAATGTTTTTTCTTTTAAATGCAGTTTCAGTGATAAGCTGCTAGCATTATTTTGGCTACATTTGGAGTCCTGCTCTCTCAAGGATAGTTGGGCACTCCAGGGGAGGAAGAAGTTTTCCTCAACCGCTCTAGAGTCTGTGGCTGGTATCTGGAAATTAAACTGACAAAAAGATTAACAAGAGAAAAGCATACAAACTTATTTAAGATAAATTTTATATGGCATCAGAGCCTTCCTAATGAAATGAAAACCCAAATAAGTGGTTAAACCTGAGTGGTTTTATGCCAGGGATGGTGAAGAGTGTAGTCATAGGAAGTGAAAACTGGTAGGACGGGGTATCAAAGTGTAGTGAACCAGGTGAAACTTAGCCAGGCCTGTTCATTCAGGTTGCTCTCTGTCCCTTGGTTGTTGGAGATAAAGATCCTCCTTCCCTCTGGGAAAAGGGAGGGCACCTCTCACAGGAGGGTTTTATGACTTGTTTCAGGGAAGTACAGACAGTCCTTCTTGCACATGCCATTTCTCATATTCCTTTTGTTTTAAACACTCAATATGCCAAGTTATCACATTTCAAGGTAGCATGTCCATGTCAGCATATACAAGTTGGAAGAGCTGGCACAGACAAAGTGAAGGGTTGCTCTGTATATGGTTCAATGGCACAGATGTGTAGACCTGCGTTCCCTACTAATACTAGCCATCTCATTATTCCCTAGAAAGGATCCCACCTGGACTATGGTGCTTGTCGTGTTCCCTTAGAGTTCATCTTTGTTCCCCCCTGCAGCCCTAGCCACCACTTTTCTTCTTTCTTTCTTCATATACTTGACTTTTCTGGTTAAGTGGCATTGTACAATATATGGCCTTTGGATCTTTCATGTAACATGATGTGTTGAACTTCATCCTTGTTGTAGCATCTATCACTATTTCACTTCTTTTTATTCCTTAACAGTGTTACATTGTATATACCATGTACATATACTGCATTAGGTTTATCCTTTAAGCAATTGATGGTCATTTGGGTTATTTCCACTTCTTGCCTATTATGTATAATATAATGTTATGAGTGTTTGCATGTAAGTCCTTGTTGGGACGTGTTTTCATTTCTCTTGGTTAGGTATCTAAGAGTGAATTTCTTGGTCATATAGTCAATTTATCCTTAATCTTTTAAGAAACTGCTGAAATGTTTAAAAGGTGACTGTAACATTTTACTTTTGCACCATGTATGAGAGTTCTCATTTCTCCATATTCTTGACAACTTTTGATATCTTTTTATTACAGTTAATGTGGAGTGGCTTTAACTTACATTTCTTTAATGACTAATGATATTGAGAATGTTGTCATGAGTATGTTATCCATTAATGTATATTCTTTGATTAAATGTCTATTCAATTTTTGTCCACTTTAAAATTATATTGTCTTATTTTTGAATTGTAAGAGTTATTTGCACATTCTGGATACAAATACCTTATCAGATATGTTATGTGCAAATATTTTTATGGTGTTCTTTCATTGTAGTGTGATGCTAGTGTTGACCAAAAGTCCGTATGGTTTTTTCTGTAAAATAAAAGACACATATTTCATTTTCTCCAATAACTTTATTGATTTGGATATTTTGAGTAGGTTGGCTACCTCCTGTGTGGTATAACATTGATTATTCTCAATTAATGTCTCAATTTGAGGGCTCTCAACAGTGGGAAATCTCCAGCATGAAACTTCTCAAACCACTTTTGACACGTTTGATCAGTCACAGCACCTTCTCCATACACTGCACAAATCTTTTTGTGTGTGTGTTTCAGTTGTGCTTTTACGGTTCTTGAAATAACAAAGCATAATATGCCACAAATGTTGCTTATTTTCTTCCACCTTCAATTTAAAAACGGCTACACAAAAATTCACCAGTTTTGATTTTTTTAAAATGCGCGCTGACATAACAGCTGTAACAACACAATCTAAAAAAATCGTTTTGAGTGAAGTTAAAGCTGATTAAGCAGTATTGGAGCCATCTTATGGGAAACAAACAAACAAACTTTTTGGCCAACCCAGTTGTTGGTCAGAGTATGCTAGATAATATTGTTGGAAAAAAAATTCAGTGGATTAAAACTTTGGTTTTATTTCTCATTCACGTATATTTTATTATGGGTCCAGGTAGCTCCCTAGTGCAGGTGTATTCTGTATGTTGGCTCAGTGATGCACCTTCTCTTCAACACATGAGCACCGAGACAAAGAAGAGAGCCTTTGGGACTCTTGTGCTGGCAGTGAAATGCTTCCACCCAAATATATGAGACCAGTCAGTTTTCGTATTTCATTGGCTGCCTGAATCATATGACCATGCCTAACCTAGAACAGTGAGTGAGGAAGGGTGTTCCTGCAATGTGTTTGAATGGAGAACAAGGAATAATGGTGAGCAGTACTAATGGCTATCATGGGGACAGAGAAGCAAGATCCCAGATTTTAAAACAAATATTATGTGTATCACAAGCAATGCACAAGTAAAATGTCCATACAATATCTTAGTTCCATGTGTGCAGGATGACTTCAGTGCAATACCGACAGTGGAATTGCTAATCTAAGAATATGCGCATTTTTACACTTTTTTTTTCATTTTACATTTCAAAAGGGGTCAAAATCCTAGAAACGTTTGCACTTGTCTAGCTGGCAGAGCCATTGCTGCTGCCTCACCCTTTGGCAGACACTGGGTATTAGCACACTTTAATTTTTGCCAATCCAACAGTCAAAAAAGGGATCTCAAGATTTCAATTGTATTTCTTTACTTAGGAGTGAAATTGAGCTTCTTTCTATTTGCCAACCATTTACCTTTTTCTTCATGCTTTCTTTGTCTTTGAGGCTGTGTGTGGATTTCCTGGGTCCTCCCAGGTGCCAGACTCAGGAGTCTGAGCTTGGCGTGGTAAAGATGATGAGCTCCCTGTTGACAGATACCATGAGCCTGTCATCCTGCGCCCTGCACACCTGGCTGTGTCTGACTGGCCCTGGGCTGGGCAGGTGAGGAAGAGGAGACACAGGTGTGGTGTGGTAAGAAGACGGCTGGGAACACAGTGAGAGCGTAGGAAGGAGGATCAGATTCCAGTGAGCAGAGGACAGACCCTGGAGAATCCTCGAAGTCCCGCCTGGGAATCTTGCCTTCACTCTTGCCCTGCACACCTGGGTTTCAACTGTTGGGAAACTACCAAGGGCCTCCAGGCAGGCGCTGGCAGCAGCGGGTCCTGGTTCGAGCTCCCACTCCGAGGCTGTGAGGTCTCACCAGCGGAGGGGGAAGAGGGAGGGACAGAGAATATCGTGCATAGTCTCCAAGTGAGTGGGGAAAAAACAAAACAAAATAAAAAAACCGAAACCAAAACCTGCCTGTTAGTCCCGCCCCGCCCCCCGCCGTGCGAGCTCCGCTAGATTCCGGTGTCGCCAACCTCCGAGGGCGCGTCTCTCCTCCGCCATGGCAAGTTGCTTTTGATTTTGCAGGGCAGGGTCCTCCCGCTGTCATTATGGACCCCTGGAAAGACGCGGGCCTGGTGGGGGCTGGCGAGGGTGCGGGGCTGACCTGGGCTGCGCGCGGAGGGGCCGTGGCAGGGACAGAGCCGTCTGCCCGGAGGCAAACCCTCCAGCAAACGTCTCCCTGCCTTTCTGCCCCGGCCCGCGTCTGAATCACAGCGGGCTGCGCCAGAGGCCCGACTCCAAAGGGACTGAACGCTGGGGCCATCTCCCGCACTCAGTACCCCGTCGCCAGGGACACAGCTGTTTCGTCAAGGAGTCGCTTCGCAGGCCGTGTTAGGGCTTAGCTGTTGTTCCCCACAACTCCCCTCGCTTTGGTGAACCAGAGTGGAAGGAGTTAACCAGAAATGGAGGCCACAGTTTCCTTTTGAAAAGGGCCAGGAAGAAGTATTCAAGCCAAGGACGCAAGTTGGGCAGGCATCCAGATTGATGCCTCGTCTCCGTTAGAGGGAATGTGGGGATTTTCTCTTGTGGCATTAGTTCTTTCTCTAAACAAGGGCTCTGTGTTTTCACCCGCTGAGCTAGCTATCAAGAGCTGTTAGCAAATTCAAGAGTTGCCCTTCCCTTTGCCTTCTCCATCAAGCGCTTGAAAGCAGTGGCAGGGCCCTTCGTTACTGGTTGTAAATGCCAGAGTCTCCGAAATGCCAAAGTAGTGTGAGATGGAAGTGCGATTTTGTTTAATGGGTGGTGGTAAAGGCAACGTCAGTGAAAATAAACAACTGATTTTAATTAAAGAAGTATAAACAAAAGCAGTGAACGGATACAATTATTTTCCCCCAATGCTTTACTTTCAAAAATTAACTCAGTTTTTCTTTACACCGTTTTGCTTTTGCTGTGAACTCTTCCTTTGCGTTTAAAAAATTTGTTTTTATTGATTTACTGATTTGAGAGACACAGAGAGAGAGAGAGAGAGAGAGAGAGAGAGAGAGAGAGAGAGACATGGATTTGTTGTTTCACTTATTTATATATTCTTTGGGTATTGTATGTACCCTGACCAACCCACAACCCTTGGTGTGCAGAAGATGCTCAAACCATCTGAGCTACCAAATTTTTTAAAAATCAAATTTGATCACTAATTAAAATTCAACCTCAGTCTTCAGGCCTCTCTTTCTTTTTTTAATACTTACCCTAGGATATGTTTTTTTTTTAAAATTTTATTTATTTATTTTTAGAGAGAAGGGGAGGGAGGGAAAGAGAGAAAAGTCCATCAGTTGTCTCCCGAGCGCCCCCAGCTGGGGACCTGGCCCACAACCCCCGCCCCTGACCAGAATCTAACCCGAGCTTTCAGTTCACAGGCCAGAGCTTAGTTAACTGAGCCACACCAGCCAGGGCTATATATATTCTTTTAAATTGACTTTTTTAAAGAGAGAGGAAGGGAGTGAGAGAGAGAAAAACATCGATGTGAAAAAGAAACATCAAATGTTTTCCTCCCACAAGTGCCCTGATGGGATCAAACCTGCGGCCAAGGTGGCCTCTCTTTCAGGAAGCTTCTTTGACTGCATAAACCAGAGTTAATCTTGCTTCCTAATCTTGTCTGTCATTTATTGTGTATTTTAGCATCTTTATAGTGAGTGATTTTGCATCCTCAAATTGTTGGACATTGGTGTTTCCTCTTGTAGTGAAATAGATCTATTTCTTTTTGTTCCTACCAAGCCCTGTTGAAATAATTTATGCAAGTGTCTGTCTCTCATCCATGAGGTAGAGGTCTTTTTATTTATTTATCTAATTTTTTTAATATTGGTAATCCTAAGGCCTATCCAAGTGTCCTAGACATAATACATGCTCAGTAAATTTTTATGGTGGAATTATATTTCAGGGCAAGGGGTATGCTTTATTTCTTTGTAAGTGTAATGGTATTCAGTGTATTGCCAAACATAGAACACATGCTTAATTATTTGTTAATTAATTGATTGAGAAGATACTATATGTTCTAAGAAAATCAGTTGCATACTCACTAACAGATACATTGTTGCCACCTTCTTTTAACAGTTACTAGCTGAAACTCCAAAGAGGTGCTGAGAGAGTGCATCCAGGGGACAGTCATCATTGACTTTAGTCATTTACTTTCGAATTACTACTATGATAAGTGAAAATTTCACTTTAGTAATCTCTGACTTTTCCCACCTTCCATGTTTGAAAGTCTAAATATTATTTTAAATTCTGCTCTGCCCTGGCTGGTGTGGCTCAGTGGATTGAATGCTGGACTGAAAACCAAAGGGTCACGTGTTTGATTCCTAGTCAGGGCACACGCCTGGGTTGCTGGCCAGGTCCCCAGTAGGGCGCATACAATAGGCAAACACACATTGATGTCTCTCTCTCTCTTTCTCCCTCCTTTCCCATTCCTCTAAAAAATAAATAAATAAAATCTTAAATTCTACTCTGGATTATTTTTGTATATTGCATAATACACTTAAGATTTATGTAGTATTACATGATTCTGTAATGTTAGGGTAGACTATTTATTCTTCCCTCTATCTTTTTCCTCAACTTCTGTTCGTCTACCTTTGTTCTACTCTTTGTTCATGTTTCTATTTTATTCTGTAATCATATTTAAATCTTTGGCATTTTGAAGACTTAACAGAATTAGTCTAAAAGTTAAAAACCAATGAGTGTTTCATTATGCAAACAGTAAATACTGTGCCCATCAGGGCGATCCAGCATTCTGTGTTCCTTTTCTCCTTTTGGTCCAACGTCACGTGTGTTTCTCCTTTACCGCTTACAGGAAAATGCCCCTAGTAGCTGTGTCAGATGGATTCTCTCTCTCTCTTTGTTTTTCTTTTTTTCTTTTTTGCTCTTCCATAATTTACTCCAAATCATGGCACACATTAGTTTGCTTGTGATCTTTAGGCTGGGGCCCCTTCCAATGTCAGAAAGCCGGAGGACTTGGTCTGTGGTTCCAGCACCCTTTCTTACCAGCAGCTCAGATTTTCCCTCGTGTGTTCACTCATTTTTTTTTTTTTCTTAAAGCGTAATAATCCTCAAGTTTTCTTTCCCAAGGTTGTCGTGCAGCTGCCTGCATTGTAGTGTGTGTGTGTATACATCCAGGGTAGGGAATGTGGGGAGACGACTGGAGCACATGCTTTGCCACAACCTTTCAACTAATCTGTCCGCTTTTGTCTCTTTTTCATCTCTGAGGTTATGCCTGAAGTTTGGCACCTTTCCACTGCAACCCCTCTTTCTTACTCGGGATTAGCTCCCTCCCTTTGTCATGTCCTTGCACATACTTCAATGGATTTTCAGTTTTGCAGAAATTTGTTGAAATCCCTCCTGTGCTTATTACTCCCTTTAATGGCACTTATGTATTCATTTAGTTTTTACTTTAGTTTTAAGGTGCTCTTGGGATAGACAGGACACGTGTACTTCGGCTGTCTTCTTCACCTGGGAGGTCAGAAGTAGTTTGACTATCCCCAATAAAGTCCTACTCTGAATATAGAGTTCTTTCACCCGAGAGCCTTAACGATCTTTGTCATCTGTTCACCCTTACTTGGGCCCATAAGACATCCTGTCCTTCCTGGGGGTAAGTTGGGATAGATTATATCTGAGCCATCAGGCTACACTACCTATAAGCATTGAGGGAAGCTTATGTGTCCACTGCCCTAAATAGAATGGGGGACAAATGAAGACATTTAGATGTAAGCCCCTTAACTGGACAATACGAGAAGTTCAAAGAGAGTGAGCCCAGGGAAAGGCCTACCTGTAGGTGGTATTTTGTGTCCAGCGTGGTGGCAGGGTCTGTGATAGGATATATTCCTGGTGCTTCAATTCCATTCAGATACATGCTTGAAGGAGGGATTTACCCCACTGCAGCCCTAGGATTATTGCCGGGGTTTTATTATTTTTTTTATGGTGACTTTTTCCTGATTCTGACCAAAAAAAGGTAGAGGATGTATTTCTAATTGTCTTATTAACTTTGGACTGCACAATCAAGAACACGTACAGTCATCTTCAAACTACCATATTTTGTGGTTAGCTTGGCTTTTTAAAAAGTTTGAATTTTAATTCAAATGTGTATTTTTTGATCTTTTTCTTTGTGATTTCCATTATTTTTAGGCCTTTATAAAATCAGACAAATATCAACCAATGTTTTCCATGCAGAAAAAAAGGGTTTGCTTTTTACATTTACCTCTCAAATTCATAGAGTTTATATTGGTATATGGTATGAGGCAAGGATCTATCTTTTCTATCTATCTATCTATCTATCTATCAATCTATCTAAAAGTATCTAATCACCTGCACTGGTACCTTTATTGAATAAAATAGCCTCTTCCACTGGTATGTGATGTTGCCCATATTAAATAGAATCTTACATATTTTAAAGAACATCTCACTATTTCTCTTACAGGCATCGGTTTTGAGTGTCAAGGAATCCAAAGCAGAGAGAACGGTTGTAGTTGCTGGTCTTCCAGCTGGCCGTTTTGATGATCTATTGCTGACCGCATTAGTGAAGATTCACTTCCAAGATATTAATGAGGGCGGAGTTGTTGAAGATGTGCTATACCCAACAAGAACCAAAGGAGTTGCATATGTAACATTCAAAGAAAAAAAAGGTATTTCTGAATCAAATTTTTGTAATATTAAAAACACTTCTATAATGAAATTGAAAATTGAATATCATTAAAATGAATCATGGGATTGGTAAAGTTTAAAGTGGCTTTTAAAAAACTTATTCTATTTTGAATTTAAAGTGGCACAATGTTGCACTAACTAGAATATACATGAAAATAGCTCATGATAAAGTAGCTAGCACCTGGCAAAGTCTTGAAGACTTCTTTTTAAATTTTGAATAGTCTATATATTATGATAAAAATCATACATTTCATTTTAGCAAATTTGTAAATTATGGAAAATAAACAAAAACCCACAAAAATGATCTTTAATCTCACTAACAAGATAACTACTCTGGGTATTTTGAGGTGGCTGCAGCAATGTGATTGTACCATTACCTTCTTTTGTTCAAGCCAGGGTTTAATTATTGGTAAAGCCAGACTGGAGAAATATGGTTGGATCTGAGATCAGGTTGCACCAGTATGTTTCCCACTCCTATCTTTGACACAGGTGAGGAAGTTGGGTCTGCCAATCATATTCACCCCTCCTGCTTCACGGAGGGAGGCAGCCTTCCTTATAGCTCAGTGACTGACAGAATAAATTGCCAGAGGAAGATGAGTCTCCATACCAGCCTCTTGGAGGTGAAAGTTCCATATTGCATAGGAGGAAGAGAGACCTTGCTCTGCTCGAGGGAAGACAGGGTCCAGAGAGAGAGCCAATAGACTATTGATTATCAGTGTCCTTATCTGTGACCATCAGTTAAGCTATCCTCATGAGGGACAGTGGAAAGGACTTATCATTATTCCTTATTATAAGGGGATTGTAGTGCTTTGGAAGTTAATATTTTATATGTTGAATTTGTAACCCAGAAAGAGAAAGAGAGGTTTATTTATTTATTCATTCACACATGTTTATTGAGTACCCGTTATTTGACAGGTACCATTCCAGGTCTTGAGGATATAGCAATGAATGAAATTGGCAAAATGGTGTCTTTCATGAAGACACCATGGGGGTGGGCAGATAGTAAACAAAGCGCTTATGTAATACCTTGGGTGGCTTATTTATTTGTATTTTATATACTTATATTTATGTTTATATTTACTTATTTTTATGAGCAACAATGCACTTTTAAAAAAATTATTTAGGTAATATTGGTTAATAGCATTATGTAAATTTCTGGTGTACAATTTTACAATACAACACCTGCACACTCTACTGTGTACTCACCACCCAAAGTCTAGCCTCCTTATGTCACCTTGCATTTGACCCCCTTTACCCTCTTCATCCTCCCCCTACCACGCTTCCCCTCTGGTAACATCCATTCTGTCATCTGTATCTATAAGTTTTTGTTTGTTTGTGTCATTTGTTTATTGCTTTTTGTTTTATATTCCACATATGAATGAAATTATATGGTTCTTGTCCTTTTCCATCTGACTTATTTCACTTGGGACGATACTCTCAAGGTCCATCCATGTCGTGCAATGTCACTAGCTATCAGGGAAATGCAGAACACACCACAGTGAGACCACTTCATACCTGTCAAGTGGCTATTGTCAAAAAGACAAGAAATAACAAGTGTTGGAGAGGATGTGGAGAAAAAGGGAACCCTTGTGCACTGCTGGTGGGAATATAAATTGGTGCAGCCACTGTGGAAAATGATATGGAGGTTGCTCAAAAAATTAAGAATAGAGTTACCTATGACTCAGCCATCCCTCTTCTGGGTATCTACCCCCCAAATTTGAAAACACTTATTTGTAAAGATATATGTGCTCCTATGTTCATTGCAGCGTTTTCACAGTACCCAAGACAGGGAAACAACCCAAGTGTTCTTTGACAGATGATTGGATTAAAAAAATGTAGTACATATATACAATAGAATACTACTAGTCATGTAAAAGATGAAATGTTGCCATTTGTTTATTTTTATTTATATACAATAGTATATAACATGAGTGCTATGAAAAAATATAAAGCAGAATGAAGGAAGGGAATAAAGTGTGTCACTTTAGATAGTGTGAGTAGAAAAACAACTCTGTTTACGTGGCATTAGAGCAGAGACCTAAATGAAGTAAGAGAATGACTCATGAAGATAAAAGGGAAGGTAGGGCATTCGTGGCCAAGGGAAGGACTGGGGAAAATTCTCTGGAGGGGCAGCACGCTGGCCATCTTGAAGAACAGCAAGGAGGCCTGTGCGGCTGGAGTGGAATGAGTGAGGGGGAGAGTAATAAGAGATGTGGTTAGATGGGTAGTGGGGGATCATTTCGTGTTGAGTGGCTTATAGGTCCATGCAAGGTGTCTGGATTCTGTTTATCCTGGGTGAGAGGGAAAGCCATTGGAGCATTTTGAGCAGAGGACAGACAAAATGTCACTGCCTTTTCTTGGGTGGTCGCTCTGTCTGCTGTGTGGAGAAGGGAAGCTACTGTCAATGGCTGGTTTTGATGAGTGTGGTAGCGGGTCAGGTGATTAAGAACTAGTGGGTATTCAGGATTTGCTGATGAATAGGTGTCATTTTCTGAGGCGTGGAGCACAGGAGGAAGAGTACTTTCAGTCAAAGGATGGTTATCTAGAGTTGAATTTTGGTCATTGAGATGCCTATTAGAATAATGAAATAGAGATTCCCACAGGCAGAAGGGAGAAGAGTCCAGGCTGAGATAGAATCTTGAAAGTAATGCACCTAGGAATGTCATCTAAAGCCATGGATCACCCAGGGGGTGCGTGTCAGTTAGCAAGGAGGTACGAGACCTGAGGCGTAGGCGTGCCGACATCTAGAGAATGGGAAGAGAAGGAGAACTAGCAAAGCAGACTGAGCAGTTCAGCCAGCGAATTAGAGGAAGGCCAGGGCAGTGTGGTGTCCTGGACTTAAGAAGGTGAAGTCTCTTCAGGGGCATAATTAACAGAGACTGATTATGTTAACTGATTGATTAACTTTTAGGTGTTTGTTTTCTATTTATATATACATATATGTGTTTTTAAAAGTATGACTAGGATCGTATTTATACATAAATTAATTTTAATATATTGAAGTAGGAGGGAAAGCTATTTAAAAGTTGACTTTAGGGGAAAATGTTGAAAAAACTTAGGCATTCTAAATAATAGAGTTGAACATCTCTATTATTATTAACGAAAATAATTATTAGTGTGTCAAGCCATAATGCTTCTGATGGCATTGTTTCCACTTAGTTGCAGAGAATGTCATCAGAAAAGAGAAACACTGTCTAGCAGAGAAGGCTGGACACATTCAACTCATAGTCTCTCATTTGAGTGAAAAGGTAAGGTGTGATGCTGTAGGCCCGCTGGTGGTCCTCGATCCCTTTTCTTCTGCAAAGTGTTCCCTACACGGGAGACGTGTAGCACTATTACCCCATGACTTCTAGGATGGAAAGTGCCAACTCCCTAACCTGAGGCAGTGTTGAAGGCCAAACCTGTATCTTAACATTTTTTTGGTTACTGCCTGGTCTGTGTTTATGTTTCCGTATGTCCCAGTTGATGCTTTCACAGTGATAGTGAGTTTTTATGCTCTCATGGATGACGTTAGATATGTACCTAAAAACTTATTTTGGGAAAAAACAAAAACCCGATTAGCATGAACATTAAAAAGAAGCTTTGAAGATTCAGGAAAGGCAGAAATCAGAGGAAAAAGTTAAAATTCAAAGCATTGGTTTGAAACTTTATTTGGTAAGAAACCCAGGGTTCTGTGCAGCCATCTTCACACTTGGAGGGTTCTGTACGGGGTCCCCTATCCTCAGAGCAGAGACAGAACAGTGTGTATCTGTGGATTCTGCTTAAGACTTTGTTTCAGAAAAACGTTCTGCCTCTTAAAAATTCTTGACCACCTCTGCTTTGGGGAATGCAGCGAGGGACTGTGAATCCCACATTGACATTGTGGGATCCCCTCTGATGGACTGTTGCACAGACAGTGGCAGAAGAAGAATGTGTTTATGTGGTCCGCTCCACTAAACAGTGCTGTTTTAATTCCTGTCTCTTTAATTTTAGGTCTTCAGCTCGGTCAATGCTGTACTTGATCTTTCCATTTTTCAGAGTCAAGTCTTTCTGGAATGTCTGGTAAGAGACCTGAAAAGGAAACATCCAACTCTGTGCTTCAGTTCTTTGGAAGACAATGGAAGAATCTCTGTTCAAGGATCATTTCTGGCTATGAAGAAGCTCAAAGAATCTTTGCTATTAAAAGCAGGTTCTCTTTTAGAAAAAAACAGGGGTTTTATCAGTGAGCGGGAAAAGAGGAATAAACAGAGCCCCAGAAGGAGCCCACAGAAGAGTGCCAACTCTCTGGAGACACCCAGGCGCTCAGTGCCCGAGACTCCTAGAAGGGGAGAAATAGTTGTTCTCGACACAGATGTTTTTCATTACCTGAAAAGGGGCAATTTTTATAAAAGCACATTGAAAAAATATCATGTTCTATGTCAGGAGAGAGTAGATGGTGAAATTACCACAATTTGCATAAGAAATGCTCTAGCTGGTTCTCAGCCAAACCATGAAAAACTTGTGAAAGAGTTCATTGAGAAATATTCACATGCTCTTCACTTCGAGCTTAGAAAAGAGACATTTGTTTTGGAAGGAATGGAGAATAGAGAGAAAGTAAGTATTAAGGGGGCATGTAAACAACTAAGTTCAAAGTACCTTGATGTTCTGATTAAGTTTTATGAGACACACATTGACATTATAGGACCTTCTTCTGTCATTTATGCATTTAAAAAAGAGGCCATGAAACTAACAAGGCACAGAGTTAGGTAATAGAATCTCAGCAATAAGGATGATAATGACTGTTGCTTTCCTTACTGAGCAGGGATGACACGCTAGTTTTATGCACTTTATCTCATTTAATCTTTGTGTCCTACTTCGTTGTAGGCATTGCTATCCTTACGTGATAGGGGAAGGAACCGGGGATTTGGAGGCTAAAACACTTTCCGAGGTTATCTAGTTAACAAGGAATGAGGCTGGGGTTAAACCCAGTCTGTGTGACTACAAAGATAATATTTAAGGTATAAAACTTTGAAAAAAAAAAACCCTCACTAAACTTTGAAGAAATTTCACTTTCTCTGCAACCTCAAATTCTTAGAAAAAGAAGTAGCCTTAATTCTAATATGTGAGAAGTTTAGATGATGATGATGATGCCATTGACAGTTTTTTTGCATTTGCAAAGTTTGCATTTATGCTAAATAGAATAAGAATGCTGCCAAAAGTCACTTGAGAAGCTACTTGGGAAGTATTTCTAATATAGGTTAAATCATTACTTGACTAAATCCCATTGGTACAAGGTTACTGGACAGATGGGACATTTTTATTCAGCCTAACTAAGTGCTTACATAAAATGTTTGTTCTCCTGTTGTAATTATGAAGACAGGGTAGTGTCTTTTTTCTTTGTTCCCCTTTTTATTTTGTAACTGTGTTTAAGCAACAACATTTGAGGAGTAAGATCATGGATGATGAGGGTAATAACATACGTACTGGAAATATTTGGGGGAACTTTTTGTAAAGTGTATGATTGTCCAACCACTATGCTGTACACTTAAAACTAACACAAAATAATATTAAAAGTAAACTGTATTTGAAAAAATTTTTAAATGTCACAATTTTCACATATGGAACTAACAGAAAAATTCCCTGGGCTGGGTAGCTTGGTTGGTAAAAGCGTCATCCCATATGCAAAGGTTGTGGGTTTGAGCCCGAGTTAGGGCATGCACAATCAACCAATGAGTGCATGAATAAGTGGGAAAACAAATCGATGTTTCTGTCTCCATCTCTCCTTCATTTTTCTCTCTAAAATCAATAAATAAAAAAATTAAGAAAATAAGTAAAAGGAAACATTTATTAATACAAAAAGAATAACTAATGCAATTTGCCAGGCTTAATTTTAAGAGTTTTTCATATCTTTATTCATTCAGCTCTGACAGCAG
The DNA here is from genome assembly GCF_004126475.2 of Phyllostomus discolor. NCBI lineage: Eukaryota > Metazoa > Chordata > Mammalia > Chiroptera > Phyllostomidae > Phyllostomus > Phyllostomus discolor. Next base: position 68,967,865 of record NC_040906.2, read on the forward strand.
TCCTGTGAGGCAGGTGCTGTTTTCCTACCCTTCTCACAGAGGAGGAAACTGAAGTGCACTGAATATATATAATGTAACTTGCCTGTACTCTCAATTACTGCACTGTGCATCTCCCTTTAATAGAGCCAGTCTTCTACAATTCTACTAAAACAATTGAGAAGTGTTACCTTAAAGATGACAGGATATGAAAATTCTTTAGTGAAGAAGGGAAGCCAGGGCTTGTAAGTCATTACGTTGTCTAGGACTACCCTGAATTTAACTTTGGGTGAAGCCAATTTTAAGTAGCAGGGGGCATGCAGAGGCCCTCCTAGAATAATAAGATGTATACGTCTCGAATAGTTCCAAGTAGACAAAGAATTCCAACCATGATTGGAATTGTTTATTGTTTATGATGATTGGAATTGTTTATATCAGTAGAAAAGATTAAGGAGAACCTCTGTATGCTTTCATTTTTTTCTTAGCTGTCTAAATCCAAAATATGCAACTAATTTCTATTTCTTTAAATATGACATTTCATTTCTGTATGGATAAACATTTATCATGGGAAACAGCTATTTATATCAAGCAACCTAATAAAGTATCTTCAAGTTAAAAGGGAGGTTTCATTCTTGTTTTGCTTCAAGGACTTTGTCTCAGCCTGGGTCCAATCAGGAGGGAGAAGACACAGTAATTTGAGTAGGGAAAGCGTAATATAAAGAATTGTTAACTATAACAGGGGATTGGAATAATGAGGGATTGACTATCAAGAAAAAGAAAACTAAAAAATACAAGAAGAAAAGATACAAGGAGCAGTTTAGATAGAGCACCCAAGAAAGAACTCCCCAGCCCCCTCTGCCCCTAGAACTGAAAACCAGATCTTGCTGGACGGCTTGCCCAAGGGGATCTTGCTGAAAATCCATCCTCTAGGGTGCTAGAAGAGTCTTCATAGGAGTATCGGTCTCACAAGGTCACTCCTTTACAGAACGGTTGAAGAGGTTGCCGAGGGGAGGAAGTGGCTGGGGATGGTGATACGAGCCACTGTGCACCACAGGCACCAAGTGCTGGGGAGTCCCCATGTGCCAGGGGCTGCACACTGGAGAAGCTGCCCATGATTCACGAACCTGATGGTCGAGAAGCTGCCTCTGCTGAGAGAGCTGGGTATCCGGGGAGCTGGATCTTGAGTAGCTTGTCAATTGAACACACTGAAGCAAGAACAAGAATCTTTTCTCCTGCAGTGTCCCTCTGCTGCCCTCTACTGAGAAAGCCTAACATCTCGTCAGCTACAAAAGAAAAATCTTTAAGGGGCCTAGATCTATTTTTACAGGGTATGCCCAAGATGACTTTAAAGCTTAGTCAAAAAATTAGTAACTGGCAGAGTTATCTTCGGTACCTACCAAGGCATTCATTATTGCTGGATATTTAATACCAGTAGGATAATTTCTCAACAAAGAGCTGGATCAGAATACTGTCTCATTACATGATCTGATAACAATTGAACACTAATTGATTTAAAGGTACAGGTAAAGCATCTTCTGCTTGAGAAGATTATGTATTTCAGGTCTTTTTACATATTGTCCATTTTAGAATTTGTTTAATGGCACTCTCCTTATAATATGCTAGTTGTGTAACCAATTTCTGTCCTTTATAAAAACTCTCTTTTTTTTTTTCAAAGCAGTGATACTGATTGTTACTAAAATTTATTTTGGAAGGTTACTGATGTCCAGGCAGATGATGTGAGTCCCAACTTGTTGTCAGGCCTAAACCCTGTTGTGTGTCTGCCATTGAGAGGAAAACTTATCGTTTAATTAGACAGGTTGACACTTTTCAAAGAGACTGCCGGTTGTGAAGGGAGCCATTATGAAGTTGAAAAAGATGTAGGAGTTTGGGATCATGACGGACAAAGGAGAAGAGTCGGGGAAAGGGCTCTGAAGCATTTGGGGAAGAAACTCAGGAATTTTTGTTGAGCTCATCCTCTGGGACCACTGTTTGGTGTGTTCTGGAGAAAGTGGTGGGACATAAGGCAAAAATATTCACTGACCCCTTCGAAGTCTGGCAGAGAGGCGGGTGAACAAGCCCTTACAGTAGTGCTTGCTATACCAGTGGTCAGCATAGGGTTGGGGAGTCAATTCTTACCTAGTCATTTCCAAACTGTTGGCATAATTCTCATAGAAAAAGGTAATGAGCGTTTGTTTAAGTTTTATTTACCTTACTGTCAAGGAGTTAACTAGCAGAATGAAAAGCTGGTTCAAAAAGAACATAAGAAATGGAATTAAAAAGCAACTAGGGAAAGCATGTTAGTAAAGATTGCTACCTTGGATCAAAATTAATCATTGTCCTATAATGTTATAAAATTGTGATTCAGGGGACTGTTTTTGCTCATAGACAGAAAAAATAATCACAATTTATTGGTCTTTTTTAGGAGTCAAATTTCTGACTTCACAGAATTATAAAATGTCATTGTCCTAATCAATTGTGATGTTAAGTGAAACCAAGTTACATTCCCCAAAAGAGTGACCCACAAGTGGGTTTATTAGAGCATGTCCGGCATGGCATTGAAAGGTCTACATAATTATTTTGTGCCTTATTTCTGTATCTTGAGAAATTTTCTTTACCAAGTGTCAGAAGAAGCTTCCTAGGGGCTGAGAACCGATGGATGGGTGCTAGCTCAGTAAAAGGATGAAGCGGGTGGGCACTTCAGCACCTGGTTTGGTAGATGAATGTGAAGTTTAGGGATGGCTGAATTTTGACAGCTTAATTTTTACAACTTCTATTTGATGGACAAGATTCTTCAATTTCTCAATAGGAGACTCACAGGTACAAAGGTGTAGAGAGAAGGAAATGTCTAATTTGCTTTGTGAGTTTCTCTTTATAAACCATGTTAGTGATAATATATAAAGTTTCCACAAAATAGTAATTTAAGGAACTTCACTATCCTACCTGGATCTTATCACTTTTGAAACATTTCCTGATACAAGCACTGGCCAACTAAAATGAAAACCCTTCACTCCAGTGGGCTCTCTTCTGCATTTTCCATCGACTCTGCCTCTCTCATCCTTCGCCTCTGTCAAGCTGAATGATTCTGGGAAAATCCCTTTACCCCTCTGGCCTCAGAATTCTCAGCTGCAACCTATTTCCCAGGGTTATTGTGAGTTTTAAAAAAGCATGTTAAGGGATAGATGTCCAAAATAGTAGTTATTATTTGAAGACCTTGGTAATACCAACACCCCAAGAAGGCTCCTTCTGCTTGGAATGTCTCATCTCAGAGTTGGCACCAACATGGTGCTCAAGCTAGAAAACAAGGAGTCACTCTGGACTTCTCCTTCTTTTTCTCTCCATTTGCATGGCCAGTACCTTCAATAAGGCATATGCCATCCCTCACTAGATTTAGTGGGTTGAATAGTAACCCCACCCCAAAGTCACTTACTACACTACTGTAATTAGCTCATAGCCTGAGTTGTTGCAATATTCTAACTGGCCTTCCTGGCTCTGCTCTGCCCACCCCTCATGCTCTCAATCCATCCTTTACATCACTACCAGATTCATCTGCCTAAAGTGATAGTGGTATTCAGGAGGCTTATATTACCAGGCTAGTGTCCTACCCTGAAATTTCATTGAAACATTTAATCTTACCCTCTCTTTTGTCCATTTTCAGCACATATTATGTGATAGGTACAGACTACTTAAGCTCATAAAAGAGTGGCATTTTGTCATATATTAACTTATATTTTGGTTTTTAAGTGTCAATTTTTCCAATGTGAATAAGTATCTTTTTTTCTCCCCCAAAGCTAGTAAGCATCATTTACTTAACAGGCAGCTCTGTGTCAGAGGAACACTGCCTGTGTCGGTCACAGAGCGTAGGCTTTAGCAACAGTACTTACTAGCTTGTGACTTTGTTCTTTCGGTTTCCACATCTACAAAAGAGGAATAATAATGGTCTCATAAGATTTTGTGATAAGATGAAGCCCTCAGCCTGGGGCTTGGCTCCTTGTAGTAAAAGGAAGAAGCCCTTCTTACCATTCCCATCAATCATAGGAAAGAACGCGCCACAGTTCAGAGCAAATATGGTAACATAATTGGAAAAGTATTCCTTATATTTTCTTTGCTAAAGGCCTTTATCTATAACAGGAGGAATGTAGAAAGGAAGACATTGCTGGATGTTACAAAACGTCTCTTGTAAAAGAGAAAGCCCTCCGAAGTGGTCTGCCACATGTACAGAAGTTTAACTAAAGTGGGGCTCGTTGGTTACCGCATTATTTTCAGAATTACGTCTTGGTATTTTTCATGCCTGGGGGAAGAGGGGGTGGTTTCTGTCCAGGATAAAGACAGTAGGCGGCTCAACCTCTTGGTCCCCTAAGAGGTTTGAGCAGTGGCTTTATTGTGTTAACACTTGTCTCTGTGCATATAGTTTTCTGCTTGCAGGACATCTCAGATCAGTTTATATCTGAGAGGCAAGCTCAGATTTTATAGTTTTCAAATTTCCCCCTTGATTTTTTTGCAGAGGCTGGGGATGGGGTGGTATACTTCTGCAGTTAGTGGTATGTCAGACCATGCCAAACAGTCAGGAAATTGCTTTGAACCCTTTTAATTATTCTATTCTGTTTCAGCACATTGGTGTATATGTTACATTCCTTTTAAATATATAAATGAGTGACTACAATCCTTATTTTTTTTCCATTGTGAGAAAGCCTTACTTTCTTTTCTAGGGTCTCTCTCTCTCTCTTTCACATCCCAGGGATACTTACTCAGTAGAAGGGAGGGACTTGAAGGACAGAAACCTGGTAAGCCTGCCCAGTTTGCTAGAGGAACCCATCCTGGCTCACAGGTTGTCTCTAGTGGTCTGTCATTTCAGTGTGTCATCCTAAATAAAGAGGTAAACAGAGGCAAGCTCACATTTCCAGAAATTGAGTTGATTTGGGAATAGCAGAGGATTTGCAATGTGAAAGTGCATGCTGCAGCAAGCTTCAGGCAAGCCCGTTGAGGGCTTTGGGCAGGCCGTATTTGTGAGAAGGAGAGCAGAAGGGGCAAGTCCTGCCAGAGTCCAAGCAGTTAAGTTCATTGGCTTGAGGATGTGGAGGGATTGTTCATTGGTCTGGAGTTACCTTGTTGGGTCTTTAGTAAATCAGGCATTTACTGGAAATCAGTCTCTCTGTTCTCACATTCCATTCCTCAGACAGGGTCACCCTGAGGGCCTGTGCGTGAGACTCACCATTTCATAGCCTCGGTTCCACCTTGTGCTGAAATCCTTTCACAAGTGCCGTCCTTGCCCTCAAGGCCATCCATATCTGTGAGCATCTCTGATCTGGGAGTGTCTTCTGCAGGTGAGGAGAGAGAACTCTGCCCAGAGTTCACTCAGTAGCACTTACTCCGTGCCGAGGTAGGCCAGCTCCCAGAGACAAACATCTTCAGGGACAGAGCTCTCTGTGTATGTCTTACATACGCAGTTGGTTGTCAGTATACGTGGGTTCCGTGCTTGTAGGTTCACCTACTTGATGAAACCTATTTGTAACCTTGATGCCCACAAATGCTCATGAGGTAAAAAAAAAAAAATTAAATTGAGTCTCCTGACTATGGGGTCCCAGCCAAGGTGTAACAAGGTGAAGCTCTGCCTTCTTATGCCAGCTCTCACTGCAAACAAGTGTCCTTTCCATGGAATTTAGTGCCATATTTCTCACATTTCTGTGCTTCTTTGGGGGTGATTTCGCCATTTAAAATGGTTTCTGAGTGCAGTGCTGAAGTACCGTCTGGTGTTCCCAAGTGAGAGGAGGCTGCGATGTGTTAACGGAGAAAGTACCTGTAGTGACAAACTTCATTCAGGCACAAGCTGTTGTGAGTTGTAGCGCTGCTGGACGAATTCGATGTTAATGAATCAGCAGTAGATATTAAGCAAGGTATCATTAAGCAGAAATACGCATAAAACAGGTTATGTATTGATGGGTTGACAAAAATACTGTGACCAGAGGGAAGCTAAGCTTTGTATTTCTTCTAGGAGCAATGGCTCGGTATTATTAGCTAATTCAGCATTCATGGCCACTTTATAGGACAAAACTACCATAATAATGAGAATGTACCGTGAATATACAGTTATTTCTGTAGGAAGTGTCCATGGTCAGAGAGAATGAGTCAGAAATTATCCTTTTGTAAGACCTGTGGGAGAACTAGACTCTCCTAGTTTCCAAAGTGTCAGCTTGCCCTACTGGGCTGGTACAGGAGGGGTCTCTTCCTGTTACTGCCTGTAGCTGGAGTGGGGTGGTGGGGGCTTGTGGCACAGATTGGGAGGGTAATCCAGAGTTGTGAGTGTCCAGGTGACCCTCGCCTCTCTCAGGCAGCTTTCCACCAGCCCCACTCCTGTGGTCTCTCCTTTGGGCCCAGATATGAAGAAAATTCCTCATTCTGGCCTCAGAATGATTTGCAGTGGGAATATCTACTGTTTCTGCTCTCATCCCTCCAACATATAATTGTAAAAATAAAACAATCTGACACTAGAACATTTCTCAAGATTTGTGCTGTCTAGTTGTAGCAAAGGTCACCCTGATAGATAGTGATGTAAATACTAAAAATGGTTACCGGTAGGTCCTGTTTATATCATGCCTAGAACAAAACCTGAGGCTTTATTGGAGAGCCAGGAGTAAATCAGTGCTGGCCACAGTCCAGTGAGGTTAGAGGCGGGCTGAAGACTGAATTCATGTTTAATCAAGACTATAATAGGTTTTGCTGTTGAACCTTAGCTTTTAATGAAGGACTCAAAGGTGATGATATTTTCTTAAATTTGGCATTCTCTTGATCACAGTTGAAAAGATTTCTCACATGTTTAGGAGACCAGTCTTGAATAGCTAAGTTATTGGCACACTGAAGATTTCTGTATGAGGGACTTTGGGATGTCCATTTGGTACTAAGGAGATGGGGTATAATTTCTACCTTGCTGCTTTTCACTTTGATTCAGCTTTACTTCTTTCAGGGGTACATTTCTTAAAAAAATGGCTTGTGTCAGAGCAATGCCAAATTTAAATGTAAATAAACAATAATATCTTTATAACTTAACATGTTAGTAGGAAAAGATATGTATTTATATACTTATAGGTATAAAAATTATTCAAGGCAAACAAGTCTTGATTGATTATGTGTATCTTCTCTTGCTTTTGCTTTCTCTTTTTTATACCAATTATAATACTTTGTATAATCAATTATTATTTTCAAATATATTAATTTAGTACCTGTTGATTATACAAGAGTATCTATGCCTTCCTTTTCTTGCCACCTGGTGCCATGTCTCAGTCTTAAGGATTGTTATAATCTGCGTGCATATTTTTTCTTTTTTTGTCTTACCCATCCTATTATTTCTTTCATCCTATGCTATGACAAAAGCAACTATAAAATATCAAATTGCTTTTTGAGAAACTTCTGTCTATTCCCTTCCCAAATACAGTTTGAAATAAAGGAATTATTAAAACAATTGGGGTATTTTGGAAATAGCAGTGGGACAGTCTGATGTAAATGATTTGACTCACATCTTCTATGATAGAAAATATCATGAAAAATCGACTCTGACCTTAGCATTTAACAACTATCTGTTACTTTTCATTATTACAAAGAAGAAAATAATCCCTTTCTCATAGGTGAATAGTGAGATGTGAGAAACATGCAGCTACAAGGTCATATAGCTTGGAACAATTTACATCAGGATTATTTTAGTTTCTTGATTGGCTTGAGAATCAGAGACGGTTATAATTTGGAAAAGCACTAGAGGGAGCCAGATCCCTTTCCGAAGTACTTTTCTTTGTCCTGGAGCTGGAGCACAACTCACACACATTTAGATCAGGTTTGTGAATTCAGTGCTCATCTCAGTCCACAGACATGATTACATGTATATTTTAAATTAAAAAAAGTCACAAATTTTAGAGAGTAAACTGTTACGTATTATAAGGGTCTTAAGAGATCTATTATCTAAATAGTATCTGTAGACCTTGCTTGAATCCTGATTCAAACAAAGCAACCTTTAAAAGATGTTTGTGGGGAATCTTTATTGGGATACTTCCGGCCAAGATGGAGGTGTAGGTAGATACACTTTACCTCCTCATACAACCAAAAGAAGGACAGCAACAAATTTAAAAACAAAAAATAACCAGAAAATGACACTGTATGGAAGTCCGACAACCAAGGAGTTTAAGAAGAAACATTCATCTGTACTAGTAGGAGGGGCAGAGATGGGCAGCTGGGGCAGAGAGGACTCGTGGCAAGGTGGTAGCTGGTGGACCGGGTGGTCCCACATTTGCATGTGTATAATCCGCAAGGAACAACTGGGGAGTGAGACAGACTGTGCAGTCCAGGGTTCTAGTGTGGGAAAATAAAGCCTCAAAACCTCTGGCTTTAAAAACCTGTAGGGGTTGGAGTGGTGGGAGAAACTCCCAGCCTCACAGGAGAGTTCATTGGAAACACTCACAGGGTCCTGGAATGTGCATGAGCCTGCCCACCTGGGAATCAGCAATGGAAGGGCCTACTTTGCTTGTGGGTAGCGGGGAAAGTGACAGAAAGCTGGCTGAGAGCCAAGCAAGCAGCACTATTCCCTTTCTGACCCCTATCCCACATATAGTGACACAATGCAGACATGAGGGTTGCCCTGCCTGGTGAATACCTAGGGCTCTCTGCCCCTTGCTATGTAACAGGTGTGCTGAGACAAAAAAAAAAAAATATGGCCTAAATGAAAAACAGATCAAAGCTCCAAAAATAAAACTAAGTGATGAAGAGATAGCCAACCTGTCAGTTCCACAGTTCAAAACACTGGTAATTAGGATGCTCACAGAAATAGTTGAGTATGGTTGCAAAGTAGAGAAGGAAGTAAAGGCTATGCAAAGGGAAATAAAGGAAAATGTACAGTGAACCAACAGTGAAGGGAGGGAAACTGGGACTCAAATCAATGGTTTGGAGCAGAAGGAAGAAATAAACATTTGACTGGAACAGAATGAAGAAACAAGAATTCAAAAAAATGAGGACAGGCTTAGGAACCTCCAGGACAACTTTAAACATTCCAACATCCGAATTGTAGGAGTGCCAGAAGGAGAAGAGGAAGAGCAAGAAATTGAAAACTTATCTGAAAAAATACTGAAAGAGAACTTCCCCAATCTGGCAAGGGAAATAGACTTCCAGGAAGTCCAGGAAGCTCAGAGAGTCCCAATGAAGTTGGACCCAAGGAAGCACACACCAACCCACATCATAATTACATTACCCAATATTAAAGATAAAGAGAGAATCATAAAAGCAGCAAGAGGAAAGGAGACAGTTACCTACAAACAGTTACCTACAGTTCCCATCAGACTGTCAGCTGATTTCTCAAAAGAAACCTTACAGGTAAGAAGGGACTGGAAAGAAGTATTCAAAGTCATGAAAGGCAAGGACCTACATCCAAGATTACCTATCCAGCAAAGCTCTCATTTAGAATGGAAGGTCAGATAAAGTGCTTCCCAGATAAGGTCAAGTTAAGGGGGTTCATCATCACCCAGCCCTTATTATATGAAATGTTAAAGGGACTTACCTAGGAAAAAGAAGATGATTGAAACTATGAATAGTAAAACAACAACTCACAACTATCAACAACTGAACTTAAAAAATAACAAAAACAGAAACAAACTAAGCAAACAACTAGAACAGGAACAGAACCACAGAAATAGAGATCACACAGAGGGTTATCAGTGGGGAGGGGGGGGAGAATGGGGAAAAAGGTACAGGGAATAAGAAGCATAAATGGTAGGTACAAAGTAGACAGGGGGAGGTTAAGAATAATATGGGAAATGGAGAAGCCAAATAACATATGTATGACCCATGGACATGAACTAAGGTGGGGGAATGCTGGTGGGAGAGAGGACGCAAGGTGGGGAAAAAAAAAGGGACAACTGTAATAGCATAATCAATAAAATATATTAAAAAAAGTTGTTTGTGGGACACCTAGGGAAATTTGAACAGGCACTAAATATGTTAGGGAACTATCGTTAATTTAATTTGATATGCTAATGATATCTTGGTAATGCTGAAGAATTCCTTTTAAATTCTATTAAAGATACATGTGGAAGAATTTTTGTATGAAATTATTTGATGCCTATAATTCATTATAAAATTTTTCACAATTAAGAAAGTGCATGTGTGTATGATAATAGATGAGACAAAATTGACAACATGTTGATTATTGCTAGAACTAGGTTTCATTATATTATTTGTTCTATTTTGATGAGTGTTAGAAAATTTCCATTTAAAGTAAAAACACAAAAGTATAGATATTATTTTTTCACAACTTATAGTTATGATCTAGTTTATGATTATTTATGGCTGATGTATATTTCTTGGTTACAAAATCAGGTATAGCAGAGAATAATCGCCTTTCCCCCTAAAGAGTAGCAGAATCTGCCACTTCAAAATATGACTGTAGAAGTTTAAGACATTACACCCGAAAATATGCAGCTTTGGTATGTTCCTTGTTTTGAGCTGTAGACATTTGAAAGACATCAAATGCAGGGGAGAGCCTTCTCTGAAGTCCCCTTACCTTCCTAAAGACAGATCCTCTGAAAATAACCCAATTGTCATAAGTCCCCTCCCAGGAGTTTGTTTCATCAGCCAGGGAAGGTTGACTCTTGTCACAGAGAGGAGACTAGAAGTAGACACCACAAACAGACAAAAATTTTTACAACCTATCAGATCTCCCATCTGTTCTTCAAAAGGCCCATTCATCTTTTTAGGAAATCATTTGCTCTCCCCAAGAGGCCTACATCCTCCTTCCCCTTTTCCTACTAAGGTGCTATTTAAGCCTGAATCCTAAACTACCTTGAGGAATTACTCATTTTTCCCTGTTTATCTGCCATGTAGACATGAAGTGTTCATACTAATAAACTTATGTTCATCTTTTTCTTGTTATAGGGGTCTTGACTAAGAACTCAGAAGGCTAGAGGGAAAATTTATTTTCTTCCCCTACCACCCTAGAATTTAACTTATTTTTGAGTTTTTAATTCCATTTCATACCAGAAATGAAATGTCATTTCATTCAGAGTGATCTCACATTGTAGTGAAAAACTTAATTCAAGATAATCTTAATTAAACCTGGGCTTTTCCATTCCCATCTGCATAGCAGGGTCCAAATGCAGCAGAATTGCTGAGTGAAAGCCAGTGAGTGGGAGGCGGTGATAGTGAGGCAGGGGCTAGTTCTTGGCTTTCTCATCTCGGTGGTCAGACATACAGAAGGACAGTCTACCTGTCTGTATGTTTTGCAGATGACAGCTATGCTGTCTGGTGATTATCTGCAAAGCCTCTCCAGTTCTTTTCTCCCTAGTGTTGCCGAACTTCTCTTAGAATGGAGGATGCTTCCAGAGGTTTTCCTACTGGACTCTGGCTCTCTTGTCCTGCCTGCTTAGACATTTCAGCTCTACTTCTCTTTTACCACATTTGTTATAAAAGGTCCTGAGGGACTTCTCTAGGACGTTTGCTACTTCTTCAGGCTCTAACTGGGGACAAAGGCCCAGGACCTTGAAAGTACTTTGAAAGTACTTTGTTCTTTCAAATTCCTTTGCAAACCTGTAGGCGTTGGGACATACTCAGAAGAGAGGGATAAACACAGGACACCTTTATTTTTTAATCCTCATCTGAGGATATGTGTTTTTTTAAACAAGATTTTATTGATTTATTTTTTAGAGAGAGGGGAAGGGAGGGAGAAAAGAAGGAGAGAAACATTGATGTTCCAGAGAAACATCCATTGGTTGCACATACCTCCAGCTGGGACCCTGGCCTGCAAACCACGTATGTGCCCTGTCTGGGAATCAACCCAGTGATCTTTCGGTTTGCATGCCAGTGCTCAGTTTACTGAGCCACACCAGCCAGACCTTGAAGGTATGTTTTTATTGATCGTTTTTAGAGAAAGAGAAGAAGGAGGGGGAGGGAGAGAGAGAGAGAGAGAGAGAAACACTGATGTGAGAAACATCCATCAGTTGCTTCCCATACATGCCTTTACTGGAAATTTAATCTTCAACACTTTGGTGTATGGGACATGGCTCCAACCAACTGAGCAACCCCGCCAGGGCCACAGACCACCTTCTAAAGGAAACAGTGTAACATCTAATATCTCTTCTGGAGGCCTGTGATGTCTCTCTGGTCTAGTGGGTAGGCCTACCACATAATCTTCCATAATGATTGCTTATATCATAAACATGCCCAAAGCCCTTCAGAGATCTGGATGCAGAAAGGAGTGAAGGGTTAAGGAATTATGAAAAAATATTTTCATCAGTTAATATAATAAAATGTTATTCTAATGAATAATTTCCATTTAAAACTTACCACTTGCTTCTCATATGGAAATAAGCTAGGGAAACAAGAGGTAAATAGTGGTTAAGAATGTGGGTTCTGGGCTTAGATAGACCAGTGTTCTAATCCTGTTTCTGTGTCTTTTTAGGAGGGATCAGGTACAAATTTGTTGAGGTTTTTAAACTTCCACTTTCTTCAATATAAAGCAGAGGCAGTAATATCTAAAGTATTTTGGGGAGAGTATGTTGAGAGCACACAAACAGAATTTGACCCTCTGTATAAAACCAGTGAATGGCAACTATTTTTATTAAGAATAACAAAAGCAAAAATGGTCGTATATGTTATTTTTACATGTGGTGATTAGACCTTCCCCCTAGGTCTTTTCAAATTATTAGATCAGGTCTTACAGGACTATAAGTGAATTTGGGTGTGGCGCCAGGAAAAAGACTACTACAACTTGGAAAAAGAAATCTCTAGTATCTACTCCTAGGCATGTAGAGCCTAATTTTCCTGGTACGTTAAGAAATGGCTGCTTAGCTTTCATTCCCATTGTGGCCCATCCTTTATGAACTGTCAGTGGAAAGGGAGCAGATGAAAGGAGGAATTCCAAGAGTATAATATCACCATGGCCTCATGAAACGGGAGGGAAGAAACGAAACAATTTATAGTGGACAGGCTTCCAGATGTTTATTGCCAGGACCTTCTGCTCAGAGTGAAAAGAAAATCCAAACAAATGCCATGTTTCTTTCCTGCACTGTAAGAAAAAGCAGTTATTTTACTCAGGCTGTTTTTTTTTTCTTTTTCTCTCCCTCCCTCCACCCCTCATTTGATGGTATTCTGGATAGGAGTGGGAGATAAATTGCTGCTCTATTTTCCTGGGAGGCCTCGACAGTGATTCCATGTTAAACTGGCTACTGATTTCTCTTTGCTCGTGGGCATTGAATTTCAATCCCTTTTGCAGAGATGTCTAGCTTTTCAATTAAAATTTTTTTATTTTCACCAAAGGACATGCTTATTGATTTTGGAGAGAGGGGGAGGGGAAAGAGAGAGAGAGAGAGGAAGAAATATTGATGTGAAAGAGAAAGATTGATTGGTTTTCTTTTGTATTCACCTTGACCGGGGATGGAACCTGCAATTTAGGCGTGTACTCTGACTGGAAATTGAACCCATGACTTTTCAATTTACAAGATGATGCTCCAACCAACTGAGCTACACAGGCCAGGGTGAGATCTCTAGCTTTGTAATTAGCTTCCTTCTAGAGGTTGTATGGTAGAGGTAGGTTTCCAAGAATTGGCTTAGATTAAGAAACTGCAGTCTCAGATACATACAAGGGGGACTTAAACCCAGAATAATCTTCTGGAGGGCGGGCCCCTTGTAGTGTAGGCTTCCCCACTGGGTGAGTGTTCTAGGAATCCATCTGTATCAGTGTACCAGTTAGTGTTGTTGTGAGAGGCTGTATTCGGCTACAGTGAAAATATTTTTGAAAACTCTTTCAACCCCTTTGCCCATCTAGACTCTAGAGCATTTGCAGGTTTTGCACACAACTTTTATATCTATGTTTATATATGTATGCTACTACTGGAAATTTATTTATATAAAGTAGAAAATGAGAAATAGAGCCTGACATAGACAAAGCAACAGTAATAATAATAGCAATAATTAGTCCCCAAGTTTTGTGGTCTTTTCACCCTTTTAATGGTGACTTTTAATTATAAAGTTAAATGAAATCTAGTTAAAAATCTAGTTTATGAATCATTTCTTTTATACATAGTGCTTTTTGTGTTTCTTTTAAAAAAATCTTTGCCTAACCTTAGATCAAGAACGCATTCACCTATGTAATTTTCTGGAAGGTTTAATGTTTTGCTTTTCACATTTAGGCCTGTGATTTGTTTGGAATAGATGTTTATATATATGGTTTTGAGGTACAGATCAACATTTCCCTTCCCCAGTTGATCTAGAACCATTTACTATTGATAAGAGCACTCTTTTGCACAGTATTGTAGTGACACCTTTATCACAATTTGGGGAACTGTAAGTGTCTAGGTCTATTTATAGACTCATTTTTTTTCCATTGGCTTATTTCTCTATTCTTGTACCAATAATATATTTTAATTTTTATAGCTTTGTAATACATCTTGATATCTGTTAGTGAAGTCCTTCATCTTTGTTTCTCTTCTTACATGATCTCAGCTATTTTAATTTTTCTCTACCTTACACTTAATTGCTAGCATTTTGGTTAGGGCTGCTTTGAATCGATAGATCAATTTGAAGAGAATGTCAAATCTTCTAAACCATGCACATAATACATTTTTGCATGAAGGTCTCACTCATCTGTTGTGTTAAATTGATTTATAGGTATTGATATTTTCTGATGCTAGTGTAAATTACATTCTTTAAACAATTTTTGTGTCCTTTAATGTTTATATAGAAATTTATTGCTCATATAGAAATGTTGATCCTGTATCTTTTGACTTTGCTAAATTCTTTTGTTATCTATGTTTACCTTTACATATGAATTTTTGGATATTTTATGTAGTAGGTTTATTTTTAATTATTCTGCTTGTTATAGTTCTCCACTCTAAGGAAATATATTTTTTTATCAGTTCTGGAAAAATTTCCACCTTTGTTTTAGTTGAATATAGTTTTGCTATTTTTCTAATTTTATAAATTTCTCTTTTATCTAGAGATAATAGTATAAAAGTGCACATTGCCAAAGACAAAGAGAAAAATTGGCAAAGCAACCTGAAAGAAAAAGATTGCATACAAAGAAGCAATAGACTGGCAAACAGATTTCACATTAACTGAAATAGAAGCCAAAGGACAGTGAAACCATATATTTAAAGTGCTGAGAGAAACTATCAACTTGAATTCTTTATCAGGCTAAACTTTGATTCAAGAGAGAAAAGGTGAAATAAAGACATTTTCAGAGAAAGACTAAAATAATTTAATTGTCCCCTAACTTGACTAAGAATTACTAAATTGTAAATGTTACTAAGAAGAGAGAATGTGGAATAGAATGAGATTAGAGGGGAAAAGAGGAGATGTAACCACTGATGCTGGAGAGTTTTCAGCCGGAGTGAGGTGATCATGAACAATTTCCTACCAATGCATTTGAAATTTTATAGTAAAGAAACAATTTTCTAAAAACACATTTTAAAATTGGATTAAAGAAGAAAGAGAACACTAGAACAGACCAAGATTAATTAATAACAATGAGAAAGATGAAATCATTTTTATCTAAGGTATAAAATATAGGCCTAGATGGTTTAAGGTAAATTCTGTGTTCACAAAACAGATTAACTGTATAAAAATTATTACAATGAACAAAAGGTAATTTGCTATTATTAAATTCATTATATGATACTTGTATAACTTTGATTAAAAAATGTACATGCACAATACAGGAAAGGAAATTTATGAACATAGATATGAAAATACTAAATAAAATATCAGCAAACAAAATTTGCAAGTGTTTATCTTGATTGAGTGCATCATGTCTAAGACGATTTTACTCCAGGAATAAAATGCACTAACACTGGATAAGATGTAATTGCAAACAAGGAAATCTTCCTAAGCTGCAAAAGGATATGCGTCAAACTCACAGCGAGCACTGTGCTTGGTGGTGATATATTTGAAAAGAAAACAGACTGCACTCTGCTTGGCAGACATGTTTATTTGGGGTTTATTTAGGATGATTTGAGAATGTTCTTTTATATCTCAATGAAGTGTATATTTGAAAACTTTTATACTAAGTGATAAATTGCAGTTCATGTCAGAAGAACTGTGATCTACAAATAGTTTATTTTTAGGTGTCAAACAGTTCATTCAAGCACTTCCAGATATCAGTGCTAGATGTTTGGTTTTGACATTTAGACAAAGACAGGCTGCTTTTATATATTTTAGAGAATTCCAGCTTGACCTCATCCTTAAATCTGATTGTATATACATTTCATATAGGATCTTATCCATGTGTAAATAAAACACAAAGTCATGGAAAGCTCCATGACAGAGGTATTACCATTAATTTATGTAGTATGATAACAGTGACTGCTGTGAACATGACCCTGAGACTCCTCCTACTGCATGCTGTTGGAAAGAAATAGAACAGGCATTAAGCTCAAAAAGCAAGAAACAGGTGGTTGGCATTCATAGGTTGTGTGACTGTCTACGTAGACAACCCAAGAGAGTCAGAACCAATAAGAAGCTTCTAGATACAATAAAATTATAACACTTAATGGCATTTTATTCAGAGACAAAGAGCAATTGGCAAATGTAATTAGAATAGAGATCCCATTCACAATAAAAAATGATAAGGAATCTAGGACTAAATTTAACAAAAATATGCATGACCTTATTTCTAAAGTTATAAAACTTTACTGGAAACCATGAAAGAAAATCTAAATAAATGAGAAGCAGTTTGTCTTCATAGATGAGGTTACTCAATACAATATGGCAACTGTCCCTAAATTAATGTATAAACAGTGGCATTCAAATGAAAATATCAAGAGAGTTTTTCTTCACAAAACTTGGGATCCTGAGCTAAGAACATTTTGTTTTTTTTTTGTTTTTTTTTCAGATAACAATTTTTTTATTGTTTTTTTTATTTTAATCATTGTTCATATACAGTTTTCTCCTTTTTACTCCCAATCCAGTTCCCCCTCCCACCCTCCCCATTTCCCTCCCATTACCGCCCTCCCCTTAGCTTATGACCATATGTCCTTTAAGTTTGTTCCTGTGAACCCTTCCCACTGTCCCCTTAAATTCCCTCTTCTCTCCCCTCCGGTCACCATCAGCCTGTCCTCTATTTCAGTGACTTTGGTTATATTTTGCTTGTTTCTTTGTTTTGTTATTTAGGTTCCTGTTAAAGGTGAGATCATATGGTATTTGTCTTTCACTGACTGGCTTGTTTTGCTAAGCATAATGTTTTCCAGCTCCATCCACGCTGTTGCAAAGGGTAGGAGCTCCTTCTTTCTTCTGCTGCATAGAATTCCATTGTGTAAATGTAGCATAGTTTTTTGATCCATTCATTTACTGATGGGCATCTTGGTTGCTTCCAGCATCTACCTATTGTAAATTGTGCTGCTATGAACATTGGGATGCATAGGTTCTTTTGAATTGGTGTTTTAGTATTCTTAGGATAGAGTCCCAGCAGTGGAATTGCTGGGTCAAAAGGCAGATCCATTTTTAGTTTTGTGAGGAAGTTCCATACTGCTTTCCATAGTGGTTGTACCAGTCTGCAGTCCCACCAGCAGTGCACTAGGGTCCCCTTTTCTCCACAACCTCTCCAACACTTGTTGTTTGTTGCTTTGTTTATGATGGCCATTCTGTCTGGTGTGAAGTGGTATCTCATTGTGGTTTTAATTTGCATCTCTCTGATGGCTAGCGATATTGAACATCATTTCATGTGTCTTTGGATTTTCTGTATGTCCTCCTTGGAGAAGTGTCTGTTCAAGTCCTTTGCCCACTTTTTAATTGGATTCCTTGTCTTCTTAGAGTGCAGTCTTGTAAGTTCTTTATATATTTTGGAGATTAAACCCTTGTGTGAGGTATCATTGGCAAATATGTTTTCCCATACAGTTGGTTCTCTTTTAATTTTGATACTGTTTTCTTTAGCTGTGCAGAAGCTTTTAATTTTGATGAGGTCCCATTTGTTTATTCTTTCCTTTATGTCCCTTGCTCTAGGGACACGTCAGTAAAAATGTTTCTGCGTGAAATATCTGAGATTTACCTACCTACGTTCTCCTCTAGGACCTTAATGGTGTCACGTTTTATATTTAAGTCTTTTATCCACCTTGAATTTATTTCTGTATATGGTGTAAGTTGGTGCTCAAGTTTCATTTTTTTGCACGTGGCTGTCCAGTTCTCCCAACACCATTTGTTGAAGAGGCTATTTTTATCCCATTTAATGTTGCTGCCTCCTTTGTCAAATATTAATTGACCATAGAGACTTGGGGTTGTTTCTGGGCTCTCTGTTCTGTTCCATTGGTCTATGTGCCTGTTTTTATGCCAGTACCAGGCTGTTTTGATTACAGTGGCCTTGTAGTTTAGTTTAGTGTCAGGTATTGTGATCCCTCCTACTTTACTCTTCTTTCTCAAAATTGCAGCAGCTATTTGGGGTCATTTATAATTCCATATAAATTTTTGAAGTGTTTTTTCTATGTCTGTGAAATAAGCCATTTGTACTTTAATAGGTATTGCATTGAATGTGTAAATTGCTTTGGGTAGTATGGACATTTTGATGATATTAATTCTTCCAATCCATGAACACAGTATATGTTTCCATTTGTTTGTGTCTTCCTTGATTTCCTTCTTCAGTGTTCTGTAGTTTTCTGAATACAGGTCTTTTACCTCTTTGGTTAGGTTTATTCCCAGATATTTTATTTTTCTTTTTGCTATTTCAAATGGGATTTTTTCCTTGATTTCTGTTTCTGATGTTTCATTGTTGGTGTACAGAAATGCCTTTGATTTCTGGATATTGACTTTGTATCCCGCTGTTTTGCCAAATTCATTTATTAGGTCAAGCAGTTATTTGGTGGAGTCTATAGGATTTTCTATGTATACTATCATGTCCTCTGCAACAGTGACAATTTTGTTTCCTCCTTTTCGATTTGAATGCCTTTTATTTCTTTTTCTTGTCTGATTGCTGTGGCTAAAACTTCCAGTACTATATTGAATAGAAGTGGTGAAAGTGGACAGCCTTGTCTTGTTCCTGATCTTAGTGGAAAAGATTTTAATTTTTGGCCAT
Organism: Phyllostomus discolor; assembly: GCF_004126475.2. Lineage (NCBI taxonomy): Eukaryota > Metazoa > Chordata > Mammalia > Chiroptera > Phyllostomidae > Phyllostomus > Phyllostomus discolor. The sequence continues at coordinate 68,986,862 of NC_040906.2, forward strand.
TGAGTATGATGTTGGCTGAAGGTCTCTCATATATGGCCTTTATTATGTTGAGGAATGCTCCCTCTAGTCCCACTTTGCCATGTGCTTTTATGATGAATGGGTGCTGTACCTTATCAAATGCTTTTTCTGCATCTATTGATATGATCATGTGGTTTTTGTCTTTGCTTTTGTTTATGTGATGTATTACATTTACTGATTTGCGAATATTGAACCATACTTGCATCCCTGGAATGAATCCCACTTGGTCATGGTGTATGATCTTTTTCATGTATTTTTGGATGCGGTTTGCCAGTATTTTGTTGAGGATTTTAGCGTCAATGTTCATCAGCGATATTGGCCTGAAGTTTTCTTTCTTTGTTGTGTCTTTATCTGTTTTTGGAATTAGGATGATGTTGGCCTCATAAAAAGAGTTTGGGAGACTCCCATCTTTTTGGATTTTTTGGAATAGTCTGTGAAGGATAGGGGTTAGTTCTTCCTTAAATGCTCTGTAGAATTCTCCTGTGAAACCATCTGGTCCAGGGCTTCTGTGTGTTGGGAGTTTTTTGATTACTGCTTCAATTTCTTTTGTTGTTATTGGTCTGTTCAGGCTTTCTGCTTCGTTTTCATTGAGTTTTGGAAGATTATATTTTTCTAGAAAGTTGTCCATTTCACCTAGGTTTTCAAATTTCTTGGCATACAGTTCTTCGTAGTAATTTCTTACAATCCTTTGTATTTCTGTGGTATCTGTTGTAATCTCTCCTCTTTCATTTCTGATTGTGTTTATTTGGGTCTTCTCTCTTTTTTTCTTGATGAGTCTGCTTAAAGGCTTGTCGATTTTGTTTATCTTTTCAAAGAACCAGCTCTTGGATTCATTGATCCTTAGAATTGTGCTTTTGGTCTCCATGTGATTTAATTCTGCTCTGATCTTGGTTATTTCCTTCCTTCTGCTTGCTCTGGGCTGCCTTTGTTGTTGTTCCTCGAGTTCTTGTAGACGTAGGGTTAGGTTGTTTGTTTGGAATGTTTCTAACCTTTTTAGGTGGGCCTGTATCGCTATGAACTTCCCTCTCAGGACTGCCTTGGCTGTGTCCCATAAGTTTTGGGTTGTTGTGAGTTCGTTTTCGTTTGTTTCCAGAAACCTTTTGATTTCTTCCCTAATATCATTCTTGACCCATTCATTGTTTAATAGCATGGTATTTAATCTCCATGATTTTGAGTGTTTTTTGTTTTTTTCCTTGGGATTGGTTTCTAGCTTCAGTCCCTTGTGGTCTGAGAAAATGCTTGGTACGATTTCAATTTTCTTGAAATTCTTGAGGCTTGTTTTGTGTCCTATCATGTGGTCTATCTTTGAGAATGTTCCATGTACATTTGAAAAGAATGTATATTTAGCTTCTTTAGGATGGAGGGCTCTGTATATATCAGTAAAGTCCATTTCACCAAGGGTATTGTTCAATGCCACAATATCTTTGTTGATATTTTGTTTAGAAGATCTGTCCATTTTTGATAGTAGGGTGTTAAAATCTACTATAATTGTGTTGCTGTCCATTTCTTTCTTGAAGTCCTCTAAGATTTTCTTTATGTATTTCGGCACTCCTATGTTGGGTGCCTATATATTTACAATATTTATGTCTTCTTGATGTATTCTTCCCTTGAGTATTATGAAGTGACCTTCTGGGTCTCTCTTTATGGACCTTTTTTGGAAATCTATTTTGTCTGATATGAGTATTGCTACCCCAGCTTTTTTTCCTGTCTATTTGCTTGGAAGATTTGTTTCCAGCCCTTTACTTTCAGTCTGTGTAGGTCTTTTATCCTGAGGTGGGTCTCTTGTAGACAGCAGATATGTGGGTCATTTTTTCTTATCCAATCAGCTAATCTATGTCTTTTGATTGGAGCATTTAATCCATTTACGTTTAAGGTTATTATTGATAGGTACTTATTCATTGTCTTTTATGTACGTGTGTTTCTCTCTCTCTCTCTCTCTCTTTCTGTCTCCCTTCCCTCCCTTCCTTAAAGCAGCCCTTTTAGAATCTCTTGCAGAGATGTTTTGGTGGAGGTGTATTCTTTTAGACTTCTTTTGTCTGGGAAGCTTCTTATTTGGCCTTCTATCTTGATCGAGAGCCTTGCTGGATATAGTAGCCTTGGTTGCAGCCCTTTGGTTCTCATTACCTGGAGTATTTCTTGCCATTCTCTTCTGGCTTGAAGTGTTTCCATTGAGAAGTCAGCTGTTAGCCTTATTGGGGCTCCCTTGTATGTTACTTCCTTTTTCTCCTTTGTTGCCTTTAAGATTCTCTCTTTGTCTTGAAATTCTGTCCTTTTAATTATGATGTGCCTTGGGGTGGGTCTCTTTGGGTTCCTCTTGATTGGGACTCTCTGTGTTTCCTGGATTTGTGTGACTTTTTCTCTCATCAAATTAGGGAAGTTCTCCTTCATTACTTGTTCAACTAGGTTTTCGATCCCTTGCTTTTCTTCTTCTCCTTCTGGTATCCCTATTATATGGGTATTATTACGTTTCATATTGTCTTGCATTTCTCTTAATCCCTCTTCATTCTTTCTGAGCCTCTTTTCCTTTTCTTGCTCTTTCTGGATGCTGTTTTCTACTTTGTCCTCTAGCTCGCTAATCCAATCTTCTGCTTCATCAAACCTGCTTTTCATTCCTTCTACTGTGTTCTTCAGTTCAGAAATTGTATTCTTCATTTCCTCTTGACCTTTGTTGAGAGTTTCTATATCCTTTTTCATGTTTATATAGTTTGCAGTGAGATTGATGTAGTTTCCCTCTAATTTCTGAAAGTTCATTGTGAGTTCATTGAACTTCCTGGTAATCATTGTTTTGAACTCACTATCTGATAGTTGAGTTGCCTCTATTTCATTTAGCATTTTTCCTGAGGCTTCCTCCTTTCCCTTCAATTGGGGGTTGTTTCTTTGTTTTCTCATTGTTCGTGGGTTTCTTCTTTTTTCTTCTTGTTTGTTAATTTGATCTGTTCTAATTCCCTTTAATTATGGTGTGAACTTCTGTGGTAGAATATTTGTGAGATTCAGTGGTGCAATCTCCTTCGTGTATCCTGGTGCTCACAGCATCCCCCTATTCTTGCTGGCTTCAGCTGGCTGAGGGACCATTGAAATGCTTCTCTCTCTTCTAGCCAGACCTCAGCTGGTGTTACAGGTAGCCTGGGCGCTCCCGCACACACTGGCTCTCTGGATCTCACTCCCACGTTCTTCCGGACTCCAGGGTCCTGCAGGGTTTCAGCTCTATGCTCTCAGGAGGCACCCGCGATGTTTTGGGATTCACTGCGCCCTCCCTGGGGATCGTAAAAGGGCGCGCCTCTCCCCCAAACTTCTGAGATTCGGGGTCTAGGATCGCTCTAAGCGCCTTGCCGTGACCCTTCCGGGATCAAAGCGCGCGAGAGTCAGCCATCCTTACAGGGCGTGCACTAAGCCGTTTCCAGCTCCGTGTTCCCCGCCGAACCACACTCCCGACCAGGTGTGGGCGCCTTTCCTGGCTCCCCTGGTCGGGCTGGCTGGAAATCTCTGAGCCACCACTGTAGGAACGCACCAAGTGCCACGTCCCTCCCGGGATCGCAGCATGCAATTCAGGCCTCCCTATGGGGCGCGAGCTGAGCTTGGCCGGGCTCTGTGCTCTCCAGCAATCTACACTTCCACCAGGCTAGGGTTGCAGGCACCCTTTCAGGCTCCCCCTGGTCTGGTCAGCTAGAGTCCCTCACTCCTCCAAGGTCTCTGGGCGGGCAATCATAGTCCCTGGGCGATTTTTTCCCAGTCTAACTGGCCAATCTGTTCCTTTTAGCAACATGTTGTCCCCTGGAGTTGCTCACCCCCCGTATTTGGGGGAGGGAGCAGTGACTTCCCTCTCCCGGGTGGCCTGGGGCAAAACCCGGAGCACCGGGCGGGCCTGGGGTCTGCACACCCCTAGACCCCGTGCTGATCCCTGGGCCCCTTTTGTCATGTAGCCGTGTAGCCGTCTCCTTACCGCCTGGTTTTCCGGCGAGTGCAATAATTTTTGATGTCCTGCTTTCAAAAATGATTCGGTAACCTGGCCCACTTGCTCTGTTTCTCCACTGATCCGCGAGTTTACCCCCTCTTCACAGAAGCCGAGAAAAATGCTGCCTAGAGTAAAGCCACCATCTTTCCTCTCCGCTAAGAACATTTTGAAGAATAAGGACACCAGTCCTCCTGCTAGATATTAAAAGTTAGGTATTTTAAATATACTATTAAGTATACTAATTAAAACAAAGTACTGTTGGTGCAAGAATGACAGGACTTTAGAATAAAATTAAAGGCCCAGAAATATGTCCATATAAATATGGAAATTTGGTACATTTAGTCATTCAGTACTGATATAGCACTCTTCTTTTTGCTGGAAGAGTCTCCTTCAAGTTGCCTTCCAGGTTCTTTCGACATGATTCTATTAGTCGTTGATGGCTTCCTTACTGTCTGGTGTGGCAATTCGTCCAGACTCACCTGGTATACTTCCTGCTCCTAATCTGATATTAGCCATTTTCCCAAGAAACCTTGGAGATAAAACCTCCATGAGTTCATACTGATACTTCCAATTCAGATTTGGGAATACAAGGTTTTTACTTATGTTCTCATAAATTAGATCTGTATCTTCTTTAACATTGGTGATCACAGTTGTCAAGTACAGGGGAGAAAAAATTATAATGTTCTATCATTACCCATTTGTTTTATCCTTTATTACACACAAAATCAGCTCAGAATAAATAATAATAATGATAATAATAATAAAAATAATACAACCACTCCCAGTAAGATCACCCTGAAAACAGTTGTTTTGTTGTAAATATTGTCTGTGGCTTTTTGTTGCTGTTGCATGGCTGTTTTGTCTGTTTTCATGTGCCAACTTGGGGGGATTCAAATTCATGTTGCTACTTTCATAGCTCAGAATCCCCTTTGGTCAAAGGGATTCTGGAATTTTCTTCCCTGTATAATTAAAAATATATAAAGACTAATCCAATTGGCAGATGATTGTTTATTTCAGCCTAGGATATACTTTGTTGTTTACCTCTAAAGGTCAGTGTAGTGAAATCTTATTGGGGGTTTTAGAATAAGGTGAAGCAAACTGCAATAGAAATCAGCGTGTCTTTGGAGAGGTTTAATATAGCCAATAATCTTCAACAACCCTTCGAAACTGCAAATAAAAACACAGTCTAAGTCAAAACTGTAATTGCTATCAAAATGCAGCATTAAGAAAAATACTTCATTGCTTCCTTTCAATCAGATTGCTATTTCTAAATCCCTTCTATGTGGAAATTCTGGAGCTGGCATTTGTGGTTGTGGATATGTTTGTGTTTTGCTTGCCTATCACCCATTTTCCCTATTTTGGCTTAAACACATTCATTTCCTTTATTTTTTAAATTAAGGCTTTTTTAAAGAGCTGTTTTAGGTTTACAGCAAAATTAACACATGCCTCTCCCATGATCAGCATTCTCACCAGAAGTGATAGATTTGCTATAATTGATGAAGCTACATTGACACATTACAATTACCCAAAGTTCACAGTTTACAGAAGGATTCATTCTTGGTATTGCACATTCTGTGGCTGTGGGAGAATGTGTAATGACAGGTACCTATGATTATGCTACCATGCAGAGTAGTTTTACTGTCCCCCAAATTCTACTTCCTTCTCTTATTTATCTCTTCTCTTCTCCTCCCACCAATCCCTGGCAATCCTTTGATCTTTTCTGTGCCCATAGTTTTGTTTTTGCCTTTTTTCATAATATAGATAGAATCATACAGTATGTAGCTAGCTTCATTTTGAAGATTCTCTCTTTCACTACAAATTTTCTACTTTGAGGGATTTCTTACCCGCTAGGAGTGGGCATGTGACCCTAGCCAGATTAGTCAGTTCTTCAAAATGGATTGGACTAATGTAGAAAGGTAGTAGGTCATTAATTCCAGTGACGGTATTGTGAGGAGAACATTGATTAATTGCACTTGCTTTGAACTGGCTCTGATTTTTTACCTTTTTCCAGCTTGTTTCTCCAGTCTTATTGTCAATTTTGTGTTCCCTGATATCCACTGAATACATTCATCTTCTGTTTAGAGTTGGCTTCTGTTACTTACAATCAAACAATTATAACTGATTCAGTGGTGATCTGTTGAGTACATTAGAAATGTTCAGTCAATTTAAATCATAACTCCTCTTCTAATAGTTCTCTTGATTTTCCTTTCCCTGTTCTATTGAAAAAAATAGACTTTATAATTCACTTATTTTTATTGTTTATATCTTCCATTAGAACATAAGCTCCATGAGGACAAAAGTTCTTTATTTTTACTATTTATTTTTAAAATTAAAGTGTAGTTGACATAAATATCATATTAGTTTCAGGTGTACAATATAGCAATTCAACACATATATTCTTTGTGATGTGATCATCACAATAACTCTAGTAACTATCTGTCACCATACAAAGTTATTATGATAATATTGACATTTCCTTGTATGCTGCACATTCTATTCCTGTGACTGACTTTTTAAAAATAACTGTATGTTTGTGCATCTTATTCTACTCCACACTTTTTACTCATCCATTCACCTCCCTCGCGTCTAACAACTATCAGCTTGTTTTCTGTATCTTTGTGTCTGTTTCTGTTTTGTTTTATTAGTTTTTGTTCTTTTTTAGATTTCACATATAAGGGAAATTATATGGTATTTGTCTTTGTTTGATTTATTTAATTTAGCATAATACATTCTAGGTCCATCCATGTTGTCACAAATGGCAAGATTTCATTCTTATTATGGGTGAATAATACTCCAATGTGCATATATATATACCACCTCTTCTTTATCAATTCCTCTATGATTGGACACCTATGTTTTTCCCATATCTTTGCTATTGTAAATGGCACAATGAACATATGGATAATATGTATGTGTTTATTGCCATTTTATTGTTCATATTTTTATCTTTTTTCCTTCATCTTAAAGAAGACCCTTTAACATTTCTTGTAATGCTGGTTTGGAGATGATAAATTCCTTTAGCCTTTCTTGTCTGGGAAGCTCTTTACTTGTCCTTTGATTCGAAATGATAGCTTTGCTGGATAGGGTAATCTTGATTGTAAGTCCTTGCTTTTCATCACTTTGAATATTTCTTGCCAATCTCTTCTGGCTTGCAAAGTTTCTGTTGAGAAATCTGCTGACTGTCTTATGCAAGCTCCCTTGTAGGTAACTAACTGCTTTTCTCTTTCTGCTTTTAAGATTCTCTCCTTATCTTTAACCTTGGATAATTTAATTATGATGTATCTTGGTGTGGGTCTCTTTGTGTTCATCTTGTTTGGGATGCTCTGTGCTTCCTGGGCTTGTATGTATCTTTCTTCACCAGATTAGGGAAGTTTACAGTCATTATTTTTTCAAATTGGTTTTCAATTCCTTGCTCTCCTTCTTCCTCTTTTGGCATCCACATGATGAGAATGTTGGTATGCTTGAAGCTGTTCCAGAGGTTCCTTGAACTGTCCTCATTTTTTGGATTCTTTTTTAGTTTTTGCTGTTCTGGTTGTATATTTTTTGCTTATCTTCCAAATTACTGATTTGGTGCTCTGCTTCATGTACTCTACTGTTTATTCCCTGTAATGTATTCTTCATTTAAGTTAGTGTACTCTTCATTTCTGACTGGTTCTTTTTTAACAAATGTTTTATATTTCAATTTCTATGGTTCCTCTCTCTTTGTTAAAGTTTTCACTGAGATCACTGAGCATCCTTATAACCAGTGTTTTGAGCTCTACATTAGTAGATTGCTTGTCTCCATTGTGTTTAGTTCTTTTTTTGCAGTTTTGTTCTCTTCTTTCATTTGGGACATGTTTCTTTGTCTCTTCATTTTAGCTGCTTTCCTGTGTTACTTTCTATGTATTAGGTAGATATGCTATGTCTCCCGGACTTGGTAGAGTGGCCTAAGGTAGTAAGTTTCCTTTAGGGCCCAGTGGTGCAACCTCCTCAGTCACCCAAGCTGGGCATTCCAGGTGCACCCATCAGGTGGACTGTGTGAGCCCTCCTATTGTAGTTGATCATTTATTTCTGTCAGTGGAAGGCATTTACCACCAGGCTTGTTGGCTGGGATAAATGTCAATGACCATAGTAGAGGATCTGCTGTGTAGTGGCCAACCCCCTGGAGCAGAATTCCCTTCAGCCAGGCCCTGATGCCTGTTGAGTTCACCCCTTGAGTGTGTTGATTGTGGAGGTGTCTGTTTTCGTGCAGTCTGAAATTATTTTTTGGGTGCACTGGCTCTGGGGCTTACCAGGAGGTGCAGGCCAAGGTCAGCTGCTGCTTGTGTCCTGCTTGGGGCCACCCATCATGAGCTACAAAATGATCTGGAGATGGTTCCTATTTGTGTCCCATTGGAGGTGCCTGGAACAGGCTGAGCTGTAAAACAAGGTCAGCCTCAGCTAGTTGCAGTCCTAGGGCCACTTACCAGGAGGCACAGGGCATTCCAAGGCCAGATGCTATTATCTGCAATTTGTGAACCTTTGAGAGACTTTAGGAAATTCTGCAGCATGAGCCAAGTCAGGTGGTTTGTATGGAAAAGCCACTGGAAATGACTTGGTTGGGCCAACAAGTTGGGTGGGGTAGTGTCTCAGTGAATAACCTAGCCAAAGCAAATTGTGTTAGCCAGATTGTTGGAGACTCATATATGGTGCCTATCTGCTGGCTCTGTGGGCACAGAGCTCAGAAAATGAACAATGGCCTCTATTAGCACTTCTGTCTGGGAGAAATCTGCCCCTCTGGCTCTGGCCCTGAAGCTGGACAGTTCAGTTCTTCCCCATTTGTCCTTGTCATCTTTCAAGCTGCTGCCCTAGCACTGGAACTCAGAGTAAGCAAGTCTGAGTAAATTTACGTGGGCCTTTTAAGAGGAACACTTGGGACTCCAGTAGCTCTCTGTCCCAGGCCAAATCCCTGCTTGTTTCCACAGCCAGCAGTTATGGGGATTTCTCTTCCTTGCACTGGAAACTTGGGGTGGTGGTTCTGAGTGTGGAGCTGGGACCTCAGGAGTGACCTTTGCAGATGAGATATTCTTCCTGATTTTAACCACCACACATTGGTGTTGGACCAACCTATTTGTGGTCTTTGCCCCTCTGACCAGTCTCAATGTGGCTTTTTAAGTCCTTAGTTGTAGGACTTTCATTTAGCTAGATTTCAGGTGGTTTTGAATGATGGTAGTTCTGTAGCTTAGTTGTAGTTTTGATGTGGTTGTGGGAGGTTCTGAGTACTGTGTTTACTGACACCACCATCTTACCCAAAGCCCATTTTTATTTTTATTTGAAAAACCTCCATACTGTTTTCCATAGTGGCTGTACTGATTTATAACCTCACCAACAGTGTACAAGGATTCCCTTTCTGTACATCTTCAAAGGTTCTTTAAATCTGTTCCTTTGATCCCTATATTCCAAGTATCTAGGACAATTTCTGAAATGTAGCAGGTGCTCAAGCAATATTTGTGAATTTAATTAATAAGGTTTGTACGCCACTGTTTGTTTTTTTTTTGCCTCTTTGGATTGGAGCAATGCATAGATTCAGTTCATTGTAAGACTTTGGCATGCTTTTGCTGCTGCAGATGGTTTTGGTATGTTATCACTGAGTAGGTTGGGAGAAAATGAAATTATATGCAAGGCAGTAACCAGATGCTCTCCACCTCCAAGGAAATAAACAAAACTATGGGCTCAGATGGTTCAAGTTCTACATGGTCTTCCCGGTCTTGATATCTAACCAAAGTCCATTTTACATTGTATGGGAAATTTTGAAAATATCAATGTCATAAAAGGTAAGAGCCGATTCAATTAAAGAAGTCAAAAGTATATTAATTTTTGTTAAAAATTTAAAATTTGCACGTATTTCTACTAAATGACATAGCACTCAACTGACACTGAATGTCATAATCAGATGGAGGCAAGAGCAGCTTGGAGAGAATGGCTGGTGTGTGATCTGAGACATCACTGTGGACACTGAAATCAGAATCAGGTAATCACCAGAATGTTACATATGCTAGTAGACAGTAAATTGAATGACTAATCTTAGATGGGGAAGGGGAATTAATATTTATTAAACATCTTATGTTTTGTATAAGCTTTACATATATTATTTTACATATACATTTCATATTTTTTACATTATTCTTAAAATAAGCCGATGTCTTAGCACCTTCATTTCATAAACAGAAAAACAAAATAAGAAAAGTTAGTTAACTTATCATGACACAACAAGAAAGAATCAGGCTCCAAATTTGGCTTAGGTTAATCTATATTTATTCTTTCCACTGCATCATCTCCAACATAGGAAATTAAATATAAAGCTGTAGAAAAAAGATACTTTCTCTGGGTAAAAATGGTGGATTGAGTATGTGCAATACATACCACTCTCTTGTTAAACCCCAACCTCCCCTTTAAAACAACAGAAACTTTTTTAAAGGGAAAAACATGTGAGGACAAGAGCAAAAGAAAACAACAAAATTGGTAAATTGGTAAGTAGATTTGAAAGTGGTAACTGATTAAGCAGACCTGAGGTAACTGAATCCCGTGTTGGCAGTGGAGAAAGTTGAGTAACAAATTGATTTACTCTGTTGAATCTCCAGGGCTCTAAAGTTAGAGCTGATACTTGTGCAATGCAAGGAAAATAGTCTGATTTTGAAGCTGTTAAGTTCCCCAGATTCACGCCCCAGCTACACAGAGCTGTATGATGGCTCTCTTGTCTTACATCCTGGAAGACTCAAGATATATTCTCTGGAGATGGTAATGCAGAAAGTCACTGGAGGATCTCAAACACAATGGAAGGCAGGGGACCATCCTGAAAGTGGAAGGAAAGAGCTGAATTTTGTATACTCAATGCTGAAGTCACTGACTGTCTTTCTCCGTGCACTTTCAAGAGAGCTGGCAGCCTGGCCCATGGCCTTTAGGAGAAGAAGATGGGTGATCACTCTCTGGAGAACCTTGTAGCTCATAGCTCTCCAACAAAAAAGATTGGATCACATAAACACCTGGAATTCTTCACTGAAATAAGTTGCCTCATCACTTGGACCTGAAGACCATGTTAAACCAGCTCCATCTTTGTGCTCAGAGCTTCTAATCAACATTTAGAAGAATTATTTACTGTACAATGGACCTCTAGAACCTTTTCATTTTTCAAAAATGAAACTCTACCCACTGAACAACTCTCTACTTCTCCCTCTTCTCAACCCCTGGTAACATCATTCTGATGTTTCTGTGTTTGACTACTTTAGATACCTCATATAAGTATAATTGTACAGTATTTGTCTTTCTGACTGGCATATTTCACTTCATCATAATGTCTTCAACTATCAGCTATGTTGTAACATGTGACAGAATTTCCTTTTTTAAGTTGGAATAGTATTTCAGCTTCTAGTCAACTGTTAACACTCCACTCTTAAAAATGCGCAGGCAATGATGGACAATTACCAGGCATTAGAGGAGAACCTTTTGCATGAAAGACAGAGAGACACAAATTAACATAAGACATCAGATTATTCAGGGATAAGATAACTTTATAAAAACTATCAATCAAAACGTCAGAGGACAGAAGATACCATACAGAAAGTAAGAATAGAATAATTACTTTAAAATAAAGAAACAATAAAACCAAAATCAAACAGAACAAAAAATGTTCCTGGGAAAACTCAAAAGAATGGTGAGACTATCTGCTGGGGAAATGTTCTCCAAAAGTGGAGAAAGCAAGTAGAAGCATTAGAGAAAAAAGATAAGATTAGGACAACAAGTCAGAGAATCCAAAATAATAGGAGTTTTAGATAGAGAAAAAAGAGAAAATTAGGGGGGTAAAGACCCACAATAATTTTAAAAAATTACCTTGAACTGAAGGACACGAATTTTTCTGTTGAAGGACCCATAAAGTTCCTAGCAAAATGGCATACCATAATGAAACCTCAGGATACCAAGAACAATGAGATCACTCTACTAATTTTTAGGGAGAAATAAAGGTTTTAGAAATTAGAATGACATCAAAATTGCAATAGCAATGCTGTAAGCTAGAAGGCAATGGAAAAATGTCTTCAATTTAAAGTTCTATACCTTGCTAATTTATTAATCAAAGTCTCTAATAAATATTAAATTTGTGCCCTGACCAGTGTGGCTTAGCTGGTTGGGCACTGTTCCACAATGTGAAAGGTCACCAGTGTGATTCCCAGTCAGGGCATAAGCCAGGGTAGCAGGTTTGGTCCCTGGTGGGGGCTCACACAAGAGGAAACTAATTGATGCTTTTCTCTCAGATTGATGTTTCTCTCTCTCTCCCTTCCCCTGTCTCTAAAAATAAATAAAAAATAAAATTAAAAGAATATTTGTGAGTGTCAAGGCTCTATTTTATTTCACTTGCTGAGTTCTAGTAGAGAAATAATAAGGCAGACCAACCTTCTCTGTATGTCCTTTTTGTGGTTGTTTTAAAATAAAACTTTATTTTTAGAATAGTTTTAGATTTACAGAAAAATTGTGCAGTGAGTAGAGTTTCCATTTCTCCACACCTGGTCTTGCCCTGTTATTAACATCCTGCATTAGTATGGTATATTTATCATGACTTATGAACCAATATTGATGCATTATTTTTAACTGAAGCCCATACTTTATTCAGATCTCCTTAGCTTTTACCTAATGTTTTTCTTCTATTCTAGGATCCAAGCCAGGATACCACATTACATGTCACATCTTTTAGGCTTCTCTTGGCTCTCACAATTTTATAAACTTTCCTAATTTTTAATGATCTGGGTAGTTTTGAGGAATATTGGTTGGATATTTTGTGGAATGCCCCACAATTGGAACTTATCTGATATTTTTCTTATGATTAGATCAGGGGTATAGGTTTTGGGAGGAAGACTACACAGGTGAAGCACCATTTTCATCATGTCCTGTCAAGGGTATAGGCTGTCAACATAACATATCATTGTTAATCTTGACTTTGGTTACCTGGCTAAAGTAGTCTTTATCAGGCTTCTCCATTGTAAGTTACACTATCCTGCCAACTCCCTTTTCTTACTGTGCTTGGTGAAAGGAAGTCACTATGTATAACTCATACTTGGCAGGTACGGGTTATGCTTCGTCTTCCTGAGAGTGGAGTATCTATGTACTCCACTGTATGGAATTATAGTGGAGTAAGCAGAAGAATTCCAGTATGAAGGTTACTGTATTTGGAATTTTTCTGCAGGGGAGATTCATCTTTTCTCCTCTCATTTATTTATTCAATAATTAATTTATACAAGTGTTCCAGTATTGACTCATGGATTTTTATGTATTGGGTTATAGTCTAATATTATTACTATATTTTTCTGTGTATTTGTTTTTGTAATACTTATTTTAGAGGTGCTGTGTCACAAAACCCCAAAATACTCTAGTTGCTTTTCTTCTTATCTACAGTTTTTAGCCTAGATCTTAAAAAGATAAAATTGATGTACTGAAAAAATGCTCTCCTACTTGTACACAAGTCATAGACTTTTATTAAAAATAAATGCAGTCAGCATCCTCTGTTAGCAAAGAAAACCACTCCGTGGAAGTCATGGTGCCTGTGGAGCTAACAATCTATTCACTTCCTGTAATGCCATTTCCCCTGAATTAGGTCTGTTGAGATGAATTTATGTTGCAGTTAACCTAAGCTGCTGTAAAACTTGAGGCACTAAAATGCTTCTTACTGTACCGATTATCATATGACTCATATTCCTGTCAAACAGCACATGTAAGAAGATGTATTTTCTCTAATTTTTAAGTGGCTTTATAGCAGAAAATTATACTTACAGTAGATAGAGCTTCTTTAGCAGGCTTATAAAAAGAAAACAATCCTCAAAAGGTTTAGATGCTAAATTTTGAATACTTCTTTTAAAAATAAACTTGTTTGCATTTTCTAACTAATTTCTCCATCTGTAGTCTTCATTACTTAGGCTGTATACCTTCAATCTTATAGATCACTAAGTGCTCAAAAGGGTTATTGTCAAGACTCAGGACAAGTCATTAACCTTGGAAAGTTTAATTAGAAACAGTGCAGGAGAATGTGAGTGGTCAAAGTACTTGCCCTATTCTTAACTTTTTGTGAATGTTTCCTAAGTTTCATCATTAAATAAAGGTTTTCTACAGGCTGCTGGTAGAAGTCATTTATCAAATTGAAGCAATTTTCTTCTATTCATCGCTTAGTAAGATTTTTTTTAAAAGTTGAGATTTAACATTAAATTTATCAAATAATTTTAAAGAAACTTATTTTTTCCTTTTATCTCTTAGTGTAGTAAGTTGCATTTGTTGATCTTCTAATGTTGACCATTCTTATATTCTAATAGAAAATGTTACTTGGTTCATATGACATAGAGATTATTTGTTCCTTGAGGATTTGGTAATGCTTTCCTATAAAACCATCTTGGCTAGTACCAATACTAAAGGACAGATTTTTTTTTAACTGTGAAAAATTTCTTCTACGGTTGTTAATCCATCTAGGTTTACTGTCTTCCTTCATCAATTTCATTAATTTATATTTTTCTAGGTAAGCACCAGTTATCCAGATCTTCAAACTTACTGGTACCATATTATCTTAAAAGAAAAATAATATTCTTTATATGCATCTTATATCTCTTTCTTGATCATATCCTAATGTGGTTATTTGTATTTTAAAAATTAAGCTTGTTTTTTGTAAAAAAATGTTTTTTAAAAATTAAGCCTACCAAATTTTATCTATTTTACTGGTTTTCCCCAAAACCAGGTTCAAAAAAATATTTATCTATCTTTTAGAGAGAGGGGAAGGGATGAAAGGAGGAGAGAAACATTGATATTGGAGAGAAACTTGAATCAGTTGCCTCTTGTACATATCCCGACCCAGGACTGAACTTACTATAAAGTCACTTAAAAATTAGAGAAAATACTGAGAATCGAACTGGCAGCTTTTCACTTTGCAGGTAATGCCCAACCAACTCAGCCACCCTGATCAGAGCCTCAACAACCAGTTTTGTATTTACCTGGTTGACTTACTGATTTTTACTATTTTTACTAAGCAAAGTAATACTGAAAATCATTTACAAAGTTATTTTTTTGGAAAAAATTTTGACTAGAAATATATTGGTGATCAAAAAAGAAGTTTAAACAAGTCCTGCTTCCTCTCACACCCACAAAAATAATTTCAGGCTGCTTAAATTTTTCTATTCTAGCCCTGGCTGGCATAGCTCAGTGGATTGAACGCAGGCTGCGAACCAAAGTGTCACAGGTTCAATTCCCAGTCAGGGCACATGTCTGGGTTGCAGGCCATGGCCCCCAGCAACTGCACATTGATGTTTCTCTCTCTCTCTTTCTCTCTCCCTTCCTTCTCTAAAGATAAATAAATACAATCTTTAAAAAAAATTTCTATTCTCTTTTTTCAGTAGGAGAGAAACTTTATGATATAGTTGTATTCACAGATTTGCAGATTGTCAAAGGTATTAAGCTACATCACATGAGAATGTCAATGGTGTTTTGTCTTTAACAACCTGACTTGGAACAAACTGGAATCATCCTAGACAAGAGAGATGACTACTATTTCAGTTATCATTGTGGACCTCTCCATAAAGCATAAACTTATAAGGTGATAAGAAAATTATATAATGGACTGTGAGAAGCCTCCTGAAGTAAACCAATTTATATAGCAAAATAGGTAAATGATTTTGCACAAAAAATTATGCATCCATTTTGAGCCTGCATCTAAAGTGCTTAGGAGACTGGCTTCTTTGTCATATTTGAAAAGAGCTGTAACAGTTTTATTCTTCTTTTGGGGTCCTCTTATGATTATCCCTGCAGAAAAACTTCAATATTGAGGGAGAAAATGAAAATATTTGCATTTGTGATTGTTTTGTCATTGTTTTCTATCTTGCTTCTTCATTCTTACGTATATGCGTCTGTGTAAACATTAAAGCCAGAACTGATTGGAACAAGAGTTTTGTGGCCCACACAGCACATGCTAAATCCACACTGCTGCTGGTGAGTTAGACACTTGCCTTTCCAAGCTGGGCTAACACCTAATTGTCTCCACATTGTGAGAAGTGTAAAGACTATCATGACAATGGGGAGAAAGTTCAGCCAATTCAATTTATTTAACACTTCATAACACTCTGGAGTTTTTCTTCACTGCCCAGGCTTGTAAAATTTATTATGAATCTTTAATCCCTCCCCCTACTTTCCTTAGGACTTTAAAGTGAATGTAAAACAACAACAAACAGTCTATAAAAACACTTCCACTATAGCAGCATATGTTGCTATGTGTTATGACTACAGGTTTGTCAGTACCTTTAAAAATCCATTCGGAAAGTGTTTGTCTTTTCAGGCATTCTTGTACATAGACTTTGGCTTTCTTATGTGAAAGAGATGTTAACAGCAAATCAACATTTGAATGGCTTATATTCCTCCTTCTGTCCTTGCTTTTAAAATATTTTTATTATAAAGATAAGTCACACCATAAAAAATGTTATTACTTTTACCATAAAGATAGCACATTCATGTGCAAAAAATTAAAACATTACAGAAAAGAACAAACTAAAAGGTAAAATTCTCCTGCTCTTTATCTCTACTTTTGCTTTGAGATACATTTTGGGTTTTTTCCAAAAGATTGGGCTATATTTACAAAACCAAAGTAACTAGTTATCAGTAACCAGAGTGTAGCAGCAGAACCACAGCCAAAAGACAAAACAAAACCAAACCCAGGAAAATTCCTACAATGTCTGATTACTAGGTGTCATTTCCAAAGGCAAAAATGATGGCTTACTTCTTCTATCCTAGTAAAGAATTAAAATGCACATCATTACTCCAAAAGGGAAAAAACCCTTTCTTTTGAGTGACACTGGACCATATGATTGATTTATCATACCAACAGGGACAGAGAGCATAAACCAGAACAGTTCTAGATAAACCAGGACACGTGGTCCCCCATATAGTACATTCACTCTGTTCAGTTTCAGCATTGATTATGTATGCTTGGTACTGTTGTTTTGTGTCATAAAGTCTTGTTTTACATTTTAACTCTTCACTAGCAGGCACTTGGATTTTTATGTTTTAGATGCCTAGATGCATCTAATAGAATGATTAGTAAGAATTGATATATATTAATAAGAATTGAATGATTGGTAAGAAATGATAATAAGAATTTGACAAATGTTTTTTCTTTCTTGATTCACAAAGACCTAATGACTTCTAAGATTTTTCTGATCCCATCTTGAGCTTATTAGCAGCCCCTTACTTGTGATTCTGTAGGTTGTTGGATTTTGCAGACCTTTCTCAAAGCCTCTGAAATTGCACTGAGACACACAGAAGGGGGGTCCCTCCCTGATTTTGGGAGGTCTGGAGTAGCAACTAATTCTGGGGCCCAGAATGTCCGGCAGCCTGTGCTACTGAGTTAATTGGTGGTCTCACCATATTTTCAAAGTGGCTAGTTCTATTCCTGAGCTTCTAATGTATTTTTCTTGGGATATAGTTATGGTACCTATTGCTTGTTTGCTTTGTAGTTAGGAGATATTCAATCCCACACTAATTAACAACAACAATGAAAAGAACCAGACAGATTTAGGAGGCAGGACAAGAGGGAGTGATGATGGCTGTTGGAGGAACACACTCATTAAGAGCTGTCTTTCTGATGGCAGTACTCTTTTTCACTGGAATTTCTTTCCTTGCCTTGTTAGCTTTGAAGATGATTCTGCACCTGCTCTCACATCCCCTTCAAAGATGTGTAAGACAGTCCCAGCCTGCTGGGAAAACTGTCGGAGAGACGAATGCTTGAGCAAATAAATTACCATACAGTAGACAGACTTATGACCATTTCTGGAGAGAGTGACAAGGTCTGCGAGGGTGGGAGTGCCGAAAGGGGTGTGATGTCAGGGTACGTGGCTCCAACTCTGGGTTTCGAGGGATGAGGAAATCCATTGCAAAGTGTGGGGATAAAAAGATCATGAAAGTCTTGTGAGAGTTTAAAAATCCTGTAATCGAAGTGTTGGGTGACAGGAACTATGATTAAAATTGATTTGTGTGACTGGTTCGGTTCTTTCACAGGCCATATGAAACTATGAGTGATCTCTTTGTATGCTACATACTTGTATAAAAACCAATTCAAATGGTATTTCAGTGACTTTTTTGTCTTAATTATGATATTTAATAAGACATATAATTTATAATATTAAATACATATATAGTTAATATATGAAATATATATTTTTATAGCCCACAGTTTTTTTTTCCTCCTAGTCATCTCTTTTTTAAAGAACTGCTCTTGAATCTCCACTGAGGTGCCATATTTTACAATGAAGTAGGTTCTTTGAGGTGCCTCAAATTCATAAACCTGTGTGCAGAGATTATAACTTTCTCAGTGACTAGAAAACACATACGCTCAAGTAATTAAGGGTACTTAAGAGGTTAAAACATGCTTGAAATCCCCAAGCAAGTTTGTAAGTACTTTTCCAGAGAACTGTTTGCCTAAAAAAGGGTATGCCAGCTCCCAACACAGCAGTGATTTGCACCACTGAACTCACAATACCTGATGACTAGATTTCCTCAACACGGGTATTCGGTCATTTGTTTGTTTTATGCTGAGAATATATTGTTGAACTTGTGGCTTGGTGATATTGCAAGTTAGTAAATGATGGAAATAAGGGTTTTAATTTCTGGTTAGGATTTCTCACTGTTTCTTGGTGCTGCTAGAAATAAATCTAGGGTGGCTTCCCATTATGGCTTGATTTGTGTTTGTCTCCATGATCTAGGCCCAGTGGTAGCCTGCTTAGATGACTGATGTATAGCAGATCCGCATTGCTGGGTGGATGTTATGGCTCTGGTCTGTGTCAGGAAGTGACTAAGGTCACCATGGAGTGGGCTTATTTCTTTTGGTCAATTTTTCTAGTTTCACTGTATATAATGACTTTTTCTCAATAGTCTACCAGGCTGTTTCCTTTATCTGACCCTTTACTTAGGGCATAAGGAAGAGATGAGGTATAGCACCACCCTGTGGGAATTGGCAAGTGGGAGGCCAGTGCAAGAAAATGCTGATATTCTGGCTCTTGCTATTATTGCCAATAATAAAGTCTTTTATCTCTGACCCAGAAGTCTTGTATCTTCTTCCAGCACCCATGAAACTGTGGTAGGTTAACTTGTTCACTTGCAAGTTGGGTAAAATGTAACTCTTCGCATTTCCTGACATTTCTGTTATAAGTCTCTCTGTATTCTACTTCTACTTCCTTTGCCCGACCATTAAATATGGGTGTTTCCCAAAGTTCTGCCTCTGGCTTACTGTCATTCTTTACCTTCATCCTTTCCCTGGGTGATCTTATTGAGTCTCATGTTTGTATTTCTAAATGATAGAGAATGCTTTCCAAATGTGCATTTCTAGCCTCGATGTATCCTCTGAGCTGAGATTCCTATCTACAACTCTGACACTCGAGTGCCTCAAACCTAACAGGTATCATACTAACTCCTTGAACCAGTCCTGCCTGGACCTTCACCTGCAGGTTGCTACTGCAGTTGGTGTTGCAGCCATTCAGCTAGGCACTTGAGCCAACTGACGATTTTTGACTCTTATCCTCCTCTCACCTGTCCACATTTAATCACTAGTATTACTGATTTTTCTTCTTAAATCACATTTACTTCCACATTTAGTGTCACTACTCCAGTTTGAGCCCTTACTACCCATGTTTTGGGCCACAGCAGTAGTAGTATTAGGGTTTTCCAGAGAAACATAACCAATTATATATATTTATATATGCTGTTGGTTATATAATATATAAATCTATTCTATTTATCTATCATCTATTTACCTATCCATTCATTCATCTCTGTTAGGAGGAAGACAGACGATTGGATACACAGATGGACAGATTTATTATAAGGAACTGGCTTATGTGATTATGTGATAATGTGAGACTGGTAAGCCCAAAGTCTGCATGCAAGGTGGGCTGGTGGTGTGGGAGACCCAGGAAAAATCAATACTTTAGTTCCAGTGCTGTTAGGCAGGAAGAATCATTGTTGCAGGTGAAGTTCAAAGGCAGTTAACTGGAGAATTCTCTCCTACTTGAGGAAGAATTTGTCTTTTTATTCTATTCAGGTTTTCAATTGATTGCATGAAACCTACCCACATTATGAAGAGTAACCTGTTTTACTCAAGTCCACTGATTTAAATGTTAATCTCATCCAAAAACACGCTCAGAGAAACACCCAGAATAATGTTTGACCAAGTATCTGGGAGCCTCGTGGCCCTGCCAAGTTGATACATAAAACTAACCATCGCTAATAGCCTCGTAAGTGGCCTCCTTGTTTCCAACTTTGTTCCATTCAAATTGATCTTCCAAAGTCATCTATCTACAAAACAAATCAGACCATGTGATTTTCCCTCTTAAAACCCTTCAACAGTTCCATATTACCTCCAGAATAAAGCCCACTCCTAAACTTGGCTAACACATTATGACATACTGTGTAATACTTCCTTAGACATACTAGGTCAGGACCTCTGTTCTCTAACTGGAATTCTCATCTGCTCTCCTTGCACTAGGCTGACTCCCACTACTGACTGACAGACACACCATTTCAAGGATAAACCTCGGGAAGATTTCTGGCTCTTCTAGGCTAAAGGTCGTGCCTCTTTTCTGTGCATATGTTGTTACTATTTCTACTTCTGCTTTACTATATTAGATATAACTGTTTGTTGTCTAAACACAGGATTGAAAAACCAATTTCTCCTATAAGGGAAGAGACTATGTCTTATTTATTTTTGAAACCTCAGAGACTGAATAGTGGCTGACACAGTGTTGCTCAATACATGTTGACTGATCAACTGATTTCAAGTCCCCCAAACTCCATATTGGAGTGGGATGGAGGAAATAGAGGAAAAAACAGAGATCTCCTTTGGTGAAAAAAAATCAGAACTTAAATCCACCATGAAGTTTCAGATTCTTTTGGAAAGTGACTTTAAACAACTAATAAAATCAAGGGATTCATATTAAGCATTAAGAATACCTGTAGGAAAAATAAAACAAAACAGAATACCTGTAGGAACAGAGGCTGGCTGTAACTTTCTTCATCATTACCACAAAGTCAGGTCAGCTGACACTTCAGAAATTATTATTAGTCACTCTTATTCTTATCTTTTGAAAGACTTAAAATGCCTGAGAACACTATAATTAGATTTTTTGGTAGCTTGTACTTAATACACAGGCATTTTTGTTGTGAGGCAGCATTCAGTCCATATACCACATTCTGGGCACCTGAAACCATGGCAACCATGATTTCTGATCATTTGTAAGCAATTTAATTTGGCTTAAACTGTTAGAGGCATTATTTGCCATTTATTTCTGACAATGATTTTACAAACACTTCAATATGAATAAATTTTTATTTTATTTTAGTGCTTTTCTAATTAACCATTATCTACCTCTTTTTTTCTGATTCTAAAGATAGAAAATGATTTGCAGCTATACGGCTATCAGTATGCTCAAGTACCATTTACTTAGTCTTTGAATCAGCTCCAATAATCCAGTGCAGGGCAGAGAAAGGTGTGATCTCTTAAAGAAAGTCATAATTCCCCTTTCTAATTTTTCTCTAAGTTTACACTGTAAGGGGGCTCGAGTAATTTTAAATCCTAAAATGCAAACTGAGATAAAGAAAGACAATTATTGATGCTTTTATATGTGTGTCAGGAAGTGGGATGTTTCATTATTTTTTAAAGCTATTAAGTATAGATGGGAAATACATCTAATTTCTAACTAACATCCTTTTCATCCAATCTCAAAGTAGCTTCTCCATGTACATTAGCTGAGTCATCTATTGATTCAAAGACTGGTGTCACAAAACAGCAGGCTGAATTTCAATCCTAAAAGCTCAATAACTAAGGCTCTTCAGAGGCCTCTCAACATTAGTATTGAGAAGCTTACATTCAAAATTACTCAAGATAAACTGCCCACATTTGTCAAAATTGTGGATATATATGGAAATTTTTCTTCTCTCCAACTTGAAGAATGTAGTTTTGTGTCAGCATTTAGGGGAGTGCTAAAACCTCTAGCTGATAAAATATTTATTAGGCAATACTTTCAGAGTTATAATTGTGATGGTAAATGCATTTACAAAAAATTAAATGAGGCCAAGTGGGAGTGTTGTTAAATATCTTCTGAGAAATTTTGGCAAGTTGCAATAGACATTAAGACTCTAAGTCATTTTTAGAACAGGATTCAATTATTCTGTATTTTTCAAACCTTATTAATTATAATTGGGGAGCCATACAAGTAACATAAATATTAGGATTATCTCTGTAGATATGTGTTTGGCTTGCCAATATCTATACAGTTTCTTATTTTTTATTCAGACCACACACTTGACTAAATGTTATCATTTGCATTTTGATATATAAACTGGGGTTTGTTAGTGGCAGATATATTTTTATAAATAAATTAGAAGAAATTTAAAACTGTTTTCTTCCTGTTCATAAACATCTGTTAGCACAAATAACCCCATTTCCTCAATAGTACTTTGGTACTATGATAGTTTTATATGCAGAAGAAAAGGATGAAGAAATTAGGCAGACAGTGCAAGGACTCTTGGTTAGGGATCTCTTAGATAATCCTCCATGGGGCCAAGGCCTTTCTAAGAAATTTCTACTAAGAACTGAGATTTCCTCTCTTTGGTTTCCAGATCATCCCCTGCCTTACAATGTCAGAAGCCCATGGACCTTAAATATAAAGGTGGTTGGTACAAGTTGCTTAAAATATTTGCTTTGATTTTTGAAGCAAAATTGTATGATTGGCTTTTAATCATGCATTTTAAAAGGCCCTGTCCCTCCCCCACCCCTTAAGAAACTTGAGCTTCTGTTTCCCTCATCATCTCCAATGTGCTTAGGAAAGCTGGCTTCCTTCATGTATCTGGAATGCCCCTTGCCTGTCTGGGCACTCCTGGTAAGTCAGATTAAATCAGCTGCCTTATTGCAAGAGAGGCCGGATGTTCTCTATCTGAGCAGCATTAGACAGTAGGATGCACCCTTGACTAATGCCGCCACATTGCATCTGCTGGATCCTACTGACGAAAGGCTTCTCTTTGGCTGGACTGATAACAAACCCAGTTTCCTGAGGACTGAGGCTGACAAGCTGCCTACTCCTCCAACCCAATTTGACTTCTCAACCATCATTATGTCCTGCCTAGATTATTGAGAAAGATGAATCTCTTGTCTTGGCTAGAGGTACTTCCTTTCTTTCCTGTTGGATTTAGAAGTTGAGAGGAGGCATTAAACCCTGCTGGTCCTTTTATTATGTTCTCTAAGTCTGTGTTTCTGTGTGAAGGTGTACTTCCCTAGGTAGAAAAGAACTTGCTTTTGGCCTCTCCTTGAATTAGAAAATTAGTCTTAAATCAAGTGAATTCCCTTTGCTTGATAAGGTCTTTGTGATCTCATCCTATTCATTATCTAATTCCTCAGACCTTTTCATTTGGGCCAGCTCTGTTCCTTCTGGTTCTTATGAATACATGGCATCAGAAGTTAGATAAATGATTAAAATTAGATGGGAAAAAAACAAATCTCTATTTCTTTAATAAAACTTAATTCCTTTTAAAGCCACTATTCTCACTCTGCAGTGGAAAACAATCTTATCACATTTACGCATTCTTGTCTAGTACATTTTAAAGGTTTCTTTGGTATAAATGATTTCAGTCAAAATTTACATATTACTATCTTTTCATGTGGCTGTTCACAGCCCCCTCTCCCAGTCTTCCCTTTCCTTATCACAGTTCTGCTTCTGTTTTGTGGGGTTCAAGTTTCTGTCGCCTGGCAGTGGAAGGGAGAGGGAATTTGCTTATGTGGATGGTGTGTGTTGTGGCAACATAAAGCTGGTTCTCTCCTTCATCTCATGTCTCACCCAGATGCTAATGCAGTACAACTACTGGGGTCCATGACTGAGTCTTGAGACCTGGATGACATCCAACATTGCCTCTTTTGTGTGTTGTATTAGATGGCCTGTGATCTCTAGCTGGTGCCCTTTAAACCATATTTCAGAGGGTCCTATGGAGGCACCTTTGCTTCCCTTCCTATGCTTTCAGTTTTCTCGAATGTGGTTCTCTTCATTCTTCTGGCTGGCCCCTTTGGGGCTAGCAAGCTGAATCATCTCCCCAAATGCATTCAAGTTCACAAGAAACTGAGCATTCCCCACTACATCAGATTTACTGCTTAGAAAATCAGAGGTGATGCTGAGGCTTACCTAGTCCTGCCTAATCCTGTCTCTTTTTCTTCCCCCTGCTGACCCTTTTCCCATGCCCTGCTAGGCATTATACTAGGCATACTGCTCACCAGAGAAGTGGTTGGCAACCTTCTCTGTCAAAAATGACTCTCATACTTCTGGGGAAATTATCTCAGGAATCTATTCTCCCTTTGAGATTATACTAGGAAGGGAGGAGAGAGTTGTCCAAAATACAATTTGGACTTCTTTTCTCTAATGTGGTTTCTGAACTTGTTTTATATTTTGTCTCCCGGAAAGGTAGCATAGGAGCAGAGAAAAAAATTCTTCTTCATCTCCTGCCCTGATTGTTTTTATCTGAGTCTGTGTGTGAGTGAGTGTGTTTTTGGGTGTTTGTTTTGAAAGTGGAGTTGTTTTAGGGAGAAGGGAGGCTGAAATCATCATTCTGTGTCTCAAGTTGCAAGCTGATGGAAATGATCTGTTAAGGGGAGAAAATCTGATGTATGAGAGAGGAGAGAATTGCTGGAACAATTTCTTGAACGGGAAGAGGGGATGGGAGATGGTGCTCAGTCTGCCTGGACCTTCCTTTTTCCTTTCAGTTAGAGGTTTCCTGCTCTCTTTTCTCTTGCCTAATTACTGCTTTGAGCATTCTGAATAATGTAAGCAGAGTAGATGAGTTCAGTGTCAGAGAATAAATCAGCCCAGATTTTGAACTTAGAATTTTCACAACTATATGTTGTCAATTTAAAGTAGCAATATGCAACTAGGATAAAGCAATAAAAGCTTCCAGGTAGTCATGTTTAGGTTAGGTTATGTATGTCTTTGTTTTTTAAAACAAAAATGAAAACTTTTCCCATAATGGCATATGTTAGTATTAGAATTTGGAGAGCAGCTGGGGCATGGACTCTTGTCTTGAGTCTATATTCAAGATAAGAATACAGGACCAGCAGTGTTAATGTCAGAACAAAATAGAGATTGTCCTATTGAAAATTATAAGTGGGGATCTAAGTCCAGTGAATTGCTATAATATTAAGGATATCACCACAACCCCCTGCACTTATAAAATATATGGCATTCTTTCCTGTTTGGATTGAACATGATAAGCTATGTACACTTGTGCTTTGCTTTCCAAGAATGGAAATTATGCTTGTTTTACAATTGTAGAAAGTTTAACATAATTGATTGTGCAGGCCATTGCTTTAAAATACTGCTGTACACAAATGATTTCATTCTGATCTTGGAAGGAAAGGGGTAAAAATTCTCCTCAGCCTTACTTTGCTGAATAAACAGAGCCCGTAATGACTGTCTACACACTCAGAGAGCCAGAAGAGGATCTGTTTTAGAGGAGGAATATGACAGACCCAAAGAGCTGATGTCAGAAGATTAGGTAGACCCTGGGGAAGGCCCAACAAAGAAAACTTCGTTAGTTTTAACTAAGAATGTTTTAACTAACAAAGTTAGGAGATCTAGCAAGAGGCAGAAATATCCAGGTGGAATGAAAGAAAATGTAGGAAGCCCTGGCGAGATGGAGGTTGAAGACCAGGAGGGAGAGTGGAACTGAGGCAGAGGCTGGTACCTAAAAGGCCCAGCAGGGCCAGATCTTCAGGGGGAAAGGCAAGCTCCACAGTTCTCACAGGTAGAAACAAAATTTTGGCTAGAAGCCTAGAGAGGAGCGAGAAGTAAAGTGGTAAGAATCCAGGCAAGAAATTTAGTGATAGTTATGGAGCATGAGAAGCCTCAAAGATTGTGAGCTCAAAACTTAGGATTCAGAGCTCAAAAAACTTTCTGAAACAGAGAGCAGAGGTGGTCTTTGTGTGATGGAGCTAAATAGCTTCCTGTGGCTAAAGCAAGTAATGTGAACAAAATATTTTGACACTGAGATCTCTAGAATATTTAACACACACATGGAGAAAGGGCTGAAGAATTACAGTGCAAAATGTTCACAAAATCTCTCTTAAAAGTGCACAGGAAAGGTGGTTTTCTCTTCTTCTTTTTGCTTGAATACTCTTTCTGGAGTGTCTATAGTGTACATATATTATTTAAAAGATAATGAAATAAAAATTCTTAAAAAAATCTACCCCAATGAACTTTAATGTATTTTCAGATAGCTTGAGAACTCGATGTTTTGTTCAATGACTGGGTGACTGATCCCACCTGGATGGGGCACAGATGTGAGACCAAATGCTGTAGGACACAACAAATTCTCTTGGAATTGAGTACATTTCCATAGCCAAATCTGTTTGCCTTTTATCTTTTAGTGGAAATTTCTTGATTGACTGGTAGAATAACCACTTTTTTCCAAAATGGTCATTTAGTCTGGGTCTATCTGGGACAAAATGAAATAAGAGTTGGAAATTATTGAGCTGAAGTGATTAATTGGAAGAATTCAAAATGAATAAATTAACATTGGAACCCAATCCATGCACCCAGCTGGATACTTTTTATTGGCTGGTTGAGCCTATAATAGGGTAGTGGAATAGGAGAATGTTGGGCTTTATTTTTTAGTTCATTTTGCAAATTAGAAAAGCCTTAGGCAAAATTCCTTTTGTTCTTAATGCCAAAATATTTCTCCATTAACCCAACACAAAATGTATTAGATAATAATTTTTTATAAACACTGGGCCAATAAGCCTCATAAAATTTAAAAATGTTTCCTGTCTTAAATATTTTCATTAACCCCCAATGATATAAATGGAGCCAAAGATATGAATAATGAAAAGATAAACAAATCTTATTTTCAGTTAAGCTTTTATGCATACCTCAGGAATTGGGTTATAAGAAAGGCAATATTTGGTAACATGAATAAAATTGACTATTCAAATTTATTACATACATGTATGTGTCTATTATAATTCTCTGGTCTAGTTGGAAACTCAGTTTGAATAGCAGTTATGATTTTAATCTGTTCTTGTTTGTGTGAATCCTCTGAATTTTGTAGAGCCACAGTTGTGTTAGGACAATAATAGGATGGTTTGGCCATAGACTTGGATGTTAGATAACTCACATGCTGTGTCCTTAATTAATGCAAGACCAGTTATGCTTACCAAGGGATAACAAATGGTCCATTGTCAGGTTCAATAGGTTCCTATCACCTTTACCCATGGGTTGTGTGGATAAAGACCATGAAGAAGCCCCTGAGGAATATAATGATGCTAAATGGTCCCTAAATATGCTACACCTCCCCCCCCCCCCCATAAACACCAATTAAGGTTGTAGTACAGAATTTATCAGGACTCTGCTAATTACAAATCCTTTCTACTCTTTGCTAGAGTGAAATAATGGACCTCATTTAATATTGTCAATAACATGCTGTGAGCCTGGTGATTATCCCATACATAGTCTCTGTGACTAGTGACCCCTAGTGGGTGGATGTGCACATTTTTTGATGCAGCTATTTGCTCTGTTATTAAGGCTTCGGATGAAATGAAATTTGGTTGTTAGAGGACAGGCCTGAGATGAATCAACCAAAGCAGCAGCTTTCATTTAGTGTTTTTCTCATCCTTTATGCTCCACCAGACAAGATGTATCTCCTGATGACACTGGCCTAGGGGTACAGATGTGTTATTTTTGCCTAGTTGATCCTACCAATAGTTCTTTCCCTCATAATCCTCATCGACTTTCTTACCCCCGTGTGGTAGCTATGAGACTGCCTCAGTCACCTTTCTTTTAGGGGTGTACTTAAGGACACTGAGCCCAAGCATCTCCTGCCCAGTGCGCACTTGGCTGCCCTGTATCACTGTTACTGCTTTGTTGGTACTGGCACATGGCCTCTGCTGTAGTCTCAGTGCCTGGCATAGAGCTGGAGGCATGATGGCTTTCCTAAACTTCAGTCCGAAGTCGATGTCCTTTCCTATTTCTTTGCAGAGAATTAAGCTACTCAGGGCTAGTCTCCAGGATACATGGAATTCTACCAGAGCTCTGGGCCTGTTTCTGTGTGATCTTTTATTTTTTTTGCTCCAAGTAACTGGTAGAACCTAAACAAGCCTGTCCTCATGCTTTCCCCATGTCACCCTATATTGGTTTACTCTGAATCAACTATCAGGTTTCTTAGCCACAGAAGGCAGAGTTGGGCAGAGATGTCCAGAACAGCTTCTTGGAGCTGTTGAGAGCCAGTGCCAGCTTACCACTGTCTATGGGTATCTAGCACTTTGCATTTTACTCCAATTACAGTAAGAAAGAAAAGTGAAAATTCAGTGGAGTCAATAATACAGAGGTGTACCTTCCTTAATGTAATAGAAGTGGTTCTGATGGTGGCATCTGAATAGAATACCTATTAATCATAAGGGAGATCATTATTTTAGAGAAAACTGTAGTGAAGAGCTTAGTAAAGGAAAGATTCCATTTTTGCAAAATAAACCATGCCTTCTGATTTATCTGATCTAGACATTTGGATTTTATGTGTCAGGTTTTCTTTAAAGTATTATATGCCTATAAAACAAACAAACAAACAACCTTAACATTTTTATGGGGGGCTGGGGCTAGAGTAGGGATCTCTCATGATTATTTCATTTTTAAGTTACCTCCTTCCTTTTAGTTGGAAAAGTGACTGGTCTCTTTGGTAGCTCTTGACAGGCCCCTAGGGGTCATCTACAAGAACAGGTCATCTTCCCTGGGAGAATCTACATTCTTGAAGCCTCCTAGTTTTTCATGTACTTGCTCTGTTCCTTTGAAGGAAGTAAGAAAGCTAGATTTTGGTCATTGTCCTACCCTAGACAGTTGCATGGTATGAACAAATTAGCTGGCCTCTCTGGGTCTCCTTTTTTCTAATCAGTAAAATGAGAAGAGTAGGTTCAATGATTGTGAAATTCACATCTGGCAGTGCAATTTTAAACAAAAATAAATTTTAGAGTCCATCTTTGAAAACATCATCAAATCATGAATTTCTCTATTTATATTAAAATGCTAACTATCAAGGACACATGTGTTTTGCTTTCATGAGGCAA
Source organism: Phyllostomus discolor (assembly GCF_004126475.2). Lineage (NCBI taxonomy): Eukaryota > Metazoa > Chordata > Mammalia > Chiroptera > Phyllostomidae > Phyllostomus > Phyllostomus discolor. The sequence goes on from NC_040906.2 coordinate 69,015,940, forward strand.
AAGATGGCACAGAACTTTTTGGAAACTTGTATATGCATTTAATAGAGCTAAATGACTCATGTCCAATAGTGGCAAACTACATTCTTGAAAAATGGTCGAATATATTTCCTCAAGTGATTGCTTAAATTCAGTTCTACTGGGGTTTAATTAAGGAATGTTCTATGTAGTCATGAACAATTCTGTGGAATAAAATCACTGAAGAAATAGAAATTCCCCAGAAAACAATGCCAGTTTTGGCATTTGAGACATAATCTGGTTTAGTTAGTTTGGGTTCTTAAACTTGAAGGCAATTCAAGTCTCTGTTGAAATGACCAGGGGTGAATCCCTCTGGCCTTTGCCTGTTGTTGAGAGCCAGGGAAGTTTATTTTGTGTCTGGGCTATTGGGTGAGTTCCCAAAACCAATTTTCTGCTGGAAATGATATGTATCCTTCTGGCAACAAGCTGCTTGAGCAACAAGCTGTCACATGTCAGTGTGGAAACCTTTTGTTTGGCAATGAGATAACTTTAGTTCTTGATCGACCATGGATCTATCTATTTAGAAATTCAGCATAAATGCATTTGGAGTACACTGGGCTCTTCAAAGAGTAACTAAAGTCAGGGCAAATCATACTGTGTTTTTCTCTACTTTTTCATCTGCTCCTCCTTCCATATGGCATGTTTTGATACAGGAAAACAACCAGCAAGGGCAACCTTGAAAAAGCCTAGCATGTGTGGAGTATGAGGAAGCACACAGCAGCAACCATTCCTTGCCTTACCAAGGGAGGTCAGACAGCGATTTAGAAGCCGAATCTGTTTATATTGACTGTTGAGATTTGGTTGGCACCTACTGGCTTTTGTACTAGGTAAGCTTTATCACATTCTCAGCTTTAAATATGTAAGTTATTAAGACAAAACTAAAACTATGATAAAGGAGATGCTCAGATTAAAATTACTCATTGGTGTTCGAGGACAGACCATGCAATCCTATTTATTGTTATTTTTAAGTTTTTAAAAAATATTTTACTTATTTTTAGAGAGAGGGGAAGGGAGGAAGAAAGAGAGGGAAAGAAACATCAATGTGTGGTTACCTCTTACATGCCCCCTACTAGGGAACTGGCAATCCAGGCATGTGCCCTAACTGGGAATTGAACTGGCAACCCTTTGGTTTGCATGCTGACACTCAATCCACTGAGACACACCAGCCAGGGCTATTCTTATTTTTTCATTTTTGTATATTTTATTGATTTTGTTATTACAGTCATCCTATTTCTTTGCTCTTCTTTATCTTCTTCTGCTCTCCATCTCCCCTACCTCCAGCGTTCTCCCCCTTAGTTCACGTCCATGGGTCATACAGATGAATTATTTGGCTTCTCCATTTCCTATACTATTCTTAAACTCCCCTTGTCTATTTTGTACCTACCAATTATGCTTCTTATTCCCTGTACCTTTTCCCCCACTCTCCTCCCTACCCCTCCCCACTGATAACCCTCCATGTGATCTCTATTTCTCTGATTCTGTTCCTATTCTAGTTGTTTGTTTTTGCTTTTGTTTTTTTAGGTTTGGTTGTTGAAACATGTGAGTTTGTTGTCATTTTACTGTTCATAGTTTGGATCTTCTATTTCTTAGGTAAGTCCCTTTAACATTTCATATAATAAAGTCTTGGTGATGATGAACTCCTTTAACTTGACCTTATCTTGGAAGCACTTTATCTGCCCTTCCATTCTAAATGATGGGTTTGTTGGACAGACTCTATCTTGGATGTAGGTCTTTGTCTTTCATGACTTTGAATACTTCTTTCCAGACCTTTTTTGCTTGTAAGATTTCTTTTCAGAAATTAGCTGATAGTCTTATGGGAACTCCTTTATAAGCAACTCTCTCCTTTTCTCTTGTTGCTTTTAAGATTCTCTCCTTACCTTTAATCATGGATAATTTAATTATGATGTGTCTTGGTGTGTTTCTCATTGGGCCCAACTTTTTTGAGCTCTCTCTGAGCTTCCTGGACTTCCTGGAAGTCTATTTCCTTTGCCAGATTGGGGAAGTTCTCCTTCATTATTTTTTCAAATAAGTTTTCATTTTTTGCTCTTCCTCTTCTCCTTCTGGCATCCCTATCATTTGAATGTTAGAACATATATAGTTGTCCCAGCATTTCCTAAGCTTCTCTTCATTTTTTTGAATTCTTGATTCTTCATTTTGTTCCAGTTGTTTATTTCTTCCTTTTGTTCCAAACCATTGATTTGAGTCCCGGTTCCTTCCTTTCACTGTTGGTTCCCTGTATGTTTGTTTTTATTTCCCTTTGTATGGCCTTTACTTCTTCCCCTATGTCACATAAATACTCAAATTTTGTGAGCATCCTGATTACCAATGTTTTGAACTCTGCATCTGATAGGTTGGCTATCTCCTCGTTGTTTAGTTCTTTTTCTGGAGTTTCAATCTGTTCTTTCATTAGGGACATATTTTTTTATCTCGGTGCACCTCTTAAATTGTAAGGGGTGGAGCCTTAGGTATTCACCAGGGTGGGGCAACCCAAGTCACTGTGTTATGGTGCTGTATGTGGGGGAGGGGTCAGAGAGGGAACAATACCATTTGGTTGGCTCTTGTCCACCTTTAGTCACTTCCCCCATTACCCACAAGAGAATTATGCCTTTCTGGTGCTGATTCCTGGGTGGGTGGGTTTGTGTAAGTTTTAGGACCTGTGGGTCTCCCCAAGGGACTTTCCTATGAGACTGGGAATTTCTCCTGCTGCTGCAACCCCCACAGGTTTTTATAGTCAGAGGTTTTGAGGCTCTATTTCCCTGTGCTATAACCCTGGTTGCATTGTCTGTCTCACTCCCCACTTGCTCCTCCACATTACCCACATGCAAATGTGGGACTGCCCTGTCCATCGGCTGCTGCCTTGCTCACCCAGCTTACCAGCCACCACCTTGCTGCCTACCCTCTCCATCCCTGCTGCCTGTTTCTGCCCCTTGTAGCAGTCTGGATGAATGTTTTTTCTTTAACTACTTGGTTGTTGGACTTTTGTACAGTTTGATTTTCTGGCCATTTTGGTTTTTTTTTGTTTGTTTGTTTTTAAATTGGTTGTTAGAGGAAGTGAAGCATATCTACCCATGCCACCATCTTGGCCAGAGGATATATTTTTAATTTTCATTTTATAAATTGCCCATCTGTTTTTATATGCTACAAGAATGATATTCAAGCACATTTTCCTAATATCATTTTGTGATTCTCGATTGCTTACGTAAGGAAAAACAGACATGAAAAAATTACACTGTTTTCAAGGTGGCTGAGATACATGTTTTCTAACATAGAGTTCTGTGCAAAATGTTACCTGAACAGAATCATGATGTCTTCTTTCTTTTCCCTGGAATTTCTGTTCATTTATTTTTATTTATGTACCAACAGAGACCAAACTGCAGCTTTTCCTTTACATTTCCTTATATTTTCTCTGTTCGCCTAACCTTTCAATAACCCTTTTGAAATCAATGAAGCATGTAATTATTGTACCATATAGAAACAGTTGGGGAAAACAAATGGCATAGTGTAATTTATGGAGGTAAGTCATCCAGAAAAATGTGGGAAGAATGTTCAATTTATTTTAAATATCACAATACTATTGCCTTTTTTCTTTCTGTTGTGCACACTAAATTCTTGTATGACACATGAAAATTTATTAAACACATACCTATATAAAAATCCCAGAGAAATTGCTATAAAAATGAAAATGTTCCAATTTAAACAATAATAGGAAACCAGTAGAGTTTAAGGCATTTATTTCCTTTGTTTAGTTTGGTGACTAAAACTAGAGTCAAGACATTTTCATTTGTCAGCAGCTCAAATTAATTCTTATACTCTTCAATCTTAGAAAGGTGCAAAGGTGAGACACCAGACTTACAGAGCACTAGCAGGAGGGGTGTGTGTGTGTGTATGGTGGTAGAATAGAAGTACTACTGACATTTTTATGTTAATTTTATCTAAAGACCTGATGCATAGAACACAGATCAGCAGTAATGTAAAAATAATGTACTCACCTGGGCATACTTATCATATATGTGTTTGTGTATATGCATATACACATATATGTATACACATACATTGTAAATTTATGAAGAGTATACTAATGTATTTCATCTTAGAATTAGGATTTTTGAAATAAGCAGAAGTAGGGTATAGTTTATGGGGAAGCATTGTTTTGAAGTGTCTACTTCAATATTCAGGTTATTTGGCTTCTATCAAATCCTTATACTGAACTATAGGTTTCTCTCATCATTTAGCTCAGCAGCTCTCAACACTGGATTCAATAGAATCTTATAGGGAACTATAAAAACATTCTAGTGCCTAGACTTTATTCCTGGAAATTCTGATTTAATTGGTTTGGGAGTGAGGCTGGGCATTGGTAATTTTATAAAGCCCCCTTGGTAAATGTAATCTGCAGTTAGGGTTGATAGCCACTGTTTTCACTTGTGTTAACGAGCAATCACTGCAATATCTAACAACCACATGGTAATCCTGAGTGTACTGAGGTCTTTTCTTCCTCATCATGACTGTCAAAACCCAGGGCTACTGAGGTTGCAAAAGGGTGCCGTCTGTAGCTTGTGGCGAAAAACCAGGAAAGGAGAAGCAATGGACGTGATTTGGGACAGGCTATATGTTGGGTGAGTTGTACAAGATGATAAGCCTAGGTGGAGTCACTACTTGAACCTAGGTCTTCTACAGTAATGTGGTTGTGAGTGACACTCTGTGGAATCACATGGCCAGCTTGGGTATGTCAGTTTCTGCTTTAATTAGTTGGTTGAGTGAGTGATGATGAGCATGCCATTATTTGTCATTTGCATGTCACCCTGGTAAAGACTTTGGATTCTTCAGGCTGGGGAAGGAGAATATAGTACCAGTCTCAGCCTCATGTGGCAGGCCTAACTTTTCTTAGCCTAAGTTTTCATACCTATAAAATGGAAATAATGATTATCATTTCTACTTCACAGGTTGAGTAGTTGAGAGGATTACATGATATAATAAATGCAAAACCTCTTGTGATTGTATTTCATGCATACCTCCTCAGTATATGTGAGCTATTATTATTATTATCATTGTTATTTGACACTACCTCTTATTTTCTTTCTACTATATTATGCCACTTAATCAGATTGTGTCTATAAGCCTCAGTTTTAAGATTTTTTCCCTCAAGAGCTTGAATTTTTTTCTTTTTTTTAACATCAATGTGCGGTTGCTGGGGGTCATGGCCTGCAACCCAGGCATGTACCCTGACTGGGAATCAAACCTGTGAAGCTTTGGTTCCCAGCCCGCGCTCAATCCACTGAACGTCAGCCAGGGCTGAAAAGGCAACTCTTGTTGTAACAATATTAACTGTTATGTGGTGTTCACTATATTTTAGTGCCAGGTATAATTTAAAATGTTTAACATAAAATATCTGAAAAACTCTTCATTATGAAAAATTCCAGACACAAACAGGAGTACCTGTGTATGTAGAGTATATGTAGAGTTCCACATATTCATGATTCATTTTTAACTGTATTCCTTCATGGCCAGTTTTGTTTGGTATATAGTCATTCAACCTCACTGCCTTAATATCACAAACATTTTCTCTAAGTAATCAGTATGCATCTTGAAAAGATAAAGACTTAAAAAAAGATTCTCACAATACCAGTGTTATGCATCAATGTAACCCTTATATAAACCTTGTCTGTTAAGTGGCATAATTATACCTATTTTACAGATAGTGAAACCAAGGCACAGAGAAGTTAAATAATTTGTTCAGGGTTACACAACTATTAAGTAAAAGAGGTGGAATTTGAAAGTTGGTGCTCTGGCTACATAGTCTGCATTCTTAACCACTCTTACTTCCTGGCTTCTCAAAGTGAAAAAAAAATGCAATATACAATAATTTCTTCTCAATGAATGCAAGATTTTGGCTTTTAGTGTTGTTAATGTCCCAGTTGTATGGGTAACCTATTGGGTACTAGTATCTGATTCTGTTCTCTGTAGTTGTGTGGACTTAGGTTTCACACAGACCTGAGTTTGAATCCTGGCTCCATCATTTATTAGCTAAGTGACTTCGTGTCTATTAACTACCCTTTGCAGACCACAGTTCCTTTGTCTGTTACATGATATCACAACACCTATTTCATGAAATTCTTAAGAGCTAACACAAGAACACAAGTACTTGTTTTAGACTGATTTTCTTGACTTGGTTGGTTAGGTGGCAATGCCTTGAATGGTCAAGAAATGCCTTGAAGAAGACTTAGTACAATTGACTCAGAAATGCCTCCTAAGGTACAGCTGGCATGCTGCCAGCTTGTTATATTAAAATAAATGTTATAACATATTAGCTCATATGAGCAAAGGAGCATCATTTTCAAGGAATGATTTTTCTCTCTTTGAGCTACTTTAAAGTCATTTGTCACCCATCCAAGTAGTAACCAGCTTCCGAGATCAGATTCAAGATTCAGCAAAAAAGGGGAAAAATATAGTCATTCGTCAACAGCCATCCTAAAATTACAGGGAAAATTCTCATAGAACATGTATGCACATCTTCTATTGCCTCACTTCTTCTACTCAAGCTTTTAGCTGGAATCCACATTATGAACAAAAATGTGCAAAGAATGTTAAGACAGTAAAAATGTGTGTGTGAGACTGCTCTCTGAAATTAAATATGTTTTGTCTCAATTACTAACTATTTTGGAATTTATGTTTGTTTCTACATACCGCTAATTTGGATCATCAAGGGTTGATCATACATAGAATATTTTATTGTATTTTTCTTTTCTTTTGTAACACCTGGCATCCAGAATTTGTACCTTATTCCAGATATTTATTTTTTCCTTGTTTGTATGTCTTTACCAGGGTTTGTATTGAACAATTCAACCCTGTCAAAGAAGAATCACACTTTCCTAATATACTTATTGTGTGCTCTGTTACTTGTAATTCATGTGATTTATATTCCTTGCACATTTCATCAACAATGGCATTCCTTTTAGTATTCCCACTTGGTAGGAACACCACCTTGTAACCTTGTCCTCTCCCCTTTCTCTTTTTTGTTAGGTTAAAATGAGGGTTGTTTTGACTTATAATTAACAGCTGAGCTTGGCTCTCACCTTCAAGGTATTCTTGCATGTTGAAGAAAACAAATGCTATTTTGCTGTATAAATGTTATATTAGAGAATTTTCTCAACATGTCTTTTAACTTCCTGCCCCTAGGTTTGGAATACCTCCCTAGACACAAAGAGTTGTGGAGGAAGCTGATTCTTGGAAATTCTCTGTTGAAACCAAGTTTCTTGCCTCCAGCAGTGTGTGTATAGGAGAAATCAGGCTGCTTGCTTTTCCTTTAGTTGTTTCAAGGTAATAATTCATGCTGTTTGATCACACACTTTGCAGAGCTTAGTTGACAATTTTGGCCTTTTAGAATTTCACATTAACAATTTCTAAATGAAGTGAAAACTTCAAATTATATTCAGTTAAGGGAATCTGTTCCTGGGTATAACGTTAGAAAATTGTGAGTGGTCTGTAACTATTTGTTTTGCAGTTAGCTGATACTTCATTTTTTTCTGTGTCTGTCTGTCTGTCTATAACTATAGCTATCTTTTTACAATCAGCTTTTGAATTATATTTTTATACAATAAAATGCATCAGTTTTAAGTAGAATTTTTTGACAAATGTACTGTATTTTTTGGACTATAAGACACTGTCCCCCCCAAATTTGGGAGGAATAATGGTTGTTAATGCTGCTGTTGAATTCTGTTTACATTTACATTGGTGAAATATTATGTTATTTATGTTATTAAATATTTTATCACATTTTTTGTTTCAAATTTTTTTCCTATTTTCCTTCTCTAAAACCTAGGTGTGTCTTATGGTCTGAAAAATATGGTATATATTGACCACCCTAACCAAGTTATAAAACATTTTTGTCACCCCAAGTCTTTACTTATGCCCCTTCCAAGGTGATAAGAACATCCTTCAGGGACTGTCTGTTATTTTTAGATGAAAATGCACCATCAAAACCCAGTTATAACTGTGTGGCTATGACTGATTTTATTTTAACAAAAGCAACATTCACTTTAACATTTAACAGTAATTAGTTAATAATAACTAGAAACATGAAGGTACTAAAAGAGTTTTGACTCCTGACTGGCAGCTCAGTGAAGAGAGGGGAGGAATGGGTGGAAGTGAGTGGATGTTGGGCAGCAGTTCATACAACTGCAATCAGCCCAGGATGCAGGCATCAGCTTTGGAGGGACCTGGAATTATAGTCAGCATCTGCAGTGCCTTCACTGCATGATGATCCAGGAGGAAAAATATCAGATGTAGTAGAGGTCAGAGAGCATTGTTGAATTGTTATTTAACAGATGCAGGTTTAATGCAGACAACAAAGGCAGCTGCCAGAGTCAAAAGAGGTTAGAGGTATGTGCTCAATAATAAAAGGTATAGAGTATATACAGAGTATTTACAGGGTATACTGGTCCAGGTGTTCACCCTTTATTAAATCAAAAAATTCTGCCAGGCCAAGGCAGAGATAGGACTTCCTAATGGTTGACATAGGAGGTGAAAGGGTGAGATAAAGGCCAGGAGGCTGGTGATCCCAATTACATAGTGTTTATTTTTGATGAGATTGGTCTGAGTTGTTTCCCTAATACATCTTTGTGGGCTTTTGTTATTGTTCAGACAGCTCAATTATAGGACTTTGATGCCTTTGGTGGCTCAATCAATCATCTGAATTAAGCTTTGGGTTGTTTGAGTGCTGTAATGTGCTGATGAAGATGGCAGTTAGCTCTTTCATTATAAGAGTGGTAGGATGGCAGCAGGGGAAACACTAAAGCTGTGTCTGTTTTAAATTGACTGCATGCAATTATATCCAAATAGAATAGTCTGCAAGATGGAATAAGAAACCTCAGTTTTGCTCATATGCCAGGCCTTATTTACTTTTAATTACTCCATTTATACAACATTATTTAAATCAAAGTATATGAAATTGGGCCCAAAAGACATCCAATGACTTCTCTGGAGAGTGGATTTAGAGCAGTTAAAAACAAATCACATAAGACTTCTGGTCAAAATGGCGGTATAGACAGACATGCTCTCTTCTTCACACAACCACATCAAAATTACAACTAAAATATAGAACTGTCATCAGAATTGAAGTTGAATGGATGTCTGACAACTATGGAATTAAAGATACCACATCCATCTAGACTGGAAGGAGTGACACAGATGTGGAACGGGCTGGTCCCCCACCGATTTAGGGTGGATAAAAGTTTGGGAGGGATATCTCAGTAGTGAGGAGTCCTAGTCCCACACAAGACCTCTCCAGCTCAGGGTTCTAGTGCCAGGAAGATAAGTCCCAACAACTTCAGGCTACAAAATCTAGTGGGGATTGAGTCAGTGGAAGAAACTTCTGGAGCCCCAAGAAATCCCTCTCAAAGAACCCACACACAGACTCACTTACTCAGTCACTCCCTCTGTGCTCCAGCACCAGGGTAATAGCTTGAAAGGCACCAGTGGCATAGAGGGAGAAACTGAAGTGTCTGGTATCAAGGAGAACAGAGGCCATCGTCTCTTTTCTAAACCCTTTCCTTGTAGAGCTGGCAAACTAATGCCATATATGATACTCCATCAACCTGGCTAACACTGTTTGACCTACCTTGGAGATTCCCAGAGTCTCTGCCCCCCCAACTTATGGGCCCACCTGAGTTGTTTTTCCATACGAATGGCTGGTCTTGGCATATGCTTCACAACTTCCTAAATCCTATCAAATGAGCAACAGCTGGTCTCAGTGAGCCTGAGGCCCAGCACTACCAGCAGCCAGCCTACATTCAAAGCTTGGCATTGCCTGGGAATCTCCAAGCCCACCACAAGTAGCAGCTGTCTCAGATTGCTTTGTAGCTCAGACAGAGTGGTCCAGGGAAAAATACAGGTGAGGGTTGACCTTGGCCTACACCAGAAACCCCAGAGCCTGTGCACCCAGTGGACAGCTACAGACCACATCAGGGTACTACCACCCTGTCCCTGAATAGTTGTTCCTCCATGGAGGAAGGAGGTTGGAGATAAGTGGTCACAGCCAATCCTTCCAGCTGACTGGCTTGGGTGAATCCTTCCCACTGATCTGCCAAGAGAAACCAAGGCTCAACTACAAGAGCAGGGTGTACTCAGCCCACACAAAAGGCACACATAAAGTACCCAGCTTGGGTGACAGGGGTGGCTATGCTACTAAACAGTATGTGACATCTACCACATTAGGCCACATTACCAAGACATGGAGTCACAGCAGATATACTTAATACATAGAAACAAGCACAGGGAGGCTGCCAAAATGAAGAGACATAGAAACATGGTCCAAATGAAAGGATAGATCAAAACTCCAGAAAAAGAGCTAAACAAAATGGAGATAAGCAATTTATCAAATGCAGAGTTCAAAATACTGCTTATAAGGATGCTCAATGAAATTAGTGAGGACCTGAACAACATTAAAAGGACCCAGTCAGAAACAGAGGATACACTAACTGAAATAAGGAATAATTTACAAGGAAACAATAGTAGAGTGGATGAAGCTGAGAATCAAATCAATGATTTGGAACATCAGGAAGCAAAAAACAACCAATCAGAACAACAAGAAGAGAAAAGAATAAAAAAAAATGAGGACAGCATAAGCAGCCTCTGGAATAACTTCAAGTGTTCCAACATTCATATCGTAGGTGTGCCAGAAAGAGAAGATAAAGAATAAGAAATTGAAAATCTATTTGAAAAAATAATGAAAGAGAACTTCCCTAATTTGACAAAGGAAGTAGACATGTAAATCCAAGAAACACAGAGAGTCCCAAACAAGATGGGTACAAAGAGGCCCATTTCAAGACACATCATAATTAAAATTCCAAAGGTTAAACATAAAGAGAGAACCTTAAAAGCAGCAAGAGAAAAGTAGTTAGTTACTTACAGCAGAGTCCCCATAAGATTGTCAGATGATTTTTCAAAAGAAACTTTGCAGACTAGAAGGAATTGACAAGAAATATTCAAAGTCATGAAAAGCAGGGACCTACAGCCAAGATTGCTCTACCCAGCAAAGCTAGAATAGAAGAGCGGATAATTTCTCCGACAAGAAAAAAACTAAATGAGTTCATCAGCACCAAAACATTATTACATAAAATGTTAAAGAGACTTATTTAAGAAAATAAAAAGATAAAAACTATGAAATAAAATAGCAAAACATACAAATCTATCAACAACTGAATCTAATAAACAAACTAAGCAATAAGAAGAACAGAGAGAATCATGTATACAGAGAGCATTTTGATGGTTGCCAGAATGGAGAGGGGTATGGGGGAATGGGTGAAGAGGTAAGCAGATTAAGAAATACAAATAGGTAGTTACAGAATAGCCATGGAGATATAAAGTACAGTATAGGAAATGGACTAGTCAAAGAACTCATATGCATGACCCATGGACATGAACAATGGTGGGCAGATTGCCTGGGGGAGTGGGGGGTTTTGGGTAGATGGAGGGCAAAGGGGGAAAATCAGGACACCTCTAATAGTATAATCAATAAAATATAATCTAAAAGAAGAAAAAGGAATTCTTATCCCCAAAACAATAAAACATCTGATAAAACACTGAACCCCCTCCCGCCAAAAAAAACCAAATCACATAAGGATGTAAGAAGGAGAAAGCAGTGGTTAGTATGGTTGAATTTCACGTTCAAGTTCAGATTAATTTGCCAAAGCAAGAGGATTCTGTTGATACCAGGACACTGGCCAACTTCTTCAGAACTAGTGGCACATTTGTGTTTTACGTCATTTTACAAAGATAAAATGTCAATGATTTAGTTGATTCTGTGGACCCTTTAGGAAATACCTGAATTTCCCTTTGAGATTATATTTCACCAGAATTGAATCTACTTATTTAAAAATATTTATTTTTTTATTAGAGAGAGGGGAAGGAGGAAAGAAGAGAGGGAGAAAAACATTGATGTAAGAGAGAAACATCAATTGGTAGCCTCTTGTCCTCGATCTCACAACCCAGTCATGTGCCCTGACCAGGAATTGCACCAGTGGCTTTTCTGCTTTGCAGGGAGGATGCCCAACCAACTGAGCTGCACCAGTCAGGACCATTCCATTGATTTTTATGTATGGCGTTCCTCTGACCTCAGAGAGAAAGATGTAACTTTTACAATGTACAGAAATACTCATTATCCAAGTCACATGGATGCTTATTACTATTTAAGTAAAACAAATAATCCTTTAATATGCATGTACTTTTTAATGGACATGTGTGTGAATTAACAACTGTTTGTTGTTAATTCAGCAAACCAGCGTGTTTGATGGTTGTGTTTCTCTCATGAAGAAGCCTGTTATTTCACTTTTAGAACATGCTACTTCTCCTAAGACTGGAGTCCTCAATTCATTTCCTTGGAGACAGGGTAAGAACATCTCGAATTTATCAGGGTCAGAATGTTGTACAATTCCGGAAATTTTAGTTACAATTTTTTCTCCAAGTACATTTCAATAAAAAAACCACATACAACTTTCCTTTTTAATTTTTCAAATTGCTTTTTAAATATAATCCCTCTTTTCCCTCTAGCCTTTGGAGAGACTAGTTTTCTTCTTTCTCAGTTTTCTCTGTTTTCATTCTTTATGTGGCTGGATAACAACGACTTTAACATTCCATCTTACTGCTATTAAAGATCCTGACCTGTTGGTCTTAATAAAAGTTATGAACCGTGCCCTGCTAAAATGACTTCACCTTCCCCTTTCTCCCTTCACCATGATAAATTCCCTTGGTGGGTGATAAAATACTGGATTGAAGTGGACACATTTGGTCTCTGTTAAAGCTATTTACGGTGATTTTTCTGCCGTAAGCATTATACCTTGGGCAACCAGATGCTCCTCTTTTGGGGTCCATCTCATAACATATTCTCTCAGTATTCCAAGAACTCCTTTGGGGCCAGCAAATTACCCTCTCTGCAAGTGCACTTATATAACATAGCTTCATCCAAAAGAAGCTGTACATTTAGGGAGGAAAAATCACGCAATGGAAAAGCCACCTTTAGTTTTTTTAAACCATTTAATCAAATACCATTTTCTTTCTCTTTGTCCATAGGCTTAGCTTCCCATAATGTGGGTCTTTAGAGGTGGCTGGCAGTTGTTCAGAGGGCGTGAATGATGTTCACTGTTTGTTGTTGTGATTCTGAGAGGATACAAACTGGACAAGGCATCAAAGGCTCAGGTAAACAGGCATCTGTGTCTTAGAGTTATTGAGATCCAAGATTCTGTTTTTCTGATGAATATATCCTCTCCACTTATCCTCTTGCTGATTATTACATCTATTAAAGAAACTTAAAATCAATTCCCCACAACATTCCAGTCTTCTCCCAGAGTTTAGGCTTTAATGCTGCCATGACTACCTAATTGTCTGTTTGAAGCAGACATTTCTGAAGACATTTGTTCACATCTTTGGAAGACCTGGATGATCTACTATAGATTAAAGCTTGTCAATTAGACGTTTAATGTTGTGTCACCTCCGGAAAGTTTCTTCACCACCCCTCAAGGTACCACTTTTGCTTTTTTGAGGTGAATTTTAAGAATAACAGCACTACTGATGTTAAAACTGTAGTTTCCTTTACTTATTAAGGCATAGGTAAGTGCTTCTATGTAAAGCTCCCAGGAATAGGAAAAAGTTCATCTTTATTCCCCTCCTGAGGAGTAACCTGGGTGCCTGGAAAGGACAGGAGGGTGTGGTAACTAGTAACTTCCTTTCCTTTTCAGCTTCACCAGGCACCATTTCTTCAGTACCACAGGCAAACTGTGTAGTTGTTAGCTCTAGAAAACAACATACCAGAACAAACTATCAGATTTCATGGGGGCACAGTGTTTTTCTTTTACTATTTTAAGAAAATAATTTCCTTTTAGGAGTGATGGGGAAGTGAGAATTGAGGATTATATGGCAGTTTTCTTCCTGTAAGCCATGAAAAGTTTAATTTGTGGAAGCAGATTTAAAAGAGAATGTATATCTGCTCCTGTTTTTTCAGGGAAGATATCAGCATGAAAATTGGGTGATGCCCTATCCTAAGCCATTTGGTGTCCCTAGCTCAATGCCTGCCACAAAGTAGGCATTCAAATACTTGCCAAATTAAATTTCTGTATTAAAAATATCTATGAACTGGGATTATAAAAACAACATTTTAAATATTAAGTTCCAATAGTGGATGTTGTTACAGAAACAAGACAATATAATTAATACCCATACATACATATACATTCAGAATGTTTGTATATAATTTGTGGAGATTTAATATTTATTCCTTTTATGTTATGATTGATGAAATTCTCTTGTTATATATCTTGATCTTTGTTTCCATTGTTTACTTTGGAACTTTTTCTCAGTATCCAAGTTTACTGTATGTAAACATGCCATATTTAAAAATTGTTTTGGAATCCTTGCTATAATCTCTTAAAATTCAATTTTCTGAAGTGAAGCCTACTTCTGGCAAAGAAGTTAAATTATCTTTGGGAGATAGGATTGTTTATGTGCAGTTGAGGCACACTTCAAAAAAGGCTGTTATATCATTCAAATTAAATTTAAAGACATAGAGAACAATCGGAGCCTCTCGGATGGTAGAAAAATAACTACCAAGTTTGGTGAGCTCTAACTCTCAGAAAATTAGGTCAGATTAGATTTGATTATATTTAATTCCACTTATTAAACTTTCATATTATGCCAGACCCTATGTTAAGTGCTGGAAATACAAAGATGATTTCCATAGAATTTGTATCCTCCAGAAACTCATAGGATAAATGATTTTACTAGAATCTAACTTCCATGACATCAGAACTCCATTTGTTCACCTTTGTATTTCCACTGTTTAGGATTATTTTTGCCCCATAGTAGGTGTCTTAGTCCATTGGGGCTGCTATAGTGAAAGACAGTAGACTGGGTTGCTTTAACAACAGATTTATTTCTCACAGTTTTGGAGGCTGCAAGTCCAAGATCAAGGTGCCAATAGATTCAGTTCTGGTGAGGTCTCACTTCCTGGCTTGCAGACAACTTCCTTCTTGCCATGTGTGCACATCGACTTTCCTTGGCATACTAATGGAGAGAAAAAGAGACAGAGAGAGGGAGACACAGAGAGAGAGATCTCATATCTCTTCATCTCCATCATCTTAAGGATACTAATATCATCATGAGAACTACCTCTGGACCTAATCTAAACTTAATTACCTCCCCATGGCCCCACCTCTAAATATCATCACAGTGGAGATTATGACTTCAACATAAGATATTGGGGGGGGGGCAGGACACAAACATTCAGTTGCTAACAATAGATACTCAATTTATAGTTTTTAAAAAGATTTTATTTATTTATTTATAGAGAGAAGAGAAGGGAGGGAGAAAGAGAGGGAGAGAAACATCAGTGTGTGGTTGCCTGTCACACACCCCCTACTGGGGATCTGGCCTGCAGCCCAAGCATGTGCCCTGACTAGGAATTCAACTGGTGACCTTTTGGTTTGCAGGACGGTGCTCAATCCACTGAGCCACACCAGCCAGGGCTATAGGTTTTAAATATAGACGAATGGATGGATTATTATGTTGGACAGAGATTCTGAATTATCATGCATTTGTATGACAAGTGGTTACTAGTAGGCATATGGTGCATACTCTTACCCAGTCCTCATCATCTTCTATAAAAGTTCATAAAAGTTGCCACTCTTTTCAAATTCTAGGTTATAACCTAGTGTATTTGGACTAGTTTGGCTCAGGACTATCTTTTCTGCATAGGGCAAAACATAAATTATCCATTTCTTTATGAGGGCTAAGTCTGAAAAATTCTTCCATAAGCACTGAATTCCAGGCTCTCTGTCTTATGAAGAGGAAGACAAATCCACTTCATTGGATCTGGATGATACAGCAAAAATGGTCTAGAAACTCTAGATTAGCAATTTTCAACTGCTGTATGTAAGGACTTTTAAAACATAATATTTGACTATTTAGTCAGGGACATCGATCTCTTTCCCCTTAGAATGTCAAATAAGAAAATGACAACAGCTAAAACAACAATAGCTTTCTGGTGTGAATGAATAAAAATTATACCCATTTTTGTCAGGTTGGCAAAATATATATATATATTTACACACACACACACACACACACACACACATACAGGGGCCCAGCACAAATAATGCCCCATTGTTATTACAAAATCTTTTATTACAAAATCATAAGCATGTAATTCTGTAACAACAATATCACACTCAAGCACACCATTTGAAATTCTAGTAAAATGTTCAAATTAAAGCTATAAATTATTACACCCATATTATTACCCTACCAACCACACTCAAACAAGCCTTACTTCTGTCAAACCCTGTATATTTTTTGCTGTGCTGCAGAATTTCAGTAATTAGTTTATGTGTGCCATGAGATGAAAAAGGTTGAAAATCACTGCTTTAGATCAATAGCATCCTGACAAAGGCCACGGATAATCAAGGCTGTCCTATGACCCCGTCATCCAGGGCAAGTGGGTTTCTCTGCCAGGAGAATGACCACAAGTAGAGTTACAACAGCTGGTCTGCTATCTGACATGACTAGACTCAGGAGGTAGTTGTTCAGTGAATCAACAGAGTCAGCTAAATGTGGAGAGTCATATAAAAGGATACATGGTAACTTACACAATATATTTAAATATACTTTAAAACATGTGTCTATGTATGTTCATTCTTCAATATTTTGATATGGAGTCAGCTCATTCTTTAAGAACTGTTCTGCTGTTTGGAATATATTTCTTTCTTAAATAACCCATGTCTATAAAGCATCTTCTGTAACTGACAGAATCAAACTCTTTAAATTAGATCGGGAACTAAAATATAGTTAGAATACATTCTTTTTTTTTTCTCAAGTTCCAAGTTTTGAATGATTTTTCTTTTTCATTTTCAATTGGCATACAATATAATATTAGTTCTAGGTATGCAATGTAATTATTCAATATTTGTATGTATTGGGAAATAGTTACCACAGTAAGTCCAGTGCACATCTGTCACCAAAAATAGTTGAATTTTTTTCTTGGGATAGGAACTTTTAAGATTTAATCTTAGCAACTTTCATGTATGCAATATAGTATTTTCAATTGTAGCCACTATTACATCACATCATGACTTATATTACATCATGACTTATTTATTTTGTGACTGGAATTTTGTACTTTTGGATCCCTATTTTTTAAATTGAATTTATGGGGGATGATATTGGTTAATAAAATTATATAGGTGTCAGGTGTCAAATGTCCACCTAGGCACAAACAGCTGTGTTGAGGACACCATGAAGTGGAGAAATGCTGAAAGATATGTTGCTAGTGAACAGAATGATGAAGACTTCTGTCCTAATTTTGGGAGCAGGCAAGCCACTGAATCATCGCTAGCTGGATTCTATCCTTGAAAGCTGGAATTCTATCATGGTGATAGCTGGGAATGGCAGTTTTGCAACTGTTCTCAAGGTAAGGGAAAGAATTGAGTTGAGCGTCCAGGCCTTAACCCATACTTTTGAGGGTGACGAGTGAGCACTTCTGGCTGCCTGCTGGAATGGAAATAGGAATAGGATGTATACCTAATGGGATAATGGAGCAGCGTTTCAGTGGTTTGATTTCCCAATTTTAGTAGGGTTTCCACAGCTGTGATTAACCTGACAAATCAAGGAGGAGATGAATTGAAGGGATCCAAACACCTGAGCCAACCTGGCACTCCTCCCTCCTGCATCCTTGAGGGCAATGTGTTGGCTCCATTTTCGGTATAGCTTCTCTGTCAGCTTCCAAGGCAAGATCCCTGTGACTCCGACTGCTGAAATCAGGGCCAAGATTCTCTTGGCTGTGGTCCTAGAGTGTGCCTGTGGAGGGTGTGTCTAATCCTGTTTTGGAATGGACTGCAGTAGGGAAGATCTCATTCAGAGATAACCAGCCAGCAGGTATAACACCCAAGGTGGCCTTTGGATTATCCACCATTTACATGTATAGTAAACATTTATTGAATACCCACAATGTTCAAGATGCAGGGCCAGAACTGTGGGGGCTAGAAAGAGAGAGAGAAGAGGAGCACACAGCTCTGGTCTCAGGAAGGTGACAGGAAAGGACTAACATACTGCATGGAACACCATCTGGAAGGCACTCTTTTATAGTTAGTATAGCAGAAAATCATTTCTGTTTTCATCCTGGGCTGCCCTGGACTGTGAAACTTGTTCCTCCTTGGGGAGCTGGTGATGTCTGTGAGCGAGCTGATGAGTGCTGGACCTGCCTGGTATGGTCTAGCAAGGAAGGGTCTATGAGGCTTACAAACTCAGCTCCACCTTCAGCAGTTAACTGCAGCCAAATCCCAAGACTCTGGGTGTGAATGCCAGATCTACGTAGGACAGCCTGTTGGGGGTGTTTTAGTTGCCAGTTTACAGTTAAAATAATAGTTTTTATGTTTAAACTTCTGTCAGCGCGACTCCTTTGAGGCTTATTTTTTTTTGCCTGGTTTAATAAGCACATGGAGAAATGAACTCAGGTGGTCGAAAGAATTCTAATGAAATCAAGTTTCTACTTCAGTTGCTTTTTGTCTGTGACTGTTCCCTAAAGAGAGGAACTGTTTTCCCTGGGTTCTGCCATCTCTTTTGTTGTAAAAACATGTGCATCCCTTGGCTGTCTGCCTTGGAAAACAAAATCTTTGATGCCATTGAGACTGATTCTAGACACAGGCCTTAGGATGTGAAACAGACCCTTCCATGGTGAAAATTCCTGAGCAAAAATTTGGAGGGCTTTTATGAAATGGTCTAGGCACTACATGAGGCAGAATATGAGTGTAGGGTGCTATGTGTGATGAAACTACTAGCTTCTGGCACATGATGATGTTCACTAGTACCAGCTGATGTTCCCCTGGTGCTTCTATGTCAAGCTTGACTCTAAGTGTGTTTATACATTTGAAACTTATGGCAGAATCTATGAGATCGATTTTGTTATTACCGCTTTTAGATTCTCATGAAGAGACTAAGGTGCAGAGAGGGTAAGCACTTGCCTAAGGTTCATGCAAGTGTAAGAACTGGCCATTAACCACAGGGCTTGCACCTTTAACTGCTGTGGCAGACTGGGTTTGGGGGATAGTTATTTTGGAAATAGAGGAAACACAATAATTGGACAGTGAATCTCTGCTGCTGTGAGCCAGAAATTTTGTTTCACCTTGACCTAGTTGAATCACTTCCTTTTTTGTTTGTTTCAACAATTTTTTTTAAAAAATTATTTTTTGATTATAGTTGCCATACAATATTATATTAGTTTTGGGTGTACAACATAGTGATTAGACATTTATATACCTTACAAAATGATCACCCTCAATAAGTCTAGTAGCCACCTGACACCATCATAGTTATTACAATATTATTGATTATATTCCCTATACTGTGCTTTATATCCCTGTGACTATTCTGTAACTACAAATTTCTTCATTTTAATCCCTGCAACCCCTCCTCCCACTCCTTTCCCATTTTGCAACCACCAGTCTGTTTTCTGTATCTATGGGTTTGTTTCTGTTTTGTTTGTCCATGCATTTTATTTTTTAGATTCCATATATAAGTAAAATCATATGGCATGCCTTTCTCTATCTGACTTATTTCACTTAGCATAGTACCTTTTATGTCTATTCATGTTGTTCCAAATGGCAAGATTTTATCTTTTCTATGGCTGAGTAATATTCCATTGTGTGTGTGTGTGTGTGTGTGTGTGTGTGTGTGTGTATAGTTGCATCATCTTTTGATTCCTTTATACAGAGATCAGCATCTCTATGAGGTGGGAGAAGAGATGGATGTAAAAAGAATGAGATCCAGTGTGTCATTCTCTCTTTCTTCCTGCCATAGTCATTCTCAAATTAGTCTCTAAGTTCCTTGAGGCAGGGATGATGTCTTATTCAGTCTGGCAACCCTTTATTAACCAGTCCAATGCCTTGACATATAATATGTCATGGGAATGACTGGAACACCCCTCCTGGAGTCATGTTTAGTCATGCAGGGTGGGCTATTGAGCTGCTATATGAATATTTGATGAGAATACTCTTGTTCATAGATGTGTTCACAAACCTCCATCACTTTGAGCATTACTGGTGACATTGATATTTCATGCTAATGATTTGGTGGAATTTGCTGTTCTTACAAAAGAAGAAAAGGGTGCTTTTTTTCTTTCTTTCTGACCTGGTCTGGTGATCCTGTACCTATGTTGAAGAGTCTCAGGACTCTTCTCCCATCCTTTATTATAGTAAGAGCTGGGGTCTTGGGTGGGGATATGATACTCATACATAATGGTGGAGCATACATTAGGGAACACACCTCATTTTTACAAATGGAATGCCAATTTTATGGAAAGTGGGACAGTTATGTGTTCAGCAAAAAATTATCACCCTTCCAAACAACCAGAGGTGGTCATTTTTTATAGTGCCAGCCAATGAAATTTAAATTGGGTTTTATGACAGACTTTTCAGTTTCTAATATAGTTACTCTCCTTTCTTCCCTACTTTGTTATTCTTTCTGCCTGGAATAATGACATGAGGCTGAGGATGCAACATCCATCTTTTTACAATGAGACAATAACCAAGAAGACTAAAGCCAACATGCAAGCGATGGCAGAGCATAAGGCAAGAGTCGGAGTCATTGACAGCATACTTGAAAAGCTGCAGCAGCTCTGGACTGTTTTCATTCAGACTTCTTATTATGTGAAAAATAAACCTGTGGTCAAGGCTTCTATAAATCAAGTTTTTTTTTGTTATTTTTAGATGAATGTAATTCTTACTGAATCAAGCAGCATCTTCAGACCTTGAAATCAGTAAAAATGTTGACTGAAGTAGAAGCTAACAATAATTATTGTTCAATGAGTGGAATTAACAACCTGCAGAAGTGGCAGTTTTAAAAGGTCTATTATAAACATTCTTTTAAAATGAGAGAATAATGTGTGGTGGGGGAGGGGTTATAAGGGGACTAAATGGTAATGGAAAAAATACAATAAAGATCATATAAAAAATGAGAGAATAGCTTATTTCCAAGTTTCATTAGAAAGGCTCTAATGTAAAGCACAAATAGTATACATTAAGTTTTTGAGAATTATAACATGAGGTATAGCTGTCCCATGACTGATAAAAATTCTTAATCTGGAGAGTAAAAATTTGTGAATTGAAGGGGAGAATGGACGTTAATTCTAAACACCAATGCTAATTATACAGACAAATATATTCATTAATGAACAAGGATGATTTACCTAGTTTCCATGACTATGGCCCTGGGACCAACTTCTCAGCAAGACCTGAGAAGCTGTAAAAATGCAAATTCTTAGATCCTATTACAGACCCACCTATTTGGAAATGCAAGGGTGGGGACAATAATCTGTGTTTTAAAAGCCCTCTAGGTCATTCTAATGCAAGTTAAAGAGAATCACTGCTTTAGATTAATTTTCATACTTTAGATTAATTTGCACACATTAGGCTAACCAAGGCTGTTTTCCCCTCTAGTTCCAGGGTCATTAACATCTTTCTGATATGTGCCGGGGTCTCCTGGTGACCATCTCCAGAGGGCATATCCTAAGATGGTAAATTAAGGAGTTGGCATTCTGCTTTCTAAATAAATGGCATTTAAGATGTAGTTCCTTTCTTCCAGGAGCCCAAGGAGAATGACTAATGTGTTTCTAAACTTGAGTTAATCTGTTTTAATGAGGGGAGATCTGTCTGAAGCAACTGACCTTTTTTTTTAAATATATCTTTACTATAGTAAGAACACTTAATGTCATACTGAAGTTGTTGTTGTTGTTTTAATATTTAAAAGGACTCCTCAAAGCTAGAACACAGAATTTTCCAGCAACAGTATAGAACGTGAACAATCCAAAGTTAGCTATTTGGCATTCGATTTTAAGTAGACAGAAGCAAAAAAATAGCAAATAGATCTTTCTGGCTAGCTGAGTTGCTGGATCAAACACTTTACAAAAGTTTAACTCTACAATTAAATTTAAACACACAAAAAGGCAAACAATATATGGGGAACTTTGTTTGTATGTTTACTTATATTACAAACTGCCAAAATTAATGACCTATTTCTTTCCTCCTAAAAAAACCTTAAAATGAAAAGTACCTACCTTTAAATTAAGTCTGATTGATTACTCTAGAAGGGGATGTCTTGAATTTTCCTTTCTTTTGACTATAATATAATTCTTTGTCCCAAAAGATGGAAGAAATTTGATGTGAGTACAGCTTCTGTTAGAAAAGAACTAGAGTCTGAGTGAGACACAGCTGAACAATAAGAGTTGGTAAAATTTTTGATTAAGATGTTTGACTTTTAAAAATAAAATTAGTTTCTGATTTTATTATATGATTTTTTTTTGGGGGTGCATGCTTATGGGTCTTTTTAGATGTGGTGAGGTATGTGGGAATAATAGGACTCATATTATTCTCAGTAAAAAATAGAGAATAGTAATCACTAATTGTATATACTAAAAAACTTTTAATGACATAACCTCCTATAACAATGTATTTAAAAGAGCACAAGTTCAGGATATCCAAGATGGTGGAGGAGTATGTGGAAGCTACACTAACCTCCTCCCAGGACCAATCTAGAATTACAACTAAATTGGAGAGAAATCTTTCTGAATAATGAATTAAACACTAGCTGGAGAGAAGTCTTATAACCATGGACAGACAAGAAACCATTTCACCACAACATGAATAGTAGGGAGTGTGGAGAAGGTACAAGAGGTCTGGCTGGGTTCCATGGGAGGCAGCTGAAGTTCCAGAAGGATATTTCAGCAGACAGGGGTTCTTCCTGAGGAGAGAGGGGTCTAAACTGCAAGCTGGGCTCCCTAGCCTGTAGCACCAAAGCTAGAAAGGAACACAGATGACATCCAGCTGTGAAAGTGGCAGGATTTCTGTCTGCCAGGAGAGATGGCTAGAGATGCAGAGATCCTCTTAAAGGTCAAGGCACAAAATTTTGTTTTCAGCCACTTGTACTGGGCTCTAGCAGAGGGAGGGCAGAGTAGACTAGAGATGCCTGAGGAGAGTCTGGAGATGGTGGACCTTGACAGAGAACTGAAGGGATACCTGCTAGGATCTTTGTGCTGAGATATTCCTCATAGTGTAGGGCAAAGCACCCTACTCCAAGTGGCATCAGTCTGAAGGGAAGCAATAGCTCCGCCCTCTGAAATTACTGTGTGTGACCCTGTGGTGTTTAAACTGGCTGCTGATTACAGCTTCAGGCAATATCACTGATCAGTTGAACAGCTAAGAAAATATAAAGAAGCAGCCAAAATTAGAAGACAAAGAAACAGACACCAAATGAAAGAAAAAGAGATTTCTCTAGATGAAGAACTAGAAAAATTGGAAGCAAGCAATTTATCAGATATAAAGTTTAGAGTAAAGATTATAAGGATATTCAAAAGCATGAAAAAAGACATAGAAACAATAAAAAGCACCAGTCAGAAATAAATAATGCAATATCTGAAATAAATGATACACTGAAAAGAATAAGAAGTAGATCAGCAAAAAGAAAAAAAAAGAATTAAAGGAAATGAGGAGAGCTTAAGAAACATAGACAACGTGAAATTTAACAACATCCACATCATGGGAAAAACAGAGGAGAAGAGAGCAAGCAAGGGGTCAAGAAACTATTTGAAGAAATGATGGCTGAAAACTTTCCTTATCTGGTGAAGAAAAAAGACACACAAGTCCAGGAAGGTCAGAAAGTCCCAACAAGTTGGACCTAAAGATGCCTACACTGAGTCACATCATAATTAAAACAACAAGGTTGAACGACAAGAAAAGAATCCTAAAGCCTTAAGAGAAAAGCAAGTAGTTACATACAAGGGAATTCCACTTAGACTGGCATCTGATTTCTCAACAGACACATTTCAGGCCAGAAGGGAGTGGTATGATATATTTAAGTGAAGTTAAGTGACGACCTGCAACTAAGGCTACATTACCCAATAAGCCTATCATTTAAAATCAAAGGAGAAATAAGGAACTTCCCAGACAAGAAAAATCTGAAGGAGTTTGTTAATAACAAACCAGTACTGCAACAAATGTTAAAAGGCTTGCTAGAAGGAAGAAGAAGAAGAAGAAGAAGAAGAAGAAGGAGAAGAAGAAGGAGAAGGAGAAGGAGAAGGAGAAGGAGAAGGAGAAGAAGAAGAAGAAGAAGAAGAAAGAAGAAGAAAAGAAGAAGAAAGAAGAAGAAAGAAGAAGAAGAAGAAGAGGAGGAGGAGGCAGGAGGAGGAGGAGGGGGAAGAAGAAGAAGAAGAAGAAGAAGAAGAAGAAGAAGAAGAAGAAGAAGAAGAAGAAGAAAAAGAAGAAGAGGAAGAGGGGGAGGAGGAGGAGGAGGAATAAGAGGAGGAGGAAAGAGGAGGGAACAGAGAGGAAAAATCTAACAATAAAATGGCACAACATACATATCTATCATTACTCACCTTTGCCACACCTTCTTCCAACCATGTTTTTTGACAAGGTCTGAACATGGAAAGAGGGAATTCAAGGAATCCATCTTCCTGGAAGAGAGTGTGGCATACAAAGGGGGGCGGTAATTTTTCTGGGGATTGCTTTTAATAATTTCCTTGCTAATATTAATCATGGTCTTACTTTGTACCCTGATTCCCATAAGAACAGGCCATGAGAAGAAAGAGGCTCGAAGAGAGCCAATGATTGATTTTGAGGGAAAGTCTGAAGGGGCAACTAGTTCTCCCTAGACTATTGAATTATGCCCAGATTGTTTTAAATAAGGTGTATACAAACCTGAGTAAGAAATTATCCCCGATTGTTCCCATAAAAGAATTCATGGATCAGTTACAATAGGTTGAATTATTGGCGGACTTTCCCACGCCTGTTCCTTACCCATAGATACAAAGAGTCTTTCAAGAAAATAAGAAAAAACTATATAGACCCCTACCTATAGCCCAGAGATACCCCTGGGTAGCATATTAGATTATTGGCAAATTATGGTATCCCACAAAAGGAGCTAATAGTCTCCAGAGGGTTCCAGATCCCCCATTGCCTTATACAGGAGCATATAGTGAGGGTGGCATTAGAATGGTCAATAAGGATGAAGTCCAAGTGCCTTATAATAGTCTAAATTTCATGGAAAGGCTAGCTTGAAGCAAACCTCCCTGGTGTTTATTAACTAAGGAACAAAAAGTGTTTACTGTAGCTGAATTTCCTGTTTATCTATCCTTACACATTTGTTTTGGTGATTAAAAGGTGGTGGGATTGTTAGATACCTGTATTTCAGGTTTACTAATTCACATAATTCCAATGAAGTTGTATAAAATAATTTCTTAACCAGAGAATAAAATCCCCTCTAATGAAATAGCCCCTGAATGTCTGAGTTGTTGGAGTAACAGCCCCGCCTTTACCTTGAATAGGAATATATATCAAGTAAAATTAGGCAAAAAAAAATAAGAAAAGCTGGTTAACTATTATAAATCAAGCACATAGAAACAGTTACCAGGGAGTCAGAGTCCATGGTGCATAAAAAAATATTTTAAACAGAAAAGGTAAATAGCTAAGTTAGACATCACAAAGGCCTTATAATAAATTCCCTATAACCTCTATTCAATCTAGCATATCCTTTTGCCCCATGACAAATTCTGAGAACTTTAATAAACAATAAGACATTCAAATTCTGTACATACAGCTATTTTTAATTGTCTAATTTATGGTTCTCCTGGTCAAAATAATCTTTGTTTAATATAATTGAATCTATGGGAATTTTTGTATTTTTCCTGGTTACCTTTGTATTGATTTTTTTCTGCTTCACCTAACCACAAATGTTAATCATTGCTAAAAATGAAAGTATAAAAACCTGCTTGTACTTGCAATAAACAGAACAGAGCATCACTGTCCTCTGAGGCGTGTTGTCGTCTGTCTCCCATTGTCGACGCCTTACCCACCTTTCAGGAACCCCTGGACCTAGCTGCGGCTGGACCTCAGCACACCTTAGTGTAATTGGCTTAAGTGCTCCAACCAAAAGACATAAGGTAGATGAATGGATAAGAAAACAAGACCCATACACATGCTGCCTCCAAGAGACCCATCTCAGATCTAAAGACACACGCAGACTAAAAGTAAAGGGATGGAAAAAGATATTTCATGAAAATGAAAAGGAAAAAAAAAGCTGAGGTAGCAGTACTTATATCTGACAAAATAGGCTTTAAAAACAAGGCTTTAGTAAGAGACAAAGGACACTACATAATGATAAAGGGAACGATCCAACAAGAGTGTATAACCCTAGTAAACATATATATGTACCAAACATAGGAGCACCTAAATATGTAATGCAACTCTTTTTTAAAATGTATTTTATTGATTATGCTATTACAGTTGTCCCATCCCCCCTTCACTCCCCTCCACCCTGCACACCCTCTCCCACCCACATTATCCCCCTCTAGTTCATATCCATATGTCATACTTATAAGTTCTTGGCTTCTACATTTCCCATATTATTCTTGCCCTCTCCCTGTCTATTTTCTACCTACCATCTATGCTACTTATTCTCCATACCTTTTCCCCCTCTCTCCTCCTCCCCCTCCCCTGTTGCTAACCCTCCATGTGATCTCCATTTCTGTGGTTCTGTTCCTGTTCTAGTTCTTTGCTTAACTTGTTTTTGTTTTTGTTTTAGGTGTGGTTGTTAGTAATTGTGTGTTTGCTGTCATTTTACTATACATAATCTTTATCTTCTTTTTCCTAGATAAGTCCCTTTAACATTTCATAAAATAAGGGCTTGGTGATGATGAACTCTTTTAACTTGACCTTATCTAAGAAGCACTTTATCTGCCCTTCCATTCTAAATGATTGAAAGCTTTGCTGGATAGAGCAATCTTGGATGTAGGTCCTTGCCTTTCATAACTTGGAATACTTCTTTCCAGCCCCTTCTTGCCTGCAAGGTCTCTTTTGAGAAATCAGCTGAAAGTCTGATGGGAACTCCTTTGTAGGTAACTCTCTCCTTTTGTCTTGCTGCTTTTAAGATTCTCTCTTTGTCTTTAATCTTGGGTGATGTAATTATGATGTGCCTTGGTGTGTTCCTCCTTGTGTCTAACTTCTTTGGGACTCTCTGAGCTTCCTGGGCTTCCTGGCAGTCTATTTCCTAAGCCAGAATGGGGAAGGTCTCCTTTATTATTTGTTCAAATAACTTTTCCACTTATTGCTCTTCCTCTTCTCCTTCTGGTACCCCTATAATTCAGTTGCTGGAATGTTTAAAGATATCCTGGAGGTTCCTAAGCCTCTCCTTATTTTTTTGAATTCTTGTTTCTTCATTCTTTTCTGTTTGGATGTTTCTTCCTTCTGGTCCACTCCATTGATTTGAGTCTCAGTTTCCTTCCCATTACTATTGGTTCCCTGTACATTTTCCTTTATTTCCTTTAGCATAGCCTTCATTTTTTCATCTAATTTGTGACCAAATTCAGCCAATTCTGTGAGCATCCTGATTACCAGTGTTTTGAACTGTACATCTGATAGGTTGGCTATCTCGTCATTGCTTAGTTGTATTTGTTCTGGAGCTTTGATCTGTTCTTTCATTTGGGACATTTTTTTTGATGGGCCTGTTACATAGTGAGGGGTGGAGCCTTAGCTGTTTACCAGGGTGGGGCAACTGATGTTGCTGGGCTGTGATGCTGTGTGTGGGCAGGGGTCTGAGAGGGAATAATGGTGCCTGCTCCACTCTTTGCTGGATTTCAGTCACTTCCCCCACTTCCCCCAAGCAAACTGGGTCCTTCTGGTGCTGATTCCCGGGTGGGTAGGTTTGTGTATGTTCTAGGCCTCTCTGGGTCTCTCCAATGAACTCTCCAGTGAGGCTGGGACTCTCCAGCACCTCAACCCCCACAGGTGTTTTCAATCAGTGTTTTGAGGCTTTATTTTCCCTCGATGGGGCCCTGGGTTGCGTAGTCTGTCTCACTCCCCAGTTTTGCCTGGTTTATCTGTGTGTGAATGTGAGACCACCTGGCCTGCCAGTTGCCTTGCACACTGTGCCCCCTCCACAATCCACCATCTTGCTGGGTCCACCAGCTGCCACTTTGCACACCCAGGGTCTGCCAGCTGCCCTGCCGAGATCCCTCTCCTCCCAGCCGCCGGACTCTGCCCCTCCTACCAGTCTGGATGAATGTGTCTACTTTAACACCTTGGTTGTTGGATTTCCATACAGTTCAATTTTCTGTCAGTAGTGGTCATTTTTTGGTTTTTAAATTGTTGTCCTTATTTTGGTTGTGGGAGGAGGCACAGTGTGTCTACCTATGCTTTCATCTTGGCCAGAAGTCTCGTGACGCAACTCTTGATGGACATAAAGGGGGAGATTGACAGAAATACAGTCATAGTTGGGGGCTTTAACACCCAAATGATTTCAATGGACAGATATTCCAGGCAGAGAATCCTTAAGGAAATAGTGGTCTTAAATGACACACTAGATCAAATGTATTTAATTGATATCTTCAGAGCATTTCACCCCAAAGCAGCAGAATATACATACTTTTCAAGTACACATGGGATATTTCTAGGATAGACCACATATTAGGACACAAAACAAATTGGAATAAATTTATGAAGATTGCATTCATATCAAGCATCTTCTCTGACCACAATACTAGCAAACTAAAAATCATTCACAAGAAGAACACTGAAAAACATGCAGAGACATGGAAGCTAACTAACATGTTATTAAACAATGAATGGGTCAACAAGAAAATCAAAGAAGAAATCAAAAGATACCTTAAAGCAAATGAGAATGAGCACACAACAATCCAAATTCTGTGGGATACTGGAGAAGCAATCCTAAGAGGGGAATTCATAGCATTACAGGCTTATTTCAAAGAACAAGAAATAGCTCAAACAAATAATCTGACTTCACACTTAAAAGAACTTGAAAAAGAACAGCAAACAAAACCCAAAGTGAATAGAAGGAAGGAAATTATAAAGATAAGAGCAAAAATAAATAAAATACAGTCTAAAAAACAATACAAGAAATTTGTGAATCCAAGAGCTGGTTCTTTGAAAAGATAAACAAGATTGACAAACATTTAACCAGACTTATTGAGAAGATAAAAGGAAGGACCCAAATAAATAAAATCAGAAATGAAAGAGAAGAAATAATAACTCACACCAAAAAAATACAAAGGCTGGTAAGAAGATACTCTGAAAAACTGTATGCCCCAAAATTGGACAACCTGGGTGAAATGGATAAATTCCTCAAAATCTACAATCTTCCAAAAGTAAATGAGGAAGAGTCAGAGAATCTGATTAGACAGATTACACCTAATGAAACTGAAGCAGTAATAATAAAAAAAACTCCCAACAAAAAAAAGACCTGGAATGGATGGATTCAAAGGTCAATATTACCAAACATTCTGGGAAGAATTAATACCTCTCCCTCTCAAATTATTTCATAAAATTCAAGAGAAGGGAAGGCTGCCAAACTTATTTTACAAGGCCAGCATTATCCTAAGTCCAAAACCAGATAAAGGCACCACATAGAAAGAAAATCATAGGCCAATATCCCTGATGAACATAGATGCTAAAATCCTAAAAAAATATTAGCAAACCAAATACAGCAATGCATCAAAAAGATCATACACCATGATAAAGTGAGTTTTATTCTGGGACTTTAAGGTTGGTACAAAATTCACAAATCATAAATATAACATACTACATGAACGAAGAATAAAATCACATGATCATATCAATAGATGTAGAAAAAACATTTGATAAAACCCAGCACCCATTTATGATAAAAACTGTCAGCAAAGTGGGATTAGAGGGAACATCACTAAAAAAATAAAGGCCATATATGACAAGACCACTACCAGCAATATACTCAATGGGCAAAACCTAGAAGTGTTCCCCTTAAGATTGTGAACAGATAAGGGTGTCCACTTTCACCTCTCTAATTCCACATAGAACTGGAAGACATATCCACAGCAACAAGATAAGAAGAAGAAATAAAAGGCATCCAAGTTGGAAAAAAAGAAGTAAAACTGTCATTATTTGCAGATGACATGATATTGTATATAGAGAACCTCCAAGATTCTACCAAGAAACTACTAGAACTGATAAATGAATTCAGTAAAGTAGCAGGATACAAAATTAATACCCAGAAATCAGTCACATTTTATATGCCAATAATGAACTAACAAAAAGGGAAATTAAGATAACAGTCTCATTCACAATTGCTACAAAAAGAGTGAAATACCTAGGAATAACCTAACCAAGGATGTAAAGGACCTGTACTTAAGAAATTGCAAGACACCAAAGAAAGAAATTGAAGAAGATACAAATAAATGGAAGCATGACTGGGTTTATGGATAGGAAGAATTACCATCATTAAAATGTCCATACTCCCTAAAGCAATCTATAGATTCAATGCAATTTTTGTCAAGATTCCAATGATGTATTTCACAGGATTAAAACAAACATTTCAAAAATTTATATTGAGCCAAAAAAGCTCCACATAGCAACAGCATCCTGAGAAATAAAAACAAAATTGGAGGAATCATGCAACCTAATATCACACTATACTATAAGGCCATAGTAATCAAAACAGTATGGTACTGGCATAAAAACATACATATAGATCAACAGAACAGAATAGAGATCCCAGAAATAAACTCATACCTTTAAAGTCAATTAATATTCAACAGAGGAAAGAAACACATACAATGGGCTAATGATAGTTTATTCAATAAACGGTGTTGGGAAAATTGGACAGATGTGTGCAGAAAAATGAAACTAGACCATCTTCTTACAGCACACAAAAATAAATTCAAAATGAATCAAAGACTTAAATGTTAGATCCAAATCCATAAAAATCCTAGAAGGAAACACAGGCCGCAAAATCTGAACATTGCTCATTGAAATTTTTTATCAGCTGGATCTCCCTAGGTGAGAGAAACAAAAGGAAAAAAAAACAAATGGGATATCAAACTAAAAAGTTTTTGCACAGCAAAGGAAAACATCAATAAAATAAAAAGACAACCCAAAGAATGGGAGAGTATATTTGCTGATACAACTGCAAGGGATTAATATCCAAAATTTATAAAGAACTTACAAAACTCAACACCAAAAAACCAATCAACCCAATTAAAAAAATGGGCTAAAGGACCTGAATAGATAGGCACTTTCCAAACAGAACATACAAATGGCCAATGGACAATTGAAAAGATGCTCAACATCACTAATCATCAGAGAAATGAAAATTAAAGCCATGGTAAGATATCACTTCACACCTGTCAGAATGGCTGTCATCAATAAATCAACAAAGTGCTGACAAGGTTGTGGAGAAAGGGGAATCCTTTGCACTTTTGTGGGGATGCAGCCTAGTGCAGCCACTGTGGAAAGCAGTATGGAGATACCTCAAAGAAGTAATCTCTGCCTTTAGACCCAGTGATCCCACTTCTGGGAATACATCCACAGGAACCCCAAACACTAATTGAAAACAATATAAGCACCCCTGTGTTCACTGCAGCATTATCTACAATTGCTAAGATATATAAGCAGCCCCTGTGTCCATCAATAAGTGAGTGGCTAAAATAACTATGGGACATTTACACCATGGAATTCTACTCAGCGATGAAAAAGAGGAAAATTTTATCCTTTGCCACAGTATGGATGGATCTGGAGAACATTATACTAAGTGAAATAGGCCAGTCAGAGAAAATCAAGGACCACATGATTTCACTCATATGTGGTATATAATGAACAAACTGAACTAACAAGGAAAATGGAGACAGACTTACAGATGGAGAGCCAGATGACAACTAGTGGGGTGGTGAGGTAAGGGGATGGAGGGATTGAGCAAAAAGGAAAAAGGACTCGTGGTCATGGACAACAGTGTGGTGATTGCTGGGGGCAGTGGAGTGTAAGGTTACTAACTGGTAATGAAAAAATACAATAAAGATCAAATTAAAAAATTGAAAAGGAAAAAGAGCACAATTTCACCTGAATCTCTTTAACTGTGGCATAGCTACAAATATATCAGTAAACTTTCATTTTAGTCTATTCCCTGAAATTTGGAAACCTATTATATAAAATAGGTTTCAAAGTGTTTATGTCGCAGACTGTAGTAGTCAAAAATCATTGATTGACTTTTCCATTGGTGGGTACCAGTAGGGCCATGGGTGTCCATGTTATTTCTGTCATTATTGTAATTGTCAGTCCTGAGAAAGCATATCTCTGAATAGTGCATAGCAAAATAATCATGGCTAGAAAATTGAGCAAGGCTAATTGCTCCAACTTTTCCTGGGATCTGGAAGTATTTTTACTATTGGACACATTCAGATGGGGCACAATGTTTTAATTCTCTGATAGGAGTCCTGAAAATAGGAAATGGTATTTGGAGTAGAGGGGGGAGGGGCACAGAATGTTTAGTGTAAATCATAGGTAGAAGTAGGCTAAACATTTAATTTAAAATATACTAAGTTGGGGTGAAGGGAAGCAGGGATGTTCAGGGTATCAAGAAAATCCCTAATGGGCATGTCCAGTTCAGAGTTACCCATCTGCTGGACCAGAAGTGCCACTTGCATATATTCCTATTCCATTGTCTTTCTTCATTGCTGTGCCTCCTATTTTACAGAGACCTCAAATTGGTTGGTGATATAAGGTTTTAAATCTAATAAACTACCCAGTTGTAAAAGCATTTATGTTATAGGACCTGCTTCTACTCAGGTTGATTTTGATGCTCAGGGTAAAGGTACTTCTGAGTCTACCTTCTTTTGATCTTAAGAAAATAAATACACAGACAGAGATGATGAGCCTGGGGCAGTGACTTACTACACTGTAGACTTGTGCACAGACTGAAGAGACATTAACTGGCTGGCTGACCAAGGCGGCTCTGCTAGATAAACCCTGGTACTGCTCTCTGAGCTGTGTCGAACTCTGCTGATAGTTCTTCCTCCAGCAGCTCTTGTAACTTGAAAACCAAAGGATAGTCTGACCTCTTATTTGCCAGTGTTCAGTGAAAATACCCCAGTTCTTTTTATCATGTATAGAATATGATCAGCTTTCTGAGTGAAGAATTCAGATTCACAAAGCTAATGAAGTTACCCAGTGGTTTGCAAACTAGGATGTGCAGGACCTCTCAGGGACTACATAGGGAGAACAATGAGCCCCAATTTGGGGAGGGGGATTCCCACTCTTCCTTTTGGAGCAGCTCAATATTTTGGTTTCCTGTATGATTTTGTTTGATGACAGTGTTCCTTGCTAAAAATAAAGTGTGAAAATCTTGTTGCCACAATTTTTTGCTTTACAAAAGGATCTCTCATGCCATGTAAAGTGGTTAAAATAAAGGCTCCATACAGTAGCTGGAACTGCTACTTTTCCCAGATGTTTGGGTTCTCTTGTGGAGTCTGTGTTTGGTGGCCAGGTGTGTCTCCTCTTGCTGCCTTCTGTGATTTTTTTCCTCAAGGGCTCTGCTCCATAGAGGTCCACTTAATTTAGTCAGCTTGGGTCCTCTCTCTGGAGTGGGCACACAAACCTATGAGTGTGGACCTCCAAGTGTGCATATACCCCCTGTTCTTTACTGGGCGTCTATGGGCTCCATGCACATCATGGGATGTGACTAGGCAGAAGGTGGAGAATGTCACCTACAGCCTCCAGCTAGGTGTCTTTAGGCCTTAGCTCCAACTCCTCTGTGACACACTCATGGGCACACACACATATGCATGTGTACTTGCACACACACAATTATTAGCTCCTTTGAATCTTTGAAACATCTTCTCCCTGTTGTTTTATATCTCTTCAGCTCCTACTTTTCAATTTGTATTCATAGTGTTAGGATAATGGTGTTACTGCTATGTGTAGATTTAGCTAAAGAGATTAATAAGCTTTGTCTTATAGTTCTGGTGCAAAGACTTGTAAACTGCTCCACTTAGAGTTGACACTGTAGATGCCATTTCCAAAGCTTTGTATTGCTTCCCACTCTTGACCCGTTTTAATCTTGAAGCCTTTACCTAGAAAAAACTATCCATTTTTGACTTCCTGATACTCTTGTGCCTTTGTAGTTGGCAACTGTGGTATAGTTCTTATTGCTCCTGTCTTTCCACAATCTGGGGTTGTCCATTTAAACCAGGGTGTCCTGTTGTCCATCACCACATCAGAGTCCTGTGTGCTCTAGAGGGGTCTGTCTTGATTGTTCCTTTAGGGTGATGCTGCTGATCCTGGCTGGCTTTATACCCCATTGACATAGATGGAAATCTAAACACTTCTTCTAAGAATCCACTCACACAAAAAGCATTTGGGAACATGAAGATTTCACTGAAGATAAGTAGAAGAGTGGTGAGGAAGTATTTATATCACATACCTCACTGGAAACAAGTTAACCATGGGCTGTTGGAAATTCCTGCCCTCTCTTTTCAGCTGTGCTGTGCTGGGAACTGTTCTGACCCTGGCACCATATGGTATTCAGCTTCTTCTCATTAACTGTTTCAGATCTGTAAATTATCACCTTTCTGTTGTGTTGATCTCTCATCAGCTCCCACTTGCCAACTTACGTTTACAGACTAATGAAGGGATTAGTAGAACAACAAAAAAATCACTCTTTAATTGGACTTACAGGCA
Organism: Phyllostomus discolor; assembly: GCF_004126475.2. NCBI lineage: Eukaryota > Metazoa > Chordata > Mammalia > Chiroptera > Phyllostomidae > Phyllostomus > Phyllostomus discolor. Next base: position 69,050,478 of record NC_040906.2, read on the forward strand.
TACCTCAGTTCACTGCACTTTGCTTTATTGTGCTTTATAGATATTGTGTTACTGACAAGTGAAGGGGAAGACTGTCCACCAGCAGAAAGATTACAACTCATTGAAGGCTGGGATGATGGCTGGCATTTTTAGCAATAAAGTATTTTTAACTTAAGCTATGTACATTTTTTAGACATAATGCTACTGCACACTTAACAGACTACAGTATGAACAGAACTTTTATATGTACTGGGAAACCTAAAACATTTGTGTGACTCGCTTTGTTGTGGCATTTGCTTTATTGCGATGGTCTGAAATGAAACTCACAGTGTCTCTGAGGTGTGCCTGTACATCATCAGACAGCAGGTATGGGTCATGCAACACTTTTTCTGTTGTTTGTTTTCTGCTATACACCCCAAAGCCAAGTGGGCCATCCAAGGTTGATTTAGTCTTCACTGCCACATGGAGCATTGAACATCATCATGGTGGCTCTGCTCACTCTCTGGACTTGTCACTTGATTCCATAGACTAACTGGATCAAGATAGTGTCAAATAAATGACCAAACATGAAAATTCCAATTAGCTAGTTTCTTTGCCTAATTCCAAGCCACTCATATGACTGTCTTTCTTTTATATTTTTCCTTTTCTTTTAGAACTGGTTTCTGGGGGATGAGGGATGGTGTCATGCAGACATAGCTTTTATTTTTCAAGTCTTTAAAATAATGATCTTGATCTCCTTCATTTCCAAGTGGGTAATAAGAGTAACATAGTACTTCAACATTAACAAAGATGGGAAAAATTGTTTAAGGGGATAGGTCCTCTAAATGCCAAAAGACAGCTTGAAATATGTATTAGACTTCTCTAGAAGAACTTCTAATAAATAAATCAGTTTGATGGTGATTTTGAATGTATCCAAGATGAGGAAGTTTTTACTATACTTGACAAGGCAATAAAGAGAGTGAATAGATTATTCAATGGACGGCTCTGATGTGGCTTCTCATCCATTCTGGCAGGTGCACAGTGCTCAAATATACATGATAATAGTTTAAATGTAAATAAGGTTAATGAATTTTAATATTCCTCTGGATTGTGTATTCATACTCCATTTGCATAGTGACTTATTTCTCAAGCCCTTTTGTAAATATTGTAATGAAATAAACATTAGAGGTGAGCACAAAGGAGTGCATACAATTAGCTCGGCAGACAGCCCTCCATGAAGGCCAATTGGAATCATATCACAGGATCGTGGACATCAGGGATGGATGAGTCACATAAGTCAACCAGCTGATCCTTCTTTTCTAGTGGGAATTATTCTGCTTAGGAGATTTTTTAAAAAAGTAGCTTGGTTTAACTTTCTGTGCCTCTAGTGGCAAAGCTTCTGAACTTGCTGTCAGTAGAATATTTGCCATTCTTCCCTCTGAAGCGACTGTGGTCCTGGGGACATGGCGTGAGGAATGAAGGAGAACAGAAGTGTCTATCCAAGCCACCCTGGGCCTAATCACTGTCAGACTGAGGAAGAAGCCACCCCAAAGCTAATCTGTGAAGCATTTCAGCAAAGAGTAAGACTCACTTTCCTTAGCACAGCTTTCACTTTTTCTATCACCACTTTTGAAAAAAAAATTGAAAAGGTTACCCTTCCTCCTCATCACTGTTGGGCCTGCAAAGATAAGCCACACTGGTCCTAACTTTTGCTGATTAACTCAGAATGCTATTTAAATTTAAGGTGATTAATAATGGTTATATCTTTCAGCCTTTTCTTTCCCCCAAAAACATTATATACAATGACAACACTTAAAATTCCTGCTCTTTGTCCAAAGCACTGAATTCTTTCATGCCTCAGTATCTGTGCTTCTGCCACTGTGAGAGAGCAGCATGGCTGTTGGGAGCATGCGAGAGCCCAGTGCTAGAACTGGGACACCCACATTCAACTCCGTGGGTAAGAGGAGTACTCAATAGCAACTACATCACAGATTTATTAAGTGGTTAAATGAGTTGCTACATGTAAAATGTTTGGAAGAATGCATGGGATTGGTAAATGCTTCTAAGCTATAGCTCTCAGTATTTTCACTGCTCGAAATGCCCTTTCTCCTCCATGAAACTTGAGGGTCAAATGTTACTACTCTATTCCCTCAGCTTTCTAATTCAAGGCAGAGTTAATTGCCTGTTCCTTTTGTTTTCCTGACATGGTTCACATATTTTTATGATTGTGTATTATTTATAAGGTGTATTAAATTTAGTTCCCAAATATTCCTCTTATTCCCAAAGCTATAAATTCCTTGAGTGCTGGACCATAATTTATTCAACTATTTATTATCCCTCAGCACCTCAAACAAGCCGTGGATAAAACAGGTGTTTGATATGTATCTGTTGGATTAAACATAAGCAATGTATAATAACATATAAGCATTCATTGTTTGAATAAGCTTGGCCAAACACTTTGTACATTCCAGTATTGTCTGGATGTGCATGTGGAGAGGGGAAATGTTTTTTGCTCTTTGTTGACTGTAAGACCTGAGCCATTTTTTAATATAATTGTGCTCTAATATCAATCAAATGGGATGACCAGGTGATGGAGTCTGTGATTCTGCTTTTTATTTAGAAACTGAAGTCTACATGTATGAGATCTTTGGATGCCCATTCAGTTTTGCATATCCTTTGCATATTTGGGGAAAATTCCCACATTATGAATCTTAGTGGGTTTTCTTTTTTTTTTTGCAGTTAGGAGGTAAGTGTGGGATGCTGGGCTTTTGATGAGAAATGCCTAGGTGAGGCTTTGGTTTGAAAGCCCATGAGGAAAAGGGTGGTGGTGATTTCCATTCTCTCATTTGCATGGCCATGGAGGACCTGACTTTTAGGTGCAGCAGAGGTGATAAGAGGTAGCATTTTTCCTGGAGGTGATTGCCTGTCAAGTCCAGTCTTAGAATTAATTCATAGCAATAGCAGCAGTGTCCTCCTTCAGCTAGTTCTGTGGCATTTTGGGGAACATTTTCTTGTAAACTGAACTTCTAGTCTCCCTATGATTTTGTAAGTCACCTAATATCCTTTCATAATCTCCTTTCTGCTTAAATTAATTGGAGGGGATTCTCTGTTTTCCACTGGAAACTCTAATAGAGCTGCTATTGAACCAGTTTCTCCAGAATTTTCTGGATGTAGTGATGATAATAATACTGTGGTTTGTTTGGAGCTGAGGACTTAAAATCAGAGCAAGAAACTCATGGATTCTTCTAGTCATTGTGTCAGCTACTGAAGGAATGTTAAAATCATATAGACAATTTTAGTGGAGCTTTAAAAAAAATCACCTTTCTTATTTATGAAAAGTTGGATCCATATAGTCTGAATGGTGCTTCTAAATTCAATAAGTAACATATTCTTTCTTACCATCATTGGAGATTACAGGTCAGGAGTGTGAGTTAGTGCTTTTATTTCTTATCTGCCTTGACCCTTGGAAAGCAAATTGGTTACAATCAGCAGAGGGAGCTAGAATCCAAAAACTAGAAAGCCGAAATGAAATGAAGCGAGAGTTTCCAGGGGGGAAATTATCCAGCATAAAAGAAGGTCAGGAAGAGTTCAGATAGAATTTTCTGAAGGAGAAAAAGATTGGGAGAAAGCAAAGAGATGAGAAAATTGTTATAAGAGTAATAATAACAGATTAAAAACGGGGGAAGAATTAAAAGATATGATTAACAGCTGTCACTACTTCAGCTGACAAAGCTGGTTAATTGCCCGTGTAATCCTAGTATGTAATTTCCCACCTAGTATACTTCACTCTTGAGAATCGTAAATGAATCACATATGTTACTTTTGTTAGGCTGCTGAGGACATGAATCCAAGCAATGGTTTTGACTTAGAAGGAACAACCATGATAAAAACTAGACTCATTTATACATATACAAGGGTCTTTCCTGTTTACTGGCTGAGGGCCTTTGAGAGCTCCGACTGAAGACAGGGATGATCTCCTCTGTCTCTTCATTAGACAGATGTAAAGCTAAGGCCCAGGGAGCTGGACTGCCTTGCCCAAGACAGGCTCCCTGAAATGCTACATATTGTGGCATAAAGAACAGAAATGTAATATTAGACCCCTTCCTGTATAATGACTATCATATAGAAGTCCTCCAGTTTTAAAAAAAAATCTTCCTCTTTGAATACTTGTTCAAATCCCTTTCTCCTTCTTTACTTACTCGGTTCTTAACCACATGGGAAAAGATAGTGACCTCCATGCATATCCCCATCCGTGTGGGTCAGAGGCAAAGGCAAATCCCTGGGATGTTTTTCTGCATCTGCCTCTTTTACTTTTGCCCTTCAGTGCTTGATACTTGACAGATGTCAAAGAACAGCAGGGTGAATGCAAACGGCTTTCTCACTCTCTTAAAGCTTGGACACACTTGGATATTTCTTCAAAATATCCTGGTTTGCAAACACTGGCAAAGCTCCCTTCCCTTGCATTTCAAGTGTACAGATTTTTTTTTCAACCTATACTAGAGAGCTTTTATTTTTTTGTTGTCTTAACTTTGTGAGTGTTTGAAATGATAAAGGTTTAATGTATTCTAGGTGGAAACAAGTTTTTCAAATTCAGGTACTTGGCTGAGTCTTTGAGCCAGTGAGAAAAGCCTAATACCACCTGCTTGCGGTTACTGTATTATTGCCATCTATAGAACTAGAGTTCTGTTTCAGTACTTTTCTTGGTGGTAGCGTCAATGAGCTGTACTCCTATCACTGCCACTCGCCACCATTTCTTTCTGTGGTTTACCTGCATTACATTAGTGATTCTTTGAAAATCTTAAAGGAATTGGAAGTGTTATTTTTTTTTTTAAAAAAAGGCAGTTTCCATGGTTATTGCTCAAACTTTTTTCTGGCTTATTTCTGATTTTGGCTGTGGAAACCAAAGCTTATTTATTGGTGTAATAATTAATTATCATCACATTCTGTGCTTAGGTTTCTTTTATGACCTTTAAAAAATTGGAATATGTTTCCTTGTGTTCTGTAATAATAGAATGATCTTAAAAGCACTTACAATGTCATTATTTATAAAAATATTTACTTGTGGAAATAAGTCCATTATAAAAATGGGTAGGTTGAAAGGGACTCTTGCTCTCATATGTCAGAAGTGCACTATTAAATAGACTGCCTACCTTTAGTGATCCCACAAAAGTACAACCTGCACAAGGAGAAGTCAATTTGATTTAGTTGATCCTCTGTATTCACACCAGCCATTTTTAAAGTGAACCTATTGATAATTCCATAATATTGTTTTCTGAATATTAACTATTTCTATTTTAAATGATCAGAGTCCTTTGATGTCTTTTTAAAGTTTCCCCCAAATATTTACAAACCACACTGTGAGCTTTGCATCATTTCCAGGGAGTCAGCAGCAATTGACCATTGTCTAAAAAATTTCACTTTTGCAGTTTGATTTCTCTTGTATTTCAAGGTCCATGGTATATACTCTGTTGCAGTTTTGAAAAGGTGTGAATTGCGCTGGCAAAGGATAGTAGGCGACAGCCCAACATCTGTTTTCTGGTGAGCTGAGGCAGCTTCTGAGCTTCTGTAGTCTTTTAAAGTTTTAAAGCTTTGTTGTGCTTTCGAATTTTACACACAATAGTCACGGGTGTGTATGTGTGTGAGTACAGTCATGAGTGAGAGGGCCAATCCTGAGCGATGTGAAGATCTGCCTAGGAAATGTGTGGCTCTTGAAACATGAATTGGAAGAGAACCAGAAGGTATAAAAAATAATTTTGATTAAAATTTTGGGAATTTATGAACATCTTGGAATATGTACTCACGGGTAAATAATGCTTTATTTTTTTAATTTAGTTTAATTTTTTTAAAGTTTCTTCTTTTTTTAAGTTATTTTTTTAAAGATTTTTTTTAATTTATTCACTTTGAGAGAGAGAGAGAGAGAGAGAGAGAGAAACAGAGAAACATCAATGTGCAGTTGCTGGGGGTTATGGCCTGCAACCCAAGCATGTACCCTGCCTGAGAATCGAACCTGCGACACTTTGGTTCGCAGCCCGAGCTCAATCCACTGAGCTACGCCAGCCAGGGCAATAATGCTTTATTTATAAAGGCTACTTACAATCATTTTACTTCTGTATTTATGAGTTTATTTTGAATCACAGGTTTTTTCATTGCATTTTTTTCCCCATTGCCATTTAGTCCCCTTATACCGCTCCCCACTCCCCACAATCACCACACTGTTGTCCATGTCCACAAGTCCTTTTACCTTTTTGCTTGATTCCTCCAACCCCTAAACATCTTGGAACATGTACTTATGAGTGTCAAAGGGAATGTTTACAATACTTTTAAAGAAATCTGGGAACTGTACAAAGAAGAGTGAAGAAGTGTTACTACCTTGCAAACAAATTCTTCTGTGACTTAACTGAAACATCCCCCAGTTTCATTTTAAATTATTTGTTTATCTCAATGGGCTTGTTCATTTGTTTATGTTGAACACAATAGGTATTATAAAACTCAAGGTACTATTAGAAGTATTTTCTTTAAAAACATAAGCTTTAAATTACACCATGCTTTATTTATAAAGAAATTTCGCTTTGTGTATGCAAATGGCTGAGTCACTTTATTCAGAAGGACAAACAATATTTTTTCACAATTTTATACTTTGCTTTTGAGAAATCCTTAGATTCATGCATACTAGCCAGGTTATAATACCCAGGATATGCTTCACAGGTTTGTTGGCTAAGCAGTTTAACTACCCTGGGGTGGGGGTGGGGGGGCCCTTTAAAGACAGCTACTCACCAGGTCTGGTTGCAAATGAATGAGAAATGTCATGAGTTTTTCCTGGCTCTCTCTGGTCTGAAGAGTGACTTCTACGGCATCATGCTGGCCTGCCTTGATTTTAGGACATGCATGAATCTAAAACCTCAGAGGGAAGAGGTATTAAGCATGGACACTAAAAGTGCTGACTCAGTTGGACTAGCAAAAAAAAATCTATTATACCACAAATAATTTCTTATACAACATAAATGTGGAAAATTCCCACTGTAAAATTCTGTCCTTAGCACATTGACTTCACAGGATAACAGCTCATCAGAAGTAAGGGTTATGGTCAGCTTAGTACCTTGGTGGCTTGATCTTAAATTAACTAGATAAATTGGTCAGCCAAAAGCTAGCTGGCTGAGTCAGAAACACATGTAGAATATTTACTACTGGGAGGGTATAGTAAATGAAAAGTAGAGGAAAGCAATTTTTATAGATTTATTTTTAAAGAAAGGAAGCTTCAGCAAAAGTCTTGAAAGATCCTTTCTTTTTTTTTTTTTTGGTGTATTCTGCAATATTAATTTTATCCAGTTACTCAGTTTTTAGGTTTGAACTTCCTTTGCCATTTGTTTATGAAAAAAAATGAAGAATGTTGTTTTTGCTAAATCAAGTAGTTAGAGAATAAGCCTCATCGTTGAGTTGAAAATGTTTTCTGGCTTTTTCGAATCTCTTTAAACAGATCATAAGCTCTTTGGTGCCACAAACTGCATTGATTATTCAACTCCTCACACCATTTACTAAAGTATAATCCCTCTAAAGGGATTTATACTTTAAAATTCTGCATATTTTTCTTAGAGTTTTTCCTAGGATGTGAAGTTGTATTTACACTCTTTTTTAAATATATTTTATTGATTATGCTATTCCAGTTGTCCCATTTCCCCCCTTCTCTCCCCTCCACCCTGTACACCCTCTCCCACCCACATTCCCCCCTTTTAGTTCATGTCCAAGTGTCATACTTATGAGTTCTTTAGCTTCTACATTTCCCATACTATTCTTGCCCTCCCCCATCTATTTTCAACCTACATTCTATGCTACTTATTCTCTGTACCTTTCCCCCTCTCTCTTCCTCCCACTCCCCTGTTGCTAACCCTCCATGTGACCTCCACTTCTGTGGTTCTGTTTCTGTTCTAGTTGTTTACTTAGTTTCTTTTGGTTTTGCTTTAGGTGTGGTTGTTAATAATTGTGAGTCTGCTGTCCTTTTACTATACATGTTTTTTCTTCATCTTCTTTTCTTAGATAAGTCCCTTTAGCATTTCATAAAATAAAGGCTTGGTGATGATGAACTCCTTGAACTTGACCTGATCTGAGAAGCACTTTATCTGCCCTTCCATTCTAAATGAGAGCTTTGCTGGATAGAGCAATCTGGGATGTAGGTCCTTGTCTTTCATGACTGGGACTATTTCTTTCCAGCCCCTTCTTGCCTGTAAGGTCTCTTTGGAGAAATCAGCTGACAGTCTGATGGGAACTCCTTTGTAGGTTACTGTCCCCTTATCTCTTGCTGCTTCTAGGATTCTCTCCTTCGTTTTTACCTTGGCTAATGTAATTATGATGTGCCTTGGTGTGTTTCTTCTTGGGTCCAACTTCTCTGGGGCTCTCTGAGCTTCTTGGATTTCTTGGAAGACTATTTCCTTTGCCAGTTTCGGGAAGTTCTCCTTTATTATTTGTTCAAATACATGCTCAATTTGTTGCTTTTCCTCTTCCCCTTCTGGTACCCTATAATTCAGATGTTGGAACGTTTAAAGATGTCCTGGATGCTCTTAAGCTTCTCCTCGTTTTTTTGAATTCTTATTTCATCATGCTTTCCTGCTTGGTTGATTCTATCTTCCTTCTGGTCCACTGTATTGTTTTGAGACCCAGTTTCCTTCCCTTCACTATTGGCTCTCCTCCGTGTATCTTCCTGCATCTCTTTTATGGTAACGTGCATTTTTCTCCTAATTTGCACCCAAAATCAACCAATTCCATGAGCTTTCTGATCACCAGTGTTTTGAACTGTGCATCTGATAGATTGGCTATTTCTTGGTCGCTCAAAAGGATGAGTCCTGGGGGACTGATCTGTTCTGCTGGAAACATATCTCTCCCTGTCTCTCCTTTTTTTCTCCGGTCCGATCGCTCTTGTTACGGTGGGGGGCGGAGCCTTAGGTGTTCACAGGGCTGGGCACCCCAGTCGCTAGATTGTGACATTATATGTGGGGGCAGGGGCGGGAGTGGGGATGGGAGGAAACAATGGCGGCAGTTCCGTTTTCCTGGGATCTCAGTCCCTTCTCTGGGATCCTGGGCTGCGAGCTCTGCCCTGGTCCACAATCGTCGCCTCACTGGGTCTGCCAGCTGCAGCTTGTGTACTCAGGGACCACCGCTGCGTTCTTGTGTGCCGGATGGCTTTCACGCTGATTTCGCGCCAAATTCCCCCTCCCCCCCACCCGACCTCCACGTGCCGCCGACCTATGCCCGCCCGGCTCGTAGTCATCTCCTACCAGCCTGGATGTACGGGTCTACTTCAATTTTTTGGCTGTCCAACTTCCATTCAGATAAATCCTCTATCAGTTCTGGGTGTGATTCTATCTGTAAATTATTGTTCTAATCTTTGTTGTGCGAGGGGGTACGGTGCATCCACCTATTCCTCCATCTTGCAGGAAGTCTGTATTTACACTCTTGTTATAATGATGTAAAAAGGCCAACACAAATACATAGGAGAAAAAAATTTAAGAAAATACCAAAATACTAAATTAAATACACCAGATGATAGGATGATGGGTGAGTTTATTTCCTTTTGTTTTATTCAATTTTATGAGAATTTTTTTTGTATCAAAAAAATACACACACACACACACACACAAATAACTGTCAAATTAATCAGAAAACAACCAATGCACCTAGGACTCAAGGGGCAAGACAGAGAAAAGGGAAACCCATCAAGGGAACTGCTAACTTTCCTCCTTTAGGTTTTCTCCGATTTATAAGCAGGGATGAGAGACTGGGTAAAAATGGGAGGCCCAGGTGTTTGGCTTTCTCTTAGACTAGGGAGACCAAGAAACTACCAGAAACAAACACCCTCCCCCTAAGTCAACCACCCAACCAAACAAAAGAAACCTCTGGAGTTCAGAATCCACTATGGAGGAGTGGCCATGGTAAGTGCCTGAGTTGAGGCTGTTGAAAGGCTAGACCATAGGATAAAGCAGAAATAGACCAGTCCTTTTAAAATCCAGTTTCAAGGCACCTCATCTCCTAATTGAGCTGCCTTTAGTCTAACAGATTCTGGGAGGAAATGGAAATGCTCTCTAGAGGAAATGAGCATATCCTTCATAATTTTTCATATATAATACATGGCAATTAAGAATTAACTGGAATGCCTGGAGACAGGACCACATAACTAAAAAACAGTAAATTCATGGGTGACCACAATATTAGAGCTATGAGACCAAAACTCTAAAATGACATGATCAATGTGCTCAAGAACAGAAATGATAGGATAGACAATTTCTATAAAAATAATCATGAAAAAACAAATCAAATACATTGAACTAGAAGTTTCCAAGGTCTTCTTGGGTTCTTAAAAAGTATATCTTGTAATGGATGTTTTTCTATTGCCTCTTTTTGTTTTCCTGGTGGTGGCCTCACACCTCTGTGATTTTCTTCTCTCTCCTTTCTGATGAGCTCATCTGTATCCAGGGGCCCACCTCACTTATGAAATTCTAGCTCTATCTGCTGAAGAAGATATGCCACAACTCACCCCCTTTTTCTCCTCCAACTCCCAAGTTATTTCCTATTTTGTGGGCTTGAACTTGGCAGGGATATATAAAAGCAAATTCCATCTTATAGCTTACCAGCTTGCTTCTTTATCTTTGGGAAGTATGTTCTTCAGAAGAACAGACCTGGACTGGTAGTTTTATTTTGAGCTCTGTTTTGGTTTCTCTGTTCTGGGACAGATATAATGAAGCCATCAAGTCATGGTTTCCCAATGAGCCCAGATGTAGCTTAACCGTGTTTTCTCAGGATCACGTTCAAGGCAGCTAATACCAAATGATGGAGGTTGCCATGGAAGTTAAAACTCATTTTTCCCTTGAGACAGATTATCTTTGAAAGCTCTTCTGGCTCTAGAATTCTGCAGTTGAATCCAGTATTTGGTTTTCAGTTGCTGTTCATTATATCTGTGTGCAAGGAGCTTAAGGGATGAATGGCAGGAAGGAGTAATCTGATTACTCCTCAGATTGTTGAATTGATGCATTGTTTAACCTGAAATTGTGTGTATATATTCACCCTTTTCAGCCCAGAATGGTACCTTTAATAAGATGGACCTTGCTACAATATGCATTAGCTGTCATGTTAATTGAAAGCTCTGATCTGGACTTTTTCAATATAGTGCCTTTTGTGAAATTGGGCAGAGTCAAGCCCTAACTCCCTGTATTTCAAAGTGTCACCTCACGAAGCTCTACCAGCCATGGATTCTTCTCTGCTGTCTGCAGCCATGCTCTGGTGCTTCCAGTTGATTTATATCGGATCCTTGGAGCAATTCATCTGGATGCCCTAAGTGTCAGAAGCGTGGCTACCTGTGCAACCACAGTCAGTAATGATTTAAAAAAAACTCCAGATAATAGGAGGGGAAAGGCTTTGCTCCACCAGATCAACAAAAGCACTTTGTTTTTGTCTTAAAAATTGTGATAAAACACACACAACATAAATTTTATCATCTTAGAAATTTTAAAGTGTGCCATTCAGTAGTGGAAAGTAAATTCACATTTTTGTGCAACCAGTCTCTAGAGCTTTCATCTTTTAAAACTGAACCTCTACGCTCAGTAAACAACAACTCCCTACTCCCCCTCCCCAAACCTCTGACAGCCAGCATTCCACTTTCTGTCTCTACGAATTTACTCTTCTACATACCCAGATAAATGGATTCATATAGTATTTGTGTGTGTGTGTGTGTGGTGTGTGTGTTTTGGTGACTAACATATTTCACTTGGCCTAATGTCCTTAAGTTTCATCCTTGTTGTAGTATGTCAGAGTTTTTTTCATTTTTTAAAAATATATTTTATTGATTATGCTATTACAGTTGTCCCATTTACCCCCCTTCACTCCCCTCCACCCTGTACACCCTCTCCCACCCATATCCCCTTCTTTAGTCATGTCCATGTGTCATACTTATAAGTTCTTTAGCTTCCAAATTTCCCATACTATTTTTACCCTCCCCCTATCTATTTTCAACCTACAATCTATGCTACTTATTCTCTGTACCTTTTCCCCCTCTCTCTTCCTCCCACTCCCCTGTTGCTAACCCTCCATGTGATCTCCATTTCTGTGGTTCTGTTTCTGTTCTAGTTGTTTGCTTAGTTTGTTTTTGGTTTTGCTTTAGGTGTGGTTGTTAATAATTGTGAGTCTGCTGTCCTTTTACTATACATGTTTTTTCTTCATCTTCTTTTCTTAGATAAGTCCCTTTAGCATTTCATAAAATAAAGGCTTGGTGATGATGAACTCCTTGAACTTGACCTGATCTGAGAAGCACTTTATCTGCCCTTCCATTCTAAATGAGAGCTTTGCTGGATAGAGCAATCTGGGATGTAGGTCCTTGTCTTTCATGACTGAGACTATTTCTTTCCAGCCCCTTCTTGCCTGTAAGGTCTCTTTGGAGAAATCAGCTGACAGTCTGATGGGAACTCCTTTCTAGGTTACTGTCCCCTTATCTCTTGCTGCTTCTAGGATTCTCTCCTTCGTTTTTTACCTTGGCTAATGTAATTATGATGTGCCTTGGTGTGTTTCTTCTTGGGTCCAACTTCTTTGGAGCTCTCTGAGCTTCCTGGATTTCCTGGAAGTCTATTTCCTTTGCCAGAATGGGAAGTTCTCCTTTATTATTTGTTCAAATACATGCTCAATTTGTTGCTTTTCCTCTTCCCCTTCTGGTACCCTTATAATTTGGATGTTGGAATGTTTAAAGATGTCCTGGAGGTTCCTAAGCTTCTCCTCATTTTTTTGAATTCTTATTTCTTCATTCTTTCCTGTTTGTTTGTTTTTTCTTCCTCCTGGTCCACTCTATTGTTTTGAATCCCAGTTTCCTTCCCATCATTGTTGGTTCTCCGTGCATGTTCCTTCATCTCTTTTATGGTAACCTGCATTTTTTCATGTAATTTGTGCCCAAAATCAACTAATTCTGTGAGCTTCCTGATCACCAGTGTTTTGAACTGTGCATCTGATAGGTTAGCTTTTTCTTGGTCGCTCAAAAGGATGAGTTCTGGGTCACTGATTTGTTCTTCTATTGGAGCCATCTCTCTCTCTCTCTCTCTCTTTTTTTTTTTTGGTCTGGTCACTTCTGTTACGGTAAGGGGCGGAGTCTTAGGTGTTCACCGGGGCTGGGCACCCCAGTCGCTCTCGCAGCCTCACTGGGTCCACCAGTTGCTGCTTGTGTACTCAGGGTCCACCTGCTGCATGCCCGGATGGCTTAGGCGCCCAGCTCTTCCTGCACTCCATGCGCTGAGACCCTCGCTCCTCTCCACCCCTCCTACCGGTCTGGATGAATGGGTCTATTTCAACTTCTTGGCTGTCCGACTTCCATTCAGATAAATTCTCTGTCAATTCTGGGTGTTATTCTGCCTCTAAATTGTTGTTGTTCTAATCTTGGTTGTGTGTGGAGGTACGGTGCATCTACCTATGCCTCCATCTTGCCAGAAGTTTCAGTTTTTTTCATTTTTAAGGCTGAAGAATGTTTTATTGTATTTATCTACCACATTTGTTTATTTACTCATCTGTTTGTGGACACTTGGGTTGCTTCTGCTCCTTGGCTAATGGTGCTATGAACATTGGTGCACAAATGTCTCTTCAAAACGGTGCTTTCATTCTTTTGGGTATATACTGTACGACTCAGCAATCATGTAATAATTCTGTTTTTAATTTTCTGAAGAACACCATGCTGTTTTCCATTGTGGCTACATCATTTTACATTCCCAGCAACAGTGTACAAGGGTTCCAATTTCTCCACATTGTCAGCAAGAGTTGTTATTCTGTGTGTGTGTGTGTGTGTTTTTGTGGAGGTTAGTAGCCATCCTAATGGGTGTTAGGTGGTTACAAAAGGCTTTTTATTTTGCATTTTAAAATTATTTTTCTGTAATTTTTAATAAAAAAATATAAGATGGATATCAGACACAACCAGACTCACTGCACTGTTGCTAGTCACCAGTCTTAAAAACCTTTAGTTTAAATAGTTCTTTTCAAAAATTTTTATTCCAGTTATTTGCTATGTTATAATTGACCAAGGAATCAGGGACTTAAGTGAGGCTAAGGATGATATTCTATTTTTATTTGTTAGGGCCTCAATGAATTGGTGAATCAAGACAGGCAAATGAATTGGAGGTTATAATAGAATCATTAAACTTTAATATCTCTTCCAAATTCAATTGATTTTTTCATATTCAAGTAGGTGAGAGCTGTAGTATATTCCTCTAGGCTGTTTGAGAAGGTAGGACTTTCCTTAACTATGAAGCTAGAATCACTCCCAGCCCCTGAAAAACACTCCATATGCTTAATAAATTAAAAGCACATCAAGAAAGTTGAGTGATCACCCTGCTGTAAAGCAGACACTTTCTGATAATTTTTTGTATAAAATTATGTCTTTTAAATTTTGAAGATTGTTGAAATCTAAAAAAGCAGATAAAAAACCCAATATTGACTTTTGTTTCAGGGCTATTTTAGTATTACAAAAGGGTTTTTTTGAAAATAAAAAAATCCACCCTTATTTGTAAAGGATTTCAGCCATTCCTGGAGTTGTAGATTGGGTATATTTTAGAGAGATGAGTCAGGAGGAGGAGGGAGGACTGGCTTGTCAGAACCGAGTTTGTTGTAATCAGGTCTGTTGTCTTTTCCTAGCAGAAGGGGAGGTTGGTGCAAGTGTGTACAATGTGCCTTCACCTGCATTTACTCCTGCTTGGAGGGGTATCCCTTCACTGCCTCTGCAGGTTGTGATTTGCATCCTCCTTTCCAAACATGGCATGCTATACAGTTTGGCCTCGTACCTTGGTGGCTTCATCACCTCAGTCAAGACAGGAAAGCCATTAAAGTTTATCTAGAGGAATCTTGACTTCTAGTGGCTGTGTTTCTGAGCAAATTTTCAGAGGAAGGTTCACAGTTTAAAAAATGTGCACATAGACAAAGATATCAAACAAGAAATAGCTTATGGTCTACCATGAAAATTGATAGGCTTATTTTTCTAATTTCTCAGTTCAATTTGGAAAGAAACTTCAATATAGGCTTTTAAAAGATCATCATACATGAAACATTTCAAACCTATACAACACAAATAGTATAATGGGCTTCCATGTGCCCAACCTCCCAGCTTAAAAATGGTTAACATCTGCCATTCTTATTTCATGTTCTTCTTCTTGCCCACCTCTCAATGATTTTGAAAAATGGATAAAGTGGACATAGGTTTATAAAATCATTTGTTCAGTGAAACATTGACAATTGTTATTATGGTTGGAGAGATGAGTTTTGATCAATATTTTATCTTGATGCTGTTACAAAAGACCATGTGAAAACAAATATTTTCATATGCTATCAATTGAGATTTAAAATAAAATAATCAACTTCACAGTAATATCCAGTCCTCTTTTCAGTCATTCAGTAAATCTTAGTGAGGGTCTACTGTGCTCCAAGTGGAGTTTGAGGCATTGAGAAGATAATAATAAACAAATTCAGCAGAAACTCTTGCCTTAATGGGACTTAAATCAGAGAGGGAGGGGGCTGGAGAGAGTTTGAAGCTATAATATTAAATGAGAGCATTTGAGAGGGTCTACTAGGAAGATGCTTTCTGAGCAGGAGGTGAGGGAGTAAACCATGTGGAAATATGAAGACTGTTACTGTTCTAGCCAGAGGAACGAGCAACCACAAGGGACCAGAGGTGGTTGGGGATCTAATTTGTTCTAAGAACAGCAAGGAGGCCAGGATGGCAGAAGGGGTGTGTGAGTGGATGAAGGAGGGAGAGGGAACCAGAAGGTGAAGTCAGAGAGGTAAGAGGAGGGCTGACAAATGGTTTAAGGGTGTCCTAAGTCATTTCTGGGGAAGATGAGCCTTAGCAGTGGGTGTAGTTGGCCAACAGAATAAGGGTGAGGAGCAAAGCATGATCTGGTGGAGTCACAGGGGACCAAGGATGACACAGTTTATGGTTTTCACATGAGCTGAATTTTGCAGTACTTTGGGAATTACCAAAATTTTGTTTTCCAAAATCTAAGAGGAATGCTGTCATCCTGGCCATATTTATTTTTCCATGAATTTTTTTATCAAGTCTTCCTGTGTGATTGGGTTGTTTTTAATATCTTCCCTTCTTTGTAAGGCCTGCCTGATAGAACTTGCAATGAACCAGGTTTCCTTAGACAAACCTAATTCCCAATCCTGCTTCTTACTGATGGATAATATTTGCCCAGGATCTTTGGTACAGACTTATAACTGAGTTATTTAGCTTGTCAGTTTTATCATGAACCTCTGAGAAATTATCTGCTGCTCTGAATAACTATGTAAGTTACTCAGATGCATTATGCTATATATTTATGTGGGATCATATTTGCTGCACTTCTACACTCTTACTGGCAAAATTGCTTTGGGAGGTTTCAGGCATACTTTAAGTGTCTGTATAATCTGCTTTGTTTTATTACTATCTTTTCCAAAACAATCAGATTCGAAAAACAGCTGCCTTACTTCTAGTCAAATACCAACATAAAGTGATTATTAATTTTTCTCAGCTGTGTATGTGGTGGTTTGCTATTGTTTTGGGGCCAACACATTTCCTTTCAGAGGTGGTGGGTGCCTTTTTTACACCAAGTGAGGTTGCACAAAATGGTACAGGAGGGGCTCATCATGAGTCATAATTTTCAATCATTCACATCTACGTTCAAATTCAATTTAAGCTTGTATAAGTGGGAAGTCATGGTATATGATTAAATATAAAAGGAAGGAAGTGTTGGCTATTAGTCCATGAGAGAACATTGGATGTAAAAGGAATATGGGAGCAAAGAGATAGATTTATGCTTACATAGCTGATATAAAGCTTGCTTAGCAGGTTTTATATATTTATTTATAATATCGTTTTTGGGAGGATTATTTTTTTAAAAACTTGATTGACTACCTATTATGAACCTGTGGCTGTACTGTGTGCTGGTATAGACAAAATGTTTACAAGATGTGGTTCTTGCCTATGAAATGATTTTAGAACAATACAAGACAATTTTCATTGACTCGCTAAATATTTTCTGAGCACTCATGTTTTTGGACACCATAAGAAAAGGTGATGAAACATTCCTTTATAGAGAATATCCATTTTATTTTTTTCAATTGTCTACATGCTCAGAGAGGTCCTAAGCAAATGACAAGTAAGCACTAAAGCCTCTGGAACTCCAGTGACTGATTTATAGAATAATGCTGTTTAATAACATAGATCAGGGCTTTCTGGGTCAGCAGTGCAGAAACAAACAAAAAACAAAGTCAACCTGATATCTGTGCCTTGGTTTTAAAATTAGGATTTTTGAGCAGGTGAAATGACTCCAAACCAAAGGAAGCTAATTATAATCTCATGTGGTCTGATAAAGGTTATATTTTGACAGCATAACTTGACCTCATAGGACTTTTCCGAAGGTACAAGAAAAGGAGAATGAGAATAAATAAAGAGGGATATGACTTCCAAAAAACACAATTAAGCTTTTCTTTTTTTTTCTTTTTTTCTTTCTTTATTTTTATTTTTGCTTTTTTAACTAGATGAATCCCTTCACCACTTTGTATTTTTCAGCCTTTAAAAATAGTCACTGACTTTGATGTTCAAATTGTGGCTAAGCTGGCCTTCTTTCACTAGAACAAGATAAAACTGAGTTTTTCTTTCATGTGTTCATCCACTCTTTCTTAATCATTATTCAAAGAAATTGCTCATGTTACTCTTGGCTCTTGGCTGACCCAACTAGCAGAGTACTGAGAAGCTGCAGCCCGCCCTCCACCCTGGACTGGTGTCCAGGGTTAGAAAGATGGCCTCTTAGCCCACAGCACAGATGTAACAGAGAGAGACTGGCACAGCTGAAGGTTTTAGTATTCATGAGTGGAGGTAAAAAGAAAATGCACATCATTGTGGATTTGCTGATAAACTGAGCAACATGCACAGCCTCTTTGTTTAATCCACTCTGTCAACTGAGCTTTGACTGTCAGCCTGCGCTGAATAATAAAGAGCCTTAGAGAGTTGTGGCAGGTCCCTCATTAGAAGTAGGAAAACCCAATGGCTGGATCAATATCTCGGTACTATATTTAGCTAATGGTTGAGAGAAAATAAACACTTGGTCTTTTTACTTCCTTCTTTGGGCTTTATCCTCATTTAACTTTTTGTAGAGAATTTTCTAGTTTATTTGTATATAGATAAAATTTATCTGGTTTTTTCATTGCAAAAAGTAATGTCTTCTTTACAGATAATTAAATAAATACAGAAAAGTCCCAACACCAAAGGAAAAACAAATGTGCACACATTTCACTTGCTTTAGCTTGTTTAATATAGTTTGACCACACTGCATTTTCACTCAACTTAAATATCTTCTTCTTTTTTGCAAGAGTGTTTACATTTTTAAATTTTTATTTATTATTTATTTTTTATACTATTACAGTTGTCCCCACTTTTTGTCCCTTGGCCCACCTTCACCCAGCCCCTCCCCCTTTCCTTCCTCAGTCAATCCCCATGTGGTGATCCGTGCCCATGGGTCATGCACATATATTAAGAGTGTTTCAATTTAAATGGCCATATTCCTGTGGGAAAATAATTTATTTATTTAATGCTTCTCCTATCAGTATGTTATCCTTTCCATTTGTTTATTGCAAACAATCAATCCCTAAACAGCCTCTTCATGCATGATATATTCTCCTGTGTTTAGAACAGTTGCCTCAAGATGGATTTTTTTAAGAATTGATCCAGTAGGGATCCAAATTTGTTTTAATTTAACATTTCCAAGGTTCTCAATGACAGTCATTTCCTGAAAACATTGTATTAATTTTCACTTCTGCCAGCAATGTGAGAGCATTCATTGGAAGTCTGACAGGGAGGTAGGCTCAAATCTGCCCATGACATTGGACAAGATGAAAGAATGGCTCTGTATCTGCTTGCCTTGTTTTTAATTGTGCTTCCTGACTCCCACTCCTATTTTTTTCTGTTTTGTATTTTACCACTTAGTGGCCTTGGACTTATTTCTCCATAGCAAACCTGTTTGGTTCGGCTGCAGGCCCTCTGCAACACCTACACTTTGTAGTTAGTGTGGACTGGTTTCTTTACTGATGACATTTCCCCCCTCTTCTTCCTCCTAATTGTTTATTTTAGAAATTACATGGTGGGTCAATGGCAAATAGAGTACAAAATGAAACAATGGAAGGATTCATTTCACACCATGTTTGGAGAAGTATGCGAAAGTTTGATGATTGTAGGGAATCTGGCTCTGATCTCAACTTTACATTTTACATGCAGACAACTTCATCTGTGCTTCGAAGTGTGACGTGAGTACATCTTGTAGGCTGGTAGAAAACGTGTGGCTCCATACAAAATCGTCAGTGGTCTTAATGTCTAAATCTTCATAACTTGCAAAGAGGAAGTGAATAAGTATTATATTTGTAAAATATTTTGATTATTCCAAAGGCAGTTTTAGTCAGATTTTGTCATTAATTTACATAGCATGAAAAAAACTTGAACTATTTTATGGAGGCTGCTTTATAATACATTGGATTCATTCAGCATCTGGAGGAGCCCTATCTAGATTCTCCTGAGTGTTAGCTTTTCGTCGTTGCCTACCAGAGTGAACTGAGAAGCATCCAAAGAAGAAATGTATATGTGTTTGCATGTAACCAAAAATATAGTCTTTTCTCTTGGTTTTTACTTTAGCCTAGTCAATTGGGTTCTCTAGAGAAGTTGGGGAGAGAGAGAAATGACAAAAGATAGGGAGAGAAATATATTTTATTAAAATAATTATGCATTATAATATGTATATTGAAAAGGGCTCTTCACTATTTTCAAATCAAGAAATGTAGAGTTGCCATGACCTTTTTACACATCTAATATTTTCCACTAACAATGGTTGAAATGAGTTTGAACAGAAACTTGTACTTTCATAGATTTGTATACAGAAAAATAAGAACCCTAAGTACTAACACTATGTTGAGATTAGATGGAAAAGCTATTCACACTTATGAAAACATATCAGTTTAGACAAGAAACAGACATTAAAGGGCTATGTAAAAACTCCCTGTGTCAAATTTAGTGAAAACATAGTGCAGTTTCAATCTATATCATTTCCTCCACTATAGAACTTGGCATTAGATAGTTTGGTGGTGTAACCCTTGTCAGCTATGGACCATTTTCAATAACTTAAGTTTAAAATTTTTTTGGAGATTCTTAGTTCACATCCAGATGAAACACAAATGTTCTTCGTAATTTGGTGTATCTGGAGAAATCCTACCATTTCTGAAAATGCTTGGCTTTAAAGTTGGAAAATGAGGAAATTTTATAATTTCAATCAACTGTTTTATCCATTGAGACATCTCAAGGCCAGACATTTGCAGGTTTGATTTACTTACTAGGCAGAGACTGTAATTAAACCTCTTTAAAGAAGTATATAATGTATATTTTACTTGGGATATTATACAGAATTACATTTGCTTATTCAAATATAAGTTTGAACACTACAAATTCAGCAGTCATTTCTACCACAGATGAGAATATTGAAAACAAAATTAGTAACCATAGTAAAGAAGTCTCTTAGATGAACCTAGATTATTTTCCTAAAACTTTTTATGTTTATGCTATATTGCTATATTTATATTATATTGTATATATTGCTATATACAATGCAGGAGTAAGTTGTTTGCAAAACACATTGCAAATATAGGTTCTATTCCAACATTACATAAGATAAATGAGATGGTTGAATGAGTATGTTATAAAATATATTCTATTTGAAATATAAGCACAGTATAATCCTGCTAAATCTAAAGGCATGCTTCATTAGAATACATTGAACTTAATTTTCTACACAGATGGAGAGGGTTAGTGGCATAAATAATTTTTAAATTGCACATAATCTAAAAATACTTTTACTTGACTTTGGAAGTATTATATGATTTTTATTTTGGTTGCAAATATATCCTATTCATAATTGTGTTCTTTTAAAGTCAATATTAAATTTAGGTTTAATTCAGAGAGTGTTCATCAACTGATGGGAGAAGCTTTTAGTGTTTCCCTAACACGTACTTGCTTCCAGAAGGTTGCCTTTTCAAAAAACATCAGGCACATTTCTTCTAGCATGCTTATGATTATTTTTACCTTATGTGAAGAGGAGAGCTTCTACAGCAGAGAAACCTGGGTTAAAATGATAGTGCCACCAGTTACTAGCTATATAAGTCTGAGCCAGTTTTTAGAAACCATAAGAAAAGAATCTCAGTTTCTTCACCTGAAAATGGTGACAATAATGTTGGTACTTCTGGGTCATTGAATGAATTGAATAAAATAATGTGTTTAGCACCAGTTCATGGTGTAGTGAAAGTGCCCAGAAATTGCAAGTTATCATTAGGAGGTGCTTGACACATGTCAGTCTACTGTTCTTCCCCATTTTCCTCACTTTAACTGTTTATCTAAACTCTACAGATTCTTTAAGACACACTTTAAATCCATTCTCCTTATGAGTACTCCCTGGACCAATTTTTAAAATTTTCTTTTCTTAATCTAAATATTTAAAAATCAAATTGATTTGTATACAATAACAAATCAATTTTAGTATTAGTATACAATAACAAACAGCACAGAAAGCTTATAATAAATAGTAAGAATTTTCTGCCTACTCAGACTTCGTCCAGCTCCAGAGTGTGTTACTGATGCTCAAAATCTAAGTGGCGATATTGTTGAAAGGCATTAGGACAAAGGGCGGGATAGAGAACAGGGCAAAGGATGACAATTTACTTTCTCTTAAAGAGGTATCCTGGAAGCTACCATATTTTACCTCTATCTACATCCTGTTGGCCAGAATTTAGTCACATGGCCACACCAGCTTCAAGGAGGCTAAGGATTACCTTTATTGTAAAAGATTATATGCCCAGCTAAAAATTCAATTATAATAGAAGAAGGAAGCATGCGTATTAGAGGAAAATTTGTAGTCTTTGAATGAATGGGCATCTCAAAATCCTTTTCCCTCCCTCCAAATATTTATCTCTTTTTCTTCCCCAATGCCCTTTGATACTTTTTCAAGTATCTTGCTTTCTTGTAGGATTTGCCTCCATAAGAAGATTTCTAAATCCTTCATATTGTTCATTGCCCTAGGTTCTTTTGGTTCATTGGAATGTGCCCCCAAAAAGATACAGAAACAATTTTGCTTAACTAACCCACCTTTTGTAGAAAACTTTGGTGAATTATTGTGCTGGATTATAGTTTTGTTTTTATTTATTTTTTTTTATCAACATCTGCTTTCCTACCCCTTAGGGAAGAATTATACTCACCCACCTCATTGGTTGGCTATGTGACTTACTTCATTTAAAACATTTGAAACAGGCTTAGGGAGCTAGTTTGTGCTTCTCTTCCTCTCTCCCCCTTTCTCTTTCTCTCCCTCCCTCCCTCCCTCCCTCCCTTCTTTTCTCTTTCTCTCTGGTCTGCAAATCAACCTGGGCAACAGAAGATGATGTGGAGCTGAGTTTCCTCCAAATGCCCATGGACACACAACATGGGTAGGGAATAAACCTTTGTACTTTGAGACTCTCAGATCTTGGGGACATTTATCACCACAGCATGATCTCCTCTATCCTAACTGATACAATTATTACACTTAAAACATTTTCAGCTAGTTTTCTTTGTACCTAAGTCACCTCTACTCCCACCTAGGAAGGAGTGAGGAGGTAAAAACAAGAGGGGAATGAAAGGAAAAGAAAAGCCCACTCTGCCACCTTAATACTGTAATGTCACCAGCTGCCTATTTTACATTCTAATTTCCAAAATATACTTGACATTTTATTTTAGCATTTCTAATCATACGTAGGCAAAATGTTAAGTGAAGTGATTATGGCAGGAAAAAAAGTGTCCCCTAAATGAATCTATTTATATCTGATATATTATTGAAAATACCTATCTGTCTAGGGACAATGACAGAATAATGTTTTTAGTAAGAAAAAAATTAACGCCTTTTTTTAATCCTCACCCAAGGACATTTTTTCATTGGTTTTAGAGAGAGAGAGTAAGGGTGGGCAGTGGAGGGGAGGGATAGGGGGAGAAGAGAGAGAGAGAGAGAGAGAGAGAAATGTTGATGTAGCCCTGGCTGGCATAGCTCAGTGGATTGAGTGTGGGCTGCGAACCAAAGTGTTGCAGGTTCGATTGATTCCCAGTCAGGGCACATGCCTGGGTTGCAGGCCATGACCCCCAGCAACCACACATTGATGTTTCTCTCTCTCTCTCTCTTTCTCCCTTCCTTCCCTCTCTAAAAATAAATAAAATCTTAAAAAAAATGTTGATGTAACAGAGAATCAGTAGGTTGCCTCCTGTACTTGCCCCAACTGGGGTTCGAACATGCAACCCAGGTATGTGCCCTGATTGGGGATCGAAACTTCAACCTTTCAGTTTATGGGATGATGCTCCAACTAACAGAGCTACACAGGCCAGGGCTAAAACATTTCTTAATTGTGTTTTTATTTATGTGTTTAACTCTCCAAGCAATGGTTTACTTGATTGACTTTGTCTTTATATAGTCATTAGTATATAAAACCATACAGTCATTAGTAAGAAAAAGTGTTTCATTTTGCAAGTGAACAGAACTTCAAAGGCATACATTTCATGCCAGGAAGCTAAGTTCACCAGAGCTTGAGTACCCAGCTTTAGGGTTTTGTCTGTGTAGATCTTGGCCACTGGTCTGTCCCTTCCTAAAGGTTTTTTAGGAGTTTAAGCAGTGAATTCTGGTCATGGAATTGTGATTGTTCTTTTAAACCTTACCATATAAATATTTGTTTCACATAGTTATACCATTTATAAATTGTCAACCTCTTTCTTTCAACTCTTATCTCTGTCTTATGAGTCAATAACAAAATTTTAGGTGAGATACAAAATCATTTCTTATAAAAGAAGATTTAGAAGCTTCATGTAAATAAGCTAATAATTGGTTTTGAAAGCAGATGTGAAAGTTTGATGGAATATGCTTTGTTTGTTTATTTACCACGCCATCTCTAACATCCAGGGCAGTATGTGGCACAGAGTAGGTGCTCAGTGAATATTTACTGTGGGGAAGAGCGGTAGATCCTCCGGAGCTCAGAACAAGCACTTCCAGGTAACGTTTAGCCCTCGTATAATTTTCTTAGTTGAGAGATGTGTGTACTTTTGTGTGTGTGTGTGTACTTTCTCATTTACATTGTCATCAACATGGGCCCTCAACATTGTAAGGTATATCTGTGAAATAAAAAGTTGTACTTTTACAACAATGACATCATTACCTCCCAATGAAGTTTGACCTTCAGATTCTTTACCCTAGGAAGTTCAATGACGTTGCCATTGCTTAAAGCACTTTATGAACCCCACTTGTCCCCCAGCAGGTAATCCCTCTGTAGGGTTGGTGTGTTTATATTACATGTGTTACCAGGTACTGGCTGCTGTGACTGGATGTCAGTGAGTGTGGAGCCTGCAGTGCTCCTTCTGTTCATCTGACTTCTACCCTAAGGCAGTGATAGTTGGTAGTCACGATAATTGTTAATGAGTCTAATTTCTCCCAGTGTCTAGTTGACTTGTCTAGTGGTAAAATATGCAAAAAATGTACAGAGTTTCTTCAGTTCCACAGCTTTCAACTATCTCTAAGTGTTGACTTCTTGTTTTTCTGTTTCTGTCTATGAGCTAATTAAACAGGCATATTCAGCTTGTGAAAATTTGTCAAAATGTACACTGTGTGCACTATGTATTTTTCAATAAAAGTTGAAAAAAAATCTCACTCTAGTGTCAGAGAATTCCTGCCCTAAGATCTCTTTCTGTGTCTCAGTAGAATATCTTGTTTTTCCTCAGGTAAACAAATGGTGAACTTCAAGTTATTTTATTTGGTAAACTTTATAGATATATTTATATTTACACAAAAATATATTTACACTTAAAAAATATATTTTGGTCTAGTCCAGAAAGGGTTGACTGCTATTTGAACTAACTAAAACTTCTTTGAGTTAACTGTGGTTGTGCAAAGTTGATTTTTTTAATACTATAATTTTATTAATTTATAGCTTTCATTCTCAGTTTTATGTCTTTTTTTGTTGTTCTATTACAGTTGTCCCATGTTTTCCCCTTTTGTCTTCCTCTGCTCATCTCATCCCCTGCTCCCACAGTTAATTCCAACACTCTTGTCTATATCTGTGGGCCATTCATACATGTTCTTTTTTCTAGTCTCTTCTTCTTCTTTCCACCATTATCCCCTTCCCCCCTCACCTCTGGTCACTGTCAGTCTGTTCCATGTTTCCATGTCTGTGGGTCTATTTTGTTTGTTAGTTTATTTTGTTCATTAGATTCCTCTTATAGGTGAGATCACATGGTATTTGTCTTTCACAGATCAGCTTTTTTCACTTAGTATAATATTCCCCAGTTCCATCTATGCTGTTGCAAAACATAGGAGTTCCTTCTTTCTTTCTGCTGTGCAGTATTCCATTGTATAAAGGTACCAGTTTTTTGAACCACTCATCTACTGATGGGCACTTATGCTGTTTCCAGCACTTGGCTATTCAAAGTTGATTTTGTATAGGTGTGTCTTAGACTAGAACTTAAACATTAGCTTCGACTACAGCTAAACCTATTGCAGACAAATATTAAATATCTTGAGGTACTTCATGAAAGAATATTTTGCTCCAGTGATTTGGACCAAAATTTCTACTGTTGAACAGTAGAGAATTTGTCCTGTGCTCCTGTGGTGATGATATTGATATGTTTGTGTTGGAGTCAGGTAAAGACCAAATACCTGGTACCTCTGGGTCTCTGTGCTCTCTTTATAGCATCTATAGGATGTGATTTAAGGTGGAGTGAACCTATAAAAAGAAAAAAATGAATGGAGTCAGAATTAATAGACTGGAGAGAATTAACTAGGCTTGAAGCCATTTAAGATATTTTTACACAAAGGTGATCAACTCTTCTAATTTTAGTAAATGAAACTGAGGTGCATTTCAGAACAGCTGTAATTTTAGAAAATTTTCTAATGTTTTTAGGATAGTGTATATTAAATAAAATTAACACCACCAGCTTTTCCAGACAAAAACAAAGTTAGTGAGAACAAAAATTAGAGTCCATAGACAAAACAATAAACTGATTGGTTCTCTCATTACTCAGCTTTCGGTCACATTACAACGATTGAGCCTTAAAATCACATTGCTTAATATGCACTCTTCAAAATACTCTTAATTGAACACAGATGCATAGTTTGTACTTCAAGTAATGCTTGTCCCTTGAAGTCCATTGCTTATGCCAAACCAAACAAAACACCCTTACAAGTCCAAACCTTATACTAAGTAGTCTATATTTTTAAAATTTCTCCTACTTCATGATCACATAAGTTAATCGAGAAAAAAATATATTTGGAGAAGATCTCATGTTTAGTAGTATTATGATTGCTTAGTACTGCTAATTATTAATAACCTGTGTTATAAATGCACTTTTTAAAATGGTATCTACCATTTTAACTTTCTGCTATAATAGCCCACAAACTGTGGTTCTCCTGGGAGGTTGAGTAGGTCTGGTGTATGCGATAGATTAAAACCGCATGGGCTAAGACACTTCAAACTGACTGGCACAAATTTGCCCAGAAATATAGTGGTAATGTCTCTGGATTCCTATAAAAGGGTAGTTATACCAACCTGCTTTATAATGCTGTTGGGAGAGATAAATCATTGAGATAAGGTATAATGACAACAATATGTATGAATCAATCCCTTGAGGCATGAGAGTTTAAATGCATCTACAAATCAGTAACATAACTGGTTATCCAGCAGTGTAACCAAAGAGAGCAAATGTCCACTTAAATTTAAAAAAATGAGAATAACATAAACATTAGACAAACATGCCAATCAGACAGGTGAGATCTGCTTTCCTGTATTTGAAAAGGTTTGCAGGAAATGTTAAATACATAATTGAATATGTTATGGCAGAAATGAGGTATATAATGCTATTATAATTGATTATACAATATCCATAGGTAGAAATATGTAAAGTTGTTGATCTGTGGCTTTTCCATCTGCCTCAGAAAGCTTTATGATAATTTATTAAGAGAAAAACCTCTGGTCATTACTTAGTAATAATGCATTTGAAATGTTTTCCTTAAGTGTTTTCCTGCCTTATGTCTGTGAGTGTGAGTGCAGCTGATGAGAGTGCATCTGAGAATAACTTGCATGAAACCAGTCTTGAGGGAGCAGTGAACAACGGTTCCAGATCTGCAGCCTAAAGGCATTGAACTGTGGCCTGGTTATGAGAACAACTCTAGAGTGGGAAATTCTAAAATTATATGCCTTTTTCTTATGAATAAGAAAATATCTTCTTTTAGATAAACAAAACAATTTAAAAAGAGCAGTTCAGTTCACATGTTTCTTCCTTAACCCCATGTTTGGAAAACTAAGCTGATATTTCTGTTCTTGTCTTGGGGCACGAATAATGTCCTAATCCACTTGATGGTTGGCAAATTATTTGTCCTTTACATAGGAAATCTGCAAAACCCACAGAAAAGCCTTCCTCCAAAACAGAGAATATGATGTTGCTGCCTCTGGTGCCTGACAGCATTATTACTTCATGCTAAGTGAAACCATTTCTGGAGCAGGTCAGTTCAATTCACAGAGGGCGCTAGCTGGTCTGGTCAGAATGGTCAGCTGGAGACCTAGATGACGATCTTTCCTGTTTCCCATGTGACTGCAGATGTGAGCAAGAAGGGTGAGCAAGAAATTGTGCATGGGCCTGTGAAATCGAGCAAAAACAGAGAAAACTATCATTTTGTAGTGTTTAGTGAACCAACCTTACAAATCTCTTCAAAATTATCCTTAAATATTTTATATTTTTGTTCTATTGTAAAATACATTTTAAAAATTTTAATTTCTAATTGTCTCCTTATAAGTATATAGAAATACAGTTCATTTTTATATTCTGATATTGTGTCTTGCAGTCTTGCTAAACTCACTTATTAGCTCTAGTAACCTTTTGGTAAATTTTGTAGAATTTTCTTCATAGATAATCAATTGTTATCTGCAAACAAATACTATATCCTTTCCCATCTGAATGCCATTTATGCATTTTATATTTGTATTTATATATTTTTGCCTTACATTTATGTTTTATGTTTATGAAAGATATTGGACTGTAGTTTTCTTTTATTGTAAAGTTTTTTTCTGATTTTGGTATCTGAGTAAAGTTGGCCTCATAGAATTAACTAGGAAGTATTCCCTCTTAGTTTTATGAAAGAGTTTGTGTAGAATTGGTATTACTTCTTCCTTAAATGTTTGGTAGAATTTCTGAGTGAAGCTCTCTGGGCCAGGACTTTTTTATGAAAAGGTTTTTAAATATGAATTCAATTTCTTCAATAGATAAAAGACTACTTAAATTATCTTCTACTGTAGGAATGGTAGTTTGAGATATTTAAATATGTCCATTTCGTCTAAGTTTGTCAAAATTATTGGCCTAAAGTTACTCATAATATTCCCTTATTTTCCTTTTGATATATGTGGAATTTGTTGTGATATCTCCTTTCTCACTCTTGATATTAGTAATTTATTTTATCTTCTTTATTTTTAGTCAGTCTGGCTAGAGGTTTATCAATTTGATCTCAAATAATAAGACTTTGGTTTCATAGATTTTTCTCTATTGATTTTTGTTTTGATCACATGGTTTTTTGTCTTTACTATTTCCTTTCTTTTGCTTATGGTATTTTGCTGTGTATAATGTGCACCCATGTTTTTGGCCCAAACTTTCAGGAAAAAAATCTTTTGTTTCAATTTTTTAATTCAATATTTTAAAATTTATATTTAGAAACAAAACCAATGATCATATTCCAGGGTATTATTTCACATATGGATATCATTATTGCTTTCTAGAGTTATACTTTTAACACATAAGCGTAAATAAAAGCATTAAAAACATATAGACAGAGAATTAGTACCACCCATGTATAATGCACATTCTTATTTTTCCCTCAAAAATTTGGGCAAAAAGTATACATTACAGATGGCAGAATATGGTAATTTGGGTTTAATTTTTTCTAGTTTATAAAAGAAAATTTTTCTGGCATTTTGAACTATAGGTATCCCTCCAAATAATGCTTTAGCTGCATCTCAAGAATGTTACTATATGAGTATTGTGTTTTCATTTTCATTTAGCTCCATGTATTTTCTAAATTCCTCTTTTATTTTTTCTTTGACCTCTGGTTTGTATAGAAATTTGTCATTAGGTGTGCAAGTATGTTGAGATTTTCTAGATATATTTTCTTATTTATTTCTAATTGAATTCCATTGTGTTCAGTCTCGTAAGAGTCTTGTAAGAACACACTTTGTAAGATTTGAAATGCTTTATGTTTACTGATACTTGTTTTATGATCCAGAAATTAGTCTATCTTGGTACATTTTACCTATTTCTTCTTGTAGATTTATCAGGTTTGCCTTTGCATTTTGAAGATCTACTAATGGTGATGAAAACTGTGGGATTCTTACTCTTCTTTTTCTTTACCTTTTTATTATTATGAAATGACCCTTTTATCTCTGGTAAAAGTCTGTGCTCTAAAATTACTTTGTCTGCTATTAATATAGCTATTTCATATTTCTTCTGGTTAGTGTTAATATGGTCTATATTTACTTATCATTTTACTTATAACCTATTTACTTCTAACCTATTCATCTCTATACTTAAAGTGCATTTCTTGTAGACAGCATACAGTTGGGTCCTGTTCATTATTTTAATCCAATATGACAATCTCTGTCCTTTAAGTACAGTGTTTAGATTATTTTCATCTAACATGATTGTTGAATTGGTTGGTTCTAAATCCATCATTTTGTTATTTTTTTGTATTTTTCCCTCTATTTTTTCCTCTTTTTCTATTTTCTTTTTGATTTTCTTTCATGATTACATTTTTCTCTCTTGTCTGTTTATTAGTATAGTGTATGTGTGTGTTTGTGCGTGGTTGCATTGGGGTTCAGGGTTTATTGTACCAAAGCCTAACTTCAAGTGACATTATATATTCATGTGCCCTTGTGTTCATCCTAGCCTTTGTTCTATTTGTGTTATTTTACTTCTTCATATATAAGCCCCACCAGTGCATGATTATTTTTTCTGAAGCTGTGAATCATCTTTTAAAGAAGTTAAAAATGGTGTCTTATATTCACCCATATATTTACCAGTTCTGCTATCCTTTATTCCTTTTTTTAGCTTAAGATTTCTATCTGGTGTCATTTTCCTTTTGCAGTATAGGTCTATTGGCAATGAATTGTTTCTTTTTTATGCTTGAAAAATCTTAATTTTGGAATTATTTTTGAAATATAATGTTACCAGAGGTAGACTTCTATGTTGACAGTTTTTCTCATTATCCTAAAGATATTGCTTCACTGTCTTTTGTTTTGAATTGTTTTTAGATAAGAAAACGTCTGTCATTTTTATACTTGTTCCTTGGCATGAAATGTGTCTTTTCATTCTGGCTGATTTTGAGATTTTGTCTTTATCACCAGTTTTAATAATTATGTGCCATGCTATACTTCTCACCATTTTTTTAATACTTGGTGTTCACTGATTTTATTATACATGTGGGCTTATAGTTTCCATCAAATTTTAAGGAAATTCGACCATTTTTTTCAAATATTTTTTCAATATTTCTCCTTTTTCTATTCTTCTGAAACAGTGGCTCCACTTCATCATTTTGTAATGGGATATATGAATTACTTAATTGGCTATACCAGGAAGGAAAATTGTCTCTAAAGATAGACAAGCTGATTTTCAAAGATTCTCTAATAGTAAAAGGCTACCACTAAATGACAAAATGTTCTTGTTCCATTTGTTTTTCTCAGTCCCTGGGGCTCAGTTTAATCATGAATACAAGGGGTCAATAGGTGTGCTGTGCCACAGGCCTCAAATATTCATTGTAAAGGAAATTTTCACTCTAGAATAAAACAGTAAGAGAATACAAATGCCTTACAATGCTGAACAGATAACATAATTGTATGATGATGAGTGTAAGACAATATGGTAATCTAGAGTGGCTTGTTATGACCAAAGGCATTTATACTTAAAACATAACACAACAAAACCAACCTAAATAAAAAAAGTTCTGCAAGCTCTGCTTACTGCCCATTGCAACTCCTATGAAGAGCTAACAGTACAGAGCTGACTTTCAGGTAGGGTAAAAAATTTTGACTCTAGCATTATTATTCTTGTTTACTGCAGACTTAATAGTGATGGTGGTACAAGTCATAGCAGTTGGAAACTACAGGTTTCCGAATGGGCAGGGGAGGAAGAGGAACAAGTATGGGAAGAAGGGAGAAACCCTTTCTTCAAAGAAGACAGTAAACTGACTCTGGGGAGAAGGAAGAAGGTCCTGGAATTGCTAGGTAAGTAAACCTGGAGGACGAGGTATTTATGAAATTTGTGTCTTTACTGGCTTATCAATCAGCCTTCACCAAAATGAGATTCTCCCATTTACCACTAGTCTAGGAAGGAGCCTTCCAAGCCCTCTACTAGGCCACTAGGCCTTATGTTGAGGTCTCCACTTAATGTGTAGGATAAAGATCATAATATCAGAATGCAAGCAGATAATCACAGAGCATCTCTAGGAAGCTCTAAATTATGAACCTAATCATGTTCAAGTTTGCTTACTGTGTATCTGGTATTGACCAGGCACGTAGTATTGAGCATTAAAAAGACAATGTTTAGTCAATCTGAACCCATCACTGTAGGGTAGGTATTATTGTCCTTATTTTATAAATAAAAAAAACAGTGCCTGGAGATTTCTAATTCTGATCTATCTGCTTCTGAAGACCACCTTTCTATTTGGCTGGGCTACTTAAGGACTATGGCATGTCCATCTCTGCATGGACCAGACTTCTCAACTCTCTTTTAAGAGAAGACCCTGTTCATGAAAAAGGTACCCCAAATTTTTATCAAAATTTTATACTGACTTCCAGAATCGTTATGATATTTGTTTTACTAAAGGCATTACAATAAAGGAAATGATAAAAAGGAATTAAAAAAAACCTAGAAACTACTATAACATGTTGTATGTTTCTTTTGAATGTGACAGATTCAAAAATAGGATATCCTACTTCCACTTATTTATCTTATTCTTTGAAAATTTATTTTGTATGTTCTATAAATTACATATTATTTTTCTTCCAACTTTTATCCATGTACATATTTGTTGCATAATTCAACTACAGTTTAAATATTATCTTGTTATCTGACATTTTTTTCCACAAAGCATTTCATGAGATGATAGAAAAATAGTCTAGTAGCAATGTATAAATGCTTAATAGCTCCATTATATCCTATAAAATATTAGTATTTTTTAACTTTTCACCAGTTTTTAGATATATATTTACAAATTGTTCTATGTATTTCTATAAAGAGCATTTTGTGCACTCAACAAATATACATTTAATTTATTTAGAATAATAATTAATGCTAATAGCTATCATGTAAACTGAGTATCTATTGTGATGTAGGCACAGTTGTATAAAGTGAGATTTCGGGGCAAAAGGTGTGAACATTATATTTGTTGTTAGTATGTGTTACTGAACTGCTAGAAGCAGTATAAATTTATACTTCAACTTGGTAATAATACCCGAGGTTACCACTTTCTTCACCACTCTGTCAGTGTTGGGAATTATATTGTGTCAAGGTAAAACATTTTATAACCTTAATAGTGGATTCCAAATTTTTTCTTAAAGAGAGAACAGACTTTGTTTAGGAAAATACTTTGGTAAGCAACATGGGGTAAAGAAGAAAATTCTAGCCCTGGCTGGCATAGCTCAGTGGATTGAGCACGGGCTGGGAACCAACGTGTCCCAGGTTCGATTCCCAGCTAGGGTACATTCCTGGGTTGCAGGCCATAACCCCCAGCAACCGCACATTGATGTTTCTCTTCTCTCTCTCTCTCTCCCCCTTCCCTCCCTAAAAATAAATAAATAAAATATTTAAAAAAAAAAGAAGAAAATTCTGAATTAATGGATTGGCAGAAGACAAGAAGATAAACTACCTAGAATTTGAAATAAAGGGGCAAAGAATTTGGGCAAAGGAACAAGAGGGAAGACAAGAGGGAGTAAGGGGAGAGTTGAATAAAACATGGCAGGAGATTGAGATCCCAGTTGTACAAATGGCTGAGTGACTTTTGTAGCAGGAACACCTAAACTTGTATTTCTGATGTGTCTGTGTTGTGGCCACACAAATTCTATGACACCCTAAATTTGCAGTCCAGGTTTTTCCCACATATAGATAGATACCCAACAGGAGTGACTAGTTTGTGGGAAGTTAAGGAAAACTGTTTCACATTTAGATCAATGTACTGTGAAATTAAACAGGATGCATGAACAGAATGGTGATATGTTTTCTAACAGAACTAGTTCAAAAATTTTAGGAGCTTAAATTAGAGGTGACAACCAAGAGCATATAAATTCCTAAGAAATTCTCTGTAGACTTTGAAAGGGCTTTGTATTTCCATAGGGTGCCAAATAATGGCTTGACTGCTCATATTTAGATCTCAGAAGGCATCTAGGCTCTAGTAAACATCTGTTTTGTGTTCGCCTTTCTTCAAGTCATCATGGGGTCCATCTTCCACCTCAGATTTCTGCTGTAGTAATACATGTTTATACCGGTTACTGGCCATCAGTGGATTGTCAGCTACCATGTCTAAAAAAGGCTTTTGTTTTTTCTATCATATTAAAGGAAACCTTCACCAGAACAATATGTGAGGTGTCATTATTGCATTCAAAAATCATTAAGCAAATGGTCAGGCTAGGGCGATAGAGACAATACTAAGGACCTTGAAGTCAAATGAGAGATAGTAGCTATCATTGAGTAAAAACTAGATCATTTTTACTCAAAATATTAAAAGGAAGCAGTATTGCTATTGCCACATTGTTTCATAGCTTACAACTTTTTAAGATAATTTTTAACATTAATTCTTAAGTAAGCAATTTTTAACCTCCACTTTATTAGAGATATTTGTTATTGTGCCTTACTACATCTGCTAGTTTGAAATCTCTTGGAAGGGAGGATCTATGTCCTATTCCTCTTTTCTCCGCTATTGCCTTTAGCATAGTCTGAAGTATGCAGTCCACATTTAATAAATATTGGTTGAATAAATAAGCATGGACCACCCCCCAGCTATACTCCCAAGCGAACACACATCATGTTCACATCTTAATTTCCTTAAAAATTTTTTCCTTATGTTTGTTTCTTCTTTAATTGCCAGTATCATGTAATTTATAATATTATTATATTAGCTATCATGCCTAATACTGCTAGAATCATGAATTATTCTCTTGGTATGTTTTCCTCCTAAATGGTATAGCTATTTTTGCCAATATCTTATAGTAACTAGTACAATAAAAGTATATAGTAGGTGCTTAATAAATGCTTTTGGCCGATTCACTCACTATTGACAGAAATTAGCACAAATTATGAATCATTCAAGTCACATAAATGACAAAGTGTCCTTTTATTATTTATTAACAAACAAAAACATTAACATTTGAGGGGCAGTCTCCGGGCAATTTGGAAGAGCAGATGGAGTAATTTAATTCCTTTAGATTGCTGGCCTGCTGACAGGTACCACATGGAGTTAGAGCAGTCACCTCCATCTGGCACACACACGGGTGGTTGCTGAGATATTTAGCACAGTAAGATGATGTTAAAACAGTTTCTACAGCAAAGGTACAGCATTTACAATGGCAAAAAGAGACTTTGCCAATTGGTGGACCATACTTAAAGGGAAAACTTTAAACTGCAATTACTAAAAATAATGAGACTATTTTTAGGTAATGACTAGTTTTAAAGCATTAGTCAGAGATACAAAGATCTGTATTTAGTAGCAGCAAAATGAATGTACTTTTTTCTATTCATTTGGTGCCTTTAGTGCTCCCCAGAATTTCATGAGACTATCAAAGGACAGTGCTAAGTCAGTGACAGAAAATGCTCTCATATTCCCTGAATTAAGTCCTTCGGCATTACAGTTTCTACTTCTTTCCTGTAAACCTGACAGAAAATTCCTGTAGGTGTTATCATCTTTACATATCTAAATGTGAGCCACCTCCAATTTATTTGCTAGAGCCTCTTTAACTATTTCAATTATGTAAAAAAAGAGAAATAATGTTTTCAAAAAATGAGAAATATTACCGATCTATTTCATCATGCAGAGCAATTTGTATCCCTGAATGTATTCAGAGAAAGTCATTTAGGGAGACCCCCCATTGTTCTGAATTGCACAAATGTGCATGTTGAAAGGCCACATTTTCTGATGTGGCATTAAAAAGAATGTCATTTATAACTCTACTGCTGGAATTGTGGAACAGATGACTTAAGAATGTAGAGGTTCTTATGCACCAAAAGATCTTTGTTGTATATTCAACACTTTAAAAAAATAGGTGTACTTGGGGTGTCTAAAAATGCAGGTGTGTCCTTTCTGAGATATTGAAATGAAAGCTACTCAGTTGAATAAAGGGTCACACACACACAGAATAATAATGCTCCCTCTCAGTCAATTTCCAGACAAGTTGGGAAATGTAGCAATTAAATTGGTGAAGCTTACAATCTATAGGGTCTTTTTTTCCAGTGGGCATTTTCCCAGAAAGAATTCTTTGCAAAGAACAAAATGGAATCTTTATGTTTTCAGATGAGTTAATGTGCTTGGTCAAAATTTGGCAGTTGGGTCATGTGAAGGGTATTTTCCACAGAGATATGCCTAAATCCTTATTTAGAAAGGAGTATGCACAGAAAGCAGTAATTTCTTTGTTGGGGTGGTGTGTTCTTTATTTTCTTTGAGAGGTTGCTTGCATAAGACAGTGGGAAAGAATGCAAGTAAACCAGGAGACTGATGGGGAACCTGAAGGTCTGGTTTGGCTATGCTTTATTTTGTCTAGATAGTTAACCCCTCTGGATAGGATTTCTTAAAATTAGATATGAGTATGGCATTAGGACTGAACAAGTAGTATTCTACACTTTAAAAAAATTTCATCTTTATTGTATTTTTTCCATTTCTATTTAGTCATCATATACCCCTGCCCCCAGCAATCACCACACTGTTGTCCATGCCCATGAGTCTTTTTTCCTTAATCTGTCCACCCCTAACTGTCCCCACCAACTATCTATCATCTGCTCTCCATCAATGAGTCTGTCTCTGTTTTGCTTGTTAGTTCAGTTTGTTCATTATATTCCACATATGAGTGAAATCATATGGTGTTTGTCTTCCTCTGTCTGGCTTATTTCACTTAGCATAATATTCTCCAGGGCTATTCATACTGTTACAAAGGGCAAAATATTCTTTTTTATGGCTGAGTAGAATTCCACAGTATCAATGTTCCATAGTTCTTTTATCCACTCATATATTGATGGACACTTGGGCTGCTTCCCTATCTTGGTGATTATAAATAATGCTGCAATGAATATAGTGGTGCTTATGTTTTTTCAAACTAGTGTTTTGAGTTCCTTCAGATAAATTCCCACAAGTGGAGCTGCTGGGTCAAAAGGCAGATCCATTTTTAATTTTTTGAGGTAACTCCACACTGTTTCCCACAGTGGCTGCAATAATCTGCGTTCCCACCAACAGTACAAAAGGGTTCCCCTTTCTCCACATTCTTGCCAGCACTTGTTTTTGATTTATCTATGATAGCCATTCTGACAGGTGTGAGATGGTATCTCACTGCGGTTTTAATTTGCATTTCTTTGATGATTAGTGACATTGAGCATCTTTTCATATGATTATTGACCATCTGTATGTCCTCTTTGGAGATGTGTCTATTTGGGTCCTTTGCCCATTTAAAAAAATTAAAAAAAAATTTTAATTGTTGTTCAAGTGCAGTTTTCTGTCTTTTACTCCCATCCCAGCACCCCCCCCCCCGTCCCCACCTCCCTCCCATTTCTACCCCCCTAGTTATTGTCCATGTGTCCTTTATACTTGTTCCTGTATACCCTTCCCCTTTTCCCCTGAAATTCCCTCCCCTCTCCCCTCTGGTCATTGTCAGCCTGTTCTCTATTTCAGTGTCTTTGGTTATATTTTGCTTGTTTGTTTTGTTGTTTAGGTTCCTGTTAAAGGTGAGATCATATGGTATTTGTCTTTCACTGTCTGGCTTATTTTGCTTAGCATGATGCTTTCCAGTTCATCCATGCTGTTGCAAAGGGTAGGAGCTCCTTCTTTCTTCCTGCTGCATAGAATTCCATTGTGTAAATGTACCACAGGTTTTTTGATCCATTCATTTACTGATGGGCACTTAGGTTGCTTCCAGCACTTGGCTATTGTAAATTGTGCTGCTATGAACATGGGGTACAGAGGTTCTTTTGGATTGGTATTTCAGGGTTCTTAGGATATAATCCTAGCAGTGGCATTGTTAGGTCAAAAGGCAGATCCATTTTTAGTTTTCTTCGAAAACTCCATACTGTTTTCCATAGTGGTTGCACCAGTCTACAATCCCACCAACAGTGCACTAAGGTTCCCTTTTCTCCACAACCTCTCCAACCCTTCTTGTTTGTTGCTTTGTTTATGATGGTCATTCTGACCAGTATGAAGTGGTATCTCATTGTAGTTTTAATTTGCATCTCTCTGATAGCTAGCAATACTGATCATCTTTTCATGTGTCTCTGGATCCTCTGTGTGTCTTCCCTAGAGAAGTGTCTGTTCAAGTCCTTTGCCCATTTTTTAATTGGGTTGTTTGTCTTCTTAGAGTGGAGTCATGAGAGTTCTTTATATATTTTGCAGATTAAAACTTTGCAGTGGATTGAGCATGGGCTGAGAACCAAAGCATCCCAGGTTCAATTCCCAGTTAGGGCACATGCCTGGGTTGCAGGCCGTGGCCTCCAGCAACCCCACATTGATGTTTCTCTCTCTCTCTCTCTTTCTCCCTCCCTTCCCTCTCTGAAAATAAATAAATAATATCTTAAAAAATGGAATCTCTCGATTCCCTCACCAAAGCTTTAAAAAAAACTTTGTCATAGGTATCATTGGCAAATGTTTTTCCATATGCTTGGTTCTCTTTTTATTTTAATACTGTTTTCTCTAGATGTGCAGAAGCTTTTTATTTTGAGGAGATCCCATTTTTTTCCTTTCCTTTATGTCCCTTGCTTTAGGTGACATATCAGTAAAAATGTTGCTGCATGAAATATCTGAGATTTTCCTGCCTATATTCTCCTCTAGGACTATAATGGTGTCATAACCTATATTTAAATCATTTACTCACTTTGAATTTATTTTTGTGTATGGTGTAAGTTGGTGCATGAGTTTCATTTTTTTGCACATAGCTGTCCAGTTCTCCCAACACCATTTGTTGAAGAGGCTATTTTTACTCCATTTTATTTTGCTGCCCCCTTTGTCGAATATTAATTGACCATAGAGACTTGGGTTTATTTCTGGGCTCTCTGTTTTGCTCCACTTGTCCACATGCCTGTTTTTATGCCAGTACCAGCCTGTTTTGATTACAGTGGCCTTGAAATAGAGTTTGGTATCAGGTATTGTGATCCCTCCTACTTTGCTCTTCTTTCTCAAAATTGCAGCAGCTATTCAGGGTCATTTATGGTTCCATATAAATTTTTGAAATGTTTGTTCTATGTCTGTGAAATTTGCCATTGGTACTTTAATAGGTATTGCATTGAATCTGTAAATTGTTTTGGTAGTATGGACATTTTGATGAAGTTAATTCTTCTGATCCATGAAAACTGTATATGCTTTCATTTGTTTGTGTCTTCCTTAATCTCTTTCTTCAGTGTTGTGTAGTTTTCTGCATACAGGTGTTTTACCCCCTTGGTTAGGTTTATTCCTAGGTATTTTATTTTTGTTTGTGCTACATCAAATAGATTTTTTTTCTCGATTTCTGCTTCTGCTGTTTCATTGTTGGTATACAAAAATGCCTTTGATTTCTGGATATTGACTTTGTATCCCGATGTTTTGCCGAATTCATTTATTAGGTCAAGCAGTTTTTTGATGGAATCTATAGGATTTTCTATGTACATTATCATGTCATCTGCAAACAGTGACAGTTTTGTTTCCTCCTTTCCGATTTAGATGCCTTTTATTTCCTTTTCTTGTCTGATCACTGTGGCTAAAACTTTCAATACTATATTGAGTAGAAGTGGTGAAAGTGGACAACCTTGTCTTGTTCCTAATCTTAGTGGAAAAGATTTTAGTTTTGCCCATTGAGTATGATGTTGGCTGTAAGTCTCTCATTTTGGCCTTTATTATGTTGAGGAATGCTCCCTCTATTCCCACTTTGCTGAGTGTTTTTATCATAAATGGGTGCTGCACCTTATCAAATGCTTTTTCTGCATCTATTGATATGATCATGTGGTTTTTGTCTTTGCTTTTGTTTATGTGATGTATTGCCTTTACTGATTTGTGAATATTGAATCATCCTTGCATCCCTGGGGTGAATCCCACTTGGTCATGGTGTATGATCTTTTTAATGTATTGTTGGATGTGGTTTGCCAATATTTTGTCAAGGATTTTAGCATCTATGTTCATCAGCGATATTGGCCTGAAGTTTTCTTTTTTTGTTGTGTCTTTATTTGGTTTTGGGATTAGGATGATGTTGGCTTCATAAAAAGTTTGGTAGTCTTCCATCTTCTTGGATTTTTTGGAATAGTCTGTGAAGGATAGGGGTTAGCTCTTCCTTAAATGATTTGTAGAATTCTCCTGTGAAACCATCTGGTCCCGGGCTTTTGTGTGTTGGGAGTTTTTTGATTACTGCTTCAATTTCATCTGCTGTTATTGGTCTGTTCAGGCTTTCTGCTTCTTTTGCATTGAGTTTGGAAGATTATATTTTTTCTAGAAATTTGTCCATTTCACTTAGGTTTTCAAATTTCTTGGCATACAGTTCTTCATAGTAATTTCTTACAATCCTTTGTATTTCTGTGATGTCAGTTGTAATCTCTCCTCTTTCATTTCTGATTGTGTTTATTTGGGTTTTCTCTCTTTTTTTCTTGATGAGTCTGCTTAAAGGCTTGTCGATTTTGTTTATCTTTTCAAAGAACCAGCTCCTGGATTCATTGATCCTTAGAATTGTGTTTTTACTCTCTATATCATTTAATTCTGCTCTGATCTTGGTTATTTCCTTCCTTCTACTTGCTTTGGGCTGTCTTTGTTGTTGTTCCTCGAGTTCTTGTCAATGTAGGGTTAGGTTGTTTATTTGAAATATTTCTTTTTTAGGTAGGCCTGTATCACTATGAACTTCCCTCTCAGAACTGCTTTGGCTGTGTCCCATAAGTTTTGTGTTGTTGTGAGTTCATTTTCATTTCTTTCCATAAACTTTTTGATTCCTCCATTAATTTCCTTCTTGAACCATTCATTGTTTAATAGCATGCTATTCAATCTCCATGATTTTGAGTGTTTTGGGTTGTTTCCCTTGGGGTTGGTTTCTAGTTTCAGTTCTTTGTGGTCAGAGAAAACGCTTGATATGATTTCAATTCTCTTGAATTTGTTGAGGCTTGTTTTGTGTCCTATCATGTGGTCTATCTTTGAAAATGTTCCATGTGCATTTGAAAAGAATGTATATTTTGCTTCCTTGGGATGAAGGGCCCTATATATATCAGTTAAGTCCATTTCCTCTAGGGCCTTGTTCAATGACACAATATCTTTCTTGATATTTCGTTTGGAAGATCTGTCCATTTTTCACAGTTGGGTATTAAAATCCCCTATAATTGTGTTGCTATCAATATCTTTCTTGAAGTCTTCTAAGATTTTCTTTATGTATTTGGGTGCTCCTATGTTGGGTGCCTATATATTTACAATGTTTATGTCTTCTTGGTGGATTCTTCCCTTGAGTATTATGAAGTGACCTTCTGGGTTTCTCTTTATGCCCTTTTTTTGGAAGTCTATTTTATCTGATATGAGTATTGCTACCCCGGCTTTTTTCCCCATCCATTTGTTTGGAAAATTTGTTATTCTAGGCCTTCACTTTCAGTCTGTGTAGGTCTTTTGTCCTGAGATGGGCCTCTTGTAGGCAGCATATGTATGGGTCATGCTTTCTTACCCATTCAGCTATTCTATGTCTTTTGATTGGAGCATTTAATCCATTTATGTTTAAGGTTATTATTGATAGGTACTTATTCATTGATATTTTCATACCTGTGTTTCTCTCTCTCTCTCTCTCTCCCCCTCCCTCCCTCCCTTCCTCCCTCCCTCTTTCTCTCTCTCTCTTTCTTCCTTTCCTTAGATCAGTCCCTTTAGCATCTCTTGCAGAGCTGGTTTGGTGGAGGTGTATTCTTTTAGACTTCTTTTGCCTTGGAAGCTCCTTATTTGGCCTTCTATCTTGATTGAGAGCCTTGCTGGGTAAAGTAGTCTTGGTTGCAGGCCTCTGGTTCTTATTACTTGAAATATTTATTGCCATTCTCTTCTGGCTTGGAGTGTTTCCATTGAGAAGTCAGCTG
Organism: Phyllostomus discolor; assembly: GCF_004126475.2. Taxonomy (NCBI): domain Eukaryota; kingdom Metazoa; phylum Chordata; class Mammalia; order Chiroptera; family Phyllostomidae; genus Phyllostomus; species Phyllostomus discolor. The sequence continues at coordinate 69,091,783 of NC_040906.2, forward strand.
CTAACCTTATTGGGGCTCCCTTGTATGTTAGTTCCTATTTCTCCCTTGTTGCCTTTAAGATTCTCTCTTTATCTTGGAATTTTGCCATTTTAATTATGATGTGTCTTAAAGTCGGCCTCTTTGGGTTCCTTTTGATTGGGACTCTCTGTTTCCTATATTTGTGTGACTTTTTCTCTCATCAAATTAGGGAAGTTTTCCATCATTACTCTTTCAAATAGGTTTTCTATCCCTTGCTCTTCTTCTCTTTCTGGTATCCCTATTATATGGATATTATTACTTTTCATATTGTCTTGCATTTCTCTTAATCCCTCTTCATTCTTTCTGAGCCTGTTTTCCTTTTTTTACTTTGTCCTCTAGCTCGCTGATCTGATCTTCTGCTTCATCGATCCTGCTTTTGATTCCTTCTACTGAGTTCTTCAGTTCAAAAATTGTATTCTTCATTTCCTTTTGACTGTTGTTGATAGTTTCTATTTCCTTTTTCATGTTGATACAGTTTTCAGTGAGTTCATTGTAGCTTCCCTGTAGTTTCTGGTAGCTCATTGTGAGCTCATTGAGCTTCTTGATAACCATTGCTTTGAACTCAATATCTGATAGTTGAGTTGCCTCTATTTCATTTAGCATTCTTTCTGAGGCTTCCTCCTTTCCTTTCATTTGGGGATTGTTTCCTTGTCTTGCCATTGTTTGTGAGACTCTTCTTGTTAGCTTCAGTTTCTTAAATTGATCTGTTTTGGCTCCCTGGGTTTATGATGTGACCTTCTGTGGTAGAATACCTGTGAGATTCAGTGGTGTGGTCTCCTTGATCTCCCAAGCTCACTGGTCTTGGGCTGTCATTTAAGTTGGCTCTGTGTTTGTCTTTGGGATTTGATTGTTGTTAGGTTTTTTTTGATGGGTCCTTCCCACCAGCTGGTTAACTGAGGGTCACTCTGTCCACCATCTCTTGTATTTTGTTGCACTGGTGAGGGCAGGTTGTACTGAAGTTGGTTCTTCCGTGTGTACAAGGTTTTGAGGATTCTTTCTTGCTTTTGTTCAGTTGTTTGTACTCGGTAGTTTCTCCAGTATTCAGTTCTATTTCCAGATAGTTCCTGGATTGAGGTTTGTGTGGTTTCCACTCCCTCCTTCACCTTCTTCTGTTGTTATCTGTTGGTGGTTCCTTTGTTGTTGGGTTTCCTCTTCCAGTGGGTATCCTGGTGTTCACCTACTCTTCTTCCACCTACTCTTTTTGTGGTCAGTTGGAGGAGGAAGGCAAAAATGGTTTAAGACAGCAAGAGAGTATTCTATGATATTCACAGTAGCAGCTGGTAGAGAAGAGATAGGAGATCATTGGCTATGTATAGTGTTAACCGTGATCTTCTACCCAACTAGCCACTTTTTAGAAAGAATGGAAAGAAGATAAGACTCTTGTTGGGGAGGGAAGAATTGTGAGTAGGTTCTAGAAAGCAGTGAGGTTGTGAGAGGTCTAATTCTGAGGTAAGGTGAGAGTAATGGATAGTAAATAGGTGTAGTGTGTGAGAGAACAGAGTTAACCACTATAGCAACAGAGTTCAGGAAACTGTGAAGTGGGCTAAAATCTGGGAGGGGTGTTGTGAAGTATTTACAATTGTATGGAACAGCTATTATTTACAATAATATTAGAGCAAACAATCATATGACAGAATCTATGTGATCTGGATAACAAGAACAGGGAGTATAGGACCTTGAGTAGTGTGTTAATGGAACACAAGTGAAGTGAAGGACAATGAATTAGCAATACACTGAAAGAGAGAACAGGGGAAACCTGTCAAATGATAAAATATAACCAGCCAAGCACAGAAGACTATGCAGAAAGAAGAGGAAGACAAAATACTATTAAAATAAAAGATGTAACAATAATGAAAAAAATAATACAAATATGCAGTAACTTGCAGGTTCTCTGTAATAGCAAAGTGAATTTTATCTCACTGTCTCAGCGGTTGGGATGCCCCCTCTTTAGGTTCAACTCTGGTCTTTTCATAGTTCCAGGTTTTTTGGTCTCACTTTTGGGTATTTAAAAAAAACAGAAGAAGGGAGGAAGAAGAAATAAAATTGGAAAGAAAGGAAGAAAGAATAAGAGAAGAAAGAAGGAAAGAGGAAAAAGTTATTGAAAGATAAAACAATAATAAAAATTAAAAAATAAAAGATTACTTAAAAAAAAAACCTCTTGCTGGTTTCAAACTGGCCAAACAGGTTTTTCTGGTCTTGCCAGCTATAGCAGGCTGAGGGGCAATTGGTATGGCTTTTCTCCCTTTCTGATCTGCACTCAACCAGTTTTGTGCACACTCTCCCCAGAGCTAGCCTGGCACCTTGGGTGTGGAATTCAGGTCTTCCTGACAGCGTTGTTTCCTGGGGTTACCCCCGTGGGCTGGGGTGTGGATGCGTGCTCTGCCATGCTGCTTTGGTCCCATGGGTTTGGCTGCATGCTCTTCCCAGTGCTATTGGGAATGTTCAGGGCCTTCTGAGCAAACTTCAGCACAATTGCTGCCCGGCTGTTGCCAGAGAATTCCCTGAACAGTTTTTCTTTTTGAGAAATTCCCCCTACTCAAGCCTGCCACTCCACACAGCCCAATTCTCCAGCCAGAGCAGTGACTACTGGGGTCAGTGCCTGTCACTGCATGACTCTCAACTCTCCCAAGCAGGTGTCCACAGACTCTGTGGGTGATCGCAGCTCCTGTGTGTATGCCACTTTGTCCTTTTTCGCCTCTCTGAGACTTCAAGCAACCAGGTCACTCCCAGTGCTGTTTAAACCTTGACTGGCCAGGGAAGGAGGGAGCAGTTTATCTGGCTCTCTCCGAAGGGCTCTGTGGCAGACCTGGGGGTGGGCGCTGGGCCTGGGGCTGCAGCCGACCTGGTCCCCGAGCTAGTCCCCGGGACCTTATTGTCCTGAAGCACTCTCTTCACCATCTGGTTTTTCAGTGTCTGCTAAAGTTTCTGGTTTCTTATTTTCATATATGCTGGGGCACTGTTGGCTATTTGCTCTGTTCCTCCATAGATCGGCTCCCTTTGCCCATTAATTGGGTTGCTTGTTTTTTTTTTGGTGTTGAGTTTTGTACATACTTAATGAATTTTGGATATTAACCCCTTATCAGTTTTATTGATGAATATGTTCTCCCATTCTGTGGGTTATCTTTTTATTTTGATGATGTTTTCCTTTGATGTTTGATGTTTTTGCTGTGCAAAATCTTTTTAGTTTGATGTAGTCCCATTTGTTTATGTTTTCTTTTGTTTCCCTTGTCTAGGGAGATCTATCCAATAAAAAATTTCTATGAGCAATGTCTGAGATTTTGCTGCCTATGTTTTCTTCTAGGATTTTTATGGTTTGGGGTCTAGTATTTAAGTCTTTGATCCATTTTGAATTTATTCTTGCGTGTGGTGTAAGAAGGTGGTTTAGTTTCATTTTTCTGCTCATATATGTCCAATTTTCCCAACACCACTTATTGAATAAACTATCTTCAGCCCATTGTATGTGTTTGCATTTCTGTTAAATATTAATTGACTATAAAGGTGTGGGTTAATTTATGGGCTCCCTATTCTATTCTATTGATCTATGTGTCTGTTTTTATGCTAGTACCAATCTATTTTGATTACAATGGCCTTGTAGTATAGTTTGATATTAGTTAGCATGATTCCCCCAGCTTTGTTTTTTCTCAGGATTGCTATTCCTATATAGGGCATTTTGTGGTTGCAAAAAAAATTTGAAATATTTATTCTAGTCCTGTGAAATATGTCATTGGAATCTTCATAGGAATTGCATGGAATCTATAGATTGCTTTGGGTAATATGAAAACTTAATGATGTTAAGTTTTCCTATGCATGAACCCAGTTGTGCTTCCACTTATTTGTATCTTCTTCAATTTATTTCTTCAAAATCTTATAATTTTCCAAGTACAGGTCTTTTACATTGTTGGTTAAGTTTATTCCTAGGTATTTTATTCTTTTTGAAGCAATTGTGGGTGGGATTTTTTTCTTAATTTCTTTTTCTGTTAGTTTTTTATTGGCATATAAAAACAAAACTGGTGTTCTGGCCAAGATGGAGGCATAGGTAGATACACTTTGCCTCCTCACACAACCAATAGAAGGACAACAACAAATTTAAAAACAAAAAAACAGAACTGCCAGAAAATTGAGCTGTATGGAAGTCTGACAACTAAGGAGTTAAAGAAGAAACATTCACACAGAGAGTAAGAGGGGCAGAAATGGACAGCTGGGGTGGAGAGGACTCCAGGCAAGAATGTGGCTGGAGGAGTGGGAGGTCCCATATTTGCATGTGGATAAATTGGGAAGAACAACTGTGGAGTGAGACAGACTGGGAAACCCTGGCACCCAGTGTGGGGAAATAAAGCCTCAAAACCTCTGACTGAAAAAACCTGTGGGGGTTGAGCAGGCAGGAAAAACTCCAAGCCTCACAGGAGAGTTTGTTGGAGAGACCCACAGGGTCCTAGAACATACACAAACCCACCCACCCAGGTATCAGCAACAGAAGGGTCCAATTTGCTTTTGGGTAGCAGAGGAAGTGACTGAAAGCTGGTCGAGAGCTGAGCAAGCAGCATTATGCCCTCTCAGACCCACCCGCATATATAGCACCACAATGAGACACATGGGTTGCCCCACTCTGGTGAATACCCAAGGCTCCACCTCTCACTACATAACAGGCATGCTGAGACAAAGAAATATGGCCCCAGTGAAAGAACAGATCAAAGCTGCAGAAAAATTACAACTAAGCCATGAAGAGATAGCCAACCTGTCAGACGCACAGTTCAAAACACTGGTAATCAGGATGCTCACAGAAATGGTTGATTATGGTCACAAAATAGAGGAAAAGGTGAAGGCTATGCTAAGTGAAATAAAGGAAAATGTACAGGGAACCAATAATGAAGGGAAGGAAACTAGGACTCAAATCAAAGTTTGGAGTTGAAGAAAGAATAGAAGGAAGAGGGAATAAACATTCAACTGGAACAGAATGAAGAACAAGAATTCAAAAAAAAAAAATAAGGAGAGGCTTAGGAACCTCCAGGACAACTTTAAATGTTCCAACATCCAAATAATATGGGTGTCAGAAGGAGATGAAGAAGAGAAAGCAATGGAAAACTTATTTGAACAAATAATAAAGGAGAACTTCCCCACTCTGGCAAAGGAAATAGGCTTCTAGAAAGTCCAGGAAGCTCAGAGAGTCCCATGGAAGTTGGACCCTAGGAGGAACACACCAAAGCACATCACAATTACATTACTCAAGATTTAAGAGGAGAGAATCTTAGAAACAGCAAGAGAAAAGAAGACAGTTGCCTACAAAGGAGTGCCCATAAGACTGTCAGCTGATTTTTGAAAAAAACAAAACAAAAAACAAAAAACCAACCAAACAAAATCTTACAAGCAAGGAGGGGCTGGAAAAAAGTATTTGAAGCCATGAAAGACAAGGACTTCCATCCAAGATTGCTCTTATCCAGCAAAGCTATCATTTATAATGGAAGGGCAGATAAAGTACTTCCCAGATAAGGTCAAGTTCAAGGAGTTCATCATCACCAAGCCTTTATTATATGAAATGTTAAAGGGACTTAAGTAAGAAAAAGAAGAAGATTAAAATATGAACAGTAAAATGACAACAAACTTACAACTATCAACAACCAAACCTAAAAAATCAAAACCAAAAACAAACTAAGCAAACAATTGGAACAGGAACAGATTCACAGAAATAGAGATCACATGGAAGGTTATCAGTGGGCGGGGGTGGGAGGAGGGAGCAGAATGTAGGAAAAGGTACCAGGAATAGGAAGCATAAATGGTAGATGCACAACAGACAGGGGGAGGTTAAGAATAGTATGGGAAATGGAGAAGCCAAACAACTTAATATGTACCACCCATGAACATGAACTAACTCATTTGGGGGAATGATGGCGGGAGGGGTGATACAGGGCAGAAGGGAATAAAGGGAAGAAAAAAATGGGACAACTGTAATAGCATAATCAATAAAATATATTAAAAATGCAACTGATTTCTGGATATTAATTTTATATTCTGCTACATTGCCAAATTCACTGATCAGTTCTTTTTTCCCTCATAACTTCTTTATTTAAACATTAAAAAATTAATTATAGTTAGCATACAATATTATATTAATTTCAAGTATACAATACAGTGATTAGACTTTTATATAGCTTACACATGTTTGATAAACACATAAGTTTTTAAAAGTATATTTTATTGATTATGCTATTACAATTTTCCCAATTTTTCTCTTTACCCCCTCCACCCTGTACCCCCCAACCCTCCAGCCTCCCCCCGATTAGTTCATGTCCATGGGCTGTGCCCATAAGTTCTTTGCATTCTTCGTTTCTTATACCATTTTTGACCTCTCTCCATCTATTTGATGCCTTCCAATTATGCTGCTTCTCCCCTGTGCCTTTTCCCTCCATTCCTCCCTTCCCCTCCCCACTTAAAATTTTCCATGTGATCTCCATTTCTCTGATTCTGATCCTGTTGTAGATGTTTGCTTAGTTTTTATTCTCATTGTTTTTCTTTCTTTTATTTTTTAGGTTCATTTGTTGATAGTTGTGAGTTTGTTGTCATTTTACTGTTTACATTTTTGATCTTCCTTTTCTTAGATAAGTCCCTTTAATATTTCATGTAATAATGGTTGGTGATGATGAACTCCTTGAACTTGACCTTATCTGGGAAGCACTCTTTCTGTCCTTCCATTCTAAATGATAGTTTTGCTGGATAGAGTAATCTTGTGTGGAGGTCCTTGCCTTTCATGGCTTCAAATACTTTTTTCCGGCCCCGTCTTGCCTGCAAGGTTTCTTTTGAGAAATCAGCTGATAGTCTTATGGGCACTCCTTTGTAGGTCACTCTTTCCTTTCTTCTTGCTGCTTTTAAGATTCTCTCATTGTCTTTAATATTAGGAAATGTAATTATGATGTACCTTGGTGTGTTCCTCTTTCAGTCCAATTACTTTGGAACCCTCTGGGCTTCCTGGACTTCCTGGAAGTCTACTTCCTTCGCCAGATTGGGGAAGTTTTCCTTCATTATTTGTTCAAATAAGTTTTCAATTCTTGCTGTTGTTCTTCTCCTTCTGTCACCTCTATAATTTGGATATTGGAATGTTTCAAGTTGTCAGCAAGGTTCCTAAGTCTCTCTTCATTTTTTTGAATTCTTGTTTCTTCATTTTGTTCCAGTTATTGGATGTTTATTTCTTCCTTTTATTCTAAACCTTTGATTTGAGTCTTGGTTTCCTTCTTGTCACTGTTGATTCCCTGAATATTTTGCTTTGTTTCATTTTGGGTATCTTTCATTTGTTCTTTCATTTTTTGACCAAGCTCAATCAGTTCTGTGAGTATTTTGATTACCAGGGCTTTAAATTCTCCATCAGATATGTTGGCTATCTCCTCATCATTTAGTTCTCTTTCTGAAGTTTTGCTCTGTTCTTTCATTTTGGCCCCATCTCTTTGTCTGGAGCCCCTGTTAAGTTGTAAGGGGGAGGGGCCTTAGGTATTCACCCAGGCAAGGCAACCCTCCTTGCTGTGCTGCTGTGTGGCTTGTGGGGGAGGGGCCAGAGGAGGAAAAATGCAGTTCCCCTGCTTGTCTCTAGCCCACTTTTCAATAAACTGTCCTGTGAGACTGGGAGTTTCTCCCACTGTGGTAACTGCCATAATCCACAGCCAGCTCTGAGCCTCAGTTTCTCCTCTGGTATGCCCTGCCCACACAGCTTGCCTCCTTGCTGCAGCCAGCCCCATCCCCACGGCCTGCTGCCTCACGGTGGTTTCTCTCTGTCTGTCGCCTTACTGGTCTAGTCATGCTGTTTGACTGTTTCTTTAATTTTGTGGTTGTTGGAGTTCCATGCAGTTTGATTTTCTGGCATTTCTGGTTGTTTATTGATTTTAGATTGGTTGTTATTCTCCTTTTGGTTGTGCAAGAAAGCAAAGACTTTCTAACAACGCTTCCATCTTGGCCAAACTCTCAAGTCTCATTGATCAGTTCTGCTAGTTTCTTAGTGATTCGTTGGGGGTTCTGTAAGTACAGCATCATGTCATCTACAAATAAAGACAGTTTTACTTCTTCCTTTCCGATTTGGATACATTTTATTTCTTTTTTTGTCTGATTGCTGCTGCAGCAACTTCCAATACCATGTTGAATACGAGAGATAAAAGCAGACATCCTTGTCTTGTTCCTGATTTAAGTGGAATGCTTGTAGTTTTTGCCTGTTGGCAGTGGGTTTGTCATATATGGCCTTTATTATGTTTAGGTATGCTCCCTCTAATGCCACGCTACTGAGAGTTTTTATTATAAATGTTTTTTTTCTGCATCTATCAATGTGATCATGTGGTTTTTGTCCTTTACTTTTTTTAGTGGTAAATTATATCTTTTGATTTGTGAACGTTGTACCAAACTTGTATTCCTAGAATAAATCCCATGTGATCACGGCATGTGGTCTTTTTGATACATTGCTGTGTTCAGTTTGCTAATATTTTGTTGATGATTTTAGCATCTGTGTTCATGAAGGATATTGGCTTATAATTTCCTTTCTTAGTAATGTCTTTATCTGGTATTGGAATTAGGATAATGCTGGCCTCATAAAATGAGTTTGGGAACCTTCTCTCCTTCTTAATTTTATGAAATAATTAGAGAAGCAGAGGTGTTAGTTCTTCTTGGAATGTTTGGTATAATTCAACCATGAAGGCCTTCTGTCCAGGGCTTTTGTTTGTTGGGAGTTTTTTGATTACTGCCCGATTTTATTAGATGTAATCTGTCTATTCAAATTCTCTGATTCTGCCTGATTTGATCATGGGAAATTGTATATTTCTCAGAATTTATCTATTTTATTCAGGGTATCCAGTTTGTTGGGATATAGTTGTTCAAAATATTTTCTTACAGCTCTTTGTGTTTCTTTGGTATCAGTGTTATTTCTCCTCTTTCATTTCTGATTTTATTTATTTGGGTCCTTTCACTTTTTTTCTTTATGAATCTGGTTAAAAGTTTGTCAAAGATTCACATCTTGGATTCATTGATGTTTTATATCATGGTTTTAGACTCTATTTCATTTATTTCTGCTCTGATCTTTATTATTTCCTTCCTTCTACTCACTTTGGGTTTGTTTGTTATTCTTTTTCAAGTTCCTTTAAGTGTACAGTCAGATTGTTTATTTGAGCTGTTTCTTGTTTTTTTTTTTTTGAAATAGGCCTGTATTGCTATGCATTTCCTGCTTAGGACTGCTTTTCCAGGGTCTCAGAGATTTTGGATTATTGTGTCCTCATTTTCATTTGTTTCAAGGTGTCTTTTGATTTCTTCTTTGATCTTCTTATTGACCCATTCATTATTTAATAACATGTTATTTAGCTTCTGTGTCTCTGTGTGTTTTTCAGTGTTCCCCTTGTGATTGATTTCTAGTTTCATAACATGAGGTCAGAGATGCTTGATATGATTTCAATTTTCTTGTATTTATTTAGTTTTATTTGTGTTCAAACATGTGGTCTATCTTAGAAAACATTCCATATACACCTGAAAATTATGTGTATTGTGCTGCTTTGGGGTGAAATGCTCTGAAGATACCAATTAAATCCATTTGACCTAGCGTATATTTTAAGGCTGCTGTCTCCTTGTTGATTTTCTGCCTGGAAGATCTATCCATTGTTGTCAATGGGGTGTTAAAATCCCTGACTAGGAGTATATTTCTGTGGATCTCTCCCTTTATGTCCGTCAAGCTTTGCTTTACATATTTAGGTGCTCCTATGCTGGGTGCATAAATGTTTGGTAGGATAATATTCTCTTGTTGGATTGTTCTCTTTATCATGACGCAAAGTTTTTCTTTGTCTCTTACTATAGCCTTGGTTTTAACATCTATTACAGGTACTGCCACCCCAGCTCTTTCCCTTTTCATTTTCATGAAATATCTTTTTCTATCCCTTTACTTTCAGTCTGTGTGTATCTTTTGATCTGACCTGGGTATCTGGGAGGCAGCATATATATGGGTCTTGTTTTCTTACCCATTCAGCTACTCTTTGTCATTTGATTGGAGCATTTAAGCCATTTACATTTATGGTGATTATAGATAGAAACGTAATTATGGTCATTTTATTGTTAAACTACTTTTTTTCAGTTTTGTTCTTTCTCTTTTTCTTCTTATTTTCCTTAAAATATGGGTCCTAACCCTTGGGCCACAGATGGGTACTGGTCCATTACCTATTAGGAACTGGGCCGCACAGCAGGAAGTTAGTAGCAGGTGAGTGAGTGAGTGAGTGAACCTTCCCTTGCATTATCACCTGAGCTCTGAGAGTTTCTGGTGCCAAAAGGGTTGGGGACCACTGTCTTTAAAACAAGCCATTTAATATGTGTTATAGTTTTGGTGTTACCAAACTCCTTAAGCTTTTCTGATCTGGGAAGCTCCTTATTTCTCCTATGATATTAAATGATAGCCTTGATGGCAAAATAGCCTTTTTTGGTGGGTCCTTTCTTTTCATCATCTTGAAAATTTCACACCACTCCATTTTATCCTGAAATGTGTCTGCTGAGTAATCAGGTGCCAATATAACTGCTGTGCCCTTATAAGTAACTACCTGCTTTTCTCCTGAAGCTTTTAGGATTCTCTCCTTGTGATTAAGCCTTGTCATTTTAATTATGATGTGACTCAGTGTAAGCCTCTTTGGGCCCAGCCAACTTCTTTGGTACTCACTAAGCCTCCTAGATTTGTGCGTCTTTTTCCTTCACCAGATTAAGGAAGTTTGGGGTCATTATTTCTTCAAATAGGTTCTCAATCCCTTGCTTGCTCTCTTCTCCTTTGATATTCCCATGATGCAGATATTGTTATGCTTCATGTTGTTCAAAATGTTTCTTAAGCTTTCCTCATTTTCTTTTTTTAAGATTTTTTTTTAAGGATTGGAATGGCCTGTCTCAATATGAATCTGAGAAGATTTTAAAAAATTTTTATTTATTTATTTTTAGAGAGGGAAGGAGGGAGAAAGAGAGAGAGAGAACATCAATGTGTGGTTGCTGGGGGTCATGGTCTGCAACCCAGGCATGTACCCTAACTGGGAATCGAACCTGTGACACTTTGGTTCGCAGCCGTGCTCAATCCACTGAGCTATGCCAGCCAGGGCTATTTTTTTTAAGATTCTATTTATTTTTAGAGAAAGGGGAAGGGAGGGAGAAAGAGAGGGAGAGAAACATCAATGTGTGGTTGCCTCTGGAGCACACCCTACTGGGGACCTGGCTGGCAACCCAGGCTTGTGCCCTGACTGGGAATCTAACTGGTGACCCTTTGGTTCCCAGGCCGGTGCTCAATCCACTGAGCCACACCAGCCAAGGCTCCTCATTTTCTTTAATTCTTTTTTTCTTTTTTCTGCTTTGCCAGGCTGTTTTATCCACCCTTTTTCAAAACCACTGATTTGATCCTCTGCTTCATCTAACCTACTGTTTATTCCTTGTAGTGTATTATTTATCTCAGATATTTCATTCTTTATTTCTGACTGGTCCTTTTTTATGGTTTCTATGTCTTTTTCATACTGTTGAGTAATCTCATAATCATATTCTAAAGTCTCTGTTGGGTAAATTGCTTGCCTATATTTTATCTAGTTCTGGAGAATTCCCTTTTTCTTTCATTTGGTGTTTTTTTTGTCTCCCCATTTTGGCTTCTTCTTTGTATTTTCCTACTTAGCTGTTAAACTAATCAGTGGCCAAGCTGATCAGTTGTTAAACTAATCAAGCTGTAATCTACTGCCTGGCTTTCCTTCCCAGGGTGGGGCAGAGTAATTCCTGCTGTTGGGGCTATTGCTTTCATCCAGGCTCATGCTACTTGGAGTGTAGTTGTCTGTCTGAGAAAGATGGTCTCTAGGGTATGGAGGATGGCTCAGCATAGGAACCTGGTGGCTATTCCTTCAGATCCCTCCCTAGGGCCACCAATCCAAGACTCTCCTAATCGTCTCTAGCCTACTCTGCCCTCCTTCCTTCATAGCCTAGGGTATGTGGATGCAAACAAAATTTTGTGCATTGTCTCTTTAGCAGGCTCTCTGCATCTTCAGCTGTCTCTCTGGCAGACAGAAACCCTGCTGCTTTTCACAGCTGGAAGTTATCTATGCTCCTTTTTTGGCTCTTGTGATATAGGCTGGGGATCCTAGCTTGGGGTTTAGACCCCCCACTTTCTGGGGAACCCCCCTGGCCACTGAAATATCCCTCTGGAACTTCAGTTAGTGCCCTTGGGAGCCCAGCCAGCCCTCTCATCCCTCCCCTGCCAGTCTCATTGTGGTTTCTTCTGTCTGTCCTTGATTATAAGGCTTTTTTCCAGCTAGTGTTCCTTTGTTTTTTGGGGGTGCTTTCTCTACAATTTAGTTGTGATTCCAGATTGGTCCTGGGAGGAGGTTAGTGTAGCTTTACTTACTTCTATCATCTTGGATCCTCAGTGTCTATTCCACACTTTAATATGTCATTCTAACTCTTTGGGATTTCATTGTTTCTTTTGTGGAGTCATCTGTCAGTCTATTCTTTTCTTTAATATTTATGAACTTTATTTTTAATATATGTTGAATTACAAGCCTATAAAATTTAATTGTTTATATATTTTTATTGTTGTTTTATTACAGTTGTGCCAATTTTCCCTTATTGCTCTTTCCCTGCCTGTCAATATATTCTGATTGCTGCTTTAACTTTTGCTGTCCACTGTGGTATCTATGTCCATCTTGCCAATGAGTTGAGTCCCACCACTTGGCTCCTGTGACTCCTGAATCCAATTACTGCCATTGCATTTGTATTTTCCAATCGAGTTGTTATTTTTCCTCCTTTAGGTTCTACAGAAAATAGCAGTCATGCAGCTTTTCAAAGATGCTGAGGGTCCTCACACAAACTTATTTCTTAAAATATTGGTGAAAAGTATGTGTTCTGGACTCCCGCAGTGTGGGTGAGTATGTCTTAACTGACAAATCTCTTTTAACTCTTTGATCTCCATGAAACTTTGATTCCCTTCCTTTACATGCCTATAATAAGAGATTGTTGGAGAATTTGTATTAAATAAGTACTAGGCTTATTCTAGACTTTGAGTAATTCTATTTTTTTCTAGATTTCATTATTTCTTTTGTGGAGTCATCTGTCAGTTTATTTGCCCATCTATTTGCTTCTTTGAATGAAGCATTGCTTTTTCTTTCTTTTTTTTTTACCTCTGCCTGTTTATAATTTTTTGTCTTTGTTTTTTAGCAGTTTTACAATGATGTGCCTAGGGGTTGTTTTACCTGTACCTATTTGATGGTGTTTGTAGCACATATCAAATCTGTGGCTTACTTTAATCAGTTTTGGAAAGTGATTTCATTAAATGTTGCTTCTGCTCCATTTTTTCTCTCCTTTTCCCCCAGAAGTCTAATTGCACATATGTGTATCATTCATCTATTAGGCTTATTACTGTATTTTCTAACCATTTGTTTTTCTGTACTGCAGTCTATATATTTTTCCTGACCTACCTCCTTACAGTTCATGAATCTTCTTACTAGCTTTATTTCATCTACCATTAAACCCATCAAGTGTGTTTGTAATATTACTTACTATATTTTTAGTTCTAATTTTTTATTAGATTCTTTTTATAATTTTTACTTCTCTGCTGAGATTATCCAACATGTCTAATTTATTAAGTCATTAATCATAATCTTTAAGAAAATGTATGTCTATTAACTCCAATATATTTTTGTTTTTTATACTACCTGTTATTGTTTTGATTTTGGTCAAATCTCTTGTTTCTTCATTTCTTCATAATTTTGGCTTTAATGCCAGATATCATATATGAAAAATTTGGTTTTGAATGATTTTTATTTAAAAAAAATTTTTTTTTAGAGAGGAACCTCTTCTGTTTCAAATAGGCAGTTAGGTAGGGGAATGCCACCTCAATCCAGCCAGGAATTTGTCTTATTCAAAGCTGGGTTTCAGCATTTGTGGGGGTTGATTCAACAATGTCTTTCTGATTTACCCCTATTCACAGGATTTCACAAAAGTCTTTTAGGGGTCCTAACAGAAAGTTTTGGTGATTTATCAATATTCTTTTTCTGTAGTATACTCCAAATTCCAATTTATGTTTTTATCAGCCTCTTAAGATTGTTGGAAGTTCTATTCAGCTTCTCATCTTCTCAGACACAGGCTTTTGCTCAGCTCTTCAGCCTTTAAACCACCATTGGTAAATTGGCAAAAGCCTTCCAGATAAAAGTAACACAGACTGTTGAGCTCATTTTCTCTCTATTCCTTTTCTTTATGAAATCAGCTTTTAAAAGTCTCACCTTTTAAAGAAACTCTGTGATGCTTTAAACACTTATATTTTTAAAATATCTTTTTATTTTTCCATTTGTTCTTAACAGGAAGATTTTTCTGGCAATAAAAAACCAAACAAACAAAGAAAACAAACACAAAATCCTAATCTGATCTTACAGGAAGCAGAAAATCTCAAGTGTTAAACTCTGAAATGTTATATTTTTGTGATTTTATTTTAAAATGGATATATTACTCTTTCTTAGTAGTCAACCTTAAAGAGTATCAGACAATAAATAGCTGAGTATTTAGATTTCCCATTTTTTGTTAAAGATATTTCTTTTACTTGTTCTGATTGATTGAATCAAATGGCTAAGATTACGGATCTACAGAATTACTTTTTCTGCAGTACTACATAAGCATGCCTTCTCTCATGTTGCTATATAAACTAGGATGACATTTCTTCTTTACTTTAATGGAAACAGGATTTTCCATTTTTCATTTGATGAGAAAAATCTTGAACAAGAATAATGATTTAGAAGCTATTGATCTGAAGTTACTATGAAATGCTGCTTTTTCAAAGTCTTTTGGGATATACCAAGAGCAAATTATAGGTATGTCCATAAGTAATTATATACACAATATTTCCACAGCTGTGCAGTACCAGATGGTTTTGCTTTCTTAGGCTTAAAGGAACTTCCTTCCTTTGCAGTTAAAAAGTCAACTATGTCAGATTCTATATACTCATCCTTCTCAAGTGGGGCAGAGAAGGTCTGAGAGACTTAGGTTTGAACTCCATGGTATTTTGACTTTTAGTGGAAAAGAACTCAATTATGTATGTCATATGTTGGAGTCAGGAGGTTCTGCATCCAGTGCAGCAAATGTTTTAGCTTTCAACTAAATTATTTAATTTGCAGTAATGACACAATAAGAGACAGGTGGAAGTAGTGAAGCTGCATGCCCCACTGACCACAGATTTCAGTTGTCAGCCAAAGATGTCCCTGCAGAATTGCTGAACAGTGCATATTTGGGTCTCTGTTCAGCCTCCAGGCTCATGTTTGGCTTGGCTCCTTCCTTCATACTGCTTTTCTGACTTCTCTATTGTAGCATCATTTAAGGCTGAATACCTAATGCCATCTCTGTTTTTATCAAACCTAGATAGTAATAACATAATGGGGACAGTTTTCTACATAATATTAAGAGACACAAAGTGACTGATTGAATAAATTTATTTGGAACTTCACTGAAGAAATTTCTTCCTTTGTGAAGAAGAAGGTAAGACTCTTTTCATCTTGGATCATTGACAAACCAAAAATTTTATAAGAATAAAGACTAAACAAAAACAAAACACCTTTATATTTGATCAATATTAAAAAATACATCTTTTCAAATGGTGTTTTTACTTTTGCTTATATTATTTTGAAAAGTATAAAGCACTGTAAACTATGTAAAATTTTATTGTTGATATTACTATTATTAGTTATGTCCAGCTTATAACTTTAAAATCTTATTTTTCTTATAAAAATTATACTTGCTTTATCCAAATGTCTTTCAATGTGAATATATATATTATATATCATTTTATTTTTTTCCTTTTTATTGAACTTATTGGGGGAGATATTTTATAGAACCTATAAGTAAGATTTTACTACACTATAGTCTGGTGTTTTTATTCCAAAGTAAGTTATGGATACTATTCTAGGTAAATAATTATAGATCTTCATCATCATGCAAAACAGAAGGTGAATGTTTGTCATGTTTTAATAATTTTATTATTTTGGGCAAATATAGAAGTTGTTACAAGTAAGTAGTGGGTTGAATGTTGTCCTTTGAAAAGATATGGTGAAGTCCTATAACCCCTGTCACATGTGAGTGTGACCTTATTTGGAAATAGGGTTTTTGAAGATACAATCAATTTAAGATGAAATCACATTGGATTACAATGGGCTCTAAATCCAACGACTGGTTTTTTTATAAAGAGAGATATTTGGAGACACAGTAACACAGTGAAGAAGGCCATTTGGCTATAGAGGCAGAGATTGGAGTGATGCATCAACAAACCAATGAATGGCAGGTATTGCTAACAACCACCAGAAGCTACAAAGAGGCCAGAATGGACCCTCTCCTAGAGCCCTCCAAAAGAACATGATGCTCCTGACACCTTGATTTTGGACTTCTATTATCTAGGAGTGACAGGCAATAAATTTCTCTTGTTTTATCCACCCAGTTTGTGGTAATTTGTTACAGCAGCCCTAGGAAACTAATACAATATGCTGTGCTGAGCTATCTTATTTTGCATATTTTCCTATAGCTGGAAGTTTGTTAGTACCATCTGCCCCATGTAACATCAGTTGTCACTTCAACTCTGTAATTAAAGAAGTGAATATTATGGTAAGTAGGAATGTAGAATTTAAGGACGATGACATAATAAATTGGGTAAGTTTTCCAACAGATCTTTATCCAATTTTAGTCTCATCTCTTAAAAGGAGGCATGGGAAATTCAGAAACACTTTAGCCTTGAAACAACAAAAAAGGCAAAGGTCTGAAAAATGAAGCATGTTAGGCACAGTGTCTGAAAACTGGAGGGGTTTAGTGATTGATCATCCATTCTAGGGCTGGCATCTTAACAGTACATGTGTTGCCCCTTCCACTGCAGACATTGCTATTCAAACAGTGTGCTGTACAGCCCTGAGCCCACACCTAGATGCATAATTTCTCTCCACACAGTTATAACTAACCAATCCAAGCTGGCCCCAAATAAAACCTATCCACTAGTAGGATCCAGTCAAATATCTTTGTTTACAGATTAAAAAACTAAAGGCCAGGGAGAGAAAGACAGTTAATCATAGGGCTCAGATTAGGTTAAGGCCTGTATATTAATCCCCCAATTCCAGTTTAGTGCCTATTTCACCACAGTGTCTCCTCCCCAGAAGCAAGGGATTCAATTTTTTTTTTTTTTTGGTTGCTGTTGTTGGGGAAAACACACTGGGGGGGCATCAAAAATTCTTTCAAAATCTAAACCGATTTCACATGCCTCAGTAGTATTTCCAGGGATTTCATTGGCATATTAAATAATTTAGGATGTAAAATTCAATTTGAGGGCTGGGGTGTAATTCTAGTGGGTAATGATTATATTTGTGGTCAATGAAGGAAGGAAAAAGAGAGCACTTTGTTGCTGGAGGGGCACTGGCCATGCCACACTATTGCACAGTGTTTGTTAAGTAAACCTGTGCTCCAGGACAGGGGTATCAAGATGAATAAAAGGAAGTCCTTAACCTTACGGAGGTCAAGTGTAAGTAATTAACTGACATGGGAGATGAGTTTGGCAAAAACAGTTTTGGTGCTGGGACAGAGCTAATGGATGATACTTTATTATTTACGGAATTAGAATAATAGAAGAAAAGTTGGGAGCTAATTAGAGGTTATTGATCTTACTCCACAGTCAATACAGGAATCCTCTTTACACTATACCTTGCAAAATATTAATTAATTCATTTTCCTCTTGACCTGATTGATTTAAAGGTTAAACTATATATAGAAAGGCATGTGTGCATGTGCACAAATGTGCACACATACAAATGCATGTAGTTTTGCTACAATCCTATTCTCAAGTGATTCATAACCTATAAGAGTCTAAAAATACCTCTTTGGTCTGTGCTTGAATATTTTCAGAGATGAAGTACTTATTATCTCACAGGAGTTAATTCCTTTTTTGAATATATTTAATTATTAGACTTAAATATATTTCACTAAAGTCCAAATTCAGGGACTTTATCTGTTTTTGCCAACACATTGAGAATCATCCTAGAACCTACCAACAGACTTGCTCATATTGCTTCCTAAGTATTCCTTGAATTTTATAATTTCTTTCCATCTCAATGGTTCCTGTGTTAGTTCAGGCTTTGTTATCTCCCCCTGGGACTTCTGCTAGTCTCCCAACTTACTACTATACCTCTTAGGTTCCTCCTTTCACAGCAGTCAATGTGATCTGATGAAAAAAGATATTACCACGATAAAATTTACTGTCTAAAATCCTTTAGTGATATCCTATTGTCTAAAATGAGACTTTGTAACAGTTACACTGGAGGCTAGAAGATAGTGGAGCCAAGTCCTTAAAAATTTGAGGTAATATATTTCAAACCTAGAATTCTCTACTTAGTTATGTAAAGCTAAAGTGGGAAAATGTAATAAATGTGTTTGGGAAGGTACTGAATAATGTGCTCCACCAATATAAGCAAGTAAAAAAGGGGGAATACATGAAATTCTGGAAATTGGGGAGCTACCAAAAGAACTATCACCCCACCAGGATGATAGTGAAGAAGAATTTGAAGATAACAGTTTGCACAAACCTATAAAGAACAGAAGGAAGGCAGAGGGCTCTAAGGACAATGTCTCCCTCCCCCCCCACCAAAAATACATTAAATTGTTATATTGCCAGGTTTAAAATAATATAATGAGAAGAATTTTATATATTTTGGGACAGTTGGGTATGAATTAGTGATAAGTACATAGATAATTAAGGAAATGAAAGAATCAGGCCATTGTTAACTCTAAGGACAACAAAAAATGGTATAAGAAACTACATAATACAAGCCCATAAATAAGCATGTACATAGAAACAATTTTTGATAAGGGTGTCAAGATCATTCAGTGGGAAGAGGACAGTCTTTCCAATAAATGGTCCTGGAAAACTGGATATTCACCTACAAAGGAATAAAGTTGAACCCTTACCTTGTATCATATAAAATTTTAATTCAAAATAGATCAATGACCTAAAAGAAGAGTTAGAACTTTGAAACTCTTAGATTAAAATATCAGAAAAAGTCTTCATGGCATTGGATTTGGCAATGATTTTTTTAATGTAACACCAAAAGCAGAGGCAAGAGTAGATAAATGGGACTACATCAAAATGAATAACTTTTGTGCATCAAAAGACACTACCAACAGAGTGAAAAGACAACCTACAGAATGGGAGAAAATATTTGTAAATCACAGATCTGAAAAAGGGTTAACATTGAGAATATATAAAGAACTCTACAATTCAAGAAGAAAGAACAACCTCTTATGAAAATAGGCAAAGGACTTGAATAGACATTTCTCCAAAAGAAGATATGAAAATGGCCAAAAGGCAGGTGAATTGACCCTCAGCATCACAAACCATTATGAAAACACAATCAAAACCACAACAAGATATCAGTTCACACCCATTAAGATAGCCATTATGAAGAAAAAAAGAAGGAAAATAAGTGTTGATGCAATATGGAGAAAATGGAACCCTTGTGTGTTGATGGGAATGTAAAATGGTGCAGCCGCTATGGAAAACAGTATGGCATTTTCTTAAAAAATTAAACATTGAATTACCATATGATCCAACAATTTCACTTCTGCATATATACCTAAAAGAACTGAAGATAAGGACTTGAAGAGATATTTGTACACTCATGTTCATCATAACACTATTCACAATAGCCAAAGGTAGAAGCAACCTAAGTGTCTATCATGAATGAATGCATAAAAAATGTGAGATGTATATATTACTTAGCCTTAAAAAGGAAGTAAATTCTGATACATGCTACAACCTGATGAAATAAGTTGTAAACACTATACTAAATGAAATAAGCCAGCCACAAAAAGAAAAATACTGTATGATTTTGCTTCTATATGGTACATAGAGTAATCACACTCATAGAGACAAAGTAGAATGATGATTACTAGGAGCTGGAGGGAATACACAGTGGGAAGTTACTGTTTAATAGGTACAGAGTTTCAGCTGGAGAAGATGAAACAATGACAGACATGAGTTGTGGTGATGGTCGCACAGCATTGTGAGTGCCTTAATGCCACTGAACTGTCTGTTTCAAAATGGTTAAGATGGTAAATTTTGTTATGTATATTTCACTACAATTGAGAAAAACTTTAACAAACTACCTTCCTAAGCATAGAAAAATCAAATGTTTCAATCTGATTTTTTTTTTGTAACAAAGCATTGGATAAATTGCTCAATTTCTCTATATCATATAACATTGGGAAGTCTTTGAAGCTTTTGGTTTGTTTACCAAATAAAATGCATATTGTCATTAAAAAGCCACATGATATATTATATGGCTTAGCTGAGACCCAAATGTATACAATATTAGTTGTTATATATAGTATATATTAATTTAATCTTAAATTATAATATATTCCTTTAGAAACCAGAGAAGGGGTGAATATGGCATAAGGGAGCTAAACCTTTATCTTTAATATTAGGGAGCTAATACATTACATCCAGGGTTGTAAATTTAAGAAATAAAGTTTACATGTATTATTTGTATAGGTTGAATTAAAATGTTAAAGGTGTTGAAAAATTATTGTTCCTGAGAAGTACGGTAATAGAATATGTCACTGACATTTTCCTCAATAAATCTGGTAGAGCTATTTGATTTTTTTAGACCATATACATAGAAATGAAAGTTAATATAAAAACATGCACATACAGACATATACATTGGTTGACCAGCTCATTCTAAAGTTTACATTCCTGGTCAAATAATACAATTTGGGTGACACACTTTAAATAATTGTAGAATGTTATTATTTAAAAAGTCATTTCAGCTTATTGTCCTGGAGGAAGCCAGCTTCCATGTTGTGAGAAAGCTCAAGCAGCCCTATGGAATGTCTAGACAGTGGGTGACTCTATAGTTGGTGCTAATTTGCAAGCTGTGTAAGTACTTCATCTTGGAACTGAATTCCAAGGCCAGTCGAGCTTTAAGATAAACGATTCTGTGGACAACAGCTCATGAGAGACTCAGAGCCAGAATCACACAGGTAAGCCACTTCTGTGTTCCTGACTTGTAGAAACTGTTGAGATAATTAATGTTTATTGCTGTTTTAAGCTGCTAGGGTTTGGAGTAAATTGTTATGTAGCCATAGATAATGTATATATATTTTGGAGGAACTTGAGGTTCAGAGACATATAAAGACTTGCCCAAAGTGTCCTATTTAGGAAATAAGTGGTGGGGCCAAGCAAGGGCAGCCTTTTCTGACTTCATAGTCAGTGTTCTTTTCATCTACAACACAAAACCGGCCTCCTAGCCAAAATAATGATGTGATGATTTCTTAGTGTTTTCATTTCAGCAGGGTCAGTTTTGCTACAGGGACAGCCATTCCAGTGGGCTCTAAGTGCAACCCATGGACTTCTTAGGAATTACGACTTTCAAATCTGATTTCATTTGTCAAATTGTGCCGCAGCATAAAGCTCTCCACCTATGGTCTGATACCTAAGACTATTGTCTCTGATTAAGGCATCATTGCAATAGTCAAATCTGGAGGAAGTTAAGTACCCTACTTATGTACCAATTTCTGACCTGGCCCACACACTGAGTCATTTCTTTTCTATATATTACCTTTCTTATTTATTTCTTGGGTTCTGCCTTTGAATGAAAAGTAACCTTAAAAATAGGTTCCCATTGTAACACTGTAAAAGAGATTATATCAACTCATTTTTTCCATCAGTGCACTAAACATAGAAATGACTCTTAACTTCTTGCTGCTTTCATACCATATCTGAGCAAGCATTTCAATTTGCCCTTCTCTTCATCTCACAGATTTTTAATTTTCTGTTTCATTTAAGGTCATTAAGGAATATTACTTAAAATTGGCAAAAGGCTAATGTTTAGTCATTTTAATTTACTATGACACATACTTTTGTTGATTTACTGAGTGGACTAAGGTTATCATAATGCATCATCTGTGCTTCTTGATGCTTTCAAATTTCATTTCCATTTGGATGCATTTTCTATTAAAGTTTCTCCCCAGCACAGAGTGCCCCTATTAACTGAGTCACAGATTGTATAACCAACCCTCAGGAGAACTTACTAGCCTGATGTGAGGGTGCAGTGAGAGCTGGGATGAAAGACCAAGCTATTGCCAATAATTTAGGGCTTTCTAGGGCAAAGATCACTGTTTTTGTCTTTCTGCTACTCTCCCAAATTGCCATCCCAGAAGTCTAACTCCTAGCTATTCAGCTTCCCTAGCATCCTAGAGTCTATACTAGATCATGCTAGAAAAGCCTGTGTTCATGTAGTTCTATAGGCATATCCCGGGAAGCCGTGCAGCTCATAGACTGGTGCTTGGACATGAGCTTGAAATGGGAAGATGAATCACTGGAATATCTGGAAGAGACATTAAAAGGAAAGGGAAGAGGTTCTTTTCATCTCACTTAACAAAGCTGCTTATAGAACCTGGGACACAGGTCTCAGAACCATTTTGTGTGTCTTCCTCCCCCCTTTCACTTATGGCACAAGTTAATGATAACTGGTGCACAGCTATGACCCAGGGAAAGGCACTGTAGAACGTATTGCCTTCTAAACACTAATTACCAGCACTTTTCCCTCTTACTTTTTCTACTGCAGACTAAGAAAACTAAATATGCACATTTGTAACTTTCTTTGGTACTCAGGATGCTAAGTGAAGAACGTTTGGCCAATGAGACCTAAAGGGGAGAAATCTGCTGAGGGGTGTTTGAAGAAGGTTTGCTTTCCTGAGAAAATGGATTAGATATAGTTGACTCAGGCTGTTGACTCTTTCTTTGTCTTGCTGGTGTGTATGGCTGTGTGTGTATGGCTAGAGGAGTGGCAGTTTTCTTGTGGTCATGAATTTATGAGCTAACATACCAAGAATGGCAGCATAGGTAGTAGGGATAGCCTGAATCCTGATGATATCTTTGAGCTTCTACACCAGTCTTGGAGTTTCTACTGTTGCACTTTTTGTTAGGCAAAAACAAACAAACAAACAAAAACTACAATAAAACAAAATATTGTTACTTTGGTGTTTTGTTCCCTGAAAATAAATCCCTCCTATCTGACACAATAAATTGAGTCAACTTGACAATTAGTGTAGAACAGGGTTTGTACCTTGGCACTATTGATATTTAGGTTGGATAATTAACTTGTCATTGTAGAAGAGAGGGTGTACATTTTAAGATGTTTAGCAGCATCCCTGGTCTCTAGTATTCAGCAGCAGTCCCCAAGAACTGACAATCCAAAATGTCTCCAGACATTGACCCTTGGGAGACAAATCAAGCCTTCTGTAAAAGCAGAGGCACCATGGAATGGGACTTAGAAGAATGCAGGGGGAAGTCTCAGAAACACAGATTGTCTGCTTGGGTCAGCCAGGATGGCTTAGTTTATGATGCAGTAACATAGCACTGGAAAGTTTCAGTAACATAATGACATTTGTTTCTTGATTATCATGCTCACAACTATAGTGGGTTGGCCTAGGGTCTTTTTGCTCCACATCGTTTACAGTCTGGGACCCAAGAAGATGGTCAGCTTCTATCTGAATATTTTCAGTTGCTCAGACAAAGGAGGTGAGGTACTTAAAACTTCCACTTAGAAGACACACATACCACTTCTACTCACATTTTATTGACCAAAGCAAATCCCAGTGCCCTGCCTGATTGGGATAGGGTGGGGAAATGTCATTCTTCCACAAGGACAGACACCAAATCTGGGTTTTGAAAAAATAATACTGTTTATCATGCCACTTGAGGAAAACAGACCCTTGAAAGGATGATACTAGTTAATGACAATTACTCTGCCCAGACTAGCTCTGAGGTTTGTTTGCTGGGATGACAGAGGAAGGGGCCAGCATACTTCTTGGGCAAAACAGTACAGGCTCAGAGGAAAGGGTAGGATTTTGGAAAGCCCTAGCCTGTGGGAACATATGTACAGGATAAAAGTGCATCCACAGTTATTAACTCGTAGGAAGTCAGAAAGAGGCTGGGCTAGTATGGTGACCAAGTGTAGAGATGGTGGAGTCAGACCTGTTTTTAAATCTAGAATTCTCTATTTTCCATCTCTCTGATCATGAGCGAGTGAGTTAATAGAGCCTTCATTCATTGAAAAAATGGGGTAAGCGATTACCTCTGCCTTTCAGCATTGTTGTTTGGACATAATGCATGTGAAGTGATTAGAACAACTGGCACTAGGAAAATAATAAATGTCATCTAGCCTAATCTAAGGGCAAGTTTTACACAGCTCTTAGAATCACCATCCTTGTATTTGAACAGAAGGAACTTATGTTAAATGTTCCCCAATACTTGATTTCTCTACTGCCTCCCTTCTGAGTAACAGTCTGTCTTAGCTCAGGGCTGCTAGGACAAAACACTGCAGGCTGTGTGGCTTGAACAACAAACAATTTTTCTCACCATTCTGGAGGCTGGGAGGTCTAAGATCAAAATGCTGATGAATTCTGTTCTTGCTGAGAGCCCTTTTCCTAGCTTATATCCAGCTTTCTTTTCACTGTGGGCTCACCCAGTCCTCCCCACAGTCCTCTCCCTTCATGAGAGAGAGGAGGCGTGGTGGAGAGACAAAGGCGTTTTTCTCTTCTTTTAAGGGCACTAAGCCCATCATGAGGTCCCCGTTCTCACAACCTGCTCTGAACTGAATCTCCTCCCAAAGGCCTCACCTTCTATACCCTCACATTGGGGGTTATCATATGAATATGGGTTCAACATATGAATTTGGGAGACACACAAACATAACACAGCCTCAAATCAGGACAGCAAGCCTCCTTGATGAGGCAAGGGTTTGACTAGGAGGCAGGGAGGAAAGGGGAGGGGTGAATGTGAGACTCCCCTCCTCTCCAGCCATTACTTCTCATTGCACCAAGGACACCCAGGCGATGGATGCACCAGACGTCACTCAAGGGCTGAAGCTCCATTAGAGGGAATTATATAAAAGCGGTTTAATACCATCTAAAGGAAACACTCAAATGGAAAGCCTCCAAAAAGTTAAAGGCTTGACAGGTAGTCCTCCTAGGGCACTTCCAAATAGATTCCTGCCCTTGACCACCTTACCTCAGGTCTACTCCACTGGATATGGCAGCTGCTTTTCAAACCTCCCTGGGCAAATCTCCATTCACCCTACAGGAAACCATGCTGACCCCTGGGGACTGGGCATGCTGGACCCATCTTTCTCTCCCAGCAAAACCTTTCTTCCAGTCTGTGGATTCAGGGCAGAATTAGGCTCTGCTGTTATAGCAGAAGTTTTTAACGACCTCCAATTACCCACTCCTGCAGAAAATCTTCAAGTGAGGGTGGTGTGGAGTAGTTTAGGTGTTCCAAGTGCAGCCTCTTTCAAGGTCTATGCCAGTGTAATTTACAGAGACAGATTTTTATTTCCAATTTTTCAGCAAGTAACTGTTCATATGTATATGCACATGAACACACTGGCATGCAGGCATGCATGGACACACACACACTCACATCTGCCACAGACAAATACGATTCTCAGGGAAAGGACAGGCTGAAGTCATAGGAGAATGAGAAAGTTTAGTCATCTCTAACCCCATGTGGTTATTACCAAGCTTTCTCTCTTCCAGTGGATTTAGTATGTTAAATTATTGTGCAAAGCAAGGTTAATTCTTTATATTCATCTCCCTGCTTTCAAGTAGAACCCTTAAAATGACAGAAAAAAGAAAAACCAGGGGCATTTCTGATACATGTACATCTAAATGGCTCTTTTCTTAGCCAGGCAAAACTGAAGATTTGGGTCTGTAACAAAGCTATTTTCCTTCCTAGTCTGTGGCACAAGTGAAGGTGGAATGTAGATAGAGGTCTTTCTTCAGTTAACATTATTATTGTTACTTTTACCTTCTCAGATGCTATACCAGTGTGTTATCTGGCCCTAGCTCACTGTTTGTATTTCTTTCCTTCTTAGCCTAAATTTTAAAATAATCACTCAATAAAGCTCTCAGAGATGGTACAGATGTCAAATAATCGCCTGACTTTGCATGACAATATCTCATTTTATTCTCTAATTTAGGTTAATTCAAAACAGGGCTAATGTCTGTGAAATAGCCAATACAGAGACCAGCTGGGAACCTAACTGGCATCTCAAATTCCACTTAGCAATGTTTAAAAATGACACCATATGGTGAAGAGCTTTGGATTTTATGACAAAGAAGGAGAATGAATGCTGGGCATCATAAACCAGGATAGCCTACATTGGGTTGTGCACCTGAGTGGAAGGTGCATAGGTTGAGATGATATAACTGTCACTTGCTTCCTTAGCTAGTTCTAGGAACAACTGTTTCTACACAGTTGTTCCTGTGTAGAAGACATTTTAGCAGACATCTCTGTCACTTTACTGGAGAACTAGATAGCCTATGATTTCAATGTGTTATTTTCAGATTATTATGATCATTGACGCCACTCTTCAGTAAACTATAGTTGTGTAGCATAGGAACTTCGGATGAAAAATCCAGACATATTTTCCTGTTTATACATACACCAAAACACTGAGAAAGTGTTCTGAGTTTTCCCCAGTTCCCCTTAATTTTTATGGTCACATGAACCTGAAAGGTAAATATGACCTGTATGTTTCTGATTTGTTTACTGTCAAAACTCTCAAATAATGCTTGTTAAAAGCGCGGCAGTATCCACACAGGAGTTGTTTTCAACCTTTTTTTCATAAACTCTTGAGGGGCCCTCCCATCTCAAACTCCCCCACCCCCTTTCTGGTATTGGGAGCCAGACAATCTTTCTTAAAAATTGTGTTGGATTATACCAAATAAGTACATATGTAGATCTAGATCTATCTACATACTACATATGTACCTATATCTAGATATAGAGGTAGATATAGCAATAAGTGCCATGTAGCTTACAGGTGAATTTTTGCAGACAGTGAATTTTAATTTGTTACAAAGTAATTTTTTAGTTTGCTGTAAAGTTAGCAAGATTTGTTTTTGATTCTGAATGAAATAAGAATGCATATTTAAATTTCTCAGTCTGAATGTTGTCATTTGGTGACTTATTTTTTCAAGGTTATCCTTGATGTTAATAGAACTTGATTTCCCTGGTGTGAAAATGATAGGAGTTGGTATGGGTGCTTTAGGGAGGGGAACCCAAAACATAATGTACTTTGCATCTCATCCCAAACCCCTCTAGGGAACATTCTGCTCAAAGGAAAAGGACAGCTTTTATCTGACTGGTCTTCTCCTGTTTTGCAATGGTAATTTATTCCTGCAAAAAAAAAAATCCCATAAAGGGATAAATCACCATAATGCAAAAATGTAATTAACAATAACTTAAATGGGAAAAATTTCATGTTTTATTTTAACTTTCTGTTTTAAAATAATTACAGATTCACAGAAAGTTGTGAAAATGTGTAGGGGAATCCTGGATACCCTTCACCCAGGTTTCCCTAATGGTGGCCACCTGTAGCTAAAATACATTACCAAAACCAGGAACATGACATGGGTACAATCCAGGATCGTGTGTGTGTGTGTGTGTGTGTGTGTGTGTACAGTTGCATTCCATTTTATCGTGAGTAGATTTGTGTAACCACCACCACAATCCAGATACAAGATTCTCCCATCACTGAAAGTTTCCCTCATGTTAACCTTTTCCCCGCCATCTCCAGTCCTTGGCAACCACAGAACTGTTTTTCAGTTCTATAATATTTATTTATTTATTTATTTATTTAAATCATTGTTCAAGTACAGTTTTCTCCCTTTTACTCCCAATCCAGCCCACCCACCCAACCCTCCCCATCAGTTCTATAATTTTATTTCAAGAATATTATATAAGTGGAATAACACAATATGTGACCTTTTGGACTTGACTTATTTTTTTACTCAACATAATCCCTTTGAGATACATTTCAAATTTATCAATTGTTTGTTCCTTCTTATTGCTATGTACTATTAAATGGTATGAATGTATTCACGCACTGAGGGGCATTTGTATTATTTCTTGTTTTTGTCTATTATACATAAAGCTGCTATAAATATTCAAGTACAGGTTGTTGTAAGAAAATACATTTTTATTTTTGTGGAATAAATTTCTAAGAGTGCAACTGTCATATGGTAAGTATAAGTTAATTTCATGGGAAATTGCCAAACATTTTTCCAGAGTGATTCTATCATTTTACATTCCCACCAGCAATTCATGAGTGATCTAGTTTCTCTGCATCCTGGCTAGCATTCAGTGTTATCATTATTTTATTTTTTAAAAATTTAATCCTTACTGTATTTTTTCCATTACCATTTAGTCCCTTTTTACTCCCCACCCTGCAGCAACCACCACTATGTTGTCCATGTCTGTGAGTCCTTTTTCCTTTTTGCTCAATCCCTCTACCCCCTAACTGTCCCCCCACCCCACTAGCTGTCATCTGCTCTCCATCTATGAGTCTGTCTCTGTTTTGCTTGTTAGTTCAGTTTGTTTATTTGATTCTACTTGTGAGTAAAACCATATGGTATTTGTTTTTCTCTGACTGGCTTATTTTACTTAGCATAATGTTCTCCAAGTCCATCCATATTGTTGTGAAGGGTAAAATTTTCTTCTTTTTTACGGCTGAGTAGAATTCCATTGTGTTAATGTCATAGTTATTTTATCCACTCATCTGTTGATGGACATGTGGGCTGCTTCCATATTTTCATAATTGTAAATAATGCTGCAATGAACATAGGGGTGCTTATGTTCTGTCAAATTACTGTTTTGGGTTCCTTTGGATATATTCCCAGAGGTGGGATCACCGGGTTAAAAGGCAGATCCATTTTTAATTTTTGGGGGTATCTCCATACCACAATGGCTGTACCAGTCTGCATTCCTAACAGTGCAAAAGGGTCCCCTTTCTCCACATCTTCACCAACACTTGTCGTTTGTTGATTTAGTGATGATAGGTGGTATTTCATTGTGGTTTTAATTTGCATTTCTCTGATGATTAGTGACATTGAGTATCTTTTCATATGTCTATTGGCCATCTGTATGTCCTCTTTGGAGAAGTGTCTGTTCAGGTCCTTTGCCCATTTTTAAGTTAGGTTGTTTATTATTTTGGTGTTAAGTTTTGCATGTTCTTTATAAATTTTGGATATTAACCCCTTATCAGTTGTATCAGCAAATATGTTCTCGCATTATGTGGGTTGTCTTTTTATTTTGCTGATGATTTCCTTTGCTGTGCAAAAACTTTTTAGTTTGATGTAGTCCCATTTGTTTATGCTTTCTTTTGTTTCCCTTGTCTAGGGAGATCTATCCAATAAAAAATTTCTATGAGCAATGTCTGAGATTTTCCTGCCTATGTTTTCTTCTAGGATTTTTATGTTTTTGGGTCTAACATTTAAGTCTTTGATCCATTTTGAATTTATTCTTGTGTGTGGTATAAGAAAGTGGTCTAGTTTCATTTTTCTGCACATATATGTCCAATTTTCCTAACACCATTTATTGAATAAACTATCTTTATCTCATTATATGAGTTTGCTTCCTTTGTCAAATATTAATTGACTACAAATGTGTGGGTTTGTTTCTGGGCTCTCTATTCTGTTCTGTTGATCTATGTGTCTGTTTTTATGCCAACATCAGGCTGTTTTGATTACAATGGCCTTGTAGTATAGTTTGATATTAGGTTGCGTGATTCCTCTAACTTTGTTCTGTCTCAGGATTGCTGTAGCTATGTAGGGTCTTTTGTGGTTCCATATACATTTTTGAAATATTTGTTTTAACTCTGTTAAATATGTCATTGGACTGTTGATAGAAATTTTGTTGAATCTACAGATTGTTTTGGGAAGTGTGGACATTTTAATGATGTTAATTCTTCTTATCAATGAACACATTATGTGCTTCCGTGTATTTTTATCTTTTCCTTTCTTTCTTCAGTGTAATATAATTTCCCAAGGACAGGTATTTTACATTCTTAGTTAGGTTTATTCCTAGGTATTTTATTCTCTTTGAAGCAATTGCCAATGGGATTGTTTTCTTAATTTCCTTTTCTGTTAGTTCATTATTGGCATATAAAAATACAACTGATTTCTGGATATTAATTTTGTATCCTGCTACTTGCTGAATTCGTTTATCAGTTCTAGTAGTTTCTCCGTGGAATCTTTGGGGTTCTGTATGTACAGTATCATATCATCTGCAAATAAAGACAGTTTTACTTCTTCCTTCCTAATTTTGATGTCTTTTATTTTTTCTTTTTGTCTGATTGCTGTGGCTACAATTTCCAGTGCTATTTTGAATAAGAGAGGTGAAAGCAGACATCCCTGCCCTGTTCCTCATCTTAAGGGGAATGTTTGTAGATTTTGCCTGTTGAGTATGATGCTGGCAGAGGGTTTGTCATATATAGCTTTTATTATATTTAGGGATATTCTCTCTAATTCGACATTGCTGAGAGTTTTTACCATAAATGGGTGCTGGATTTTATCAAAAGCTTTATCTGCTTCTATTGAAATGATCATATGGTTTTTATCTTTCATTTTGTTTATGAGTTGAATCATACTTATTGATTTGAGAATGTTGTAGCAACCCTTCATTCTTAGAATAAATCTCACTTGATCATTATGTATGATCTTTTTGATGCATTGCTGTATTTGGTTTGCTAATATTTTGTTGAAGATTTTAGCATCTATATTCATCAGGGATATTGGCCTATGATTTTCTTTCTTTGTAGTGTCTTTATCTGGTTTTGGAATTAGAATAATGCTGACCTTATAAAATGAGTTTACCTTCTCTTGAATTTTATGAAATAATTTGAGAAGGAGAGGTGTTAGTTTTTCTCAGAATGCTTGGTAAAATTCACCTGTGAAGACATCTGGTCCAGGGTTTTTGTTTGTTGGGTGTTTGTAATTACTGCTTCAATTTCATTAGGTATAAACTGTTTATTCAGTTTCTCTGTTACTTCCTGATTTATTTATGTGTTTAGTAATTTATCCATTTTGTTCAGTTTGTCCAGTTTGTTGGCATATAATTGTTCATAATATTTTCTTTAGTGCCAGTTATTTCTCCCCCTTCATTTCTGATTTTATTTATTTGGGTCTTTTCTCTTATTTTCTTGATGAATCTGTTTAAAAGTTTGTCAATCTTATTTATTTTTTCAATTAACCAGCTCTTGGATTCATGATTTTTTGTATCATTTTTTAAAACTCCATTTCATTTATTTTTTCTCTGATCTTTACTATTTCCTTCCTTCTACTCACTTAGGGTTTGCTTGTTGTTCTTTTTCAAGTTCTTGTAAGTGTGAAGTAAGATTGTTTATTTGAGATTTTTTTTGTTTTTTGTTTTGTTTTTGAGATGGGCCTGTAATGCTATGAATTTCCCTCTTAGGATTGCTTTTCCAGGGTCCCAGAGGTTTTGGATTGTTGTGTCCTCATTTTCATTTGTTTCAAGGTATCTTTTGCTTTCTTCCTTGACCTTCTTGTTGACCCATTCACTGTTTAATAACATGTTATTTAGCTTCTATGTCTTTGCATGTTTTTCGGTTTTCTTCATGTGATTGATTTTTAGTTTCATAGCATTGTGATCAGAGAAGATGCTTGATATGATGTGAATTTTCAATTTATTGAGACTTGTTCTGTGTCCTATCCTTGAAGCATTCCATGTGCTCTTGAGAAACATGTATATTATGGTTCTTTGGGGTTAAATGCTCTGAAGATATCAGTTCTGGCCAAGATGGAGGCATAGGTAGATGTGGTTTCCTTCATCACACAACCAAAAGAAGGATAGCAACCAATTTAAAACAAAAAACAATGAGAACTACCAGAAAATCAAACTGTATGGAAGTCTGACAATCAAGGAGTTAAAGAAAGGATATTCATCCAACTGGTAGGAGGGGCAGAGACAGGAAACAAGGCTGAGAGGGTGCACGGCTAGGCCTAGGTTTGCAGACTGGGATGGGCAGCTGGTGGAAGAGGCTGTCCCACATTCATGTGGGGATAAGCTAGGTGGAATGCCAGGGTACTGAGACAAACTGCCCAACCCAGGGTTCCCACACAGGAAACTAAAGCCTCAAAACCTCTAGATGTAAAAATCTGTGGGGGTTGTGGTGGTGGGAGAAACTCCTAGCCTCACAGGAGAGTCTACTAGGGAGGCCCATGGGATCCTAGAATGTACACAGGTCCACCTATCTGGGAATCTGCATCTGAAAGGGCACAATCCACCTGTGGGAAGTGAGGAAAGTGACAGAAAGTGAGGCGAGAGCAGAGTAAGCTAGCAAGCAGCATTGTTCTCTCTCTGACTGCACATACAGCACCACAACTCAGTGAAGTGGGTTGCCCTGCCCTGGCAAATACCTAAGACCCCACCCCTTACAATGTAACAGGTGTTCCAAGACAAAGAAATATGTCCCAAATGAAAGAACAGATCAAAACTCGAAAACTAGATCAAAACTAGAAAAAGAGCTAAGCTATGTGGAGATAGACAACCTATCAGATACAGAGTTCAAAACACTAGTAATCAGGGTGCTCACAGAAATGATTGAGTATGGTCACAAAATAGAGGAAGAAGTGTAGGCTACACAAAGTGAAATAGAGGTAAATATACAGGGAACCAACAGTGAAGGGAAGGAAACCAAGACTCAAATCAATGATTTCAAACACAAGGAAGAAATAAACCTCTAACTGGAACAGAATGAAGAAACAGGAATTCAAAAAAATGAGGTCATACTGAGGAACCTCTGGGACAACTTTAAC
This sequence comes from Phyllostomus discolor, assembly GCF_004126475.2. NCBI lineage: Eukaryota > Metazoa > Chordata > Mammalia > Chiroptera > Phyllostomidae > Phyllostomus > Phyllostomus discolor. Next base: position 69,124,444 of record NC_040906.2, read on the forward strand.
ATTCCAACATCCCAATCATAGAAGTGTCAGAAGGAGAAGAGGAAGAGCAAGAAATTTAAAACTTATTTGAACAAATAATGAAGGAAAACTTCCTCAATCTGGCAAAAAAACTAGAAATGTAAGTCTAGGATGCTCAGAGCCCCAGAGAAGTTGGATCCAAGAAAAAACACACCAGATACATTATAATTAAATTAACCAAGATTAAAGATAAGGAAAGAACCTTAAAAGCAGCAAGAGGAAAGGAGACAGTTACCTACAAAGCAGTGCCCATAAGGCTCTGCCAGGCCCTGCCCTGGCAAATACCTAAGACCCCACCCCTTACAATGTAACAGGTGTTCCAAGACAAAGAAATATGTCCCAAATGAAAGAACAGATCAAAACTCGAAAACTAGATCAAAACTAGAAAAAGAGCTAAGCTATGTGGAGAAAGGTATTTGAAGTCATGAAAGGCAAGAATCTCCATCCAAGATTACTCTATCCAGCAAAGCTATCGTTTAGAATGGAAGGGCAGATAAAGTGCTTTCCAGATAAGGTCAAGTTCAAGGAGTTCATCATCACTAAGCCCTTATTATATGAAATGTTAAAGAAACTTATCTAAGAAGAAGAACATCAAAAACTATGAACAGTAAAATGACAACAAACTTGCAACTATCAACAAATGAACCTAAAAAACCAAAAACAAGAACTGAGTAAACAATTAGAACAGGAATAGAATCACAGAAATGGAGATCACATGGAGGGTTATCAGTGAGGAGGTGGAGGGGAGAGAATGGGGGAAAGGTATAGAGAATATGAAGCATAATTGGTGCATACAAAAATAGACAGGGGAAGCTTAAGAGTAGTATAGGAAATGGAGAAGCAAAAGAATTTATATGTACAACCATGAATATGAACTAAGAGGCAGGGGATATGCTGGAGGAAGGGGAGGTTCAGGGTGGAGGGGGATAAAGGGGAGAAAAATGTGGGACAACTGTAATAGCATAATTGATAAAATATATTTAAAAATAAAAAAGTTAAAAAATTAAAAAATATAGAAATGCTCTGAAGATGTCAATTAATTCATTTGATCTAGTGTGTCATTCAAGGATGCTCTCCATTTGTTGATTTAATTCCTGGCAGACCTATCCATTGAAGTCAGTGGAGTGTTAAAATCCCCAACTATGACTGTATTCGTGTTGATCTCTCCTTTTATGTCCATCAAGATTTGCTTCACATGTTTAAGCAACATGCTCCTATGCTGGGTGTGTAAATGTTTACTAGGGTTAGACCCTCTTGTTGGATTGTTCCCTTTATCATTATGTAGTGTCCTTCTTTGTCTGTTACTATAGCCTTTGTTTTAAAGTTTCTTTGGTCAAACATTAGTAATACTATCCCAGCTTTTTTTTCTTTGCATTTGCATGAAAAATCTTTTTTCATCCATTTATTTTTATTCTGTGTGCATCTTTTGATCTGAGATGGATCTCTTGGAGGCAGCATATATGTGGGTCTTGTTTTTTTATCCATTCAGCCAGTCTCTGTCTTTTGGTTGAAGTATTCAAGCCATTCACATTAAGGTTATTTTTGATAGATACGTGTGTAGTGCCATTTTATTTTCATACTCCATTCATCTGTTTCCTTTTTTTTCTCTTTTCTACTCCTCCTCCTTCTTCTTCTTCTTTTCCTCCTCCTCCTCCTCCTCCTCTTCTCTTCTTCTTCTTCTTAGTCCTTTAACATTTGTTGCTGTTTTGGTTTGGTATTAACAAACTTCTTTAGCTTTTTCTTGTCTTGGAAGCTCCTTATTTCTACTTTGATTTTAAATGATAGCCTTGTTGGGTGAAGTAGCCTTGGTTATGGGTCCTTGCTTTTCATCACTTTGAATATTTCCTTCCGTTCTGAAATGTTTCTATTGTGAAATCAGATGCCAGTCTAATTGGTGCCCTCTTGTATGAAATTACCTACTTTTCTCTTGTAGCTGTTAGGATTCTCTCCTTGTCTTTAAGCCTTGTCATTTTAATTATGATATGTTTTGGTGTAGGCCATTTTGAGTCCAACTTGTTTGGGCCTCTCTGAACTTCCTGGACTTGTGTGATATTTTCCATCACCAGATTAGGGAAGTTGTGGTCATTATTTTTTCAAATAGGTTCTCCATCCTTTGCTCACTTTCTTCTCCTGGTATTCCCATGGTGCAGATACTGTTACATTTCTTATTTTTTGAAAAGTTTCTTAAGCTCTCCTAATTTTTTAAAATTCTTTTTTCTTTTTGCATCTCTGCCTGGGTTTTTTTTTTCTACTTTGTCTTCCAAAACACTGATTCTATCCTCTGCTTCATTTAACCTAATGTTTATTCCTTCCGGTGTATTCTTTATCTCAGTTTTGCATTCTTTACTTATGACTGGTCTTTTTTATGGTTTCTATGTCTGTTTTCATTTTTGAATATCCTTATAATCATTACTGTAAACTCTCTATTGATAAATTGCAATTTCATCTAGTTCTTCTGGAGTATTCTCTTGTTATTTCATTCAGGGTCTGTTTCTTTGCCTTCCCATTTAGGCTGGTTTGTATTTTCCATCTTAGATGTTAAACTATCAGATGTTAAACTGATTAATTGTTAATCTGATCAATCTGTAATTAGCAATCAGGATTCTATCACCAGATTAGGGAAGTTGTGGTCATTATTTTTTCAAATAGGTTCTCCATCCTTTGCTCACTTTCTTCTCTTGGTATTCCCACGGTGCAGATACTGTTACATTTCTTGTTTTTTGAAAAGTTTCTTAAGCTCTCTTAATTTTTTAAAATTCTTTTTTTTTTTGCATCTCTGCCTAACAAATTATAGCATCATTTGTTGAGCACTATAGAATCAGGCAGAGTAATTTTTGCAGACAGGGCTATTGCTTCCCCTCTGGCTTTTGGCACTTGGAGAGGTGTGGTTTGCCTGAGAAAGATGGCTTCTGCACTATGGGCAATGGCTCAGCACAGGGAACCTGTTGACTATTCTTTCAGTTCTTTCCCTGGATCCTTTAGCTCATGACTCTCCTCAAGCATCTGTAGTCCACTCTGTCCTTCTGTAAGGGGCTGCAAACAAAATTTTGTGCATTGTCCATTTACAAGGCTCTCTGTATCTGCATCCATCTCTCCCTGGAAGACAGAAATTCTGCTGATTTTTCACAGCTGGATGTTATCTGGGTTTCTTTCTAGCTCTGCTGGTGTAGGCTGGGGAGCCCTAGTTGGGGTTCAGATCTCACAGTTTTCAGGGGGAACCCTTCGGCCACTGAAATATCCCTCCAGAACTTCAGCTGGTGCCCATGTGAGCCCAGCCAGCCCTCTTGTGCCTCCTCTGCACTCACTACCAATCAAGTTGTGGTGGTTTCTTCCATTTCTCTGTGGTTATAAAGCTTCTCTCCAGCTGGTGTTCAGTTGGTTATTCAGGATGATTTCTTTCCAATTTAGTTTAATCCTTGGAGGAGGTTAGTGTAGCTTCCACTTACTCCTCTGCCATCTTGGATTCACTGTGTTATCATTAATTTTATTTTAAATATCTGATAGTTGTGCACTGATATCTCATTTTGATTTTAATTCATGTTTTTCTGCAATAGCTATTAATGATGTTAACAAAAATTGTGTGCTTATTTGCCACCTGTATATCCTTAAGTTCAGTTAAATGTCTGTTGATGTCTCCGTTGACCATTTTCTATTTGGGTTTTTTTTACTGTTGAGCTTTGAGAGTTCTTTCTGTATTCTAGCTACTATTCTGTTGTCTGATATGTGCTTTGCAAATATTTTCTCTCAGCATGTAGCTTGTATTTTAATCATTTTAACAGTGTCTTTTGCAAAGAAAATATTTTTAATTTTTATAAAGTTCAATTTGTCAGTTTTCCTTTTATGGACTGCATTTTGGGTTTCAAGTCTGAGAACTCTATTCCTAGTTCTATGTCCTGAAAATATTTTTCTATTTTTTAAAAGTTTTACAGTTATTTTACATTTGAGTTCATAGTCCATTTTGCATTAACTTTTATATAAGGTATGAAGTTTAGGTGGTATTTCCCTTTCCTAAGTCTTTTATTCCTGTCTTTGTTCCTTCCTCTCTCCCTTCCTTCCTTTTCTTTCTTCCCTCCCTTCTTTCTACTATCTCTTTTTCTCTCCTACCTTCCTTCCTTTCTTTCTTCTTTATTTCCTATTATGTCCAATTATTATAGCATCATTTGTTAAAAAAGCTATCCTTTCTCCATTAAATTGCTCTTTCACTTTTGTCAAAAATCAGCTGGGCATATTTGTATGTGCAAAGTACTTAATATAATGCCTTATACATTGTCAATGATGAGAAAGTTATATATTGTATTACTAAAATATTATTACTATTACAAGATAATAGTATAATCCAAATCTTACTGCAAACAAACAAACATAAATAAGAAGAATGAATTTAAATCAAAGGCAAAGGAAAACAGTGAAAACAATACAAGTGTTTTCATATCACACTCCTTACAACAACTGAACCTAAAAACAAAAACTAAGCAAACAACTAGAACAGGAACAGAATCACAGGTTCATATCACATTATGACATTTCAAGTCATAATGACATATCACACTCACTGGACAATTTGACTTCATAAATGGTGCCATGCTTGAGATTATTGCTGCTGCTATAAATGAGCAAAACTAAAATTCCCTGAGCAGAAAATTTAATGTAATATGAACTAACTACATGTGCAAAGATGATTGCATGTGGCTTAGGAAGTGAAGGAAAACTAAAGTGGTTCCTGTAATGGGAAGAAATGCCTCAGAAGCTAAGGAAAGGAATATTATATGAAGTGCCTCCTAAATGTGAATTCTCGTAACCTGAATGGGCACAGCTTGGATTACAACTGTATTTATAGTTCACTTGGTACTTATAAAATTGATTTTGGGCTTAAAATACTCCCTTTCTCTAACTTTTGAGTTATGCTTCTCCAATACAATTATTAGCTCCATTGGCAGTAGTTACTAAGAAAATGTAGAACTAAGAACTTTGGGAGCTTTGTTGTTTCACTAATGTCAAGGTACCTACAAATGAATGCCCTCTCTTTTCTGTTAAGCCCTGGTGATGTACAAGGTGATCTTTCTCTTCTCGACAGCACAGTCAGGACTTCCTTAGCCCTTGAATCTTGCTTTATTTTTATTAAGTCTTCATTCTCAAACTGACATAGCATTTACCCAGCATGAATGATATCCTTTCTGGGAGTCTCCTACATACTTTTATCCATCAATTTATCATCTCTTTAATACTCAGGAAAGATAAACACCCAATTCTCCATGGTCTGGTATCTCTCCTTAACATTCATTATAGCAAACCGCCCCAGGTTCTGCCAGAAAGGCTTAAATTGATTCCTGCCTGTATGTCCCAGCTGGGGCTCCTGGCTTCATGTCAGTCCCCCGGCCCACAGATGAGCTGGATGTATTTTGAATGCAGCTGTAGACCTTTTTAAAGAGCCTAAGCCAAAATGAGTTTATAATCCCTGGAATGCATGCTCTATGTAGGCTTTTCATTTGTTTTTGGAGAAATCCCAGAGCTGGCATTTTCAGATGGAGTTTCACTGGCCTCAACCCTATTGTACCCAGGAGAGGATTTTTGTTTCTTTGTTCATCTGCTGGACTCTCTACTGCCTTTGTGACATTTTGGTTATATTTCTGCCTATTACAGATTATAGAATGAAAGAAAGGTACATATTCTTGGTGGAAAGTCTTTAGATTCAGAATAGGTATATCCACATATGCTAGTATAAGCTGTTAAAATAGAGGATGTTATATAAAGTATATCTATTTGGATACATGCTATACTTATTTTATGATGGAGCAGTAGGTTTCAGACGCAAGGATGGATGATTGATTTTTAGTGGAGAGAGCATGAGACATGAAATTAATAAAAATCGATCTATTTTCCTTTGTTAACTCTTAGAATATCGTTGAGCCTATCCTTATGTTTGTTGTTACAACATTTGTTGTATGTTTAACCTATCAAATAAATACTTTAAACCTCATTAGCTTGATAAGGCTAAAAAAACATACTTTCAAAATAGAGCAAAGAACTGGAAAATGGGACTGACTTATAATCAAGCTAATATAATAGTCATATAGTAGTCTATATATGATAGATATTAATAATTCTCTCATAAAATTGCTTCATTTTACTTTGAGAGGCCTAAAATTCTCCCTTTGTGGAATTCTAAACTTACAGAATTAAATAAGAAATAATTCATTTTATATAACCTGGATTGTGGTTACCAAGAGGCTACAACATGTTTCATCTCCTCCTCTTTTCTTCCTAATAAATAACAAAAAAAATTGGGGGTGAAATAAAATTGCTTTTGAGATTTTTTTTAAAAGTATATTTTATTGATTATGCTATTTACAGTTGTCTCATTTTTTCTCCCCTTTATCTCCCTTCCATCCTGCACCCCTCCACCCTCCAGCATTCTCCTCCCCACCTTAGTTCATGTCCCTGGGTTGTACACATAAGTTGTTTGGCTTCTCTATTTCCTATACTATTCTTAACTCCCCCATCTATGTTATACTTACCAATTATGCTTCTTGTTCCCTGTACCTTTTCCCCCACCCCCTTCCCACTGTTAACCATCCATGTGTTCTCCATTTCTGTGATTCTATTCCTGTTCGAGTTGTTTGCTTAGTTTTTGTTTTTAGGTTCAGTTGTTGATAGTTTTGAGTTTGTTGTCATTTTACTGTTCATATTTTTGATCTTCTTCTTTTTCTTAGGTAAATTCCTTTATCATTTCATATAATAAGGGCTTGGAGATGATGAACTCCTTGAACTTCACCTTATCTGGAAAGCACTTTATCTGCCCTTCCATTCTAAAGGATAGCTTTGGTGGATAGAATAATCTTGCGTGGAGGTCCTTGACTTTCATGATTTCAAATACTTCTTTCTAGACCCTTCTTGCCTGCAAGATTTCTTTTGAGAAATCCGCTGATAGTCTTATAGGCACTCCTTTGTAGGTAACTCTCTCCTTTCCTCTTGCTGCTTTTAAGATTCTCTCCTTATCTTCAATCTTGTGTAACTTAATTATAATGGGCAATTGGTGTGTTCCTCCTTGGGTCCAATTTCTTTGGGACTCTCTGGGCTTCCTGGAAATCTATTTCTTTCACCAGATTTGGAAAGTTCTTGCTCATTATTTATTCAAATAAGTTATTAACTTTTTGCTTTTCCTCTTCTTTGTCTGACACTGCTATGATTTGGATGTTGGCGTGCTTTAAGTTGTCCTAGAGATTCCTAAGCTTCTCTTCATTTTTTTTTAATTCTTATTTCTTCATTCTGTTCTTCTTGGATGTTTATTTCTTCCTTTTGTTCCAAATCATTGTTTTGAGTCCTGGTTTCCTTCCTTTCACTGTTGGTTCCCTGCATATTTTGCTATATTTCTTTTTGTGTAGCCTTCATTTCTTCCTTTATTTTGCTACTGAGCTCAATCAATTCTGTGAGCATCTTGATTACCAATGTTTTGAACTCTGCATCAGGTAGGTTGTCTATCTCCATGTAGCTTAGCTCTTTTTCTGGAGTTTTGATCTGTTCTTTCATTTGGCCCATGTTTCTTTGTCTCAGTGCACCTGTTATGTTGTAAGGAGGCAGAGCCTTAGGTATTCGCCAGGGCAGGGCAAGCCTCTTTGCTGTGTTGTGATGCTGCCTGTGGGGGAGGGTTCAGAAAGGGAACAATACCACTCTCTTGCTCAGCTCTAGCCCCACTTTCCCATGAATTCTCCCATGAGACTGGGAGTTTCTCCCACCTTTGCAACCCCTATGGTATTTACAGCTAGAGTTTTTGAGTTTCTAGTTTCCCAGTCAGCCAGCCCTGCCTCACCCACCCAGTCCTCCAGCCACCACCTTGCTCTGTATCCTCTCCATCTGGCTCCCTGTCTCCACCCCTCCTACTGGTCTGGATGAATGTTTCTTTAACTCCTTGGTTGTTGGAGTTCCATGCAATGTGATTTTCTAGAAGTTCTGGTTGTTTAATATTTCTAAATTGCTTGTTATCCTTATTTTTGTGTGAGGAAGCGAAACATTTCTACCTGTGCTAGAAGATGCTTTTGACATCTTAATGTTTAAAATCAGAATCTTATGGATTATAGTGGACTTGGAGAATGTGAAGAAAGACAGTTAGGACCATCTCAAGGCTGGTGTTACAGCTATGATCTCAGGGGCAGAAGTCTGAGTGTTTCAGAGTGGATCTGACTAGTCATGGGAATGATGGAACGAGAATGAGGGGCTGGTGTGGGCAAGGCCTGTTCAGCTTCCTGAAGGGGAGAGGGCTCTTGGGTAGTGCACCCAAGCATTATGCTTTCTTTCTTTCTTTTTTAATTTTTGGCAGGAATAACTCAATATTAGATGAATAGGTCTTAATTATTCTTTCTTGAGAGTCATTTCTTAATATAGTGTATCCCTTAATCTAATTCCATCACTTCCTAGAAACATTCAGCTAACTTGGTGTCCCATATAAACCAGACAGGGAATGACCATGTTGACTATGATTATTCAGTCTTTGAGAGTTATGTTTCTTGCCATAAGTCAATGACCCAACATTCTACTCAAAATTTGGTTTTCCTCATTAATTCAATAGATACATATTGATCACTTGCTATGTGCATAGCTTGCTTAGTGGAAAGAAAAGCAGTACTTTGTTTTTTTCTTTTTAAAATTACTATTATTTTATAGACTTTATTGGGGTGGCATTGGTTAATAAAATTGTATAGGTTCAGGTGTACAGTTCTACAATATAGCATCTGCATATTGTATTGTGTGTTCACCACCCCAAGTCAAGTCTTCCATCACTATTTTTTCCCACCCTATGCCCCCACCGCCTACCCCCTTCCCTTTGGCAATCACCATATTGGCGCCTGTGCCTATGAGTCTTTCTTTTATTTGCTTAATGCCTTTACTCTTCTCACTCAGTCCCCAGCACCCTTCCCTCTGACAGCTGTAAGTAGGAAGCTTACTGTGTCGATGTGAACAAATCAGTCTTCTTAAGGTGCAGAATTCTTATTGTGAATTGATAAAGTGTATTGTGCTCTGAGTGTGTGTGTATTTGAGTATCTGTGTTTGATTAATCATGTGAGTCTGTTTCTGTGAGACAGAATACCTCTTGATGGGGCAGCAACCTCAGGTTTCTGAGCCTATAAGTTGATTTCACCTTGGTACACCTTTCATACTTAATTATCTAACAGATAGTCAGAGGGCTTTGCCTTCATGTGCAGGGAAGTACAATATTTATACTTCATCTTCACATAAAACTTATGAGGAACTCTGTGAGAACAAAGTTATCCCTCTCTGATACCTGAGATGGCACAGCAGCTCTAGAATGGGGATTGCTGAAGAAGTTTTCCTTCTCTATTTAGCAGTCCTGGCACATAGCATCAGACATAGTGCTAGAGGAGCATTCTCTTATTTGAGTAAAAAACTCAAATAAACCACAGGGAAAACTCCTACTCAGGGAGCAATTGGCAGATAACAGAACAATAGCCCTTGCAATTTTCTTTTCAGGTCACATTTATCTTAATCATAAAGGATTGTTCTATTTTCATAACATAGCAGTCTTTATCCTTCCCCTTCTTCATAAATAAATAAAAGTCAGTTTCTCAACAATAACTCTTGATGGGAATGTTTAAAGCCACCCTTGGGTGCTCCCTATTTTCTACAGATTAGTTAGTAGAATGAATGCTTGGTTTAACTTTGCCATAACCTTGCTGTGTGAGCCAGATGAAGCTGGGCCTTGGTTTTCTCATTTTTAATGAGAGCATTGGGATAGATAACTGATTCTAAAGTTATTCTTAGCAGCTTGACCCTTTCTATATAAAATCTTATATAGGATCCCAGTACATAACACAGATAAACACAGAGTGTTCAGGCTGTAGCCAACCCTGCTGGCTTGCTCACTCCCTTTCTCCTCTCACCTACAATCATACCCTCTTCATAGAGAGGATTTAGTCCAGTTTGAAAATCACTGTACTAGATGGTCCCTGAAGTGTCTTTCACATATGAATATCTAAAAGTCTATTTACAAAATTGCTTCCTTTTAATTCTCAGGTATCATGCCAGTGTATGACTGTCTGCCCGTCTATCCATCCATCCATCCATCCATCCTTCTATCCATCCATCCATCCATCTATTAATCCATCCATCCACTATCCATATGTATGTGTATATATGTTATATATGTGTATATTATCTAACTGTCTGTCTATCTATCTATCTATCTATCTATCTATCATCTATCTATGTGATCTGATTAAGAACACAGCTCTGGAATCAGAATGACTGGGTTTGTGTTCTAATTCTGCCACTTAACTGGCTGTGTGATCTACACCAAGCTCAGTAACCTCTCTGTGATTCTCAGTTGTGGAGAGGAAGGCAGATGATGGGGCTGGTCCATGGTGCTAGTGAATCAGAGGTTGGGGGCAGCTCTTCTTTTCAAGCTGCTGATCATGGCAACAGAATGGGACCCTGTCTAAAGTCAGGATAATGCAAACTGAATATTTATATAACATGTGTATTGGCTTTTAATTTCATTGGACATTGCAGAACTTTGAACCCCTTAAAAACCCAAAATGACATTTTTTTTTCTAAGTACTCAGGACATTTGGGTCAAATGAGCTCACAAATGTTAGCATTTATATTTCCTGGCCCAGACTCTTTTCTTGGATTCTAGGCAGTCAGCTGGGTACTGTGGTGCCTTCTTCTGGGCCCTGCTGAGCCAGCGGGCACTGCCCCTGCTGTAGCATCAGGGCTGCTGTTTTCTGCCCTGTTTGTTGAGTAGCCCTCAACTTGGTACAATGGAGCCCACAAGTCAGGAAAGCGGTGTAATGTTCTTGGGTGAAGAAGAGGCCAAATGCCTCTTTCCTCATCTCTCTCATGTTTCTGCAGAGGGGCCCCCAAAGGCCACATTGCCATGGAGTCCTGAGACCAGCACAAGAACCCAAGGGCATAGATCTAGAGCCTCCTTCCTGCCACCTCAGCATCTTTTAATCCCTAACTATAGGGAGATGCCACTTTGGGGAGTAGCATGGGAAAGGGAGGAATCTGAAAGATGGTAGTTACATAAAGCAATTGCTTAAATGGAAAGAGTCAGATCTGCTCTAAATTGGTAAATTTCAGATCCATGCGCCTATATCTTTCTTTGCACCATAGTCACTGCACTGAGTGTCAAAATGCTCTCCTTCCGTTCCAGGGAACTTATGAGTATTCAGGATGTTGGCAAGTGGGTTGTTCCTACAAGAAATTTGGGAAAGTGGGTGTAACTGAGAAGTGTGTTCAGGGCATTGGGTCCCCCCCTGCCCCCCACCCAGATACACACATTGAGAAGAGCTGACTTTGCAGCAGCAGGTGGTTCTCTCCAGATTGCTGCCAAAGGGGCAGTTTGGCTCTGAGTCAGCTTCTCACATATAGATTGTAGGTTCACTTTTATAGAAAACATTTTCAAACAAATGAGTTATGGATGCCTTAAGAAATCTTGGAGCTATGATTATTCTCTTGAAACTCACACAAAAGGACTCCATTAGATGTTTCTATGCGGTGTTTGTAAAGTCATTGTTTTGGCAATTCTTTTCTGTCATACCTTTGAAGAGAACTAGAAATAAAAGCCCAGAGCCTGTACTTACCACGTTTTGCTTGTGGCCAGGGAGTTGTTACATCTAAAGTCATTTGGGGCAGTCCTTGGGTGACCTTTAATTCCCTTTCTCCCCTTCATTCCCTGTGCCTAGTCTATTATTAATCTTCTCAATTACTCTTAAAGTCCTTCCTACTTCCATGTGAATTACTTCCAACTTTGTATCTTGGTTGTGGCTTTTTAGTTTTCTCAAGACTCTATGTGATGCTTCTGAACCATCTGACATGTTATTGAGACTCTAACATCCCATTCTTTTGTCCCACTCTCAGTTAAAATGACTTAACCAACCTCCTTTCCTCCTCCCACATTCAGCATTGCACTTGACAATAATCCATGAGTGGAACAGATTTTAAATGCGGTACATATCAAACCAATGCCTCCATTTGGAAATGAGAGGCTGGTGATTTTCATAAAAAGTCTGCACTAAGCCCCTCTCTATTCTTCATTAATTTTTCTTGTATTATTAGTGTCATTAGATTTGAGGCAAAGTCCACAGATCACCTATTGCCCCAGGCCACTGTACCCCACAACCACCACTAGCAGTCTGTTCATTGCCCATGCCATAAGCAGGATGCCTTTGTGATCCTATGCATCGCAAGACCTATTTTGCTCTCTCTACCAACTCACACCAACTTATATTTCTCCCTGCCCATGAAACCTTCCTTATGTGACCACTGAAGGTTTCACTGAGCTCTTTCTTCCCTCTGAATTTTCACAAATGGTAACTTGAGTGGCACAGACTAATTACAGGGGGACTTCCACATCTCATTCTATATCAAAGATGTTCTGACTTCTCCATTCATCCCCTTTTGCCTGGAAGATTATCAGAGTATAATCACTCTCTCTTCTGTTTGCTTATTTTGTGGGTAGATATATCCATTCACCTAGATATCAATGCCAGTAATTCTACTGGTGACTGGACTGTGAGCTAAAGTAACTATAGCTCATGGTTACTTTATATCCCTGGAGTTTTTAACATCTTCCTCTGCATGGGATGCATTCTCTAAAAATAAATACTCATTGACTAATATTTACTGATTAACATGAACCATTAGTGGACCATATGATCAATTCCACAATTATTAGATAAAGTGAAATAACTGTTATCCTGGAGGCCACAACACATGTTTCAGGACAGAGTGAAGAATATCTTCAAAATAATAATAATTAAAGCTAATATTTATGAAGTGCTAATTAAGCACAAATTTCCCTAGACATGTTCTTCTAGACATCTTTACCTGTGAGGTAGGTACCATAATTATCCTGTTTTATAGAGGAATAGATATTAATTGTAGAATCAGAATATGAACCAATGAAATCTGGCTCATACTTAGCTACTGCATTAATGCTTTCAGGTTGTTGGGCCTCAGCAATGAGAAATAGCACCCAGAAAGGCTGCAAGAAGTCTTCTGGCCAAGATGGAGGCATAGGAAGACACACTGTGCCTCCTTGCACAACCCAAAGAAGGGAAGCAACAATTTAAAAATAAACAATCAGAACTGACAGAAAATTGAACTGTATAGAAGTCCAACAACCAAGAGTTAAAAGAAGACATACTCATCCAGACCAGTAGGAAGGGTGGAGGTGGGCATGTGGAGAGGACTCATGGCAAGGAGGACTGCAAGTGGCTAGAGGACCAGGGCAGGCAAGACAGCGGCTGGTGGACCCAGCACTGGATTGTGGAGTAGGCCATGCAAGGCTGCAGCTGGCTAGCAAGGCTATGGTGGTGGCTGGTGGAGCAGGCAGTCCCACATTTGTGTGCAAATAAACCAGGAGGAACAAATGGGGAGTGAGGACAACTGAAGCCCAGAGCTCCAGCTTGGGGACATAAAGCCTCAAACCACTGATTGAAAACATCTGTGGGGGTTGAGGCGGCAGCGGGAGAAACTCCCAGCCTCACAGGAGAGTTTGCTGGAGAGACCCACAGGGTCCTAGAATGTACACAGACCTACCCACCTGGGAATCAGCACCAGGAGGGCCCAATTTTCTTGTGGTGAGTGAAGTAACTGAAATCTGGCAGAGAATGGAGCAAGTGCCAATGTTCCCTCTCAGACCCCTTCCCCACATACAGCATCACAACACAGTGATATGGGTTACCCCTCCTGGGTGAACACCTAAGGCTCTTCCACTCACTACCTAACAGGCACATTAAGGAAAAAAAAATTGGCCCAAATGAAAAAAAACAGCTCAAAGCTCCAGAAAAAATACAACTAAGCAACAAAGAGACAGACAACCTATCAGACGCATAGTTTAAAACACTGGTGATCAGGATGCTCACAGAACTGGTTGAATTTGATTGCAAATTAGATGACGAAATGAAGGCTATGCTAAGTGAAATGAAGGAAAATGCACAGGGAACCAAAAGTGATGGGAAGGAAACTGGGACTCAAATCAATGGTGTGGACCAGAAGGAAGAAAGAAACAACCAACAAGAAAAGAATGAAGCAATAAGAATTCAAAGAAATGAGGAGAGGCTTAGGAACCTCTAGGACATCTCTAAACATTCCAACATCCGAATTATAGGGGTACCAGAAGGAAAAGAGGAAGAGCAACAAATGGAAAAGTTATTTGAACAAATAATAAGGGAGAACTTCCCCAATCTGGCAAAAGAAACAGACTTCCAGGCAGTCCAGAAAGCCCAGAGAGTCCCAAAGAAGTTGGGCCAAAGGAGGAACACACCAAGGCACATCATGATTACATTAGCTAAGGTAAAAATGAAGGAGAGAATCCTAGAAGCAGCAAGAGAAAATGAGTCAGTTACCTACAAAGCAGTGCCCATAAGACTGTTAGCTGATTTCTCAAAAGAGACCTTATAGGCAAGAAGGGGTTGGAAAGAAGTATTCCAAGTCATGAAAGGCAAGGAACTATATCCAAGATGACTCTATCCAGCAAAGCTTTCATTTAGAATGGAAGGGCAGATAAAGTGCTTCTCAGATAAGGTCAAGTTAAAGGAGTTCATCATCACCAAGCCCTTATTTTATGAAATGTTAAAGGGACTTATCTAAGAAAAGAAGATAAAAAATATGAACAGTAGAATGACAGCAAACTCACAATTATTAGCAATCACATCTAAAACAAAAACAAAAGCAAACTAAGCAAAAAACTAGAACAGAAACAGAACCACAGAAAGAGAGATCACATGGAAGGTTATCAGCAGGGGAGTGGGAGGGGGAGAGAGGGGAAAAGGTACAGAGATTAAGTAGCAGAGATGGTATATAGAAAATGGACAGGGGGAGGTTAAGAATAGTCTAGGAAATGTAGAAGCTAAAGAACTTATATGTATGACCCATGGACATGAACTATAGGGGGGGAATGTGGATGGGAGGGGGTGCACAGGGTGGAGGGGAGTGAAGGTAGGGAAATGAAGTGGGACAACTGTAAGAGCATAATCAATATATTAAAAAATGAAAAAAAGAAAGGCTGCAAGAAGTCTGCCCAAGGTTTTGATGTGAACTTGGCAATGACTAAGTCAATTTTTACATGTCCTACTTGTGAAAAAGATGGTGAGCATCACTCTTTTTAACTATGGATAATCACTTTAGGACATAGGCACAACGTGTTATCACAATCACAACAGCAGTGGCAACTTCCAAATATAAAAACAATATAAGATACAAATTTGATGATGAATGTGCTTTTAGAGATCTTGTTTCTGTTTGCGTTAATGTATGAGACACAGGTTTCTAAATATTGCATTAGTTTTTCTGTAGAGGGCCAGATAGTAAATATTTTAGGGTCTCTCAAGGTCTCTAGCCACTACTCAGCCTGGCCATTGCAGTGCAAAAACAGCCATAAACACTATGCAAATAAATGGGCTTGGCCGTGTCCCAATAATACCTTATTAGCAAAAACAGGCAGTGGCTTGGGCTTGGCCTGTGGCCCTTAGTTTTGGGACTTTTGATTTAGGTAAATATTTTCTGTCCTGTCATGTGACCACTGGGATTGTGCAGTGTTGAATCCAAATCTTTCAAATGATTCCCTCTGTACTTTTCTTAAGAACCACTGAATGATAGAACTTTTGAGTTTTCCTGTCAGGCTTTCATTAGTCTTCCCATCCCTGAATTTTTAAAAATGTTTCCCAAATATTAAATTAATTAATTCAGGGCTTTAAAAGCAACAGCAGATGCTGTGCTTTGCACATTGCTTTACACACATTGACTTTTAAGGACCTGGGGAAGGCACACATACTGAATTTTAGTTTCTTGTAGTTCAAATGCTCTTTATTTGTTTCCACCCCTTAGTTCTCGAATAAAATGAGGGAAAATAGTATAGCAGAAGGGGGAAAAGATAGAGAAAGGAAATAAGGAGAGTCAGAAAAAGAGCAGAAGGAAAAAGGCTGAAGGAGCAGGGGAGCCTGGAGTATAAAGAAAAGAACTATTTGTGTCATTCTAAGACTCAGGCTACTGTAATTAAGAGAAAATTATGAAATACCTGCCATGGAATAGCATATGACAGCCCTTTTAATAAACACACACACGGTAATTACACTAAGTAGGTGTTATCTAGAACAATGGAACTAGCACAATGAAAGGTTTTACAAAACCCATAGAACTCCAAATTCTGCAGTTTTAGGATAAAAACATGTAAAGAAATTTTATTTGATTTTCTTTCTGTAATAAGTGATTTTTCTTCAAAAGAAAGTGGTAGAATATCACTCTTGACTATGGGACAGTTGCTGTAGACAACAGTGAGTCCTCATTTGATTTTTCTATTTACAGACATGAGTATAAGAAATGCATGCCCATAAATTTGATCAACCTTGAAGAAAAGAAAGGGGCCGTTTTAAAATTTATTATTTATTTTAATTTTTATTGTCATTTTGTTACAGTTGTCCCAATGTTCCCCCCTTTGCCCTCCTCTGCACAGCACCCCCACTCACCACTCCCACAGTCAACCCCAACACTATTGTCCATGTCCAGGGTCAGCCATACATGTACTTTGGCTAGTCTTTTCCCCTTCTTTCCACCATCATCCTCCTCCCCCTTCCCCTGTGAACACTGACAGGCTGTTCCATGTTTCCATGCCTCTGGCTCCATTTTGCTCATTAGTGTATTTTGTTCATTAGATTGTTCTTATGAGTAAGATCATATGGTACTTGTCTTCCACTAACTGGCTTATTTCACTTAGCATAATATTCTCCAGTTCCATTCATGCTGTTGCAAAAGGTAGAAAAAGAAGGTAGAAAAGCTAGAAAAGATAGAAAAAGGTAGTTCCTTCTTTTTTGTGCTGCGTAGTATTCCATTGTGTAAATATACCAGTTTTTTCATCCACTTATCTACTAATGGGCACTTAGGCTATTTCTGGCAATTGGCTATTACAAATAGTGCTTCTATGAACAGAGGGGTGCACAGGTTTTTTTGAATTGGCATTTTGTGGATTCTTAGGGTATATTCCCAGAAGTGGGATCACTGGGTCAAGAGGCAGTTCCATTTTTACTTTTTTTGAGGAAATTCCATACTGTTTTCCACAGTGGCTGCTCCAGTCTGCATTCCCACTGAAGTGCACTAAGGTTCCCTTTTCTCTACATCCTTGCCAGCACTTATTTGTTGATTTATTAATGATAGTCACTGTGATGGGTGTGAGGTGGTACCTCATTGTGGTTTTAATTTGCACCTCTTTGATGGGGAGTGATGTTGAGCATCTTTTCATGTCTGTGGGCCCCATCTGTATGTTCTCCTTAGAGAAGTATCTGTTCAGGTTCTTTGCTCATTTTTTAATTGGATTGTTTGTCTTCCTGGTGTTGAGTTGTATGAGTTCTTTATTTATTTTGGAGATCAAACCATTGTCCAATGTATTGTTGGCAAATATGTTCTCCCATATGGTTGGTTCCCTTTTCATTTCAATAATGGTTTCTTTAGCCATGCAGAAGCTTTTCAATTTGATGTAGTCCCATTTGTTTATTCTTTCTTTTATTTTCCTTGACTTAGGAGATATATCAGAAAGAATATTGCTACATGGGATATCTGAAATTTTACTGTCAATTTTTTCCTTTAGGACCTTTATGGTATCATGACATATATTTAAGTCTTTTATCCATTTTGAATTTTTTCTGGTATATGGTATAAGTTGGTGGTCTAGTTTCATTTTTTTTACCTGTACCAGTCTAGTTCTCCCAGCACCATTTACTGAAGAGACTATTTTTATTCCATTATATGCTTCTTCCCCTTTGGCAAATATTGATTGACCGTAGAGCCTTGTGTTTATTTCTGGGCTCTCTATTCTATTCCGTTGATCTATGTGTCTGTTCTTTTGCCAGTGCCAGACTATTTTGATTACAGTGGCTTTGTAGTATAGTTTGATATCAGGTATTGTGATCCCTCCTACTTTGTTCTTCTTTCTCGAGATTGCTGAGGCTATTCTGGGTCTTTTTTGGTTCCATACAAATTTTTGAAATATTTGTTCTACATCTGTGAAATATGCCATTGGTGTCTTAATAGGGATTGTGTTGAATCTATAGATTGCTTTGGGTGGTATGTACATTTTAATGATGTTAATTCTTCCAATCCTAAACATGGTATATGCTTCCATTTATTTGTACCTTTCTCAATTCCTTTCTTCAGTGTTCTATAGTTTTCTGAGTAGAGGTCGTTTACCTTGGTTAAGTTTATACCTAGGTACTTTATTTTTTTTTTGTTGCTATAGTAAATGGGATTTTTTTTCTGAGTTTCTCTTTCTGATAGTTCATTACTGATGTACATAAATGCCATCAAGTTCTGAATATTGACTTTGTAACCTGCTATTTTATCAAATTAATTTATTAGGTTGAATAGTTTTTTGGTGGAGCCTATAGGGTTTTCTATGCACACTCTCATGTTGTTTGTGAATAATGACAGTTTTACTTTCTCCTTTCCAATTCAGATTCCTTTTATTTCTTTTTGTTATCTGATTGCAATGACTAGAAATTCCAGTATTATGTTGAATAAGAGAGATAAAAGTAGACACCTTGTCTCTTTTTTTAAAGATTTTATTTATTTATTTTCAGAGAGGGAGAAAGAAAGAGAGAGAGAGAGAGAGAGAGAGAGAGAGAGAGAGAGAGAGAGAGAGAGAGAGAGAGAAACATCAATGTGCGGTTGCTGGGGTTCATGGCCTGCAACCCAGGCATGTACCCTGACTGGAAATCAAACCTGCGACACTTTGGTTCGCAGCCCGCACTCAATCCACTGAGCTATGCCAGCCAGGGCTAGGACACCTTGTCTTGTTCCTGATCTTAAGGGGAAAGATTTTAGTTTTATCCTGTTTAGTGTGATGTTGGCAGTAGATTTCTTGTCCATGTCCTTTATTATGTTTAGGTATGCTCCCTCTATTCTCACTTTGGAAAGGGTTTTTATCATAAATGGATCTTGGACTTTATCAAATGTTTTTTCAGCATCTATTGATATGATCATGTGATTTTTGTCCTTCATTTTGTTACTATAGTATGTTATATTTATGGATTTGTGAATATTGTACCATCCTTGCACTCCTGAGATGAATCCCACCTGATCATGGGGTATGATATATATATATATTTTAAAGATTTTATTTATTTATTTTTAGAGAGGGAAGGGAGGGATAGAGAGAGAGAGAGAGAAACATCAATGTACGGTTGCTGGGGGTTCTGGCCTGCAACCCAGGAATGTACCCTGGCTGGGAATCGAACCTGGGACACTTTGGTTCCCAGCCTGCGCTCAATCCACTGGGCTACGCCAGTGAGCGGGGTATGATATTTTTGATGTATTGCTGAATCATGATTGCCAATATTTTGTTGAGGATTTTTGTGTCTCTGTTCATCAGTGATATTGGCCTGAAGTTTTCTTTTTTTGTTGTGTCTTTATCTTGTTTTGGAATTTCGATAACACTGGCCTTGTAAAAAGAGTTTGGGAGTCTTCCATCTTCTTGAATGTTTTGGAATAATTTAAGAAGGATAGGAGTTACTTCTTTGGATGTTTGGTAAAATTCACCTGTGAAGCCATCCAGACCAGAGCTTTTGTGTGCTGGAAGTTTTTTGATTACTGCTTCAATTGCACTAGTTGTTATTGGTCTATTCAGGATTCTGCTTCTTCTTGATTTAGTTTTGGAAGATTCCAGAAATGTATCCATTTCTCCCAGGTTGTCCAATTTCTTGGCATAGAGTTGTTCATAATAATTTCTTACAATCCTTTGTATTTCTGTGGCATTACTTGTGGCTTCTCCTCTTTTATATCTGATTTTATTTATTTGGGTCTGCTCTCTTTGATTTTCTTGGTGATTTTGTTTAAAGGTTTTTAAATTTTGTTTATCTTTTTAAAATATATTTTATTGATTATGCTATTGCAGTTGTCCCATTTTCCCCCCTTCACTCCCCTCCACCCTGTATACCCTCTCCCACCCATATCCCCCCTTTAGTCATGTCCATGTGTCATACTTATAAGTTCTTTAGCTTCCACATTTCCCATACTATTCTTACCCTCCCCCTGTCTATTTTCAACCTACAATCTATGCTACTTATTCTCTGTACCTTTTCCCCCTCTCTCCTCCTCCCACTCCCCGGTTGCTAACCCTCCATGTGATCTCCATTTCTGTGGTTCTGTTCCTGTTCTAGTTGTTTGCTTAGTTTCTTTTGGTTTTGCTTTAGGTGTGGTTGTTAATAATTGTGAGTTTGCTGTCCTTTTACTATACATGTTTTTTTCTTTATCTTCTTTTTTTAGATAAGTTCCTTTAGCATTTCATAAAATAAGGGCTTGGTGATGATGAACTCCTTTAACTTGACCTGATCTGAGAAGCACTTTATCTGCCCTTCCATTCTAAATGAAAGCTTTGCTGGATAGAGTAATCTGGGATATAGGTCCTTGTCTTTCATGACTTGGAATGCTTCTTTCCAGCCCCTTCTTGCCTGTAAGGTCTCTTTTGAGAAATCAGCTGACAGTCTGATGGGAACTCCTTTGTAGGTTACTGTCCCCTTATCTCTTGCTGCTTCTAGGAGTCTCTCCTTCATTTTTACCTTGGCTAATGTAATTATGATGTGCTTTGATGTGTTTCTTCTTGGGTACAACTTTTTTGGGGCTCCCTGAGCTTCCTGGATTTCCTGTAAGTCTATTTCCTTTGCCAGAATGGGGAAGTTCTCCTTTATTATTTGTTCAAATATGTGTTCAATCTGCTGCTTTTCCTCTTCCCCTTCTGGTACCCCTATAATTCAGATGTTGGAACGTTTAAAGATGTCCTGGAGGTTCCTAAGCTTCTCCTCGTTTTTTTGAATTCTTATTTCTCCATTCTTTCCAGTGTGGTTGTTTTTTTCTTCCTTCTGGTCCACTCTATTGTTTTGAGTCCCAGTTTCCTTTGGTTCTCCGTGTATCTTCCTTCATCTCTTTTATGGTAACGTGCATTTTTTCATCTAGTTTGTGCTCAAAATCAACCAATTCTGTGAGCTTCCCGATCACTAGTGTTTTGAACTGTGCATCTGATAGATTGGCTATTTCTTGGTCACTCAAAAGGATGAGTCCTGGGGCATTGATCTGTTTTTCTGTTTGAGACCTATCTCTCTCTCTCTCTCTCTTTTTTTTTTTCTTTTGGTCTGGCTGCTCCTGTTATAGTGAGGGGCAGAGACTTAGGTGTTCACCAGGGCTGGGCACCCCAGTTGCTAGATTGTGACGTTGTATGGGGGGGTGGGGTGGGGGCAGGGGTCGGAGGGAACAATGGTGGTAGCTCCACTCTCCTGGGACCTCAGTCTCTTCCCTGGGATCCTGGGTTGCACTCTCTGCCCTGGTCCACAATCACCACCTCACTGGGTCCACTAGCTGCCGCTTGTGTACTAAGGGACCACCCGCTGCAATCTTGTGCACCCTAGATGCCTTACATGCTCCCAGTTGCCTTATGTGCCCAGTTCTTCCTGGTCTCAGCATGCTGCAACCCGCGTCTGGCTGCTTCTCTCTGCCTCTCCTACTGGTCTGGATGATTGGGTCTATTTCAACTTCTTGGCTGTTCGACTTCCATTCAGATAAATTCTCTGTCAGTTCTGGGTGTTATTCTGCCTCTAAATTGTTGTTGCTCTAATCTTGGTTGTGCGTGGAGGTATGGTGCGTCCACCTATGCCTCCATCTTGCTGGAAGTCCTCAAATTTTGTTTATCTTTTTAAAAAAGCAGCTCCTGGATTCTTTTATCCTTTGAATTTCTTTTTAGTCTCTACATCATTTAATTCTGCTCTGATATTGATTATTTTCTTCCTTCTACTTGCTCTGGGCTTTGTTTACTCTTGTTCATCTAGTTCTTGTAGCTCTAGGGTTAGATTGTTTATTTGAGATTTTTCTATTTTTTTTAGGTAATCCTGTATCTATGAACTTCCGTCTCAGGACTGCCTTCACCATTTCCCATAGATTTGGGGTTGTTGTAATTTCATTTCATTCATTTCCAGATAATATTTGATTTCTTCCTTTATCTCATTGTTAACCCATTCATTATTTAATAACATGTTATTCAGTATCCATGTATGTAAATATTTTTGAGTTTTTTACTTGGGATTGGTTTCTAGTTTCAAGCCATTGTGATCCGAAAAGATGTTTGTTATGATTTAAAATTTCTTGAATTTGTTGAAGCTTATTTTGTGTCCTACCATGTGGTCTGTCCTTGAAAATGATCTATGTGTTTTTTAAAAGAATGTATATTTTGCTCCTTTGGGGTAAAATATTCCATAAATATCAATTAAGTTCATTTGATCTAGAGTACCATTCAAAGGCAATATTCTTGTTGATTCTGTGTTTGGAAGATCTATCCATTGTTGATGGTGGGGTGTTAAAATCCTCTACAATGACTGTATTCCTATCTATCTCTTTCCTGAAGTCCTCCAAGATTTTCCTTATATCTTAAGGTACTCCTATGTTGAGTGTATATACAAAGTCCAGCAGAAGTAATGTCTGCTTGAGTGTGGTTGGTAGGGTAATGATGTGTGTGTAATAGTTTATAGTTTTAATTTGAATATTTCACTTAAAATGTCATACCATGTGCTTAAGTGTGATGTTGTTATGCTACAGAACTACATGCTTATGATTTTGTAATAGAATATTTTGTAATAAAAAAGGAACATTATTTGTGCCAGAACCTGTATGTTTATAAGGGTTATATCCTCTAGTGGGACTACTACCTTAAGTATTATGTAGTGACCTTTTATGTATCTTGTTATGGCCTTTGTTTTGAAGGCCTATTTTATCAGGTATAAGTATTGCTACCCTAGCTTTTTTTCATGTCCAGTTGCTGGAATATTTTTTTTCCCATCCCTTCACTTTCACCCTGTGTAGATCTTTTGTTCCAAGGTGGGTCTCTTGTAGACAGCATGTATGTGGGTCATGTTTTCTTATCTATTCTGCTGTCCTGTGTCTTTTGATTGGAGCATTGAAGCCATTTACATTTAATGTTATTATTGATAGGTACTTATTCATTGTCATTTTCCCTCTTTGTACTTGTGTTCCTTTCTCCCTCACTGTTTTTCTTCCTCTTCTTAAAGCAGTCCCTTTAGCAGATCTTGCAATGCTGGTTTGGTGGTGATGTACTCTTTTAGCCATTTTTGTCTAGGAAGATCCTTATTTCACCTTCCATTTTAAATGAGAGCCTTACTCATCAAAGTAGTCTTGATTGCAGGCCTTTGCTTTTCATTACTTGGAACATTTCTTGCCATTCCCTTCTGGCCTATAGTGTTTCTGTTGAGAAATCATCCGATAGCCTTATAGAGTTCCTTTATATGTTACTAGCTGTTTCTCCCTTGCTGCCTTTAAGATTATCTCTTTGTCTTTGAATTTTGTCATTTTAATTATGATGTGTCTTGGAGCATGCCTCTTCAGGTTCATCTTGTTTGGGACCCTCTGTGCTTCCTGGACTTGTGTGACTTTCCCTCATCAAGTTAGGAAAGTTTTCTGTCATGACCTTTTGAAACTGGTCATGAAACTGGTTTTCCATCCTTTGCTCCTTTTTCACTTCTTCTGGTATCCTGATGATACAAATATTACTTTTCATGTTGTCCTGCAGCTCACTTAAAGTATCTTCATTCTTATGAATTTTTTTTCATTTTGTTGCTCTGACTGGGTGTTTTTTCTACCTTATCTTCTAATTTGCTGATTTGATCCTCTGCTTCATCTAGCCTGTTCTTGATTTCTTCTAGTGTATTCTTTATTTCCTCCTGGCTCTTATTCATAGTTTCTGTGTCCTTTTTTCATGCTGATGTAGTTCCCACTATGTTCTTTGTAGCTCCCATAGAGTTCCTTTGTAGTTCTCACTGAGTTCCTTGAGCATCCTTATAATCATTAGTTTAAACTCTGTGTCTCATAGATTACCTGCCCCAATTTCATTTAGAACTCTTTCTGGGGATTCTTCTTTTCCTTTTGATTGAAGGTTATTTCTTTGTCTCCATATTTTAGGTGACTCTTTGTTTTTGCATTTTAGATTGATATGCTTTGACTCCTAGTGTTTGTGGGGTGGCCTTCTGTGATAGGAGACCTGTGAAACTCAGTGCTGTAGTCTCCTTGATCTCCTGAGCTGGATGCTCTTGGGATGTCCTTTATGACATTTACATGGACTTGTTTGTTATAATTTGGTTTTGGTTGTTGTTGGGTCATTTTTTGGTGGATTATTTCCTCCAGTGGCTGATTGAAAGACACACTGCCCACCACATCTTGTATGCTGTTATACAGGTGCTGCCAGAACAGAACAAAACAACTCAAGAAGCAAAACCACACCCACAAAAATATCTCCCAAACACAACCACACTATCAACAAGAAATGAGCAACTATTAATGAAGGTGGAAAGATATTAGGACTATTATAAAAAAGAAAAAGATCAATATGAGATGACTAACAGAAAGAAAAATGATTTGAGAGAGTAGAGTGAGGAGAAATAATAAGAGTAGGGAATGAAAACAAGGAAAAGAAAGAAAGAAAATAAACTTTGCAATGTAAATTAGAAATGAGAGGGAAGAAGGCAAAGTGAGCTAAGAAAGGGGAGAGGTATAGTATGAGATTAAAAAATAAAGAAAATAGTGGAAAAATCGGAAGAAAATTGAAGAAAACCAGTCTAGCACAGCAAATCAATTGCCAATGAGCAGAGATTAATAAAGGTGGAAAGACAATGAGAAAGAAAGAAAAAAGGAAGAAAAAATGATTATGAGATGTCCAAAGAAAGGAAAGTGATTTTGAGAGGCTAGAAATAATGAGAGTGAAGAATAAAAAACAGGTTAAGAGAGAAAAAAACTTTAAATGAAGAAAAGAAAGGGCAGGAGGAAGGCAAAATGGAGTAGGAGAGGGGAACAGTAAAATTTGAGATTCAAAATAGAAAAACAATAAAGATTGAGGACTAAAATTGAAGAAATGCCACCACCAGCACCATATAAACAACAAATGAATAAAGATTAATAAAGGTGGAGAGAGAATAAGGATATTATAAGAAAGGGAAAAAGAATTTGAGATGGCTAATGCAAGAAAAATGTTTTTGAGAAGCTGGAGGGGGAAGAAATAGTAAGTGTGTGTAATAGAAACAAGATGTAGAAAGGGAAAAAATAAAATTTAAAACAAAAATAAGGATAGAGAAAGAAGGCAAATTGGAATAAGAGACAGGAGTAGTAAAATATGAAATTTGAAATAAAACTAAAGAAAATAGTTAAATAATAGGAACAAACTTAAAGCAAAAGAAAAAAATGGTAAAGAGCTATGCTGGAAAAAAAATAATGCACATAATGAATAAGACCAAGGTGGAATTCATCTCAGCAGAGTCTAGCATTTGCCACTGTTTTCTCTTTCTGGATCCTCCCCTGCTAATGCCATATGGTGTCCTAGCCTAGCCCTAGACAGCCTGTTTGTTCATGGCTACAAGCAATCCACAGTCTGTGGCTGTCCCCTTCTGGCATGGCTGGTCTTCCCTGTTCTGCCCTACTGGCTTTCCATAAGCACAAAGTCCAGAAGTAGTTCATCTAATGTCCAAGAGTACTGACAGTACCACATCCACCTGCCTCCAGAGGAGGCTTGTGGTGTGATTCAGAGGATGGGTTCCCTGGGTCACCCCCAGGAGGCACTGTTCAGTCTTCCAGGAAGACAGTGGGAGTGTTTCCCCATCTATCCACCCCCACATTTTGGTCTGTCCCAGATTATTTTGAATATTGTATAGTTTCTGATGAATTAGCTGTCCATTTCCTGTGAGGGGCCAATCTGTGTAAAAAGGGTTAACTCTTTCCTGCTTGGAGCTAATGACAGCTCTGTATAAGAGCAAGGCTGGGTGAGGCCCTGAACACCCCTTGCTGCACCTGTCTCTAATCTCTCTGCTCTGCTGACTTCAGTGGATCAGGGCTTGAGGAAGCTATACAGCTTGTGGTGTCTTATAGAAGTTCAGAAAGGGGCCTTTTAGAGCTTTTCCTTCTTTCCCCTGTGGATATGCACTGAGCAGGGGGCTCCTGAGCCTGGTCTCACTGGTTTGGAGAGCCTGCAATCCTGCAGGTGGGGGTTGGGTATGCCTGCCTGTGAGGGGACCTGCCTGGCTTCAATGAATCTAAGGTACCCAGCTGCTGGCTGCCTAGTGCCTAGCCTGCTG
The DNA here is from genome assembly GCF_004126475.2 of Phyllostomus discolor. NCBI lineage: Eukaryota > Metazoa > Chordata > Mammalia > Chiroptera > Phyllostomidae > Phyllostomus > Phyllostomus discolor. The sequence continues at coordinate 69,150,585 of NC_040906.2, forward strand.
CTGTGGCAGGAGACTCAGAACTTTCCATTCCACGCTGTCCTCTGCTCACCAGCTGTGCTGGGTCAGGACCTTCAGCGTGCCACTTTCTGCTTTTCCTGTGCAGCTGGATTCAGTGGGAAATAACTGCATTTTCCCCCTGGTTTCTTTGTTAGCAGAGCTGCTGTACATGTGAGCATGCAGTCCCTGTCCTGCCATGCCTCATTGTCCCTTTTTAAAAAGTCTCTATGTGGCACCCACATTGTAGCCCTGAGCCATGCATGGGCTGGCTCTCCATGTGTTTCATGTCCCCAAAAAGCAGAAAGTCTTTCTTGGGGCAGTCCACAGCCTGTCAGTGCCTCTGGCAGCTTTAGGAGGTGGAGTTTCTCTGTGGAGCTCTCCTTGTTAGCACTGCAGCTGTGGATGTGCTGTTCACTGTGTTTGTGCAACATAAGTCTCCCAGACTTTGTATATCCTTCCAAGCCTCTCCCAATTAGAACTGGGGGGTTTCCCTGTGTGGGACTGGCCTGCTCTGGGAGGGGAGGGAACTATGTTTTCTGCCTGATCTCTCCTCTACTGCAGGTACCTTGCCCAGGGCACTTCCCCTTCAACTTATAAAATCTCTTATTGGATGGTGCAAAGCATTGTCTGTATGTACCCTTGGCATCAAAAATTCATATCAGTTCAGATTCTGTTGATTGTTCAGTTCAGTTCAGAAAATCAGCTGACAATACATGCTGGAGGCACAAGCAAGTGGTCTCAGCCTTCAGCTACCCGGCTGCCATTTTTGGTCTCAAGCAGAAAATGACCTTTTTTAAAGTGTTGACCAGGGCTTGGTGTAGTCAAAAGATTGTAACTGGGGGCATCTGGCTCCATGGTGTGAAAAGGTTTTGCTTTTTCTGAGCTTTGCCTCTGGGCATGAGGATGAGTCTATGGGAAATCACCTACTCTGAGAATAAAATCAATGTATGTTATATTTAATGGAAATATTTATTTTTCCTAATATGGATCGGGATGGTAGTTTTCTGAAAATTCTTTGGTAACATTTATTGAAAACTTGCTTTGTTGGTACAGTGCTTCTCTGTTGGATAACCAGGAAGAATGAGAGGGTTACCTGGCTCTGTGGAGGACAGACCTCGAGTATAGCTCCTTCACTCTACCCATCATCCACCATGGTTATTCTTAGCTAAATGTGGGTTGGGGACTTTGCTGCTCCATGACTCTTATGGCTTGATCCTGAAGTAAGATAAACTCCTATGGTCAGGCAGTGGGTTTATCCTGAAAAGGTAGGTTTAGATTCGTGATGTAAAGGTTTAAAGAAAGAAAGAGAAATATAGAAGTTTAATATGAATGTGTTTCCTTGGCATTCATCTGAGAAGGATTTGACTTTTGTGGGTTTTTTTTTTACTTTTCTCATTAGCTTGTAACTAACCACATTTAAATAAAAATTTAAAGTTGTTTTCTTATGTTGGACTTGATTTTAATTGCCCCTAATTTGTTTGTAAAATGAGTTTCCCCTGAATCTTGTAATGTGGGTAGTGCTTGAAATTAAGAGGTGCAATGTTAAAAGTATCTCTCCATGGGAGCCTGCAGGGCAGTGTGAATGTGAGAACACAGGGAGGTGGGGTGTTGGAGTTCTTGGTGGAGCTGAGAACCGTGTGTGTGTGTGTGTGTGTGTGTGTGTGTGTGTGTGTGTGCGCGCGCGCCTGCGAGCACAGGGGAACCAACGGGGGAAAGTAGCTGCCAATTGAAGAGCATAGAAACTGATGCAAGAGCCTAAGACAATCTTCTCAAGATGAAAAATATTGCTCTGAAAATCAGACTCGACCGCAGGTTTCTATGCTGATTCATTTGGCTCCTGTGTCTTACTCCTACAGATTGCCTGAAATAAAATATTTGAAGAACTCTGGTACCGTGAGAAATTATCAGATGCTTTTGGCTGTAAACACACAAGTCTTATTTCCTTGCACTAAATCTCTCAAATTGTCTTCAATATTTGCTAAAAACAATCACTTAAGCAGTTTGTCTTTTCATAACTAATATGGCAATGTAGTTCCTCAGATAGACTTAGATTTTTGCTACTGTTGGTTGATTAAAACTGAATGGCAGGTAATGACAATTTAAGTATTGGGTTTTCTCCTTTGTATTCAGGTGGACATGTCAATGATATTGTCACTAGTGTCATTCTTAATTTTCCATTTTTCTCCCTTGCATCATTTTCTGCCTGGCTTAACAGAAAAGGAGCCTTCTTTGGCTGCTTTGTTTGGATACTAGGAATGGGAGTGGGAATGAGCAGATGGAGGTGGGGTGCCAGTGGAGTTAGATTAAATACCTTAATTATTACTGAGAAGGCAGCATGGGCTTTAAAATCAGATAACACTATGGGATACTAGGGCAGTTACTCATTCTCTTTAAGCCTCAATTTTTTTTATCAGTAAAGATGAGATAATAATTGAACCCTTATTAGGATTGCTGTAAAAAATTATATGAAAAATGCATAAAAACATTTAGGACAATGCCTGGGTCACAGTAAACATTCAGTAAGTACTTTTTATTCAATAGATATTTCTTGAATTAATATACAAATACTAAAGCTGATCAACATAGCAATTTGATTCTATCACCATGTCTAAGGGGAATCATTTGAATTCTGATTTTCTGTTTCTGATGCTGGATACGAGAAGTGATAGCCTTTCCTTTGCTCTAGATTAACATCAGTATAAGTGGATTTTATGTAAATGAGACATTTGCATTCATAGTGACTGGAGGAATGAGTTCTAAATCATGTGGACTGTTTGCTACCTTATTTTCTTGTTTTTAGTGTTGCACTAATGCCTGTACCCAGTGCACCTGAGTCTTCATGTCTGAATGAGCTGAAGTCATTAAACAAACATGTGATCTGTCTCCTTTTAAATTATGTCATTATGTCTCTTTACTTTCTGGGCAAATAATAAAAATTTCCAGTCCAAATATGGACAATTTGTAATTTAAGTGAAATCTTGCTACTTAAATACTCACCTTTCCAAATTACCAGTTCATTAATACCAAGGACAAATGGAAAAAGTTGCTGATGCTGGTGTTGGCATGAGCTTTTCATATCAGCCTTATTGTGTGATAAAATAGGATTAAATAATTTATTAGTTTGATTAATTTGTTGAGATATTTTCTTTGCTAAGAATATCTTCTCCACTCTTCTGTTAATAATAATAATGGTAATAATGGTAATGATAATATTAATAATAATAATAGTAGTAGCAACTATATTTATGGACTTGCTATAAATCCTTTGTGCATTTAACTAAATTTAATCTCAATGCCCCTTAACACAGCAGATATGACTTAATCTCACTTTTTCAAGTGCAGAAATTAAATGTTGACAATGTTAAACAATGTGTTCAAGGCCATAGAACTAATTGTCAGCGCTGGGATTTGAATCCAGGAGTCTGTTCCAGGGTTCATACTCTTAAGAATTACACTATGCTGCCTCTCCCTTTAGTTCAGTCTCAAACTGTCTTAAAGTCCCAGCTCATTGTCACTTCCTCCTGACCTGCCTTCCCTGAGCAAACACCGTACCTCTCCTTACCTAATTCCTATAGCATTATCTCATTTGCCTCAGTCAGTTGTCATTTAGGGAACTGTCTGTATCTTTGTTAATTAACTGTTTCATGTGTAGGTCCTGTCTGCTCCCAAATAATATGAGGGCAACTCCTCATATTATATATTGTCAATATCTTCCCTACAGCAGGTGAGGATGGGTGGAAAATGCTCACCTTGACAATCTCCCCACACAGGAAAAGTGCAACATGATTTTATCAGCTATAAGTGGATGAATAGAAGAGCCAATGGATAGATTCTTTTTACCTATTTGTAGGTATATGAAGCAGAAAACTAGTCTGGACTGGGAAAAAACTAAACATTTAGGTTCTTGGATTCAGTTCTTTGTTGCCTGTTTGTGGATGATCATCTTGAGTCCATATGTTCTGAGAGTTATTTTACCCTGACCAGCATTTTACTATAGAGCTTCATTTATTAACATTAACAAGAATCACGGGACAAGACCCTCTGGCCTCAGAGGGAAAGTTTACACCTACTAAGAGAGTCCAGAGCAAGGCAATTAGCACTTGCGTTTTTGAGCTGAATGAATGGAAACCATCTGAGAATTGGAAAGCATGCCAAAATGGCCAGCACACTGGAAATCAAGTTTTCAGAAGTGGCTAACTGGATGTTGTGACTACATAATCATTTTCAGAAACATTCCACAGCCAGAATTTCCTAAAAGCCAGATCACACTGGTTTCTTTTCACAATACATGACAATCTCATATTTTACTCCTGTGTTTTCTATAGTCAGTCATATTCCCTCTGTGGAAGCTATATTGTAAAAGGGGAGAAATATTCTCTTGTTGGCAGCCAGATGCAGGTAAAACTAGGTATGGCTGGACTCCCTAACTGGAGGTGGAGCACACAATATTTGATGGTATCACTTGCCCAATGGGACAAAAAGATCCCCATTGTAAATTTCACCATTTTTGATCATCAGGCAAGAATCAGGATTTACGTAAGTAAATAATGAGGGGAGTTGGAGGATGTCTGAGTTAGAGGGGAGGAATTAGAGAATAATAGAATTCTATTATAATTTAATTTCCCTCAATAATAATAAATAAAAGTTATGTTTGCAGTAGCATGCTAATCTGACATCACTATTCTCAGGTTAGCTTGAAAATGCTCCTAGGTAGAAGAGAGCAACAAAGGAGAGGGTTCTTTGTTAATATCTGTCTGGAAAGCAGCCCCATTGCTGGCTGGGTCTGAAAGTAGGGAGGAACAGCTCTTGTTTGGATAAACCCAAAAGAGCCATTGATCTTCCAATACTATGTTGCTTTATGTTGCATTTTCATTCATTCATAGCTGCTTCTGCTAATAAAGGTCCTCTGGTGACAGTAATTCTTTTCAGCAGAGTGAAGTCGTTTAGCAATGAAATCCTTGGTGTATTCACTAACATGAAGTGCGATCTGTCCTTGCACCTGGTACACATTCAGTTTTACAGAGAGTCACATTGCTATTCACGCCTTTTGTTTAGTCACACAAGAGAAATAGAACAAAAAGTGTAGATTTTCACCTTGGCTTTTATAAAGTACAGTATGACCTATACACCTCCTTAGAATGAACCTGGCAGTCCTAGTTCTTAGCAACAATGATTTGCAACTGCACATGAGAAAAGGGGACATTAAATGCTAGTAATTAGTAGTTCACAGAGATATTTTTTTACTCTGAATTAATCAATCTCCAGAGGGGAAAATGAAGACTAGAGAAGCAAGGTTTTAGTTTTAGGATTCAAGCATTTCAAGTTTAGTGTCATTCTAAAGACTCATTTTAGTTTTATTTTGCGTCTCACAAAGCTTTATATCACCCTTTCAAAATTTCCCTTTCAAAATTTAGTATTATTTTATCAAAGTTCTACATATACAATGTTTAAAAAATCAAATCTTTTACAAAGCTCATAAGTAAAACAGCAATCTCCTGCTCCACCCCTTTCTTTTTTCATTCCTTGTCTTCAGAGTCAACCTCTGCCAACTCTAAGTATTCCTTCTGCTGTTCACTGCCATATTTCTAAATAACTTGTTTACAACAGAATTTCTTGAATTTTTTAGCTTTAGCTCTTTACTGGCTTTTTACTATGGAAGTTAAAAATTTAGTGCTCATAAAACTGCCACCCACAAACTCAGTATATACCCTCCTCTATCCCCTTTCTTACTATTTGATTTTACTTTTATTTTTAAAATTTAAATCATATTTTACCTTTCATTTACAGTTGACATACAATATTATATTGTTTCAGGTGTACACCCCAGTGATTAGACATTATATAACTTACTAAATGATCATCTTGATAAACTTTGTACCCATCTGACACCATACACATTTCTTTGTCTCCTCATTTTGGCACCATCCCTGTGTTTGCTTTTATATATTAGGGAGAACTGCTGCATCTCCCAGGTTTGGTAGAGTGGCCTTTTGTAGTAGGTACCTGTAGGGTCCAGTGGCACAGCCTCCCTGATCAGTGAAGCTGGGAATTCCAGGTGTGCCCCCATGGGAGCTATGCATACCCTCCTCTTATAGATCAGCCTTGATTGCTCTTGCACATCAATGGGAGGGATTGAACCCAGGCTGATCAACTGCAATGACTGGCTGTGACCACTGACCACTGTGGAGGATCAGCTGTGCAGGATCCCATCGCACAGAGCAGGATTTACTTCAGTATGCCTTTGGTCCCCAGTGAGTCTGCTACTTGAGTGTCTTGCTTGTGGAGGTGGTTGGGTGGTTCTTCAACATAGTCTGAAGCTGTCAACCAAGCGCCCTGGTTTTTGGGCCTCATGAAAGTTTCAGGCCAAGGTTAGCCACCATCTGTGTTCTGCTAGGGGACACCTTGATACATGCCACACAGTAATCTGCAGACAACTGCTACTTGTGCTGGGCTTGGAGATGCCCAGGTGAGGCCAAGCTGCCAACCAAAGCTGGCTGATACTAGTATGGGGCTGGGTTCACTTAGTGAGAGGTATGGGGCTCACTAAGGCCAGATGCTACTTGTTTGAGAGTCTAGGAAAGTCTGAAGCATAAGTCAAGAAATGTCATTCATATGGAAAAGCCACTGGAAACAGCTTGTGTGGGCCTGAAAGTTGGGTGGGGCTGGGTCTCAGGAAATCACCAGGGTAGGCTGAACAGATGTGGCACCTGCCTGCCAGCTCTGTGGGGAAGGGTAGGGGGAGTAAGGGGAGGAGGCAGTGGGGCTCAGAAAAGGAACAATGGCTTCTACCAGCATGTGTGTCTGTCAGAAAACTGCCCTTTAAGCATTTGCCCTGATGCCAGATAATTCAGTTTTTCCCTGTATGTCCCTGGTGTCCCAGTGCTGGAGCTCAGAGTGCATGAGCCTAAGTAAGTCTGTGCATGAACCCTTTAACAGGAACTCCTGGGACTCTGGAAATCCTTTGTCTCACTCAGCCAGGATCCCACTGTTTTTTACAGCTGAAGTTATGAGGACTTCTCCTTCTGGCACTGGGACCCTGGGCTGGGGAGCCTGGTGTGGGGTTGGGATTCCTGGCTCCTCAGTGGGGGGACCTCTGCATTCAATATATCCCTCCTAATTTTCACCCACCACATGTTGGCAAATGGGCAGCGACATAGCCTATTTTGCGTCTTTGCCCCTCCTACCAGTTTTCATGTGGCTTCTTCCCTAAATCCCTAGTTGGAGGACTTCCATTCAGCTAGATTTCAGGCTGTTGTAAATGGTGACTATTCTGTAGTCACCAGAATAGCCTGATGATAGTCATCACCTGATGATTTTGTGTTGGTGTGGGAAGAGGCAAGTACCACATTTATCTACACTGCCATCTTGACTGGAAGAGCCTTGTGTTTTTTTAATTACACCAAAACTCACTGATTATACTTTTGGTATTATATATAAATATTATTCACAGCTGTGCTGTGTGGCCAGGTATGATAATATTTTCTATGTTTGACAAGTTTAGGTTTTCCTGGAGTTAATAATTGGCTTTCTCTGTCACTCTGTTTTCCCTTTCTTTAAGTCTCTTTAGGCTTGTGTGTACTTAAGCAAAAATGATCACCACTTATTTTCAAACTGTATGAACAGAAGTGTACATTTCTTCTCAAATATAACCAGTACATATGAAAATATTGGTTATTTATCTATTTCCAAATTTGAGATGGGTGGAGGGCTGGAAGCACACCCCCCTGCGGGCTCTCTCCTGGTCGGGACTGGTCACTCACAAGGCCTGCCGCACGACTGCCACCCTGCCCCTCCCCTTCACTGGCCTGGGACAAGCTCTCTTTAGCCGGCTTCTGGGACAGATCCCTTGCTTCTTGGATCCCATGTCTTCCTGTCTCTTGCTTTATTCCCCTATTTTGGTTGAGAATATCATTCAGTAGTTCATCAAACATAGGGGGACTTGGGAAATAAAGATTTTGGGAACTTACGTGTCTGATCGTGATTTTGTTTTGTTCTCATACATGATGTTTTGTTTGGTCCAGTATAGATATCTAAGGTGGAAGCCATGTTTCTGCAAAATATTTGAAAGCACAGGCCCTGATTTTTAGGCTTGCAGTGTTGCTAATGAGAAGTCTGGTGCTATATTTCTTGATGATTTGAATTTGGACATTTTGGTTTTTAATTCTCTCTGGAATTTATTGAATCTTTTCTTTGTCCCTGGTGATCTGAAAATTTTTAATGATGTGCCTTATGATAAGTTTTCTTTCATTCCTTTTGTTACTGCTTTTACTCTGGAAGCTCCTGCCTCTCAATTTAGGTAAATTCTCTTGAAAAAAATTAAGAAAACAATGATTTTCTTCCCTCTGTTTTGAGTTTTATTTTTTCTGTAACTTATTATTCTGAGGTTGCATCCCCTGGATTGATCCTAATCTTTTCTCTCCTTTATTTAATGTATTTTTCCTTTTATTCTACATTTTAAGAGATTTACTTAATTTTATTATCAAATCTATTTACTGAATTTTTAATTTCTGCTGTTGTCATTTTAATTTCTAAAAACAGTTTATATTTTGTTTTTCTTAATGTTTCTTTTGAGCTTTCTTTTCTTGTTTCATGAATACAATGTCTTTTATTATCTAAGTATATTAATTTTTTTTCTTTCCAAGTATTTTTTTTTGTTCCTGCATTGTCTCTGTTTCTTTCATGACAGATTTTGTATGCTTACTGCTTTGGTCTCTGCCTTTCACATTAGGAACATTCTTCTAGTGTCTAGTGACACTGGGTAGTCCATTTACTTTTAGCACTTACCTGATAATGTTTGAAAATTTACTTTAATAATGTTTCACTTTTTCTTGCCTTTTGAATTACTTTTGTCATATTGTGCAAATATTTTACACATATATAAAACTACAAAAACTATAACTATTGTTTTATGTGCTCAAAAAATTTGTTTTTATATTTACTTCACATCTTACCTTTTCTGGTGCTCTTCATTTCGTTTTTCATTTCTTTGTGTCTGGAATCATTTGTCTTTTGCATAAAGAATTTTCTTTAGTACTTCTCTGAACTCAGGTGTGCTGGTAATGAATTCTCCAAGCTTTTATTTCCTAGAAAAGTATGTATTTCATCTTGATTTTTGAACATTATATTCACTAAGTGTTCTTGTTGGTTGATCTTTCAGTGTTTTAAGACGTCATTTCATGGCCTTCTGTCCTTCAGTATTTCTGTGGAGAAGGCAGCTCTCAGTCTTATTGTTGCTCCTTAGAAAGCAACTTTCCCCTTTTTGCTACTTTTAAGATTTTGTTTTAGCAGTTTTACTATGATGTACCTAGGAATGCCTTTTTTTTCACTTATTCTATACAGATTGAATTTGTGAGTTAACATTTTTCATCAGCTTTGGAAAACCCCAACCATTTTCTTTGAAAATAGTGCTTCCATTTAATTTTTTAAAAACATGCTTTTTCCCCAGTCCAGCTTTACCGAGGTACAACAGACTGATAATGTGTATATTTAAGGTATACAAATTGATGATTTGAATATTTTATGTTGATAAATGCCTGTCATTGCAAAATGATTACAACAATGAGGTTAATGATCACATCCATCACCTCACAGAGTTGCCCTTTTTTTTGTTTGTGTTGAGAACTCTTAGGATTTACTCTCTTGGCATTGTCCAAGCATACAACACAACATTGTTAACCACAGTCACCATGCAGTACATTACATCCTCAGAACTTATTCATCCTGCAAGTGGAAGTTTGTGCCCTTTAACTGCCTTTACTCATTTCCCCAACCCCCACCCTGGCAACCACCTATATAGTCTCTATTTCTATGAGTTCAGGTTTTTTTTTAGATTTCACACATAAGAGGGATCATATACTATTTGTCTTTCTCTGTGTGACTCATTTCACTTGGCATAATGCCCTCAAGTTCCATCCGTGTTGCTGTAGTGGCAAGATTTCCTTCTTTTTTTCTGGCTGAGCCATAATCCATCATATACCGCTGCATTATCTTTATCTATCCATTGATGGTAATATCGTACCGAATTAAATATAGTTCTCACTCTTAAAAGAGCCTTGCATTCTGTTGAAGAGCATGACAATAAATAAATATATAACATAATGCTAGTGTGATATCTATGTTACAAAAAAAAATAAAGCAGGGTAAAAAATAGAGAGTAGGATGATACTATTGTAGATGGAACTGTAAGGATAAATCTCTTGAGGAATGACTTTGAGATCTGAACAAGACCAGGTGGACCCATTGTCTATCCAGCGAGGCAAATGGAAACAAGAAAAACTGAGATGACTGATCAGCACTGTGGCATGACACTTGTCTATTTCAAGTTGGAAAAATCTTTATTCAACTTGTTTTATTTAGTAATCCAGATCCCCGTCCACCTTGGATGATGTTTTTAAAACATGTATATAGTAAATTAGATATACTGAAATTATAGATATTGTTTCAATTTGACATACATTTATTGTATCTAAATCCAGTGATGTCTATGATAGAATTTTTATTTGTAATAATGACAACTCAAGTTCTCCTTACCATATCATCTGCATGAAGATATTACTAGACTCCTAGGAACTATCTTCAGAGTGATATTTTTTTATTGATTTGAGGGGTGGAGAGAGATAGAGAGAGAGAGAGAGGAGAGAGAGAGCGAGACATCAATTTGTTGTTCTACTTATTCATGCATTCATCAGTTGATTCTTGTATGTGCCCTGACTGGTGACTGAACCCACAACTTTGCCATATGGGGACAATGCTCTAACTTAGCTATCCAGCCAGGGCCCTTCAGAGCTATTTTTAGAGAAACACTGGCTCTAGAGAGTAAAGAATGGATTAGTGTCCTGGATTTCTGTAAACCTTCAGTGGAAGACAATGAAGTGGTTACTGTATCACACCTTCTTCTCCAGCAGGCTCGTGGAAATGCCCACTCTTTGGATCCAGCCACTACAGGGAACATTGTACCAGGGAGACATAGCCCCTCCCCTAGTGTTTTGGAGAGTGAGTCTGTTCACTGAGCTATATCTGGAAGATATGCATCTTTTTTTCTAAAGTAGGAAGAGGAAGGGAAGACAGACCACCTTCCCAGCATGTCTCCTGTTGGTGGTGGGCTCAGGCGGTGCCGACATCCCCTGTGTTTGTTTTACTTTCTCATTCTTTTTGAAACCTAGCTATTAGCACTCAAAAGAAGTTAGGATCCTCAAGACCATCTAGGCTGAATGCGGTATTAAACCCAATGTTTCTTTGCTGTTCAAAAACTTTGTTTTTGAGAGCATGTTTACCAATAGGCAATCTGTCTAGGGGCACTTGTAATGATAACCTGAAACATCACCATCTCTGTGTTTAAATTGTACTGCTTTTAAAATGTGTTTGTTTTGGCAGTGGTTAAAATAGTTTAATATATCAAGGTGATACTTTGAAGTGAAACATATTATGAATCATTGTTTTATATTTTTAGAGCAATGCAAATATTTTGGTGGCTCTAAAATTAATTAGAGAGATATGTACTCAATGATACTCAACAAAAGGATGTGAACAAAATATAAACATATTTAATACATTAACTATGATGTATTAAGCTAGTTAATTACTCAGACATGAAAACCTTGAAAAATTTATTTCAAAACATAACTTAATGACATCCATATTCTTACCTCTATAAGGTTAGAATTTAATTAATAAAGTATGTATTCATAAACTATGATATACACATGGCTCAAGTTCTAAGTAAATGAAAGAAAATACATAATATACGAACCAAAAAGTCAGTCCTATAACTTGCTTGTGCTCTTTTTCCTGTGGGCTTTATCCTATTTCATAGGTTTCAGAAATATTAATCAAAAATGTGCTATGTATTCCGGGCCATTTTCAGTAATGTAATATGTTTTACGTGTAAAGTCCATATGTAAGCTATTAGCAGGCCGAACAAAAATATAGAGTTTTACATCATTTGATGATGTGGCTTGATTCTGTACTAAGGTTCAGTGTGTGTTTGTAAAGTTAATTGGTCACCTAGGGCTTAGACTCTGTATTGACCTAATTACTTGATGTAGAACCACATAGAAGGAAGGGGGAACTTTACTTGCACGATTATTCTTTGGAATGTTAGGGAAACTTTCTCCAAAAAAATTCCAAGCATTGTATGTAATATATTATGTACTTTTCATACATACTTACACTGGTTTGACAAAGTCTGTCCTTTGTCCTGAAGAGTATTCCTTGTTCATGTGTGTGATAAGCTAGAATTTAGTCTCACAATCTCAAGTGTAGGAGGATTCCCCCCGCCTCCATTCAGGGGTCATTGCGCTGTTGCTGATAACCTGTGGAAACTCCGTCTACGAGTCTGTGTGTGTGTTTTGTCCACTGGAAAGCCGAGCAGTATATTTCAGAGGCATTTGCCATCCTTTTCCGGAGACTCTCCTGTGTGCTTAGTTTTTCCCAGAACAAACACACACCTGGTTCTAAGAGAGGTATCACGTGAATCTTAAAGTGGTGATAGTTTTTCCTTTATAGGACCCAGGGTAAAGGCCTGTGGATCCTGTGCTTCAAGGTGTGGATGTCTTTCCTGACCACTCCTCTTTCCTTTAACTTCAAAGCAGCTTCTCATTTCCCTTGGACAAGTGCCCTCAGGCCTTCACTGGGAAATCTCTGTCTCCTCATAAGAGGAAGAAATACCCCCTCAAGCTATATCTTTGATCCCTCCTGGGGTCTTATGAACTCCAGGGCCTCATATTAGACTGGGTGAAAGTGGGGGCTCTTCTTCCTTCAGCAAGAGGAGCTGGGCTCAGATAACACACCCGAGAACAGATGTGGGCGCCACTTCTTGTTCTGTCCATCTCCTGTGGGAGCAGTGAAGGGGTCTCTTGCTTGTTTACCCAGGAAACAAGAGCACTGTGCTATACAAAGGAGAGCCTTAATTTTTTATAATTACACATGAAATAAAATGCTATTTCTCATGTCACATAACTTTGACTGTATCCCCTGTACAATAATCAGCCCCTACATTTCTGTACAAATGAGCCAGTTGTCTATCGTGGCCCTGGATTATATCTCATATCTGTGGATTATCTCTCCGCTGTTGGAATTGAAGCCTTGTGAATGCAGGGGTGTTTATTCACTGTTTCATCCCAATCTCTGTGCTCAATATACATTTGTTGAATAAATTAATATTATAAGGATTATATACCCCCCCAAAATGGCTTTATTTTATTTTATTTTATTTTAATTTAATTTTATTTATTTTTTTTGCTATGTAGAAATGAGGTGTGTGTGAAGAAAATGTCAACTCGGGTTACTTTCTATTTAATTGTAAGTTTTATTCCAAAATTCAAAAGAGGGCAAGTTTCTAATTTACCCCCTTCTTCTCCAATACTGGTACTGATTAGGGATGACTAAGGTAAAGGAACTGAAGGACGAGGGATAGACAGAAGTTTTTTCAACCAGTGGGCAGCTGGTCAGTTTGTCATGCTGGACCAAGACTCTAGGTGTGGACCTACTTCAAATTGATCTGGTTTAAATGGATCACACTCTGCATTCAGGATTATAACTGCCATTTGGTAAGTAGACATAAGGTTGCCTCTTAAAGCTAACAAATAAGTTTAAACACATATTCATCAGTAATAGACATTATATCCAGAATTTTTTTTCAAGTTATAGCTCACAAGACACTCAGGGAGGTTAACGTCTGATTTTTTAAAACAAAAGTGCTCCATAGAGCAGGAGTATGTTAGAAATGAAGCAGACTCTAGCCCTGGCTTACGGAGACTTAAACAAGGACTGGTCACACTTTGCAGTAAATGGCTTTCACCTTGGGTGCTGGAATTGTGTTGTGCTGGGGGCAAGTCAAGGAAATGTGAATCCAACACAAGTAAAGAAGAGAATGAAGGCAGGGCTCATTATGATGAGCGTATGAGCACTGTGTATCAAACCAGGGAAAAGAGCAGATTGGGTTAATTTCCTTTCTAGATAATAAAGATTGTGCATAAGGTGGTAAGAGAGGGAAAGGACCTTTGTGAATGACTAAAAAAGAAAATTGCTATGTTGGTAATTGATTTTAATGAAATTTAATTATCTTATTAACATAATCAGTCACCTGCTATCTTGCCTTTGCTTCCACTCCACATTGAGAATTATTAACTCCTATTACCTAGCTATGGTCGGGAAGAAACTGATTGATAACAAGTTTTAATTATGTTGCAGCGTAACTTTGGCAAACTCATTTGTCTGCCTTCTCAGCACTGGAAGAAAAAAAGTTACTGTAAAATGACTGGGTGGGGGAGATTGGTATAAATGTGTGTTATTGTGTTTATTTTTAGTCTCAGTGCCCAAGGTGAGTGCTCTGAAGTCACAAATCATGTTTGTTTATTTTGTATTCCCAGTGTCACACATAGTACCAGTTATAATGTAGCCACCTCATAAATACTTGTGAACAAGTAGTAAAAATAACTAGTGTGCATTTAATTCTGCATGCTACTGTTATTTCTTAGAAATGAAGTTGATTTATGTATTGTCACAGGTCAAATAATTCTTTTAATTGGTTCATTTAACAGATAAAGATGTTGTCTTTCAGATGCTGATATATCCTTTATTAAATTATATGTTTACCATTTGTTTAGGCTAGTATGCATCTTAATGATTAAAAAAACATGGCTAAATAGACTTTGGTTCTGTGCAATTATGATATAATTTTTGTTATTTGCTTATCTGTGAAAAGCTGAATTTTTAATGATAAGACATTAGACTTGAGGACTGGAAAATGATGATAAAACACTTAGGAAATATTAATAAAATTGTGGTCATTTTATTCATAACTGTGGTACCAAACAAAAAAAAAACCTATGTATTTTTTTTCTATATACCTACCTAGTTGGATAATCTGAACAGTCTGATATTCTCTTCTCTTTTTCTTGTGAAATTTATATGTTTGATTTTATAAAATAGATTTTTAGTTTGAAATAGTTTAAGATCACAAAGAGTTGCCACAATAATGCAGAGGGTTTTCAGAGTACCCTCCCATCAGCTTCCCCTAGTGATAATACCTTACATACCTACCACGCATTGTCAAAGTCAGGAAGATGGTGTTGGTACAATATTATTCCAGTACAAACCTTATTCAGATCTCACCAGTTTTATAGTTTTTAATGCATTCTTATGTGTGTGTAGTTCTATAAATTTGGGCCACATATCCAGATTCTCGTAACCAACACTATTATCAGGATGTAGAAAGAATCCATTACCACAAAGAAACTCTTTGTGCTTCCCCATAAAAGTTACACCATTCCTCCAAACTGAACTCCTACAACTACTAATTTGTTCTCCATCACTATAACTTTCTCACTTAGAGATTGCTCTATAAAGAAAATCATATGGTATGAAGTTCTTTGAAATGACCTTTTTTCACTTGGCATGATATTTTTTAGACCTCTCCAAGTTGTTGAGTTGGCAATATTTTGTTCTTATTTATTACTTAGTGGTATTCTGTGTAGGTTTGATTTTTGATAACAAACCTTTAAATCCACATCCAAAGCATCCTACAAACTGAAAATAAAGGTCTCCCAAGAATTTTGACCTTAAGGCATATTTTGAAGAAGGCTCTCAAAGCCAGAAAAGATAGGAGGGATGCAAAGACAATCTTTCTAGATTTCTTCGTGTGCTCTGAATTTTCTTACAAACTAATGCAATCATGTCTGGCCCTCACTTATTTTATTTTATTATATTTTTTTTGTGTCTGTGACAGTTCAGGGTTTCCCACCACTATTCTGTTACCTGGGCATTTGCTTCTTCTTTGACCGTCTAAAAAGAAGCCCTAAACTTCAGTTTTTTCTAACCCATCTTTCAAATCTCACTTTTCTCCCCCAGTGGCCCCAGCTAGAATAAGCCTAAGGTTCTCCCCTAAGGATTTAAGCAGGCTGGCAGTCAATTTGGTTGAAGTAGGTGGACAAAATTCTTTTTGGATTGGGTTTAGTAGAGAATGGGGAAAAAGGAGTTGGAGATCTTGAGAACAGAGAGGAGCAAAAAGAAACAGGGTAGAAGCTGATGGGAGAAGAGAAATCAAGAAAAGATGATGTTTTGATGTGACTTCATGTGTACTTCAAAGAAACAAAGCGAGAGGGAAACCTTTTCAGCCAGATTTTGTCTCATTGTGACAACAACGAAAGAGATCTGGTCCAGAAGATGCCAAAACAGCATCCCAACCTTCACAGGACCTGTGCAATTTCTCTTTTTCCAGCCCAGGAAGCATACCTGGAAGATTCAAAAGGTTGTGAGTTTAATGAGAAATTCTTCACATCAGACTCTGGTCAGATCCCAGTCTTTTGTGTTGCTCTGCTGCATCTCTGACATGTTCGATCCTACCCACATCCCTCCTTCTCACTCAAAGAGTAGAACACATAGGAAGACTCTCAAAAATTATCACTAACTCTCATAATGCTCCATCCCCTATGTGTCCACCCTGTTTTCAAGGACACTGAAGTAGAATTCAACAGTTTTGAAAGAAACTGATTTTCCCATCTAGTCATTAATCACTGCTGTATCCTACTGAAGTAATAATCCATCATGGCAGAACCCCACTAAAATAATAATCCACTGCTATTTTAATGCTTAATAAAAGAAAGATTTAAGATTTAAAAGGACCTAAACTTTGTGGCATAATTACAAACAGCATTCTGTAGTTCATTTTCAAAAAGGGTAAAGTATTGGTTAGAGGCTAAATAATAAGCTAGATTTCTTATTGTTAAATGCCAATAGACTTTTTCCTGCTACAGTAGGTCACATTTCTTCTGGAAGAGAAGAGGCCAAACAGTAACATATTTCCTGCTCTTATCCCAGGCAGCAATTTAAACTATGTTAACACAGCTCTCTCCGCACCCCCTCCCATGGCATCATTTTAACCTTACGATGATAATCAGGGAGTCTTGCCTCTGCTTGCTCCTCTTTCAAGGAGCAAACTGTGATGTCGGCATGTCACTAACATACTAGATATGTATCTCTGGAGGTTGCCATGGCAAATCTGGAATCAGAGCCTCCCTAATGAGCCTTAGCATTGCTGCCTGACAGACTAAGAATTCTCAGGCATTTCCTGTTAGACTCCGCCTTGGCTTGGCTATGAAAGCAGTTGCTTTCATTTCTGGTGGTAGATTAACATTGGGTGGGAGTGGGTTTGAAGTCTTATCCAGTCATGAAGTGTCACTTAATCTGACAGAGGAATTTCTAGGGCTGGAAACATACCAGGTGCAACAAAGCACTAAAGAGATATATTAAGTTAAAACTTAGTTCCTGGCATTTTTATGATAAATCCCTCCAATACCCCCTTCAAACAGACAAAACACCTCTTAAAAGAGTGTTCATTTTTACATCAATAATTGGGTTAAAAAGAATGAAGATTAAAAGGATAATGGAGGAAAAGAATCAATACTAAGTTGAAAAGACTGATTTTGATGGTGAAGATCACAAATATAATCTTTCCTCAGTAAGAAGTCAAACACTTTTGTGAGTTATATATATAAGACTCATAGTTACAAGGCCCAGGAAAGTATTAAGATGGTGAGCACTACCCTTTATTACCGTCTCCTTTAAACAGCCTTCAATTATTTACAAAGTTTGGAAACTGAGGTAATATCTTTTTTAGTTTGTACCAGAGTTGACATGACTGTCTTAAGGCAGAATAGCATAATTGTTATTTCAAGTCAAGAGAACAATATGTAAGGTAGGAACTCTGATTAATTTACTATTTTCTTTTAGTTACTGTAATGCAGTTAAACCCTTTGGGTGTTCAGCAATTAAACAAGCAGCACAGGGTCTCCAGGGGAGTATTGGGAAGTCACGGGGGATGTATGAATGCTCATTGATAAGAGTGATGAAATGGACCCTGGCTGGTGTGGCTCAGTGGATTGGGTGCTGGCCTGTGAACCAGAGACTCCTATTCAAGTCCCAGTTGGGGCACATGCCTGGGCTGTGGGCCAGGTCCCCAGCAGAGGGTGTGCAAGAGACAAACACACTGATGTTTCTCTCTCTTTCTTTCTCCCTCCCTTTTCCTCTGACTAAAAATATACAAATAAAAAATTCTTAAATAAAAATGATGAAGTGGATAATAATGTGAATTATTAAGCCATGAAGCAGGAAATAAGAGGTTATGGCCTTCACATCTTTTGGCACCAATTCCAGTATCTGACTGTGAGAAATCTGTGAACAAGAAGACCTCCCAAAGAAGAAGGGTCAGATGGGCAGTGTGAAATAATAGAAAAAAAAATCTTCTCCCAATTCCTGACAGATACAATTTGTAGTTTCCTAAGTGATAAGAGCTCTTGGAAAGGTTTTGTTTTAATATTTTGTTTTTGACCCAGATTCCTATCACAGAGACTCTGAATTTCCTGGAATTTCCTGGGTAAATGAAGCATCTTTTGTCTTTTGTTCTAATGGGGTGACACTGGGTTGGGCTTGTGGATAGCTCCTGCATAGGGGCTGGTGTTGCAGAGAATTTCTTGCTGGGGAGAAAATCTCCCATACATTTGGTGACCGGAAGTGTCAGAAATGAGGTGTTCTGTGTGAATAGCAAAGAAGAAACACACAAGAATGTGTTTTTCCTATACAAATAGTACCATCGGTGGCACAGCAAGTTTCCTACAGAGCCAGCCACTCTCATACATGCTGGTGGGAAGTTCACTAAGCTGGATTTCCTAGGCATTGAAGAGACAGCTCATCAATGTTACTCCAAAGCTCTGTCTTGCATCCATAATATGTCAAGAGTGAGAAGATTTGCATGACAGACTGAGACCCAGTATGTTCTTTCCCGTATGAACATAACACCTATCCCGGTTAGCCTCATTGGATAACTTTACTTTTTCTCTACATCTCATGAATAAGGCCCGAATTCATTGAGGATACCAAAACAAAAAACAACAACAACAAAACAAACCAAAAACCAGAAATCAAAAGAAAACAAAACTGAAAACACAGAGTTCTTGTTCTTATAAAGTAAATGCAAACTGACACCCCTCCGGGGGATTGGTCTTCATGGTTTCCTCATAGAGGTGAGATGAGTTTGGACTGATGTCCGTATCTACTTGGACTTGCACTGGATAATTGCATGAAGGCTGTGGGTTAAGAGGTCATTTTTATAGTCTTGCAAAGGGGTAAAGCCAGCTGGCTTATGACAAAATGAATCCATGTTTTTGGATTTATAAGAATTATAAGCCCACTAACTGCGTGGACCTTGGAAAGCTGAAGAACACACAAGGGTTAGTGACATTCTGACTCATGGAACTCAGGGCCCAGCAAGGTTCAGCCCTGGTATCCTCAGGGCTGTAAGCATGGAATGGCTATTGGTTCTGGAGTATGTCACTGATTTTAGTTATTCAGTGGCATTTGGTGTCTATTGATGAAGAAATCAGCCTCCCTAACAGGCAGATTATCATGTAATATAAGCTATTAGATAATGAAAACTGATAGAATGCTAACATTTTATTGAAGAAGTATATAGACTCTTTGGGAAGAGCCTCTCAAGTAAAAGTTTTCTAATACTGACATTTCTAACATTTCCTTAAATGTTACAAATTTCACTTCCTCTGATTATCATGAAATCCTCTCTTCCACTGTTCTTGAGTATCACAATTTATTTATCTAACAGGGTCATGGGTTATGCCTATGTATAAGAGAAATCCTATAATTTTGCTGTGTTAAAGGAAGTAGAGTGGAAGATTTTGGTAACTCGATCAGGTCTTAGTTTAGATTCTCTCTTGTCTTATTTTCTACAATAGCTTAAAAGGGTCATATAAAATGCACACCATTTTAGGGAGTAGAAATTAATTTGAGTCAGAAGAGAGGAAAGAAAAGGCAACCCACACAGTCTGCCTTTGTCAAGGAGGCAGACATTTTTGATAGAATTCTGAGGGGAGAGAGAAGGCTGTAATAGAATGTAACAGCTCTCTGAGGGGAACGACATATTTCTTTTGTGATAAGGGTGGTTAGGCATTATATGTGCAGCAGTTTTTCCTTGAATCCAGATATCAGATCTGCTAAAGAGACCTTGGGAAAGACCACTGTGTGGTCCAAGTAAGAAGGGAAAATTGGTTCTGATTTTCCCATGAGATAGACCGGACTAGAGATTTTTACTATCCACCAGGTGTCTGTCAGATGGTGGCAGTTTCCAGCAACAGCACAACGGAGGACATATCAGTGACAGACTGAATCGGTTATTTAGAGATGAAAGGCTCCCCAGACCCTCATTTCCTCTCAGATTCAGCTTTTAATTGCTTGCTTTGTCCTTTGTATCTCTCTTCTTTACTATCTCATTGGTTCCTTTCTCTTCCTTTTCCCAGAACCTCAAGCTTATCTTTTAAACTGATTTATGTCTGGTTTTATGCCTTACGGAGCAGCTGAAACTAACAGGAAAAATACAAAGAGCAAACCTGGGTATTTTCATATTGTCAAACAACAGATGCTGTGGCAGGTGCTGCTGGTAAGGTATTATAGTCAAACAGGCAAAAAAGTAGAATTTTTACTTCTCCATTTGAAGAAAGAGCTCTCAATTTGCTGATTCATTTATGTGGTTAAGGGTACATTAATATTTCAGAAATTTGCCCCCAATCTATAAAATAGTGATATGTGACAATATCCTTTATGTATGCCCCATACTGCAGATTCATCTGGGAGGGATAATGTTGACCTCCTAAGTCCTTGTTACATTAATTGCATGCCATAGTGAAAAAAATAACTGCTTTCTGCTTCCTAAGAAGAAGGGTTATTTGACCATTCATACTCATCTCAGTATCCTAAAGTCTGACCAGTTTGGATAAATCCCCATGTTTCCATAAGAAATAGAATGTTCAGTGCTTTTTGCTCATGTCAGGTATTGCAATTCTTTTTCTAAGTTGCTCATATGCAAATTATTTTTTTGGCTTAGTTGATGTTTTTATTCTTTGGCCCAAAAAGATACCTGTTAGTGCTTTTAATGGCTCTTTTGACTAATTTTCAGATACCCAGTTATCCATTTTTTAGTAAACTGTTAATAGTGGGATTTAATCCAGTTCTGCTCTGAGTATTGACTGTTTACTAGGCCAAGGTTGTTCAGGCTGCTTAGATATCTGGTCCATGATGTGGGCTGGGCAGAAATCTCGTGCATGATTTGGGGCTGCCACTGAATCTTAGTGATCTTGGGAAGAAGGCATTGGGGGTATTCTGGTTTGTAAAGCAAGACTAGTCCCTAGAAGAGTTTCCTGATTTAGAAATGATATAATTTCTAGTATGACTGAGTCAGTTCACTCAATGAGACTGCTAATTAGAAGAATTTGCAGTTAGTATGCACTCACCTTCACTTTTACTCAGGTTTATGTGCTTAAAAACATTTCTTTAAGATTTGTGGGAGTACTGTCTTTAAAGATTAATGATTCTTATAAACAGATTTCATATTGTAATTCTTCTTCCAAAAGGATATCCACACTTTCTCTGAACCATAAGAACTTAAATGAAGTTGGGGGCCTACATAATTTTCTGTCTTTCGACTTGCCTTTATGCTGATGGAAATGCTCCAGAAAGTGTGTCCTCACAAGTGTAAATGGAATTTTTGGAGAGGAAACATAGAAATATCTTTGATAGTTAAGCAATTGTCTCACTTTCATTGGTCCATTTATCTGACTGGAAGAGAACTAAGAGAAAAATTGATTCAAGGAGCAGTTATTATACCAGTAGTGTATTACTTTAATTATTATAGCTTTGTAATATATTTTGAAATTAGGAATTGTGGTGACTCTAGCTTTGTTCTTCCTCAGGATTCCTTGGGCTATTCAGGGTCTTTTGTCGTTCCACATGAATTTTAGGATTTCCCTTTCTATTTATATGGTAAATGCCTTTGGGATTTTGAAAAGGAGGTGATTGAATTTGTAGATGGCTTTGTGTAGTGTGAACATTTAAACAATATCAAATTTTCTAATCCATAAATACGGGATGCATTTCCATTTATTTGTCTTCTTTGATTTCTTTCATTAATGTTTTGTACAAGTTTACAAATCTTTTATCTCCTTAATTAAGTTTATTCCTAAGTATTTTTTATTCTTTTTGATTCTATTGTAAGTGAAATTGTATTTTTAAATTTTCTCTTCATATAGTTCAATGTTAGTGTATAAGCATATAACTGATTTTTGTTTGTTGATTTTGTATCCTGCAACTTTATTGAATTTATTAGTTCTAACAGTTTTATTGTTGCATCATTAGAGTTTTGTACATATAAGATCATGTCATCTGCAGATGAAGACAATTTTATTTCTTTCTTTCCTGTTGGATGTTTTTCATTATTACTTTTTTCTTGACTAATTTCTATGGGTAGGACTTCAGTACTGCATTAATAAAAAGGCAAGAGTGACCCAAGACAGTGGAGGAATAAGTGGAAGCTACACTAACCTCCTCTTAGAACCAAACAGGAATTACAACTAAATTGTAGAAAAATCATCTTGAATAACCAACTGAACACTAGCTAGAGAGAAGCATTATAACCATGGAGAGACAGAAGCAGCCATATCACCACAATGAAACTGGTAGGGAGTACAGAGGAGTGTGAGAGGGCTGGCTGGGCTGCCACAGGCAGCAGCTGAAGTTCTGGAGGGATATTTCAGTGGCTGGAGGGTTCCCCCAGAGAAGTATGGGGTCTAAGCCCCAAGGTGGGCTCCCCAGCCTATAGCACCAAAACTGGGGAAAGAATCCAAATAACATAGAGCTGTGAAAAGCACTGGGATTTCTGTCCACTGGGGAGAGATGGCTGGAGATGCAGAGAGCCCTTTAAAGGGCCAACACAAAATTCTCTTTGCAGCTACTTATTCTGGGCTCTGGCAGAAGGATAGCATAGTGGGGTAGAGATATGTGAAGAAAGTCTGGGACTGGTCGCTCTGGGGAGAGAACTGAATGATCAGCCACCAGGATCCCTGTGCTGAGTCACTCCCCATACTGCAGAAACCATCTTTCTCAGGCAGAACATTCCTGTCCAATCAGCATTAACCTGGAGGGGTGATAGCCCTGGCTGCAGGAACTACTCTGCCTCACCCTGTGGTATTTAAGCTTGCCATTGAGAAGTACAGCTGGAAGACTTTCATTCTTTAAGACTAACAGAAAGCCTGCAGGCAGAGGTGAATCTCTGGGAGCTCTGAGACTTTAATTGGTCTTCCACCAGACCCAGAGCTGGTTAAAGCCAGCCTTGGTGTTTGGTCTGGCTCTTTCTGCACACAAACAGGCCCAGTAGAGGCAACCACATGCTGTGGATCACTGATAGTTCCAAACAGGTTGCCCAGGGCCAGTCACAGATAGGGTTTGTCATAAGCCTACACCAGAGTCTTTGCAGATCTACTGAATATGTAGAAACAAACACAAAGAGTCAGCCAAAATGGGGAGACAAAGAAACAGCCCCTAAATCAAAGAACAAGGGAATTCTCCAGAAGAAGGGCTAGATGAAATTGAGACAAACAATCTATCAGATAGTTTTGAGTAAGGATTATAAGGATACCCAACGGCATGAAAGAAGACATAAAACATAAAAATAGCACCAGTCAGAAATAGAGAATGCAATATCTGAAATAAATAATACACTGGAAGCAGTAAACAGTAGGTTAGAAGAAACAGAGGATTAAATTAGTGATATCAAAGACAAGGAAGAGAAAACACCCAAGCAGAGCAGCTAAAAGAAAAAAGAACTTAAAAAAATAAAGAGAGCTTAAGAAACCTTTGGGACAACATGAAGTGTAACAGCATCCATGTCATGGGAATACCAGAAGGTGAAGAGAGTGAGCAAGGGATTGAAAAGCTAGGTGAAGAAATAATGACCAAAAATTTCCCTAATATGATGAAGGAACAAGAAACACAGGTCCAGAGAGTCCCCCAAAAATTGGACCCAAAGTGGCCTACACTAGGACACATCATAATTAAAATGGCAAGGCTTAAAGACAAGGAGAGAATATTAAAAGCTGCAAAAGAAAAGCAAGTAGTTACATACAAGATAGCACCAATTAGACTCTCATTTGATTTCTCAACAGAAACATTTCAGAAACATACCTCAAAACAAATGAAAATGAGGACACAACAATCCAAAATCTGTGGGACACTGGGACAGCAATCCTAAGAGGGAAATTCATAGCATTATAGGCCTATCTCAAAAAAAAAAAAAAAAACAAGAAAAAGCTCAAATAAACAATCTGACTTCACACTTAAAGGAACTCGAAAAAGAACAACAAACAAAGCCTGAAGTGAATAGAAAGAAGGAAATTATAAAGATCAGAACAGAAATAAATGAAACAGAGTAGAAAAAATGATACAAAAATATCAATGAGTCCAAGAGCTGGTTCTCTGAAAAGTTTGACAAACCTTTAAGCAGACTCATAAAGAAAAAAATAAAGAGCACTGAAATAAATAAAATCAGAAATGAAAAAGAAGAAATTACAACTAACACCAAAAAATACAAAGAGTTGTAAGAAAATATTATGAACAACTGTATTGCAACAAACTGGACAACCTGGACATACAATCATCCAAAACTAAATCAGGAAGAATCATAGAATATGAATGAATAGACAGTTTACACCTAATGAAACTGAAGCAGTCATCAAAAAACTCCCAACAAACAAAAGCCCTGGATTGGATGGCTTCACAGGTGAATTTCACCAAACATTCCTGGAAGAAATAACACCTCTCCTTCTCAAACTATTTCAAAGAATTCAAGAGGATGAAGGACCCCTCCTCAAAGGAGCCCAAAACACTAATTTGAAAGAACATAAGCACCCCTGGGTTTATTGCAGCATTATTTACAATCACCTGGATATGGAAAGCAGCTCAAGTATCCATCAATACATGAGTGGGTAAAACAACTGTGGAACATTTACACAGTGGAAAACTAGTTGGCCATAAAAAAGAAGAAAATTGTACCCTTTTTGATAGTATGGATGGACCTGGCGAACATTATACTATGTGAAATAAGCCATTTAGAAAAACACAAATACCATATGATTTAACTCATATGTGGAATCTAATGAACAAAGTGAACTAACAATCAAAATAGAGACAGACTCATAGATGGGGAGCAGGTGAGGGAAAGTAGGAGAGGGGAAGGATTGATCAAAAAGGAACTTATAGACATAGACAACAGTGGGGTGATTGTGGGGTGGTGGTGAGTGTAAGGGGACTAAATAGTAATAAGATTAATACAATAAAAAAGTTGATGCAGTGATCATAAACTGCACTTTAGTTTAAAGAGAGGTGATAGAATATAATGCTGCATGAAGTCAACTGGTAGCTCTGCCACTTTTTAAAAACAGCTTTATTGAAATGGAATAAAAATAGCCTCTTCAACAAATGGTGTTGGGAGAACTGGACAGCTATGTGCAAAAAAAAATGAAACTCGAGCACCAACTTACACCTTATACAAAAATAAATTCAAGGTGGATAAAAGACTTAAATATAAACCATGACACCATTAAAGTCCTAGAAGAGAACGTAGGCAAGAAAATCTCAGATATTTCATGCAGAAACGTTTTTTCTGACATGTCTCCTAGAGCAAGGGACATAAAGGAAAGAATAAACAAATGGGACCTCATCAAAATAAAAAGCTTTTGCACAGCTAAAGAAAACAGTATCAAAATAAAAAGAGAACCAACTGTATGGGAAAACATATTTGCCAATGATACCTCAGACAAGGGTTTAATCTCCAAAATACATAAAGAACTTACACGACTCTACTCTAAAAAGACAAGTAACCCAATTAAAAAATGGGCAAAGGACTTGAACAGATACTTCTCCAAGGAGGACCTACAGAGGATCCAGAGACACATG
Organism: Phyllostomus discolor; assembly: GCF_004126475.2. NCBI lineage: Eukaryota > Metazoa > Chordata > Mammalia > Chiroptera > Phyllostomidae > Phyllostomus > Phyllostomus discolor. The sequence goes on from NC_040906.2 coordinate 69,176,373, forward strand.
AAATGATGTTCAATATTGCTAGCTATCAGAGAGATGCAGATTAAAACCACAGTGAGATACCACTTCACACCAGTCAGAATGACCATCATAAACAAAGCAACAAACAACAAGTGTTGGAGAGGTTGTGGTGAAAAGGGGTCCCTAGTGCACTGTTGGTGGGACTGCAGACTGGTACAACCACTATGGAAAGCAGTATGGAACTTCCTCAGAAAACTAAAAATGGATCTGCCTTTTGACCCAGCAATTCCACTGCTGGGACTATAGCCTAAGAACACTGAAACACCAATCCAAAAAAACCTTTGCACCCCGATGTTCATAGCAGCACAATTTACAATAGCTAGGTGCTGGAAGCAACCTAGATGCCCATCAGTAAATGAATGGATCAAAAAACTATGGTACATCTACACAATGGAATTCTATGCAGCAGAAAGAAAGAAGGATCTCCTACCCTTTGCAACAGCATGGATGGAGCTGGAAAGCATTATGCTAAGTGAAACAAGCCAGGCAGTGAAAGACAAATACCATATGATATCACCTTTAACAGGAACCTAAACAACAAAACAAAGAAACAAGCAAAATATAACCAAAGACACTGAAATAAAGAACAGACTGACAGTGACCAGAGGGGAGAGAAGAGGGAATTTCAGGGGGGAATGGGTAGGGTTTACAGGAACAAATTTAAAGGACACATGGACAAAAACTAGGTGTGGGGGTAATGGGAGGGAAGTAGGATTGGGTGGGTGGGCTGGAATTGGAGTAAATGGGAGAAAACTGTACTTGAACAATTATTAAAATAAAATAAAAAATAGCTTTATTGAGATATTTTTGACCTACAAAAATTGCATATGTTTATGGTGACAGAAGATTTGACTTTGGGTGGTGGGTAATGCAATATACAGATGTATCATAGAATTGTACCTGAAACCTATATAATTTTATTATCCAATAAACTCAATAAACTCTACTGAGTAAACTCAATAAATTTAATTTTTAAAAAGAAAAAAATGTGGCAAAAGTGAGCATCCTTGCCTTGTTCTTGATCTTAAGGAAAATCTTTTAGTCTTTCCTGTTGAGTATGATGTTAGCTGTAAATTTTTGATATTTGGCATTTGTACCTATTAAAATTCCTTCTATACCTAATTTTTTGAAAGTTTTTATCATAAAAAGATGTTGAATAGAAAACCTAGTAATTAACCCACGAGTGTATAGTCAACTAATCTTTGATGAGTGTCCGAAGAATACATACTGGGTAAGAGATAGTCTCTTCAACAAATGGTGTTGGAAAAACTGGATATCCACATTCCAAAGAATGAAATCAGACTCTTACTTTTTATCATACATAAAAATCAACTAAAAATGGGTTAAAGACTTCAACTATACCTCCTAGAAGAAAACAGTGGAAAAGCTTCATGACATTGGTCTTGGCAATCATCAGACTAAAAAGCTGTGCATAGAACAGGAAATTGTCAACAGAGTGATAGGAACCTCTGGAATAGAAGAAGATATTTGCAAACTATCTTATAAGGGGTTATTATGCAAATTACATAAGGAGTTCCTACAACATAATAGCCAAAAATCCCAAATAACCTAATTAAAGATTAAAAAGCAAAGGACTTGAATAGGCACATCTCCAAAGAAACACGTAAATGGCCAATAGGTATAAAAAAAAGATACTTGACCTCCCTAATAATCAGGAAAACACAAATTAAAACCACAATATGATGTGACATTTGTCAGGATGATATCAAAACCACTAAAGATAGTAGGAAGATGTGGAGAAATTGGATTCTTGTATGGGATACTGTTGATGGGAATGTAAAATTGTGCAGCCACTGTGGACAATGGTATAGAGGTTCCTCAAAACTTAAAACAGAACTGTCATATAATTCAGAAATTCTATTTCTGGGTCTATATATCCAAGATAATTGAAATCAGAATCTTGAAGAGATATTTTCACTCCTATGTTAACTGTGTCATTATTCACAATAGTTAAGGTATGGAAATAACCTACATGTCCATGCACAGGTGTATAAAGAAAATGTGGTATATACATGCAGTGGAATATTATTCAGCCTTAAAAATAAGGAAAACCTTCCATTTGCGATAACATGGATGGACATTATGCTAAGTAAAATAGGTCACTCATAGAAGGACAAGTACTGTGTGTCCTATACTGTATGTCGCAAATACTGCATGATTCTATTTACATAAGTTATCTAAAATAGTCAAACTCATAGAAACAGAAAGTAGAATGGTAGGTGCCAAGGGCAGCGGGGAGGGAAATGGGAAATTGCTGTTCAATGCATATAAGTTTTAATCATGCAAAATGAAAAAAGTTTTAGAGATCTGTTGTACGACATTGTGCCTATAGTTAACAGTACTATATTGTGCATTTAACATGTGTTAAGAAGGCAGATTTCATGTTCAGTGATATCACTACAATTAAAGAAAAGAAACATCAGTAGTGAACAGGAACACAAGGCTTGTAGTCAAGGCAACCTTGATTCAAAGCCCAGTTGGCCACTGATTAGCAATGTGGTATCACCTTTCTGAGACCAGATTTCCCATTCTGTAGTATAAAGATCTGGCAGACTTATTTGTAAAGGAGTAAGTACAATGATGAGCCAAGTTTTTAGCAGCCTTAAGAAATGGGAATTTTCTACCTGTTTTTTCCCCTTTTTTGAAATTCGGTTTCCTCATTCATAAATTGGAGAAAATAATAACTACTTTTCAAGGTTATTGTGAGAATTAAAGAGAATGTGGATTTATCCATGGTGATGGGTATTTACTCAAAAAATAAGTCCTCAAAAAAAGAGCTCGTTTAACCCACTCGCCCCGCTTCCCACTTTGAGCACATGTTAAGGTCTACTGAGAGGGTGTGCACTGGCAGGTCTGGACACAGACACACCAGCTGGAGCTCATTTCATCATGCTGCTACCAACTATCCAAACATTCTAGATAATATGGCAAGGAGTTGGAGACTAAATTTCAAACCATGTGATGAATGGACTGGATATAGTACTAGACTTACACAAAATAAAAAAAAATATTTGGAAATGGCTCACTATACATCCAAATTAACCATAATAAAAATCAACATTTGATATATAACTTGATTTTTACTTAAAGGAATGGCTCAAATAGTAATTTTTAAAAACTGCGAAGTTAAACAAAGCCATTTTCTTTGGTTTGGTCATCTTACTTTTCTTTGAGTTCTGTCAGTGTTAGCTAATATAACAATTTTGTCTTTGTGAATTCTTTACTAGGTGTCTCTTTACCCTGAAAAGCCAAATAATACCCTCATTCTGTATGACACCAATACCAAAGTCAGATAAAAAGGGTTTCATGGCAAGGCTAAGAAAGAGCTAATTTTCTAAAATTGGAACATTATCTGTCATGGGTTACTACTCTGTAATTATGACTATTATTCTCACTGGGAAAAAAAGAGATATTTCAGAAAAGGAAAGATTTTTATAAGAGGCTTTTAATATAAATGGGCAATTATATTAAAATACTGACTTTCATACTTAGATACTATGTTGTAGATACATTATATTATATTTGATGTAAATTTAGTAAATGATATGCATGTAAAAACTTAAAATATATGAATACTATTTCCTTAAATGAAAAGCAAGAATAGTCTTGCAAAATAGGCTTTTGAGAAATAGATTCATGACTCTTTTTATACTTACAGAGATTTTATTGTTAATAATGTATTGTATTAGCTTTTTCGGTAAAGAATGAATCATTTTCATTTGGCAATGATTCTGAATTTTTTTGCAATGATTGTGCTTTTTAAATCATTTGTGGGGCTGAAAAAAGGGCAGTGGTAAAAATACAAATTGTAACCACAATTCATCATTTTCTAGAAGAAGACAAGAGCATGAATTATGACTAATCTTTCAGTTTGCTTTAATTGTGATGTTGAAGGAGAGTTCACAGGCAGATAGAAAGTTTGGACATAGGAGAGAATTATGATATTTAATCTTTATGGAGTTTAAGAAGTTTATATTGAATAGCTGTGAGGTATGAAATCTTCCCAGCGTAACTCACCTCAACTGTCACTCCCTGAATGAGAAAATATAGGATATGTATGCCAAGGCTTATAGAATTTTGGAATTCTTTAAAAGAAAAATAATAGAAGATTAAAAAATACATGATGAGAACAAAAATGATAAAATATTTATTCAGATTGAGAAAAGAAATGGAAAGAAATTATAAATTTAAAAAACTGAAAAATACTGTAAGTATAATTATATTAAAAATTATGATATTTTAAATTATAACTGCCAGTCACATTTTTATAATAGCCTCTTTTTGTTGTTGTTCATTTTTAGCTGATTAGTTTCTGATTGCTTTTTTTATGTGAAATGATTTTGTAATATTATTTTCTATGGAGAGAATATGAAGATAATTCAGTGTTTTATTTAACATGATTGATAAAAACTTATGTGATAGGTTGATAGTTGGGGTGCTTAAGTATGACCACACTCAAGCCCTGAAGAGCAGTATTGTTCTCAGACTTGTGACCTCCAGACATGGGACTTGTGATAAACTCAATATCACATAATTCCCAGAAAAATATGGTTCATCTATAATGAACCACTCTGCCTTATTGAGTCTTCCCCAACAAAAGCTGTTTTGATGAGGATAATAAATGGATACTCTACTTCGAATTTTGCCCACTTAATGATTGGGAGCATTTTCTTCATACTAGCTTTGGTTCCATACAATTCATAACATTTTCTCTCTCTTTTCCACATACTTCAGTGCTGGGTACTATATGAGACAAATGTATCTCAGTAGGACCTCTGGACTGGTCCCTCATAGTGTGGCCCACAGGGCAATGCAAGTATTTCTGGGACCCATTCTTACAATAGGTTTGCTAGGAGTGAATCACATAAATATATTCCACTTACTCACATTAAATGTATCTCAACTCAGCTTCCTGGTAGCTGGGTCCCATTAATGCCTACTGCCACTCCAATGCCACCTGACCCGAGGGAAGTAGGTGAAGTCAGAATGGAAAGGTCCAACAGCCTACACAATTGTGGCTATAAAAAATCCCACTTTTGAAAATTTTACAAAAACATATTGCTAGCACCTCTCTTAGGGCCATGGAGGAGGCCTATGCATGTACATGGCTCTAAAACTTAAGCACCATTTGCTGCAGGATAGATCTGCCCAGGCTCCCAGGCATGGTGGAGGTGTGCCATTCCTGTGTGCCTCCATGTAAACAGTCATGAAGCTTCATGAGGAAATGTCCTATTCTAAACTGGCTCCATCACCAAAGACTGACAGCAGGCCATTAACAGTTCACTTCTTTCTCTTCAACCTTGACCTTACTCTTGACAGAATCTTTTTTTTTTTTTAATGCTACATCCCATATGAGGAGTGGCACACACTCCCTTTTGGCTTTGTTTATGGAAGTGGTTTCCTCCTTTTATTTTTCCCTAAGAGAAGACAGGGATTTAGGGGAATTTTGGACCTTGGACAAGGAGAAGGGCTCAGTAGAGGAGGACAATGGCAGAGTGAGCCAGGGGAGAAGGCTTTGCCACACAGTTGCTGCAGCAGCATCATGCCAGCACCAGAGCTTTCTGGACCATTCTTTTTGCGTATGTGTGTGTTAGCATAATTGTGTCATATGTGTCTTTGTGCATTTTGTATGTAGCCGTCCCCTTTTTCCCCCAGAAAATGTCACATTCTTTAAGAGTAAGAACAACGTCTGCTGTACCTTTTTTATTCTCTGGGGAGGATCACTTACCCTTGAGCAAGGTTCCTGCTGAACAAAATGCCCTGCATCTCTGGCTGTACATTTGGTGATTCTTAATTCACTCATCATGCCTTAGCTTATTTGTTCTCCTTCAGACCCATTTGTTCTTCATGGCCCCTACTGACCTCATGTTCTAAGCAGAAATCTTTTCACCTAAAGATTGAACAGAAACCCAACTGGTAAAATAGATACATGTAGACCAACCTTGATGAAAGCAGGGGCCGAGGCATAAAGGCTACTTGCCTCCCCCTTCCTTTGTAGCAGGTCCCTGCAGAAGCCCAGCTGTGGTGTAAAAGTTTCTAGATAAGGAATCAGAATCCGGATGCTTAATGTGATATATGTTCCTACTGGTAGCATGGCAACAGGCAAATCAGTAGTTGCTTTAAGCCTCAGTTTTTGCATTTGTAAAAGAAGTGGATAATAATATATTGTTTTGCTCAGCCTCTACCAGTGGGTCATATATGTGAAAGGCCTTCAAAGTGTTCTATGCTTATGAATAATTACAGTATTATTCCCTTAGCCTTTCTAATAAAACCATCCTTTCAATTATTGAAATCACAAAATCCCACAAAACAAAAATAATCACATGAAAAGCAGTTTTCTCTGCTATTATTTGTCTTTGGTGATATCCCAGGAACCAGGTCAGGGGCCACCACTCCCTGTCCATAGTGGTAAGAATGCCATGAGAATGAGTGTGGTGATTTCCAATGTACAGTGAAACAAAAAACACGAACGACAATGACTAAGTGTAGCAAGAGAGAATCAAAAAGTCATAACGGACTATAAGCTTTTCTGGGGTCAGAAAATTTCTGCTATGGTTAACAAAGTAAAAATGACACTATTGGTATAATATGCATAAGATATGCCAGAGGAAACTATTCAGAAGTGACAAATTAATCTCATTTTTTGTTCATCTCCAAGTGTGTGAAGAATCCATATTGTAAAATGCCAGGGTATAAGCAGACCTAAAAGAAAACAGAAGCAAATATAATAGGCAGGGAAGAGTGAATATGAAGTATTTGGACTATTTAGCTTGAAGAAAATACCCTGAAGAGTGATTTAATAATTGGTTCTCAGGACACAAAGGCATGTATTGTATAGGGTTCAGTCTATGGCTGGCTTTTCACAAAAAATTCACAAGTCTGTTGATGCTCACAGACCCTAGTCTTCAGGGAGAGTCATGGGAAATGGAAGAAGGGAGGCACCCTATCAGGAACTTTGGCCCCGCTGCCATCAGGTCCATTTGGTACCTAAGTCATTTCAAAGAGCTGAAAATGTCACTCATCCTTGAAGAGACATAATTGATCCTGGGCGGGATTAAGGAAAGACTGACATGGAGGAATTGAATCTGAAGCACGATCTTGGAGCAAAGCTGATGATTGACACCAGAGACACTCAGAGAGAGGAGATGGGCAGAGGTACCTGCTTAGCAGCTCTTAAGTCCTCAGAGATGACAGAATCTGCTTCAGTTACCTGAAGGGATTGGCCTCCACACATGACAGATAGGGATGAAAAACCCCATAATAAGCAGCTTTCCTTAATTGGCATGTGGGATGGCCCTGGCAGACAGAGAAGCTCAACCTACATCAAGATAAACTTGGCTCATGGTCAGGCTGAAGAGCTTGTCTTCAGTTGTTCTAAGTTATTGTGAATGATTTCCAGTCTAGAAAGCACTCAAAGGGAGGAAAGATACACAAAGCACAAAGTGTCTTCTGTGGGTGTACAGACCTTCCACATTGTTAAGGCAAAGGATTAATCACATTTTGTAGAGTTAGTATACATGGGACAAGTCTGTGTTTACAGTTCTGATGGGTAGTGTCCCATATACTGTTCAGCCAAACAGTGTATGCAGGTTGGAGATCTGTCCACCAGGCAGGCCTGATCTGTTGCTAGTCTTTTAAGCCATAGACAGATTTGCACTGGACACAGTCCTGACCGCCTTCTAGGTTACCAAGTTTATCTGAGGAGAACTGAACATGAACTGAAGAATCAAGAGATGAGAAACAAGACCTAGCAAGTATCACATTTTGCTCTACTTTCCATTCAGTTTTTTTCTGGAAAAGATTTTAGTTGTCATGTGGTCTAGTTAAAATGAAATTTTGTAGAACCCTCTGTACATAAGACTGGAGACCATTTTCCCCAAGTATAAGACAAAAGTTTAAGCAGCTAGTATGCTCTTAATAGTGGCTTGTTCAAGGTCTTTTAAAAATCACCAAGTGATGGTTGCCCTGTTTTTACTTCTTTTCTTCCTTACTGTACCTGATGATAAATTGTTGCCTAGAGTGATCTAACATGTTCTTTTGTCTCAAGTTTATGTCTGTACTGAATAATAGAGAAAACAGTCTGCTCTACAGAGTGGAGTCAACATATATAACAGGTTAGCCCCAGAAAGTGTTTGGTCTCCTGGTACTTGAGTCTGCACTATGTCAAGATTTCAATGTACAAAGGTTAGATTTTCATGAGCAGCTTTTTGTGTATCAACTGAAACTGAAAGAGAGTCTGTTACTTATAAGAGGCAGTGGAGAGCAACTAATTCAAGATACATGGGGGTCTTGACTAACGTAATCCAGTTAATTAATGGAAACACTAGCACCATAATATGTTGAGTATTCTTTGCATGTAATACATCACAGCAACTTTTGACTCAGGAGTACAATTGGGATGTACTTTAACCTATGAAACACTAGATGGCATCTGTCTCTTTGTGCATCTGATGGGTAGATGGATAATGTTTCAACTGGACTTGTGCATTAAGAAGGAAATAGATAATAGTAATTTGTAATCTATGATCTTTACTTTTTTTATAGATTTATGCAAGCTAAACTGGCACCTATGGCTCATAAACCATGCCAGTATTGCAATTGAGATGTAGCAAATTATTGGTAGATATAAATACATCTGCAAGGACAGAAATGTCTAAGAGATATTGTTTATCTGTCCTTTCCACCTTGAGTATCAGATATCCAGAGGGTTTTAAAAACTCATGACTTTATGAAGATAATCAGAAGGACTGGCTGAGAAATAATGAAACCACTTATTGAAATGAAAATTATGTTATTATACTATATATATTTTGAATGATAACAAGTGGCAGTAAGGTATTAATTTCCAAAGCCCCATTAGTAGAAATTGGTAAAACCATGTGATCAAGTGTAATTAAGGGAATAATTTCTGTTCTGAACTAGTTTGGGTTTCATAACTTTTTAGGTTCCAAGGATCTGATTGTGAGGGATTAAATCTCTTCTCCTCCATGTTTAAGCTGTTAATGTGTTCTTGAATCAGGAGCCTCTGCCCCTCTGCAAAGCTGCTTGTAAACTCCCTGCTGCTGGAAGGTCTTTCTCTTCCCTGGAGCTCGGCAGCTGTCTGAATCTTCATGCAGAGTACACTGTTCAGCAGGATGGTTACCTCTCTCATTTGACCCCTTCGTGGCAGGGAGAGAAGCAGCAATTTTAATTTTTCTTCTTTTGGTAGAACTTCTAAACTTCTAGATGTGAACTGAAGAGGGGTCCCCTATTTCATAGAAATGTACACATCAAGTTCTGCTCGCAAGGTGAGCAAGCTTGTAGATCCAGCTTAGTTGGATGCAGGGCTATCATAAAAAGTGGGTCCAAGATAGATTCTAATGGTCTCAGAGCCTTGTTTTATTCCTGTAATTTCATCATGATTTTAATAATAATGATGTCATGATATGACTTTAGGGAAGGAAAAGAGTAATGTTCAAAACTGTGATCAAAGTGAATGTCAGAATTTCTTGTGAATGACCCAGTCATCTTTCCACAATCCAAAGCAGCTCAGGTATTTTACTCTTTAACAGTTTCATTCTACAGGAGCACAAACACAGGAATCTGTCTTTGCACCCCCAGCTGGGAACTAAGGAGGAAAATTTAGTTGTTGGTGTTGCTTATGGCAGGGGCAGTGGGAAGGGTGGTATCATGCTGATATTGGCTGAGGGTAGAATTTGACTCATTTAGCAGGTACAATGGTTTGCATTGAGAATGGTGTGTTTTAAAGCTGAGACATGGAGCTCAGTCAACTCATGAATACAGTTACAAAATATTGGGGTAGGCAATTTTAACATGGTAACAATGTGAATTTCCATTAATTGGTGTCTTACACAATTTAAAGAGTAAATCTTCCATTAGAATGCTGAAAATGTTACAGAGAATTATGAGAATACATGCACAGCATTTATATAAGGAAAATGTCAAAAATCCTTGACAAAACACCGAATGTCAAATGTGTGTACAATTTTCTGTCAGGAAAGGGTGAAACGGAAAGAAAACCTTGTATAAAACAAGGAAGGGTAAACAAAAGCTTGCTAACATTCTCATGGCCATTATCAATCTTCTTTTCCTAGGGCTAATGGCTTTATACAAGACACATACCTTCATCTACCCATGACATCTGTGCAGAGGATGGAGCAGCATATCTCTTAAAACTGTAATTGCTTGCTACCTTGTGCTGGGGAAAATGAACAACTGGTTCATTTGGGAAGACACAGACTGCTTTTTTGGCCAAACAATAGTAGTGATACAGTAAGCTTGCTATTTCATGTTCTTAGTTAGTTTGCAGATAAACAAAAGGAGTGGAAAAACTATGTGTTTATTACTAGACTCCTTAGAGAAGAAGCAAAGAAATTGTATTATAAAATAACCTATTTGGTGCATAAGAATGCTTTGTAGAAAAGGTTCTGGTTGTAGGTTTGCAAACATTTAGGATGACTTTTAACACTGCATTTGCAAGAAGATACACAACAACTGGATTTGGCAAGATTTTTATCATAAATAAAGGAAGAAATGAACAGAATGCAGTATCAGGTTTCTAACAGAGATAATCATACTATGCTGACATAATCAAATCCTCAGTGGTAAAGGGCTTTGGGGACCTTGGAAACAGCAACAACAACAACAACAACAACAACAACAACAACAAAACATTAACCTAAGCTCTTACTGGTATTTCTGATACGGTTCTTTACTTATCCTTGAAATCTACGCTTGCTCTCCAGTTAATACACCGTTTGCTCCACATCAGCTATTGCAGTGACCTGAGAGGAAATACTGTTTTTTTTTTACATGTGACTGGTGGGAACTCAAGAGCTTTACTGAAAATTAAGTCCTAGTGGCCCCAGAGTAAAGGCTTCTCTTGGTCTGTTTTTGAAAATTGCAGTTGATCAGTGCAGTGATGCTCCATGGTTATTCTGTTTTCTGTACTTTGCATGAAATGTGTGTCCTCACAAAGATGAATATCTCTCACAGAAATAAAGAAAGGACTGGAACAAGCAAAGTATTGACCAAAGGATATTATTAGTTGCCCTCTGAGCTGTCCGGGAGGAAATACATTCAATAATAATTTAACAAGTATTCATTGAACACCTACTTTACTCTAGGCACTGATCACACAGTGATAAATAAGACAGAAAATATCACAGCTTCATTGGAACTCTCATTCTAGTGTGTGTGGGGGGGGGAGGGAGACATTAAATATATAAGTTTAAAAAATTATAACACCCATTGATGATAAAAACACTCAGCAAAGTGGGAATAGAAGGAACATTCCTCAATATAATAAAGGCCATATATGAGAGACCTACAGCCAACATCATACTCAATGGGCAAAAACTAAAATCTTTTCCACTAAGGTCAGGAACAAGACAAGGTTGTCCACTTTCACCAGTTCTATTCAACATAGTATTGAAAGTCCTAGTCACAGCAATCAGACAAGAAAAGGAAATAAAAAGCATCCAAATTGGAAAAGAGGAAATAAAACTGTCTTTGTTTGCAGATGATATGATAGTGTACATAGAAAATTCTATAGACTCCACCAAAAAACTGCTTGACCTAATAAATAAATTTGGCAAAATAGTGGGATACAAAGTTAATATCCAGAAATCAAGGCATTTTTATATACCAACAATGAAATATCAGAAACAGATATCAGGGAAAAAAATTCCACTTGATATAGCAACAAAAAAAAATAAAACACCTAGGAATAAACCTAACCAAGGAAGTAAAAGACCTGTATGCAGAAAACTACACAACACTGAAGAAAGAAATTAAGGAAGACACAAACAAATGAAAGCATATACAGCTTTCATGGATCAGAAGAATTAAATTCATCAAAATGTCCATACTACCCAAAGCAATTTATAAATTCAATGCAATCCCTATTAAAGTACCAATGGCATACTTCACAGATATAGAACAAACACTTCTAAAATTTATATGGAACCATGAATGATCCCAAATAGCTGCAACAATTTTGAGAAAGAAGAGCAAAGTAGGAGGAATCGCAATACCTGATATCAAAATGTATTCCAAAGCCACTATAATCAAAACAGCCTGGTATTGTCATAAAAACAGGCACATGGACCAGTGGAATAGAACAGAGAGTCCAAAAATAAACCCAAATCTCTATGGTCAATTAATTTTTGACAAAGGAAGCAGCAGTATAAAATGGAGCAAAGATAGTCTCTTCAACAAATGGTGTTGGGAGAGCTGGACAGCTACATGCCACAAAATGAAACTCGAATACCAACTTACACCTTATACAAAAATAAATTCAAGGTGCATAAAGGATCTAAATATAAGTTGTGACACCATTAAAGTCCTAGAGGAGAACATAGGCAGGAAAATCTCAGATATTCCACACAGCAATATTTTCACTGATATGTCCCCTAGAACAAGGGACATAAAGGAAAGAATAAACAAATGGGACCTCATCAAAATAAAAAGCTTCTGCATGGCTAGAGAAAACAGTATTAAAATAAAAAGAGAACCAACTGTATGGAAAAACACATTTGCCAATGATACCTCAGACAAGGGTTTAATCTCCAAAATATATAAAGAATTCACATGACTCCACTCTAAGAAGACAAACAACCCAATTAAAAAAAGGGCAAAGGACTTGAACAGACACTTCTCCAAGGAGGACATACAGAGGGTCCAGAGACATATGAAAAGATGCTCAGTATTGCTAGGTGTCAGAGAGATGCAAATTAAAACAACAATGAGATACCACTGGTCAGAATGACCATCATAAACAAAGCAACAAAAAACAAATGTTGGAGAGGGTGTGGAGAAAAGGGGTCCCTAGTGCACTGTTGGTGGGACTGCAGACTGGTACAACCACTATGGAAAACAGTATGGAACTTCCTCAGAAAACTAAAAATGGATCTGCCTTTTGACCCTGCAATTTCACTGCTAGGATTCTATCCTAAGGACCCTGAAACACCAGTCCAAAAGAACCTATGCACCCCAATGTTTATAGCAGCACAATTTACAATAGCCAAGTGCTGGAAGCAACCTAAGTGCCCATCAGTAAATGATTGGATCAAAAAACTATGGTACATCTACACAATGGAATTCTATGCAGCAGAAAGAAAGAAGGAGCTCCTACCCTTTGCAACAGCATGCATTGAACTGGAGAGCACTATGCTAAGTGAAATAAGCCAGGCAATGAAAGACAAATACCATATGATCTCACCTTTAACAGGAACCTAATCAAGAAAATGAACAAGCAGGCAAAGTATAGCCAAAGAAATTGAAATTGAGAAAAGGCTAACAGCAATCAGAAGGGAGAGGGGAGGGGATAAAGGGGGGAAAGGGTGAACGGTTTACAGGAACAATTATAGAGGACACATGGACAATAACAAGGGTGGGTGGAAATGCGGGAGGGAGGCGGGAAGGGCTGGGGTGGTGGGGAGGGGTAAGGGGAAAAGGCAGAAAACTACTTGAAAAACAATAAAAAAGATTTAAAGTAGCATTAAGCATTTTGTTTCAGCAATCTATTACTGTTGTAGGACAAAAAAAATAATTTTCCTTCTAACCCTTCTGAGTTCTTGGCTGAGACATCCTGTAATAGAAGACAGATCAACAAAAGGAAAACAAACAGACATTTATTAACATGTATATGTCACATATGCATGGGAGATAAACAGTAAACTGAGTAACTTGCTGAGGTGGCCAACCCACAAATTTAAATATCATCTTTAGCTACAGCCAAAAAACAAACTCCCCAAAAAACCTCATTATGGGGAGGACAGGCCAGTTATGAGGGGTTACCAACGAAAGCACAGTAAACAAAAGTGAGGGCTGTTATGAAGCTTTAATTGGGTGCCTTCTCTATTGATAAAATTCTCTTGTGATTTAGAGTTATCTTCTCTTTCTGGTACAGAGAGGGAAATACAGATGAATATTTCCTTTGTAATAATCTAATTTCCCTTACAAAAATTTTCGATGTCTGCTGTTTCTCAAAAATAATCAGTTCAAAATAATCTGTATGCCAAATAAGCATATTCTGCTATCCTTTACTCTGTAGTCACCCCAAAACTCAGTGCTTTGGAGCAAGTGTTTTGATTTGTTCTTGATTTTGAGGGTCAGGAATGTGGGATGGGTCTGACTGGCTGGCATCCCTGACCCAGGTGTCATCAGTGGGCACGGTCAGGCATGGAGGGTCTGCTTCCACAATGGTGTCTGCACTGACACATCTGGTGTCTTGATGGTCTTGGCCTCATGCTCATGCCACGTGACATCTCATCCTCCAGGGCCTCTCCCAGGTGGTTTGGGTCTCCCACAAAATGCTAGTCACACTTTTTACAGTGTCTGGCTTCCAAACATTGCAAAGCAAGAGTTGTCAGAATAGTTCATGGCAATCCCAGCAGCAGTACAGTGTCTTTTGATGTATTCTGTTGGCTGAACCAATCTCAGCACCCATCTAGGTTCAAGAGAAGGTTGAGAAATAGACTTCTTGAGAGGTGAGTGGCAAGGTCATATTGTAGAAGAGCAGGTAGGATGGGCTACATTTTTGTGTTCATCTTTGGAAAATAGACTCTGCTCCATGCTTGAAGAAAAGGAAATATGAGAAAAAGTAGTTGGCATCAGAGGAATGGTAGACTTATTTTCAGTCAATGTAGCAGCCGGGAGAAAGAGTGGGGGAAGAGCATTCCTGTCACAAGGCATTTAGTTTTAGTCTGAGCAAGCTTGAGTACAAATGGTCACTTTACACTCACCTAAATGCCCCATTAACAATATTGATGTGGAGGTGGGATGAGGAGTGGCAAGCTGAAAGAGAAATTCAACTAGCCTTATTTATCCACCTTCTCTAAATTTTGCTTCAGTTCATCCTTAATTGTTTACATTCCTGTTTTCTGCCTAATTATGTGCTGGAGGTTATACATTTCACTGCTGACTGCTTAGATATGCTTGGGCACAAAGTTCTGAAATCTAGTAGAACCGAATGTAGACATATCAAAACTGTCATTGCCTGCAAGTTCTCGTGTTCCAGACACCTGGAGTACAGACACTGGCTGCACTGTGAGGTGGGGCAGAGAGCCCTTCATTTTATAATAATTATTGTCACAATTAAAGAGTGTTTTGTCCCTTGATATTTTAAAAAGATTTTATTTATTTATTTTTAGAGAGAGGAGAAAGGAGGGAGAAAGAGAGGGACAGAAACATCCATGGACAATAGAGACATTGATTGGTTGCCTCACACATGCTTCCAGCTGGGGACCTAGCCCACAACCCAGACATATGCCCTGACCAGAAACCAAACCGGTGAGCTTTGCTTTGCAGAATAATGCCCAACCCACTGAGCCACACCAATCAGGGCTTGTCCCTTACTGTTTTTGTAAAATTAATTACCGATTAGTGACCACAACTTTTTAAAGGCTCCCCAGGAAGTCATGCACACTATTGGCAGCTTATGAGGTTCTGTCACGTCACTCAGCAGCTTACCAGCACCAGAATCTCTTTTAAGTACCCAGTCCTAATGTTCTGCAAACGCCTTCAAGTAAACAGTTGCAAAATGTGTTGCACAACATTTGTTGTGTTAGTGGTTCTCATTTTTCTTTTCTTTTCTTTTTTTTTTTTTTGGTGTCTAAGAATTTCTGGAAGGCCTTTGAAAAGCAGATTTTCAGGTCTTAGCTTCAGAGCTTCTGATTCAATAAGTTTGGAGGGAGGCCTTGGCATCTGTACTTTTAAAACATTCCAGATTATTTAGACACAGATGCTCAAAATATATACCACTTTGCGTGAATGGCTCAATAACTCTTGTGTTCACAGTATTTAAAAACCATTTTTAGGTCGTAAAATTATAATAAATATGAAATAACTATGAAATCCAGTCATGCTCAATATATTTAAGAAATATGCATTTGATTTTGATATAATTCTGACTGGGCTGAAGGTTCATTAATGCTTTTCTACTTTACCTCGTTCCACAGCTGTTCTTTGTGCACTGACAATGGATGAGATACTGCGGTTGGGACAAAAAGATTGCAAGGTGGGGTAAGACCTGGCTTGTTCTGAAGGAGTCCACAATTTTTATTCTCCATTTGTTAGTCTCTTTGAAGTTATTGGTGAATAACTTCATTACAAGATGACTTCATTATTGCTTGGAAAGTGAGGTATGGGAAAATATAGTATGATTCAATTTCAACTAAATTCAGATTAAGAAATTAGAACCCTACTTTGCCATAAGTTTGTTTTTGTGCCTTGAGCAAAGCACTCTGCCTCTCCCTCCAGTCTTCACTTGTTCTGTATCTAAAGGGGTTAGATCACATAATTTTTAAGTGTTTTCATACCTCTCAAATTCAATAATTCTGTATTAAGAATATTATAACTTTATGTTTAAAAACCAGTGAACAAAGGATGACGTAAGAGTTGACAATAAGCACATGAAACAATACTCAACATCCTTGTTTATCAAATCACAGCTAAGTTAAAATCACAGTGAAATAGCATTTCACATCTATAAGAATTGTGATAATAAAAAAAGACAGACAATAGAAAGTATTGGTGAGGATGTAGAGAAACTGGAATCCTCATACTTTGTTGGTGGGAATGTGAAATTATGGAACTTCTTTGGAAAATAGTTTGTCAGTTTTTCCAAAAACTTAAAATAAATTTACTTATGATCCAGTAATTCTACTACTAGCAATCTCCCCCAAAGAAAAAGAAGCACCACTTATACAAAGATTAGTATGTAAGTATTTATAGCAGCATTATTCATAATAAACAAAAATGGAAATAATGTAAATGGTCATTGATTGAATGGGTAAATAAAACATGGCATATATATATATATAATTAAATGCTATTTAGTAATAAAAAGGGATGTGCTAGTGATGCATGCTACAACATGGATGAGACTCAAAACATTAAGTGAAGGAAGCCACATGTAAAAGAACATACACTGTAGGGTTCTATGAAGAACCGTGTTCACCGTGTTCAGAAAGGCGAACCCAAAGGCACAGAGGAGTGGCTGCCTGAGTTTGGGATGGGAAGAAGGTGCGACTGCAAATGGGCACAGGATATTTTTAGAGGGATCACTTTTTCTAAAACTGGATTTAGGTAATGGTTGCATAGCTCTGTAAATTTATCAAAAATCATTAAATTGTCCACTTACAATGGGTGGATGTTGTGTGAATTATACCTTAATATAAGTTGTTAAAATATGGACAAACCAATACACCTATTAAATAGATTAAGCAGCTCAGGAAACATCCCTCTACATTCTGGTTTCAAATAGAGCTAGTAAATATCTGTACCAGGCAAAAAGAAGAAAATGTTATCTAAAGATACCTCCTTCACACCTTATGTTTCTTCTCTACCTAAATTAATAATTTAACTGTATGCTGAGGGATAAACTGTTGGAATCTGTGCTTTAAAATAAAGTTAGTTTCAGAGTTGTGACAAAACAATACTGTTAATAACATAATAATGATAATGCCTAGTTTGATTATTATTTGATTTTAGTTTCAATTATTGCATAATCCTTGCTTTAAATTGAAGGAGCAAAAAACAAATAAACCAAAGCTCAAATTAAGAAAAGACCCAATTTGGAGGAACCAAGAGAAGACTTATGTGTTTTATGCAATATTCTTTTAGGGCAGCAATTTTCAATGTTTCATCTCATGGCACACATAAACTAATTACTAAAATAAAATATATTTTTTGTTGATTTGACAAAAAATAGGTATAATTTTGACTTATTCATACCAGACAACTGTTGTTGTGTTGGCTGTTGTCATTTTTTAATTTGAAAATCTAAGGGAAAAGAGGTGAGTGACCCTGACTAAATAAATAGTCCGGTATTGCATGTTTGAAAAATTGTAGGGCACATTGGTGAAAATTGCTGTTTTAGGGGCACTGACTTTTACTGATTCACTCAGCTACTGGCTTCCTTACTGGTCTAGGGAAATATCAGTGGTTGAGATTATACAGTATTTGTCCTTCTCTATTTGACTTATTTCATGTAGCATAATATCCTCAAGGAGCATTTATATTGCAAATGGCAGAATTTTCTCCTTTTTATGACTGAATTATATTCCATTGTGTATATACAGGGTAGGGACAAAAGTAGATTTACAGTTGTTTGTGTGGAAAATAATACAATAATTAATAAATAATAAAACAGGAATAAATTCTGTGTTTCATGTACTCACAACTGTGAACCTACTCTTGTCCCACACTGTACATACTACATCTTCTTCAGCCATTCATCCATAGATGTACAGTTAGGTTGTTTTCATAACTTGGCTTGTAGGCAGCATATAGTTGGGTCTTGTTTTTCTTTTTTTCTTAATCCATTCAGCTACACTATGCCTTTTGATTGGAGAACTTAATCCATTTGCATTTAAATTAAAGATTGATAGGTAAAGACTTACTATTGCCATATTATTTGTTGCTTTCTGGATGTTTTGTAGTTCTCTTATTCCTTTCTTTCTATCTTTCTGCCTTCCTTTGTGAATTCATGATTTTTCATACTGGTATGCTTTGATTGCCTTCTCTTTATCTTTCATGTATCTACTGTAGGTTTGCTTTGCGGTTGTCACCATGCATACACAAACATCTGTTTAATGCTGTAACAGTCTATTTTCTACTGATAACTTCAAATGCATGCAAAAACCTATTCTTTTACTCTTCTACCCTTTTATGTTTTGATGTCATAATTTACCTCTTTATATTGTGTTCATTAAATTATTACAGATCTAGTTATTTTTAATATGTTTGTCTTTTAACAGTTATGCTACTAGTGTCAATTGGCTAATACACCACCATATTACAGTATTAAACTATTCTGAATTTGACTATATAGTTATCTGTACCAGTATGTTATATATTTTCATGTTACAAATTAGTGTTCTTTCATTTTCACATGGAGTTCCTTGTGGCACTTCTTGTAAAGCATGTCCAGTGGTGATAAACTTCTTCAGCTTTTGCTTGTTTGGGAAAGTCTTTATCTCTCCTTCATTTCTGATGGATGCCTTTGCCAGGTAAAGTATTCTTGGTCAGTGGTTTTGTTCTTTTTTCCAACACTTTGAATCTATTATTCTATTTTTTTCTGGCCTGAAAGTTTTCTGCTGAGAAATCTGCTAGTTGCTTTATAGAAGTTTGCTTGTATGAGATAATTTTTTTCTCTTGCTGCTTTTAAAATTCTCTTTATCTTTTATTTTCTGGTTTCATTATAATGTGTCTTGGAGATAGTTGTTTTGGATTAAAACTTTGGGGTGACCTATTAGCTTCATGAACTTGGATGTCTAAATTTCAGCACAAATTCAGGAAGTTCTCAGATGTTATTTCTTTAAATAAGCTTTCCCCCTTTTTTTCTCTTTCTTCTACTTTTTGGCATACCAATAATTTGCAGATTGCTTCTTTTAACAGGATCCCATAGTTCATGTAGACTTTGTTTACTCATTTTCATTCTTTTTAAAAATTTCTTATGATTGGATAATTTGAAAGTTCTTCTACTTCACAGATGTTTTCTTCTACATATTCTATTCTGCTGTTGACATTCTCTACTGCATTTAAAATTTTTATTTATTATATTCTTCAGCTCCAGAATTTTTCTTTGGCCCTTTTTATAACTCCTACCTCTCATTTTGTTCATGTATTGCTTTCCTACTTAATTGACTGGTTGTCTTTTTGTATTTTTTAGCTCATTGAACTCCCCTCAAACAGCTGTTTTGAATTCTTTATCAGGTAAATCACAGATCTCCATGTCTTTGGGGTTGGTTACTGTGAAATTACTGTGCTCCTTTGGCAACATTTTGTTTCCTTGATTTTACATGTTCCTTGAAGTCTTGCATATCTGTCTTTGCACTTGAAATAGCAGCCACTGACTGCCTTCAGGAGAGAAATACTTTCTGTCAGCCCTGATAGGGGTTCTGAGGCTTTCTGAGACTTTATATATGGGTATGTCTGCTCCATACTTCTTGCTCCACATTGTGGCAGAATTCTTAAACTGGTATGCAAAGCCAGGCCAAGTTCTGACAGCCTCCCTTTGCTTTCCCTAGGCAGTACTGAATGCTCAAATTTGTGGTTTTTCCCAGGCCAGTAGGGTAGGTGAGGTAGGGTAGGTGGGTAGGCAAGGCATACAGAGTGCTGAGGTTGCCTGTGGGCCAGTTGGGGGATTCTCCAGTGAGGCATCCCCTGTGGCTTGTGGGTGGGTCTCCTGATATGTCCAAGAGTCCAAGATGCAATTGGTAGGGCCTACATACTGTTGACATGTCCTGTTTTGAGCCCTGACTACTGTTTCTCACCTGCTCACTGATGTCTAGTTGCGCTGCTTATGAGTCAGTGCTCTGGATGAGTCAAGAGAGAAATGGGGATCTTTGGAAGTGGCTCCTACAGTTGGAGAAGCTGAGCACTCACTTACACATCTGACTTCTCCCATGAGAGAGAAATAATAGCCAAGAAGGGCTCCCTTGGCCCTGGGTTGTGCCACCTTTGGGGAGGGGTGACATGGGTAAAGCCAAACTGTTCCTCTTTACCTCCTCAATGTGTTCAATCTTGTTTTGTGTGTGTGTGTGTGTGTGTGTGTGTGTGTGTGTGTTTTGTTGTTGTTGTTCCTATGGTGCAGTGGCACGTTTCCAATGGACTCCTGGACTTCCACAAAGGCTCTCTTGTCTGTGGATAGTGGTGTAAATCAGTGTTCTTCAGGGGCTGCTGGACTATGACAGAGTCTGGAGGTAGTTCACTGGCTACTTCAGGGTCCACAGGGTCTGTGTGGATATTGCCCTGTACACAGGTGGGTAAGATTCCTCCTTTGTCCTTTGGTGCATGGTTCTGGTGATAGGGCCAAAGCGAAAAGGGCCTGTAGTGAGACCTCAGGATTATGGAGCTCTTTCCAGATGTATAGTTAGGACCATGGTCAGCAAGTCAGCCTGCTGGGTACAGACTTGTTTTAGAAAACAGCTTTTTTTTGTTTTTGTTTTTGGACTGCACTGAGGTTTCACATCTCCAGGACTGTGGAGCTGGATACCCCAGCTCCCACAAAGACCCTCTGCCTGTGCATGGATGCAAATTTTTGTTGTTGAGGTGAGATATAGAGTTGAGGGATGACTTATTGGACCATCCTGCTCAGACTTGGTTTGCTTTTGTGAGCTGTTCACAGTCTGGTGGGGAGTAGGGGAGAAACTGAAACATAAATGATAAATGCAGACTTGTGTACTATGAGAGTCAGGGACAGTAGATACCCTTACAATAAGTTATGTGACCAACCTTGTCCATGGCTACTCTGTGCCTGATTTCTAAGCCAGCTTAAACTCAGCTTGGGTGGTTTCAAATATCTCATGCAATTTGCTTCTCAAGGTTGGTTTCATATCTGTGCAAAAAAGAATTAGAAATTCCCATTGCTTGCAAAATTATCTTACAAATTGTAATTCTCATGATTGCCTGGTAGTTTGTAATTACATTACTCAGTATAGATAACTTTAATTTATTCATATTTAGATCTAAATTATTATATGAGAGGTAATGTTTTAAGCTGTATGAATTACTTAATCTTAAATGTACACACTCTTTTTGCCAAGTAGGTTTATATGGTGGGAAGGAAAGAAAAAGTCTTAAGAAAGAGTTGGTGAGTGGATCTGTGGAATGTTATACAATAGAATGGGGATAAAGATAACCAAAGGGAAGGGGGAGTGTCTAGGTGACCATCCTAAGTTATTTTGCTTAAGGATCATCCTCACACTCTATGTAAGCACTGGTAACAAGGACTATTGCTGCTTTGAGTTAATGATGATGTGGCCACAAAAGTGCTGTGATCTTCAGCCAAAGCAAAACACATGAACAACTCATTGACCCGTTGTGCCATCCAGAACAAGGACATCCCTTCACTTGGACCTGAAACTGGTCTTCCGCCCTCACTGTGCTCCTCTAGTGCTTTTCCATAGAGTCTATGGCTTCACTCTGTCTCAGTCTGGTATATAAGCACATAGACAGCTTTCTGAGTGAACCCTGGACTTTTTTATGGTATTTTCTCTGAGAAAATATTTTTTGTTGAATCATTTGACTCCTGAAAAGCTAGCAGTCATTCCAGGACCTCAAAGGTAAAGGACATTCAGGATTCTGGCTCTTAGGAATCATGGTAATAGTTCATCATTAGGCTAAGGTCCTATCCTGTAATTCCTTTAAGACAGTGTTTCTCAAAGGGTAATTCACAGACTGCCTGCATCAGAAATCACCTGCTGGGGCTTATTAAAATGATAGATTCCTGATTCTGTTCCAGAAAAGAATATCTAAGGGTGGATTCTAGAGATTTCTAGGTTTGATTAAGTTTGAGAATCTTTGGACTAGCTGCCCAGCAAAATTTTGTAGGATTGAAGCACGTGAAAAGTGACAAACAGCAAGACCCCTAAAAGACTCAAATGGGTCATCAGAAAGAGATGCCTGAAGAGAACTGGAAGGGCCTGTTGAAGCAGAGCATCAAGGGTGCATCCAGGAGGCACTCACTAGGGCTAGAGGGGATATGAAAGAAGATGGCTGGTTGGGGTGGATATTATGTATCACAGCTGCCATGCCAACAAAGGATGGTTTAAACACATACACTAGGTGGAGGTGACTGCCGAGTCCACATCAGGTTTGATTTTTCCATTGCATTACATTGAAATTTACTGAGCGCTTCCTGTGTGTTTATCAGTGAGCTAACTGCTATCGAGGTGCACAGGAATGGACCGGGCTTTGCCCTTCAGGAACTTGTGGTTTAGTTGGAGAACCACTTGGAGAGGAGTCCAAGAAGGGCAAGTAGTCAAGTGATAAGATAGCATCACATTCAATGATGTAAACAATGAAGGGAGAAAATATGTATGAGATAGACTTTTTACAAATAGTAATTATTGCTGTGATTGCCACGATGCACTCTGAGAGTTCAGAAAGGTCACACCTGTCCCTCATGTCAGGATTACTGTTAGAGGCATCATCTTTAACACAATTCCACTGTGTTTTCTCCTGCAGGCCTGTGCATGTGGATGCTGCCAGGAATGCTGACAGTGAAGGGGGGGCCTTATGAAGCCTCCTTTGTTTAACGTTTTTTTGTATTGTTAAAGGGCAAGGCAAATCTGTGCAACCTGCCAGAATGAATTACAATTCCCCTTGGACTCCACTCAAATTAAATTTCTACTTTGTTAATTAATTCATTGCTGTCCTTCTTCCACCTTTTGCCACTGTCTTTGTCCAATGGTGCTGGGTTGCAGCATCTAATAATCAGAGCTAGGAGTGCTTGGTACATAGTGAGAGCTCAATAAATGCTTGTTATCACTGTTATTGTAATATTGTTCTCATCATCCTCTTCTTCAATGTGCAAAATTATATAAGAATACAAAGACATATTTCTTCTCATGGAATCCTAGCATTGGGAGAAATTTCAAAGGTCATATGATGTTATTTAATTAATTTGATATTAGAATGCTCTCTACTATATTCCTGACAAATATCCAACCAGGTGCTTAATCAGTCTCGTTCTTCCCATTATATCCTGTCTTCTGGATCTGCTTAGAACACTACTAGAGAACATGAACAAAGCCCCAGAGTTTGGTGTGAGTTTAGCTTCCCTCAGAATCCTTCATACTATGGAGGGCCTGGGTAGTTAGTTTGTCCTCAAGTGCAAAGCTGACCATGGCTTTCATGTCATACTGTGTCTCTATTTCTTTCTCAGCAGGAGCTGGGGGCTGGCACTTGTACTTGGTTTTGCCAGTTTTGAAGCAAACTCTCATGTTCCCAAAAGTCTCCTTTCTTCAACAGTACCTGTAGAAGGCTGTCAGTGACTTCCCCAAACACACTTTTTCAGCCTTATGCTTTTGGATGTACCTCATCTGGTGTGAGTGGGTGAATTGTGTGTATATGCTGGGAGATATTTAGAGGCAGAAATGCAAGTTCACAGTCTCAGAGCTATTGTCTTGGAGTGTGAACATCTAAATTCAAATCTCAGCTCAGACTTGCTGGTGGCCTTGGGCTTCTCAGTTAATGTGTCTGAACCTCAATCTTATCTCTGGAGTGGAGACAATAATAATTATCATGCAGTTCCTACAAGGATTAAAAGAGATGGTGTGTGTTGAAGTGCTTAATGCAAAGTTTATTTCTCTTAAGGCTCTCCTTTTAATCCCTCATGAATTGAGGCTTCCCTGGGCTTGGCTGAGGTTGTGAAGTAAGAGAGAGTCAACAGTGAAAATTATTGACAGGAGAAATGCTTCCAGCTGTTTCCACAAGGGTGTGGAGAGATGGATATTTACTTGAAACCAGCTCCTGATATCTCATTGTCTCAAGTGTTATCTTGAGCATGAGGTGGGGGGTTGAGGGTGAGGGTGAAAAGAAATTTTGGGTCGAGAGAAGACTTCAGACATGATGGTGTTCATTTCCTTCATCTCACACATGTGCACAACCACACTTGGATGGCAAATACATGTGCTCCACCCTGCTGTCCTTCCACTGCTTGGCACTGCTTCCTCCTTATTCTGGTTGTTCTGAGGTGTTTTTCTTGAGTCTATCTGCTGCCTTAAATGTATAGTCTAGTTGGATGTGACAAATAAAAGCACAAACAAAATAAAGCCACTTTCTGTTATGAAGTCCTAGATTTGTTCATGGCACAGAATGGGGGATTTATCAGTGAAGAGGATGAGAGAGCCCACAGGCTGTATTTATTGTCCCCTTTCTGCCTCTTTATAACACCCCCTGCCTCCCCCAGAGCAAAGCTGCCAGTATCCATCATGTCACTTCGCTCCCATTCTCACTCCTCTGCCCTCAAGGGCCAGACTGAGGATTTGCATTAATGTCAGAGGAGGCCATGTTCAATGTGAACTCTTGTATGTCATGCTGCTAATGACCTGCAGCTTCCCCCAAAGAGCTTTCCCAGTATATTTCTCTTGTTCTTTCTTGAGATAATTCTACCTGTTTATAAACTCCATCCTGAACATACTGCAGACAAAGAATCCTTGTTTTCCCCAAAACGACAAAGTTTAAAATACTGACATCAGTCAAGAGGAGATTAGATGACTGGTTAAAACACTTTGAATATGTAAGTGCTCCACATTAGATGGTGAGAAAAAGGAATTATAGATTTTAGATGCATGAGGAAAGGTAACACTTAGGAAAGTTTTATGTCCATGAATAAGGTCTGGGACAAATTTGCTTTAAAATAAATGAAGAAATCATCCTTTCCATTTATCTGGTAGAATGATGGGGCAGAATATGCTATTCCTGAGGCAGGGTGGGTTAAGGGAAGTAAATGAACTTGGGACCCAACAGATGGTTTTTAATTTTGGCTGTGACACTTTGTGACCTTGGCTAAATTACTTTATGCCTTTAATCCCCAGGAACATCACCTATAAAATGGGGGTGGGGGTAGGTATAGTATATAGGGACTTGAGATAAGTAAATAACAGCACTTATATGGATCTGGCTTATAGCTGCACTTAATCCTCTTTCCCTTTCCTTCCTTTCTCTTGTCTTCCCATATCTTGTTTTGTTTTGTCTTGTCTTCCTCAATTATGAAGGTTTCTTGGTATTAGAGTCAGTATTCCACCCCTGCAGAAAAAGCAGTCATCTTCATCAAGCTATTTTCAAAAAGCTAAGAAGCCTGTCTTCTCAAAACTGTACCCCTGGCTTCACCTTTCACTCACCCCCAGGCTCTATCACCGTATCTACTTCTTCAATGAGTCAGTCACAATTTGGAGGGCTAGAACACAGAAAGCCTCTGTTGTGCAAATGTTATCTGGTTTCAAAGGACTAAAGGAATGCAAGCCTTTGGCAACTTAGTATGATTTTACCAATGTGATGAGGAGGGAAAGAAATAGGCCACATGAACATCTGGTTGAATGGAGAAGAGGAGGTAAAGAAGGAAGCAGAGAGTAGGATGCTGCTGTCTGGAAGGAGAGGTCTAGAAGAAGTCACAGTGGAGTCTTATGGACATCCAGTGGATGGGCCGTGGTGGTGGGTGACAGGGACACCTATGAAGACAGAGGGCAGAGTGCATGCAAAGAACAAAGAGCCAGTAGCATAATGACTTGGGACTTGCCATGTACAGAAGTTCAGTTTAATCTCTTGTGTGCTTTCATTCTACATTTACATTTTGGCTGCCAAAAATGTAAATAGAGATAAAGAGGCTGGAGCTTTTTTCTTTCCCATTTTTTTTTAACATCAAAGGTTAACTATTTGGCAAATGATCACTTGGTATGCACTTAATGGCACAATGGTGTCCAATTCAGCCCATTTGAATGAACAGTATTTTCCCAGGAGAACTTTATTCACTCTGGCTTGATGGCACCAGGCAATAATTTTAGCTTCTAGGCAGTATATACTCCTCCCTCTCTGTTCCATCTTGTTTATTGCCATAAATACTGGTGTGAGGATTTAAACACAGAATCCAGGGCTGTGTTATTTTGCTCATCATTAGAATTTATACACACAAATACACACCTCTTATCAAATTGTACCAAAAATAAAAGATGACAGTGAATAACTACATATTAATGTATTTGCACATAATGTTGACATACTCTAAAAACACGTGGTTTGGGTTGTTAATAAAGCATGATTGCTCTAGGAAATATTGATAACATTTCAGACAGCTTCTTGTTAATATCTAAAAGTGTTTTTGCATCTCATTTTCATTTGGAAAAGAGAGATGTTAACAACTTAGGTTCTAATGGTCAAATAATTCTGCCGCTACCCAGACACTGTCACTTATGCCCCATGATTATGCAGATGGATCTTTCCAATTTTGTCAGTCTCTTTTGTGTCATTATTCCTCCAGCTGATTAGTTTCTGGCTTTCATTTCAGCCCCAAAGAAAAATAGTTAACAGTGCTCACATTTCTGTTGCTAATCTTTGGTTTATTAGATCTTTTCCTATAATTGCATTTCAGGGACTCTGCTCCGCTGCTGAAATAGTTGCTGTATATCAGGTATTATTGTAAGACTTAGGGATGGTAATCCTGGGCTTTACAAGGTAAGACAAATACGGTATTGGAGAAAAATAGATTGTTGATGGTGAGGCTTAGTAAGAAACATTTGTTTTCCTTCCAGCTTGGTTGTTAAATTAAATTATGACTTTGAGGAACACTGGCTCTAAATTCTTTCTTCCTGCCTTGAAAGCATACTCAGCTGGGATTGTATACTGGGTTCTTTCCCTTATTCTGTCAGTGGCTGGCACCCTGATGAAGACTGCTGTCAGCTTAAGATAAATCATATTTCAAACATATTTTTTTTCAGATTGGACAGCTAAAATTAGTGCAAGGAATGTCAGTCTGTTGCCAGATCTGTCAATATGAAGTTTAGATCACAGTTAACTGGTGCCAGTTTAGTTAACTACCTGACAAAAAAGGCTCATAATATGCCATGAAGAATGATTTCATTCTTAAAATGATAGATGCTCAAAGCCAGCAGAGATGCTGAAACCAACACCAGTCAGTCCTTTTAAAAAGGACTTCATAATATGGAATAATGGAAAGAAGGAAAGCTTGATTTGAAAATAGATGGAAGTTGAAAGATCCTATCTTTATTTTACCCAACTTATCTGCTAGTATGAAAAAAATCCCCAAAGAACCCTCAGTTTAGAACCATGCAGTTATTTGTCATGTGATAATGACAGCCTTTTGGTAGTTCAAGCTTCTTCTAAGGGTTTTGTTGATATCAATATCTCAAATTCTAGAAGGACAGAGTGTAGGCTTAAGATGGTTTCAGAATAAATGTTCTGTTGTAGTTGTTAGAGTAAGCGCATCTGTGGTAACTAATAGATGTGAAAATTGTCATGGTTCATGTACAGTTTATTACCTAGTCTTTCACAAATCCAAGGCAGATGTTTCTAGTTAGCTCATCCTTTCTTCCCCATGACAGTTCAGGGATTCATGCTCTTTTCATTTTGCCGCTGTACCATCCTCTAGTCTAGACTACTGGGTCTCAAATCTGAATCACCTGGGGAGCTTGTTAAAATGCAGATTCTGTTTGAGAGGGTTTAGGATCTTGCATATCTGGTTAGCACCGGGTGATGTCAATAGTTTTGACTCATGGACTGGATTCTGAGAAGCAAGGACCCAAGTACCTCACCATCAACTGCTTCTAGCTGGTGGAAGAGAAAAGAGCATTAAGCATGTGGGGAGTTCTGTTGGTCAGGCAGGCTTGGAAGTGACATGCATTATATCTGTTCACATTTTATTGAACAGGACTCAGAAGATGGCTGTACCCAACTCATGGGAGGCCAGGAAATGTAGGCTAGCTGCATGTTCAAGAAGAAGAGGAAATACATCTTAGTGAGCTTCCAGAAGTCTGTCACATTAGGTGATTTCAGGAGCTAGAGCTTATTTATTTATTTATTCATTCATTTTTAATATTTATTTCTTGATTTTTTTAAAGAGAGATAGGAAGGTGGGGGAGAAAGGGGTGAGATTGAGAGAGAGGGAGAGAGGGAGAGAGAGGTTTGTTATTCTATCAATCCTTATTTATGAATTCTTTTGTTGATTCTTGTATGTGTCTTGGCTGGGTGTCAAACCACCAACCTTGTTGCACTAGGACTATGCTCTAACCAACTGAGCCACCTGGTCAGGGCAGGGTTCATTTTTTAATTTATTTTCTTTAAAAAATTATTTATTTACTTTTAGTATATTTTATTGATTATGCTAATACAGTTGTCCCAATTTTTCCCCCTTTGTACCTCTCCACCTATCACCTGCTTTCCCTCAGGCAATACCTACACCATTGTTCATGTCCATGGGTCATGTGTATAAGTTCTTTGGCTACTCCATTTCCTATACTGTAATTTATACCCCCATGGCTATTCTGTAACTACCTATTTGCACTTAATCCTCTCACCTCTTCATCCATTCCACTATACTCGCCTCCATCTGGCAACCATCAGAATGCTCTAGGTATCCATGATTCTGTCTCTGTTCTTATTTGCTTTGTTTTTTAGATCAATTGTTGATAGAAATGTATTTATTGACATTTTATTGTTCATAAGTTAGAACTTCTTTGCTTAAATAAGTTCCTTTAATGTTTCATATAATATAGTTTGGTGATGATGAAGTTTTTTTTTTTTTTTTTTTTTTTTTTTTTTTTTTTTTTTTTGTCTGGGAAGCTGTTTATCTGCTCTTCTATTCTAAATGATATCTTTGCTGGGTAGAGCAATCTTGGCTGTAGGTCTCTGCTTTTCATGACTTTGGATATTTCTTGCCAGTCCCTTCTAGCCTGCAAAGTTTCTTTTCAGAAATCAGCTGAGAATCTTATGGGGACTCCTCTATAAGTAACTAGTGCTTTTCTCTTGCTGCTTTTAAGATTTTTCTCTTTACTTTTAACCTTTGGCATTTTAATTATGATGTGTCTTGGAGTGGGCCTCTTTGCATCCATCTTCTTTGGGACAGTGTACTTCCTGGACTTGCATATTTATTTCCTTCACCAAATTAAGGAAGTTTTCTTTCATTATTTTTTTCAAATAGAGTTCCAATTTCTTGCTCTTTCTCTTTTCCTTCTGACACCCTTATGATATGAATGTTGGAATGCTTGGAGTTGTCCCAAAGGCTGCTTATACTATCCTTGTTTTTTTGGATTCTTTTTTTTTTCTTGTTGTGCTTGGTTTTTTTTTTGTTTGTTTCCTTATGTTCCAAAACATTGATTTGATTCTTGGCTTCATCTACTCTACTGTTGTTTCCATGTAAATGTTTGTTATTTCAATTAGTATATCCTCTGTTTCTGACTAGTTCTTTTTTATGCTGCTGAGATCCTCACTAAGTTCTTTGAGCATCCTTATAACCAGTGTTTTGAACTCTGCATCTGACAGATTGCTTGTCTCCATTTCATTTAGGTCTTGTCCTGGAGTTTTGATCTGTTCTTTCAATTGGGCTACATTTCTTGGTCTCTACATTTTGTTAGTGCCCTTATGTTTGTTTCTATGTATTAGGTAGACCTCCTATGACTCCCTGTCTTGGTATCATGGCTTAATATAGTGGAGTCCTATAAGGTCCAGTGACACAGCCTCCCCTAACACCCAAGCTGGGTACTCAAAGTGTGTATTTTGTGTGGGCTGATTATACCCTGCTATTGTAGTTGAGTATTGGTTGCTGCTGGCAGGTCAATGAGACAGATTTACCCAGGCCAGTCAGCTACAAGGACTGGCTATGACCACTGACCACCAACTTCCATCCTCCATGGAGGATCATCTGTGCAGGGGCAGGGTGGTGGTGCTCTGACATGGTCTGTAGCTATCCAGTGGGTGCACAGGCTCTGGGGATTCTTGTGTGGTGTAGGCTAAGGTCAGTCCCCACTTGTGTTATGCCTGGGGCTACCCTGCCTAAGCTAAAGAGCAATCTGAGATGGCTGCTAGTAGTGCTGGGCTTGGAGATTCTGAGGTGAAGCCAAGCTGTGAATCTATGCTGGCTGCTGTTAGTGCCATGCCTGTGGCCACTTAGCAAGAGGTATGGGGTCTGGGGGCTCACTGAGTCCAGCTGTTGCTTATTTGAAGGAATTTAGGAAGTTGTGAAGCTTGAGCCAAGATCAGTCATTCATATGGAAAAGCTATTGTTAACAGCTATAAATTCAGTGGGACAGAGCCTCAGGGGATCTCCAAGGCAGTTCAAAGAGTGTTAGCCAGTTTAATGGAGTCTTAGATATGGCACCCACCTGATGGCTCTGTAGCTCTGCCCACCTTTCTGTCTGGGAGAAAGCTGTCCTCTAGCTTTTGCCTTGATGCCAGCCACTTCGGTTCCTCCCTGTATGTCACTGATGCCTTTCAAGCTGCTATTCTGGTGCTGGAGCTCCGAGGGAGTGAGTCTGAGTAAGTTCATCTGTGGGTTCTTTAAAAGGAACTATTGGGGGCTCTAGCAGTTTTTCCCACTGACTCAGTCCCTACTGGTTTTTGCAGCCAGAAGTTGTAGGGACTTATCTGCCTGGCACTGGTACCCTCGGCTGGAAGGCCTGGTATGCGGCTGGAGCTTCTCGCTCCTGAGATATCCCTCCCAATTTTTATCCACCACATGTATATGTGGGACGAGCCCATTCCACGTGTCCACCCCTCCTACCAGTCTGGATGAGTGTGGTTTCTTTAATTCTGTAGTTGTGAGACTTTCATTCAGCTTGATTTCTATTGGTTCTGAGTGATGGTTGTTTTATAATTTAGTGGTAATTTTGATGTTGTTGTGCAAGGAAGTGAGCTGTGTTTACCTATGTTGCCATCTTGACTGGAAGTCAGAGTTCTTTTATTTTTATGTGCTCATTATAATCCTATAAAAAATCCTTGTAGATCTTCCTTTCCTCTATGTTTTCTCAATATTAAAAAAATGTTAATAGTTTGCTATTCTTCTCTGGGAAAGATAATACCTGACATATAAATAACTCATTTTTTAAAAAGAAGCTCAAAGCTTCTTTAGAGTCTGGTTGCATTACTCTTGGTTAGAAATGAAACTGGTTTCCCATTTCCACCCTTCAAACCTTTAGGTATGCAGAACAGATGTGGCTTCTGTGTGGCAGAGTACTGGGTGTATTACCACCATCTACCTCCTTCTAGAGTCCTCAAGTCCATGGCTCTTCTGCTTTTCTGTTCTTATTGCAGGATCTGCTTTATCACTTAACTGAATAGAGTTTTCTCCTAGCCCTGTACAGTGTTTGTATTAATTTGGTGCACTTTTCCTTAAAGGATTCATGATTCATTTGGATTGTGCAATTCATTTAAAATAACTTGGTAAATATTTAGCTGAACTCAAGCTCCAAGGACAATTTCAAACAAATAACAGATGTCATTAGAGCTGGTTTTCAAATAGATACAAGGAGAATGTCTGAGAGTCCATGAGTTTGATTTTAACTATTGGTCATCAGGGCACAATTCATAATTATCTTTTGATGCCTAAACAGTAGGTGAGGAAAATGGAGACTTATTCTTACTATTTTATGCCAAACTAGAGGGAAAAGCCTCAAAGTTTTCATAGGTTTTGTAATTATGTCTCCCCAACTTAGATGTGTTTTTTTAAGCCTAATACACATATTTAGTTTATAAAGCCTGCCCTGGTAAAATAAATTTTTTGTTGTAATTTCTGTTTTCTTGCTTGTATATCTGGATTTAGTTGGCCTTCAATAAACTGAGAATTTCTTCTCTCTGTTCCCAAAAGATGTATTCTATTTTGTGCTATTTTGTACAAATATGATCTTAGAATATATGTTAAAAGTCTGGGACAGAAATTTTGTTTGTTAGCTGATGAAAGGTATAAAGCTTTCTACCTCAAGGATCTTGCTCTGATTCTGCTGAGTGCTTAAGCTTCTAACATTCCATATTCTAGCTTCTCTCTGTAAGAGTGGCATTCCTCACATATCTTTGGGACAACGAGAGCTAGTCTCACCTTAGCTTTTGAGCCATCTGTTAGGTCTGTTTCCTCGAGAGCAGATTTACTTAGTTGGTTCCAGTTCCACTGTCATCCACCACTTTCTTTGCTCTGATACTGCCTGGCCTCTTAGACCACAGGCCTCTGAAAAGATCTCCTCACTCCAAGTAAGCATCTCTGAAAGGTGATCCAAACCAGACCCCAGTGTCTTTTCCCGCCCTGCTCCTTGGTTTTTCACATTCTCAAATGTATGCTGTGTAGGCATACACCACTTACTTAACATGTTGGGGAAACTAAAATGAACTATATCATAGGAAGAAAATTTTTGTCTCAACTGAGACACAAAAACAAATAGACATTTAAACAGTTTCTGAGTGTCTCAAGCAAATGTCCTAGTTCAATCTTGTTCCTTGACCTTATACCCCCTTCTTGTAAGGAAAAACACTTCTTTCTTAAAAAAAAAGAAACAGCTCTACAGGTTGTATCTTTGTTTTTTTCAGGCTCACTTCTGCCTAGTATCTCTGTTTTCTCTTCAGCTGTTAGCAGAACCCAGTAGTTCCTAGCCCTCCATTTCCCTATTCTTTGAGATTTCAAGGCTTCAGTAAGATCTAGTGGCTGGGATTGGATTAGACTTGGCAGGAAGGACAGTGTAGGGGGAGCTTTGGCAATCTTGGTCCAGTAGACACATCTAGAGTAGATTTAGAAACTCCCAGTCTGGTTTCCTTCTAACATCCATGCCAGAAAGAAATGAAGAATAAGAATTCTTGGTTATCCAGTTGGCAGCTATTGAATAGAAGGAGCAGTTGGCAGCTTTTGAATAGAATGAGTACACATGTGTATGCATAAACAGACTCATTCCCCCCAAATATTAATTCTCAAAACCAGTAGTGTTTAGATTCATGTTAATCAGAAAAATATTCCATGAAGCAAAAACAAACTGCACAGACTCTTGATATATGCATGGCAAATTCAGGTGAGGTTTCTCCCCAACCCTGGTTTTTTCCCATCCTCAGGTCTAGGCTAGACCCTAAAATCTCCTGCTTAATAAGTGCATAGAAGATGAATCCATTATATTGAAGTCTACATGAGAATTCAGGAGAAGGTATAAAATGATGATTTTGTGGTACATTAGCACAGATCATATTTTTAGTCAGGGCATTCCTGCCTCACTCCCCTTTTTTAAGTTTGAGGGAAGCATTCTTCCATTTGGGATAAGGAGCTGGGGAGGCAGTGTCTCTTCTGTCAGTGGCTTTGTTTTGTTCTTCTGGCATAGGGAAACTTAGTCATCGTTTGCTTGTGAAGTACTTGTAGACTGATACCTGGAATATAAAAATCAGCATAATTTTTATTCTGATGGAATGAATAAATACTATTTTTTCAATGTAAGCTGTTACTTAAAATCAATACACTTAGAAAGAGAGAGACCCTTTCCATCTTTATGTATGAGCATCTCAATCAAGGCTAGACAATATTAGCACCATGCAAGTTCCTCAGCACATGAATTATACATATATATTATGTACATATATTTAATAGTCTAGAGGGGGTCATTATCTAGTATAATAGAAATTTACTTATAAGAGTCATCAGTTTTGTGTGCCTACACTAAAAATTGTACATTTCTCCTAGTGTTGTTTCTTAAACATTATACAGGACTTTGAAGGAAGAGACAGGGAGGAAAACTTGAACTTCAAAATATGTCGGAAAAAATCACAGAGTCTGATTTTTAAAAGTAAACTTTAAAATTGCCTGGAAACCATGAATGAAACCAAAGGCCAGAAAGATTAGTGATTCCATATCATTCAAAAACAGTCATAGTGTTTTTAACGCAGTGCTAAGTCCTAAGTCAGTCAGTTTAGGGGAGAGAAAGGTTGATAACAAGACAAAATTTTTGTAGCAAACATTCAGTGGCTGAAATCTTATATAGATTTGAATGCTCCTAAAGACATGAACATAGGAGAACCATGCCTCAAACCGTTCCATTCACTGAGCACTGGAATTGGGGTAGTTGTTGGGGGTCATCCAACTCCTTTCCTCCAGGAACATGCTCGCAGCAATCGAGTGGCCGGATCAATGTCACTTAGTTTCTTGGCAGAAGTTGTAAGAGTAGATTTCAAATATTTGGAGTCTTTACTTTAGAATTCAAGTCTTTTAAAATTTTTTTTTAAAATATATTTTATTGATTATGCTATTACAGTTGTCCCATTTCCCCCCTTCTCTCCCCTCCACCCTGTACCCCCCTCCCACCCACATTTCCCCCTTTAGTTCATGTCCATGTGTCATACTTATGAGTTCTTTAGTTTCTACATTTCCTGTGCTATTCTTGCCCTCCCCCTATCTATTTTCAACCTACATTCTATGCTACTTATTCTCTATACCTTTTCCCCCTCTCTCCTCCTCCCACCCCCCTGCTGCTAACCCTCCATGTGCCCTCCATTTCTGTGGTTCTGTTCCTGTTCTAATTGTTTACTTAGTTTCTTTTGGTTTTGCTTTAGGCGTGGTTGTTAATATTTGTGAGTTTGCTGTCCTTTTACTATACATGTCTTTTCTTTATCTTCTTTTCTTAGATAAGTCCCTTTAGCATTTCATAAAATAAGGGCTTGGTGATGATGAACTCCTTTAACTTGACCTTATCTGAGAAGCACTTTATCTGCCCTTCCATTCTAAATGAGAGCTTTGCTGGATAGAGCAATCTGGGATGTAGGTCCTTGTCTTTCATGACTTGGAATATTTCTTTCCAGCCCCTTCTTGCCTGTAAGGTCTCTTTGGAGAAATCAGCTGACAGTCTGATGGGAACTCCTTTGTAGGTGACTGTCCCCTTACCTCTTGCTGTTTCTAGGATTCTCTCCTTCATTTTTACCTTGGCTCATGTAATTATGATGTGCCTTGGTGTGTTCCTTCTTGGGTCCAACTTCTCTGGGGCTCTCTGAGCTTCTTGGATTTCTTGGAAGACTGTTCCCTTTGCCAGATTGGGGAAGTTCTCCTTTATTATTTGTTCAAATACGTGCTCAATCTGTTGCTTTTCCCCTTCCGATTCTGGTACCCCTATAATTCGGATATTGGAACGTTTAAAGGTGTCTTGGATGCTCTTAATCTTTTCCTCAATTTTTTGAATTCTTATTTCATCATGCTTTCCTGCTTGGTTGATTCTATCTTCCTTCTGGTCCACTGTATTGTTTAGAGACTCATATTCCTTCCTTTCACTATTGGCTCTCCTCCGCGTGTCTTCCTGCATCTGTTTTATGGTAATCTGCATTCTTTCATCTAAATTTCGTCCAAAATCCACCAGTTCCGTGAGCTTTCTGATCACCAGTGTTTTGAACTGCGCATCTGATAGATCGGCTAATTCTTGGTCGCTCAAAAGGATGAGTCCTGGGGGACTGATCTGCTCTGTTGAAAACATATTTTTTTCCCCCTGTCTCTCCTTTTTTTTTTTCCAGCCTGGTTGCTCGTGTTACGGTGGGGGCGGAGCCTTAGGTGCTCACCGGGGCTGGGCACCCCAGTCGCTAGATTGTGACGTTATATGTGGGGGCGGGGCGGGAGCGGGAGCGGGAGCGGGGAGGGAGAAAACAATGGCGGTAGTTCCGTTCCCCTGGACTCAGACCCTTGTCTGGGCTTCTGGGCCACGAGTTCTGCCCTGGTCCACAATCGCTGCCCCTCTGGGTCTGCCAGCTGCAGCTTGCGTACTCAGGGATCACCGCTGCGTTCTTGCGCCCTCGGATGGCTGTTGCGCCGATTTCGCGCCAAACTTTCCCCAACCTCCACGCACCGCCGATCCGAGCCAGCCCAGCGCCCGCCCGGCTCGTCTTCCCCTACCAGTCCGGATGAACGCGTCTACTTCAACTTCTTGGCTGCCCGACTTCCATTCAGATAAATCCTCTGCCGGATCTGGGTGTTATTCTGATAGTAAATTATTATTGTAAATTATTGGTTTTCTAATCTTGGTTGTATGAGGAGGTATGGTGCGACCACCTATTCCTCCATCTTGCCGGAAGTCCTCAAGTCTTTTAAAATTTTTGATTTCTAGACTTTTATGGAAGTGCTTTAGACAAAATCTTTAGCAGGTGAAGTCAAGCCATTTGCACTGGAGTCCACTTTAATGAACACATCTGGACTTTTAATTGTCTTGATTATTGGGATTCCAAGATGTCACTTAAACACACTTTTCAATTTTTAAAAAATGCTTGAAAATCTCAGTAATATAATATGTTTTCATTTATAGACTGCAGACAATTTATGTGGCATGCAAACTATGAACGCTTTTTTGTGCTCATTAATATTGTTTCTGTCTTTGTAGTTATTCTTGTTTTGTTTAACAATAGCCTAAATAATCAGGCTTGTAGACTTCATCGGATGATACAGTACATTTTTTTCTCTAAATATAGGTTAACCTATGACCAAAAAGTTAGGCAAAAATTAAAATTCCTGATTAATTACCTCTTGCTTTTAACAAAAATCTATTAAAATATTTAGGACTGAATAGTTTAATTTCTCGTTAAACTTGTGGATAATTTTCTTTTAGTATTTTCAGACTTTAGTTTTGACACACCAGGTTTTATAGCTTTTAAAATGAGTTGTACTAATAAAGGATGGGGATAATTTTGCAGACATGAAAGAAAACACAGACATTGTGAATTGAGCATGAATGCAAAATCCACAAAATTTGAAAAATGGTCATTGAATGTAATACTCTTGAGACTTCCTGTAGTTCACAAAAGATCTATTTGGATTCTTCAGTACAATTCCCTGTGGCTCAGCAATTATGAGCGATTTTTCTGTCATCATCCATAGGCAGTAGAAACCTGTGAGAGAACTAGAAGTCAGAAGCAGGAGACCATGGCATGGAGAGGGTGTGGGAGTTCATGTTCAGCAAAACTTGCAGCTTTCAGTTTAATTTTTAGGAGTAAAGTTTTCACAATCATGCTGCTAGACTATAAAAGACTATAAGAAAATGAAGAGAAAAGGAGACAAGAAGGCGTTACACAGTTGTTTTCATTGTGTCTACAAAGGCAGAACGTGCTTTTTCTCAAATCTTTTATTAATAAAGGAAGAACCTCTGTATTTTAAAATGCCATGGGATCTAAAATTAGAACTTTCTAAACAGTGGTTATCAATTATACATTATACAGATTCAAAAGTAAAAATATTTATCAAATACAAAAATGTCTAACAGAGACATGCAACCATTTCTGAGCACATTTGCATAGCTTTCTTAAATGATCAGTTTCATGTAATAGCTTCAACACTGGTCTTGGAATGAGAAAATCCTAACAATTGATTACCAATACCTAGTCACTAGATTTTGATTTTTTTGTGTGTGCTATTAAGCTAAATAATATCTCATTAATACTACTTATGAAAATTCTTATGGAAATACTCATGGAATTTTTGGCTTAAATCTATTTACTTTAAGCATAGGTTTTGCAGTTTTACTTGGTATATGTTCATGTGGCACACATTCGTTAAACATTTCAGTTTTTCTTTGTAAGGCAACCTTTTTTTTCAGTGGGGGGTGGGGAAGAGGGTCAGGAGATTTCTTAATGCAAAATTTACCATGGAAATCTTGAGGGACTTGACATGATTGAAGACAGGATCTTCACTTTGACAGTTTAATGCATTTTACATTATGATGGCATTGCATGCTTCACAGTTCCTGAAAAAGAGCTTACATTAAGTCTCAAAGTAGCCTTTTTCTCTTTGTATTTCCTGATCATCTCTTTTGCTCACATCAGATCCCAGAGGGGGCCCATTTGTGGAAGGGAGATAATTTTGCCACTTGGGAAGGATGCATGTGGTTCTGTGCCTTGAGTAACATTAGTTACTTGAGAAAGTGTTTTCTCTAGGCATGTGCTGAAAGTGTTTGTTCAGCCATGGAATGGCTTAGAAGATTAGCCCCCTGATGACATCCTGGTTCTTGACTCTTTGTAGAAATTCTCTGTGTGAGTGATTCTGCAATTTTTCTGATGTCAGGAGTAAGAAAATGGACATGACACCAGATTTCAATTTGCCCATCTTTCCTACTTACTTACTTCCCCTGCTTGTGAAAGAACACAGAGACATACTATGTACATATGGTATATATCACATTTTACTAAGATGCCCCCTATAGTTAAATTCCAGCGTGACTCCTTCATTTATTTGTTGTAAAATATTGGATAGATAATTTAATATCTGAGTTTCAATGTCCTTATTGTGTAAGAGGAATATCACAATGTCACTTATTAAGTTTTTGTTATATATCTCAATTTATTTCAGTTCTTTTGTTGAATAATATTTACCTGAGAACTAAATATTTCTAGTCCCATGTTACTGATGACAAAGTAAGGTCCAGAGAAGTTGGTTGAATTACCCATAGTCTTATAGCAGTGAAGGACTTAGGTTACTTCTGAGCCCACTTAATGTCTGATTTTAAAACTAATGTTCTTTCTACTTTTTCTAATGTTAGAAAATAAAACTGCTGTGCTAGATATTACATATAAAGTGCAGAGAAGTATTCTGAATTGCAGAGTGCTAGAAAAAACCAAAACATGTTCATATTTATTAATTTAATCATAGTGTTATTATTCATCATAATAGTCTGACAGGAGCAAATGTCCAACATGTTTTGGTCTCAGAGTCTAGCCTCCTTGAATGGCACAGGTAGCTTCATCTAAGAGGCACTCTGTGTTCTTTTGCTAAATTAATTCAGAATTTTGGCAAATGCCACAGGATCGAGAATAGCAGGCATTGGTGTATTTGACTTTGGCTAGTATTCTCTTCTGGCATGGATTATGATAAACAGCATTTTTAGCCAAAGTCAGATTATGTGTTTGATGCTGGTGAGGAGTGATGGACATTGCCTGAGGTAGTATTTAACATTCTGAGGAAATTATTTTAAACAGCTGGAAAAATATTTCTATGAAGTTGGGGAATCCTAGTTATGATGTGAAAAGAAAAGCTGTGTAGTAACTACCTTCATGCACTGCCAAAATACTAAGTCAGTCTAGAAGGGCTGAAGGCCAAACTGATGATATTTTAAAGGTTATGAAAGAGCATGACAGAAGTAGAATATTTGGCTGTTGACCATTTTAGCTGCTGCTCCAAATCCTGCATAGTTCACATAGTTTGCATTTTATGCCTAAGTGCTAAATAACACATGGAGCAGGAATTAAGTTTATTGTGATAACTTCTGATTTTTTTTTGACCTGGAAAAGCAAAGTCCATTGTCATTTCCCTGGATTGCCCCTGCAGCTGTCTGTGTCAGAGCCCTGAAGGATTTGCGCTAGTGTGATAAGAGGAGATTGAAACATCATGACCCGCTGCTTCTCCCTCCCTTGGCATTTAGGATGCTGGGCTTGAAACAGCCCTCCTATTGGGGAAGAATGTGTTGATAGAGGTTCAAAAAGACAGAACATTATTGCCAAGCTCAAATGTCCCCTCTTTTAGGACGCATTCCCCTTTTAGCAGCAGTAATCTTTCGAACTACAGAGTTACAAATTGTGTGTATCCCAGGAGAGTATGTTGTTATTATTTTGTCTTTCTTATCTTTGTTTTCCAGTGAGATTTCAAGTAACATGGTGTCACTTCCCCCTTTTGTGTTCCTCATGATGCATAGTGCTAAGAGTACCATACTGCATGTTTTAAAATCTTGGATGTTTAATTAGATGCATGATCATGTTTGATCATGTTTGGAGGTACATTTTTAATTCTGTATATGATGACAGTAGTATACCTTTGGGAAAAAATTTTCTTTGTGAAAACTTTCACAGGTATAATTTATAACTTTAAAGTGCCCACTTTAAATTGTCAAACAATAATACCTAGCAGATTTCCTTATTTAAATTAATGGATAAGAGTACAATTTACATTATTTATGAAGGAGGGACTCAGAAAAAAACTGAGTATACCTGAAAATAAATGGTTGTTTAAAATTTTTTTAAAAGCTTTTAAAACTATAAAACTAGTATTTGCTTGAAATAAGGAAAAATATTCAAGTATTAGAGAAATATTTATTTTAAAGGCAAAATCCTTCCTCCACACTCTTCTACCCTGTGGTGAGCAGAGA
This sequence comes from Phyllostomus discolor, assembly GCF_004126475.2. NCBI lineage: Eukaryota > Metazoa > Chordata > Mammalia > Chiroptera > Phyllostomidae > Phyllostomus > Phyllostomus discolor. The sequence continues at coordinate 69,216,773 of NC_040906.2, forward strand.
TTTGGCCCCAACACCTTCACTTTCTGGCTCCACACTAGTATGTCACACCAGGGAATATGTTACCCCACATGGCAAAAGAGACTTTTCACATGTAGCTGAGGTCCCTAACCAGCTGACTTTAAGATAGGGTGAGTACCCTATGTTATCCAGTGGGCCCGATATAATCACATGATTCCTTAAAAGCAGAGCTTTCTTCCAGTTGAAGGTAGAATAGGAAGTCAGGTGGCTTGATTATGGAAAAGTTCAGGTGCAAGGAGGACCGGAGATAGACTTCTAAGGGCTAAGGCCAGTCCTCAGCTATTAGTCACTAAGGAAATGGGAATCTCAGTCCTACACTACGAGGGACTCAGTTTCGCCAACAGCCTGAATGAGCTTGGAAGTAGATTCATCCCCAGTCTCCAGGAAAGAACACAGGCCTGCCAACACCTTGATTTTGGCCTTGTGATATTTCAAGGGGGGAAACCAGCTAAGCCAGGCTTTAACTGGATGTCTGACATACAAAACTGTGAAGTAATAAAATGGGTGCTCTTCTAAACCACTAAATTTATAGTAGTTTGTCATAGCAGTAATGGAAAATGAATGCACTCAAGTTCATTCCCAGGGAGGTAATGGTTTTATGTAATCCTTCAGATCATTTATGGTACTGAAACACTTTTAGTACCACAAATGACCTCTATGATTTTTATGAAAATATCTTGCTAAGCAAAGGTAGACTTCTGCCATGATGATGCTGAATGTCAAAAATTTCCAATTTTGAATACAGGAATTCACATTTTTACTAGTCCCATCAATGAGAGTTTCTACTACATAAAACTTTAAAAATTAGGTGGAAACCTGCTTCATTTATAATTGGATGTCTACTGTACAATGTATTCCTTTTTTTCCTTTTTTAATAAGTGAATATCTTGAGCCATTTTACTTCTATTCTGGATGTTTCTTGATTTCCACTCTGACAGAAACTTTGACTTAAAGGCAATGATCTGTTGATCAGGGGCAGGAGCAACATAGGGCTCTTTCTGTTAAGGGCTCTAGTGATAATGTGAAGTTTCATGCAGTTCATTCCAGCTTTCTGGTCAAATTCAGGCCTCACTGAGGAATACCTAAGTGAATGACTAAATATACAGTTTTCTCTCTTTTTTTTTTTTCACAAGGGGGGGAAGAGAATAAAAATGAAGGTGAATTTACTACAGTATTCCTGAAACTTTGCTTTTGGCCTTGCTTTAGACCTGTGTGTACAGAGCAAGCTTCTGTGTTAAATTTAAGCAGCATTTCCACAGTCATGAAACCAAAGTTGACTGATTTGTTCACTCACCATGTGTTGCTACAGGGTTTATGCCCACAGGTGAGCACTTGGTGACTGATGGGCTGGACCTCAGGCTTCACTGACGTAATTGCAAATGAGAGCAATGGTAATGGGATTGACCTAAGGTGAGACTCAGCAAATGTGTCAAAATGTTCCCTTATCTTAGGGCATTTTAAACATTCTGTTTTATTTTTGCAAATATATCTGGTCATAAAGGGTAGAATAAGATTGACATGCTTAGTCTAAAGGGAATACAGACATATCTGGGCTTGTTGGGTGAACTGTGAAGACAGGCCTATTTTCATGAAAGTTGAGGAGCCTTCTGGAAAAGAGGAAGAACTGGAGAGGGATAAGCTGAGAGAGGAAGAACTGGAGAGGGATGACTTTGACCCCCATAAAGATGTTCTTCACTCCATTTCAGTGTTGGGTGGGTGGTTCCCTTCTACCAACAAGCAATTCTCAGATCTCAGCTATGTTCCAGAATTCAACTCAGTTCTAACAAAACCTGGAGATGGCATCAGATTCCTCAGGTTAAGGACTCAGTGCTAGGACACTGCCCTCCTGTACCCACTTTGACACCAGAGTCACGTCTAGGTTGCCACCTGTTGTTCTGACCATCCAGCTATAGATTGGAGGTTTCAATGATCCCCTCCTTAGGTTCAATTAATTTGCTAGGGCTGCTCACAGAACTCATAGAAATGTTTTACTCACTGAATTACAGGTTTATTATGAAAGGACATAACTCAGGAACAACTGGATGGAAGAAATGCACAAAGCAAACTATGGGGAAAGGGCACAGGGCTTCCCCGTGCCTGTCTAGGCACACCACTCTCCCAGCATCTCCATGTATTCACCAGCCTGGAAGCTCTTTGAACCCTCTCCTTTTGGGTTTTTATAATGGCTTCATTACATAGACATGATTGATTAACTTATTGGTCATTGGTAGTTAAACTCAATCTCTAAACCCTCTGTCCATATTGAGGGGTATGTGGGGAGGGATAAAAGTTCCAACCTTCTAATCACATGGTTGCCTCCACTGGCAACCAACCCCCATCCTAAAACTCACCTCATTAACAAAACAAAAGACACCCTTATTGCTTTCTTTGTTGAAGAAATGGTTTTATGTGCTCTGTGCTTGAATTGGGAATGAAAACCAAATACATTTATCTTCTTATAACTCACAATATCACACCCAGTAAGAAAAACCATAGGGGAATGGAGACTCTGAGTAGAGAGGAATCTCTTCACTTTGAAACAAAGTGTGTGGTTGACACCAGAGCTCCATTCCCTCGGTGGCGGTTCTCAGTGAAGCAATGCAGCAGGACACCAGGCAGGAGAATGGTGTCATGTGATGGTGTGGCTGATTCTCTAGGAGCTCCCAGAAATGCTGCAGAAGAAAGCAGACTTTTAAGAGTTTGAGATGTTTAGTCAGTGATTGAAGCAAGAGCTGCTGAGGTTTGAAATATCAATGTGGCCTTGACCAGGAACTGAATGATCTAAGGAGACTCCATTACATACTGTGATGGTCAGCCTGCAGGATGGCAACCAGTGGCCCCTGCCTCTTGGCATTTATGCCTTTATGTGGTCCTTCCCACATTAAATAGGGCAGACCAGCAAAACCAAAAGGATATTTGGCAAGGATGGTGTGTGGCTTCCAAGCGCAGCTTCTATATTTTCTTTCTGTCAGATCACTTGCTCTGGGGAGAGCAAATTCCATGTTGTGAGGAAGCTCAAGTGGCTCTATGAAGAAGCTTA